>NC_080684.1:65843002-67093002 GCF_030445035.2 Dasypus novemcinctus
GTCAGGATCTTTGTGATTACTGATTCTGTACTCTTCTAAGCAAATTCTTCTACCAGCTTATTAGACTCACAGCCATATATATATATATATATATATATATATATATATTTATATATACACACACACATACTCATACATACACACATTTTTTTTCTTTTCAAATTCAGGATTTTGTGCCATCTGACTTATTTCCATGATTATGTATGTGACTTATACTCACTATGGCAATCATTGGTCCCATATACCAGTTTGATTGGGGACATTACTATTTAGCCAGTTCTCTCTCTGTCCTTTGCAGTTGGTAAATAGTGCTTTTCTCTTGCTCCCTTTAGTCTCTCTTCCTCCTTGACCATTCCAGGCCCTCACCTGGGATCACCTGGACCTCCCCACCATCTAGCTACTGAATGTCTAATGCTGGCTGAACATAGCAGAGATCCTGTAAAACCTTCTTCCAGTGCCGTTGCCACTGTCCATTCTGTACTAGTTGTTAATACTTGAACATCAAATAATACATAGCCCAGGAATTGACCACTTAACTCAATTACAACATGCTAGTCTTCCTTACTCCTGGTCCAGTCGAGGAGTTTAGAGAGATTTATGAGTGGTGAAAGCTGTATGGATCTCTGCTATGAAAATTAACACTGGCTTTCAAATAAAGAAAATCTTAGACACCACTGGGGACCAGTTCTTTCTCTGTTCTGTTTATCAATTTATTCTCCACTTAATTTATTCTCTTCCATCAATGTCCAGTGTTATTTCTAGCTCTCTGCCTTGTTTCTTTGATATTATAGTTGAAAATGAGATATGATGCCAGTTTTTTTCATATGTACACATATAAGCTGTTGACTTTTCTGAATGTAGGCAATCCTTGGAGATGCAATACTTTGTATGTATATTTAGGAAATGATTTTGGTAGCCCTTGTTAATATACTTGATAAAGCCTAACTAAGGGAGATGATCTAGTTGGCAGAATAATGGTGCTCCAAAGATATTTACTTCCTAATCACCAGAACCTGAGAATATGCTGTTATACATGGCCAAAGATACTTTGCAGATGTGACTAAGGTAAGAATCTTACAATGGGGAGATTATGTTAGATTATTGGGGTGGGCCCAGTATAATCACAAGGGTCCTTATAAGGATAAGAGGGAGGCAGGAGAGTCAGAGAAGGAGATGTGCAATGGAAGGAGAGGTCTGAGTGATGTAATTGTGGACTTTGCAGATGGATTTGAGGCTCTGAGCCAAGGAAGACAGGTGGCTTCTAGAAGCTGGAAAGGCAAGGTATTGGATTCTTCCCTGGTAGCTCCAGAAGGAATTCAGTCTTGCTGACACTGTGATTTTTATAGTGAAACCCATTTTGGAATTTTGATCTTTAGAGAATAAACTTTTGTTGTTTTCTGCCATGAACTTTGTGGTCATTTGTTGCAGCAGTGGTAGGAAACTAATATGGACCCAAGCACTTATGTTTGGGGTTGTAATTCACTTGCCGTGCCCATAACTATTATTTTCTAAATTTAGTTCTAATAATAATAACTACAAGCAGAGGGAGAAGAACCTAACAAATCAGTATGACCTGCTTTCAACCCCTCATCATTGCTGAGACAGGAAGGCTCGGGACTTGGTTGGTCAGTATTCTCTCTCCCAAACCTACCCCTAGATTCCTACTACTATACTGCCATCCTTTTTTTTCCTTTTCAGCCTCTTATTCACTTAGTTTCTTATCTATATATGTTAGTCACAATGAAAAAATAAGATCATTAGATTAAAAATAAAAACAGAAGTCCAGATTGCAGAATGGTCTTTTGATTAAAATACTACAAAGATGGATTTAAAAATTAAATGACTTGATTTAAGGAATGTGCAATGGTAACCTTTCACCAGAGTTCAAAACAAAACAAAACAAAACAAGCTCAATTCTGGAAGTAGAAAAACTGTAAAGAATAGCTTGGGATTATTTTAATATGCTGTTTTTGAAATTGTAATTTAAAGAGAGTAAGGATCTTGGTCAATAGAAAAGTTAATAAATGTGGAAGACTCCATGGTGAAATCACTTTTGTATCAGCTTTCTAGTATCTTGCACTAATTTAGCATTATCTAGACCTTTTAGTCAGTGCCTGTAGTTGCAAAAGAAATGATGTGAACCAGCAGGAATTGACTGAAACACAGTGGTGCTGCTTTATTGCTCATTAATCCTTTTCTTTTTTAGAATAACCCAAGTATATATTTTTATCAGTAAAAAGGACGAATGGAAGGGATCATATTACTGAAGACTCTGGAGTTGCAGAAGGAGCCCTGGAATGCCAGTCCAAAGTTCTGATGTTTTTCCTAATTCTGCTACTTATACATTATGTAATCTTAGATGAGTCCCTTTATTTTCTTCACTAAAAAGATGGGGAAAGCTTTTGTGAGATCTTATAATGCCTATAAAGATCCTTTTAAAACTAGAGAGTTTAGTCTTCTACAGGTATGGCGATTATTATATTAAAATTTCCCATCATTTTTTCCATCTCTCTTTCCCATGTGGAAGTCCAGATGGAATCACAAGATGAAACAGGCTGGTGCGACCAGTGCTGACTTTATTATGGTGACAGCATTGGTGTCCTGATGTCAGCAACACTGTGACAACTTACTATCATCCCCTCCACCCCCCAAAAAAATGAAACTACTGATGGGCCATAATCAATGCAAAAACAGTATTTGTCCCAGAGTAGTTGTTTGTAAGCATAACATAGATAGTGAAACTCTTGTTTTGTTTGAAAGTTAGGCTCTGGGTTAAATGCACCTCCTACCATGATGAGTGCTTTCCACATGTGGAAGCCATTAAGCAGTGTTGGAGCTGGATTCACAGTTTAATGTGCTAACACTGCATCTGTTTCTACCCTGATGACAACACCTGGATCAGTTTAGAACTTATGTAGGAGTTTAAGATGTGGTACAGTTAATTTTTAAAACAACTGTTGATCTTTATATGTGTGAACCTCTTGGTCTTTCACATTCCAGACGATTCCACTGCCATTTGAACATGCACATACCTGTTGTGCTTTCAGACTGGGAAATAAAAAACACGTGCTTTCCCCTTTAGGAGCTTTATTTTCACTTAACTTTGTCTGAGGGGTGACATTGATGAGGTTATTATTATTATATTTTCTTTCCTTTCGGGATGGATAAGAGGATGCCTTTATGCTATATTCTTGTAACCTTTATCAAATCATCATCTAGAATGAATAGTTGGTGGGTGATTTTCCTTCCTGCTTTGTCAAAACAGATGCCTATGCACAGTCCAAGCCTTGTATGATGCCTTAAGTAAGTCATTGATTCCTCTTGGGAGCCCTGAAATGGACAGGCAGTAAAAATTAAAGGACGCAATTCTGTTATTGAGACTGCGAGCCTTATCTTTGTGGCTGGCTGAGAGCAGAATGACAATTCACTGGAGCTTTGAAAAATGACTTTTCCCCATGACCTACTGCCTTTCAAAGACAGCACAGTTTGGAGTTCCTTTTTAAAGTGGTAAATGCTGTTAGAGAGTTGTAGTACCATTATATTCCCTTAAGAAAGAATGAACTACTCCCCTAAGATGACCTTACGAGGAAAAGCTTTAGAAGATAGGACTTACATAGCATTTAGGGATGTCTGTTCTGTTATTCTCCTGAAGGTATCTTTTTTTCCCCCTGGTTTATAGCCTGTCCTTGATAATGGCTTTTTAATATTAAAATTTTTTTTTCTTCCATTTGTAATTTTCCTTTACTGTCTTTTTAAAACAAAGATAGATTACACAAAACGTTATGTTAAAAAACAAACGGACTTTGGCCCAGTGGTTAGGGTGTCCGTCTACCATATGGGAGGTCTTCGGTTCAAACCCCGGGCCTCCTTGACCCGTGTGGAGCTGGCCATGCGCAGCGCTGATGCGCGCAAGGAGTGCCGTGCCACGCAAGGGTGTCCCCCGCGTGAGGGAGCCCCACGCGCAAGGAGTGCGCCCGTGAGGAAAGCCGCCCAGCGTGGAAAGAAAGAGCAGCCTGCCCAGGAATGGCGCCGCCCACACTTCCCGTGCCACCGCCGACAACAGAAGCGGACAAAGAAACAAGACGCAGCAAATAGACACCGAGAACAGACAACCAGGGGAGGGGGGGAAATTAAATAAATCTTTAAAAAAAAAAAGAAAAAAAAAGAGGTTCCCACATACCCCACTTGTCCCCTCCATCAGCATCTCCTTTCATCAGTAAAGCACATTCTTTGCACTTGGTGAATGCACCCTGGAGCACAGCCACACCGCATGGAATATAGTTTACATTGTCGTTCACACTCTCCCCCAGTTCATCTAGTAGGTTATGGCAGGATAAACAATGTCCTGCATCTGTCCCTGCAAAATCACTGAAGGCATCTTTTAATGTTAGTTTTCAATGTGAAAATCCATCTACTTTGAGGGCATGATTATGACAGGGTACCTAGCATTGACTTTTTTAAAACAGTAAAGTGATCATGTTTCTAATCTTAAACTCTTCTTGATTGTGCTCTAGGCCATCACAAATTTTAACCAGTTTACCACCAGCCTGCATAGGGTCTGCTTATCTGAAGAATATAGAGAGGGCACTTTTTAATGTTATATTGACCTTTATTTTCAATTGGCAAAGAGCCAATAGATTTAATATATATTGTCCTGCTTTTTAGAAATTGTCATCATTGAGACTATTAATAGATGTATGTGTGGTTGAAAGGGCCTGGACTAATTCTTTTCTACTTTCATGAAAGAAAAAATAGGCCTTGGGTTTACAGCTTAAAGTTGTTTGTAGAACATATTATGGTTATTTTTTAGACTCAGTGATCTTTACTTACAAAGGTATACCTAGACCCAGCTTTTATGGTAGTATGCAAACTGTGATCCTTCCTATGAGGCTTTCCAGAATAGCCTAGTTAGCTGGTAAACTGTGATATGAGCTCTATGAGTATTTTTTTTTTCCTGCTGTGTTTTCTGATCACCGTGGTAACCTTGCTGTCTTCCTCACTTCCAGTGCTGTTAGACCTCAGTGAACATCATTCTTGTGCTGTTAAATTGGCTAAGGGGCTTCACTTATGATTAATACAGGCACAGTTTCACATAGGTACTGTGGGAGAGAGAGATGCAAAGGTCTTGGAGAATAGACTAAGAGTAACGTTAAGCGACAGCATAATTGAATGCTAGATGTGATACCAAACTGCTCCTCTGTGGTGTCCAGGAAGGTAAGGGCGCTGAATCATAACAACAGTCATTTGTTAAGCATGTGTGATGTGTCAGGCACTGTGCTATGCGGTTAAAATAGTTATCTTACTTAATCTTCACTAACACCAGTTTATATATGAGAAAACGGAATCACACAGTAAGTACAGAAGGAGGATTTGAATCAAGATTTGGCTAATTTTAAAGCATGCGAGTATGTGTGTATGTGTGTATATGTGGATTTTAGGAGTTGCTTCGGATAACAGATGACTAAGTTTTTTTTTTATTTTATAGTTTGGAATGAAAGATTAGATCCGTTATGCTTAGATTCCTGATTAAATGCCATCTTCCATTCTTATATGCTTAGGTTCTGCTTGTTCATTTCATGCCTTGTGAATTTATTTAATTAACCATGGTACTTGTATATCAAATTCTTTTTTTCTTTTGTTGGCAAAGGCCAGGGTAACAGAAATTCTGATTAGTGAAGGCAGTGATGGTCAAGGTTGGATAAAAACAATCCTGTGGTCCTGGTTTTGGGATTTCCAGTTATATGGAGATTAGCTAATGACCAGGGTAACAGATGTTATGATGGGTGAAGGCAGTCAAAGTCAGGATTGGATAAAAATGATCCTTGTTTTGAGATTTTGGAGATTAGCTCATTTAACAGTCATAGACATTTAGTGCTCAAGAAGGGACATTACTCATATTCCACTGCTCCAAGTTTGGAAATTTTTTGGTCAGCCAAAGGGCAAATATACCATCTTTAAGAGTCTGCTATTCTTAAAGGGACAGTTGGTGCTTCATAATTTGCCTTTTCATTATATGGCATCTGAAATTGGCGATTGTTTTCATTCAACATGCAGGTATTGTGATTTATTTAAAGGATTACAGAACAAAAAATGTCAGAGCTTCCTAAAGATTAATTTTTTTCTTGATTATTAAAGTTTGATCAAGAAAGGACATCTGGATTAGAAAGTACTATATCTTGGAACACTGATACATTTTAATAGAAGTAAATATCTCTTTCTGTCTTCATTCTTGGATGAACTATTTCTTGCCTTCATGACAAATTAGAGAGTTGCTGGCGGTTTGTGGACCAAATGTTTGGGCACTTTGTGTAGTCTCATCTGTGTTAGTTTTAAATTAGAGTGTTTTCCTCCTTGCCTATCTGTTTTTCATCAGGGCTCATATATTCTTGCATCCAAAAAGACTTTCTGATTTAGCTGTGAGGCTGATTTTATTGTAGGGATGTCTGTGTATCCTGTCATCACAGGCAGCCTTGGTGAAACTTCCCATGTTTTGCGTGTGTGTTGCTGCAATATGTTCAAAGTCTGATCTTTCTCAGATGTATGTGTGTGTATAACTATTTTATAGCTGAAAAGAGATGCAGGCAGGCAAATATTCTTCCAGGATATGTTTTCTATTATATTTTGTAATATGAAATTATAGGTTCGTTTTTGGCTTTCATAAAGCTGCCTTTTCCACTTGTCATTTGAAGACAACTAACACCTTCCTTTGACTCACGTTTTCCAAAATTCCTTAGTGTTAAAAGAAGACTTTCTTTTTGAAATGCAGAAATTAAAAGAATATGGTACAAAAGCATTTTTTTAGCTTTATTGAGTCTTGAGGGCAGATATATGGATTCCAGACAAAATGCAGTAATAGAGTAGGATTTTACTTTCAAATGGTCTTACTAACACTTCTCTAGGAGATTTATTATACATGTGGAGGAACAGAGGCTGCTTTGAAGGTTAAATGGAGTAGTTTGGAGAATAGAGCTCAAGTCCTTTTTCTGATTCTTATTAACTGTGTGCTCTTCTTTAACAAACAATTCCTCCAGCTTGAGTTTCCTATTTTATGGCGTTGCTGTGAGGATGAAATGAGATAATGAGTGTGTGCTTTCTAAAGTTAGTCAACCTCAATGTAAATGTGAAATAGTAATAGTGGTTTATTTATGTTTAGTTAGCTTTCATGCCTTGGTGTGAAAGCTCCATTGATATGGTCAGGAAATTTTTTTCTCCAATAGAGAACCTAGACAAATCCTGGCAGAATGGAGAATAAGATATTTCTTAAAATCCTATTTAGACTCACAAAGGATTCAACCTCTGTCATCAAAATTGGAGCGCCATACATAGTACTGGAGAAACATGGCCTTTGTGTGAACTCTAGTTTCCTTGAAACTCTAAAGGACAAATAGGACATTGTATATAAATTATGTATGACTGTCTGGTGAAGTAGGGAGAACATCAAGACAGAGTTGAGACATGGCTTCTAGTATGAGCTCTGATCTTTACACACCCCATGGTCTAGGGCAGGGCCCTTAACTTCTCTGGGCCTTGAGCAATAATTTGCTTACTGACAAGGTTGTGATGAGGATTGAAGAAAGTCATGAATCTGAGCACATATTGTAAAGTGTAAAAGCTCTGTGCAAATGTAAGGTGGCATTATAACATGGACATCTGTGAGGGACATTGGCAACATGTTGAAAATTTTAAATTGAAAAGACAAAGGGTCATCGCAAACATTTGGCTAAAATAAACTTCTCGGCTGTTCACTTTGGCTGAGTAGAGGTATGGATAAAGAAAGGTGATTTGGTTAAGAGAAGGCAGCAGGCATTAGGCTAACAGATAAGCCAAACATCTGGATAATGCAAAACAAATTTCTTCTCACCCCCAATGCTCGTTTTCTCCATTGAGCCTGCTAGTTTCTCCTTGTTTAAATTTTTTTTTTTTTCTAAACTTTCATGGTCTGGCAGTGCTCAGGCTCAGGTCTTTTAGTGGATTCATAAGCAGTGGATATAGCCAGAAAATGCTTTTCCTGTGTACATTAAGATTATGACTACTTCTCAAGGATATAATTTTTAAATTTAAGTTATTACTTGGGTAATTGGAAAAATTACCATGAACTTTAGTATATTCTGAAATTTGTACAGCACATTTATGGATGAAGGCAAGTATCTTAACTGAGTAGGTATATTCTTAGCTTGCCATACCTATGTGTATAAAGAGTGCATCTGGATAATCAAATCCTTAAGCACAAAGATAACATCTTTTTATTCTGTAAAAGCACAGGGGACTGGGCTTTGTACAAAATAGGTGTTTTGAATCTGATGGTTAAACTTGTGTTTTTTCTCTTGGAATTTAGTGTCCAATAGAACCCATTTGTTTTTGAAAGAGTTAACTTCATAAAGCAATATAATCTGATATTTATTTCACCTCTTAAAAAAGACCCAAACATTTATAATATTCTTTTATTTGAAAAGTTGTGAGTTGACATAACAGTCTGTGTACAGGATTCCCATATGTTGTCCTACCACCAACACCTTAAATTGTTGTGGCACATTTGTTACAAATGATGAAAGAACATTGTCATAATGTTACTGCTATCTATAGCCCATGGCTTTTATTTTTGTATTTTTCCCACAAACCATCCTATATAACTATGTCTTATTTGTGTATTTTTTATAGTTCTTGAGAGAACATTCTCATATTTGTATTGTTAGCCATAGTTTATCATTCACCACAGGGATAAAGTGTTATACTATCCCCTGACTTGTACAGTCCATCCAAAGTGTACCTTTAATGGCTCTCAGTTTCATCAGAGTTGTACTGTCATCAGCTTAGTCCATTTCAGAATGTTTTCATTACTCCAAAAGGGAAAATCCCATAGCCCCTCGTTCCCTCCCTCCCATTATCAACCATTAACATTGATATAGTTCCTTCTTGGGCTTTGCTGTAAAAATAATACAATAATACTTTAACTATAGTCTATATGTTACATTAGTTCTATTTTCCCCATGTATTTCCATATTCTTAACACCTTGTAATAGAGGAACATTCTTTTTTTTTTTTTTTTTTTTTAAAGATTTATTTGTTTATTTCTCTCCCCTTCCCCCCCACCCCGGTTGTCTGTTCTCTGTGTCTGTTTGCAGCGTCTTCTTTGTCCACTTCTGTTGTTGTCAGTGGCATGGGAATCTGTGTTTCTTTTTGTTGCATCATCTTGTGTCAGCTCTCCGTGTGTGCGGCACCATTCCTGGGCAGGCTGCACTTTCTTTCGCACTGGGCAGCTCTCCTTATGGGGCACACTCCTTGCGCATGGGGCTGCCCTACGCGGGGGACACCCCTGCGTGGCAGGGCACTCCTTGCACGCATCAGCACTGCGCATGGGCCAGCTCCACACGGGTCAAGGAGGCCCAGGGTTTGAACCGCGGACCTCCCATGTGGTAGACGGATGCCCTAACCACTGGGCCAAGTTGCCGCCTAGAGGAACATTCTTGTATTTGTACTACTAACTACAATTATCATCTACCACTGAAATCATGTTATGTAGTCCCTAGATTGTCCTCTATCTTTTTCAATTGACATTAACCTCCCTAAACTACACCATTCAGCCACAATCATATTATAAATCAGCAATGTTGATTATACTCACTGTAATGTGTTATCAGCTCTAACCATATTGCCACATTTATAACCCCCCCTCATTAAACATTCTACATACATTCAGCATCAGCCCCCCTCCCAACCCACTTTGTATCTCCTAGTAACTTATACTCCAAAGTTTAACTCCTTGAATTTACTCATCACGTTTAGTTCATTTTAGTAAGACCATTTACTGTTTGTCCTTTTGTGTCTGGCTTATTTCACTCAATATAATGTTCTCAGTGTTCATCTGTTGTCACATGCTTCCCAAGTTCATTTCTTCTTACAGCTGAATAGTATTTATTGTATGTGTATATCATATTTTATTTATCCACTCATCAGTTGTTTCCATATTTTAGCAATTGGGAATAATGGTGCTAGGAACATCAGTGTGCAGATGTCTGTTCATGTTCTTGCTTTCAGTTCTTCTGATTATATTTCTAGTAGCGGATTGTAATACTTTTAATATAGAAAATTGTCAGAAACATAAGGAAACAGTAGCACTTTGTAATATCAATAATATTCAAGACTCCACTTGAAGGAAGCATATGATATGTAAAATAACAAGATTCAGACAAAAAACCTTTTTATGTAGCTATGAATTTACGAAAACCTGTAGAAATGACTAAAACCATAAATTATCTAAACTAGTGTACCACAGTGGTTCATATACTTGAGTTAAACTTTGGGAGTGAAGAAGTTTCATATTGCCCCTTCTAGTGTGTATTAATTTCAAATCAAGAAACACAGGAAAGGATATTTTCATTCAGTTTTTGAGTTTAGACTCCAAGTCAGTTAATACAGTGTGAAGAAGGTGAGTTGTACTATAATATTTATTATCTTAGAATGGCATTATTTGTATATAGAGATTAAATACTTTGATAGAAAATAGTGATATTGTTTTTCATCATGCAAATTGCAAGGCAGTGAAAAACATTTCAAGTTGTTATGAAGCTAATATTAAGGTAGAGGATTCTTTTAATCAGGAAATTAAATGCTTGAAGTATGGTATTCTGGATATTTTCAAGCTGTTAAGCATTTGCTTTGATCTTACAAAATAATTTCCACATAAATAAATACATTTAAAAACATTTAGGTAACTGCTAGTTTTAAATTTAAATAACTTTCTTTTAAACGGGTTAATAATTAGTTTTCAGATTACTTAAAATTTTTTTCTTGGTTATTTCTTGTAGAAATGCTGACAGCGACAACACTGATTTCTCTGGAGAACTAAAGATACTTAAAAATATTTAGCCAACATCCCTCTTCCTCATTTTCTCTGCTAAGGGTAGAGGGTGTCTGGGCAAACTCCTGATGTGAGGTGAAGTAGCTGCCTCACCCAGGGATGCCTTTATGAGAAGGACTCTCCAATAGCCCTGGTGCTTAGTTCATGTGCACTTGGGCCACATGTAGTCAGAAGTTTTAATTTTCTTGTTTTTTCTTTGGTTGGGGGACCGACTGGAGTGGGGTAGGGGAGCTGTGGCAGATGTAGCCCTTGAGACTTCTCTGTGGGTTATGGAACAGCACCTGGGAAAAACTTCCAAAAGGAAGGAAGAGGCATCTACCAAGCATATTCCTTTAGATGAAAGGCTGAGCCAGACTTAACCTTTTCCCTGTGCCTTCCATTGTCTGACAACAGGATTTTTGTTACTTCCTGTGGTCTCTTTCATTCAACATCTACAGGGTGGCAAATTTTTAGTGCCAGTTGCTTATGAAGTCATTAACTCTGCCCTTGAAGGGTTCATAATCTTTAGGGGAAGATTAAGATGGGAACAGTCCAGTTTGGCAAAGTATCACAGGTAGATGGTGCCTAAAGCACAGTGCTTTCCATTTCCCCAGGGGCTTAGAAACTAACACTAACCCTGACAGCTCAGTTCCCCCCACTGAAATTAATTTGCCCTACCTTTAGTTCCTTTAGGAATCTAAAAGGTATTGCTTTTCTCAAAACAAAAGCTCTGGATGTTATAGTATTTCTCTTTCCCCTACCCTATTAGATAAGTATTTGCATATTAACTGGAACTTTCTAAATATAATGGCTATCACTAAAGAGGAACTCTAATGAAGGGATTATAGGTTAAGTGGCACTGGAGTGCCAAAGACATTTGGGTGAGCCAATTAACCTGCTGATTTTCCATAGTTAATTATCATTGAGTGAGCAGAGGTTAGTGCCCAGAGTGAGTGAACTACTTTTTGATGAAAATGATAATTCCAGACTTGCTTTAAACAATCTAGATTTTTTCCTAGGGTGAACAGCTTAGTGCCAATCATCTGTAATTAGGATTCAGTTCATTTAATATGTATTGACTACCTACTGTGTGTTAGGCGCCAAAAAAATAAATAATAAGCTTTTATTTACTCCTAAGGAGTTAACAGTGGATTGGGGAAATAAAGCAAGTTTCAGCAGGACACCAGCTCAATCAAATCTGGAGCTCTCTGGGGAGGCTGATATCTAGCCAAGTTCCGCTCCATACGCACAAAGGACTGTAGTACAATATAGAGTCATATGAGTTATTTCTGCTGCTATATTCCTCAAACTTCCCTCCAGCCAAACTAACCTATTGTATTTTCAGATTATAAATTTATCACACCTTCTTCTGTCCCCATGGTCTTTGAAAATATTGACCATGAGCCTGGAAACATCTCCACAACCTATTTACTCCTTTATTTGATACCTTCTGTGTAGGTAGACAAGCTTTTGACCTCTTCAGACTCTTAGGAGTCTGGTCTGTATTCTCCCATAGCAGTCAGTTCTTTGTGTTACTGCAGTGAAATGCCCTATATACTTAATTTGCTTTTTCTACTAGATTATATACTGCTTCAAGTCAGGGAATTGATTTCTTTCACCCTGGTATCAGCAGTGACTTTTACAGTGTTTAGTCCATTACTGAATGAATGACTGAGTGAGTGAGTGAATAATTTTCTTACGACAGAATCAGTCCTTTTTATTGGACAATGATTTTCGATAGGGGATGGAAGAGAGAATATTAAAATCACCTCTGGGTCCTTTTCAAAGCATACATTTCTTCCTACTCCTTTGGATGTGTCTCGAATGTCTCATTCCTTTTTAGGTCCCTGATAATTGTAGTAAGGAGTAATTGCTACAGTGGGGATGTACCATATGCACAGAGCCAAAATCACGTATATCCTGCAAAAGTAACTAGGAAAAGCTTTGGGGAGACAGTGGCTTCCGAAATCAACATTGGGGTTTGAAAAGTATTCAGACAGATGTAACTGGTTGAAAGATTGAAATTCAGGCAGAGGAAGGGAAGAAATACATTGAGAAAATGCATAGAGGCTGGAAAGTTTAGCTGACATTAGGGTGCATATGGAGAAGTAATGGAAGATTGGCCTAGAGGCCATAATGGGTGTGGGGGGCAGAGGAGAATGACTTCACAGCTGGACTGTGAAGGGTATATTTATTATGGGAAGAAATAGGGCATGATGAGGGATTTTTTGTAGAGGGGAATGGTGATGTTAGAGTTACATTTCAGGAAGTTTCTCTATCCACAGCATATGTAATAGATCAAAGTGGGAATGAAAGCAGATAGGGATAGCTATTTAGTTCAGTTTAACAAATATTTATTATGTGTCTAATATGTGTTGGACACTGGGAGAAAACATATGACATAATTCCTTCCTTGAGGGTACTTACAGCCTAATGGTGCAAAGAGAAAACGAATAGGCCATTTTAGTAAGCGTGCTAAGCAGTACAGGTAGGAAATAATGCAAGCCTGAATGAAGAGAAGTTAGAGAGAAATTCAGGGGAAACTTGTGAGTTGGATTTTTCTCGAAGGTCCTTAGTGGCTTTAAAGTGTCTTTAGCCAATTTCAAAATAGATGTGGGGGCAAAGAGAGGAGGATAAATTGATGTCAGTGACTAAAAGAATAATGGTACTTAAAGAGGGGTGTGTATGAGTAGGAGATGGTTTATGGGGGAAATTAATTTGGATTCACTATGCTTAAGATCCTGAAAGGGCAGTTACCAATGTTATGTGACATTTACACTGTGCTATATTATTTAGTCCTCTTTTGGGTGCAAATGTCAGAATAACAACTCAAACTTGCATATGACTAAAGTGCATTTTATTGACATATTTAACAGTGTTGCCTTTCAGGCATGACTGGATGCCACTACAACTAGGGAGTGCTCCTGTGTGTTCTTGATCTGTGTTCTTTTGTGCTGATTTCATTCTTGGGCAGGCCCTGTCTCCTGAGAAACCTCTAAAAGAGAATGCCCTTTCTCAGAAGATTATTGGGGCCATATTGACTCTGATTGGCCTGACTTGGCCCTAAATCAATTGTGTGGCCAAGGATGGGCCAATAGTATACTAAATTGGCCAAATCTTAGGATGACCTTTCATCAGGGAGTGAGAGCAGCCTCACCATATCCCATTGTCCATGTGAGAATAGATGTAGGATGTTTCTAAAGGAAAAAAGGGAACTGTTTATAGAAAAAGGGTCAATTACAGAGGATATGTAATTTCTAAGCATCTTAAATTAACATTGCCTCATTTCATTTTCACCACAACCTTTTGTGAGAAGCATTATTATCCACAAATCCTAGAGAAGGAAGCAGAGCTTTAGAGAGTCTAATTGGCCAAAGTAACATACCTGGTGTTAGTAGAACCAAGAATTCACTTACTTCCTTTATCTGTAAATACTTACTCTTTCTTCCATTCAGGCACAGTTAGACATGCAGGTTCCTGACCAATACCTGGGCTGAAAAGTGTAGATGGAGAAGTTATCTCCTGAGTTGCAGTTTTTCAAGAAGATGACCCCCAGGCAACCATGTGTAGAGAGAAAGATCAGGGGACAGAGGAGAGAAACATCTCCATTAAGGAGGACAAATGTGAAAGAGAATTAGTGGAGGAGAGTTCAAAAAAGGTAGTAAAAAGATAGGAAAATGAGAAGAGTAATATGTTTAAAAACCAAAGGAAATATTTCATTTATTTTCTAGATTATCTTGTTTTGATATTGTCATTAAGGCTTAAAGGGATTTAAATGAAATACACATGATTATAACACATAGATTTTGAAGGCAATAACAGGACGAAAGTATTAGTAAATTTGTTTTGGTGGCTAGCATCAGTTGTATGGTGCCAAAGGCAATAATAATAGCTAATATTTGTTACATTTATGATATTGCATTTTATACATTAATATATAATACATTCTATTATATATAGCAGTCTATTACATTCTACATATATACATTCTATTGCTTATAGCAATGTACTTTATATTTAGCAACTCATTTAATCCTGGCATTGATTCTGTGAGGCAGGTACGGTTAGTGTCCTTATTTTGCAGATAAGGAAACTGAGGTACAGAAATAATTCTGTGTCTGCCTTCTCACAAGAATTTCAGTCCAGTTGGCTCCAGAGTCAGCCTTCTTAAGCACTGCATTGCACTGCCCTTTGTGGGCATAGACCAGCATGTTTGGGTAGCACTGACGATAACAGAGACTATTCTTTTTCTTGTTTCTTTTGTAGAACAAATTTCAACCCATTGTTAAATTTTTCCCCCTTTTTAAAATTTAAGGTTGCCTTTCAGCAGAACAATTGAAAGTGCTTCAGAACAGTGTGCCATTTGATGTTTGAACAACCTTAAGCATCATTCTTGCTCAGATGGACTGATGGTCATCATTTATATGGGTGCTTGGGACTGAAAAGACCAATATGACTGAAAAAATAGCAGTGAGAGAAACACACAAGGGCAGTTTGGATGACAGTGTCATATCATTCATCAGTTTTACAGTAGCATTGGCCATTGTCAACATTTCCTAAAGGAAGAATCTTAAGGCAGCAAAAGCAAAGAACCACAAATAAACAAAACTGGGCACAGGTTAAGACCTCCTTGAAGACATGAGAGAGTATATCTTGTTGTTTCAAAAGACAATCTTGGTCATGTGTTCCCTGGAGAATTCTGTCTATGGTTGTTTCCTTTCTCCATCTGCTGCTCTGATTTTCCCCACTTTCCTGGAGTGAAAAACTTCCAAAACCCTTAGTGTCTTTCTGAATTTTAGACACCAATTTACAGAAACAACCTCAGGAAAAATATCAGCTTGAAATTCTTTTAGTAAAAGAAGGGGTTTTACTATTTCTGTTTTAGCCACATATAAGAAAATGCAAATGGATCAAAATCTATTGAGCTTAGTGTTGAATGGCTACCTGTCCTCCTCCTTTCACTGGCAGATTACTCAGATTCTATTAAGGCCCTTTCTGACTGTATCTTTCTTAATATGGAGTTGAGGTGGTATAATGCATCCCTTATCACTGACTTGCATGTGTGACATGGCTTATATATTAAAGCCCAGTACAATTTAGTTTTATAGTATATTCTTTTGCCATAATATTAATAGCTTAATTAAAATCCTGCCTAAGCAGATGACACCCTGCAGAGAATTTTATCTTACTGAAGTCTCTGTTAGTGTAGTATACTTTGCAAATGGGCGAGGTGTTTCCTTGTTCTTCCTTTTTTGTTTTATTAATACTGCTTGCCCTTTACTTTTTTTCTTCAGTGTAAATTCAAGACTGCCCTATCAAAGTTCTTTCTCATAATTAAATAATGAGATTTTGAAATTTCCTCATTTTGTGAGAGTTAGATATATATTATGTCTTGTGACTGCTTCAGGTTACTAGGTTTATTACTGTAAATATAAGAAATTATGGAAGTCTTTAAAAAGTATTTTTTAAAGTATGTTTCCTCCCCCCCTCAAAAAAACTCTTTACAGAGTTGTTTATGGTATCGAACTAATAGCATGTGGAAAACCTGGTTTGGAGAACATTATTCTCCATCCTTTATATAGCTGCCATTATAAAGGTGAAGTATTATCCAGAATAAATTGTGCTTCTGAACTTTCCTCACTGTTATTAACAAATCCCCCAGAATCCTTTGCCATTGAGCTGTTCACTGCCCTTTGAAAGTATGAGATTTTTGGCATTGATATTAGTATAATTCACATTGATATCTAATTTAATGTTTAGCGGAGGCTAGTTGGGCTTTCATTCTGAATTGCTTGAAATCAGCTCTCACTGATGATGCTGTTCGGCAAATTTGGCAGTTTTTCATATTTCTTTTAAATTTTAATTACAACCCATCAAGTCTTAAGCAATTACTTCTGGGTAGACCCTTGATGAATGTCATAGCAGGGTATTTTAATTTAATGGATCCAGAATAACATCTGTTTCTAATATTTTAAAAGCCAATTTATATGGAAATTCGCTTAATGCAGAGTCAATACATGGAGACTTGTAAAAATCAAAATCAAAACCAAAAATCAAACCACTGTGATATAGTTCCTCTCTTAAAAGGTTTCACTTAGGATTAGGTTGCGCTGTCACACTAACACCCAAAATATCACAGTGTTAAACAGTCTAGTAATTTATTTCTCATACACGAGAAACAGGGAAGTGGTGCCAGGGACACCATAGCTAGGACTTGATTTCCCTAGTTCGATGGCGCCTCTCTGCTGTGCACTGTTTCTATTCCTCAGGACACCCAGCGGGCCAAGATGGCTCCTCCAACTCCTTCATCTGTGTTCCCCTCAGTGGGAAGGGGGTGAGGGTGGAGGGGAGAAAGCCAGTCCTTTTCCTTTTAAGGGCACTTCCTGGAAGGACTATATAGCACTTGCTGTGTGCCTCTGGCCAGAAATTAGTCACACGACCATATTTAGCTGCTAGAGAAGAGAGGAAATAGAATCTTTTTTCCTAGGTGGCCAAGTACCCCACTACAAATTGGAGTTCTATTAGTATGGAAAAAGGGTAAAAGGGTAGATAGTTATTGGAGAACAACTAATATCCTGTCATACTGAGTATTTCTTCAGATATGATTTTAACAGCTCTTCAATCTTTTTACTGAACATTCAGAAAGATCAACTCATTTTCATAAATAAAGTAGATATATATTGAAAAAGTCTCTATGGTGTTTGGCACACAGTAGAAACTTAGCAACTACTGATCTTTCTAAACCCCAAATGTACCTATTTTCAGAGCTTGTGGGATTAAGCAGGCCTTAATAAGAGATGCTTTGTAGATTATATCTCAGTCTTTGTTTAATAATCAGAGTGGAAGCCAGCACAGCAGCAATATCTCTCGAACTCATATCTCTGGAGCACGTCTCTGGAGCATGTATATATCTGCAAAGCAGCGGTTTCTCTTTTATTTTGCTAGAAGAAAATGAACAATTACAAGTGTTTTTTGAATGATTTGAAGGTCAAACTATTATGATCACAGGAACTGGCAATTTAGAGGAGCGGTTTTACCGGCTCTGCCAGTTCTTTGATGTTTCCTAGAATAGTGGCCCTGCTACTTTGACTGCCTGTGTCACCTTGGATGGGTTACTTAATCTGTTGGAATCTGGTACATTTCCTTATTTTTGAAGTCAGATGGTAAACTGCATAGCTGGGACTCAGTAAAAATTTCCTCTCGATCTGGAGCTTTCCAAAACTGACTTTCAATAGTATTCAGTTGGGAATTTCAGGAGAGGAGGGGAGGGGAGGGCCTTACCAAGGAGAGTATGTGGTGCCACTGACCAAGTTCCTGGGATTGTACCTGCCTCCCATTAAAAGGTAGAATTTGTATAGAGGCTGGGGGTGAAGGTCATCAGGAGGCCTCCCTACCTTTAAACTTTAGCAACTCATTCCCAGACTTCTTCATTTCTTTAAAAAGCCTTGATGTCATACCAGGCAAGAGGTTTCTATCTCATCATCCTAGTCTTAAGTAATTTAGGGTCTTATCAAAATTATGTAGTAGGTGCCTTGAGACTCTTATTCCAACTCCCTCTTTCTCTGTGACTCTCTTCTGTCTATACAGAGATAGGAGCACTAGAGATGCCAAAGACTTGAGATGCCTTCTTTTTTTTTTTTAATATTTTTAAAATTTATTTCTCTCCCCTTCCCTCTGCCCTCCCCCCCCCCCCCCGCCATTGTCTGCTCTCTGTCCATTCACTGTGTGTTCTTCTGTGTTTGCTTACATTCTTGTTGGTGACACTGGGAATCTGTGCCTCTTTTTGTTGCATCATCTTGCTTCATCAGCTTTCTGTGTGTGTGGCACCACTCCTGGGCAGGCTGCGCTTTTTTCGTGTGGGATGGCTCTCCTTGCAGGGTGTACTCCTGAATGTGGGGTTCCCCTACGTTGGGGACACCCCTACCTGGCACAGAACTCCTTGCATGCATCAGCACTGCATGTGGGCCAGCTCACCATAGGGGTCAGGAGGCCCTGGGTTTGAACCCTGGACCTCCCATATGGTAGGCAGATGCTCTATCAGTTGAGCCAAATCCGCTCCCCTCAAGATGCCTTCTTGTTCTGTAGGAAGTATGATGTCATAGGGCAAGGATCCTCCAAACTGAGTCATTTACATACCACCTTCAACATTTGTACCTTATCTAGATACACTGATACTGTTGATTCTGTAATATTTTTTTTTTACATTGACTTGAAAATTTTAACAACTTCATCTGACCAAACATCTCTGAGATTCAGCTCTGATGTTAGTTAAATATTTTTTCTAATACACATTAAAATCAACATAACCATTAACATTTTTTTTTTTTTTTTACAAAGTTTGCTTTTTTCTCATATGCCACCAGTGGTATGTGGATCACATTTTGGGAAGCCCACATAGTGGAAAGAGCACAAGCCTGAAGTTCTCCACTGCTGTTTCCTACTTCTCTGACTTTAGGCCAGTTATTAATCTTTCTCAACAATAATTTCCACACCTGAGCAATGTAGAAAATATCTACTTCATCAGTGTGTTGTTATAAGGACTCAATAAGAAAATTTAGCTGAGGACACCAGCATGGTGCTTGGTGGATAGCAAATCCTTAGCAATTAATATGTCCTCCTTGAAATCTGTTTGAAAGTTCCAGGAATGCTGACCTAAAACTATTAGTTCTTGAAAAAATGAGACAATGCAATGCTAAAATGATTGTTGTATGTGATGGTAAATGCTGTGAGAGCTTAGAAGTGGGAAAAACCAAAGTTGAGTAGGATGAAGGAGGCAGGGAAGCATTTGGGTGGGTGAGAGCCACTGTTTGTGTTCTAGGTTGCTCCCTAGGCCCTTGCTCTTCAAATTGTGGTCCTAGGACCAGCAGCATCTACATCAGGTGGGGAACTAGTTAGAACTGTGGAATCTCTGGCTCTTACCAGGCCTACAGAATCAGAACCTACCTTTTAACGCATTCCCCAGGTGATTTCTATGTATGGGAAATATTGCTCTGTGTACTGATATCCTATCTAAAATTTATTTCCAGTAGGAGTTAGTTCTAACCTTCTAAGCACATTTCCCTGCATTAGCATTACCTAGAGCTGTGCTTTTTTTAAAATGCAGATTTATAGGCTCCACATCAAACTGGGGCCTGAAATTTGCAATTTTAGCCAGTAAAGATGATTTTCATAAACATTGGTTTGACAACTTCCTCACTAAAGATTAAACCACTTACAAAAACTGCATTTTTTTCTTGAAAAAAAATTTTTTTTTGCATTCAAGTAAGGGAGAAAGTTTTAAGGAAAAAAGATAACGGTAATTGTGGTTTTAATAAGCATTCAGGGGAGTAATTGGGAGAACAAAAGTGTCTCTGAACTCAATCTTTGTGAAAAATCTTCTGAAAGACTGGCCTCATTGCATTAATCTCTCATACCCGGAACCCCATCATAAAGCCACAAGATATCTAATCTGAGGCTGGCCAAATCTTAGCAATGTCATGTATTCATTTCTTTTCTTTGTACTTTACATTTGATGAGTATTTTTTAACATTTTGTTTTTTAGCCGTGCTATCAAGACTAACCAGGACCTTCTCCCAGAAACTCCATGGACACACATTTTCTACAATGATTTTTGGGGGACTCTTCTAACCCACAGTGGCAGCCACAAGTCTTACCGGCCTCTCTGCACTCTTTCTTTCCGCCTGAACCATGCCATTGGAGGGTTGAATCCCTGGAGCTACCATCTTGTCAATGTCCTATTGCATGCTGCAGTCACTGGTCTCTTCACAAGCTTCTCCAAGACCCTCCTCGGGGACGGATACTGGACCGTCATGGCTGGCTTGATGTTTGCCTCGCATCCCATTCACACGGAGGCAGTGGCAGGAATTGTGGGAAGGGCCGACGTCGGAGCCAGTCTCTTCTTTCTCCTCTCCTTGCTCTGCTACATTAAACACTGTTCTACAAGAGGCTACTCAGCCAGGACTTGGGGCTGGTTCCTAGGGACTGGACTGTGTGCAGGATGCAGCATGTTGTGGAAAGAACAAGGAGTGACTGTTCTTGCAGTTTCAGCAGTTTATGATGTCTTTGTCTTTCACAGACTGAAAATGAGACAGATCTTACCTGCTATTTTCAAAGTAAGTGATTGTTGACTCTCGGGCCTAAGATTAGTGAGTAGTCTACTTGCTTGGTCCTCTGCCACCATTTAGAAAAGCAAATTTGTTCCTTTTCAGATAGTGTTTAAAGTAAGTTACTTTTTGATCTTTGGTAAGTGAGAATGTCCTTTTCACCTTTGTCTACTAGCTGCCTTTCAATCACTGGTTGTTTTATTTCTTGGGTTTCTTAGCTTAGTTTCATGATTTCTTAGGTGGTAGAAGAATAATTTGCCTTGTAAAGAATGTGTATCTTTTGACTATTCTGTATTTCCCTCCCCCCAAATTCTCTAAAATGCAATAAATTGCCTATAATGTGTGTGTGTAAAAATAACATAGCTGATAATAGAGCTGGATGCTAGACTTTACGAAGGGGAAATCCTCTGCCATTTGTTAATATTACTTTTCCTGAGTTGATTTTGGAAAACATCCCCTGTGTGCAGTGTACTGGAAACTCAAATTCTTAAACAATGAATCATAATCACCTTTTCCTTGTTGTAGTATGTAAGAATAGAGAAGTCAAAACATAAAGAGGTTATTAAAAGTTTTGCCCTGAGGTCAGTTTAGACCTTTTGCTTCAGGGTTTAGTATTTATCTTTTTCTATTCCCTTACTAGTTTCAAATGCCCTGTTGTTTGAAGGTCACCAAAATGATCCCTAAACTCTTAAAGACAAGTGAACAGTTTTCCAATAGAGTGTTAAGGGGACGCAATGGAGAAATGATGGCATCTTGAGAGGCTGTCTTCCCTTCCATCTCCTGTCCTCCCACAAGCAGAATAAATTCACCTTTGCATTGACTTTCAGTATCCAGACTGAAACTTGGGTAATGTTTGCAAACCTCTGCTCTGTTTTAGACAAATCCCTGCCTTCCTCTTGGACACTTAAGTGAGAAATTATAGTTTTGGATACTTGCCCAGAGAAAGCAAGTTTTCTGGTTTTGACTACTTTTTTTCTCCCCTTAATTTCCAGTTTCACTTAAAATTGAATTGAGAAGACATTGAAATAGAGAAAAAGATGGAAGATAGAAGCCAAAGCATTTATATATATATAAAAAATTGTTAACTTTTTCACCTATTAGGCAGAGTAATCAACTGCTGTGCTTCTGCTCTGTGGGGTATGCATTACCTTTTCAGTTAGAACTCAAGCATCAAGTGCTTGATGAAGTTTTTTGTGATTTCATCTAAATGCTGAAACTTTAAAGGAACACTCTGGTTGGGCTCTTGAAAACAACATATGGTTTGAAAGTCAAGCCCTCAGTTTCAAATCAATTGTAATGATTCTTTCAAGGAGATGTTTAGGAAGAATAATAATCTTCTTTACTTCCAAAATGTTGTCATCAACAATAACAAGCTTTCTTGTTTTTTTCTGGAAATACAAAGAAAATAAGTATAATTCATGGGCCTTGTTCTTATGGAGATTGTCATGTCATTGAGGTTACAAGTTCTACCAGTAACGGATGAGTGCAGACACTGGCTGTTTCAGGGCTTCACTTTGATAGTCTGTGACACATTGTAATTTCTTACACTGATTTCCATTTGATCATCTCCTGAATAAGGAAATTATTTGATATGTCAGTTTTGGACTTGCTTTTTTTTAATGGGCATTTTAAAGTTTTCTTCAGTTCTCTAGGCATATTATCAAGGACAGAATAAAAAATTATTCATTATTTATTTGAAATTAAAATTTAACTGGGTACCCTGCATTTTATCTGGCAACCTCACTCATGAAACTGTGGCTTAAGAAAATGAGAAATGCCAGTGGTGAAGGAACTCCTCAGGGTAGAAAGCATAAAGTTCCTTTTGCTATAGGAAAGGACTTAATACTGTTGAAAGTTCAGCGTCCTGAGAAGTTTCCAAATGGGAGCTTGCCCAAGCTTTCTGACAACCACTGCTTATAGGCCAGGCAGGAGCAACGGTAGCTGTGGAGCAGCAGGACCATTTGTTCAATATTTGCTATCTCAGTTTAGTGTTTTCTCTTATTCTTAAGTGTTGGGCCAGTGAGTTGACTGAGAACATTGGGAGAGCAGATTTTAGGGATTTGTAAAGAACTACAGAGATCATCTATGTCAGTCCCTTTATTTCCAGTGGAGCTATAGAGAGCCAGAGAGGTGAAGGTCACACAGAAAAAGAAAATTGCTAGGCACAAATACATATTTCTGACAATCAAGTGATCTTTTCACTATACTCTGAAGGTGTGAAGATGAGCAAAGAGATACATAGTCAGATGTACAGTCCCATGACTGCACAGTAGAAAGAAAAATATGTGGAATTGAATATTAACTCACACCGGCTCAGTAACTTTGGGTTAGTTCTATGATCTGTTCCTTTACCTGGAAATGGACACAGTCATTGTCCTCTCCTAGAATTGTTGTGAAGATTATATGAAAAAAATACACAGGAAAATGCTTTGTAGGTTTTTCAGTGTGAGCTGGGTGCTCCATATTCAGAAGGTACCTAACACATATTAGTTGAAGGGAATGAAGACAAATCAATGGAAATTGTAATTCTTTAGCTTAAGAAAGAGAAGGCCAAAAGGTAAACTTCTAGTAATCTTTAACCACATGGTGGTTTGGAAGCATATAAAATAAGAAATGGTTAAGAATTGCCTTAATGCTGAAGCATACAAATTTAAGCAAACTTTTAGTTAGCATCTCATGACTGTAAGGTTTGTATGCACTGGCATAGATTACATATGGAAGTTATAGAAAATTCCATAGTTCTCTTTCTAAAATATATAGATTTCTTTGCCTGGGGTGGATTAGAAGAGATTCTTTTTGAAGGAAATGGATTACAAGACTTTGGAAGGTAATTTTTAACCTTAAAAGACTAATCATCTTAAATATCTTACCAATTAACTCTGCATCATAGTTATTATGGTTTGCCGGATGAATAAACTTCCCTGCCTTATTAAAACATAACTTGTATATAAACAGAAAACTAAAGTGCACAAATGTTCAACTCTGTTATGCAAATTAAAGAATGGGCTAAATATTCAAAACCCAAAAAATGGTGGTCCTCTGAAATCTTGAGATTATTAGAACCAGAGGAGCAAGACTTCATTTTTATAGTTTGTCAGTAATATTTTTACCATAGTGACCATACTCAGATTCTCTCTTCAGTATTGGTGATTTCAATTCTGTAACTCTTTTTTTTCATTTTAAAGATTTATTTACTTATTTATTTTCCTCCCTTCCCCTCCTCTTGCCCTGCTGTTTTTTCTGTCTGTGTTGTCTTCTCTTCTCATTTTCTCTCCTCTAGGATTCACCGGGATTCAATCCTGGAGACCTCTGATGTGGAGAGAGCCTCCCTGTCAATTGCGCCACCTCAATTCCTGGTTTCTGCTGTGCTTCACCTTGACTCTCCCCTTGTCTCTCTTTTGATGCGTCATCATCTTGCTGCATGACTCACTTGTGTGGGCACTGGTTCACCATGCGGGCACTTGTGTGGGCACTTGTGCTGGCACTGGCTCACCACGCAGGCACTCATGTGGGCACTGGCTTGCTGCATAGGCATGCTTTCTCTTCTTCTTTGAGGCCCCAGGGATCGAACCCAGGTCCTCCCATATGGTAGGCAGAAGCTGTATCACTTGAGCCACATCTGCTTCCCAGTTCTATAACTTTTATCAGAATCAGACTTGGTCCCCAAACTCAGATGTCTACCAAGGCCATGCAGTGGGGAGTGGGGTGAACTAGAGAGGGCATGTTCTCCCCATTATTCCAGTAAGAAAGTGCACATTTCAGCTTGGTAGAGTTTAAGATTTTTCTAAGAAGACAGAAATCTGGATTTTTCTGTGACAGCTCCTGTTTTTAAATTTGATTACCAATTTTAAACAAAACCATAAACGCTGTTTGGGTGAAACAAATAATTGGGATGGCCAAATTTCACCAGAATCCTATGCTGTCAGATTTTTACTCTTCTTATATGACTCATATAACTGATGCATGAGTCCATATTATGGATAAGAATTCTGTGATACTGCAAAGGACATATGAATGTTACAATGTTATATTTTTCTTTGATAAAGTGTGTGGGAAATAATAAGTACCTGGCATAGAGCAGATATTTTATTTAGTATTTAATAAACACTCGAGTGCTTTGTTCTCAATGCATTAAAATGTTAACACATTCAACTTATTTAATAAATGCTTGTTGAGGGAAGTAGAATGAACAAATGAAACTATAATTTTATCAATAGTTAGAAACTGCCAGAAAACATGAAATATGAAGTGTTTAAAATATATATGAATAAATATCAGTGTTTTAAAATAGTCCTAGTTCTTAGCTTGCAGATTCCATTTAATGTGTTTTCCTGCATCTAGCACAGCATTTGGCACATAGTAGGCACTCATTAAATTATTGAATTCACACTTATTTGAGTTACCTGTTTAAAGTATGCACCTGAAATATTAAAGTGAAATCCTGTGCTCTCCCATTTTCAACCCAGGAGAATTTCACTCCTGGTTTAGTAGGGTCTGGAAGATAGGATTAGGAGATATGCACACTAGGAAAATGCTGAAAAAGAAATTTTCTTGACCTCTCCCCAAATGATCATTTTAGCATTCCTTAGATTACTTTCATTTACTTAGTTTTATGTGGTCAAAAAATAAGAAATTAAACCCAACAACATTGAAATGCACTTAAACTACATTTGCAAATAAATACTAGACTTTTATCTGCCCACAAAACTTTTTACAAGCTTCTTATGACCCCAGGAGGTACATGGGTAATAAAATCAGTAAAGGCAACATTTTTCTTACTTACCCAGCATTAGTCATGGCTTACCTTTTGGCCACTTTCTTTGCTTATTTAACATCTGTTAACTGTTCTAATGTGGAAACATCTTTTCCCCCTTTATTAGCCTAATAATCACTTATTCAGTTACAGGTGGGGGGGGGAGTAAATCTAAAAGTCGATGTAGCAAATCTAATAATAGCCCAAGATAATCTGGAAAAATGACACCTCTTTATTTTGATCTTTTCAGAATTTCTCTGAAGGTGACTACACCTTTGTTTTGTTTTAGTTGCTTCCAAGATGTGCATTACCTGAGCAACCTCCTTTTTCTTAAAATTAAATATTGTGACTATTTCAGTTAAACAAGGTGAGACTAGTTGTTAGAAGGGGAAGTGGGAGGCACTGCCATTTTTGTAAAATGAGTTCTGTCTTTGTGGAAATAACCTTTTTTTTTTTTTAAATGCTAAATGGCATGTGAATGATGGAGGGTGCTTATGATGAATGAAGTTTACCTTTATTTTGCTATTATGCAAGCTTGGTTCTATTTTAGGATGTAGTAATCAGACCCTACTAACAAGGAACCCTACACTTTTAAACCTTTGAGAGGTTTTATATTGGGAATGGTTTTCCAAGGGTGGGCATTTATGTTCTGTTGAAGTATTTTGGTTCTGTCCTGTTTGAACCCTAAGGATTTTAAATGTGGTGCTTCTGTATAGCTGACTATTTTGTGTGGCTCCCTATGTATAGAAGAGCATGAAAAGGGAGACACATGGCCTACAGGTCTTTGTACATTGAATCCACATGTGCCTTTTTATTTGATTAGCTGCTGCGGATGGCATTGGCAGAATCTGCTATCATTTATGGTTTTGTCCTTTCTCTCTAGACTAGGTTGCGGTTTTGCTCAAGTTGTGACCCTCACATCTATTGCACTGAGTGAAATATGATATATTTGCTGTTTTTGATTTTCCAATCAGAATCTTTGCCACTCTACTTCAAGTAGTGTTCCCATTCTTTATGATTTTCTTTCCTTTCGTTTCCCTTGTACTTGACTTTGTGTGATTCCAGATATAGCAAGATACTCGGAATCTGATCACAATATTTCCTAGCCTTATTGAAATTGGAGGGCTGACTATTTGTTATGCACTTACAAATGAATTTGGATTTCCTCCCACTAAACTTGTAGCATTTAATATTCATGACCTGTAGTCCTATAAAACTTTCAACTGCTGCCAACACTGCTTACCAGATAACACCACAAATAAAGTCAAGGTTCAAAAATATTTTAAGATTCAGGAAGTCAAAGATTAATAAGGCACTATATTCTATAGGTTGGCTCCTCTACTCAGCTGATTATAGGAGATTCTGTATTCCAGTTGCAGTTCAGGTTCAGGTCGAATAATTTAAATTTGAGAAACTCTCCGACTACCGTTGCAAGTATCTGTAGTGCTGTGTTTGAACCCCATGAAAGAAAAGTCACCCATTCACAAGTTATCATTTTTTAAATATCTTCATCTTTCTGCAAGGCGCACTGTATTAGGAGATGTGGGGATTCAAAGATGAATCAACAAGATTTTGCCTTTTAAGGACTTCATACACGCATATGAAATTGAGAATAGGACATGTAAGGAAAGAACAGAAATTTAAGCTGAAAAGAGGTGAGGGCTGCAAGGAAAGCACTGGGAGTACTAGGGAGTTTACAGGAAGGGGAGGTTACTTTCAGCAGAGGGGATGAGGAAATGCCTTCTGGACTCAGATATTTGAGCAGCTCCTGGAAGGATAGTAAGGATTTATGCATTTGTAATTGGAGAGGGGAGGAAGAGTAGAGGGCACCACTTGAGTAATGCACAGAGGGGAACTCCTAGGAAGTGATTGGGGACCACTGGACAGTTGTTTTGGCAGATAGGTAGAGTGCCTGAAGTTTATAGAGGGAAGTGAGGCTGAAAAGGTAGGCTGTTACAAGGTCCTGTGTATGTAGGGGCCTGTTAAGGTATGTAGTGGCTCCAACAATGTTGGGAGACAAGGCATGGTTTTTTAGTATACCTGCGCTTTTGCTGTTCTGTGGGAGGAGCCTAGGAATGTGGAGGCCAGCTCCATCTTGCAGCCTTCGGGAAACATCCTCTCATTCCTTCCCCTAAACCCGAGGGAGGGTTTCTTTGGTCAGGGGACAAATCATCAGACTCACAAGATAAGGTTTAAATCGTATTCACTGAGTGTGTCTCATATCTGTGAATTTCTCATTTTTTTAGCATTGAAAAGACGTTTATTTTCTGAAGACTAGCATTATATTACTTTTTCACTCAGTATTATTATTTGGCATATTATTATATACCCCTAATGAGAAAAACAGGAGTCCTTAAGGGCTTTCTCCTGTGTCTGCTCTCCAGAATTGCTGAACCATGTTCCGATATTATCATGAATGGCCACAAGTACAAAATCCCTTTGTTTTGTACTCTTTTATAATGACGACTGAAAAATTTTTCAAAAGGGTTTTTTTTTTTAACAGAACAAAATAAAATGCTCTATCAGCACTGAATTTCAACCAGTTAATTCAATACACCATCAGTGGAAATGACACCTAAATTGGACCTTGTGATGAATAAATAATGAGTCTTATTGAAATCGTCTATGCTGTTCTCATAACACCGTGTCTGAGATGCATATTACATCACTCGGCTCAATTTTCGATAACCTGATGCCTCGGAGGAATCAAATTGAATGCGGGGATCTCTTGATTTTCAAGTTACTCAGTCAATTCTGTGCTGACAATTTCACAGGAAATGGTGGGGTTTGCACAAATTTGAAATCTGTTGTCCTTGCCTAGGAGTCAGATTAGGTCTTAAGTTCTGGAACAATGGAAAAGCTAATTCAGTGTTGATTTCTCAAATGAAATTTAAGCTATAGAAAGCCAGATTCCATGAGTGCATTGGAGATTACTTAAAAGGCAGGAATGTGGTAGGGTGGCGGTAGAGAGAGGGGTAGGATAAAACTGAATATTAAATCAAGTTTATCGATAGTTAAATATAAAGTGTGACATCATGCTAAGGTTGTATATGCTATTTTTTTAAGCATTGAGATTTCATACCTATTGATCACAGTATTTTGTTCTTCAAAAAGAGTAAGAAATCCAAAGGGAGTAGGAGCTCCTTCTAATGTAAAAGTCTGTGATGATTAGGTGGCAGGAAGGTCGATGTGCCCTTGTTCTCCCACTTTGTTCTTACAATTCTGCAGCACCCAGATGGCTCTGGTATGCTCTGTTGGTCTGATTATAACTCTTACATCAACTGAAATAGCATGAATTCAGAATTTAATACATGTTTCTACAGTAATTATGGCCTTGATTAGTGAAGTCAGTGTTTCTGTTCCAAAGGACACTTTCTTTTTCCACATGTTTATTCATTTAATTTCAGGGAATCAAAAACAATGCAAAGACCATAAATACTTCTCTTTGATATGATCTGGGAATCTGGGATGTCTGCGTTTTTGATATGGGTTATCATTTTGCTCATGATTAATGTAAAGTTCAGAGAAATTGGCAGGAACAACATGAGTAAAATGAAGGACATTTAAAAAAATAAATGAGTGAGAAGTGGAAAATATAGCCAGGATTTTCATTACCATATTGCTAAACATAAGGTACATACCAAGTACATTAAATATAGAGGCCTTGATTACATGCAATATCAATTGTGAGTGTTTAATAAAAGTTAAATTTGTGTTTAAAAAGAACATTTTTTTAAAAACTTGATATTTTAATTGTGTTACCTTTGTGTTTTTACAGCTGTTGTTCAGCCTATTAAGGGCATTATCTTAGCTTTTAATATGTAGATGGTAAATTCCCTCCTCTATAATAGGGTCTGTCCTATATGTGAAAGTGTGTGCATCTGTTGTTTGTTCCACCAAAACAAACTGCATGAATACAAACATTGATAATGTAGTCAGATTATACCAAGGTTATAAATGAGTGGCTTGAGTGTATTTCCATAGCTTTTCTGAAATGGAAAACATACTGCATAGAATTTTTATTCCCTCTAACATGAAGATTCAGGCAAAATTTTGCCAGTTTATGTGTTTTCTAGAGTATAATTTCTTTTCTTCTTAAGATTTCATGATATACTGAGATAAAAAATTAAAAATATTTAATACTGTGAAAAGAACTGTTTACTTTGAATGACCATTGTGTGTTTGGCTCATGCATATGTGTGTAGTCAAGCTATTGTGGAAAAGGTCCTGGATCTAGAGCTTACAGATTTAGATTTAAATCAAAACTTGTCATTTCCCAGCTGTGTGACATTGGGTAAATTAGTAAACATTTTGGAAAATCAGTGTAACTGTGTAACTGATTTTGATCTGTAAAATCAAGAATATAATATTTACCTTGCAGGATTGTTGTTAGGTGTGGAGATAGCCCAGTTCTTTGCCTATGGTGAGTATCACTGTTGTCAATTAGCAGTTTACTGCGTTTCAGCAGCGGCAATAGTAGTGGACTTCTTACCTGGCATTTTGTGGATCCTTCAGAGAGCATGGCTGTGGCTTTTCCAGAACCACATAGGCTTGTTAATGGAATGCACAGGAAAATGTCAATCAAAAAATGGAGTGTTTGCCATCCTGCTCACTAATGTTGATGATGTCAAGTAGTTTGAGGAAGAATCTTTTTCAAGGAGAATTCTTCTGAACAGATTTGATAAATTAAATTTTTCTTTTGCTGATTATAAACAAGTATATATAGGTCAGTCTTTAATACCCTTCCGACTCCCCCACCCCCCGGCCCCCTTGCCATTTCTAAAACCTTGCTATCACCACATACTTTTATAAGCCTGATTTTTACCCCTTTGGGCTCAGGAGGGTGCTGTTGCTTATATATCTGAAAGTGGAGGGGAGATAGGCTTTCTTTTTCTCCTCCCCCTGCCACCCTGTTTCTTTTCCTTTTAGCCCCGTTTATAATAAGGAAGCTTAGTTCAGTAGCTGCAATAGCTTGCAGCGTTCAAGTTTCATTCTTTTGAGAAAGAGGAAGCACTGGTATCACCTGAAGGTGAATGTTAATCTCTTTCCTCCTCCTATTTTTCCCCAAACTGGCAGGCAATATTGTTGCAGCTGATTCCAGAATCTATTATAACAAACCATTTCAGGGAATCACTGAGGTTGTTTTTTTTTTGTTTAACAGTTCAGTTTATTTCCCTAAGAACTAGGGAGAGGACTGAAGGCAGAAAGTTTTGTCTTTAAAGTGACAAAACTTAATTCCTATTTCCTAGGTGCCAGTAATTTCATAAAATGTTTTTGACTCCTTAATACTTCTCAGGCCCAATATTTTATTTCATAGAAACCTTAATCTTAGCAACTTTGTCTTGCTGAGACAACTCTAATGATAACATTGTTTTGATTTCAAAAATCCAATATTTAAAGATCTGATTTAATTAACATAATATGTGAAATGGGAGAGCGGCTGTTTACTTTGAAAAGACTTTAGGATTTATCCCAATTATCCTTTGAATATAACAAACTTGGATGATCATCAGACCTCTTGTGGGGAAGTATTTTATTTTATTTTGGGAGGGGGGATTATTTTAAATTAGCGATTGTGACACCAATCTTAGATAGACTGAATAAGAATATTTGGTCTGCTTACTTTTTGTTTTTAAGAGCTTGAGGGGTTGCTGATAGAGAGGTGTGGTCAAAAAATCTGTATTTTAAAAGCTCTCCCTATGATTCTGATGAATAATTAGGTTTGGGACCCTCTGAGGTATATTCAGAATCTGTTATTAAACATAAAATTTTCATAAAAACAGAAGATTTGGAGGCTGGAGATTGAGATTAGAAGCCATTTACCTAACTCCCCTCATTTCTCTCCCATCCTTTCTTTTCCATCCTTTTCCTTCTTCCTCACACCTCTCTTTTAGCAGAATTTGAGGCCCACAAAAATTAGATACAGGATTAGTTCCGAGAAGAGCCAACACTGAATGCTCCCTCCCGGTCCAGGTCCAGTGCTTGTGTTCCTGCACTCAGTGCCTCCCTTCCTTTAAATTTTAGAAACATTTTACTATGGACCTTTTCAACTAGGCATTTGTGGCTGGAAACTAGAAGTGGACTCCCGGGTACTCATGTTCATCATTTGTCAAGATTCTAGTCTTTTTTTTCCCACCGTAGCTTCTCTTTTTTTCTATGTTTCTAATTCCAGGCCTCCTGTAGAAATTGAGTTGTTGGTTTTTGTTTGGTCTTGCTACCCCACCTGGCCTTACCCCTCCCCTACCTGTATTTATTTATGTATTTGACTGCAGATAACCTCAATGAGGGCCTTAAGTATTTGTGTTTTGTCAGCCTAGAGGTCCAGCTTGATTTAAGCCTGCATTCAGATGGAATTTTTACTTTTGTAGCAACCAAGAGTATAGTATAACACGGAGACTATCAGCACATGTATTTTTCTTTTAATTTGGTTCTTTTCATTTAATAACAGTATGGCATTTTTTGAACTATGTTACTCTCTAAAGAGGGGTCTGCTCTTTTAATTATGTTGAATCTGGAATTAATCTAGAACAGGGGTCCATGGGAAGATTTCAGGGGGCCCATGAGCTTGAATTGAAAATTCAGAAAAACATTATTCTTGTGGGGACGTGTTGGTACGGCTGTGATATATTTATTAAATAATACACAGTATAGTGCAGACTTAGTATGATTTTTATTTTGATGTAGTGTGTTCTGAGTGCAGTGGATAATTGCCTGCAAAAAGGTTGGTAAGGATGGGGGAGATGGTTTTATGATCCTGTGGGAAAACTCTTATTTCTAAATGTTTGCCGAAAAGGACTATTTTGAATAGATGTTGAACTGTGTTACCAGGTATCGAAGTTATGGGAAAGTAATAAAACATCATTTTGAATAATAAAATTTAATTTAAAGACATGCTGTCGAGTGTCATAAAACTAATAATATCTGCCACTGTCTTCTGAGAAGGGGTTCATGGTTTTCACCTGACTGGCAAAGGGGTTCTTGAAACAAAAAGGTTAAGAACCTCTAGTCTAGAAGTAGAGAGTTATAAATACGAGAGCAGCTCTTTTACACACTCTTCCAACTTGCCAAGGCATGCGCTACTGCACAAACTCAGGGAGTAAGGCGAATTTTAGGCATTAGCAGTAGACACATCAGCTGGTTGTGTATCATTCATTCTTTTACTCATAAAATTTTAAAAAAACACCACCACTAGTGGATGTTTAAAGTTTCATTTGACCATAAAATATGACTTCAGTTTCTCACTGTTGGGTGAATATTTGAATGAGTGACAATGCTAATGTAAAAGGCGAGGATGACTCTAAAAATGGATGTACTTTGAAAGTAAAATAGCAAGAAAGGAGAAAATGTAGAGGTGCCAATTGGAAAATGGGCTGGTGGAGAGAGAAAAGGAATGAATTTATGTTGTCAGAACAGCCACCTGAAGTTGCTGGTCCTTAGATAGGTTAATTTGTAGTCTTTGATTCCTTGCACATCTTATAATTTTCTCCACTGTTGTGCTGGCTTCCATATTGAGGAAGAGAAGTAACCAGTTTGAATTCATTATCCTTCATTTCCATATACACAGAGCCAGTTATAACAATGATAACCCTTCCCATTTATCAAGGCTTACCTGTGCTAGCACTGTGTGAAGTGATTTCTGTGCACTTTTTTGTTTGACTTTGTAAGAGTATTATTAACCCCATTTACAGATAAGGAAACTGAGGCTTGTGGAAGTGAAATAATTTGCCTAAGAATTCACATATAGTAAGTACATAGTGGAGAAGGGATCTCATTCTAGATGTCTGACTCCAAAGCTCATGGCCTTACCAACAATTTTGCTAAAATGGAAGATACATAAACAGTATTTTGAAAGAGCAATTCTCTTATTTTAGTTGACCTTGGTAACAATGTTGTTTATCTACAATTGCTTTAAATACAAATAATCTGTTTTCTCACTCACAATAGCGTTGTATGGGTGCTAAAAATACAAAGATGGATAATATATTATCCCAACCCTTTAAGAAGCATAAGATATGTGTATTCAATAACTATATTACTTTGTGCAAAGTATCAGAAATTTATTTAGCCTGACAGAAAAGTAGTGGCCTCTAAATAATTCAGCTCATCCAGGGTTTTCGTTTGTTTTTTTAAATTTTTTATCTTAAACCATTTTATACTGTGCATTTCATTTGGATTCAGACTCAACTTCCATTTTTCCCTTCAATGCCTGTCATGTGCCAAGAAATTTGCTAGATCCTATCTTATTTAATTCATTTTTAATAACTCTTTACTGAGTGACTGCTAGGTAGTATAGCACTGCTCTAGATGCTGAGGATAAAGTAGTGAAGAAAAGAGACACCCAGATCTCTTGGAATTAATTTCCATTTATTTTCTAATTTAACCATTATAATAACCTTATGTGGTCATTATTTTTACCCCATGCTCATTAACCCTATTAATCTTTTTATGTGTCCTTGACATATAGTACATTGCTAACTGCTTTATAAGGGAGAGGCTGTGTCTGAATGAGAGAGGTTGTTGAGTAATTAGATAAAAATGCTTTTTCCCAAATTTTTTCATGAAAATATAATAGGGTTTAGAATTACTGGCAATCCTGTGATGCCAAGAGGTGCTCATGTGTCTTAGTACATACTACATTGCATGTCTTGTTTTGGTATGTATTGTAAAGACTGCTTTAGAATCCAGCCTTTCCTCTTTACAAAAGAGGACTATGCATTTTCCAATTCAGTATCCAAAACCCTTGAGGCCAGATATTTCAGAATTCTGAATTTTTAAAGATTACTCAAAGGTAACAGGGGTCATAAATACTTCATTATAAATGCCCCTAACAAGGCAATGCCTTGTAATAAAAACATATACTATTTCTTCAGGGAAATTGATGAATATATACAGTAAGTGGAATAAATAAAGAAATAAAGATTATATGTAGCCTCATGTCGGTTTAGGTCAGTTTTGTTTTGTTTTTTAGCAGCTTTATTGAGATATAATTCCTATATTTTATCTATTTAAACTGTGCAATTCATTTGTTTTTAGTATATTCACAGAGTTCCATCACCACAATCTTATTTTATACTACATTCATCACCCCAACAGGTCAGCTTTTGAAGCCAAGTGTATTTGGGTGCCAAACTTAGAAACATTCAATTTTTAGAACATTCTATATTTTAGAGTTAAGGATAAGGGATTTTGGGCCATAGTTACCCTTTTTCAAAGTTGTTGGTTTTTTTTGGCTTTTTTTTTTTTTTGGTTTGTTTTGCTTTTCAAGTTTTACAGGATATGTAGAGAAAAGTTTTGACCTTGAATGAGAGTCATTAAACTACTTAAAGTTTTACTGAAACCACCGAATATTTTCAGTGTCTTCAGTATGCTTGCCTGTCTTATTTAGTCTTTAACAAATTGATGATGGAGTTGAGGTAATCATGGTATTTTCTTTAGGGCTATATGTGGATTAGAATGCTTGGATCCTTAATTTGTTTTTCCAAAATGATAAATTGTAGGCCCCTGCATAAATGCAATTTTCTGGAGTAAGAATCTTTTGTCAGCATTTGATTGCATTCTTGGCTGTGTGTTTGATACATGCAACCCTTGATTCTTGAATGAGTAACAGTGGTTTACAGTGTAAATATGAATTTGGGTACTGCTTATTCTTTCCCATATGCTTGTCTGTCAGTATTGCTTTACATATGTCTTGCACATGCAGAAATAATTAGAATATATTTAAAATATGAAATTGGCTTAAAAAAAAAACCCAACACAACAAAACTTGACCAGGAGTTTTATCAAAGGGTAAAGGGGCTTGTAAAATCTGGGTTAAACCAATTTCCGTTCCATTACCTTTCTGAAAAAAATAAATATATTTCTAGACAAACTAAACATACTTAAAGAGGGGACTGAATTTAGAGTATTTCTTTACCTGTTTAAGGAAATAGACATCCTGAAAGTATGTCCCAGCTTACTTCCTAGAGGCAAATTGATTCCCTGAAGAGCTTTAAATAGCAGTGACATGAAGTTAATTATTGGAGAACAATTCTATAAAACGTTAATATGCCAGTAAGACATTTTGCTGATTTACATCAGGTTTATATGAAGAGGGTTTGAGCCCCCACCTTTGCATCCAGCTGGTAACCTTTTTCTAAAGAAATTACATGAGAGCCTCTGAAAAATGTTAGAGGTTTGAGAGACGTTGTGATTTCAGAGATAAAGGGAACAAGCTGTGAAATGTATGACCATATGGCAGAATGACGGAAGTCCTGCAGTTCTAATCAGGAGGACTGGGTTCTCACAGTTTCTGCCACTACCTAGTTGTGTAATTGTGAACAAGTCATTTAACCTCATCAGGGGTTGTTTTCCAAAAATGGGCCACTTGAGGAACCCAAGTTTATTATTCTAATTGTAAGCATAATTAAAAAAATAATGTTATTGCTAATCACGGTTTTATTTTTGTTTTTGTTCTTTTGTTTTTGTTAGAGTCATAACTTTCCTTGTCTTTGAAATAATCTGACTGGAATGATATATTTATTGTTGGAGATATTAAATCCCTCATTTCCAGGAACAACAGATTAAATCCCAAAGTGCTTACAATACTGATCTTTGAGGACTACATGTTTAGTGCAAACTCAAGTGCACTGTATGTTTTGTGTTTCCCCTTTCAGGGGAATCTATTTGCATTTAAAATAAATACCTTCATGTCTCCCGATTATCATGAGTGTTTGAAGTCATCTTTTTCATTATCTTTTAAAATTAAATACAGTTTACATTTAATAATCTGAAATGGAGTTTCTCAGAAGTAAATCTTACTTTCTAATTCTTAAGGAAATAATTAAATACACTAGAATAGGGAATGATGTCATTTTTATATTAGCTGTGCTGTCATTTTATGCATATAATTATAAATTGACTTTGATCCCTTGTTCTGTGTAAGAAAAAGAGCTTGATTTCCTTAGAGAAGTTAACTTGACATCATCTATAGGGAAATTAAGAGAAAAAAACTGAAGAAATACTCTTATGAAATGTCAAACAGTGAGGTGTACTGACCTGGAATGAGAATCACCATACTTTATTCTTAACATCAGAGGTTGGCAAATTTTCTCTTTAGAGGGCAAAACAGTAAATACTTATCTGATTTTTGGGCCTTATGGATTCTGTGACAACTATTCAAAAAACCCTACCTATAGGAAGTGAACATTTTATATGTATATTGATTTAGTGATATCTTGATACAATCTTAATATCATTTTGCAAAAGTATAACTGCTTCATGTTACAGAGGGCTTTCACATTATTATTTTTGTTTAATCTTGATCTTAAACACTCTATTCAAGAGGATATATTTCTTCCTTTTTTTTAAAAAAAAGTTTTTTTTACACTTAAGGGAAACCAGGGATTAGAGAGATGTAATTTGCCCAGGATGACCCTGAGATTATCAGACCTTTACTCTCTCTACTTTTGCAAATTTTATCAGATTACAAGAAAGTACATTGAACAGGTATCTCTGATCCTCCTGTGTGTTAGTAGGGTCTCCGTTGTTGCAGAAGTTTGGAAGTAAATTCAGGTCCAAACTTATCACTATGACTACTCACTGGGAACCAAATTCATTCAAAATAATCATAAAAAGTAAACTTTGGTAACAATTTCCTCCTAAAAGAAGCCCAAGTAAGCAGAAGATGGTTTCCAAGAATAACCATCTCTAGGATTTCATAGCAGCTGTAAAAATACATCTTCCCTTGAAATTTAATTTGCAGTATAAGAGTTACTTGAATTTTTCTTCTTCTTTACTCTTTTTTTTCCAAATTGCTTAGGAAGATATATTGAGCATACTTATTTATTACTCTTAGTATGAAATCAAGCACTCCTGTCATGAAGGAGAGCTGTCACTGGAAAAAAACTGAGAAGTAAATCTTGTGCCAGTGTAATATCTTTTTTCCCTTGGCCAGAGAGGGAGGCATAGGTGATGATGTGTTCTTACATATTTACCTCCCAGGTAGATATGAAGTGATTGGTTTTGGCAGTGATTGTTGTTGTTGTTATTATTATTTAATCTTGGTAATAAATGTATTGGCAGTTGTAATATAGAAAGACTAATGATGTTATATTTTCTGTTATAACTCTCATTGTGTCTTCTTAAATTTAGGCCATTTCATTCTGTCCAAGGAGTACTTAGGGTAGTTGAAACCATTTGAATTATTGGCTTACAATGAAGAAAATTAAGATAACTGAATTTGCAAAGATCAATATGAATTTGGCCTTTTCACTGTATTTTAAACTCCTCAAGTCAAAAGCTCAAATCCTGAATGTTCTGTAAATACATTCTAATGAGTTTTAATTGTACTTTTTGGAGTATGACTTCATATTTAGCCCTTTGCAAAGTTTTTTTAGTTTTTTTTTTTTGCATTAACTTGTAGTATTTTCTTTTTTTTTTCTTTTTTATCAGAGAGCTGGTTGTATAAGACAGCATACTTGTCTCTTAAATAACAAAATGACCTGAGACTCTTGCTTTTACATTTTTTTCTTTTAATTTTTTAATTAAAGTTAATAGATCACATAGAATGTTACATTAAGAAAAATATAAGGTTCCTATAAAACCCCCACCCAACTCCCCCACCCCCATTGCTTTTACTTTTGTAGTTCAGTTTCCTTATCTCATATCTAGGATTTTCTGAGGATTAAATGAATTAATATGTAGAAATCTTTAAGAATAATTCCTAGCACATAGTGAATGTTCAATTGATTGAGACATTTTTATTTTAAACTATTTTCATATTGTCACCTTCTCTGCAAACTGGCTAATTCTAAAATGTGTCCCATAAGGATCATATATTGGGCTGTTGCTGTTTTTTTTCTTTAAGAAACTTGATTTCATTAGAGAAATTGCAAAATTGCAATAAATGTTATCCATCTGATACTATTATATAACATTGCAACGACATTGCACTCTGTTTTTATATGCTACAATTGTTAAATTTGTTATTTACTACAACACTAAACTAGTGGCTGTCTTTTTAACAGAGCTGTTTGGAAATGAGATTAAAAATAGCTTCCTTCCTGGGACCACATTCACTGGTCACTGGGAAGTATGCAGTTACATAAAAGTTCCTCAAATCCCCCAAAAGCATCCTTTTAAAGAAACTGCTGTTGTTGTTTCAAGAGTGTCCTATCCTTCCTATCATAACCACTTACAATGTAGTGTCTGTCTGGGGCTGTCTCCCTTATAAATGTCCCTAACACCCTAGTTCACCTCCTAAAGACCCTGGCAAGTAAAGTGGGTAATTTAAAGACTCTGTTTTGATCTTGTCCTAGCTTGCCAGGGGTGCTGAAACAAAGTGCCACAGACTCGTTGGCTTAAACAACAGAAATTCATTTTCTCACAGTTCTAGAGGTTAGAAGTCTGAGATCAAGGTGTCATCAGGGCCAGCTTAAAGGGGAGAATCGGTTCCATGCCTCTCCACCTCAGATGTGTGGCTGGCAATCCATGGCAGACCTCAGTTTGTGACTGCATAACACGATTTCTGCCTCCATCACGTGCTGTCTCTCTCTGTGTGTCTCTGTCTCTCTGTGTCCAAATCTTCTCTATAAGGACACTAGTTCTTATAATCCAGCTTGGCCTCATTTTAGCTAATAACATCTTCAAAGATCATCTTTACAAATAAGTTCATATTCACGGGACTGGGATTAGGATTCAAAAATGTCTCTTGGGGGATACAATTCCATCCTTAACAGAGCTGAAGGGGTTCAGAGGTATTACATGATTTGGCCACTGTCATCTTCTTCAGGTGAACTTCACTAAGTCTTGTGATTAAAAGTCCTGCCACTCTCTTTAACTCCCTCCCTCTTCCCTTCCAACCTTCTTTTCTTTCACTTCCTTAAGACACTGTATTCTTCTCCCGTCCCTCATTGGTTAAAAATAGCCATAAGGATAGGAAACTTGACCAGACTTCCTAGTTTGGGTATATTTAAAATAAATTTGATACAGGCCTTATTTGCCAAGGGGGCTTTAAACCTTCTATTGTTTTAATTTCCAGGTTAAAACAGTATTCAAGGTGGGGGAAAGGGGCCACAAGCTAATATACTGTTAAACTATGGATAACAGTTAAAGTAATGGGAAGCTATAGACTTTTAAAAAATCCCAGTGTAAAGAATCCCTCTAAATATTTCTCCATATAGATATTTAAATGGGAGCCATCAGCCTGGACCATTTAGTAATTAGTATCAAGATTCAAGTGTATCTAAAACTGTACTCATATACTGGCCCCCTCAACCCTTCTTCTAGACTACTGTTTTGGTTCATTTCCAAGCATTTGCTCAATCGTTCTTCCACACATTCATCTGTCTAATATTTGAGTGCCTGGAGCTGGTCTGTTTGCTGTGGCTAATATATTTCAGTGAATAAAACAGACATATCCCTGCCCTGACAGAACTTATATTCTTGTGAGACCAGTGAGACTGACTCCTGTAAGATGTAATAATCATGAATTTACATATGTTTAGTATCACTGTTTGCTTTACCAACACTTCAGACTTGACCTTTACAATATATGGTATCTTTTTTTTTTTCTTTCTTTCTATTTCAAAAGCTCTTTATTAAGGCCCATGTGGGGAGTGTAAGAAGAGTAGGTTGGAATCCCAACCTCAGAGAATTCATGGTCTAATTGAGGACTAAAACACAGCTTGCTCTGCCACATCTCGTGTTCTCGTCATGTGAATTACTTCATTGTAGATTATAACATAGAAGCTGTGTTGGTTTATATGCAATTTTTGTGGTATCTTTTTTATACAGTATGAGTTGTAAGTCTGGAGAGCTTTGAGGTGGCAGAAATTAATGTACCCGTAGAAACTGGGGAAGTTTTGTGGAAGAAATGGTGAGGGAGAACATGTAAAAGTGATGACAGCATTAGGAAGGTGGGTGTGAATTTGGCTTATAACTAAAATAATGAGTTCAGTGCCACTGAGGAGATTTTGACGTTGCCAACAATAAAGACTACCAATATTAGGAGATTCTGAAGTTTAGATAGTAAAGATTTGACAAATTTTGGGCAGCTTTGAATACCAGACTGAGAACACTGCTATTTATTTGATCTTGCTTTAGAGAATCATTGGAGATTTCTGATGGAGAGGAATGATTAAAAATATAGATGAATAGATAAAGTACCATGCCATGAAAGCAAAGGAAGATGGGACTTCTAGTCCTGACTAGATCTGAGTAGCTCTCCTTGGGAAGATATCTAACCCCTATGGACCTTAGTTTCCTCACAGCAAAATAAAACATTGAGGAAATGCTCTCCAAAATTCTAGGGATTTAGAAATACAAATTTCTGATCTCTAGGTCCTTTCCATTGTTTACTAATCTATGACTTTATAAACATTTCCAGTGTATTTTTTTTTTTTTTTTGCTCGTCATTTATATCAGATATTACCTGAAATTCAGAGAGGGTCAGACTAATTTGAGGAAACGATGACTGGTGAAGAACTGGAGATGGTCAGCAGATATGAAGCATTTTTTTGAGCACTTAAATACTACTTGTATGGGTTAGGCTAGTTTAGAACCCTTGACTTATAATCAAAAGTCCTGGCATTCGTCTTAGTTGTTTTACCTATTAGCTGTAGGATTCTGAGTAACATTTAACCTTTCTGAGTTCTACCTGTCCTTTTGTAAAATACTAATTCACAGGTTTCCAAACATCAAAAGGTTTTAGAGAGAATTATTTTGAGCTAATACATGTAAAGTACTCAGCAAAATATTTAATAAACCTTCCTAATTAGGGTTACTGCTACAACTAAGTGATTTTCTCCACACCCATAGTGAGATAAAATAGAAGAGAATGCTGTTTTCTAGATATTGCTCTTTTCACTAGATGCCAGAACCTTATTTGGGGAGTATAAAATGACTTAACAGGTATTTGGATTCATTAGGCAATTATGCAGCATTCTCTCTTTCCTCATGTCTGGACTCTCAAGGAAAAATATAATAGAGCTTAGTTTGTACTCTTTTTACCATACCATTTGGATAGACCTACATTTGTTTAGATATTTGAAGGAACAAAATCTATTGGTTGATTTGAGATATGGTGCAGAATAGAACCAAAATGGATTTATTAAGAAATATGATCCTCAATGCAAAATATCTGGTGTATTTTGATTGGAAGTTATCCTATTTAAGAATGGAATTTCCTGATATGACTTAAAAGGGGATATCTGAGTCAAAGAAACAGAATCAAGACTGTAACTTATCCTGTAATTTTTATTATTTTTTGTTAATAAAAATTTATAGCACAGTGTTGAGATTTTTCATCCCTTGGTTGTATTAATGCTTAACGTCTGTGGAATGAATTCTTTGCACTTCTGAGGATTGCTGGCATTAACTTGCTATGCTGAAGGAGCCTTACGTTGCATGTCATAAGGGGGCAGGGATGACCTGTGCATTTGAACCTGGGACATGTTTAAATAAAGCAAGAAGCCAAAGGTTTCAGTTAGGTACTTTAACCAGCCCCTTCCCCATTCCCCTATGTGTGTTCAAGTTCACTGAGTGCCAGTCATGCACCTGGCAAAAACTTTTTAGCTTGTCTCTCAGCAGGTTTCTAAGGGCCACGAACCAGTCAATAAATGATTGGCAGTTCGGTCAGAGAGACTCTGCTAAACTACAACTGTTAAAGCAGACAGAATTCCCATTAGACAAATGCTTTTTGGACCTAATCCAATGATAATAATCTATTAAAACAAGTTGTCAAATCTTATGAGTTAATGTGAATGGAGAAGTGGAGGATGCAGGATGAGTTGTAAAATGTTTGTGCATATAAGTGCAATTTATTTAATTTTAAGTAATTAAGGCATGGCAATGATTACTGCTAATTGGAGCTGTGTCAGGCTGAAAGCATTAGCCAGATATGTTTTGAAGACTTAGGAGGAAATTTTGCAATGAATCTTTTTTTAAAGGGAACTTTTATATATATTAAAGAAGTTGTGGGTTTATAGAACAATTATGCATAAAACACAGACTTCCCATATACCACCTCACCACCAACACTTGGCATTGATGTGGAATATTTGTTATAATTGATGATAGCACATTTGTATAGTTGTATTCATGTAAAGTCCATGAGTTAATTTACGGTTCACTGTGTAGTGTAGTTCCATGGAAGTAAAAAAAAAAAAAAGGTTGTTCCCATATATGCAATCTAACATTTTTCCCATTAATCATATTCAGATATATAATTCAGTGCTGTTAACTAAGTTCACAATGTTGAGTTACCATCACCACCATCCATTACTAAAACATTTCCATCATTCCAAATAGGAACAATGTACATTTTAGCTTACCATTTCTATCACCACCCCATTGTAACCTATATGCTAGATTTTGACTCTTAAGTTTGCTTATCCTAATTGTTTCAAATCAGTGGGATCATACAATATTTGTCTTTTTGTGTCTGGCTTATTTCACTCAACATAGCGTATTCAGGGTTCATCCATGTTGTCACATCAAGACTTCATTCCTTTTTACAGTGGAATAATATTCCATTGTATATATTTACCACATTTTGTCACTTGGCTTGCTTCCACTTTTGGCAATTCTGAATAATGCTGCTCTGAATATTGGTGTGCAAATATCTGTTTGAGACCCTGCTTTCATTTCTTTTGGGCATATAATTAGAAGTAGGATTGCTGGGTCATATGGCAATTCATACTTAATTTTCTGAGGAACTGCCAAACTTTCTTCCAGAGCAGCTGCACCATTTTACAATGCCACCAGCAATGAATGAGTCTTCCTACTTCTCCATATCCTTGTCAACACTTACTATTTTCCTTTTTTTTTTTTTTTAAAGCAGCCTATCTAATGAGTGTGTAAAGGTATCTTATTGTAGTTTTGATTTACATTTCCCTGGTAGTTAATGGTGTTGAACATATTTTCATGTGCTTTCTTAGCATTTGTTTATCTTCTTTGGAGATATGTCTATTTAAGACTTTTGTTCATTTTTAAATTGGGTTATTTGTCTTTTTGTTGTTAAGTTGAAGGATTTAATATATACTAGATCCTTTATCAGGATATTTTCTCCCTTTGTGTAGGTTATATTTTTACTTGCATTATAAAGTTCTTTGACGAACAAAAGTTTTGAATTTGTTGAGATCCCATTATCAATTTTTTTCTTTTGTTGCTTTTGCTTTGGTATAAAGTCTACGAATCCATTGCTTAACAAATGTTCTGAAGATGCTTCCCTATGTTTTCTTCTAGGAGTTTGATAGTTCTACCTCTCATATTTAGGTCTTTGATTCATTTTGAGTTTATTTTTATATATGGTATGAGGTAGGGATTCTTCTTGTTTTTGTGATTTCTTTCTTTTTTTTTTTTTTAAGAAGGTACTGAGGATTAAACCCAGGACATGGTACATGGGAAGCAGGCACTCAACCACTGAGTTACATCTACTCCCCAGTGACACTTGTTTTTTGTCATTTGTTTGTTTGTTTTTAGGAAGTACTGGTTATCAAACCTGAGACTTCCTACATGTGAAGCAGGTGCTCAACCACTTGAGCTACATATGCTCCCCTTTGTGTTTTGTTTTTTGTTTTTTTGCAAATGGAGATCCAGTTTTCTCTGTACCAATTGCTGAAGACTATTTTCCACTTGAGTGGTTTTTTTCACCTTGGGATACACATTCCTATTATCATAGGGAGAAATTTGAAGGAAAATGGGTCACAGGTCCCAAAGAATTTGAAACCCTGCAGGGCATCCTCTATTGGATTTCAAGTTCTGAGAGTCATCTGTGGAACAATGTCTTTTTCTCTGGCCTGGATGCAGTGGTGGTTTCACGTTTTGCATGTACTTTTGCAGCAGCCATGCTCTTAGGTTTTGCCTTTCAAGAACACTGAGGTGATGGCCAGACTCTCCCCAGTCCTTTGAGAAAACGAGGTGGAGACAAGACTCTGCAGCCTCCAGGGCACAGGTTCAACCCCCTGAGCACAGTGCAGTGGTGGCTAGATTCTCCCCAATCCCCAGGTGATATGCTCCACCCTCTCTGAAGTAACACGGTTTCTGAACAATGGAACAGAAGGCCCACCTGCTTCCAGTGCTAGGGCATACTCACCCTTTCCACACATGTTGGTACCCTCTCCTGACCCAAAAAGATGTCTTGGTCACATCTCAGCTTCCATGGTTCTGCCTTTGAAGTCAGTTTTCTTCCAATATGGCCCTTTTCTATCCTTCTTAGCCTAGGCTGACAGTAATTCTGTTCATAAAGACCTTGAAAAAAACTTGGTTTCACATGTAGTACACAGGGGTCCCAACCCTCAGACTTTCCATAGATCCTTCCTGGATAACTGCATAGCCAATCCTGACTTGCACTGAAATGGCTGACTGATACCATGTTCAGCGAAATCCTCACATGGGACACTATTCTCTGCAGAATTGCTTTCTAGAAGCTCAGAATTTTCCAAACCATCAGTTTCTGGTTTCTTCTTGCCCAGGAGTTTAGTTCTCCACTAATTCCTTTCCTCTTGCATTTTACTGTTAGCTGCAAGGAGAAGCCAGGCTGCAGCTTCCACATTTAGTTTAGAAATCTCTTCAGCTAAATATCCAGGCTCGTCGCTCTCAAATTCTGCCTTCCATCTGATACTGGGACTCAATTTTGCCATATTCTCTTCCATTTTAAAACCAGGGTCACCAGTTTGCAATGACGCATTCATTTCTGTCTAAGGCTCATTTGAAGTACCTTTAGCATCAGTAATTCTAGCAACAGTCTCTTCAAAGTAGTCTAGGCCTTTTCTATTAATCATATCACTATTCTTCCTAAATCTACTCCTTATCCATTTTAAAAGCCTTTTAGACATTTTTGTTATTTGCAATAGCAGCAGCCCACTCCAGTGGTACCAAAATCTGTTTTAATTTCCTAGGCTGCCAAAATGCAATATACCTGAAATGAGTTGTCTTTTATGATGGAAATTTTTAGCTTAAAAGCTTACAGTTCTGGAAGCAGATGTGACTCAAGTGATAGAGCTTCCGCTCACCATATGGGAGGACCTGGATTCGATCTCTGGGGCCTCCTGGTAAAAAAAGAAGAGAACGTGTGCCTTTGTTGGAAGTCAGTGCCCGTGTGAATGCCCGAGTGGTGAGACAGTGCCCCGCACAAGTGAGTCACACAGCAGGATGATGACGCATCAAAAGAGAGACAAGGGGAGAGTCAAGGTGAAGCATAGCAGAAACCAGGAACTGAGGTGACAGGGAGACTTTATCCGCATCAGAGGTCTCCAGGATTGAATCCCGGTGAATACTAGAGGAGAGAAAATAAGAAGAGAAGACAACATAGACAGCAACAACAGCAGTGCGGAAGGAGGGGAAGGGGGGAACATAAATAAATTTTTTTTTTTTTTTAAAGCTTACAGTTCTGAGGCCATGAAAACATCCAAATCAAGGCCTCATCAGGAGATTTTTTTTTCCCCAAGATTGGCTGCTGGTGATCCTGGACTCCTCTGTCATATGTCAAGGTACATGGCAGTGTATACTGGTCTCTTCCTTCTTTTCCAAGTGTTATCACTTTTAGCTGCTGACTTTCTCCCTCTTCTGTGGCCTTGTCTCTGTCTCTGTCTCCATACTCATCCCATTATAAAGGACTTCAGTAAGAGGATTAAGTTTCACCCTGCAATGCCTTGCTGAAGTAATCTGATCAAAAGACCCTAAACTGCAGTTACTTATTCAAAACATCCCAAGCACAATAGGTTTATATCCACAGGAATGGATTAACTCTAAGAACATAATCTTCTGGGGTCCATCCAGCTTTAAACCATCACATGGTGTATCACTTAATTGATTTTCTTATGTTGCCCTAACCTGGCTTACCAGGGATAAATCTCACTTGATGATCTTGGTACATAATTCTTTTAACATGTTGTTGGATTTGATGAATCTTTTTCATTAAATCATTTATTATTTTCTTGATAATGCTAAAAATCAAAGATATATATCATGATGAAAAATACAAATTTTAGTACAATCTGAAGTAATTTAAAATGTAGCACTTTAATGATAGCTACCAAGAGTATACATATTTTAAAAAGGGGAGAGTTTTAGTGACCTTTTTTTTTTTTTTTTAAAAAAAGATTCATTCATTCATTCATTTATTTATTTATTTATTTATTTATTTATTTCTCTCCCCTTCCCCCCCACCCAGGTTGTCTGTTCTCTGTGTCTATTTGCTGTGTCTTCTTTGTGCGCCTCTGTTGTTGTCAGCGGCACGGGAATCTGTGTTTTTCTTTTTGTTGTGTCATCTTGTTGTGTCAGCTCTCCGTGTGTGTGTGGCGCCATTCCTAGGCAGGCTGCACTTTTTTTTTCCGCGCTGGGCGCACTCCTTGAGTGTGGGGCTCCCCTCCGCGGGGGACACCCCTGCATGGCACGGCACTCCTTGCGTGCATCAGTACTGCACATGGGCCAGCTCCACATGGGTCAAGGAGGCCTGGGGTTTGAACCGCAGACCTCCCATGTGGTAGACGGACTCCCTAACCACTGGGCCAAGTCCGCCGCCTTTAGTGACCCTTAAAATAGGTATTTAATAAATGCAGAATACTTTTATAACGAATTTGATGTAACTTTGGGGTTGAAGTCTTATTTAAATGGAGGACAAATAACTGTAATTGATTTTATGGGTTCCAAGGGTTACAGTGGCTTTCTGTTTCAAAATCTTCTTATGAAGTGGCTGATATAATCTTTAAAAGTTAGTATATGATCAAAATTTAATTTCAAATCTCACATTTATCAGAAGGAAATGAATAAATTAGGTAAATTACATTTAATGAAAGATTGGATCAATTTACATTGATACCTACTGTCAGCAATCCTAGAAATTGGCTTTCACATATTACAAATATATATGTTACTACAATTAAAAAAATTTTTTTAAAAATCCATGGAACCGCCTAATACAAACAGTAAGCGCTAAGTTAAACCATGGGTTATAGTTAATAGCGATTACAAAAATATGCAAAAAGATTGTCTTTTGTGAAATTGTATCTGGCAAGAAGATATTCTTAGAACAGAAACTGAACTAAAGATGTTTTAATGTTTTTGTTTATTCCTAAACATCTTTCTCATGTATTTTCCACTTGTCAACTATATTAGTGATTTCTGTGTCTGAATAACGTGAAATATTCAAGTAGGTAATTATATGTAAGGTAAATGTAACTTAGGGGTCATCCTTTTGATGACTAATTCTAGCTAATAAAAGTATGGTTTTAAAAATGCTTATTTGGTGGGCTACGTGTATTAATTTGTGCTTTTAGAAAAGTCATTCCATTTTTTATAATAAATATTGCCACCTAAGTTTATTCTTTTGCTTTTCAAAAACATTTCATTTCTAGTGTATGAAGATGCATAGGCCTGAAAGATGGCTCGTCTTTTCATGAAAATCAAATTCATCTTTTCCCATGTCACCTTTTCCCAAACTCAGTTTTTGTTTTCAGGATGTTTTCAAATAACAAGCCTTTTGTTACTGCTGATATCACTATCGTCCTGTCCCTTACATCTCTTCCTATATACTACAGTAGGGAGTAAACAAATAGGTTGATACAAGTAAGATTTAGAAGTAGAGTTATTTTTGTCTATAATGAATTCTAGTAGCCACGACTCCCTTTGCTACACCAATGTATGTGAAAATTGGCATGGCTACTGGTATGGGGTGGGGGTTGGAGTTGGGTATGACCCCTCCGCCTGCTCAGTAAACTCAGAATGTCCTACTCAGCAGCTTTGGTTAGGATTCCAGATCTGTTCGATTCTACCCTGAAGACTAATAATTAAGATGATGCCCAAGTAAGTGCCACAATGTTGCCTGGGAGTTTCTGAATAGTTGTAATCACTGGGTATTGAAAGGAGAATTGTAAAATTGTTGGATGCTCTCCCTTGTGAAATTTTCCCTCTCAAAAATTCTAATTACTCAGTTTCCCATTGAAGAAAACTAACGCTGTTTTATAAATCAATTTGGCATTTGGGGAATAAAGTCAAAAGCCATGTGAGAAATAAATAAAGGGATCAATTTTACCTATGAAAAAAAGTAAATAATCATTTGTCTATTTTGTCCTTGAATTTACTCTTTCTATATAGGAGGAGCCTATTTCCATTTGAAAACAGTAAATGTTGAACTTATACTCTTATTAATGAACACGTACAACATATGCATTTTTAAATTTGTATATATAAAATCTTTTTTTCTTATTGGTTTCTTTTGTGTCTTCATAGGAAAGCCCCCACACTCATTAAATAACAGTCTATAACGTTATTTTTGAGAGAAGACGGCTGCATTTTAGCATCCCCACTGAGTCTCTTTCTGTTTTCAAAATGCTGGGCTCACATGCTTAACTCATTAATGAGACTGGAGCGCATCTCATAATAGCTGGTTTGTGGCACTAAAATCACACAGATTAAAAAGAATGTTGCAGTTTAAGCCATTGGTGCAGGAAATGTGTTTGCAATGCAGTTGCCCAGTTGAGGAGAGATGGATGGAAAAAGGGTCCTTTCCCAAATTAATTTTAAGCTCCTTTTTTCTCCCATTTCTTTCCTCATTAGGTGTATTTTTAAAGTACAGGGAAATCAGTTTGATAAAAAGCAAGTGTTTTGAAGAGAAGTTTCTCCCTGATTTTTGCTTGAAGCATTTTTATTTATCACAAAGGATATTTCCTTCACATATTTTCTTCATAAAGGCTGGATTGTTTTTGTCGCTAACCTGATTTGACCATAGAGCCCTGCCTGGTGGGAAGTGTTAAACCTCTTATTTTAAGCTAAACAAGATTACTCTCAAGCCTGGCATTCAGGAGCTTCAACTATAATATGTTAGGGGCTGTGGTGCACACCCCTTGCAATTCCAGTAATTGAAACTCTTTTGGTACTTCGGCTTCTAATAGAGAGCTCGAGAAGGAGCTTTCCATGAGTATGCCAGAAATTGCTAACTGCTTGATTTTCCCATGTTAACTTAATGAAGAAAAATGGGTCATCGTGCGCAGGCAAACACCATAATAGCTGGTTTAGAGGCATTCTTCCCTTGATATTTGCTCCCCATTTTAGTTTTATAATGTATTTCAAATGCAGTAGAGTCAGGCAAAACCAAACAGGAATTTTGTGTCAATGTGTCACTTCTAATGCAATATATGCAGAAGCAACTGTGGTCATTTAATCTGAATTTTACTTTATTCTGTTGTTTATCCTCTTTTGATTAATTTGGAAGGTGGTTAAAATATTTATATGTACTTCTATTGTTAATTTCTGATCGTTATTTATTCTTTGGATAACCAGCTTTCAAAAACTGATCTCTAGAAGCCTATCTATTTTAATTTTATTTAGCATCTAAGATTTTCTTTTAATGATTTTTAAAAAATATTTTATTGAAGTATATCATTCATACATGAACACACATAAACAATAAATGTATAGTAAAAGTTGTGGATTTACAAAACAAACGTGCATATCATACAAGGCTCCCATATATCTCCCTGCTACCAATACCTTGCATTGTTGTTAAACATTTGTTATAAACTATGAAAGAGCATCATCAAAATATTACTACTAACTGTAGCCCATCTCTCATATTTGGTATATTTTCCCCCCAACCTACCCAATTATTAACACCCTATGTTAGTATTATATATTTGTTACCTTTTAGGAAAAAATGTTCTCATATTTTTCCAGTTAACCACAGTCTATCATCCACCACTAGGATTCCCTGTGTTACACAGTTCCGTGCTTTATACAATTTATTCAAAGTATATACTCATTGGCTCTCTTTTTCAGTACAGAGTTGTGCTGTCATCACCTATTGAATTTTAGAACATTTTCATTACTCCAAAAGAAGAATTCTGTATCTCCTTAAATACCTCCATTGTTGTCTTAGTATTGAAATGATATCTTCTTGGCATTGCTACAAAATATTAACAATATTACTGTTACCTATTGTCCATAAGTTACATTAGTTATTAGTAATGTATAATAACTAATTATATTATACATTAGTAATTTTCCCGTGTATCACCTTATTCTTACCACTTAAGAAAAGCATTTCTGTATTTCTGTTAACCGCAATCTTCATCTACCACTGAAATCACTGTGTCATACATTCCCTAGATTATTCTCTAGTTTCCTTTCAATTGACGTTTATATCCACAGACTACCCTTTTCAGCCATAATCACATTTTAAAGTCAGCAGTGTTAGTTATACTCACTGTAATTTATTACTGTAATGCTGTAATGGTCAATTTTTAATATATCTCATTTTTTAGGATAGTTTTAGATTTACAGAAAAATTGAGATCATAATGCTAGAGTTTCCATATACCTGCACAGATTCTTTCATATTTTTAACCTCTTATATTAGTATGGTATATTTGTTACAATTATTGAACCAATATTGATTGATTTTTATAGCTTATTCACATTTCCTTAGTTTTTACCTAATGTCCTAATCATGTCCAAGATACCACATTTACATTTAGTAGTCATGTTTCCTAGGCTCCTCTTGGTGGTGACAGTTTTCCAGACTTTTTAATAACCTTGACCGTTTTGAGGTACTGGTCAAGTATTTTATAGAATGTCTTTCTTTTTTTATTTATTTATTTATTTATTTATTTATTTTTTATTGACTTTGTAATAATATTACATCAAAAATATATATGTGAGGTCCCATTCAACCCCGCTCCCCCACCCCCCCTCACCCCCCCCAACAACACTCGTTCCCATCATCATGACACATCCATTGGATTTGGTAAGTACATCTTTGGGCACCTCTGCACCTCATAGTCAATGGTCCACATCATGGCCCATACTCTCCTCCATTCCATCCAGTGGGCCCTGTGAGGATTTACAATGTCCGGTGATTGCCTCTGAAGCACCATCCAGGGCAGCTCCATGTCCCAAAGACACCTCCACCTCTCATCTCTTCCTGCCTTTCCCCATACCCATCGTCCACCATGTCCACTTTTCTCAATCCAATACCACCTCTTCTATGTGGACATTGGATTGGTTGTGTCCATTGTACCTCTATGTCAAGAGGAGGCTCAAATTCCACATGGATGCTGGATGCAATCCTCCCATTTTCAGTTGTAATCACTCTAGGCTCCATGGTGTGGTGGTTGTCCTTCTTCAACTCCATCTTAGCTGAGTGTGGTAAGTCCAATAAATCAGATTGTAGGTGCTGGAGTCTGTTGAGGCTCAGGACCTGGCTATCACATTGTCAGTCCAGAGATTCAAATCCCCTAAATATATCTTAAATCCCAACGTTAACTGCACCTCCAGCACATTAGCATGAAAGTCTTATGAAGGGAGATCCCATCTGAGTCCAGATTCATCACACATAAACACCATTTCCAAAGAGGGGCCATCTGCCCTGGTAGTTAACCCCATCGGCCATGGCCATAACTCTCATGGGTCTCTTTAGCCTTCAAAGGAACCAATATCTGGGGGTTGTATCTGCTTTATCTGTCTCTCTGACTCTGCTCAGTTGTGCATGAGGGCAATCCTTCTGCCAGCCTCCAGACTCTTTTTTAGAAACTCGTAGCCATATAAACTCATTTCTCCTTTCCATTTCCCCCTTACTTTAGGTCAAACAGCATTTTAAAGTCATGTTATTTTATGTAGACATGGATATTCTGCTGATCCGCATTGAACCTTCCGTATAAGGTCCTTTTCCAGTTGCATCATCAGTTGGTATTTGATAGTGGTCCCTCGTTGCCAGGGAGGCTCGTCCCTGGGTGTCATGTCCCACGCTGGAGGGAAGGCATTGCATTTACATGCTGAGTTTGGCTTCGAGACTGGCCACATTTGAGTAACATGAAGGCTGACAGGAGGAAATTCCCAGGCACAATGTTGCTCTAGGCCTTGTTCTTATTTTAGGTTTATCAGCTCACAAGCATAGTCATTAGCATCAGGGGCTCACTGTTGAACCCTCACTCCCTCCAGGTCCCCGCCGCTGTACCTGGGAGACTGTCGCTGCTCCCCTAGGGACCACGGCAGAGCACCACTGGCCAGGAACCCAGTACCCCCCCTGCTGTGGTTTTTAATTGTTGCCACTATGAGTATATCCAATCATTACCATGCCCCCTGGACATATGTTCTGTACAGCTCCCTGTCAGCCATATATCACCTGTCATTGGTATCCCATACCAGTATCCCTCCATTGCCATTGTTGAAACACTCTGTGGTCCAGAACTCCCCGAAATTTGAAGCCCAATATAATGTCATGGTCCCTTACTAGGGAATGGTATATAGCGATGGGTTTAAAGGATGGATAAAGAACTTGGATAAAGTTAGATAAAGAACTTAGATAAAGAATGTTGACTTGAAATAATTCCACATCCTATCCTTTCCCCCCCCCCCCCCTAATTATTCAGCATTTCTTCACAGGAGTCCTAGTCCACAGCAATGCATATATATAATATACAGCACTCCCATACATCCACCACAAAACCTTTTTCCTTCCACAGCGATACTCTTACACCCTTTTCACATCATATTTACTTAAGGTGATGTACAGAGTCTGAGATATTAGCTTTCTAACAAGGTAATATCTGTGCTTACATTATGGTGCTTACTTTAGGATACACAGTTCTTTACATTTTTAGTTATCCTATGTTTTACATTATGGTTTACATTATCAGTCTGTCATCTCCTATATGTTATGGTGTAATATTACATGTTTTATATCCATCCTTGTGTACTCTCAAAAAACTCCTCTCTTGCCCCCCTTTTACTTTGGTTCCACACATTTAACATCCATTTTCCCTTCCACCTTGGTGCCCACAGTGACAGCCAACCTTCGTTTCCTGAGGAGCCACTTCCAGAAATAGATGGAATAGTGTTCAGGGCCTAACTTGCTCAACTGCCCCAATGCCCTGGGAGCCACCCTTTCTCTCGAGGGATACAGTTCCCTCTATTTGGTGGCATTAGTCCTCCCCAGGATGTGGGTCCACCCCCACTCTCACTACTTGGGATTTTACCCCATGGTGTCACCCACTCTGGCAGAATGAGCATTTAGGCATTCCCCAGGAGCCCGTCCTGCATCAGACCCTCCCCTCCGAGCATTCTAAACAGGTAACCCTCTTTATTATATTTTGATATGATTTTCTCGGCATTTTACTCTCTACCACCTCCTGACCCTCTCCTGTGTTCGTATGCTACCCCTCCCTCCCCCCACTTTTGGGCAACGTTACCCAACCATCCCTCCCCAGCCACCCTCAAACCCGTAAAGCCCCAACCAAAGGCAACCCCTTGCCCCCATTTTATCTCTTCTTTGTGTAGAATGTCTTTCAATTGGAATTTGTTTGGTGGTTTTTTCATAAGTTAGACTGGACGACCACAGAGGTAAAGTCCGATTCCTAACACATCATATCCAGGTGTATTAGTTCAGCCAAAGTGGTGCTGATGCAAAATAACAGAAATTAGTTGGTTTTTATACAGGGTATTTATTTGGGGTAGCAGCTTACAGATACCAGGCCATAAAGCATAAGTTACTTCCCTCACCAAAGTCTATTTGGTGCAAGATGGATGCTTATGTCTGTGAGTGTTCAGGCTTCCTGGGTTCCTATGTTCCTGGGACTTGGTTCTCTCTGGGTTCAAGGTTCCTTTTTTCCTGGAACTGGCTTCTCTTTACTCTGTGAGCTTACTTCCTGGGGCTCCAGCTTAAGTCTTCCGCATCAAACTCCAACATCAAAACTCCAACATCAGAAAACCCTCTACTCTGTTCTTTGCCATGCCTTTTATGTTTATACCTACATAACTCAGTCATGCCCAGATACAGATCAAATTACAAGCATAACCCAGTATCTATTTTTGGAATTCAAAACCATATCAAACTGCTACACCAGGTAAACATGATTTGCCAATGTTGATGTTAACTTGATCACCTAGTTGAGATAGTGTTTGTTGGGTTTCTCCACTGTAGAGTTGCTTTCTTTTTCCTCCCTTTCCATACTGAGCTTTTTGGGAGAAAAATCTCACACCCCAGGAATAGGAAATTATGTTCACCCTCCTTCAGACTTGAGTATCTACATAATATATATTTAGAATTCTGCACAGAGACTTTGCCTCTTCTCCCCCATTTATTTATTATATCATTTATTTATATCATCATGGACTCATAAATATTTATTTTATACTTTGGATTAAATCCAGTACTATGTTATTTTGTAGCTCAGATTGTTCTAGCTTTGGCCATTGGGAGCTTTTGCTCCTGTATCCCTATAAAATACCCCCATCATTGTGTGTGTTTTGAGTACTTCCTCACTTTTCTGGTAGTACCAGGTGCTTCAGGCTTAGTTTTTGTATTTCCTGTCCCAGTCCTAAAATCAACTATTTCTCCAAAGAACCCTGATTCCTTTTATTGGAAAATGGTATTAGAAGATCTTAGTGGTTGATAACAACCATTTTGAAGAGTATTATAAAGTTTTTTTTAAAAGTTAAGTAAAATTAAGAATAATCTCCATCAAGTGTGATTGAATGAAAGAATATATGACCATCTTAGATCTTTTCTCTACATTTTTAAATATTACAAATAAAATATTTATTTTTACCAATGTTAGTACCATATGTATAAGTAAAGATCATGAGGAATTTCAAATAGACAAATTGTTGTGATTGTTACTGAAATAAGAAAAAAAGTCTGTTGTCCTTGACAACCTTCTATTACTAAATTAATCTAAATATGTTTGATTTTAAATTTTGGTTAAATATCATGTGTCATTAGATCAGATACATGAAATGTACTTTGAGCCATCTTTCTTGATGAAAACCTTGCCTGGTATATAATGTGGTCTAGAAAAAAAAAATCTATAAATTTTCATCATGGAATTTCAATCTGTAACTGATTTATTATTTAGCTGTTAAAGATTTTGCTGGATATGTACTAATGCACTTTTAAAAAAATATTAATTTTTTGTACTAATGCATTTGTAAACTCAGCAGAACATATTACAGAGTTTACCTTGGATAAATTGAAGAATTCCTTATAATCTAAAGTGCTAAATTATCTCAGTAATGCAAGTTTTTGTATCCTTAGTTTTTAACTTCTTTTTCCACAACGACAGGATATGCCCATCCATTGAACTTCTTTATATCTTTTCAGATACAAAGCAATGGAATAATTTTTTTATCAAAAATCTTTGAAGGAACTACCCCTGACAACTTGATTATGCCAAAGCTTTGGTTAATCATATGAATGTTCAAGAAACAATTCCTTCCTATGCTTTTAGCCATATATTTCTTCTTATCAAATGTTAAGAAAAATATGCTTTTATATTCATATTTTCTAGTGAATACTCAATGAGAACTATTTTGGGAATGAGGGCAACTAGGAGAAATTCTATGTTATTGATATAAGGAAAGGTTATGAATTCAAAGATGAACGATGGATACAAAATTGAGGACACTCGATTTTTATGGCTGTATAGCATTTTCTCACAGTTACTTATAATTTTCAGATACTGATTTCTATCAACTTTTTTTTACAACTCTAACTATCATTGCCAAAGGCTTAATTTGGAATTAAATGAGACTTATGCTTAAGTAATTTACTTTAATTAATTTGTCAAAAAAGTGAGCCTTATGATGACTTTATACTCTGAGGCAGACTGTTTACGTTTTTCTTCCATTGAGTCGTGATATTCCTTTAGAGTTTCATTTATTTCCCTGAAAACCTGAATCAGAAGGCAGTATTGAAGCTTGCCATCATTTGAACGAAAGTTTTCCTTGAAGAATGGAGGGGAGGAGTTGTTAGAGTTGGTTTTCTCTTCATTGCAGGTTTTTTTTTTTTTAAGTCAAAGGCTCCCATGGCAAAAATAATTCACTGCAGGGCTTCTATAAAGGCATCATCACTAATTAATAAGGCAGGACCTTCTAATTAGTTTTTCCTCCGTATTTTAGGTGATATATGTAGGGGATTTTTTGATGGTTTATAATAAATTTCACACTATTTGTTTATTAAGCATGGTTACGTTCTTTCAATCATTATGTCAAAAAACTCAAGGTAAACTTGTTATCCATGAATCTAATATTCTTAACTGATTTCCATTCTATGATATCTTGGGTCTGGCAGGGAAAAAAATGAATAAAATTTTGTAATTAGAAATCTTTTTTTTTTTTTTTAACAACATGGTGTTTAGAGCCTATTTTCCTTTTATGTTAAAGAAGAAATTTGACAAAACTGAAGAAGATTTGAACTTTTAAAATTAGGCTTTCATAATGAAGATCCATATCATTTTGTAAACAAACAGATGAATTAAAACATGTAGCAACCCAGCCCTTTATGATCATTAGTGTGAAATGTGTCTGATGAGAATTTTTTTTTTTAGGGATGCAATAATTGTCTAATTTCTAATTCTGCTTTTGGATGAAACTTTAGATAGGAAAATGCTTCTCTAGGACATATACCATGGCTTTTATATGTACTTTTCTTGGAGAGAGATGGCGACAGGCAGAAAGTATGTTGATATAAAGGAGACAGGCAAAGCTTATGTATATGATGACAGCCACATTATTGTAAAATGATGCCTTGCAGTCATGTGCAATATTGTTTACTCCAGGAGACTTCATGGGGGAAACTGGGAATTGAAGTAAGTACAACAGGCTTTTTAAATGTGTGAGATAAAGACAGGTACTGATTTCTTATTTGGAGTGTCAGAGTAGTTTAAGAAGCATTTATTTGAATGCCAACATTTGCCAGGCTTTATGGTAAGCTGGAGATTCAAAGATGTGTTAATAATTATATTTCAGATCAAAAAGAGAATTTTGGGATAATATTGTCGGAATTTTGTAATCCAATGCTGTGCATTGCGTTTTTATCTAATTTTCTTGTAGTCTTGGGTGATGTTCTAGCAAAATTAAGATAAGGATCATAAAATACAATGGAGATAGTATGAATTGGACATGGAAAAATATATTTTAAAGTTAATAACAATAATAGTTACACTAAATATTAACTATAGAAAAGAACAGGAACTAAAACACCAGGCAATTAGGTGCCTATAACCAGACTGTGTATTTTTGAAACTACTGTTTATGTATTTGTTTCAAAAAATTGTTGTTCTTAATATGGGAGCTATAATTCCATGTGTTCAGATTGTCAAGCCTTTAATCTTTTTCCCAATATATTTTTGGGGGACTGAAGCCTTAGTTATGCTTCATTATGATTTATTCATTTAGAATGAGGAAAATACGCCTTAAAGCATTGAGAAATGAAAGCCGAAGTGCAAGAGCATTTTTAGTGTACGCACTAAGAACTAGACTTGTGAAAATAGACAGTGATTCTCAACCTCCAGTGCATTAGAATCACCTTTGGAGATTTATTGTGACCAGGGCATCCATATTTTAAAAAACTCACAGTTGATACTGATAGGTCTTTAGGTTTGAAAATTTTAGGGCACAATGATTCTTCTCCTCCCAAAGTGCTTTTTTATTAGACAGAGTAGAATATATGAAGCACCAATAGTGTAGGATCTGTCTTCTCTCTTACCATAGGCATATAACCAATGTCTAGGACAGTGTTCACCACATACAGCCGCTTTAATGAATGAGCTACTAAATTGCAATCATTTTCTCATGCTGCCTATTGCAGATTTACTTAGATTATCTTTAGTTTCTCAGACTCTAAATTATCATTTTCTGTGTGTGGATTTTCATGAATTTTGACTTTTAAGTCACTGGTGGCAACTCATTAGAGCTGTCTTGTTACATCTCTATGCTCAACTGAGAAATACCTATGTTGGATCAGATTGTTACACTAGCCAAGAACAAAGAAATATTGAGGGTAATTGTATGGTCACTTGGTTTATAGTAGTTTATAGTAGTTGCTCCATGAAAATTTTTCAGTTTGATTTAAACTCTATAAGTTAGAGCATATGTACTATAAGTAGAAATTAAAACCTTTTTTTCATGCCTTCTTTTCTTTCAGCTTGCTTTTAAGGCCACCTCCACAGTAGAAGTGAATGGGGCTGGAAGAAAAATTTATTCATTTTAGAATCCTATTTTTTAGGTGATCATGTCAAATAGAACTCTATAGCAAAGCATTAAAGACACTTGTAGTTGGAATTTCAAACTTGGCTGATACTTACAAGGTAGCATGGAAACACACAAAGCATTAGAAACATTTCCAATTTAAATATTTTAGCATCAATTTTCTCTTACCCATTAGTTCAGTTCTTTTTTTAATAGGGCCACTTATTTATCCCATAAAGGCCTCACCATTAGGTTAAATGAGTGTATGAGAGCATCTCACTTCAGAACATTAGTACCTCTTGATCTTTGTTATTGTCTTAGCTTGCCACAGCTGCTATAACAGATATCACAGACTGGTTTGCATAAACAACAGAAATTTATTGTCTCACAGTGTTTGAGGCTAGAAGTTAAAAATCAAGTTATGAGCAGGCCCCACTTTTTCTGAAGTTTAGCTTTCATGTGGTGGTTTGCTGGTAATCTGTAACGCAGTCTCTGCCTTCGACACATGGCCATCTGTCTTCTGTCGCCTACTCCTGTGTCCAATTTCCTCTGCTTATGAGGTCTTGTCTTATTGGATTAAGGCCCTTACTGATTCCATTTGGTCTCATCTTAATAGAATCTTTGAAGATCCTATTTACAAATGAGTTCACATCTGCTGAACCAGGGATTAGGGCATGTCTTTGAGGGAGATCTGATTCAGGCCAAAATAGGCATTATGTTATCTATTTAAATGGAACCTATAGTGAAAATGTTTTAAAATGAAAAGTATTTTTATCAGTCAGTGTTAACATTTCAATACTGTTTGTGCTTTTTAATTTTTGTCATTTTTTCATCATTTAGTCTTCTTAAATAATACCATTGAATGAGTAACTGTTAAAGTTTTCATTATCCATATCATTATTTTGTAGTATAGTGTATTTAAATATTCTTTCAGCATAATAAAAAACTGGAGTTATTTTATTTTGATAATCATTTATTAAAATTTAAGAAATTATTCAAGATGCTTTTATTAAAAAATTATATAAAAGACTAAGGTAATTATACCTTGTAATGACATATCCATCCTAGTAAAAAAAAGGCTAGTTTCTTCTGAAAGGATTTCATGGCTAGCAAAGAAGCCTCATCACCTTTCCACGCCACTCTCTTGTTCGTTTGTTTCTCTTCCTACCTGATTATAGCTCTTTTTATAATGTTTCCTCCCATCATTTTCTCCTTCTTACCTACTGGCATCACAAGATATGGTAATAAGACAACCATGGTAAGACTTTACTAATGGTTTTTTTTTTTAAGATTTATTTTTATTTTTTATTCCCCCCTCCCCCCGTTCCCCTGTTATCTGCTCTTTGTTTCCATTGGCTGCGCGTTCTTCTGTGTCTGCGTATATTCTCATTAGATAGCTCCAGGAACCAATCCTGGGACCTTCCGGAGTGGGAGAGAGGTGATTACCCTCTTGTGCCACCTCTACTCCCTGTTGTGCTACGTCTTATTTTCTCTCCTTGTGTCTCTTGTTGCATCATTTTGCTGTGCCAGCTCTCAGCATTGGCCAGCACTCCTGCACAGTGTGGCTTTCCCATGCTAGGTGGCATTCCCATGCGGGGGGTCACTCCTGTGTGGGGCAGCATTCCAGCATGGGCTGGCACTCTGTGTGGGCCAGCTCACCATGTGAGCCAGCTTGCCCTCACCAGGAGGCCCTGGGCATCGAACCCTGGACCTCCTATATGGTAGATGGGAGCCCAATTGGTTGAGTTACATCTGTTTCCCACTAGTGGGTTTTTTATACAAATTTAGAATTGAATTGTTTTTCAAAGTTAGATTCATTTATTCATGATATCTTGAGTCAGTTTTCTTTGCCAAATTACATGTTCTTCCTTTGTGCCATTATATTATTGATCAATCAAGTTATTATAATTTTAGAGTATGATTTGTCTTTTTTTTTTTTATTAAGAAATTTGTGAATATTTTCTAGGTATAACTTCAGAGGAGCAATGGTGTTTAGTAGGGGAAGAGGAATGGTTACAAAAGTCATTCTTAGATGATAATGAGGCTTTGAACTGTTTCATTTTGATGGAACAGACCTTAAAGTTAAAGATGAGTGCTGGATGAACATGGCATTACTACCCGTTACATTCAAAATTCCATGTAATATTACATAGATTAATCTTGAGCAAAAATCTGCCTTCTTTTTTTTGTTTTGTTTTTTTAACTGCTGAGGCAGTTTGTGCTGTGAATTTTGCATTCATTTTTTTGTGATTTGATATTAATGAACAATCCATCACTTTGAAATTGCCCATAATTTTAGTCTTTTTGCTGTTTCTCATTTTCCTTATTCTCAATTTTTAGTTTCTAACCTTATATTCCTTTACTTCTTTTACTTGCAGATTTAATCCCCTTTAATTTTAAAATGATTTTTTCAAAAATATTTAAGATATAAATAGATACATTACCAAAAAACAAGCAAACAAAAAAACCAAACCCACAACTAATTACAAACTTTTTGTTTTGTATAGAACAATACTTTGAAGATCTTACAATAAGGCCCCATTGATGAGTAAAATGTTTGGGGATAACATAAATGTTAAAAAAAAAGAGAAAGATCAGGGTCCCCAGTTAGGAGGAGATTATGTGATAATCCAGATATTGGTATTTTGGATAAGAGTGATGACAGAAGAGATCAAGAAAATGGACAGATTTGACATATGTTTTGAAGTAGAACTGAGAGGACTTGTTAATGAATGGAATGTGGAGGGAAGAAGGGCTGTGAAAGAGAAACTTGTTACATCTTATTGCCAGTTGAGGTGGAGAAGAGTGGAGGAGAAAATATTGCATTGAGTTTGAGGGGGATTTGTAATCAGGATTTTTATTTTGGACATTTTGAGTTTGAGGTACCACAGTGAATATACACTGTAAGCAATTAAATAAAGAATATGGAAGTGAAAAGAGTTAGAGACAAAAATTTGGGATTAACCAACATTTGTTAATAACTTTTGTAATCATGAGCATTGTTGAGCTCATTAGATTAAGAGTAGTGATAGAGGAGGGTCCAGCAACTATAGGTGGGTAGATGAGAAGGAGCCTGAGGAAGAGGATCCAATGTGGCAGTTTTGTACCATCCATAGAGTTTATATAGAATTTTACATGCTCAAGATATTGCTCTTTGTGGATTGATTTATCATATCTTTTACAAGTTTCCAAGCACCAGTTTGAATGTCTTGGAATTACATAGTTCTAAAACAATTCCAGAATATTTACAATCAGCAACATTCTGCTTCCTGAGGACTTAGACTGTTAGATGTCACCAAATTCTGGTCTGCTTAAAAGAGTGTTCCAGAAAGTTCTCATTCATAGGGGTCCCCCATGGCCTTTCTGTCATGACTTTCTGTCTTTCTCTTGAAATAAGTCCATGATTAAAATTATTTTATTTTTGAAAGTTGTCATCAACATGAAAAATTTGAAATTCATAAAGGATGTGTTACTAAGTATTTGATCTCACTGATGTCGTTGATAGCTTGGAGCAACAGAAAAAGCCTGGTTTAAAAATTCTTCAAGGAGTTTCAGGCAATGAAATGGGAACTGGCATAGACAGAACTAAATGCTGTTCCTGTCTTCTGGCTAAGCAGTGTGTACTGTCATACCCTTTATTTTTTAACATGCTCATTCATCACTTTTCCCCAGAATCTAAACTATGAGATGAAAGAAGACAGTTACTAGTTGCCTCCTATATTCTCTACAGAGCACTAAGTACTTTTACAGTGTGGTCTCATTTTGACCTTTTATCTGTGCTGAAGAGGAAATATATTCAGCTGGTTTGTAGAGGTCAAGACATTGAAGCTTCAGTTGTTAGTACCTTAGAAAGATATTCATTCAAGGTTGAGTACAAACCAGGATCCCACAGTCAATTTTTTTTAGGTTAAAATTTCATTGAGTATGTTTTAAAGGAGATGGAAATGATGTCATTTATTTGAAATGTAATGGTGTGTTTTTAATTGTTCACTTAAAAAATGTATTTTATCTGTAAATTTTAGTGAAATAGCTGTATCTTGTGTTGATGATGATCTTACATTTTTCCCCTCTCTTTTGGTTTCAGAGGAAGAACTTGTCTCTTTTCCTCAGCATTAGTTTGTTAACTTTCTGGGGGACCTCCCTTTTGGGTGCCCGTTTGTACTGGATGGGAAACAAACCACCAAGCTTTTCCAACTCTGACAACCCAGCTGCTGATTCGGACAGCCTCCTGGCTCGCACACTCACCTTCTTCTACTTGCCAACCAAGAACCTCTGGCTGTTGCTATGCCCAGATACCCTCAGTTTTGATTGGTCCATGGATGCTGTGCCTCTGCTCAAAACGATTTGTGATTGGAGAAACCTACACACTGTGGCCTTCTATTTTGGACTCCTCCTCCTTGCCTACTATGGTTTGAAGAGCCCAAGCTTAGAAAGAGAATGCAATGGGAAAGCTGTAACCAACGGCAAGCAGAATGCAAATGGACATAGCTGCCTTTCAGATGTGGAATACCGGAACTCAGAGATTAAGCCCAGCTTTGCATCCAAAGTAGAAAATGGCATTAAAAATAATGTATTACAGAGAACACCACTTCCTTCTACAGAGAACATTGTTGTTCTGTCTTTATCTTTGTTAATAATACCCTTTGTTCCTGCCACGAACTTGTTTTTCTATGTCGGCTTTGTAATTGCAGAGCGAGTATTGTATATTCCTAGTATGGGCTTCTGCCTCCTAATTACAGCGGGTGCCAGAGCCCTTTATGTCAAAGTCCAAAAGCGGTTCCTCAAGAGCTTGATTTTTTATGCTACAGCTACATTAATTGTTTTCTATGGACTCAAGACTGCTATCAGGAATGGAGACTGGCAGAATGAGGAAATGCTGTATAGGTCAGGGATAAAAGTAAACCCAGCTAAAGGTAATATTTTTATTTTGTGCCTTTGACTTGACAGTTTACTTTTTCTGCCTTTTTGTATCTTTGCTTCTTGCCTCAAAACGGATTATAAAGAAAGAAAGGCTCTTTTTATGCATTACCCATATCTTTCTTTTTATTTTTTTCTTAAGAGCCGAGCAATAAAGCTGATTTAGAGATATATCTAGCTGTCCCTATTTGGAACAGGGAAGTATTTTCCTATACTCCTGACTATATATATATATTTCTAAAGGAATTAGAATCACTGTTGTGTAGAAGTATTGGCTATTGTGAGAATTTAGAAAAATGCATGGTTGCCACGTTTTAAAATACTGATAGGAACATCTCTTTCATCAAGTAATAAGAGCCGGGTTATCCCACTTAGGTATACTTAAGCTCTTCTGTTTTCCAAGCATCACATAAGAAAATACTATAAGATATACATTAACATTGTTAAAAGATTTCCAGGTAAAGCTACCTCTGAATCTTGGAATTGGGTTTCTAGGTGTCAGTGTGTACACATACAGGTACTATAACCCTAGCTTTGTGTGGGTTAAGTAATCTGGGTGTTGGCAAGCAATTAGCAAGCAGACTCTTATTTGTGTCTTTAAGTAACTTAGAAAAATACACTTTTCACTATAAAATGAAAATATTGATCACAGTCTTGATTTCTTTTTGTTTACAATATTATTTTGGCAAATTTCAGAATGTATAGTGAAAGTAAAAAATATTCTTTGAAGCATAAGTGAATGGTCAAAAGCTGTTATAACAGTTCTGGTTTAGGCAATTGAATGATGATGGAAGTTGAAGAACAACTGAATAAAAATGTGTTTATTTTTAGTGCAGAAATATATCACAGTAAATAGTGCCAAAGAGTCTAGTTCTTCATAAACCATTTTTCAGTTATTTGTCCTGTAAATTACGGTTGCTTGTATAGCACTTGAATGATGTTGTTGTTTTCCTACTCTTTCTTATTCAAGTCTGTATCAGGATTCAAACATTTAAGGTGTGAAGCTTACAAATGTATAGAATGGTCTCCTGATATATAAATCCAAAGCTCTAGATACTCTAGCAGCTTTGGCATGCCTGTTCTGTTGGCACAAATTAAGTTGATAGTTCAGTGAGCAACTACATATAATTTTTTTATTTTTAAAGATGCTTTAGATTACATAAATGTTAACATGGAAAATAAGGAATTCTCATATACTTCATCCCCCCCCCACACACACACATTTTCCCCATTAGCAACATCTTTTGTTAGTGTGGTACATTTGTTACAATTGATGAACACATATGCTACTAACCATGGTCCGTAGTTTACATTATGGTTTACACTTTGCACTGCACAATTTTTATGGGTTTTTATAAAATGTATAATGCCTGCATCTGTCATCACCATACCAGGCACAACAATTCCAATGTCCCCAAAATGCCCCATGTTCTACCTCTTCTTCCCTTTCCCTCCCCTCAGAACCTCTGGTGACCACTGTCTTTATATCAATGATACAAGTTCTTCCATTACTAGAATAATAATAAATCTACTTTACTCCCATCATTGCATCCCCCCCACATGTTTGTTCATTCCTCAATCTTGAGAATTTTGGAATGGTGATGTCCTATCTGCTTCCAATTGAGATGGAGCTTAGCTCCCCAAAGCAGAAGGATGGAACTGTCTTGCTTGTGGTTGTAGACACTTTGTCTTTTGGAATGGGCGTTTTCCATCATCATCCCTTTGTTAGTTGCCTTGGGTGAGTCTAATGAATGGGAGAGTAGGTGTTGCCTGCAACTCTGCTGAGATTCAGGGCTCAACCAGCATGTGAATAGCCAGAAGAGTTAAGTCTCTGGGACATATATTTAATGGGTATAGGACATATAATATTAAGCTGAGGAACTAATTGTTGGTACTTACAATGCTTAATAGTTGCAGGGATTTCAAGGGAATTAGAAGCATTAACATTGAGCTAATGCATATCATTCCTCAATTCTCATTGAAAAATCATTATCACATAGGTTTTCTAGGTAGTTAGTCCCGCTCTGTGTATTGAATGTGCAAACCCAAATCTTGCAGTAAAAATTGTTTCAATCAGTTTTAACAGAATTATTTTCAGCTAGTTTCTTCATTGTTAGATATAATTATGTAGAACAAGATTATGCTGCCAATTTATTTTCCTACGGTTTAAAAAGATGCATGATAAGGAATGGAAACAAAAAACCCAGTGTATTATTTGCACCAGAGAGTTGTTTTGAGGATTTTTTAAACTTATTGGTTAGGTTTCAGGTTAAGCTGCTGTAACAAAGAGCCAAGATAATAGTGGCTTAAATAAGATAGGCGATTTATTCTTACACATAAGAATCTGAGTATGTGCAGCGCAGGGTTGATAAGATGGCGCCATGGGGTTTTGGAATCTAAGCTCTTTCTTTTTTGTTCCCTTGCCATCTCTGAGTGTCACCCTGTCTGTGTGGTCCAAGATGGCTCTTTATCACATCAGCACTTCAACTAACAGGAAGAGGGGGAGAAAGGGCAAATGGTGGGTATACCCATTCCCCCTAACTGCATATCACAGGAATTGTACACTCTGTTTGCTCACATACTCTTAGCCACACCTAGCTATAAACAAGACTGGGAAATGTTGTCTTTATTCTGGGAAGCCAAGTGCCTGGCCAAATTTTATTACTCTGGAAGACGTGGAGGGCAGATAATTAAACATAAAGGGAACATTTCAGGCTCTGCCTGAGAACAGGAGAAAGCATTTTGTTAATGTCTAGGAACTTTCTAACATTAGCTATTAGTATTGTTGACAGTTATGATTCTGATTCAGATGAAGTTATTTTTGTGACCTGGTTAAAGTCTTCAGTTATTTCTTCATCCATTCACTCAGTAAACAATTTATTAAACATTTCCTTGGTTTCAAGCATATTTCCATGGCTTCCAATATATTCCCATGTCTCTTTCCTAATATTTAGTAAGTGCTCCATGATACATAGTCATTCCAAAACAGTATTAGTTAAATGAATATACAACTGATGGTATGATGATGTTCTGAGGCATCAAAAGTGGAATTTCTGAAACTACTCCCCCTCCCCACCCCACTAACTGCTTTATCTGTAGCCTTCACATCTCAGTTGATGGTAATAATTCCATTTTTTTTTTCCTATCAGCTCTGACCAAAAACTTTGCAGGCATCCACACCTCCCTTTTTCCTCAACATGCTCCTTCCTGTCCATCAGCTAATTCTTTCATCTGCCTTCAAAAATCATCCAGAACTAGTCCACTTTTTACCACCCCCACTGGCGCCACTGAGGTTCAAGCCAACATCATCTTTCGTTTGGATTATTATTTAGAGTCTCTTACCTGATCTCTCTGCTTCTATTTTCTTGCTTTTTGGCATGCCTTGTAATATTTTTGCGGAAAGGCACCTGTGATGAATCAAGTAAGAACTGAGAAAAATAGGACCTTGCTGTGAGGTTTTATGTTAATCTAAAAGTTGGGCTGTGTTTAACGTTTGTTGTAGCAGTTGGTGCCAAAGGCTTCAAATTCTTTTAGCATCCTTGTTTTTGTCTCTCCTGTTGTCTTTGGGTTTCTCTAAGAACTTGGAATCTGTGTCTGGCAGCTCTTTCAGCTGTAACTTTCTCTTATACTGAAGCCTTGCTGGCATGGTTGTTAGGTGTGGGGGAGGAGAAGCATTCTATACTCTTCCTATTAAATCTCAGTCTTTTGGTGGGTATAAGTCCTGGGTTGTCACTTTCACAAGTGTTTACTATTGCATAGCTTTGGAAAAAAATTTAAAAACCTCCTTCCCCACTAATGTGAGACCAAAAGTCTGGAGGGGCCTGGAGGGGGAGGCCTGCCCTTCGCCCACAGCTCTGGGACAAGGCTCTGGTTCAGTCTTTTCCCCTGGAGAGTAGGCCTTTGTTATGAAGAAAACTCTGGGCATATTTCACAAGGCTTAATTCCCCAGCCCAGAGCCTGGAGGGTATCTTTCTTGGCTCTTTCACTGTGAGAGTCTGATGGGGTCTCTAGAGGTAAAACACAAAAGTGTGGTTATCCCATAGGACTTCAGCCCCCAGGAGTTTTCTCACTCGCAGCTTGTTCCATACTCAGCCTCCAGCAGTTCATCAAAGTCATTAAGTACCCTCCCAGTTTACGGTCCCACTGCTTCAGCAGCATGTAGGCAGACCTCAGCTGGTACTCTGTATTACCTTCTGCTTGTTTTAAGAGTGGCAGTATGCCCTGTAACTTCAGTTCTTTGATAGGTCCAAGAAAACTCATAGATTTTCAATTTCTTTAGCTTTTTTTTTTGTAAGAAAAGAAGTGATGACACCACGCTGTTTATATGTGAAAGCTGAACCTTCTTCTTCCATTTTACATCCTTAGAATATACTTTTATCCAGCAGCCAGGGTGATCCTTTTGAAACACTAGTCAGAGCCTGGCAGTCCGTTGCCCCCAGTACTCTACTGGCTTCTCATTTGTCTCAAAGTAATGCAAATGGCAGACAAGACCCTACATGCCTGACCTCATCTTGACCTACCTTCCTTTCTCTCACTCAGCCTCGGCCACTTTGATGTGCCTTCTTTATGTCAGGAACATCCTCCTCAGGGCTTCTGCGCTTGTTATTCCTTCTTCCTGGAATATTTTCCCCCAGACATTCTTACAGTTGTTTCTCTCAGCTCCTTTAGGTTTTTGGTCAAATGTTGCAGGATCAGGAACGTGCTTTATGTAAACTTGGCTACCTTATTAAAAATCATAACTATCCTTCTCCCTCAACTTGATCTAGGATTCCTTGTCCCCTTTCCATGCTTCAGTTTTCTCATGGCACTTACCACTGTTTTACTTACTGTATTTTCCTTATTGATGTGTTTATTGTCTAAATGTATTGTCAACATATACTAGAATGTGTGATGCAACAAGACAGGAATTTTTGCATTTTCTATTGCCATGTATGCATGACATAGATACTCAATAATAAATGCATTAATGAATATTAACGTCATAGTCCTTTCCCTTAAGGAGTTTATAATCTGTTTAGAGACTGGATTGCATGCATGAAAGAAGGTGAAAGCGTGAAATACTATACTACAGCTATACCAGGTAGTTGAGGGATGCTTCATAGTAAGAGCATAACTACAATGGAATTGGAGGTGGAGTTAGGTTTGCTGCCTGAAACATATGTTTCCATTTTGATACCAGACAAAACTCCTTAAATCCAGGTTCTTTATTTTTTCTACTTATAACATTCTAATAATAATTCTGGCTATAGTTACTTCCTTAGCTATTATGAGACTGGCAGTAATCTTCCTTACAGCAGATTTTTCTTAGTCTATTATGTTATTTGAGCCTAGCAAATGATTAGAAACCCTTAAAGCCAGTCTTTCAAAAGGTTGTCTGAGATTGCACTTATTTCATCGAGTTAGGTTTTTTCCTCCACTGAAAGCCTTTACAAATTTTGGAGTATTTCAGTCTACCATGTGCTTTAACAGAATATGATTTTAAGCCTCATGAAGCATTAAACATTAAAGCTGCTGCCTGCAGAAATGGGTCCCGTAGACAGCTGCCAGTCATTAACTGATTGGATGCAAATGATGATGGGTAAAGCTTGTCATAGTGACTGTGCTGCTAATTTATGGTTTAAATCTGGATGGTGGAGAAATGGTAGCTGATTTGAGCTATATAGACCACAAGTCCCATCTCATTATGCAGTTGATAATGTCAGGAAAATACTAGACATAGTTGATTACTGTAGTTTGCTGATTTCCCAATGAGTCTTTGCATTTTTGTATGTAGAAAAGAGGAAATTTTTTCTGATTGCTGCCTTAATGAACAAGTCATATAGTATTTGTAAGTTTTTTTTTTTCCCTTTAAGACAACACATTTTATATATCATATTGAGTAGTGTTTGTTTAAAAAAAATTTTTTTTCCTAATTCATTATAAAGCTGCTAAACATATGTCACCCTTCTTTAGTTTATGGACTTATCTAAATCCTCATGTGTCTTTAGCTCTGAAGAATTTGGCACCATGGATTCCTGCTACCATGGCTCTCAGAGTACCACACAGTTTTGACTGTCATTTTCCAGAACTCTCACTTCTATGCTTTTGCCTTCTCCCTAAATTGATGCATTCTCCAAGGTCCTGTCCAGAACTTTCCTTTATTCTTTCTCCTCTATAGTATCTCAAATGCTGGCTGATATGTAGTTTGTAAGCAATAAATGAGTTGCTGAATTTCTAAGTTATTTTCCCATGACCTCTATGTGGAACTTCTCGAAGTCATTATCTTCTCCCTTAAAACCAACAACTTCTGCTGACTTCCTTATCAATTGAACTCATAATCACAGATTAACAAAGTTATTATAGATTAATAGATCAGGGTGCAAGTAATCATAAAAAGAATGATAGCATATATGACAAAATATCTAGTATATTAAAGACATAAATTTTTTGGGCTATAGATTCAAATTCAAATCAATTCTAAGAATGTTAACACTATTTGATACTGTTTTAAAAATGAATGACTGTTGCTTTTGATTGAGTTCAATTTATTGAAAAATAATTGAGAGAGATTAAAAAAGAGTAAGTCCAAGGAAAGTTTGTTTATAAATAATGTTTGTCTCTAATGTAAATGTATGAAATGATAGCTATAAAGGATACATGAATAAGGATAGACATTCAAAACTCTCAAAGTGACTATCCAGGCACCCTGTGTTCACACTCCCAAGCTAAAGACTGATTATATCCAGGTAAATGTAGAAAAACAGAGGCAAAATTATTATCTCTCTATAAAATGGTTGACAAATTTCTTCCTTCCAGAGTTTCTGCAAAATTGATTCTTCTGTTTCAGTTGCACATGGTTTCAAATGTCAAGCAATTTGTATGTTGAAGGATTATCATTTTCACAACTAAAGTTAAATGAAATCTAAGCCTCTAAACCATGTGAAACTTGACTAGCTAATTCACTGTGGATTTTATGGGCTAAGTTTTTGTTTGCCATTACTTGAATATCCTCTTCTGCTAGGGTGAATTGTAATTAACTAGCTTTGAAATTGTGTAGTAAACTTCATTTTATTTGAGGTAATTTTTCATGTTACATCTAAGATAAGATGGAAATAATTCAAAAGAGGTTCTGAATTTTATAAAAAATAACATTTAGCAGTTAGGTCAGGAAGGGAAACCAGTATAGGATTTTGTTAAAACTGTTCAATATTGAAAATTTGTAAGATACAGATTTCTACCTTTAATAAAGAATGTTGTAGGACAGAGCTAGGTAATAGTACCAGTGAAGGTAGACTGACAGAAAAATACTATCAAATTGAATCAGGCATCTATAGAACAGAGGGGAAAAAATCCTGAATTGCTTCTTCTCAGTTCATCTCCTCTTTGAGTAGAACAAAGAAATATAAATAAATGGGGCTGATAAGAATATAATAAAATGCCCTGTTGGCACAAATACAGTAAAATATTTTAAAAAGTAGATTTGCTGTATTGTTATATTGAGACCCTATGTAAATATTTGATTCTTGAAGAAATGAAGGATGGTTGTTTTTCACTTGGGATATTGTATTGTAGAAGTTAAAAAACATACCACTTCCATGCCTGAAAGAATGGAGGGAGACAGGAATTTATTTTTTCTGTTATCTCAGTTCTAATGATTACGGATACAGCTTTGTGGAAATAGGTAACAGGCCACAAGAGTCTGATTGAAAATGACCCTAAATAAGTATGAAGTTAATTATTCTTATTTCCACATTAGTTTTTATTTGATTTTTAAAAATGCTTTAAACATCTTTATCTTTTCTTCTCTTTTATGAAATATTTACATGTATATGTGTTTCTTCACATACGAACATAGATATTCCGTATTTGTACATTTTAAAGAATATGATTAACACAAATTCCTTGGTACCCATCTTGGAGCTTATAAAAAGGAATCTTAACCATCGTCTTAGGAGACAATGCCCTCCCTTACCTTTGTTTCACAGCAGTTTTCTTTCTTTCTTTCAATTCATCTGTTTTATTTATTTTCTTTATCTTGTTGTGTGTTAGGACCTCCATTATAATGTCAAAAAGAAGTGGTAATACTAGGCATTTTTTCTCTTATTCTTGTTTTAAAAAGAATGTGTTTAACATTTTATCATTAATTACATGCCATTTATGAGTTTTTGATTTTTTTTTTTTTAACAGTCAACTTTATTGATACATATTAATACAGTGTATATCCATCCAAAGTATGCAATCAGTGGTATTTGGTATAATCACATAGTTGTATATTCATCACTTCAGGTATTTTTAGAGCATTTTCATTATTCCAATGATAATAATCAAAAAAAAAATTTAAAAACTGGTCACTTCTTGATCTCTCTGTGCTTCCCTTGCTGTACATGGCTGCTATTCTGTTTCTATCTCTTCAGTTTATTTGTATTTATATTTTGTAAAAACAGTCATATATGTACTATAACCCATATTAATATTTTACATGACGGTTCACTCTGTTACACAGTCCAGTGTTACATTTTTTTAGCTTTCCTTTTAGTAATACACATGACTTTAAGCTTAACATTTCAACCACTGTCTTACCCATATAATAGCATTGCTAGTTACAAACACCATGATGTACTTCACTATGAGAAAAGCAAGCCAGATACAAAAGAGCAAATACTGCATGATTGTACTATGATGAACTAAATATATTGTGTAAACTCATGGAGTTAATAATTAGAATATAGGTCACCAGAAAATAGAACGAGGGTAGAGAATGGAAAGCTGAGGGTTAATCTGTGCAGAATTGGTATAAAGGTTGTTTGTAAATCTTTGGAAATGAATAGAAATGGTGAAAGCGTGCCGGTAGATAGCTTTTATCAGTGGTTTTCCTTTTATTTCTAGTTAGAGAATTTTTCTGAATTAATATTGATGATCATATGGGATTCCTTCCCACCATCTGTTAATTTGAAGTCTTATATTAATAGATATTTTAATGTTGAGTCTACTTTGCATTCCTGGAATAAACCCAAGAATCAGTTATAATATCATTTTTATATTGTGCTAGATTTGTTTATCACCCATGTGAGATTGGCATTTCTCATTTTGTGGTGACATATTCTGCTTTGAGAATCAATTAGCTTTATAGAATCAGTTTGGGAGTGTTCCCTCTTTTTTGTCCTCTGAAAGATTTTGTATAAAATTAGAATTTATAAAATTGTATAAAATTGGGACTTAACTACAAAATTGACTAGGCTTGATGTTTTGTTTGTAGATGGATGGTTTTTCTTATTTATTTAATTTCTTTCATGGTTTTGGAAAAGTTCAGTTTTATTTTTGGGTCAATTTTAGTACTTCTTTTTCCCTGGAATTTGTCCAATTTAACTAGGATTTCACATTTATGTATATAACTATACCTAATAGTTACATATTATCATTCAAAAAGTGCTGAAACTGTAGTTTAAAACTTATTTTTGGTTTGTGACTCATTTGGCAGCAGATGTAGTGTTGCAAAAAAACTTGTGAAGGTGGATTTATGTGTAGCCATTATCAGTATTTTTTTTTTTTCTTTTTTTTGTTTTGCCCTTGTATATTGAACAGTGTCACCACCTTCTTCTCTGAGTTTTTTGTTTCTTTGTTTCTAGTTCACCTCCTCAGACTGTTTCCTTTTAGCTGGGCAGAGTTTTTTTGGTGACTTCTCCAATATGCTCTCCCACTTGAAACCCATTAAAGCCCAAATCTGTTTCATCAAAGTCTGCCAGATATATGTAGGGTGAACAGCAGCTCAGAGCTAGTTTACCTTTCTAGATTCCTGCTTTCATGTAGTTTCCAGACTTGAAGATTGACCTTTTTATCCCACCATTGAATACATTCATTGAAAAAGATTTCAGTGGTTTATCTAGCACTTGTATATGTTCTGTACAAATTAGGATTCTCTGGACTTTGTGTTTCAGCATATCACTAGAAAGAGAAACCTAAGAAAAATTTTGAAATCTGGCATCTATTAAGGAATGGTTAGGTTAGGTTAGAATTTATAGTTGAAAGCAGAATTAAGATTGTAGCTGATACATTTTTTTGAAATTTTAAATTTTCCTTCAACAAAAGAAAACCAAGCTGCTAATAATATACGCTAAAAAGTATATAAGTGCACTGTCTTGCAAATCAAATTACATGTATTTGATCCTTATAAAACAGATAAAATATATTCATTTCCTGCTGTAATACAAAGTTGCTGATTATTGCACAGATAGCAGATTTTTTAGAAGACAAACACAACATGATTTTTTAGTGTTAGCTTTATTGTGCACTTGCATCTATTACTGGTAATTCTGGATTTAAAAGAAAATTCCAGAAAAGTCGGAAGGGATTATGGAAAAATCTGATATGTTCCAAGTCATGTAATTATTGGGGGGAAAAAAACTGGATGTAGAGAGCTGTTTAAGCAGAGTTGAAGCAAATTGTGAGCCCTATTTTTATGCGTATGCATGTTAAATTAGAAATCTCATCTTTTTTAGTTTTGTATAGCCATGTTAATTTATTTGTAATTTGAAAAATATGAACATTATCAAACAGAAGGATCTAGAACATATGTGCTTACTAAAAACTTAATGATAAACATATTAAAGGTTTTATTTTAAAAATGGTAATATTGTTTGCCAAGTCGTAAAATATACTCATATTTTATTAAATAGTAGAGGGGGAAAACTTTCTTGAGGGCAGAACTATATTAGAGGCTCTATTATGTTTCTGTTTAAGGATTTCAATTCCCAGTGATACTAGCTGCCATTCTGAACATTCATTCAGTCATCTTAAAAAGCATTAGTCACTTCCTTTGCACAAAACACCATGGGGTATTATATTAAAATATCAACATTAATATCTCTTTTGGAAGTAATGTAGGCATCATTTTTTAATTATGAAAATATTTACTCATGGTTCTAGGAATTTAAGTGGTGAAAACAGAAACTGGGTTAGATATGTAATACAATAGTTGAGAGTCAAGTTTTGACAAGAAGAGATTACTAAGGTGTCAGTGTAACCATGTTTCTTTTTTTTCCATCTTTTTAATCGTCTTTTTAAAAAAGATAAATAGATCACACAAAACGTTATGTCAGAAAACATCAGAGGTTCCCATATACCCCACTGCCCCCCCCACACTCCTCCCACATCAACATCCCCCCTCATCAGTGAGGCACATTCATTGCATTTGGTGAACACATCCTGGAGCACTGCCACAACGCATGGACCACAGTTTACACTATAGTTCACTCTCTTCCTCCAGTCCATCCAGTGGGCCATGGCAGGATAAACAGTGTTCTGCATCTGTCCCTGCAGTATTGTTCAGGACAACTCCAAGACTCAAAAATGCCCCATATCATACCTCTTTCTCTCCCAGCCCCCAGCAAGTCGCGTGGCCACCGTCTCCACATCAATGATATAATTTCTTCCATTGCTAGAGTCACAACAGTTCCACAGTAGAATACCAGCAAGTCCACTCCAATCCATATTATTATATTCTTCCATCTTGTGGACTCTGTGATGGCGATTTCCACTCCACCTCCAAATTGAGAAGGGGTTGGATCCCACATGTCACCATGTTTCTTAATGCAATTCATTGCTTGGAGTGGCTAAAGTGGCTTACAGTCTTATATTTTGGGCTGTGCATATGGAATTTGGCATTTCATGATAAGGAATGTGCTAAAAATTTTTTTCCTTTGTCTTCTTTGGGGAAAGAATAAATTTTTTAACCCATATTTATGAGATCACAGTCAAGGTCATTTTGAGATTTTTTTCTGGTTTTACTTGATGAACTGGCTTACTTTCCTTGAGTTTTACAAATAAACTTTGGTGGGGAGATATATGCAATACTGGTACAGAACAGCTTATATTCCTCCTTCTTCTGTTTCTGAATATTTTCCAAGGACGCCTTCAAGTCATGTTCATTCTAGTGGCTAATATTGAATGTAGTTGGCTATATTCATGTAGGTATTGAAAATAATTTTATTATATTTATTATATATATTAATTTCAAATATATCATTGTGGTAGGAGATGAGAAAAATGTAGAATATGTGCGTTTGTTACAAAATCAGTAATTAATATATTAATGTTTTCGCTAAACACACCCAGGAAATCATTTCTATTATTTGGAAGCAACAGTGTAGGATTTGACAATCTCTTTGCTGTTACACTTTAGGACAGCAGCAATTTTGAGATACATTTGGACGTCAGGGTATAGAGTGAACTGATGTCCTGGAGCTACACTTCTGTGTTCTGAGGTATGATTCCATTGGTCAGAGGGCTATCATGATTTGGGTGTGGCTGAGGGTGGTTCTCAGCTCATTCCTAAATTGAGCCTGGGTTAGATATGTTGAGGTTTTAAGTTAAAAATTCAGATTTACAGAAGTGTAATTAACCTCAATCCTGATATATGATAGAAAGACCTGTGTTATTTGACATGTAAATAGTTTGCATATCAACATTGTTTTGGACTCAGAAATGGGATATAAGAATTTATTCCTGTAAGACCACATATCCAGTCATGCTTTCTAGTTGGTAATAATTATAAATCACTTAATAGAAATACTCACTAATTGGACATGTTTGATGCCAAAAGATCTGTTAAAGGCCTCTGGGAATTTTCTGTTAACATCTAATCTAGTTAAGAGTATAACTGCTGGAGAGTCAGTCAGCCCTTCTCTTTCCTGTGTTGCTCAGTTGATGTGATGATGTCTCATTAGTACATTGACCCTTCTGATGTTGACACGTATCCAGATTCTTCCTATTTATCTTACTTAGCCCTATCTGTAATAGCTACCTTTAACTTCTTGGATGTAGATCATTTTGAGTTATACATTTCAGACTATCAAACGAGGAAAAGCACCCTTTGGCTCAATATCATGACTTTCAAGTGATGTAGAAATGTCTCACGCTAAAGTATTTGCTGCATAGTCTTTTTTTTTTTTTTTTTGAACTTTTTATTTTGTAGTACTTTCAAACTTAGAGCTCAGTTACAAAAATAATACAAACCCTATACAGAGAATTCCCACATTCTTCTGCATACCACCACATACTCAGATCCACCAGTTGTGATGTTTTGCCACATTTGCTGTATCTCTCTCTCTTTCCCTTGCTTGCCTGTCTATTTAACAATCCATTTTCTGACCACTTGAGTTTAGGATATATATGTCATACTCCTTGGATACTTATTACTACCATGTACATTTCCTAAGAATAAGAATATTCATGTGTACAATTAAGTATAGTTATCAAGTTCAAGAAATTTGGCATTGATATAAAGTGAACAGTCTGTATTCCATTTTTTCTATGTCCCAATAATGTCCCTTTAGACCTTTTCTTATTTCTTTGTTAGATTCCACCCAGGACCATGGATTGCATTTAATTGTCATTGTCTCTTTTCTTTCTTTTTCCTCTCTTTCTTCTTTTTTAATTGTGGGAACATAAATACAACAATCTTCCCATCTCAACCACTCCTAAGCACACCATTTAGTGGGATGATACTCATTCACAGTATGATGGTACTTTCACCATCTTCCATTACTAAAACTTTCCCATACCCCCAACAGAAAGTCAATACCCATTATACATAAACTCCCCATTCCCTCTTCCCCCCATCCCTGACAATTTGTGTTCTAATTTCTTTCTTCTCTATAAATTTGCATATCCTCAGATATTTTCTTTGTAGTTATGATTAGGTTTAAATTTAACATCCTAAATCTTATAACAGCCTTGTTTGCTTTGATACTAACTTAACTTCAATAATATAAACAAACTCTGTTCCTATATCCCTCCATCTCCCTAACTTAATCTAGTTTTGTCACAAATTACATTTTTATATATTAAATCTGAAACCAATGATATCTCATTACATTTATGAATTTGCCTTTGATTCTGTAGGAGGTAAAGAGGGAGTTACAAATAAAAAATGCAGTTGTATTGACATTTATATTTACCCATGTTGTTATCCTCACCAGGAATCTTTTATTTCTTTAAATGGCTTTGAGCTATTGTCTGGTGTCCTTTCCTTTCAACCTGCAGAACTCTCTTTAGCATTTACTACAGGTCTGGTCTTGTGATGATGAACTCCCTCAGCTTTGTTCATCTGAGACTGTCTTAATCTCTCCCTCATTTTTTAAAATTTATTTTTATTTTTTATTTATTTCTCTCCCCTTCCCCGCTACCCCTCCCCCAGTTGGCTGCTCTCTGTGTCCATTCACTGTGTGTTCTTCTGTGTCTGCTTGTATTCTTGTCAGCGGCACCAGGAATCTGTGTCTCTTTTTGTTGCATCATTTTGCTGCGTCAGCTCTCTGTGTGTGCAGCGCCACTCCTGGGCAGGCTGCATTTTTTTCACACGGGGTGGCTCTCCTTACGGGGCGCACTCCCTGCGTGTGGGGCTTCCCTAAGTCGGGACACCCCTGCATGGCACGGCACCCCTTGCACGCATCAGCACTGCATATGGGCTAGCTCATCACATGGGTCAGGAGGCCCTGGGTTTGAATCCTGGACCTCCCATGTGGTAGGCGAACTCTGTATCCATTGAGCCAAATCCACTTCCATCTCCCTCACTTTTAAAAGACGGTTTTATTTGATATAGAATTCTTTGTTGGAATTTTTTTTTTCTTTCTGAACTTTAAACATATCTTCCCACTGCCTTCTTGCCTCTGTGGTTTCCAATGAGAAATTAGTACTTATCTAATTGAGAGGCTTCCTTTTGCATGACACATTGCTTCTCTTTTACAGCTTTCAGAATTCTCTTTATCTTTGGCATTGGACTATTTGATTTTAATATGCGGCAGCTTGGATCTATTTGACTTTATCCTGTTTGGAGTATGTTGAATGTCTTGGATGTATATGTTCATGCCTTCTGTTAAGTTTGGGAAGTTGTCAACCATTATTTCTTTGCATATTCTCTCTGCCCCGTTTTCTCTTTCTTCTTCTTTTGGGAATTTCATGTGCATATGTTGATATACTTGATGGTGTCCCACAGGTTTTTCAGGCTCTGTTCACTTTTCTTCATTCTTTCTTCCTTCTGCTTCTCAGACTAGATTTCAACTGTCTTACCTTAAGGTTCATGGACTTTTGTCTTCCAGCTCCAATTTGTTGTTGAACCTCTCTAGGGAATTTTAAATTTATGTTCCTGTGGTTTTCAGCTGTTTGATACTTTTCATAATTTCCATCTCTCTATTGATATTCTCTTTGTGTCCATCTATAATCTATTGATATTCTCTTCATATGCATCTGTAATCTTCCTGATTTCCTTTAGTTTTTTGTCTGTTTCGTGTTTTCCTTTAGCTCTTTGAGCATATTCAGGACCATTATTTTTAAGTCTTTGATATGTGCCTGGTGTGGTCCTCCACACTGATGACTTTTACTGCTTTAATCTTCTCCATTTTTTCCCGTTTCTTTGTATGTTTTGTTATCTTTTGTTGAAACCTGGACATGTTGCTATTTTAATACGTTATTCCTGGAATTTAAAGTCCTTAAGCTTTCATCCAGCTAGTGTTGTGACAGAGCTTTCTTTGAATGCTGGGAGCTGACAAAAAAATAAATAAAGGAAAAAAAGGAAATACTTCTCTTAGCTTGAAGATTAACCTGTGCAAGTGCTCTCCTTCATGATTTATCCATACAAAGAGTTTATAGACTAGCTCAAGGCCAAAGTTAAGTGCCTGCCCTGATTCTTTCTGCATTTGTTTCTTGTCTTGAGCATGCATGTGTACCTCAGGAATTACCCCGTTTACATGGATACAGATGTGCCCTATTCTCTAGGAAACAGTTACCTCACAGTACTGGCTGCTACACTGTATGTTCTACAGCCAGCAATACGTTTCCCCAGGCAGTGTAACTTTACAGTTCTTTCCACAGCTTCTGTAGGAGACTTTCATGAGCCACTTTTTACATGTGGGCAAGTTGTGAGACAGCAAGTCTGTCATGCCACCATCAGAAAGATTTGGCCAGATGTATAAACTCTCAGTATGTGCATGAGAGTTATTCTGCTCCTTCTAATACCAGGACCAGGGACCCAAACTAAGAGTAAGACCCAGAGGCACACTGAATTGGTTAGGGGTGGGGCGGGGGGAACAGACAGGACACCACAAGGCCCTACTGCTTTTTAAAAAAATATATTTTTATTTTTTAAAAGAAAGTAGGATTACATAAATGTTACACAAAAAATAGAGGGCATTCCCATATGTCCTCCTTAACCCTCCCACATTTTCCTATATCAACAACATCCTTTATTAGCGTAGTACATTTGCCACAATTGATGAACACATCTTGGACCACTGCTACTAAGAGTGGATTATAGTTTATAGTGTAGTTTATTCTCCTGCAAATTTTTGCAAGTTATTACAAGATATATTAGTGGCCTTTATCTGTCATTGCAATGTCATTCAGGATAACTCCCAGGTCCCAAAAATGCCCCCAAATTACACCTATTTTTCCCTCTCCCTTCCCTTAGAACCTCCAGTGGCCTGGCAACCACCTCTATATCCATGATAAAAGTTCTTCTATTGCTAGGATCATAACAAGTTTACAGTAGAAAAACTGTAAGTCTACTGTAGTCCAGCATCCACTCCATGATGGTGATGCCCACCTCTAATTGAGAGCAGGCTTAGATCCCATGGGCCAGATGAATGGGACTTTCTTATTTGCAGTTGAGACTCCCTCTGTTCCTTGAGATGATCATTTTCAGTCATTATCTCCTTGTTAGTTGTCCTGGGTGAGTCCAATGAACTGAAGAGTGGGTTTTGCAAGTCTCTTGAGATTCAGGGCCCAACTGGCCCATGGAGAGCCCCAAAATTTAAGTCTCTTGGACATACACCTATCAACTCTAGTACTAACTTTAAGTTCAAATAGAGGGACAGCAGAGCCATGTGTAGGGAAAACACAACTGAGTCCAACTCTATCACACTGGGGAACATAAATTCCAAAGTAGGACCCACTGGCAGGGTGCCACACTCCTGAGCCAACTGCCCTACCTATAGTGTCTGGATGTCTCCAGAGTTCCCCAGGAGCCCCACTATTTGAAGTAATATTTACTTTAGCAGTCAATGAGTTCCTGCTGAGACATGCATAAGCATGATCTCCTGACTCACTTTGAAGTCTTTTCGCCATATAAACTCATTTGTCTTTATTCTTTCCCCCTTTTTGTCAAGGTCTTTTTCCAGTTGCTGTTTGGTTCTTGGTAGTAATCTCTTGATGCCAGGGAGGCTCATCCATGGGAGTCATATCCTGTGGTGGTGGAAAGGTAATGCCTTTATATGCTGAGTTTTGGCTTAGAAAGAGATCACATTTGAGCAACAAGGAGGCTCTTAAGAGATAATGCTTCAGCATCCTATAATACTATGCTGAGTTTCAATTTCAAGAGTAAAGGTTCATAAGTGCAGTTGTCACAATCAAGGGTCTATCAGTGGTCCATACCCCTTCAGTAGTCACTGTCCCTGTACTCAGGGGATTCTTCCTGTCCCATTAGAGAATGTGGCAGAGCACTCCTGGACTGCTTTTAAGTGGCCTTTTTTGAGTTGGTGCTCATCATGTTTCTGCAGTCCTTTAACTGTTTTTGGAGCTTTGAGAAATATGTTTCTACCAGTTCTTGTTCAAAGCTCCTATGGGGGGCAGAGACCTGATGCATCTCCTACTACATAGCCTTTTACGAAGCCTTATTTTACTTTTCCTTATTAGGAAAAAAGGCAAAGAAAATTATCTCCCCTTTTTTATTGCTCAGGGTAGAGGTAAAAAAACTTTAAAATGATAGTTGCCAAAATTTTGTGCATATAGCCAAGGCGATATTTAATTATTTTTAATAATCTCATAGTGTGGTTATGTAGTATATAATTGTTCTTTTCTTCTTATTTTCATATGTTACTATTTTTCTACTCATATAAATCACTTTTGAAAATTGTATTTTTTTAACTGAACTTCTCTTATCCTGAAATAGTTGTCCAAGAAATGGCCTTTCTAAGGGTTCCTCTTCTTTCAGAAGCTGATCTAGATTTGAATGGTCCCTACTATTGTGGAAACATGGTATAAGGGTTTATTTGGGAAGCTATACTTTCTAGAGTTTTCCTGTAATCTAAAGGTATGGGTTGGAAAACTTCATTGGCTGAGTGATTAGCCCGGAGTGAGGAATTTCTAAAAAGCCTTTGCTGAATAGATATATATATTTTTTAAGTATAATAGGAATAGTGTTTGTGGCTTGCAAATATACATATTCACCAAGTGTTTTGTTGATTGCTTTCAACAGTCTGATAGGGGAATTAAAGGTCACCATTCTTGGTATGATTTGAAGAGCGTCTCAAGGCTCAGGTGCTTCCAAATTCTTCCCCCTATCCAGTAATTATATTTGAAAATCTGTATCAACTATGTTGATATATAGTACTGTGGGTTAATTAATCAGGAACTTTACAAAGAGTACAATGCTGTTAGAAAGGGAGGGGCATAGGAGAGAAAAATTTTGATGGAAAACTGAGCATGGTTGGGAATTTACTGAGTGAAGGCAGAGGCTGGTGAGATACAGCATCAAGAAGCATAAGTGTCACTGGTCACAGAGACTGGGCCATGGATGTAACGTGGCTCATAGTCAAGTCAGGAAACAGATTGCATATGGTGAAATGCTGAGAAACAACTCTAGATATGTTAAAACAAAAACAGACATTGGAGTTTGCACATATGTAGATACTATAATGAGCAAGTAAATATTACAGTGGCAAACAATGTTGTCAAGAATAACATTAAATATTATTGGAAAACTAAATTTTCTCTCTTCATTTTTAATACATTTTTGTCCTTATTAGAAATGATTAATTACAAGTCCATTTGAAATAACCAAAGATGAGGAAAAAAGAGAAATAACTGTCTGTTTTTAAATTGCTGTAATTAGAATTACATATAAATACATAGAATATGTATTCTTGTATTCTAGCATCAGTATGAATCATAATCTTTAAATCATGTTCTTTGCTGCTACTTAATATTTTTTCTAAATTTGTGTGTATGTGTGTGTCTTACTCAACATTTTTCTCTTTTTATGATTATCCGGGACATAATTAATATAGAAAATATAAAATCTCCTACTATTATAAGGACTCTTATTTTCCTGGAGTCTCATTAAGTGATTAAAGTACAATTCATTAAAAGCAGAGGCTATAAATGTTAAACCCCTCATAGTCGTTACTAATGAATGTAGTGAGAAAACTTTCTGTTTAAATAACACCATATGCATATATATCTTAAGTGTCACGCAGTTAAATGGCGCTTTCCCCCTTTTCCTTGCTTCCCCCTCCCTTCTTTATCCTCTTTCTTGAGACCAGAAAGTTTAATATAATTAACATTTATATTTAAAAACAATGCTTACTTAAGTTATAGCTTTGGTAGTACCATTTTGGGGAGCACATCTAAAGTCCCAGTGTTCTGTAGTGTTTAAAAACATGGGCTTTGGAACTAGGTGCCTTTTTAGCTCTGTTATCTTGAGTGTCATTTTTCATTTCTGCTGCAGTTTCCTCTTCTAGTACCAAGTGGATGATAACATCTACCTCATTTTTTATGAGGATTAAATGAAATAACATTTATACTATACTTAGCATAAAAATAGGCCATTATTCTGGGTTGAAATCTTTCTTGTGAGTTATGTTAGGCACATGCATTTATTTTATTTTGTAGCCAGTCTTGCCCAGATAACTAGCAAGATTTGAATTTTTAAAATTAATTCTATTTGCACACACTCCATACTCCATATCCACCAATCATATATGCCCCCCATCCCTTGGTTACTTCTTATCTGCTTTGTGTATCTGCAGATTTAATATTCTAGAAATCTCTTCTAAGTAACTTCATCATACAGTATCTGTCCTTATGTGTCTTGCTTATTTCACTTAGCGTAATGTTTTCAAGAATCTTCCATGTTGCAACATGTTACAGAAATTCATTCTTTCTTAATGGCCAAATAATACTCCATTGTATGTATGTATCACGTTTTGTTTATCCATTCACTTGTTGATACCTTTTGGCTATTGTAGATAAAGCTGCTGTACCCATTGGTGTACAAGTGTCTGTTTGAGATCATGTTCACTCTCTTTGGGTCTATACCTACAAGTAGAATTGCTGGGTCTTATGGTAATTCCATATTTAACTTTTTGAGGAACTGTCATTTTGCTTTCTATAGTGGCTGCGCCATTTGTATTCCCACCAACAATGTATTAGAGTTCCAATTTTCTCACATCGTCTCCAAGATTTTAATTTTTAACCCAGTTTGGGGGTAGCATTCTAATTTAAAACAAGTAGCACATAGTTTGAAGAACTAAAATTTAGGATTTATGACCTCATTTAATGCTTTCAAGTACTTCATTTTTGGCAGATCTGTACTTAGAATTTAAAATTTTGTTAGAGGGACAAAAACATGTATTAAAATCCTAAGGTAAAAATAAATGTAACTGAAGGCAAATAGTCAAAGCAAAGCATCTTTAGTAATTCTGTTGGTTGTGTTCAACTTACCAGTGAATTGCAAAAGCTGAGGAAAATCCTATGAGACATCATGGATTATATAGATGTGATATTAAGCAGCTAAAAGCTTAAAATAAAAAAACCTAAAACTTTTCATATTAATCTTTTAGTTGATAGCTAGAAATTAAATATTAATATTGATTTATCCTTTTAAAATAATTTTTCCAAAAAGAAATATATTCTAAAGTCATATAAATTATTTTCTTTTATAATAAGTCAATATACATAATTGCTTCAACCTTTTAGTATAAAGTAAAAATCCTTGCAATAATTTCTCACATCTCTCCTGCAATATATCAGTGATAAGAAATTGAAATAGTTACTTTAAAGTAAGTTTGAATTTACTGTATAAATTTAGAACTACTTTGTATTTGAAGAAGGCTTTGAAAAATTTTTGAAATTATTTATTGTGCAGATCATTTAGCATTTCTAGAGAGAGCACATGAGGGTGATTTTCTCTTTAGAACAACTTGAGCAAGATGGAAATATTGTTTATCACCTTTCAAAGAACATAAAATAAACTGTGGCAGATTGTGGAAAATTACAGGAGAAGTCTTCATTTTGAATTTAGGTTAAGTTTCTTAGCAAATGTTCACCTTTTAGATGCAGGTGAATGTCAAGGTGAAGAGCCCTTGAGGTTTAAGAGTTATTCCTTTCTTACTTCCAATGGTTTTTTTTTTAACAGAAGTGTGTATTTTTCCTTTTCCAAATAAAATAAAAAAGGTCAGATTTTCTAGAGTTTATACAAACAGTGATAGAACCATCTATTTGCTTTCACTTAATTTAATCGTAGTAAATGCTTACTCTTAGAAAATAAGTCATGTACTCTTTAAACTGTATTTATTAAGTCTCTGTCACATGGAAGGCATCTTCAGGACACTTCTATCAATTATTTACACAGGTGGGGTATGTTCTATTTCTAATATGCTAACTGAAAAATATGCCATTTATATTTTCCAAAGAAATGTAGAAAATGTATTTTTCAGCATTAATTTTTCTCTTGTACAGAAAATGCTTTATGAAATATGGGCACCAGATAGCTTTACTTTATTGTTTCTGTAGTTGGTTTGCTCCTAGCAGTTCTGAAAGGATGACTCAGTTGAATGATTTACTATGTTTTCATATTATAGTCTAGTCCTTCAATTAAATATGCAAAACATATGGGGTACTATAATATGTTCTTTGCCTTATATTCAAACTCATTTTTGAAAGGATGAGATCGCTAACCTCTAACTAGATTCAGATGCTTGGTTACAATTCTGTACCTCCCTTCTTACTCACTTAGCTACTTAGGAAACTAAACCTCAGTTTTCTCATCAATAAAATGGGAATAGTATATATATATATATCAAAGGTATTTATTAGGATTAAATATGCCTCAAAGATTTTTTTCTAGTTTTTCCAACATTTGATTTGAACCCTGTACTTTTGTGATATATTTTAAAGTCAGGAAGTGTAAGTCTTCTGACTGTTCTTTTTAAAGATGTTTTGGCTATCCAAGGCCCCTCACCCTTCCAAATAAATTTGATAATTGACTTTTCCATTTCTGAAGAGGGTTGGAATTTTGATTGGTATTGTGGTGAGTCTGTAAATAATTTTGGTGGTTAGAATTGACATCTTAATGACATTTAGTCATCCAATCCATGAACATGGAAAAGCCTTTCATTTATTTAGGTCTTCTTTGAGTTCTCTTTAGCAATGTTTTATGGTTTTCTGTTGTACAACCTTGGTTAAATTTATTTCTAGGTATTTGATTCTTATACTTGTTACTGTAAATGGAATTTTTACCTTGATTTCCTTCTCAGATTACTCTTGACTAGTGTATAGAGAAACATGACTGATTTTGGGGGATTGTGCTTTTATCCTCCTATTTTGCTGAATTTGTTCATTAGCTCGAGTAGCTTGTTACAGATTTTTCTGGGTTTTCTAGATACAGGATCAAGTCATCTTCAAATAGTGAAAGTTCTGCTACCTCCTTTCCAATTTGGATGGCTTTTATTTCTTATTCTTGCCTAACTTCTCTGGCTAGAACTTCCTTACACTGTTGAAAAGATGTGGTGACAGTGGGCATACTTGTTTTGTTCCAGATCTTTGAGTGAAAGTAATTACAATGTTTGCTGTGGGATTTTTCATATATGTCCTTTACTGTGTTAAAGAAGTTTCCTTCTATTCCTATTTTTGTGTGTTTATGAAGAAAGGATGCTGAATTTTGTCAAATGCCTTTTCTGTGTCAATGGTGATAATCACGTTGGTTTTTTCCACTTTATTTTGTTGTTAATGCAGTGTATTACATCAATTAATTTTCTTATATTGAACCACCCTTGTACACCTGGGATAAAACCCACTTCTCATGATGTAATATTCTTTCAGTGTGCAGTTGGATTCAATTTGCAAGTATTTTGTTAAGAATTTTTACATATATATTCCTTAGAGAAATTGGCCTGTAATTTTCTTTTCTTGTAGTATTAGGGTGATATTGGCCTCATAAGAAGAGTTAGGTAGTGTTCCTTACGTATAATTTTTTGGAAGAGTTTAAGCAGGTTTAGTATTATTTGGAATAACTGATAGAAGTCACCAATGAAGTCATGTGGTCCTAGGCCTTTATTTGCTGGGAGGATTTTGATGACTGATTAAATCTCTTTACTTGTAATTGGTCTATTGAGGTCTTCTTTCTCTTCTAGAGTCCGTTTAGGTTCGTTATATGTTTCTAAAAATTTATCTGTTTCATCTAGGTTGTCTAATTTGTTGACATACTGTTATTAATAGTATCCTCTTATGATCCTTTTTATTTCTGTGGGATCAGTAGTAATATCCCCTCTCTCATTTCTGATTTTATTTGCATCCTTTCTTTTTTTCTGTGTCAGTCTAGCTAAGAGTTTGTCAATGTTATCTATTTTTTCAAAGAACAACTTTTAATTTTGCAATGCTCTATTTTATTTTTATTCTTGCTAATCTTATTTATTTCATCCTATTTGCTTTGGGATTAGTGTGCTGTTCTTCTAGTTCTTCTAGGTGTGCAGGTTTATCTTTTATTTCAGCACTTTCTTCTTTTTTAATATAAGCATTCAGGGCTATAAATTCCCTCTGAGCACGGCCTGCACTGGTTCCCATAGTTTTGAAACATTGTGTTGTTTTTGTTTGTCTCAAGATATTTACTGATTTCCCTTGCAGTTTTTTCTTTGATCCACTGATTCCATACATTTATGGATTTTCCAGTTCTCCACCTGTTATTGATTTCCAGCTTCATTCCATTATGGTCAGAGAAGATATTTTTTTATAATTTCAATCTTTTAAAATTTATTGAAACTTGTTTGGTCACTCAACATGGGCTCTATTCTGGAAATTGATCCTTGTGCCTTCAGAAAAATGTATAATGTGCTTTTGGTTATGCAGTATTTTGTATATGTCTGTTAGGTCTAGTTCATTTATCATATTATTCAAGTTCTCTGTTTCCTTATTGATCTTTTGTCTAGATGTTTTATCTATTGATGAGAATGGTATATTAAAGTCTCCAACTATTATTGTCTATTTCTTCCCTCAGTTTTGCCTCATGTATTTTGTGTCACTATGGTTAGGTGCATAAATATTTATGATTGTTATTTCTTCTTGATTGCTCATTTTTATGTTAACATGTAGTATGTTTCTTTGTTTCTTATAACAGCTTCTGACTTATTTTGTTTCATATTATATAACTACCCCAGATCTTTTTTGGTTACTGTTTACATGGAATATTCTTTTCCAGCCTTTCATTGTCAGCCGGTTTGTGTCTTTGGTCTAAGGTGAGCCTCTTGTAAATAACATACTGGTTGGATCATACTTTTGTATCCGTTCTGCTAACCAGTGTCTTTTGATTGGAAAGTTTAAGCCATTAACATTGTGTTATTATTGAAAAAGCAGTACTTATTTTAGCCATTTGTCTTTTGGTTTTTATGTCATATCTTTTTTTTTTTAATCTTTCTTTTCCTTTATTGCAACCTCATATTCTGTAATCTTGTTTTTTTGTGATGTATGTGCCTGATCCCCTTCTTATTTCTATTTCTGTATATTTTTAAGATTACTTTCTTTGTGGTTACCCATTTGTTTATATTGTACAACCTACCTCTATAACCTACTAATTACCAGTCTAGCTTCAGTAGTACACATGTTCTCTGAATCTTGCTATCTTTACACCACTCCAGGTCACTTTGTCTTGTCTTTTCCTTTCAATCTGCATAACTCCCTTTATTAATTCTTGTAAAGCAACCCTATTTTTTTAAAGATTTATTATTTTTTAATTCTTATTTATCCCCACCCTCCTTGCAGCTTGCTTGCTGTCTACTCTCTGTGTCCATTTGCTGTGCATTCTTCTGTGTCTGCTTGTCTCCCTTTTGTTGCATCATCTTGCTGTGCCAGCTCTCCATGGGCACAGGCTGTCAGCTCTCCAGGGGCATGGGCCAGTTTGCCTTCACAAGGAGGCCCTGGAATGTGAACCCAGGGCCTCCCATATGGTAGACAGGAGCCCAATAAATTGAGCCACAGCTGCTTCCCAAGCCTATTTTTTGACAAATTCTCTTAGTTTCTGTTTATCTGTGAATATTTTAAATCTCTCTTATTTTTTAGGGACAGTTTTCCCAGCTAACTAATTTTTGTCTGGCAGCTTTTGCCTTTCAGTACCTTAAATACATCATACCATTGCCTTCTCACCTCCATGGTTTCTGATCAGAAGTAAACATTTAGTCTTATTGAGGATCCTTTTTATGTGATGAATTTCTTTTCTCTTGCTTTAGAATTCTCTCTTTATCTTTGGCATCTGACATTCTGATTAATATGTGTTTCAGAATATGTCTATTAGGATTTAGTTTATTTGGAATATGTTGTACTTCTTGGACATGCATATTTATCCCTTTCATAAGAGTTGAGAAATTTGGGGGCCTTATTTTCTCAAATATTCTTTCTTCCCCTTTTCTCTTCTTCTGGGTCACCGATGAACTATATGTTTTTATATTTGTGATGTCACCCAAATTCCTGAGACACTGCTCAATTTTTTCTATTCTTTTCTCTATCTGTTCTTTTGACTATATAATTATCATTTTCCTATTTTCTAGTTCATTGAATCATTTGCCTATTCAAATCTACTGTTGTATGCTGGTAATGTATTTTAAACTCTAGTCTTGTGCCTTTCATCCCTATGATTTCTGTTGTACTTTCAAATTATTCTTCATGCTCACACATTGCTCTCATAATATCCTTTTTCCCTTTATGCAAATTTTCCTTCATCACCTTGAATTGATTTATGAGATTTGCGTGAACTTCTTTGATTAGTTGTTTCAACTTCTGAGTCTCCTTTGGGTTTTTTAATTCCCTTGACTGAGCCATATCCTCCTGTTTCTTTGCTGATGTCTAGTCATCTGATTAGATTTATGAGTTAATATAAATTTCTTATCCTTTATTTTTTCTCTTTGAATCTTGTTCTGTTCTGTTTTTGTGCTGAATTTTCTACCCAGCTGTTTAGATTCTCTGCCTCACTCAGTGTCCTGTTTTCATAATAGTTTTCAGTCTAGGACCATCCAGTCTTACATCAGTTGTTTAACCCCCATTTAAGTTTTTTTCCCCCTCTGTGAGGTTTTTTTGCTCCTGGTTTCTTCCTTTTTGTCATATGCATACTGCTTTCTTTTCTTCTTACAGCTGAATAGTATTCCATTATATGTGCATACCACATTTTGTTTTTTATCAACCCATGAATAGATACTTGGACTGGTTCCACATTTTACCAATTGTGAATAATGCTGCTGTGAACATTGTTGTGCAAATGTCAGTTCACATCTGCACTTTCAGTTCTTCTGAATATATTCCTAGTGATAGGATAGCAGGCTCATATGGCAGTTATTTATTCAGCTTCTTGAGGTACTGCCAAACTGTCTTCCACAGAAGATGCACCATTCTACATTCCTACCAACAGAAAAGGAGTCTTCCTGTTTCTGTACGTCCTTTTCAGCACTTGTAGTTTTCTGTTTTTTAATAATTGCCATTCTATAATATGTGAAACAGTATCTCATTGTAGTTTTGATCTTCATTTCCACAACAGCTAGTAATGTTGAACATTTTGACATATGTTTTTTGGCCTTTTGTATTTCCTCTTTGGAAAAATGTCTATTCAATACTTTTGCCCATTTTTAAAATTGAGTTGCTTGTCTTTTTATTGTTGAGTTGTATGATCTCTTCATATAACATAGATATCAAACCCTTACCCAATATGTGGTTTCCAAATATTTTCTCCCATTAAGTAGGCTGTCTTTTCACTTTCTTGACAAAGTCTTTTGAAGAACAAAAGTGTTTAATTTTGAGGAGGACCCATTAATATATATTTTTTTCACTGCTTGTGCATTAGGTGTAAGGTTTAAGAAACTACTGCCTACCACACAATCTTGAATATGTTATCCTACATTTTCTGCTAAGAGTTTTATAGTAGGAGCTTTTATATTACATTTAGGTCCTTGATCTATTTTGGGTTAATTCTTGTATTACGTTTGTGATAGGGGTCTTCTTTCTCTCTTTTGAATTTGGATATCCTGTTTTCCCAGCACCGTTTGTTGAATAGACTGTTCCTTCCAGGTTGGCGGCTTTGACATCCTTGTCAAAAATCACTTGACTGTTGATGTGAGGGTCTATTTCTGAATTCTTGATTTGATTGCATTGGCCAGTCTGTCTATCTTTATGTCATAACCATGCTGTTTTTACCACTGTAACTAACTAATATGCTTTAAAGTCAGAAAATGAGAGTCTTCCAACGTTGATCTTTTCAAGGACCTTTTTTTTTGGCTATTCCAGGCCCCTTACCCTTCTAAATATATTTGATAATTGGCTCTTCCATTTCTGCAAAAGAGGCTGTAGGGATTTTTATTGGGATTGTATTAAATCTGTAAATCAGATTGGGTAGAATTGACAACTTAACAATATTTAGTCTTCCATTCTATGAACATGGAATGTCCTTCCATTTATTTAGGTCTTCTTTATTTACTTTTAGAGCTGTTTTGTAGTTTTCTGAATCAGGTTCTTTGTGTCCTCAGTTAAATTTATCCCTAAATATTTGATTCTTTTAGTCACTATTATAAATGTGATTTCCCCCCCATTTCCTCCTCAGATTGCTCATCAGAAGTGCATAGAAATGCTACTGACTTTTGCATATTAATCTTGTATTCTGCCACTTTGCTGAACTTGACTTTTAGTTTTAGTAGCTTTGTTGTGGATTTTTCAGAATTTTAGGTATATTATCATATCACCATTGAATAGTGAAAGTTTTGCTTTTTCCTCTTCTATTTGGGTGCCTTTCATTTTCTTATTTAGCCTAATTGCTGTAGCTAGAAATTCTGGCACAGCAGTTGTGACAATGGATCCTTGTCTTGTTCCTGATCTCATTAGGAAAATTTTCAGTCTTTCTCCATTGAGTACATTGCTAGCTGAGGATTTTCATATATGCGTTTTACCATGTTGAGAAAGTATCCTTTTACTCCTTTCTTTCAGAGTGTTCTTTTTTTTTAATCAAGAAAGGATGCTGTATTTTGTCAAATGCCTTTTCTGCATCAATCTAGAAGATTCTGTGCTTTTTTCTTCTTCAGTGTATTAATGTGGTTTACTACACTAAGTGATTTTCTTGTGGTGAAAAACCCTTCCATACCTGGGATAAAAGCCAATTGATCATAGTATGTAATTCTTTTTAATGTGCTTTTGGTTTCATTTTGCTAGTATTTTGTTGAGGATTTTTGCATTGATATTCATTAAAGTAATTGGTCTGTAATTTTCTTTCTTCAGAGCATCTTTACCTGGTTTGGGTATTAGGGTGATGTTGACTTCATAGAATGAGCTTGATAGTGTTCCTTTCTGTTCAGTTTTCTGGAAAAATTTGAATAAGATTGGTATTAGATTGTCTGTGAATGATTGCTAGAATTCACCTATGAAACTGTTTGGTCCTGGGTTTTTTATGTTTGGGAAGATTTTGTTGACTGTTTCAATCTCTTGTGATTGGTTTTCTTAGGTCTTCTATTTCTTCTAGAGTTAGTTCCTCCAGGTGTGCTGTTAGGTCTTTGATTTTAGCTCTTTCTTCTTCATGTAAACATTGAGGGCTATAAATTTCCCTCTCACCACTGCCTTCGCTGTATCCCATAAGTTTTGATATATTGGGTTCTTATTTTCATTCATCTCAGGATATTTACTGAATTCTTTTGAATTTATTCTTTGATCCACTGATTATTTAAAAGTGTGTTGTTTAATCTATGTATTTGTGAATTTCCCCCTTTTCCATCTGTTATTGGTTTCTAGCTTTTCCATTATGATCAGAGAAAGTGTTTTGTAAAATTTCTGTCTTTTTAAGTTTACTGAGACCTGTTTTTTTTTTTTTTTTTTTTTTTTAAGATTTATTTATTTCTCTCCCCTTCTCCTCCCCGGTTGTCTGTTCTCTGTGTCTATTTGCTGCGTCATCTTTGTCTGCTTCTATTGTTGTCAGCGGCACAGGAATCTGTATTTCTTTTTGTTGTGTCAGCACTCCGTGTGTGCGGCGCCATTCCTGGGCAGGCTGCACTTTCTTTCACGATGGGCGGCTCTCCTTACGGGGCACACTCCTTGCACATGGGGCTCCCCTACATGGGGACACCCCTGTGTGGCACGGCACTCCTTGTGCGCATCAGCACTGCGCATGGGCCAGCTGCACATGGAGACCAGTTTTATGACCCAACTATCCTGGACTGTCCTGGAGAAAGATCCATGATCACTTGAAAAGAATATATATCCTGCTGTTTTGTGGTTTAATGCTCTCTAAATGTCTGTTAGGTCTAGTTCATTTATCATATTATTCTGTCTGATATTAATATAGTATCACTACTCCAGCTCTTTGTTGGTTACTATTTCTGTGGAATATCTTTTTCCAACCTCTCACTTTCTACATGATTGTGTCTGAGGTGAGTCTCTTGCAGAGAGCATATAAAGGGCTCATTTTTAAAAAAAAATCTGTTTTGTCAGTCTGTGCCTTTTGATTGGAGAATTCAATCCATTAACGTTTGGTGTCCTTACTGTAAAGGTATTACTTATTTCATTTTATCATTTGTCTTTCTGTTGTCATATCTTACTGGAGTATGTCTTTTTACCCTTTAATATACCCTTCCTAATAATCTTCATTTATACATTCTACTCCAAGTCTTGTGTGCTTTCTTTTTTACTTTCAGGTTGTAGTACTCCCTTTATTGTCTCTTATAAATTTGGTCTTGTGGTAACATACTCTCAGTTTTTCTTTGTTTGTCTGTGAGGACTTTATACTCAGCTATATTTTTGAAGGATAGTTTTGCTGGATGTAGAGTTCTTGGCTGACGGTTTTTCTCTTTCTTACCTTAAATACATCATATCACTTTCTTCTCACTCTCCTGATGAAGGTTCAGCACTTTGTCTTATTGAGGTTCCTTTGTATTTCGTGCTTTGCTTTTCTCTTGCTGCTTTCAGAATCCTCTCTTGATATTTGTCATTCTGATAATATGCACCTCAGTTAAGACTATTTGGATTTTTTCCTGTTTAAGGTGTGTTGTCCTTGAATATTGATTTTTATGTCTTTCATAAGGGTTGGGAAGTTTTCAGTCATTATTTCCTCACATATTCTTGTTGCCCCTTTTCCATTCTCTTCTCCTTCTGGGACATTGATATTGTATATGTTTGTGCATTTCGTGTTGTCATTAAATTCCCTGAGATTTTGTTCTATTTTTTCCATTATTTTCTCTTTCTGTTCTGTCTTTTCAAGTTGAGATACCTGTCCTTGGTATCACTAATTCTGTATTGCATCAGTTCAAATCTGCTGTTATATGCCTCTAATGTTTTTTTTTTTTTGGGGGGGGGCGGGGTAACAAATTTTTTTAAAAATTTGTTGAAGTATATCACTCATACATAAAAATACATAAACAATAAGTGTATAGTAATAGTTGTGAACCTACAAAACAAACATACAGAACATCATACAGGACTCCCATAATTCACCCTACCACCAATACCTTGCATTGTTGTTAAACATTTTTACCTAGTGATTAAAGAGCATTGTCAAAATATTACTACTAGCCAAAGTATTTTCCCCAACCCACCCTATACTTATTATCTTTATATCATTTATATATGCACGTATGTAAACAATAAGTGTATAATAAAAGTTGTGAACTTACAAAGCAAACATGCATAACATCATACAGGGGTCCCATACATAAACCCTCCACCAACACCTTGCATTGTCGTGAGATGTTTGTTACAAATTATCAAAGAGTATTTTCAAAATCTTACTACTAATTATAGTCCTTATCTTATATTTGGTGTATCCCCCTTAATACACCCTATTATTATTTTTTAAATATATATTTTTATGACAGAAGTTGTAAACTTAAAAAACAATCATGTACATGTGCAGAATTTCCAAACAATACCCCTCTATCAACACACCATACTGTGATGGAACATTTTTTACAGATATTATCATCTGACTGTTAACCACATCCATAGTATACATTTGGCACATGTTTTCCAGACTGCCTCATTATCAATGCAGTACATCTTTGCCATAGATGCAAGAATATTATATTATGACTGCTAACCACAGTCCATAGGTCACTCCAGTTGTATTTTCCCCATGCTTCTCCATATTCCCACCACCCTGCAGTAGTGATGTTCATTTGCTCTAGCTCACAAAGGACACTCTTGCATCTGTGCCATCAGCCACAATTCTCATCCATCTCTTGGTTTACTATGCTATTCAGTTCTCATTATTCTCTAGCATTCTGTCAATTGGCATTTACATACCTGGACTACCATTTTAAGCCACATCCTCATTTATAAGCTAGCTGTTACTCACTATTTGTTACTATCCATTCTATACATTTCCACACTTTTAGAGTAAAGCTATTTAAAACTTCTACATACATTAAACATCAGTAGTCCTTCTCAGTTCTCCTCTTACCTTTTTTAAGAATCTACCACCTACTATCGGTTCTTGAAGATATTTTCCTACAGTTTCTTCTAGAAGCTTTATGGTTCTTGCTTTTCTTTTCTTTTTTGGTTTTTGATCCATTTTGAGTTAATTTTTAGATAAGGTATGAGATAGGGGTCCTCTTTCCTTCTTTTGGCTATGGATATCCAGTTTTTTCAGCACCATTTGTTAAATGGACTGTTCTGCCCAAGCTGTGTGGGTTTGACAGGCTTGTCAAAAATCACTTGACCATACATGTGAGGGTCTGTTTCTGAACCATCAGTTTGGTTCCATTAGTCTGTGTGTCTGTCTTTATGCTGGCACCATGCTGTTTTTACAACTATAGCTAGGTAATATGATTTAAAGTCTGGAGATGAAGGTTTGCTTTTCGTTTTTAAGGTGTTTCTAGCTGTTCAGGACCCCTTACTCTTACAAATAAATTTGATAATTGTGTTTTCAAGTTAAAAAAATGCTCATGAAATTTTTATTGTGATTGCATTGAATCTGTGTATCAAATTTTGAGTAGACTTGACATCTTAATGTTATTTAGTCTTCCAATTTGTGAGCATGGAATGTTCTTCCAGTTATTTTGATCTTTTTTTCTTTCTTTTAACATTGAGTTGCAGTTTTCTGAATACAAGCGCTTTATATCATTGGTTAAGTTTATTCCTGATTGTTTGAGTTTTAGCTGTCATATTTTATTTTCAGCATTCTTTTGACCTTTTAGTTTCTTTTATTGATATAATCTTCATATCTAGACTCTCTTACAGGCCTCTCTCACCTGTCTTTTCTTTTCAGGCTCTACCACACCCTTCAGTATTTCCTGAAAGTCTGGTCTCTTGGTTAGAAATTCTCTCAGTTTCTGTTCATCTGTGAATATTCTAATCTCACCCTCATTTTTGAAAGGTAATCTTGCTGAATATAAAATTCTTGGCTGGAAGTTTTTCTCTTGTAGTATATTAAACATATCGTATCACTGTCTTCTTGCCTCCATGGTTCCTGGTGAGAAATCAGCACTTACTCTTATTAGGTATCCCTTATATATTATGCATTGTTTTTCTCTTGCTGTTTTCAGAATTGTCTCTTTGTCTTTGGCATTTGACATTTTGATTAGAATGTGTCTCAGAGTTGGTCTATTCAGATTTTTTTGGATGTGAGTACATTGTGCTTCTTGGATATGGATATCTGTGTCCTTCAAAAGGGTTGGGAAATTTTCTATCATTATTTCTTCAGATATTCCTTCTGCCCCTTTTCCCTTCTGTTCTCCTTCTGAAATACCCCTGACATGTATGTGTGCACATATTCTGCTGTCATTTAGTTCCGAGACTTTGTTCAATTATTTCCATTCTTTTCTTCATCTGTTCTTTTATATGTTTACTTTCAGATGCTATTTCTTCAAATTTAACAATCTTTTCTTCTGCCTCCTCAAGTTATTATATGACTCCAATGTTTTTTTAATTTTATTTATTGTGACTTTCATTTTTATAAGATCTGCTATTTTTCTATGCATGCTTTCAAATTCTTCTTTGTGCTCATCCAGTGTCTTCTTAATATCCTTAACCTCTTTAGCCATCTCATTGAATTTATTAAGGAGATTTGTTTGAATATCTGTGATTAGTTGTCTCAACTCCTTTATGTCATCTGGAGGCTTATCTTGTTCCTTTAAGTGGGCCATATCTTCCTGTTTCTTGGTGTGGATTGTAGATTTTTGTTGGTGTCATTGCATCTGGATTACTAGAGCATCTATTCTGGGTGCAGTTTTTCTCTTTAGTTCCAGGGCTTCCTGCTCTTTTTCCCTTGCTGGTTGTATAGTAGGGGCCAATGATGTAGTTGGTGCTATAAGCTGTGGAAGCTCAAGCTACCCTCATTGCCCCAGGGAAAAATGAAGCTGCTTTGCCAGGAGTAGGGGCAGAGTCACAGCTGTGTGAAATAATCCAAGTCATGCAGGCCTCGACTATGGTTGCCCAGAGAGACTGATGAAACTTTATGCCCCTTTTTTCCCTGCTTGGGGTGAGGATGGAGCTGCAGGTTTGGGCAGCAGTCTATGCAGTGCGGGTCCAAGATGATGGCAGTTGCCCCAGTAGACTTTTGATTATTCAATCTGTGCCAGTCAAAAGTACATGCAGTTACCTGGATAGGCTGGTGCAGGGCCTGCCGCCTCCTCCCTGCCAGAGGTGGGACTGAAGCCTAGGCTAGGGCTGCAAGCCAATCTGGGAGAAAGAAACCAGTTCCTAACTGGGGGCGGAGTCAAAATGGTGGCCACTGGCCTGTTTTTGACTTGGACAGGTTTAAACTTTAGCTGTTCCTAGGGTTATACCTTAGCCAGCAGAGTCTACTAATCAGTAGCCAAAATCGGTGGTCAACCATCTCTTCCTCCCCTGTTTTTGAGAAATGGAGCTTCAAATTCCAGCCACAGAATAGCTCCTGGGGCACTTTGCACCTCCAGAATAGGATAATTACCAGCTGGCTGGTAATTCCTGGAAAGGCTGGCACAGGTCTCCCCAGCTTCCTCCCTGCTGGAAGTGGGGCTTTGGCCTAGGCTAGAGCTGCAGTCTGATCTTGATGGAAAGAAGCCGGTCCCCACTAGCGCTGGGATTTTCATTCCTCTTCCCCGCTTCCTCTCGTGCCAGGTGCAGAGTTAAGATAGTGGCTCCTGGCCTCTTGCTGACTTGGACAGGTTCAAACTTTAGCTGTTCTTAGTATTATACTTTAGCCTGCTAGATTTACTCATCAGTAGCTGAAATTGGTGCCCAACTGTCTTTTCCTCCCCTGTTTTGGGGAAGTGGAGCTTTCAATTCTAGCTGTGGAACAGCTCCTGAGGTGCCTGTGCCTCCATTGGAGGATAGGCACTGGCCTCTGTGGCATGGAGCACTCTACTTATGAGTCTTCTCTGCAGATGAGCAATCTCCTCCTTCCATTCCTTCAAGGATGTGGCAGGATGCTCTTCTGGTCTCATGGAGCCCCCAAACAGGTGCTTTACCTAGCTCCAGATAGCTCTGGGTGTTTACTAACAGCCTTGTAGCAGGATCTGACTCTAGGAGCTCCTTACTCCACTGCCATCTTGCTGGTTTTTCTCTAATGTATTTTTAATCACATCCATTGCATCTTTCCTTCCCATAAACTCTGTTACTTTTTTTTGGTAGGCTTTCAAATTATTCTTTATGCTCATCCTGTGTTTTCTTAATATCCTTTATCTCTTTAGCCATGTTTTCCTTCTACTCCTTGAACTGATGTAGGAGATTTGTGTGATTATCCTTGATTAGTTTTCTTAAATCCTGTATCTTCTCAGGATACATGATTTGTTCCTCCACTGTTTCATCTTTTCCTATTTCTTAGTGTGGCTTATAATTTTTTGCTGATGTCAGCCATCTGACTATGTTGGTAAATTTACTCTGTCAGTTTTCTCTTTCTTTTTTAGCGATTTTCTTTCACAATTCGTCTTTATTTTTGGTTCTACTTATTCAGAGTCTTTAAAATTGCCAGGGAGTAGATGTAGCTGAAGTGGTTGAATGTCTGCTTTCTACATGGTAGGTCCCAGTTTTAGTTCCTAGTGCCTCCTAAAAACAACAAAACAAACAACAAACAAACAAAGGAAAAAAGCCAACTCAGGGGAGTCAGTGTGGCTAGTGGTTGAGTGCCAGTTTCCTACATAAGAAATCCCAGGTTCAGTCCTTGACCCTAGTATCTAAAAAAATTAAATTAAATTAAATTAAATTAAAATTGTCTAGCTTAAGTTATCAAAATCAGGCCAGATACTCACTCATAGGGAGCAGATCTTCTCTTTGGGATTTGGGACAGGAGAGACCAAAAAGCAGTGCTTTTTTTTCCTTGCAGTCCTGCATGTCCAGCAGATAGTGCTACTCATCTAAATCTTTCCACGGAGGTACCTGTTTCATCCTCCACTTGCAAGTGATTCTGGTCTGGCCAAAGTTGAGGTTGAAAGTGGGTTCTGCTGGCTTAATTCACTGAAGAGAATCCACACTGCCCTCTGGCATCCTCCCTTTTCCCAGGGAGGAAGACATTTGTTCCCCTCAGTTGGCTGCAGTGAGCCATAGGATTTATCCAGGCTGCACGTCTCGAGGATGGGGGATGCGTACCATTTTAAGCCCACGTGGGGGTAACTCATGGGTGTTGTTTCATCTTCTTTATCTCTCTCTGCCCTACTTTGGTTGTGCGGAACTGTCCTGGTCTGCTGACCCCCTAAGCAGGAACCTCAGACTACTTTTTGTCCTTTCCCCATTGTTTTTGTGCATTGAGCCATGCCTGCCTACTCCAATGCCATTTTCCTGGAAGTCTTTAGTTTTAATTTTGACAGCTCTTACATTAACATCCACAATCTAGGTTGATATATGTAATGTTGAGAATTGATTATATATAGAAGGGATTTTTAGAGGAATTGTATTTATATTTGTGTATGATGGATGAAATACTTTTGTCAGTGCTCTTTAGCCAAAGACCACTTGGAACACACTTGTTGTAAAAGAGGTTGTTTTAATTAATTGTTGCAGTGATAGAACACTTCATTATGGGTAACTTTTTGGGATGCCTGATTATAGGTCTCCTATGGTATCATTTGGACTTTGGACTTTGGTTTGATCTAAGAAACCAGGATTTGGTTTTGATCTAAGGATTGGATGCTGGGACAATTTCTATGATTGGATATGAAAGTAATTTATTAAGTAAAAGAAGGGGATGTTTGGTATTTTGTGGGTTATACAGTGACCTTATTTGGTCTGTGTTTATAAAAAATTATGAAGTAGGCTTGCATTGTCTCATTTTATCATGGTCTCACAGTAACCTTATCTGGTTACTCTTGTATTCTATAAGAGTGTTTATGTGCATATGAGAACAACATGGCTTGGTTATGCATGTCAGATCAATTTTGGAATCAAAGGCTGTTCTTTTTTAAATTTCTCATCATAAGCATTTACAATTTAAAAAAAAACTGTATGCTTACAATGGGAATTTTCTTTTTCTTTCCCTAGGCACACTGAGTAATAACTTAATAATTAAGATGTAAGGGATTTCCATTTAGACTAACAAGTAGGAAACTTAGTTTCGCATGGTGCTGTTATTGCAGTTAGCCTTGCTCAGGAATTAAAATTTCTTAGTTGTTTGCTCACTTTGAAATAACTGTCTCTAATGCTGCTCATCCTGGTAGAAGTCATCCCAATGTGCCACTTGAATTACTATACTTACCTTCTGACTGGTTTCTTACTGCTCCTTTTGTTCCCTTGTAGTGAGTCCCTTCTCCACAAGTGCTCTTTTAAAAATATAAATTATATCACAGAACACCCTCTCTGAAAATCTTCCCACACCCATTCCAAACAAAATAACTCCCTGACTTCTTATTGTAGCCCACCAATCCCTGTATGATTGGATCTTTGCCTACCTGTGACTTCATCTTGGCCTTCTTTTATTTTCAAGCCACCCAGATCACTACATCCTCTATGTTTTAAAAGGTCTTATTTTGGAACAATTTGAAAGTTTTAGTAAAGTTGCAAAAATAGTGCACATAATTAAAGAGAACTCCAATTTACCAGATACCCAGTTTTAACAACTTATTAACTTTTAATATTTTGCCTCTTTCTTTTTTTGCTTTTCTCTCCTTCCTTCCTTCCTCCCTCCCTCCCTCCCTCTTTCCCTCCTTTTCTCTCTCTCTCTTTCCTCTATCTATCTATATGTTATCATCTTACCTATTTTCTAAACATTTTTGAGAGTAGGTTGTGCGCATCATGCTCCTTTACTAGTTAATGCTTCCATGTTTATTTTCTAAGGAAAAGGGTACTCATTTATCTAACAACGTTGAATACAGTTATCAAGTTTAGAAATTTGGCATTGACAGAAAGCATAGTCCAATTTTAAATTGTCTCATTTATAATGTCCTTTTGAACATTTTCTCCTCTATAATTAGATCAGTCCAAGACCATGTGTTATATTTAACTGTCATTGTCTCTCTGTTCTCTCTCTCTCTCTCTCTCTCTGTTTTTTTTGTTTTGCTTTGTTTTGTTTTCTCATTTTCTCCTCTAGGATCCACTGGTTTTCAATCTTGGGGACCTCTGTTATGGAGAGAGTTTTCCTGTCAGTTGCACCACCTGAGTTCCTGGTCTCTGTGGCGCTTCACCTTGACTCTCCCCTTCATCTCTCTTTTGTTGCATCATCATCTTGCTGCGTGACTCACTTTTGCAGGCACTGGCTCACCGTGTGAGCACTGGGCTTGCTAGGCAGGCACTTGCATGGGCACTCTGCTCTCACATGGGCACTGGTGCAGGCACTCAGCTCATCACATGGGCACTCATGTGGTCACTCACGTGGGCACTCAGCTCACCATGTGAGCACTCAGCTTGCTGTGCAGGCATGCTTTCTCCTCTTCTTGTTGCATCAGGAGGCCCCAGGGATTGAACTGGGTCCCCCCATATGGTAAGAGAGGCCTTATCACTTAAGCCACATCCACTTCCCTAGTCTCTCTTTTTAATTGTGGTAATACATAGACAACATAAAATTTCCCATCTCAGCTACTCTTAAGCATAAAATTCAAGTCATTAATCATATTCACATGTTGTGCTACTCTTATCCATTACTGAAAATTTCCTATCACCTCAAACAGTGACCCTATACCCATTATGCATTAACTACCCATATCCATCCTGGTCACCTCTGGGAACCCCTACTCCACTTTTTGTCTATGAGTTTGCATATTCTAGCTATTTCCTATAAATTGCATCATACAGTATCTATCTCATTAGCCATTTCATTCCTCGAAAACACCTAGCTCATCTAACCTCACATCCTTTGTTCTAACTATTCCCCTTAACCTGGAATCGCCAGTCTTGGCATGACTGACTACACTTTAGATCTCAAGTATCACCCATTTCCTTATCTTTAGGACATCTGTGTCTAAATTAGCCTTATAAAATCTACCTTACTCTGTTTTGTTTTGTTTTTGTAGCACTTATCACTCTGAAGTTAATTCATATATTTTATTGTGTAAAATCTACTTTCCACACCTCTCCCCTCACCTCCGTCCATCATAAGTTTCTTATGGGTGGGCCTTAACTGTTTTGGTCAAGACTAGGTATTCAGCCTCTAATAAAGTTCCAGGCACAAAATCTATGCTTAAGAAATATGTGTTTAATGAATAAACACATTTATGAATATAAATAATCAAGTGAGTAAAAATATTGTTTAATCATAGTTATATGTCCATTGACTATTACTTAGAGAAATACCTGTTATTTTTAAATTGAGATACAAGTATCTGAAAATGTCAATTGTTTCTCTGGAAATATGCCCTAAAATATTCAAGGAAATAAGTCCTTTTTATAATGTGTCCTTCAGATCCTGTTTTGCAGGACTATGGTTTAGATGGGATAACATTAAAATAAGGTTTTTCTGGTGCTTATGTTAATATTTGGATACATTTCTCTGGAGTGATTCCAATGAACTTATTAATATGTAAATATGTATTCAGTTACTAATCCTACGTTTGAGACAGAACTGTTTTTTTTTTTTTTCCAGGACCTTTAGGGGGATAGCCTAGGTATTAGAAGTGCCAATAGAACTGTATTTTATTAATTTGGGTGGTGGGAAGCTAGATATATAATTGTCTATAGTATTGTGCCTATTATTTATTTTATTTTTAAATTTCCTACTTTGTATTTCTTATCTTGAATTTAGTAGTTTATTGGAAGTTACTTTAAACTATTTTATCCTTCAATTTAAGGGCTCAATTTTCTAATGACTCATAATGTCAGGACTAATTCATAGGACATGCATGTTGGTTTGCAGCAAAGGATAAAACATGATATGAAAATGTTGGTAGAGGGTGGAAAAAGTTTGGAAACAGCCAGCTTTGTTTTGGAATCCCTTCTCTATTACTTGAATATTAACGTCATTCTTGAGTCTATTTTGTCATCCATATTTGGTCATGACGTTTAATGGGCACAAGTGTGGTGAGATCTCAATGAGATGATGTATGTCAGGTGCCTGGTGCAGTATGTGTCACCATTGGGTGCTGAATAATTGTGAGTTTTCGTTGTTCCCTCTGCCTTCCATCAGAGGGAAAAAGAAATATGTGAATTTCTGAATATGAAAGATTACTATTTTCTGTAGGTACTACTAGGGCATAAAACGTACTGTATATAATATTTCTATAAGCAATGCTTTAGTCTTATACACTGCAAACAGCATCAATCAAAATAGTATTCAAGATAATAGCAAACTTTGATTGTTTATCCTGTTCAAGCATTGTCCTAAGTTCATATATGAACTCATTTAATCCTCATCACAAAACCATAAGATTGTAATTATTTTTTTACATTTTATAGATGAATAAGCTGAGTTATAGGCATATTAAATTACCTACAAGCCCACAGACAATTATGAGATTGAAAGAGCCTACATCTTGAACTTATTATATGTTATGACCCCCTTTCATCCTTCAGGTGCAGTAAGTAATTGCCCAAATAGATATATCTTGACATATACAAGACAATTGCCTTCTTCTCTTCTCCATCATCTTATTGGCAGGGACTTTGGTGTCAGGTCTTGAAACTCCATTTCCTCGGAGAAGGCAGAGCAGGCAAGAGGAACAGCCAAGTTTGAGGACTAAATGTTGAAAGCAATGCTATGTGGGGAGTTGTTGATGCTGTATTTTTTACTCTTTTTTTTTTTTGTAATGTGGAATCAGGATTATTTGGAGAGAAATATAAATAGTGTATATAAAATAGAGATTTTTCAACATCATTATGTGTGTAGATCCTGATATCCCTGCAAATGAGCTTATTAGTAGGGAGGTTGTATAAGAACATTATATCTAAATAACTCTACATATTAAACATATACTTAACTGTTTAGAAAAGCATAATTTTACTAATATGTTCTGATGACTGTTAAGCCTCTTTAGAGCTTTGATTTTGTTTAGTTACCTTGTATTTCATCTTCAGTTCTTCTGTGTCATTTATCAGCTTTTTCGTACTTGAATGAAACTTTTGTTTATTTTATGATGATTTCTTGCAGTTTCTTGTCCAGTAAGTAGACAGTAATTTCAGGCAATGAAGACCCCTACTGAAATTTGAAAGAGCCTGAAGTCTTTGTAGGTGATCTTAAGAAAACATTGTTCTTGGCCTTATGATGAACTGTATATGTGTATCAACTTTGAGATATAATAATTGCTTTAAATATTTATAGGCTTTGATTTTATGGAATCTTCTGGTTTAATGAAATGTTAAAGTATAAGGGAAATAAATTTTCCTTTTTAAAAAATGTTTTATGAAGTTTTTATCTCCCTGTGATACTTCTTGATGGACTGATATTATGTCACATTTAATTGGATTGCGCCTTAGTCTGAATGCTTCTTTCTCTTCTTGGCAGCATGGGGTAACCTTGGAAATGTTCTCAAGAGTCAGAGCAAAATCTCTGAAGCTGAAAGCGCCTATAGAAATGCTTTGTACTACCGCAGCAACATGGCTGACATGCTTTATAATTTGTGAGTATGCATTGCTTTCTCTGGTTTGGTTCATCTTTGAAACCTGCGGTGAGAGAGGCACTATTGATTTTAACTGTTGAAAATGGAGATTATAATAGCTGCTTTTCTGAAATAGCCTTTTCATTAATCAAGCCTCTGAGACAGCTAGGTGGGTGGGATTTGCACTTTCTTTGTTTTGGGCTATACCATGGATATTCATGTGTATTGATACATCATGGCTGAATTTTTTGTAGTATTGTTTCATATAACATACAAATTTGTTTTCATGTTTTGAGTTTTTAAAAAAACTTTGTTCCATTTATACTTAAATGGGTTTATTAAATAAGTCTGTCATATATGGTGCTTTATATATTTGATACCTTAATTATTATTAATGACAGGAATTTTGTCCTTCATTAAAAAATGGCTTATGTCAAAGTCTATGTAGAATATGTACTGAATATGGGGAGTTACAGAATAAGATCATGTTTGTCCTCCTCTCACTTCCTCTCCTCCACTTCTCTCTCTTTTCTTCATCTTCCTCCTTCTTTCCTCCTCCTTCCTCCTACTCTTTTTCTCCTCTTATTTCTTGTTCCTCCTCTTCCTCCTCCTCTTCCCTCCCCACTCCTCCCTCCTCTTCCTCCTCCTCTTTCTCTCTAAAGGTACTGTTGATTATAAGTAAAGTTTGGAAAATTTAAAAAGTTTAGAATATTTTCCATTATTCTTAGGTTTAAATTATTCCTGGTCTTTCAGTGGAAAGCCCCAGGGGGGCATTGTGATGAGAGTGGATAAACACTAATTAAAAACGGTAATCTTTTCCTTGTCTCTTGCATTTATAAGAATATTTTATTTGTAAGCAAGAGAAATGTAGTCTGAATTTTCTTAAATACATGAGAGAATTTAATGACTCTCATAACTGAAAATTCCTGGGGCTCACTACCTGCAGGCATAGTTAGATCCAGATTCTTGATTATGTTTTGGCAATCTGTGTCCGTCTTGTGACTCTGCTTTTTTCTGGGTTTCCCCCCTTCTCTGTGAGCCCCAGTCCATAACAGAGGAAAGGCAGCCACTGGTGCCTTTATGCCTGTAATATCATGGCTCTTCTCAAATCTCAGAAGGAAAGAGAAGTGTTTTGTCTTGGCATTTGTGTTAATTCTGGGAAGAGGTCTCTGACTGACCCTCCTGGGTTTATATACCTCCCTTGGATGAAACACTGGGCAGGGGGCAGGTCGTGTGAGGTGTCCCATTGACCATTCCTCCAGATTTGGATTGGAATAGAGGAGGACCAGTTCCCTGAAGGAAGGGATCAGCCCCAGGCTAAGAAAGATGTCTCCTGCTTGTGTTGAGTGAATGTTGTGTAATATTGACAATCTCAAAATAATTTCTGAACTTTAATTTTTAATGCATACTTAGGCTGTGCTTATATCTAAATCTTTTGTACTGGCTAAATCTGAAAGGAAAGATATAAAAATTTTTAATATACAAATAAACAGAAAAAATAAAACTAGAGATCTAAGGGAAAGCAGACAGGACTAGCTCAGTTTAATTTCCTGTCCATTCATTTGCTATGTCTTTAACATCCTAGCTTTTAACATATGGGTCTCAATCTAGTGGCCAGCACATGTGTTTTGTGTTAAACCTGCACAGTATTTTTTTTCGGTTTTTTCTTGGAATGCCCTCAGATGAAGCACACCCTCTCTACTTCTCTACTTTGCACTATCCCTGTTGCCCACTCATTGCTGTGTTACACACTTCACCATATAAATTACCAGTTTCTTCACTGAAGACAATTGAGTTTGCATTCTTTTCTTTCCTTGAATGAGTATATCTAAATGCTCCTATAAGGGTCTTTTCCCATGTCCTCTTCATCTAAATAAATTCAATATAACTATATTATTGACTAATAGTACTTTTATTTAATGAAAAAGAACCTTATCAGTTTAACAAATACGTAATATTCTCATGGTTTTTTGTTTGTTTTGTTTTTTGCATTGGATATTGATGTTGTCCAAGGGACTTCATGCTTGATAGCACTGTTTGCCAGTTGCTGGCGCACAGTCTCCCTAAATTTGGTGGGAATAAGTAAGCTGAACATCAAACATCTCTTCATGGAATTTATTTTACTCTTACCTACAGCCACTGGTTAAAAAGTTACCAACTCTTGGTGTTACCTGTTGGGCATGGGTTGACAAAGAATAAGTAAATGTGCTTACCCAGGTTTAGTCTTCCCTGAGAAGAGAAATTTATACAGTCTTACAAATCTACTTTATGTATACTTTAAAAACTGTTTTTTTATAGTTTCATTTAGGGATGTGTATATAAACTATAAGACCTCCCAAACTCTAATTAAAACAAAACAAAACAACAAAAAAACACCTTTGCCCAAGAAGTAGTTATTAATGAGACCAGGTTTTTTTAAAATGAGGGAATAGGTTTGGTCATAAATGGCCCCAAAATGTTTTTATTAATATGACTTGTTTTTAAACCACCCTTAACTGCTACCTTACATCAAGACATAAATTCCATAAAAATTGTTCGCAGATATTCGGGAGTATTGGATGATGTAATCCATGAGGTTGACAGAATTCTGATGCCTAATAAATATATTTAAAAATAGTTGGATTCTTCACTGATTTTAACAAATATTAATAAAATATCAGATAGCTCTTTTACAACCTCTGTCATAAATATGTCTGGGGTCATATGTTTTTAAGAGCAGTCTTTTATTTTCCTATCTGATTATATAGGTAGAAAAAAATTCGATGTTTGCACTTGAAAAATTTAGACTATTTAGCAAATGAAATAGTTTCCTTTTGTGATATAGGTATTATTTTTATTACATTTTCTTTGATAAATAGAAATTGCTCCTTGTTCTATTTCAACTTTAGTCAGCAAAGGAATTTGATTTGCTCACACTGACTAATAAAATTAGCCTGATAACACTCCTTTATGCCCTGTGGTAACAGCAGGCATGATTCATTTTTCATATCTTCAGTTATAGTTGTTTCTTTTAAAGATATTTAATGACCAAAGCCTGAAATTAACAACTCTATTTATATTAGTTGGCATGAAATACCTGTATTTGTCAATGACTTAGAATTTTGAAAATTGTGATGTTCTGTCTGGGCCTCAAATTTTAATCAGTAACCTAGACCTTTTGAACATATTCAATGTTCATAGCCCTACTATTTGGTAGCAAATAACTTCTGTATATTATTGAAAATGTTTCTATTATTAGATATTTTTATTAGGAAGTTAATCAGGAGACATACATCATTATGTAACTTCAGAACAGTGATTACTAAAACAAAATACCACCACTGACCAGATACAAGATGACTTTAGAAACTCAAGAGTTTATCCTTAATCACTACTTTTTTGTTTTTCTGCTTATGTTTTATTTTTCTGTTTATATTTCTGTTTAAAAAATGTCACTAGCATAGCTAACCCTTATATTTACCTGAATATTATTTCAGGTGAACTAAGGAAAAAGCAGGATGATTTTTGACAAAAAGTTTGAATAAATTATAGTACATATGGATGAATCTGAAGGTTAGGAAATACTGCCTTAATAAAAGATTTTATAACGTTGGAGACAGTTTTCAGTAGGATCAATATCACATTATATCAGATATATGCATATACATGCATATATGCCTATATATATATGCATATACATGGTTATATTTCCTTTACAGAAATGATTTCGTGGGTTTTTTTTTCCTTTCTTTTTTGGTAGCAATTGCTTGTATTCTATATAATAAGCACTTTTTTTTTGAGTTGTGTTTACATACGTTATCATACTTCATCTTCAAATGAAGCCTACAAAATGAGGAAAATTAACTTCAGAGGAAATTTGTCTCAGGTCCCTCAAATAAGAAGAAGAGGAGCTAAGATGTTCAGACATTGTGTCATTGCAACAATAGCATTTCTGTTCAAGCTGAGAGAAATAAATCAAGGGTATGGAAAAAATCTCTCTATTTCAAATTCAGAAAAAAATTAATTCAAATAACCTTTCCATATAGAAAGAGCATACTTGTAATTACATCTAGTAGAGACAATAAATTCAATTTCATGAGAATGACTAATTTCATGAACTCACCCTGCAGAATTTCCTTAGAAATTAGAAAGATCAGTAAGTTTCTACAACTGAGCCAAGAGTTGCTTTCAAGAATGTAATGCCACAGAAAGTGTTTTTAATTGTCTAATCAATTACCACATCATTTTGATATCATATTAATACAGGCTTACAGGTAATTGTGATAAGATGTGAAATTTAAAACAGTACTTTTCTACTTTTTCTAGCAATAGATGTATTATATTTATTCAACAACCTTCTATTTAGCCTTTCATTCATATTGCCAAGTTTACCAACATCTGATATTGTATATAGGTGTGTTGCTGTAAGACTGGATGTAACAGATGAGTTTATGATGTTGGTTTTGGTTTTTTTTTAAGTTTAATTTTTCTGGGGCAAAGCTTCACTCAAGGTATATATTGCTGATTATGTAAATACATAGTCAACTTTCAACTTTGCACCACTCACTATCATCTGAAATATAATTGCTATCTCAGCTAAAAAAATACTCAGTTGATGTCATTTCATTGTTGTTACAGATTTGTCCCTGCCAATGAATTTATACAAGTAATTCAATAGAATATGGAAAATTTCATTAGGCATTTGACTGCAGAATGCAGATAATAAATGTATTGTGGTATAATCAGTTCTTGATTATCTTATATAATGGAGAGGATAATTTCTGTGGTTTAATAGGGACTGCCACCCTAAGTAAGTTGTCATTTTGGTTCTAATTTATAAGAATATAAATTAGCATCCAATCTGAGAAGCTGGGAAAGCAACAGTGAAATAAACTAGTAAACCTAAGGAAAGAAAAAGAAAATATTAATGAATTAGATTATTGAGACGCTTTGGGAAGTGATGAATGAATTTAGGAGGTGTTTCTTTAAAAGATCAACATATAAGATTAATTTTTGGCAAGGGAAATAAAAGGCGGAATAGAAAATCTCAAATATATAACATTGAAAATGAGAAGAGAGTTAAAGCACATATCTGGAAGCCTAAAAACATTATTAATAACATATATGACAAATCTTAGTAATATGGACACTGTTCCAGAAAATATAAATTATCAGCATTAACCCAAGAAGAGGTAGGCAATCCAGATTAAAAACCTTGGAAAAGTTTGAAAAACATGTATCTTTAAAGAAAGAGGCAGAGGGAGATTGGAGACAGACACACTGAGGGAAAGGCAGTATGAAGGCAGAGCAGAGAGAGGCATACCCACAAGCCAAGGAATCCCAGTAGTCAAAAGAAGTTGGAAGAGATAATGTAGGATTGTCCCTAGAGCCCTCAGAGGGAGGAAGGCCCTATTGATACTTTGATTTCAAACGACTAACCCTCAGAATTGTGAGCATTTCTGTTGTTTCAGACCCCTAGTTTGTGTAATTTGTTGCAGCGGCCTTAGGGATCTAATATACCATAGGCTACATTAGGTATAACAGCCCCATTAGAAACCATTTAATGTTCATCAAAAGGGAAGTAGTTATACAAATTGTGACATATCTGTACACATAAAGTAAAAAACCAGTGGTGATGCACATGTGAAAAAAACAAGAGTTAGTATATATGACCATATACACATACATAAACACACAAATATAAATACTTATTTAAAAAACAAAGGAGGAGTAAGGAATGTGAAGAATGCAGTTAGAGGGACTTTTATGCTTTACTCCATATTTTTCTGTACTGTTTGAATGTTTTACAAGATTAGATTAAAGTACTAATTAAGCTGCCTGCTCATTCCAGGATCAGTTAAGGGTCAGCTGAGCCATGCATCCCAAGCCCCAGTGATTCCAAATCAATGGAATTTCACCAAGATCTCTTAGTCCCAAGCACTTAATGTATGACATGCCAAGCACTTCCAGGGTGCTCCTGTTTGATAGCCTTTTCTATGTCCTCTATTTGGGGAAACTGGTCTGCTTATCTGGTATGCCCTGGACGCTGCCCTCACTCTGTCCTCAGTGCATACACACACACACACACACACACACACACACACATACACACATCCATTGAACTTGACAGAAATCCTTGTACTGAACTTTGAAAGATCCTTCGCTAATTACACTTTTGCCATATGTTTTAGTTTTCCAAAGGGTTGCTAATGCAAAGTGCCAGAAATGGGTTGGCTTTTATAGGGGGATTTATTTGGGTTAAAGCTTACCGTCCCAAGGCCGTGAAAAGTCCAAACCAAGGCACCATAACAGGTGCTTTCTCACCAAAGTCTGTTGTCTGGCCATGTGACAAAGCAAGATGTCTACCAGCCTTGGCTGAGTTGAACTTTTCATGGGCCCAGCTTCTTGGGGCTCTGTGGTTAAGTGATCATCTAGTCCTATCTCACATGGCAGGATCAAAAATGGCGGCTTCCTTTTCCCACATCTGCACTTTTATCAGACCCAGCAAGGGGCAGAGACTCAACCTGAGTCACACCTCATTGATTAGTCCAATCGAAAGGGTCTCCCAACCACAGGAGTGAATTAGTTTACAAACATAATCTTTCTCTTTTTGGGATTCATAAAATAATTTCAAACTGCCACGCCATATAAGGTGCCATTAATAGGTTCCCAGGATTAAGACATGGAAATATTTTTTGGGGTCCACCATTCATCCTGCTACACATGGAATGGATTAATTAGCACACAATGGGATGGTTCCAAAACTACTGTGGTCTTCATTTTCTATTTCCCTAATGACCAGTGAAAGTGAGTCATTTTTCTTGTATTTGTTGGTTCTTTGTTATTTTCCTGGCAATTTACTATTGCTGTTTTTTGCCTAGTTTTTATCGGGCACTTTTTCTTATGATTTTTTTGGGTTTAAAATAAAATATACCCCTTCAATACGTATAGATATAGATATGGATAGAGGTAGAGATAGAGATATACATATACATATGTTTATGTATACATACACAAACATCTGTTTTGCAGATATTTTCTTCCTGTTTTTTTTTTTTCCCAAAGATTTGTTTATTTATTTATTTAATTCCCCTCCCCTCTCCCGGTTGTCTGTTCTCTGTGTCTGTTTGCTGTATCTTGTTTCTTTGTCCGCTTCTGTTGTCGTCAGCTGCACGGGAAGTGTGGGCGGCATCATTCCTGGGCAGGCTGCACTTTCCTTCGCACTGGGTGGCTCTCCTTACGGGTGCACTCCTTGCGCGTGGGGCTCCCCTACGCGGGGGACACCCCTGTGTGGCTCAGCACTCCTTGCGCGCATCAGCACTGTGCATGGTCCAGCTCCACACGGGTCAAGGAAGCCCGGGGTTTGAACCGCGGACCTCCCATGTGGTAGATGGATGCCCTAACCACTGGGCCAAAGTCCGTTTCCCTTCTTCCTGTTTTACCATCTCTTTCTTTATTTACGAAAACCTTATTTGTATGTAACTTTAAAATTTTTATATGGAAAATATTTAAAGTCTCTGTGTTTGGTATATTTATGAAGATCATGTACAGCCTAACATTTAAAAAATCCCATGTTTAAAAAATTTTTAGATTTAAAAATTTTTGTATTAAGTAAAAGTATTTATTTTCTCCCAAATGAAAATCAATATTCCTATCATGATTTATTGAATAATCACTTGTCACCCAGAATAAATTCTTAGATATACATATGAACTCTATTTGGGCTTGTTAGTAAATATTTCTCTTCCTATTCTAAGGACAAATTATTCATTTGCAAACATTTCTTTTTTTTTTTAAAGATTTATTTATTTATTTCTCTCCCCTTACCGCCCCCCCACCCTGGTTGTCTGTTCTCTGTGTCTATTTGCTACGTCTTTGTCTGCGTCTGTTGTGAGCGGCACGGGAATCTGTGTTTCTTTTTTTGTTGTTGTTGCGTCATCTTGTTGTGTCAGCTCTCCGTGTGTGTGGCGCCATTCCTGGGCAGGCTGCACTTTCTTTTGCACTGGGCGGCTCTCCTTACGGGGTGCACTCCTTGAGCGTGCGGCTCCCGGCTCACGTATGCGGGGGACACCCCTGCGTGGCAGGGCACTCCTTGCCCGCATCAGCACTGAGCATGGGCCAGCTCCACACAGGTCAAGGAGGCCCGGGGTTTGAACCGCGGACCTCCCATGTGGTAGACGGACGCCCTAACCACTGGGCCAAGTCCGCCGCCCCATTTCTTGATTATTCTATATATTTTATCATATACTTGTTAAGTTGCTTTTGAAGTCTAGGTGGATTTTTGATGACTTTGTAGTGACTTCATATATTAAAATGAGGAGAATTGACATTATACTGTTGAATTTTACCTTCCAGATACATGTATTTCTGCAGTTATTTCAATTTTTATAGTTTTCTTCATTAACGTTTTTTCTTTTTTTTCACAAAGGTCTCATATTTGAAGTTTATTTATTCTTAGTTTTTAAAAAATGTGAATAGTAACCCATTTTTTTCTCTCATTACCTTTTTTTTTAAAAAAGATTTATTTTTTTTAATTTACTTCTCTCCACTCCCCCCCCCCTACCCCCAGTTGTCTGCTCTCTGTGTCCATTTCCTGTGTGTTCTTCTGTGTCTGCTTGTATTCTTGTCAGTGGCACCGGGAATCTGTGTCTCTTTCTGTTGCGTCATCTTGCTACGTCAGCTTTCCATGTGTGCAGTGCCACTCCTGGGCAGACTGGACTTACTTCAGCGCCGAGCGGCTCTCCTTATGCAGCACACTCCTTGTGCATGGGGCTCTCCTACGCGGGGGACATCCCTGCATGGCATGGCACCCCTTGAGCACATCAGCACTGTGCGTGACCCAGCTCACCTCATGGATCAGGAGACCCTGGGTTTGAATCCTAGATCTCCCATGTGGTAGGCGGATGCCCTATCGGTTGAGCCAAGACTGCTTCCCTCATTACCTTATTAGCTGTTCATTCCTGGTTGTGCAGATTTTGTTTTTCTAATTATGCCTGATTTGAAGCTTTGATTGTTTTTCTTCCATTTATCTGATTATTTGTCTAAGTTTCTTTCTCAGAGCTTTCACAAATATGTCATGTTCTTATTTGCTGGTATGTCTCAGCATATACTATTTATTCTGTCTGCAACAATCTCTTCCCATCCCCTTCTCATACCTTTACACCCTACTTCTTATCCTTTTTGCCTTGCTAATACCTATACATCAGTTTTGGTATATGTCAGTTTAAGTGACACTTCCCAGGGAAGATTTTTCAATATGTCTCCCCACTTTCAGGTTGGAAGATGGGTACCCCTCCCAAATCTCACCAGAGCAACTAATACTTGGCACATTTTCCTTTAGATCACATTTATATTTGTGATGACTTGCCCTTAACTACACTATAATCTCTTTAAGGTCAGGGTGTGTTTGGGTACCATTCTGTCCCCAGTACGGACTATAATGCCAGGCATATGGACTTTAAACTATGCCAATTTTGATCCATAAAATTAAAGAATGAGTGGTTTTCATATTTGCTTCACTGCAGGCAGTGCCACAATCTAAGTCCAAGTCCCATATCCAATCATAATACTTATACATAGCTGTCTCCTTCTTTCCCAGCTTGTGTTAATAGCTGTGCTCACTTCTCTTGATTCTCCATGTTGATTTATTCCACAACTTTTTTTCATTATGTATATATATGTAATATATATATAGACACATGTATTTGTAATACATCAATACATACATACATATATCCATTCTGAAAACAGTCACTGTCCACAAAGCATAAGCATAGTAAAATTCCCTCATGGTGTGCTTATTGTAGACATACCCATATCATATGGGATAATGATTCTGGAAACTCTAGTTTCAAGGCTTGAGTTCTCTCTCCCTTCTCCCCCAAACCCTGGAAATAATTTTTACAATGTATTGAAAGAAAACAAATATTTTTTTTCTGAATAGGTAAGGAAAAATAATGAATCTTTTACTTAACCAGATGACCAGCCAGGGAACATTTCAACAGAACAAATTCTGGTATTTCCATTTGTTAATTAGAAAAAATAATAGTAAATAACTACATATATACATCTATTCTGATTTACTAAAAAGAACATGATAAAATTTTCAAGGTCTTTGAACTATTAAAATATGAATAGCCTATTTATAAAATCCTACTTGAAATATGAAAGTGCTTATGAAATTGACTTTTGCTCATAGAAATTTATTATTTTAATTTATTTTTAGTACTTTTCAATTATCATTTTAAGATGTACTGTAGTTTTAAGTATCCCTGCAGGGCAAAAGAATATACCTCTAGTTTTTTTTGAAAAAAAATTTTGAAAGTAAAGATTAGTTGATTATTTGATAGGAAAAATTGATCTTAATGATTTCATCATAAACATATGCATTTGTGCACATAAAATCTTGAATATATTTTAGTATCTAGTTATTCATTATTGAGTTTTGGCTCTGATATACTATATTCAACAAATTTAGCTGTCTGTCTCATCAAGATGCCAGATATGGATTAAAGAAAGATAATTCCTGTATAATGTCCTGGAATTCTACAAGATGGTAAAGTCAGAAATGATTTTATAAAGAACCTGGAGTTATAATCCATCCAGTTCAATTAAAAAACCACCACCACCACCACCAAAGCACTCCCAAGATGAAATATTTTCTAAGAATAATATATGTGATTATTAGTTAAAATTCCAAACAGCATGTAACACAAAAGCTTTTCTTGTAGGATTCAGTAGCAAATCAGTAAGTTTCTGCAAGTGGTCTGAGCAGAGAGACTGGATTTGGCCTGCTGCCTGGTGCTTAGTTACCTGGGGTGATCAGTCCCAGAGATCCTTACCTGTATATACAAAAATACATACAAGACTGAGAATGTACCTGTGGGCCAGTGTTTTAATGTGCTTTCCCTCATTATATTGCCACAAGTACTAGAAAGGCTCAAAGTCCACACAAGTCTGCGTGGGAATCACATGTTTGTTAGGTGAGCACATCAACCAGAGTTTTGAATTCATTTAATTTTTAGGATATCAAGCTAAGGTGTATTGGATGAAAACATTTATAGTGGCATTAGTCTAAGATAGCCTGATACTATGAAATCCCTTTGCTGAAGCCCTGCTTTCCCTAGAAAGTGTTGGAATAAGTGTTGTTGGCATGTGCTTCTGCAAATCTTTTTACATAACTTCCAAGTCTCGCCACCTGCGCTTCCACGTACACATTTACACTTAGTACTCAGTTTTTTGATTAATACTCTCAGAAAAACAAAACTTCATGCTTGCTAGCTTGGGAGCTGTTTTATTTCCTCAGTTATTTTGTGTGCCTCTTCTCTGATTCATTATGAGTTAACTTTACAGATTAGCTCTCTAGGGGGAATTCTCTTCCTACCACTCTAAAATCCCCAATACTTACCACATGTATGCCAAGCATCACTAGTTTTTACACATTTTGGGAAAGAATGACCAATTTTAACGTTTGAATACTGATTTTGTCTTCTGAGTACATTGAAAGATACAAGCACATTCTCAAATTCATATGTGAAAAATATGATCAGTTAATTCATTTAACAAATATTACATGCCTTTGGAGTTACAGGCATTGTTCTAGATGCTGGGAATAAGCTGAGAAAGAGAATGTGTTAAAGCCCTTAAGTTGTTTGAAGTCTAGAGTTAAAGATACATTAAGTAACACAGTGACTTCTTTTCTAAGAGATATGTTTATATTATTATTGTAAAAAGGCAGAGACCTAACACCCTGAAGAAGTGAAAAGCAGAGTCATACTAGAAAGACAAGTGAATGAGGTAACTTTGGATAAAAAATTGTTTGGTTATAGATATTTAAATTTGATTTGCCTATTGGACATCCAATAGGCAACTGTAATGTATTTTTTTTTTTTAAAGATTTATTTATTTATTTAATTTCCCCCCCTCCCCTGGTTGTCTGTGCTTGGTGTCTATTTGTTGCGTCTTGTTTCTTTGTCTGCTTTTGTTTCTTTGTCCGCTTCTGTTGTCGTCAGCGGCACAGGAAGTGTGGGCGGCGCCATTCCTGGGCAGGCTGCACTTTCTTTTCACGCTGGGCGGCTTTCCTCACGGGCGCACTCCTTGCGCGTGGGGGCTCCCCCACGCGGGGGACACCCTTGCGTGGTACGGCACTCCTTGCGCGCATCAGCACTGCGCATGGCCAGCTCCACACGGGTCAAGGAGGCCCGGGGTTTGAACCGCGGACCTCCCATATGGTAGACGGACGCCCTAACCGCTGGGCCAAAGTCCGTTTCCCTGTAATGTATTTTGAGAACTCATGAAAGCATGATCAGATAGAGGCTATAGATTTTGGAGTCATAATTATGTAACTGTAAATTAAAGCTGATTTTAAGTAATATTGTATAATTATGCATGACTCTATATAAAGATAAATGAAAAAAGGTCCATAAATGGAACTGTAGGGACTACCAATATTTAAGGAGCTCAGTAGAGAAAATGGAACCCTACGCTCTGTTCATAGAGAAACAGAAAAGACCATGGTGTGTGATGTCACTGAAGCTGGTGGATGACACAATATGAAGGGGAAAAGATAGTCAAAGGAGCATGTACTATAGGCATGTCAAGTAAAGTATTTTCTTTGGGGTTTCTGTAGTTTCACTTCATTTGAATGTAGTAGTCATTGAAGAACATTTTTCCATCACAAAGCAACAGGATGTCCTGTTTGAGAATAATTTTATCCTATGAAGTATGTGGTCACAGTGACCAAAGAACTCAGATTCAGACTAGGAGCTCTGTGGGTGATAGGCATATAAATTATTTGTCTGTTTGTTTCCAAAACAAAGCAAGTTCCTTGGCACTTCTTTGGCGCCCAGAAATGTTTTTGAATAGAATTAAGTAAAAAAGTCAAACAACTTATTATTTCATATTCATTGCTTTTATAGTTATGGAAACTTTACATCATAGTAGGGATGTCTAGGATTGTCAACGGGAAGTAACTGTTAAGTTTCACCCTCTCCACCTGATCCCAGAGCAAAATTGGGGGATATAGGTGGTTTGAAGCTGTATATACCCCAGAAAGTTATGTCCTTAAAGTTAATCCACTCCTGTTAGTGTGGATCAATTTTAGGTGGGACCTTTTGAGGAGGCTACTTCAATTGAGGTGTGACCCCTTCATTCAGGATGTCTTAATTCTTTTATTATAATCCTTTATATATATATAAAATGAAGAGAGAACACGCGCACGCGCTAGAGCGCCACAAAAGCAAGAAGCTGAAGGCTATGAACCCTGGAAGAGAAGGGAAGGGTCAGCAGATGCTGCCATGTGCCTTGCCATGTGGCAGAGGAGCCAAAGATTGCAGGCGCCTGGTCTATGGAAAGAAAATACCTTGATAATGTCTTGATTTGGGTATTTTTCTCAGCCTCCAATCTATAAGCTAATAAATTCCCATTGTTAAGTCAACCCATTTCATGGTATCTGCTTTCAGCTGCCTAGGAAACTTAAGCGGAGGAAATCAGAATCCTTTTAGAAATTGGAGCATGGAAAGAGAAATCAATATACCTATTTCTATTATAAGTTTTCTGTTAAAAAATGTATTTTCAGAATGGCACTGTGTGGGTCATACTTTCTCATGTAGAAAATTTCATTCAAGACTGACTTGTATAGAGTGAATTAAACTGTTTTCAATGTGGAAAAATGATGTAAGGCATTTTTCTGAAATCTCATTAAAATGGTTTTTAATTTTATAGTCATTTCCATCTAGAGCTCTCTCGGTATACTTGAGCACGTGCATTCAAAAGACCATAAGAGAGGTTTATAGAGAATTTCATAATCACATCTTGTTTTAATGTCTTTTGTTTGGTTTAACTTTAAAACTGATTGGAAGTTGCTTAAATAGCCAGAAGCATTTTTCAGGGGTGGGGATGATGGTTCCTAAAATTATGCTTACATGAAGAGTCCAGGCTGGTGTTTGTGCAGCAAGATTTCATGTAATTTAATTTCAGTTTTCTCAGAAGGAGGTTTTGCATTATGAAAAAAAAAGTCTCTTTTTTCTCTGCTCCTGAAGAAAAATGAACAGATGTAAATTCATTTGTGTAGTTCCAATCAGTCCTCTGCAGATTTCCAATTACTGTAACTTCAGAATTACTTCCCAGACACACCAGGAAATATAGTAGTATTGTCTTCCATTTAATTAATTTTTCTCTCATATAAAACCTAACTGTGGCTTTCCTTATATAATTGGAAAAGTTGCTTAAAGTAGAATTGAAGTTTGAGGATATCTGGATATTTAGATGATAATGAATTAAAAAAAAGTAATATTGTGTTAGCTACTGATAATTTTTCTCTCCATAATATTATATTTAAAATATTTACTATTGTATTAAAATAATATTACTATTATTGCTCCAGTGTTATCTTCTCAGTGAGGCCTCCTAGCCTACCCTATTAAATTGTGACCTCTACATCATTCCCATATGCCTGTTCCTCCTTATTCTTTTTTTTATATTGCATTTATCTTCTAGTGAAGTTATAATTCATTGTGTGGCCATAATTGTTGTACATATTGCTAAAATATAAGCTTCATGAGAATGAGGCTTTTGTATATGTCCCTGGTGCCTACAGAAATGCTTAGCACACAGCATGTGCTCAGTGATGTTTGTTGAATGGATATTTATTCAGGCTGCCCATGATTTAGTTCATACATGTGACTTAACTTTCTCATGTGGAAGGGTGCTCCATGGATTATTTTAGAAACTTTACTTCCCACTTTTGCTTATTTTCCTTTATCCCATTTTACCCCCTTTCCCCTAATCAAGAGTACCTGAGGATGCCCTTTTTGTTTCACATCTCCATTGCTTTTAATCACAGTGCTCTCATTTCACTTTGCTCCCAGGAATCCTTTTTGTTGAAAAGGATTAGACCAGAGTATGTCATGGTATGGATGCTGTATAAAAGACAAAAGGGGAGAGTGATTCTACCAGGTCTAGCCTAGTTAGTATAACCACATCTCATCATTCAGCCTCAGAAAGTGACAGGCAGGCACTTTCTAGAGGGCACAAGATCCTGATAGGGGAATAGTTTAAGCTGTCCTGAAGTCTAAAAGTTTTAACACCATTTGTATTCCTTTTGTGTGTATGTGTAGTTTATGAATATATATGTGTGGGTGGGTGGGTTTGAGTATCCCCTGTGTATTTGCCTGTTTGAAGTAAAAATCTTTAGAAAAATCTCTAAATCTTCAGAATGCAGATAGAGGAGTAGGTGCAAAGCTGGCATGCTTGTACTGTCTCCTGAAGCTTGGGTTTGAGAGGAGTGTAACTTTGAGTCACAAAGAACAAATTGATGATGTAGAAGACAGGCAAGTTGGCCAAGACCAAGTCTCCTTTTTTAGAAAATATAGTCAAGGGAAAAGCACTCAAGGAAGAGAAGTTTCTCTTAGGGTTATATCAGAGGTAAAGCCAATACTCTTATAAAATGCAAGGGTGGAGTGGATAGAAAAGTGAAGAAAATATAAAGGCAAGTGCTGCTGACACTATTCATCACTTTTCTCTTTTGCTTCCTTTCTCCCCAGCCTACCATTATTCTATCCACAACTCTCGGCCCCACTCCAGCTCTCTTCCCTTTCTCCCAGTTTCAGCCACCAATTTATCTCTCACTTACCCTGCTAGGAAATATAAGTAATGAATACTGCCAGGAATTGAGTCTTGCTTTCTTTGCTCTCTGAATTGAGTAAAGAGGTATCCTTTCCCAGTACCAGAATTAAAACTGCAAATGCAGTTTTAGAAAATTATTAAAAATATTTTCTTTCTATCCATCAGGTACTTCAGGATAAGCCTGCAAGTGAATTGTTTCTAGGGTGAAAATTGTATTCCATGCAAAAAAAAAAAAAAAAAAGATATAACAGACTTTCATTTTTGAAAGTCATCTTGCTTGTTCTTAAGTTAGAAACCACTTGCATGACCTAACACCTATTCCTGCAGGTTTGTGAGATACATGATACTTTTTCCCCTTTCATAATTTATTGCTACAACAGCAGACTTTTGTTAGAGAACTGCTGTTAAGGGACAAAGAAAACACCCACTTTGTTGAACATTTATGTTTAAAGCAAGTACATTGTACTAAATCATTGTTTGCCTACAGGGACATCTCTAACCTATCTCATAACCATAGCTCTAATATAATCAGGCCCTGAAGTTTTTTTTATTATTAATATTTTCCTGAGTATGTTGATTCCTGTGGAATTCACAAATGTTAGTTTAGTTTTGTGTTTTTTTCCTGCCCAAACAAACTTACTAGGTTCACTGACTATGGACTTCTACAGTGTCTCATACTGTATCATAGTACTCTTTGCAAAACTCTGTTACTGCTTTTTAGATTTATCTTTCTTCTCTGCTAGTCATTAAATATCCATAATGCTACTTTCAAAATATTTTTGAAGGAATGAATAAGTAAATCAACAATCTAATTACATTGACTTTCACTGATCAGACAAGGCTTTGGCCCATGCCTATATGCCAGATTAGGGGTTTCTCTGTAGTGATTGCACCTTCCAACTGCTAAGTGGTTCTCTTTCAAGAAATTACATAACAAGTCATTAAGCCTGTTGAGTAGCTCCTATAAATAGCTAAAAATAAATAGATGTCTGTATATACTCAATGTTAAATCATTGGTGATGAGGGCCTTTAATTGTGTTAGTTTTTAGTTTTCTTTTAAATCATAGAATTCTTTTAGAAGTTAAAGATTTGAAGATTTGACTGTGAAAATTTATGTAGGTGTACAAGAATAACTATTTTCTTTTTATGGAGACAAGGGGAAGAGGGAAAAGTTTCTTTCTTTCTTTTTTAGATTTGGTGGCACCCTTGTTCCTTGGAGTCAGTTTCATGAAATACTTAAGAGCATAGGATTTCACCTCAAACAGAGTTGGGTTCAGATCTTCCAAGGTGTGTCCTATGACCGTCCTTGAATGAAGTACTTAGTCATAATTCCTCCTCTGCAAATTGGGTTATGGTATCTACTAGGGTTGCCAAAAAGATTAAATAAAATAAAGCCTGTAAACTGCTGACTATAATAATGATAAATAATAATAACTCAAGAGTTTGTTAGCTGTTATTTTTATTCTATTTCTTACTATTCTGTGGCTATCCTTTTGTGGGAATATGCCTGTACTTATTAGCAAACATTTCTCTGAAAAGGAGTGGATGCAGGCAAGAATAATCCTTTAAAAGCATATTGTGTAATGTGAATTTCTTTGTAAAGTGGAGGGTGATTGGCATTGGAGATTGCAGTTTATCCAGACTTGAAGCAAATTCCAAGATGTTTATGATTTGAGAAGGGCATGTATAAAAAGAAAAAAGAGAAGATAAATTATGTTCACAAAGCACAAACGGTATGCAATAATCACATACAATAATTTACGACAGCTTAAAAGAAGCATCCAGTCACATTATACTTTGTGTAACAAAAATATTACGTTTTATTCTAATAAGTTGAGATTACATGTTTTAAATGAAAAATTAATCATTTACATCATGACTTTCTTACTGTTATTCTACCCAAGGTGATCTTTGTAAAATGTTTTTAGAAGTAATTGAAATACTTTAATCAAGGAAAGGAAAGGTAGAGAAATAAACTTGAATATATGATTTGAAAAAAATATATATGAGTAGAGAGAATTCTTTTGCTTGGCCCTCAAATGCAAAATCTATTACCCCAGGGTCACAAAGTACCATATGAGACCAGAAAATATAACTTTGTCACTGGTATCTTCCTTGGAACTAAAAATCAATCAAATATATCTTGCTAAATCTTTTTTTGTGAAAGAAAAAACCTACATATTTCCATTTTGCTTGATAATTCCCATCAATTTTCTTCTCTCTAGTTATTAGGGGATTGAGAAGATTAATTAAAATGCTTTTTAAAAAATATTAGTAATGCCATTACTCTTTTGGGCAGAGTGATAATATTGACCACTCTGCTGTCTAAGGCCTTAATTTAAGAGTTCCAATTTCATGCACCCGTTACACTCTTAAATTATATAATTTTAATGAAATATTTTAATTCCAGTTTTCATACTTGGCTAGTGCTTAATATGGTTATCACTCAAAACCAGACAACATACTTTTTATTCATCAAAATATAATTAAAAGTTTTCTTTAAGATTCTCATGAGAGCTACATTTGATATTACATATTTTATGTTCTTTATATAGCTGGAAAGAAACCTACAGCATGTTGTGGAATTTTATCAGTCCAGAAGTGGTTGGTTTGCAAGCGATAGGAAACGCCAAATAAAAGTAATTTAAACCAGTTAGGATTTTATTTTCTATCTTAAAAACGATGTTCAGAGGTTGGCTGTCCCAGACTATTAGGGCAATTTCATGATAGACTCAGGTTCTTGGGCTCAGCGCAGGACTTCTATTTCATAGTCAGCTTGAATTGGAAGGATAAGGAAGAACATGCTCCCTCCTGTTTAAGGGCACTTTGCAGTGTGGTACAAGTCACTTACGCTTTTATTTCATTGGTCAGAGTTTAGTCATATGACCAAACCTCACTGCGTGATTGTCATAGTTGTATTCATTTGTGTTTAGTGTCTAGTACATACACAATACTTAATATCTAAGTTTTTGTGTCACTCTAAACCTTTGAACTACTGTAATTGATCTAAGTAGTAATATATTCATTTTGTTTACAGTATCTATAGTCACAAAGAATGTTCAGTTTGATTCCATGTATTACTTGTCACTTGTCCCAGAATCTGTTTTACCAAACAAGTTTGGAAGCATTTGAATTTTGTGAGTGCACCATGCTAGTAATTCTTGCTTATGTGAAAACAGAGATTAAAGTTTTATTTTTCCAAGTGTCCTTTCATAAATTCGGTCCCAAACTAATCATAACTCTTGAAGGAAAAAGCAGAAATGCAACTGCAATGCCATTTCACAGTTAAGTAATATAAAACCTCATTATTAGAGTCATTAGCTAAATTAGAAAATTTAATTAGGAAATTTGGATTAACGCAAAATATTCAAACATGACTCCAAACCAATGCCAATTAATTTCAGTTGGGAAATTTCAAATGCATAAATATATTACGAGAAAACTGAACATCTGCAATTTACTACGTTTTATCTCAGAGAAAATTCCTTATCTGAAGGAATTTTTAAAAAGCCTTAATTTAAGATGAACTTGTAGTTTTTTCTTGGTAATTGGGCATTAGGCATTATAAATTATTTTGTGAACCATTGCCTATAAACAATACATTATCTGACTTACTCGGATTGGTAATTATCCTTTGGTTAGGGAATAGAAAGAATATTTTGAGTAGCACACTTAATTTTCAGTTGTCATTAGCTTTTTAGTTTCCCAAGTGCTTCCTACATAGATTATTTCACTAATTTCCATGCAGCTTGTTGATATTGCTTTTGGTAGGTCAAAAATCCTATCCTCTATTACTCTGGGTTTTGGTATTCATGGCATCATCTATTTGGAACACCGTCCTCTTCATTCTTAGCTTTATCCATCAGTTCTCATCTTTTCCAGGAACCTCACTGTACCCCTCATCTTGGGAAGGTGTCCCTTTTTGCAGTTCCCAGAACATCATATTCATCGCATTTTTTGCATTGTGTTGTGATTATTTGCTTGCCTGTTTTCACCATGAGAAAATTCAATTTAATAAATACTAATTGTTTAATAAATATTAATACATAGGGATGCCACAATTATTCTTTAATAAAATTTTTAAAAAGGAAGAATCCTACCATGCTTTACTATTTCCCTAGTTTTAAAGACATGTTGCTTCTCAGTCAGCAGGATCCTGTTCACCTACTGTTCTGTGTGGACTTCAGTGCAGTTATTGCAATATATATTCTTGAAAATTATATTTTTTCACCCACTGATGTGCTTTATTAATACCAAGTATGAAATATCTCATAAGTCAACCATTTTTAAAGACCTTTGTTAAGACCTGAGGCAAAAGGTCATTTTCGTTTGAAGATTTGGATGTTTTTTTTTTTGTTTTTTTTTGTTTTTTTTTTAAAGATTTTTATTTTTATTTATTTAATACCCCCCCCCCCGGTTGTCTGTTTTTCTGAGTCTTTTTGCTGCGTCTTGTTTCTTTATGAATCTTGTTACAAAGAGACAGTGACAGGAGGTAGAAAAGGATAGAATTTTTTCTTTTTAATTTTCAGAAATTTCATGTATCTTTTGCTTTTCTTGTGAAAACAATCAGTACAAATGATAGATTTTCACTGAGGAAATAATATAATCCTAGTATTTTGTATACCTATATTCCCTATATACTTTCTGTGTAATTGGGAGGGTACCTTATTTTCTGAATGGATTAGTAAATTTGAAATGCTAATCCTGGTCTCTCAACCTCAGCACTATTGATGTTTCCAGCTGACTAATTTTTTGCTGTCGGGGCTGCCCTGTGCATTGCAGGATGTTGAACAGCATCCGTGGACTCTATCCACTTGATTCTAGTAGCATCCCTCTCCCCCCGGCCAGCTGTGATAAGCACACATGTCTCTAGACCTTGCCAAATGCCCCATGGGGGCAAAATCACCCCTGGTTGAGAACCACTGTGCTAAATAAGTGTTCCATTTTGTCTCTAAGTGATTCTAATCAGCTAGGGATTTGTACAACTATTTACATTTAATGTTTGCATTGTGCAATCCACTGTTATCATGGGTTTGACTTGTTTTCATTAATTGAGCGTCCAGATCATTATGATTTGTCTTAGACAAAGGCAGCATTGTTAGGGAAACTGGGATGAAGATGGGCAAAACTCTCAGAGGGGGAAAAAATTCTACAAACTGAATGGTAATTCCTAGGACATATAATCAAAAAGAGAAAAAAAGCTGAAAGGATTTAAGGAACAGCATTTTGTTATTTTTCTTGAAGTAATGTGGTTTTCTAGAATTTAGGTGTTAGAATGAATTGTAGTTTTTATAACCAGGCGTGTTTTCATCCTTTGACTAAAACAAGTATATATTCTTTCTTTCCCCAATTTGTATTACTCTTTACTGATTGCTTAATTTCAATGACTGCCATTCTGAAAGGTCAACCATGAGAAGAGAAATTTGAGAAGTAAAATATTTTCTTCTGTTAAAAATACTATATCTCCCCATACATACTTAGACATTCTACTGCTGTAATTTAGGGGGCAATAATGTTTTTTTTTTCAATTTCTCCCTTATAAAGGCACTTTAACTTCACATTAATGTATAGCTTGGGCCAGTTTCCTTATGTAAAGCAACACTACATAATATGGATACAATTATTTCAGAATCCATTCTGGCTTGATAGTATTAAATCAATTATATTAAAATGTATTCTTTTTTAAAATATATGTAGAAACCAGAAGATTTTGTTGACATGATTAGCATGTAAACAAACTATGTCATCAATTTCAAACAGTCAGGGAAAAGCATTTCTTATGAATGATCTGGTAAAATACAGATCCTTCTTCATAACTTCACTGCTGGGTTTGAATTTTGGCACACTGCTTACTAGTTGTGTGATTTCTGGCTCAGTACTTCACTTTTTCTTGCCTAAGATTTCTCACCTGTCAAATGGTGCTAGTAATAATAAGCTACTTCTTAGTTACGTATTACATGACTTAATATATGCAAAGTGCTTGACACATTATGAGTGCTGAATAAGTTGAGTTGTTGTTATTGTTAGTAGTATTACCACAACTACTGCTTTTGAAGGGTTTCTATTCTTCTATCATATATTCCTGAAAATAAAAATGGAGGAGCAGATGTGACTCAAGCAGTTGGGTGCCTACCTCCCACATTGGAGGCCCCAGGTTCAGTTCCTGGTGTCCCCTAAAGAAGACAAGGAGATGTATCAAGCAGACAATGAGCTGATAGATGAGGGAGCCATCTCGGGGTGGGGGAGAATGAATTATTTAAATGAGGAAAACAGCACTAACAGAATCCCAGTCATAACAATTCTAGAATTGGTGCAAATTCATCCTGTGCTACTAAATGGCACTCAGTTCCTTTTCAGTGCATCATTGGAAGTTAATGGTATTATATAGTGGTTTGAAAAAACAAAATTCAGAGAATATTAGAGTAAAAGGAGACATAATTTAATACCCATGTAGCTAGATTTGAATTCTCTTATCTCGTCTCTTTTTCTTCTGGATATTTCTTCTGCGTTTTAGTATCAGAGAAACCAAATCCTAGGTTTGCTTCTTAATAATCCTAAAACCTAGAGTTAAGTGGTTTACTTCTCCATACTTCTCCTTCCTCCTGTGTAACAAGAGGCTGATGAGAACACTTTATCCTGCCGGCTAACTGTGTACTTTCAATCTCTGCTAATGTCACTTCCTCTATGAGAATTTCCTTTTCAGTTCCTGGGCTGAGGCGGTGTTTTTCCCTCGTCCTCTAGCATAGTAATTTTCCTTACCATTTGTTTGTTTTCTTGTTTGTCTCCCCCAATAGATTGTACAGCCAAGGCCAGTGCATGTCTTCTTGTTCACTTTTGTAGCATGCATGCTAGTTGATAATTAAACCATAGCCCAAGAGAAATCAGTCACAGTAGCAAAATATCACTTAGGCTCGCTGCACTGCTTGTTTTATTCAGATATCACAGAGGGCAATATGTCTCATTGAAAGAGCCATGTTATATATGTAGTGCTGGAGACTTGCCTGCTGCATGACTCTGTGCAACAAATTCCTCACTAGTTCTTTCAGGCAATCAGGCTAGACAGGAGAGTCTGGGTGTGGTTATCATGCTATTTATCACTTTCCCCGCTTTTTGTATTTTATGAAATGGAAAATGACGGGAATATAATACCTCAGCCTTGGGGAGCCCATAAGGCTAAATAACAGTTTTCAAGGTTCCTGTGCTTTAGTTAGGCACATTTTCAAAGATGTGTTCACCCCCCCTTGTCCATTCTGTCTATACTAATAGCATATTTGCCCTTTAGAAATGTAATTATGTAGAGACTAATTAGTGAGTTATTGCAGTTATTCAGGTGTCAGAAAAGATAAAAAGGGCTCTGAAAGAGTCATGCAAATATGCCTTGAGGGGCAGAATAAAAATCTAAGGAAGTAGGAATTGCTGGACATTGGAGAATTTACAAAGTACAGAATTGTTTTATTTTATCTATGTAGTTATCTAGCTATCATCTATTTAATCTGTCTGTTTATTATTATTGAGTTTTTAAATTTTTTTTCATTTTTGAAATTTTGGATGTGAGGATTTTGAAATTCCAGTGAGCCCCTAGATTGACATGGCTCAGTAAGCTGTTGAAAACAAATCTGGAGTCAGGAGAGAGATTACTACCTCAGAAATTGGGAGCAGGGGCCATACAGGTAAGCCAGATAGGTACATGAGGTCACTGAGAGGCAGTAATTATAGGGAGAAGAGACAAAGACAAAATCCTGGGAAATACCAACTTCTTTTAATAGAATATATGAAGAGGTATTTTCTTCTTCATTTCTAAGTAAGATGGTCCTAGGGATGAGAAAGAACTTGGAAAGACAAGTATCCAAGAAGCCAAGGAAGTATTGGGTTTCAGGAAGACAAGTTCAACAGTTTCAAGTAGGTCTAGCTGGGTGGGCATGTGACAATCAGGAGAAAGCAACCTGTAAGGAGAAAGTGATGGAAGATATTGGACAATGAAGGACTCCTTGAGGAATTTTACTTCCTCAGGAGGGTAGAAAGAAAAGGATTAAATGTGTGGGTGGTGTTTCTCCTCTGCTACCATTAGCCTAGCCTTATATCCAAGGAGAAGCACTTCTTTCTCCGAATGTCAAAGGAAAGCAATAAAGACAAGATTGTAGATAAGTTTCAGAGTTGAGATAATATATATGAACTTGGTTAACTAGAGAGCATTGTATCAATAACATTATTGATGTAAGGAAAATCGTACTTTTGAAAATATATGTATTCTTTCTATCAGTTTTGCCCGCTTTTTAAGACAATTGACCATTTTCAGAAACACTTGCATACTGCAGGAAAATTTGTTCTTGTTCCTAGCAATGGAAAAGTACACTTACAAGTACGATGTATCAGTTTCATGACCAAATTAATAGTTGCTAACAATTTCTTATGGAAATATACATTTATGTGTATGTGAAAGTATTCTTAATGTGTTTTGGACATCTCTCCTCTATTCAAATGACTTTTCAACAAAGACCAGAATTAATGGCGTTGTTAATAATATATGCTGATGACTGAAATGAGCATATTTCCATTTCAAAATGGTTTACTTTAGATATTTTCTCAGTGGTGGCCATTAAATAATAAGGTGAGTATTTTAAACTTTTCAACAAAATGGTAATTTTTTAGCCTTCTTTTCCTTCAAACTTCCATTGTATCAGCCTTTCAAAGGCCTCAGCAGCTGGCAAGTTGAATATGCAATTTGTGGTGAATAACAGGAGTGCTCAGTCCCAACTCATCTGCCAAAATGTCTGTAAGATACTTGCTGATCATGAGAGCACTGGGATGGGGGAAAAGCATGAGAATTATTTGAACTTAGTGGCATTCCGTGACACTGTATTTTGATAGACATGGTTATAATTGCTTCTCATTTAGGTCATGAGAGTTTGGTCAGGGAATGGCTGGATTACAGAGCTGCTGCATAGTGTTAGTGAAAGATGTGTCTCAGAAAAATGAACTGAAATTTGCCCAGCGTTCTGAAATTCAAGCTTATTTACCAAATCCAAATAATAAGAAAATAGTCATGTACATAGCCTTCAGTCTTTTTCTTTGTTCCTTTTCGATGTGTGATGAAATCCTAACTCTCTTTTTCCAATTGACCCAGACTACTTTTGCCCTTCAGGCAGTCATGGACCAATATTTCCTAGGCAACATGGCTAGTCAGAGAGGCATCTCATGTTTCCATATATATCACTGCCTTAGACAAGTTTCCTTTCTGAAGTGATGAGAAAATGTGCATGCTCCAAGAAGAAATCCAGGTGGTTTGTAATTCTAGTGGGAGAGAAACGACAGCTGAAAAGGGGAAAGTTCAGTGATGGTAAAAGCCTTTAAACTCCGTAATGCTTTCTAATGCCACATAAATGCAGCTGATACCTACCTAGTATTTTCTCTCCGGAGGAACAATTTCCTTCTATTTCAAATTTGTTTTTATAGTACTAGGTCAGCATTTTTATGGGTCCATTTAACCATTTTTATTTTTGGAATATAAAATAAAATTTTGTGGTTTTATATATAGTAATACAGACCTGTCTCCAAATTTCTGTTTTCCTTATGCAGAGGGTTACTTCTACAGGAGAACAGCAGGTTTGCAGAAGCACTACATTATTATAAATTGGCGATTGGGAGCAGGCCTACACTGGCTTGTAAGTAATATTTGAATTATTTTAAAATACATCTTTCCATCCTTCTTTATCAGTGAAAATTATCTTAGTGACTTACAGCCTCACAGTAAAAAATGGGGCTTGCTACTCAAATTATGAGTCTTTAACAATTACATCTCTCTCAATTTCATCATATTTTGATGCCCATTTATTTAAAAATATTTAAGATAGAAACAATTTTTATCCAACTAGATTTTACACTCAGAAATATCTTGAGCTCCTTGAGTACAAAAATGATTTTATGTCATTTTCAGTGTTACCTGGAGTTACCACTACATTATTGATCCCATAATTATTGATTCTTTAAGTATTTATTTCTTGGTTTTCATTTGAAATAAAAAAAAAAAAAGTCAAATAAGAAATAACTAAACCAAAGTGAAATTAACTTTATTTTAGTCTCAGTGTACATCATCATTTCACACTTATTTCACTTTTTCCTTCAGCTGCATATTTAAACACCGGAATTATTTTGATGAACCAAGGAAAAACAGAAGAAGCCCGACGTACATTCCTAAAGTGTTCTGAGATCCCTGATGAAAACCTGAAGGACCCTCATGCACACAAGAGCTCTGTTACCAGCTGTCTGTATAACCTGGGAAAACTCTATCATGAGCAGGGACATTATGAGGTAAGCCAAAACTTATCTGTCCTTTTCCTTCCCCTGTGTTTTGATCCAGTCTCAATAGTTTTTGTTTGTTTGTTTTTAACTTTTTATTTTGAAATACATTCTAACTACCAGCACAGTTATAAAAAATAATATAATTCCCATACAGAGAACAGCATATCCCTCTCCCCCTACATACCCAGATCTACCAATTTTAACTTTTGCCACATATGCTGTATCATTTGTTCTCCATCTATCTGTCTGTCTTATCTATTTATCAGTCCATTTTATGAACACTTGAGTGTAGGTTTTGTGCATCTTGCCTCTTGAACAGTTAATAATGCCATGTATATTTCCTAGAAATGAAGATATTCACTTATTAATGTTTTTTAACCCACAATCTCGTTGCAAAGACAATACTGTACTTTGAGAAGTTAGTATGTGTGTTCATTAAAGGGGTTTTCTGCTCAGATTAGTTTGGGAAAAACTTCTGTGAAAGACACTTTAACAGGTTTTTTTTACTGTGGAGTTTCTCAGAGCAATTTATTATGTAATATGTACTACAACTCTTCAAGAAAGGGATATAATGTGCATTATTTCAAGCTTACTTGCTCACCATCTGTTTGATTTTATGCTCTAAGCTACAATTTCTAGGATTGTTAGTCTATATCCAATGTTTAATATCTTAAAAAATACACATTGTTAGTACTCTGAGGATTAAAGAAGTAAATTGATATAAATCCTATTTTCTGTATTTAAAAAACTATAATGAAAAATTAATTTCATCTCTTTTACCCTTTTAAGTTACCCTTAATAATTACTAATAATCTTCATTTCCATACTCTTCTCCTAATCTCTCGCCCTTGTTTTTTCCTTTCAGGCTGTAGCACTCCCTTTAGTATCTCTTATAAATCTGATACTTTGGTACCTAACTCTCTCAGTTTTTGTTTGTCTGTGATGACATTAAACTCACCCTCATTTTTTAAGAACAGTTTTGACAGATATAGAATTCTTGGCTGGCAGTTTTTCTCTTTCTGTACCTTAAATACATCGTATCACTTTCTTCTCACCTCCATGATTTCTGATGAGAGTTTGGCACTTAGTCTTATTGAGGTACCCTTGTATGTGATGCATTGCTTGCTACATTCAGAATCCTCTGTATCTTTAGTATTTGTTGTCCTGAATAGTAGGTGTCTCAGTGTAGTTTTTATGAAGACTTGTATTGTTTGGGGTGTGTTGTCCTTATTGGATATTGATATTTATGTCTTTCATAAGGGTTGGGAAATTTTTGGTCATTATTTCCTCAAATATTCTTTCTGCCCCTTTTGCATTGTCTTCCCCTTCTGGGACACTAATAAAGTGAATGCTTATGCATTTCATGCTGTCATTCAATTCCCTGAAACCCTTCCATGCTTTTCTCTTTATGTTTTCCTGTCTTTTCAAGTTCAGATGTTCTGTCCTTGTATCACTAATTCTGCCTTCTATTAATTCATATCTGCTGTTTTGTGCCTCTTATATATATTTTTATATATATTTTTTAAAGATTTATTTTATTTCTTTCTCCCCAACCCTCATTGTTTGCATTTGCTGTGACCATTTGTCTTCCTTGTTTCTTCAGGAGGCACCAGGAACCAAACCCAGGACATCTGATGTGGGACGGAGGCACCTAATTGTTTGAACCATCTCCGTTCCTGCTTTCTAGTGTCTCTCATTGTTGTTTTCTTTTTATGTTTCTTGTTGCATCATCTTGTTGCATCCACTTGCCACAGCTGCCTGTTGTGTCAGCTCACTGTCTTGCTCATCCTCTTTAGGAAGCACTAGGAACCTCCACTCCCTGCTTTTTCATCTCTCATTATGTTTTTCTTCTTGTATCTCTTTTTGCATCAGCTTCCTGCACCTGCCTGTCACACCAGCTTGCTGTTTTTTTTAGGAGGCACCAGAAACTGAACCAGGGATCTCCTGTGTGATAGGGAGAAGCTCAGTTGCTTGAGCCACATCTGCTTCCCTCTAACATATATATATTTTAATAAATTTTTATTTATTTTTAAAAGATGCACAGATCACACAAAATGTTACATTAAAAAATACAGATTTCCATATGCCCCACTCCCCCCCACCCCCCACCCCCACTTTTCCCACATCAACAACTTCTTTCATCATTGTGGTACATTCATTGCATTTGATGATTACATTTTGGAGTACTGGTACATAACATGGATTATAGTTTACATTGTAGTTTATATTCTCCACCAGGCCTTTCACTTTGTTTTGGCAGGATCTATAATGTCCAGCATCTGTCCCTGCAATATCATTCAGCACAACTCCAAGTCCTGAAAATAACCCCATATTATACCTCTTTCCTTCTCTCTGCCTTCAGCAACTCCAGTGGCCACTGTCTCCACATCAGTGATATAATTTCTTCCATTGCTAGTCACAATAATTCTATAGTAGAATACCATTAAGTCCACTCTAGTCCATATTTTATTCCCCAATCTTGAGGACCCTGGAATGGTGATGACCATTCCACCTCATAATTGAGAGGGGACTTTGGTCCCACATGGGTAGGGCTCTCCTGCTTGTGGTTGTAGACTCTCTCGGTTCCTTGGTGTGGTGGTTGTCCATTCTCACCTCCTCGTTAGCTGATTCGGATAAGTTCAGTGAACTGGAGAGTAGGGTTGCAACTCTGCTGAGGATCAGGGCTCAACTGGCACATGGACAGCCCAGAGATTCAAGTCTCCTTGGCATACAAACCCCAGCGCCAACCACAGGTTCAATAAAAGGGACAGAAGAGGCATGTGTAGAGAAGTCCTCTAATTTATATTTTAATCTCATCTATTATGTCTTTCATTCCCATAAGCTCTGTTACTTTTCAGGCTTTCGAATTGTTCTTTATGCTCATCCAGTGCCGCCTTAATATCCTTTATCTCTTTAGTCATATTTTCCTTCAACTCTCTGAATTGATTTAGGAGATTTGAGTGATTATCATTGATTAGTTGTCCTAAATCCTGTGTCTTGTCAGGATTTTTCATTCCTTTGCCTGGGCCATCTCTTCCTGATTTTTAGTATGACTTGTAAATTTTGCTGATGTCTAGGCATCTGAATATGTCGGTGAATTTACTCTGGCAGTCAATTTCTCTCTCTTGCCTAGTGGTTTTGTTTCACGGCTCTTCTCTGATTTTTGGTTCAACTTATTCTAAGTCTTTAACATTGCCCAGCTTGTCAAAATTAAGTCTGGGCCTCACTAATTGGGTGCAACCAAATTAAGAGGACTGGGACAAACTAAAAGCGGTTTTTCTCTTTATAGTTTCCCTGCAGGCCATCAGATGGTACTTGTCAGTGACTCTTTCCACAGAGGTGTCTCTTTCAACCTCCACTTGTCAGTGTTTCTAGTCTGGCCAGAGCTGCGATTCAAAGCAGGCTCTGCTGGCTAAGCTCACTGAAGAGAAATCACTCTCTGCCCTCCACTGCACTCTCCCTTTTACCAGGAAGGAAGATGTTGTTCCCCTCTCAGTTGGCTGAAGTGACCCATGAATTGTATCCAGACTGTTAGCCTTGAGGGTGGGGGTGGGTGCCTTTCCTGGCCATGGGATTAGCAGCTCACAATTTTCTGCTCAGCTCTTAATCATACTGTCCCTTGCCCTCCTGGAGGGTGTGCAGCCTCTTCTGGTAAGCAAATCTCTTGCTTTTTGCCCTTCTTTCATTGTTTTTGTGAGAGTTGAGCCATGCCTACCTTTTCTGATGTCATCTTCCCAGAAGCCTGATTTCATATCTTTTTTAGGAGGCAAGGAAAGTGATAGAGAGAGTGTGCTGTGCAGAAAATTAGGAGACATCTCTGCTTTTCTCATATGAAGCATGCCTGTCTGCATTCATTCCTCACATTCGGTATCATTCCTCCATTTCTCTCTCACTCTCAAACACACCACACTTCACTTACTCCTACAAAAGTTTGGAAGACTGCAATATAAGGATGAAGATATCACTTGAAAATAATTGCATTTAATAATTTCAGTTGATTCCCAGTACCTAGAAAATGTATTTGTTGATTTTTTTTTGTTTTAATTTAGGTCCCACCTGCTTACTGAATTAAAGCAACTACGACATAAATGACCTGTAGGTGAACCCTGAATATTTGTTGAATTTTCTATGTTAACTAGAAAATTAATATTAAAGTAGAAGAGCACTGTGTGTGATGCCTAATTTCATTAATCACACAGGAGAGACGGGATAACCTGACTGAGAGTATTATTCCACTAGGACTTTGCCAAAAAAATCGCTAAAAAAAATCATCAAAAATTACTTCTGGCAAAACACAGTTGGTGGAACTTTGCCAGGGTTTGTGCAATTAATTTTGACCTTTCAGGGAGAGTCATTTCTGAAGAACAAACATACCTTCTTTGATTGAATACTCATGCAATATGTTGCAGCATGATAGGAGAGTAAGGTTTTATAACAATAAAATGATCATGATAAAATAGCCTACTACTTGGCCCCAAAATTCTTACCTCCATTACATCTGAATTTTGGTGCCAAAATTATAGAAAGTGGTTGGATTCATTGTTTTCCACTCTGGACAGCTTCCCTTCGGCTTCAAGATAGATGATTCAAAGAAGGATAATAGGGAATTTCTAATTTATGAAGCTACCTTGTATGCTTTCTTGGGGCAAAGAAGAAAAGGCAGACTTTAATAGCCTAGGCCCTAATTAAGCTGATAACAAACATAACAATGTAGTGAGAGACCCCAGTAAGACTGCAGAATGAGAAGCTTCAGGGCTCTGTCGCCCACATAGAAGCTTTGAATAACTAGCAAGAATGGCAACAACATCTTTTTCAAATCTCCAGAAAATAGCTGAAGAATTTCAGTAAAAGGGCAAGGACCGAATCAAGAAAAAGACCACTTAGAAGTAATAGGGTCTTGTGGTATCCTGGCTGGAACCTCCCCTGTCCAGTTAACAACTCAGTGCAGACCTGGCTTGCACCCTGTGTGGATGCCTGGTTCCAGTTCCAGAGGGAGCATTTTAACCCATGCATACACGCTTGGAATACGTGTGTCTGCCTCAGTCTGCCTGGTATCAGACTGAGGGACTCTACCAGGACATCCGTCCTAGAACTTGCCCTGCATGTAGAAGGCCATTCACAGAGCTCATGTCCAGAATGCTGTGGGAGAACCATCAAGGTGTGCTTGACAGGGCAAGGGATTGTTGGCTGTAGGCCATACAGTTTAGTGCCAGACGGTGGGGAGAGGAACATTCATGTTCGTATAAACCAAGGAATTCTTAGGCCACATGCACGTGCCCAAAACAAGACAATTGTGCAGAAAGGATCAGGGAGCCCCTACTCTTTGGCCTGGAGCTGTCCTTTTATAAACTCATTACAGAGGAGAAACCCTGAAGGAGAGCTCTTGTGCTGGTCCGTGTACAAAGACTGGCATACTTTTTGTCTCCCTCCTTTGTTTTTTTTGTTTTTTGTTTTTTTTTGCCTCTTTGCATTCAAGGAAAGTGCTCATGTGACACTAGCTGAATACAAGTATAGGGAACAAATGCCTTAGACTCAAAATTCTGGCAATAATACATTAAAGTATTAAACTGTCCAGGTTTCAACAAAAGATTACAAAACATAGAAAGAAACAGGAAGTGATGGCCCAGGCAAAGAATACTAAAGAATTAGAAACCATCAGTAAGTAGGACCAGATCTTGGACATACCAGATAAGGACTTTACAAAAAAATGGCCTTAGATATGCTCAAAGAGCTAAAGGAAAACATGGACAAAGAACTAAAAGAAACCAGGAAAACAATAAATGAATACAAAGAGAATATCAGTATAGAAATGGAAATTATGAAAAGAACCAACAGTGCTGATGACAACCATAGTAACAGAAAGTTAAAATGCCCTAGAGAGGTTCAACAGCAGATTGGAGCTGGCAGAAGAAAGAATCAGTGAATTGAAGAAAGGAAAATAGAAATCAGACCAACTGAGGAGCAGAAAGAAGGGAGAATAAAGAAAAGTGAACTAATCCTGAGGAGCTTGTGGACATCATCCAGGTTACTATTATATATATTGTAGGAGTCCCAGGAGGAGTAGAAAGAGAAGAAGGAGCAGAGAGAATATTCAAAGAAATAATGACTGACAGCTTCCCAAATTTAACAAAAAATGTGAATGTACACATCCAAGGTATCAAAAAACTTCAAGCAGATTCAACTCAAGTAGACATGCCACAGCATATTGTAATCAAAATGTCAAATGCCAAAGGTAGATAAAATTCTGAAATGTGGATGGTGGTGAAGGTGCTGCAACATTGTGAGTGTGATTAATCCAACTGGGTAGTATGCTTGGGATGGATGGGATGGGAAGATTTATGCTGTGTATGTTTCCACATATGTACCCACAAAAAAAAAAAAAAAAAAACCTAAGGAGATAATGACAATTAAGTGCAATGTGTGATCCAGCATGAGATCTAAGAATGGAGGAGAAAAGGATCAAGAGGACGTTATTGGGATACAAGAAAAAAATTGGAATACAGAATTTAAGCTTTATATATCAATGTTAATGTACTTGAACTTGATAACTTCACTTAAGCAAGTGAGTAAGCAAATACTGTTCAGCCTGCTCTCAAATACTCAGAATAGAGATGGATAAATAGATGGACATTAAGATAGATGATGGATTGATAGCATTGAATGATATGGCAAATGTGGGAAAATATTAAAATCTGTGGCTCTGTGTATCTGAAGGGTGGTGTATGTTGGATTTCTCTGCAAGGGTTTTTTGTTATTTTTGCAACTATCCTTTAAGTTTGAAAGTATTTAAAAATTAAAAGTTTAAAGAATAAATAAATGAAAGTGTACTGCTAACGTTAGACTCCTTGTTAAACTGTTATACGACATTCTTCACTGACTATGCTGAAGAATGAAATTCATGAAATTGAGGAAGTATAATATCAAAGGACAGCTCAATTATTTTCCTTTAGTGAACCATTTAGAAATAGCTCTGGAAGGTTACAACTTTGGAAGGATGGCATTATCTTATCTTCAGTGAATATCCCTGTATTTTAGTGATGATTTATCTCTTTTTTGTTGTTGTTTCTTAAATTAGGATGCCCTTAATGTGTACAAGGAAGCAATTCAGAAAATGCCAAGGCAGTTTGCTCCACAGAGCTTGTACAACATGATGGGTAAGTAAAAGTTAATATTTTAATTGATGTTTCAGGGACCTGTGAAGAAATTAAAACCCATGCTTATATTAAATTGAATTATAATAAATCATATCACTTCTCACAAAGAAACCTTATTCATGATTGTGGTCACATCCAAATTCTAGCAGACCACACTTGTTCTGAGAAGATCAAATAAATGAATTAACATACAAATTCACGACATTTTGGCCAAGGACCACTGGTGAATTCCAGACCATTGTAAGATGGGATACAAAATCTCATTTGTGTATCTAATATTAGCTAGATTCTGTTGATTGAAAAAGTAATATCTGTACATATGTGCAGTTTTTTCAAGGATGTTTAGAGATGAATAAACTACACATTCACTTTAATGCATGTCAAATCCATGATAACTTTTGATCATGTTGTTTTCTTAATCAGCAGATTCTCAAAAGTAAAAATGCCATGGAGTAGAGATTCATAATATTTAATGCTTACAAAAGATAAAAATAACTGAGTCAAACTGTATGCTTTTCATTGATCAGGACTTGGATCTTGGTAGGTTTTTTTCAAAGTAGTTTGTTAGAGTAAAACAACACTGTGAAAGATTGTAAATGTGCTACTATAATTATTCCTGTTTCTACTGTGAATAATTAGCTTAATTCTCTTATTAGTCAGGAAGTATTTTAAGCTACGGCATGGATTTTTCTAGGTGCAAGAGTTCATGAACCAGAATTCCTGATAAAATACCCACTTTCATCCATGATTGGTCCATTACTGTCTTGTATAAATTACCACATTTGTTTGATGAGGGGGGCAAAACTGAAATCCTATTTAGCATGTGACTATTCCGTAAAGTTTGCCCTGCTGATTGATTGACAGTGCTGTTTTGAGACAAGGGAGAGAAGAAAAAGAAGTGCTGCTTTTGTTTTCAAATCAATTGTTTCTTTTTCTCTAGAGAAAAGACAAATTGCAAACTAGGATTTTCCTTTTCATTAAACCTAGCTTAGGTTGTTTAATATTTCCATGCCTTCCCCATGCATATAAAATAAATGAGATTGGACTAAATGATCTCTCAGAATATTTTATGCTTCCATATTTCATGATTTGAAAATTTTGATAGTAGCAGTATGGCTTGTGTGCTCACATGAAAAATCCCAAATTCTGCCAAAGTAGAAAATAAATGCCTGGCAAGAACAATCTATCTCTTTTTTCTCAAAGGCAGAAAATGTAAAAAAATTTCGAAGATCGAATGAGTCACGGGTCAGTAAACAGAAAAAAATTCATTATTTGGAAGAGATTAATATATTCATTTCATGTCTCTGGAAAAACCTCCCCCCCCGCCCCCCCCCAGTTAATCTGTGCAACTGCAGAATGATTTTACACTCAAAGAAGACTTCTGAATATTTTTTAGTGGCTGTTTCTTTTTCTCTTTGATATACTTATTAAATATAAATAATATAAATGTAAATAATATAAATATATAAATATAAAAATAATATAAATAATATAAATATTAAATAATATAAGGTAAAATCTCTCTTCATTTAATATATTCTTACACTTGAACTTTTGTGAATTGAAACATTTACTTTTCCTAGCAAGTGTTTTAGCATCATCTTTCCATGCAAATAAGTACATAAAGTGAGCCTAGACCATGCAGATTTATAAGGTGAATTAACTTTTCTGTATTAATACTAATGGTTCTTTATGTAAAAGAAATACCAAAGGGGTGGCTTTGTTTACTTTGGTCTGAAGAGGCAGTCCTTTTAGTTTAGGAATTTACTCGTAACTGTAACACTTAAGATGGTCTTATTCTAAATTGTCAGTTGTCAAATAAGATGCTATCTTTAAGTTGAGAAAGGATTCAGATCCTTGGCAACAGATTTCATATGGTATCTTTATTGTTAATGGGAATTAACTATAGTTAATGATTTCAGAAAAATCATTCAATTATTTAAGAAAATAACTTAAATGGAAAATTCACCTGGCACCTTGGGATCTGTCTTCTCATATGGTTATGTGGATGCTGAACACACACAGGCAGCAAAAGATAAGTGCATTATCTTTTGTCTTATTTTCCATTATAGAAGGATGTGGTTGTTTTACCCAGACTCTACAAAGCATAATAACAATTGTGATGGGAGGATCTGAACATAATTTAACGTTCTAGATTTTTTTTCCCCCATAATTATGTTGGCTATCTTCTGTTTAATTTTACATAAACATTTATCAGCTGACCAGGTATTGCCATTTCAGTTATTCACAAAACTATATTTCCTTTGAGAGCCAGTTCACCCGCTAATCAAATAGACGAAATCCCTTGAGTGTTTGCTTTAACTCTTAATACATTTGATTAGCCTCCATTTGACAAGAAAAAAAATGGCCCATGAGATAAGCTGCCCCATCAGTTCATCAGTTTCATTAGTCTGTCAGCATGTGCTGATTATCCTATCAAGTTTATCAACAGCCTTGAATGTGTTTTCCAATTCGCACATTTAGATATTATTAGTGCCCTTTAGGGATTAGTGATGGATTATAATGTCTGGCTAGATTTCCTCTGTAAGTATTAATTTTTCTCATGTCTCTCATCCAATTACCCCTTCACAGCCACTACCCCCAAGCATTTTTGTGTATGTGTACTTTCTTTTCCCATTCTATAATTCCTTTCATTGAGTTTTAGGAGATATAAAGGGATATGTGAGAAAAAAAGTTTCAATTTTTTGTTATAATTAGTTTAATAATTCACTGTAGCTGCTTTTTAAAAAACACTCTAGTCCTTGTCATTTTCTTTTTTCTTGAACATTTTATGGAAAACTTTTCTCATTCCTGTGTATGATTCATATTAATTGACTTATCCTGAACACCAAATGAGCATATTTTTCCCATTTGCCTGTTAATAGAAAATGACAATTTTGACTCATTACTTCCTAACTTATATTTTTCCACATTTTATTCTAAGACTGTGAATTTAATTTTTTTTAGAGTAGTTCATAAATAAACTAAAAATGTTTTTAAAATGTATTTTGATTATCCTCTTTGGTTTCATAGGCTCAAGCTTAAAGAAATCACATAAAATAGGTGCTAAATATTATTTTCTAAGCCAAAACTAATCTTTTACCTAGCTTGTTGTTGTAATTCCTCAAGTGTGAGAATAAATGAAATATTTTAAAAAACATATGACAAAACAACTGTTAAAATTGCTTTTAGCCAGTTGTGTGAATTTGAATGAACAATTTTAAATCATTGGAACTCTGTTTCCCCTTAAGAGGGCCGGTTGGATTAAATGGAAAGTTAGTGTAGTGTTGCCACTAATATCCAAAAGCCTGTGTTCAAATTACGACTTTGCCACTTAACTAAGTGATCTTGGGCAAGTTACTTAATCCAAGCCTCAGTTAGCCCTTCTGTGAGATGTCTGTAGTATTATTAGTGCCCATCAGTACTCATTCTGAGTACTGATTCAGATAATGAAGGTAAGCCTATGGCCAAATGCCCAACTTGGTTAAGGGTCTCATAACATTAGCTTCAATGGTAACATCATTTCTAGGGGGCTGCAAACTACAAAAGTCAATGACTGTATTCTCTGTCAGTTCCTTTTCCATATGCCAATATGAATATGATTTCTTCACAGATATGATTTTGTCATAGTGATGACTTTGCCATCCCCAAAGTTCAACAAGGTTTCCGTTTGGTTCTGCCATGTCTGGAATTGTGTTTTCTCTCCAGGCCCATTTCTCCTTTTCTCTCAGCAACACAGTCAAAATCCTTCTTTTATTATTAATTTACCCACCAAACTTGAAACAGCATTCTTAGCTGATGCCCAGTTAACCAAATTTCATTAACAGAGCCCGTCCTCCTAACTAAAATGATCACATCACATTTAAGTTAAAGTTTCTTCTCCATTTTCTGACATGACATTTTTCCTCTAGATTGATTAGTCCAAATTATTCTTTATTCTGACACACATTAGTCTTTTACTGGAACTCAATTTCTGCTTTTATTCTCAAGTTATAGGTCTGTTTTAGAATTGTAGAATAAAGATCGATGATTTATCTCTTAAAATTCCTCCTAAAGTAATCTTTATTTGTTTTACAAGGTAGAAAATTAATACCCAAAGAGTTGAGTTGATCTTTTTAATATTACACTTGGTGGCAGAACCAGAAGTGTAGTTTCCTGAAATTCAATGCATTTTCTAATTAGAGTTTCTGTATTATTAAAACTTGCATATTCTTTACAATGTCAAAATAGTTTTTCTTTATGCATTCAGTAATCATCAAGACATAAACTACATAACACAAACTTCTTTAATCTAACTAGAAAAAATAAAACCCAAAATTGTCATTTTAGCATAGGTTCATTAAATATAAAGGATAATTTTTAAACATCCCCAGTATTTGGTTCTATCTCTATAATCATTTATTTCTCTTCATATCTCTACTTGCGTTGCTTTTGAATAACCTTAAGAGATTAAGAAAAGCTAAATTTGGCTGTAACTTCCAATTATTTTTTATCGGTCTGAGCCCTTTCAATCCTAAAGGTCATTTAAAAAAAAAATTTAATTTTGTTTTTAAAGAAGTTTTAGAGTACATAAATTATGCATAGAAAATATAGGGGCATTCCCATATACACCTCCCCCCCTCCAAAAGGCCATTTTAAGCCTAAATACTATTTATAATAAAATTACTTGGCTTTCTCAATGCAAAGTAATTGTTGGGTTTCCTTATGTAAGTGATTTAGGCCATTCCATGGTGGCCATAGATCTCGAGAGCAAAGGGGGACAATGTGTTGCATGGAGTCAGAGAGAACCTAGGGTTACTGTCTTTTCATTGCAGTCCATAATCACTGTGTTTGTAATAACCTCTGTGTGCAAAAGAAGTTTTTTTTAATGTCACAAGTGCCAGGTAGGATAAACAGCAGTGGTGGTGGTATGAAATGTAAGTTGTAGACATGGTTAACGCTCTAATAGAACTTTCTAGGAGATTTCACAGTTGGTCCAGAACTCATTAGTTCCTCTCATTACCAACTGAATGCCTAAATATAAAAAGAAAATGGTATTATTCTAAACTTGACAATATTTTGTCCATAATGTGTATATTGTACTATGTAGCCTGGACACACACAAAAAATCAAGCTTTTAAAATTCTATTATGATACTGGTACTACAATTTGCATATATACTCATATTTTCCTGTACTCTGAAAATTGTTTTTATGATGGGGAATATATTTTTACTTAGGAATAGATTGTAGTCTTCTTCCAGGAATTGTATGATAATGACCCTTTGCTTTTTATTGCCCTATTTGACTATAATTTGATCCTACAGTTTTGGTTCTTTTTTGATAATTACTAGTTTTTTAAAAAAGTTATACATCCCTGTTATTTATAAAAATCTATCTCAGTATTGGAAAAAATATTTTTACCTGTCAGCCTGTAGCTAAAGTCTTTCACTTACATTGGTTTGCACTTGAAAAGATGGTTTCTCAGTTTATTGCATAAGAAGTGGAGGCATCATTTGATTTAATTTTCAGTTTTATGAAAAAAGCTCCTTAATTATGGGAGATTTCTCCAATTTATTGGGCAAGTAACAGAAAATGGGGAAAGAACCAAGGAATAGAAAGTATAATAAATTTAATAGAGCACAATTTTGGTATAAAAATCTTGTCCATATTTTAGAATTGTATTTTTGAGAAAGAAACTTGCAGAGTAAAAATATTAATTTTCATAAAAGTCTATCCATGATCTTTATTTATTTATTTATTTTTAAAGATTTTTTTTTTTAAATTTCTCTCCCCTTCTCTCCCCCCCACCCCCAGTTGTCTGCTCTCTGTGTCAATTTGCTGTGTGTTCTTCTGTGATCACTTCTATCCTTATCAGTGGCACCGGGAATCTGTGTTTCTTTTTTGTTGTTGTTTCATCATCTTGTGTCTGCTCTCCGTGTGTGCAGCTCCATTCTTGGGCAGGTTGCACTTTCTTTCGTGCTGGGCAGCTCTCCTTATGGGGCACACTCCTTGTGCATGGGGCTCTCCAACGCGGGGAACACCCCTGCGTGGCACGGCACTCCTTGCGCATGGGCCAGCTCTACACGGACCCGTGGACCTCCCATGTTGTAGGCAGAAGCCCTTTCCATTGGACCAAGTCTGCTTACCTATCCATGATCTTTAGAATCTCTAGTATCATTTAGATAAGAACTGAGAAATGAGATGCCAAATACACCTTTTGAAAACAGAATGCAATAATTCTCACTTGTGAATTTATCCTAACTATACTAGAAGATGTACAATATGCCACTATGAGCTGTATTAAGTTGGTGGAATGGTTTGAAGAAACGCCTTTTTCTTCCTTAGCCTTCTGTAGAGCTTATAGTTTAGCCGAATCATTTATTTTTGTAGGATTATTCTGTTTCATGTGAATATGTATGTGTGTGTGATCACACATGTTTATACCTCATCTTGTTCCAGAATGAATTTAAAGCAGGGATAGCCAAATAAATTTTGACATGATGTTTTATGCGCTTAGTGTTTTCTTTTATGACTGCTTGCTCTTTAGTGGATTGTTCGAGGCATTTAGCATGTTGACTGTGAAAGGGAGATGTAGGAAAATTTCTAACTATGTGAGATTTGAAGTTCAAATCTTCAAGTGTGAAAGCATTAACACTCCAGTAGTGTTAAGCTTTTTATACCACCTGCTTCCCCGATTTTGCATTGGTGATTTTCCTGTGATTGCTTCATTGGCACTCTTGAAAATCAGTGTGTCGGCCCTTCAAATATGAATATGGCCATATAACTGGATTAGAACCTATATGCCACTGAAAAGAATATTAGCTTCTTATTTTTAAGATGAGTATATTCATTTAGCTTTTCATTTCTTCCTTTGTCAAAATGGATTAAGACCAGGAGATCAGTGCCAGGTGTTGTGTAGGGTTCAACAGTCCAGAAAAAGTGAAACATAAATTTAAGAGATTTTAGAATTTCACTTATTATAAGATGAGCAACCAGGAAGACAAGAAAATCATGAACTTTTGCCTATGTATCAAAAAGAATAAACCTATAAAATTTATTAACAAACTTTAAAATTTTCTCCTAAAAGTTTATTTCTAATTATAAAACTGCAGTGGTTTATTACTATTTTTTTCTTTTAACCATTTAACCTTGATATAAATGTCATATTATGTACTCCGGTTACAGACATTAATTTGGTAGGCATTACTCTCTATACTACAAAGGCCAACAGTCAGCTTAACTGTACTAAAAAGGTAATATATTTTGTTTAACGTTTCAATTAAACCCAGGGTCAGAAGATATACGGTCCCAATGGGAATTTGAGTACATTAATGCCAATAGTAGGGCCGCCTATGGATCATGCTTAGGTCTAGAGATCACTTGCTTTCCTGGAAATATGATATGAGACAGTTGATTGTATTTCATTGCTTTTAAAAGTACAAAACGCAGCTGTTACATTAATTCATACTTCTGCCAAGTTAGAGGTAAAGGCAAAACTGAAGCTTAAAAATGGAATTTTTAAATTAATTATTGAGAAATGAATATGCCCAAATTAACACCTAATAATATCCTTCTTCCTTTATCATTTCCAAATCATTTTATTGTTTTCTGTGTGAAGAATCTAACTATATTGTAAGGCTTCAATAGAAATGAATGTGGGAAAAAAAAGATATTTTTTAATCATTTGTTCGGCAAAAGCCACGGAATGAATGTTTTACTCGATAGTAAATACTTAACTTTAGCTTCAGTTGTGCTTTGAAAATTGAGGGGATGCTATATTATGTTATTATATGCTAAGGGAAATTCCTTGACAGGATTTCAAAATTTGGCATTCTTTAAAGATGGCCAACTTTGGTGACATTTATATGGAATAGATATAGTTATATGGAAGAAGAAAATCTTGTGTGAAGGATGCAATTCTGAGAATCAATGTCAATAAAACAAGAAGTTACTATTGCACACATTTAGAATAGTCAAGTAATATAATATGGTTAAAATGAAGCACATTACCACTAGTATATACTTTTCTGTGTGTGTATTTATATCTGTCCTAATAGGTAAGGTAAGGTTGTTTTCTATTCCACAAAGAAGTTATTTAGTTTTAATTTTATGTATACATAGAAGCTATTGTCATATTCAAGAATGAAAATAGAGCACAAGTTTTGTTCCAGAAGGAAAGTCATTTTTTCCCCAACATTGTTAATTATCAGTATGAGACTTTCTGGATTGTTAGAATTTCATTCTCAAGTATTCATTAAAAATAGGAGGCCAGGTCATTTGAAATGTGTTAGGGATAAGCACACTATAAAGGTGGTTTATAGCCCTGAATTTTACGATATTTGGTACTTAAATTTGGAGTACACTGGTTATTGAGGAACAAAATTTTGGGTTGAGGATAGGGATGGTCGAGACTGTTATGAAATGGAAGAATCAGCATATTTAAATACTGTAAACATAAAAGAACACTTTCTTCTGCTTGCTGTTTTTGTAAAAGCTCTTTGGGAAGATTTTATACAAAAGTGATTTTTTAAAAAATAAATTGAAAACATGATTATCAAGTTTATTTGAAAGAGTAAGGAAAGATGCTAGAAGCCTTTTTGTTTGCTTGTTTTGGAGGTACTGGGGATTGAACCCAGAAATTTGTACATGGGAAGTGGGTACTCAACCACTGACCTACATTTGCTCCCCAAAACCAATTTTCAAAAATGTAATTTACAAAATGTAATTTACATACCTAATGTAAGTGTCCTAAGGCAGTTATATCAAACTCCAAAACTGTTTTGTCACTGTGTTTAGAAAATATACAAGAATCTTTATCAAACCTGAAAATATAAACTTGTGAGCACTAAAAAAAAAAAAAAAAAAGAGGGATTTAAAAATTTCTGGTTTGTCTTAGTAATTAACATTAATATAGAAAAGTTTAGTATAATATAAATTATTCATTTCATATTATAAAGACATATTGCCTGGTCCGGTAATGCACATGAAATATATTCCTAAAAAGGTGTATATAAAATTGAAAATGCTTCTGTTACTCTTTTCTGATGCATATAGACTCCTTTTGCATTTTTCTGCAAATATTCAAGTCCTGAATACCATTGTTTTCATTGATTTCTGGCTACTATAATTTGTGATTTTTCCCCCCCTTTCTCTGGTATAAACCTGGGTTTTTTAACACAATTTAGTACAAAATGTTGCATGTTTCTTTCTAGTATTGCCTAATTATTTCAGTTATGTTAAACCATTTTATTTACTAACATTGTAATTATTTCTCTGACAATATTCCATTTTTTGGTGACAGTATCTTCTCCTCCCCCAACACAAACACACACACACATATTATATACATATGGTCTCATTCTTTCTGGAAAATTCTGAGAATTTAATAGTTTTGATTACACCATTTATTGATTGATTGATACCCAATTGCAAGTGGAGAAAGTAGACAGAGACTCCTTCTGGCTTTTTTCCAAGTTGAATTTTAATGACCTTATACTACAAATTAGGAAACTTATACTACAAAATGACCTTATACTACAAATTAGGAACCTTTTAACTTTCACTAAAGTTTAACCAATTCCTTGATAATCAGTGTTTTAATTAATGAAGAATGTATTCAGTTTTTCCTTCTGTATTTCCTTTTTCTGTTTGAAACTACCCTCGCAAGCTTCAAGGTTTCCCCCTAAGTCTGGTTGAAGAGTTAAATATTGAAGCTTTTCATAACCCTCCTCAATTTTACAACTTAGGTTATATTCCATCTTAGCTTCTAATTCCCATATACTAGTGGAAGAAACTATAATTTTAAAACACTGTGGTCACATGGTAATCTCACTCCCTTAGGTAATTATTTGACTTTTATTTTTCTTTGTCTTTTCCTGCTCTCTCCAGTAATAATTGAGGATTTCCAATCAAAACCACTGGATTTGGGCCAACTGGACCGTGTATTTTCTTGATTTTGCTTTTTATATGATTTGTTTTGTTTTAAAGGGTAAGATAAAGCTGAGGAAAAGATAAGGATGGAAATACCAATGACATGAAAATTTACTAGCTATTATAGCAAATTTGTAGAATTAAAAAAATTTAAACTAAAAATTTTCCTCCTGATATACTATTTTTAGGAGTGTGTTGGTATAGTGCTTCAGTGGGCCAATTTGGTATTCTCTATCCAAAACATTAAAATTGTTTTTGCTTTTAGTCCAAGAATTCCATTCTTACATATATTTTCCTAAGTTCATAATAAGAGATGTGTTAAAAATAATTAGAAAACAAGGCCATAATTTCTAAGTAAGTGTAGTACATATATTAAAAGTTAGGAGGGGAATCTGAATTTAAAAAATTTGGAAGGCAGCTATGCTCACCATTATACCACCAATGCTAAAAAGTTTGAATACCAGTATGTACTAAAATATTTATGATAGTGTTATTTAAAATAGCCAAATATTAGATATTTAAAATATTATCTAAAAGTAGCAAGTCTCTTACCTGTTAATGGCTATTTTTATTCAGTATGATAAATAAATTCTGGAAAAATATGCCAGAATTTTACCATGGTCTACTATAGATGATAAAGTCATTTAATTTAATAAAGATATGATTTTTCAGACTTATCATAATGATAATGTACAAGGTTTATAATTGGAAAACAAATACATAAATGAAAAATAAATAGTCAAGATGTTGGTCTAGATATAGTCAGCCTTAAATAGCTCAACTATCATATTCATGATTACACATTTCCTTTTTAATTTTTTTCTTTATTAGAGAAGTTGTGGGTTTACATAACAATCATGCATAAAATACAGGATTCTCATTTACCACTCCACCACAAATACCTTGTATTGCTGTAGGACATTTGTTACAAGTGATGTTAGCACATTTTTATCGTTATTCTATTAAAGTCCATGGTTTAACTTAGGGTTCACTGTTCTTGTAGTATAGTTTCACAGATTTTTAAAAAAATTTATTCTGTTGCCATATATACAAACTCACATTTCCCATTTTAATCATATTCAGATATATATTTCAATGCTGTTAGTTCATAATGTTGTGCTACCATCACCACTGTCCATTACTAAAGTATTTCCATCATTCCAAATAGAAACACTAAACAGTTCCTTTTTTTTTTGCAGTAATATATTTTTAAATTAATTTTTACTTTTAAAGAAGCTTTAGAATACATAAATGTTACACCAAAATATCAGGGATTCCCGTATGCCACACTCCCTGTCCTTCCCACACTTTGCCACATCAACAGCATCCCTCATTAGTGTGGTACATTTTTTACAATTGATGCATACATATTGAAGCATTGCTGCTAACTCTGGAGTACAATTTAGATTATAGTTTATACTCTGTCCTGCATACTCCCTTTTTAAATTATCTAGGATATTGTTATTGGTTTGTAAAAATGGCTATGTATAGTGGTAATTTACAAATGACTTATTCAGTCCTTCATTTTATAAATGATAAACATGAGGCCCTATCACATGATTTATTAGTTCAAAACCATAGAGCTATTTAATGGCAACATGAGAATTTGAAACCAAGCCATCTAGCTCCTATTTTGGTATATAATTTGATGCTACATCATAATTGTAAACTTTTTTTTTAAAGATTTATTATTTATTTATTTACTCCCCCCCGCCCCTTGCGACTTCCTTGCTGTTTTCTCTCTGTGTCTATTCACTGTGTGTTCTTCTGTGTCTGCTTGTCTCCCTTTGTTGCATCATCTTACTGCTCTAGCTTTCCATGGGCACGGGCTATCAGCTCTCTGTGGGCGTGGACCAGCTTGCCTTCACAAGGAGGCCCTGGGACACAAACCCAGGGCCTCCCATATGGTAGATGGGAACCCAATTGATTAAGCCACAGCCACTTCTCAATTGTAAACTTTTAATAAGTAAATGAAACAAATCAAATCAATTAATTGGTTAATTAAAATGTACTTATTTCACTTTAAAATAACATAGCAAAATTAAGGCCTAAGAATGAATTAACACCTAAAAAGGAAATAATCCTAACAAATTCAAAGATTTGTAAAATTGCATAGTAAATGAAAAATGACTAGTATATTAAAACAAATGGTAGGAAAGCCACTTAATATTTTAAATGGAAAAACTTGGAGATCCTAAAAATTAGGTGGATTAAGATAGAATGCCTACCCTTTAAGCAACGTATTCTGAAATTAACAGTATTGGCAATGAGATTCTTTCACTGTTTAAGCTGCAGGACTCCTGCTAGAAATCACAAGGGCCATTTATGAGTGCTTCCATTCTCCTGAGGCCAGCAAAAATGCTGTAACCTCTGTGAGGCCTGAAACTTTTATAATTCCTTGAATTATAAATAGCTATATGCAGTTTAGTACATCCCTCAATCACTTATGTATCACTGTCATATTTTGCCCATTGCCCCTTACTGTCTGTACTGTTGTTTGCTTAAACCTTTTCTGTATTCTAAACCATAAATCATGAACTCACATTTCTAAACACAGATTAAGTCAATTTACATAAGTATCACATTTTTGAAGTTTTTTATTTATTTCATGTACACTTAAAGTCAAACTTTGAGGAACACTCATAAAAATATATCTTTTTCACTGGATTATAAATATCATGAAAGAAGGAATGAATGATATCTTATTATCTTTTATGTTTACCATCACAAGATTTATCCATTTTGGTTAAATAACCTCAATTGATATGCAAAAGATATATCCAATAAATAAAGGGCATGTGACAGTTACTATAAGAGTGGAGTGAGGGTTGACTACTTTGGTAAGGGTAGTAAGAAAAGTTAACAAGAAAAAAAGGGTCTGTACTATCTTTTTTTTTTTTTTTAAAAGATTTATTTTATTTAATTCTCCTCCCCCCGTTTGTCTGTTTTCTGTGTCTATTTGCTGCGTCTTGTTTCTTTGTCCGCTTCTGTTGTCGTCAGTGGCACGGGAAGTGTGGGCGGCGCCATTCCTGGGCAGGCTGTACTTTCTTTCGCACTGGGTGACTCTCCTTATGGGCGCACTCCTTGCGTGTGGGGCTCCCCTACATGGGGGACACCCCTGCATGGCAGGGCACTCCTTGCACGCATCAGCACTGCGCATGGGCCAGCTCCACACGGGTCAAGGAGGCCCGGGGTTTGAACCTTGGACCTCCCATGTGGTAGGCGGACACCCTAACCACTGGGCCAAGTCCGTTTCCCGGTCTGTACTATCTTGAGCAAGGGCCAAGAAGACAAAGAGTTAAACTGGCAAATAAGCATAATATGTTTCACTACATGCCATGTCCTTTATCTGCAAGCAGTGGGCTTCCAATAATTTGAAACATAGGTGCATGAAGATCACTGAGATCTAGACTATTGCATCATCTATCCAACATTCTTTCCTTAAGGAGTTAGCCTTTGCCTGGGTTATTTAGACTTGGGGCTTTTTAGGGAGAAAGAATGACATTATTTGTTCTACATCTAAAACTGGTTTATATCTGCCTGAAGCCAGCCTAGAGATGTCCAAATCCCTTCTGTCTGTGAGTGAATCGGAAATAAATCTGGGTGATGAACCTGATCACTACATCATCACAAAGCAAATCTCATTCTTGTGAAAGTACCTCTATTATGTCATTTTTTTGCAGGATGAGAAGGAGAAATAGTCACCATTATTTCTTTTCCCTTGGGTACTATAAACATTTTTTTCTATTATTCTAAGTTAAGAAAAATTACAGTACCAGAATAGATGACTTAACCCACTCCCTCCACCCCATTCACAACTATCTTCATTTCCTTCCTTATTAAACTACTGAACTTTCTTTTCCTATAGCCATTTCCTTTATGGAATTTTTATGATTTTAATATTTTAATCAAGCTCGAAGGATTACATATATACCATTCTCTCCCCAAACTAAATTCACTGTTGGCACTTTTTATAATCATATTGTCTTCTCTTTGATTAATTTTGATAGTACTTGGGCAGAATTGTATAGTAGGAAGTCCCTGGAAGAACTCTAATATAAATTCTGAGTCTGGCTTTCACTTGTTTTTGATACTGAACAAATTGTTTAAGCTCAGTGAGCTGCAGTCATCTCATTTGTAAAATGAGACTCATATTAATTGTAGCATAGGGTTTTAATGTAAAAGCATAAGACATAATATGTTTAAAATGATAAAGGTGTTCAGTAAATAATAGTCTTTATATGGTAGGCAGCTTGATGGAATGGGAATAAAAAGTCACAGGCTTTAGAAAGTCATGTAGACCTTTTTAATAAGTAGGCTTATTAATTATTCTATGCAAATCACTTAACATTTCTGAACTTTTCTCATCCAAAAAATGGTTATGAGAAATGTAAAGTTCCTACTTTGACAATGCCAAGAATATATCAAGTGCTTGTCATTTTTACTATTGTTTGTTGTTTAAATCTCTCTTCATTTTGACTTTCTGAAACACTTAAATTCATCTATGATCATTTTCTTGTATTTTGATTTTATTACCACATTTATAGACTGTTTCTGGTAAGGTTAACATTGGAACTGAAGTGCATCATATATGCCACATATTTTCCTCTTAAGAATTGAAAAAATTTATGCAACAGAAGCAGTTTTAAAGGTCAACCATGGATTATTATTGCTCTTCCTTATTCCTTTAATTCAATAGGTAAGCCTGAGGCAAGTGATATGAACCTGCTAGATGTTGTGTCAAAAGGTAGAAAATAATTTGCCATACATGAGAAAGAGTATACTTTTCACCTGAGCTGGAAAGTTGGCAAGTTTGTGATTATTCTTTACCAGCTGGCTAAAGAAATGAGCTTGAAGTTGGGTAGTCCTGGGTTTGGATTGCAGCTCTACCATTTCTGTCTTTATGACTTTGTGTGCATCACTTAGATACTCTGCTTCTCAAGTTCTGCTTCTATAAAATCCAGGTAAAGATATTCTTTAATAGCAAATATAATATGTGTGTGTATGTATATATATCATTTGCTATTATGGGATATCTTTTATCTATAACACAGCAAGTGTTGGAAATGAAAATAATTTTCATCTTGCAAACTTAACCTGAACAACTAGCTGGTAGTGGTTGAAACATGTAATGTGTTAACACTTCTTGTGGGGCTAAGTGAGAAAACAGCTATATACTCTCAAGAGTGTAGGATGACAGGAGTGGGTGCACAAAAGCCAGACATTTGTTATCCATAACCCCCTAGCCTAATTCACAGTAAATACTCAGTGAAGATTGTTGTCATCATTGTTATTATTAAAATACAATGAATGTTTACATGAAGTTTTTCTGGGTTGAAATGAATAGTACTTAAGTAGACTAGTTATTTATAAGTTTACATGCATTTGTCAAGTTGTATTATTAAATTGTATTTCTTATCTATAATCATTTGATATTTCCCTGTCTATGAAGCTTGGGCAGAAGTACAGTTTCTGAAATACTTTTCAGGTATTAATGTATCTGAACTCAACAACCTGAGATAAGATTTGGATCTCCAATTAATTTGGATTAGGGGTTCTCACTTGTTCTTTTTATTGTTTGTTGTTGTTGTTTTTTTTGTACAGAAGACCTACTTATTTTTAAATTATTTGAATATTTTATAAATGAAAAATAGAATCTATATTAAATGCAATGTTTGTACAATTTCCAAACATTGACCTATGAGCACTTAAAGACCCAAAAGAGAATTTCAGGTTGATTTTACAATGAACCCTTAATGCAAGCACAGCATTGAGCTCTAACTCTAAGGATAGTTTGTGGGGTTTTTTGCTGACTTTAAAATCTATTTTTGTGATAAATATTTGGATACAGGTTAGCATTAATTACTTTAAAGTTTTCCATTTTTGAGTGATTGTGCATTTATGTTGTCATATAAATTATTCTATTATAGTTTTGATTTGAGGAGTTATTCACTTCATCCTAAGAAAAAGAGTATTTGCTTTATTTGGAAATGTTTGCTAAATAACCACGGCAAAACAAATCATCAGACAGTGTTTCAACTTTGGTAAAATTATTAAAAAATAAAATTATTACAGAAGTTTAAGGAAATTTTTTCAAAATCCATACCTAATCCTACTATTGGTCAACTAGTATGAACATTTTGTATATTCCATTCCAGTGTTCAGCCTTTAGGTAATATTATTTATTTCATTATTTCTTTCATCTCACCTTGAGCATGTTATTTAGTCTAACCAAATTCTTGAGTGCAAACATGTTTTGACCCTAGAAGTATTATACAGCTATCACTTTTATGCTAATATATATAACTTAAGTACCGTTCTTAGAACTAGGAACACATAGATGTTGTAAATGGATACGTACATTTTTGTGCATATTATATATTGTGACCAATAGTTTTTACTCACCAACCAAGTAAGAGGCATTTGAAAGTTCAGGAGACTCAAACCAATTAAATTTATCAAATATATTTGTCTTGGTAATGCTGTGCTAATACAGGAGGAATGTGATTAAAACAAAAGGAAGCTAGTTTTTCCTTTGACACAAAGATGCCTGACTACTATGGGTAATAACTTTAGGAAAAGCCTCTGGTTATGCCTCTAAATAGAAAAAGCTATCATGATTATGATTGGGTAAGCTATAAAGATCTGCCTGGAAAATAATGCAGGTTATGAGTTTATTGCCTGGTCTCAAAAAATGAATAGCATCTGCTTTTGCAATACTGTTTAAAACTATAATATTTAACTTAAATATACAAATCTTCTTAAAATTTAATTTATCCATCAGTTGGATATTTTTCCTTAACATAATATGGGTGGATGATAAGCTGGTAATTTATCTACTTTTGGCTCAATTTCCAATTATTATATCCTGCTTGTCTGCCAGTAAAATGCCATTTGGTAGCTAAAATTTGTCTAATTTGAAAGCCATGACTGATTACTGAAAGCCGCAGACTCGGTTTTTACCTGGTGTTGTGCAAGCCTGGCAATGGTCATAAATTCATTGGCTTTTCCAAATGAAACTGGTGAACTTAATTTAGTTATTAAAATATAAAATGTAAATAATTACTGGATAATCTAAAATCTGACATCAATATTTTATCTTTTTTTTTTTTTTTTTTTACTCTTTCTGTTCATCTTAACTTCTTAACAAGGTTCTAATATCTTGGAGGGCAGCTTACACGTCTTTATTTCTTTATTCTAGTGCCTGCATAATGCTCTCCATTTTGTAATTAATCTACAAATAATTGAATTGCTAAAGGAATGGATGTGAATTTAAATGAACAAATATTTTACAAAAGGAAGAATGAACCATGAAAGAAATAATGTACAACCAGAAAGATGGCAGCAGAGTAAGGAGCTCCCAGAGTCAGCTCATTCTACAGGGCAGTTAGTACTCATCTAGAGGTATCTAAAGCACCTGTTTGGGGGTTGCAGGAAACAAGAGGAGCATTCTACAACATCCTTGAAAGAATGGAAGGAGGAGACAGCCCATCTGCAAAGAAGATTCATAAGTAGAACACTCCACGCTGTGAAAGTTAGTCTGATCCTCCACTGGCAGCACAAGCTATGGAGGTATTCCGTAGCTGGATTGGAAGGTCCACTTCCAAAAAACAGGGGAGGAAGAGACAGTTGGGCACCAACTTGAGCTACTGATTAGTAAATTTGGTGGACTAAAGTATAATTCAGAGAACAGCTAAAGTTTGAACCTGTCCAATCAAAAAGAGGCCAGTAGCTGCCATTTTAATTCCACCCCTGGCATGAGGGGAAGTGGGGGTGATCTGCAAATCACAGTGCTGGTAGGGACCAACTACTTTCCATCCAGATCAGATTGCAGCTCTAGCCTAAGCCTAGTCCCACCTCCAGCAGAGAGGAAGCTGGGGGGACCTACCTCAAGTCTGGGAAACTATAGTCCACACCTTGGAGGCTGGTGATCATTCTACTCTGGTGGCATGAGCCACCTCAGGAGCTATTCTGTGGCTGGAGTTGGAAGCTCCATTTTCCAAAAACAGAGGATGAAGAGACGTTTGGCCACCAACTTGAGCTACTGATTAGTAAATTTGGCTGGCTAAAGTATAACTTTAAGAACAGCTAAAGTTTGAAACTGTCCAAGTTGGCAGGAGGATAGTAGCCACCATTTTGACTCTTCCCCTTGCATGAGGGAAAGCCAGGCTGATTTAAAATTATAGTAATGGTACGGACCAGCTTCTTTCCACCCAGATCATACTGTAGCCCTGGCTTATGCTTCAGCCCCACCTCTGGCAGGGAGGAAACTGGTGGGACCTGCACTAGCCTCTTTGGGTAACTCCAGGTACATTCAGCTGGCACAGACGGAATATTCGTAAGTGTACTAGGGAAACTGCAGTCATTTTGGACCTACATGGCATAGATTGCTGCCCATGCCTGCAAGTCCATCCCAAACCCAGGCAGGGGAGGAATGGATGTGAAGCTTCATCAGTCTCTCTGGGCAACTTGAGTCTAGGCCTGCATGACTTGGATTATTATACATGGCTGTGGCTTCTTTGTCAGGGATAGCCCTGACAAAGGAGAAAGGTGGGATAAGTTTCTTTGGTCTCTGGGGCAACACAGGCATCTTGAACTTCCACAGTTTAGAGGACCACCTACATCCTTGGCTCCTACTGCACAACCAGCAAGGGAGAAAGGAAGAGAAAGCCCTAAACTAAAGAGAGAAATTGCCTCCAGAATAAATTCATCTAGTAAGCCAGATGCCAAGACACCAACAAAAACTTACTTTCCACACCAATAAACAAGAACATATGGCCCAGTTAAAGGAACAAGATAACCGTCCAGATAACAAAGGAGTTGAAACAACTAATCATAGTTGTTCAAACAAATTTCCTTAATAAACTCAATGAGATAACTAAAGAGACTAAGGATATTAAGAAGACATTGGATGAACACAAAGAAGAATTTGAAAGCATACATAGAAAAATAACAAATCTTGTGGGAATGTAAGGTCCAATAAATTAAATTAAAAATACATTGGAACCATATAGCAGCAGACTTGAGGAAGCAGATGAAAGGATTAGTGAGTTTGAAGAAATGGCCTTTGAAAGTGAACATACAAAAGAATAGATGAAGGAAAGAATGGGAAAAAAAATTGAACAAGGTCTCAGGTAACTAAATGACAGCAAGAGGTGTGCAAATATATATGTCATGGGTGTCCCAGAAGAAGAAGAGAAGGGAAAAGGGGCAAAAGGAATATTTAAGAAATAATGGTAGAAAACTTCCCAACCCTCTTGGAGGACATAGGTATCCATGTCCAAGAAGCACAAGGTACTCCCATCTGAATAAATCCAAATAAACCAACTCTGAGGCACATACTAATCAGAATGCAAATGCCAAAGACAGACAGAATTTTGAGAACAGCAAGAAAAAAGCAATGTATAACATAAAAGGGATACCCAATAAGAGTAAGTGCTGATTTCTTATCAGATGCCATGGGCAAGAAGACAGTGGTGTGATATATTTAAGATACTACAAGAGAAACAGTTCCAGTCAAGAGTCTTATATTCACCAAGATTGTATTTCAAAAATGAGGACGAGTTTAGAATATTCACAGATAAATAGAAACTGAAAGAGTTTGTAACCAAGAGACCAGCTTTGCGGGAAATACTAAAGGGTATGCTACACTCTGAAAAGAAAAGACAGGAGAGGGAAGCTTGGAAGAGAGTCTCTAAGTGAAGATTATATCAGTAAAAGTAACTAAGAGTCTGAAAAGAATGGTGAAAATAAAATATGACAGATAAAACCCAAAGGTCAAAATGGGTGATTATTTCAGTTCTTACTGAACTGCCTTTATAGTAATAACATTGAATGTTAGCGGATTAAACTTCCCTGTCAAAAGACACAGACTTGTGAAATAGATAAGAAAATATGAGCACCTATATGCTGGCTGCAAAAGACTTACCTTAGACCCAAGGATGCCAAAAGATTGAAAGTGAAAGACTGGAAAAACATATTCCATGTATGCAATAAGAAAAAACAAACAAACAAACCAAAGTAGCTATACTTATATCAGATGAAATAGCTTTAAAAGACACTAGTAATGTGCAGTCTGAGGAGGAAGTCAGGGGGAAAAAATTCAATTTCCAATAGTAACTAAAAGAATCAAATATTTAGGAATAAACTTAACCAATGATCTAAAGCACTTGTAGTCAGAAAACAACAATACATTATTGAAAAAAAAAACACCTAAATAATTGGAAGAACATTCTCTGTCATTAGTTGTGACTAAATATCATTAAGATGACAGTTCTACCCAAACTGATATACAGATTGAATGCTATCCTGATAAAAATTCCACCAGCATTTTAAAAAACAAATGGAATAAAAATCAAATTTATTTGGAAGGGTAAGGGGTCCTAAATAGCCAGAAGCATCTTAGAAACAAAAAGCAAAGTTGGAGGACTCTCACTTCTGGACTTTAGATCATATTACCTAGCTACAGTGGTAAAAACAGCATGGTACTGGCATTAAGATAGAGACATAGACCAATATAACCAAACTGATTGTTCAGAAACAGACCCTCGCCTCTGTCAGGTGTTTTTTGGCAAGCCTATCAAACCCACCCAACTTGGAGAGAATAGTCCGTTCAGCAAATGGTGCGGAGAGAACTAGATTCATAGCCAAAAGAAAGAGGATCTCTATCTGACACCTTATTAAAAAATTAACTGAAAACCTACCAAAGACCTAAATATAAAAAACCATAAAACTTCTATTAATAGAAGAAAATGTGAGCATACATCATCAAGACATGGTGGTAGGTGGTGGAGTCTTAAGGAGAGAAGAGGAGGACTAAGATGTGCTATTGACGCTTTATGTATGTAGAAGTTTTACTTAACTTTAGTGTAAAAGTGTCGAAAAGTATAGAGTTGATGGTTACACATTATAGTGTGTAACAGCTGGTTTATAAATGGAAATGTGGCTGGAAAGGGTGGTCTAGAGATGTAAATGTTAATTGAAAGAAAGCTAGAGAAATAATCTAGGGACTGAATAGCGCAGTAAATCCAGAGGTGGATGAGAATTGTGGTTGATAATGCAGATGCAAGAATGTCCTTTGTAAGCTAGAGCAGATGTACATCACTATTGCAGGGTGGTAGGAATGTGAGGAAGCATGGGAAAAATACAACTGGAGTGACCTAAGGACTGTGGTTAACAGCAATACTGTAATATTCATGCATTTGTGCCAAAGATGTACTCTTTTGATAATAGGGGAGTATGGAAAAAGTGTGCCAATGGTTGGTATAATAGTCTGATGATGGATCATGTGGACCATGGTTGGCATAATAGTCTGATGATATTATCTCCTAATTAGTAACAAATATTCCACCACAATGTAGTGTGTTGATAGAGGGGTGTTGTATTCTGCATATGTGCATGATTGTTTTATAAGTTTATAACGTCTGTAATAAAAAAATTATTTTAAATAGTAATAGGGTAGATTGGGGGAAAATACACCAAATGTAAGATATTGACTTTAGTTAGTAGTAAGATTTTGTTGATATTCTTTCATAATTTGTAACAAATGTCACAAAACAATGCAAGGTGTTGATGGTAGGTTTATGTATGGAACCCCTGTATGATGTTATGCATTGTTAGTTTGCTTTGTTAGTTCACAGCATTTACTATATACTTATCGTTTACATGTGTTCAAGTATAAATGATATAAAAATAATAATAGTGTGGATTGGGGGGGATACATCAAATTTAAGATGCTTTAGTAGTAGTAGTAATATTTTAAAGATGCTCTTTAATCATTAGTTAGAAATATTTCACAACAGTACAAGGTATTCGTGGTAGGCTGAGGTATGGGAGCCCTGAATGATGTTATGTATGTTTGTTTTATAAGTTCACAACTATTACTTTATACTTATTGTTCATGTATGTTTACGTATGAGTGTATACTTCAATAAATTAGAAAAAAATAAAGATTCATGAAAAAAACAGATGAAAAATATGCTGTGGAGTCAGATGTTTCTTCATTAAAAATCAAAGCTTTATCATCTACTAAATTTTGGCTTTAGCCGTGTCACTTAATTTCTCCCAACCCACGTTCTCTCATCTGTAAACTGGAAATGCTGATGACTTCTCTGGGAATCAAATGAGATGGTGGATGAAAGTGCTTGACCACAGCATCTAAAATGTCTTGGAATGTAAACATGAGAATGCTGCTGCTGCTGTCAGAAAGCAGTATTCTCAGATTAATCTTCATAATTTTCAATTCTAGGTGAAGCATACATGAGATTAAGCAAACTCCCCGAAGCAGAGCATTGGTATATGGAATCATTGAGATCCAAGACTGATCACATCCCTGCTCATCTCACCTATGGGAAACTCTTAGCTCTAACAGTGAGTTACTGCCTTCCTCACTCTTTAGAAATTGGTTATCTCATTGTGGAAAGGGGTGGATGGAGCTTGAAGCACTCATTTTGAGCCAATTAGCTTAGTTTGTTAGGATGTAATGATGATGGTACTAAGTTAGAACTTTTATAAAAAGATTTTAAAAAATTGTTACATTTGCTATATACGTTACCCTACACAAGATGTCAGATACCGTGATCCTTGATGTAAGTTAATGAAAATATGTAAATGATGAGCCCCAATAAGGGATTATATACTGGATTGTTTATAATAACAATATTTACATAAGGATGATGTTCTCCAAGCCAATATTAGCTCCAAATGTTCTATAATGAAGAACTAAATTTGATTGTTTCTAAATAGTGAATATCATATGCAACTTTGAACTTTGATCACAGTTATTTGTAACTCCTCCCAAATGCAGTCTTTCTATAGGAGGAGTAGAACCAACATTTAGCCACTCACTATGTGAAAGCACCCTGGGAGTTCCATGAAAGAGGCATTCGTTTGAATCATAGGAAATTGTCCGTATTCCACCATTTTTGACCTACAAAAATGGGAATTTCTTATGTTTCAAAGAAATATTAATATTTCATTCTACACAATGGGGAATTGTTTGAAAAGGCCAGTAAATTATTTGAAGTCACAAAGCTAGTAAGTGGCAGAATTCTAGTTTGAATCTCTTAACTATGTTTTATTTAGTTACACCACGTAATTTCTCTACAATATTAATGACAATAAATAAAATTAGATAAACATAGAGTAAATGGTCAGAAGGTAAATTCTTAAGTGAATTCATGGAAAGGTAGTATCTTTTAATTATCTAAAATAATATTCTTTGGCTTCCTACTGAAGATTGTTGATTAAACACTTAGAATTATCTTGTATCCTTTCTAAGCTGACCTTAGGATGCTAGTAAAGAAATTATGTATATAGACTAGTAATAAGAAATCACACTAATGTATCTAGATATGCTTAATAAAATTTAATAAACATGCTTTAATGCTTAGCTGAGCTTAAACAGTAAAAGAAATTCTCAACTAAATATGAGGAATTAACTATAGAACAGTAACAGCACGCTGATCCTGCAGCTGACTGGGACAGTTTACCAGTTGTGAAAACTATGGGAAGGGGATTTTTTCTTCCTTCCTTTCCCTTCCTTTCCCTCCCTTTGTTTTTCTTTTGTGTTTCCTTTTCCTTTCCCTTTCCTACCTTTCTCTTTTCCAGTCTTGTTGGAATGTGAGACAAGGCTTTGGACCAATGCAAGTCCAGGAATTAGGTGCCTAAATAATGAAGGGAATCACCTACCCTTTGTGAAATCACCATAAAGACTAAGTTTGTATTATAGTACAAGAAGGCAGCAGTGAAGTTTGCCTGTCTCAACATGGGATTTGGGTAGAGAATGAATAAGGTCTTTGCTGGAATTTGTCACTACCTTCTTCCTTTTATAGCATTTTGTTTTGAATTTACTTTACTTGCAATGCTAGGGAATTCCTAGGCCAAGAATTTTTTTTAAAAATCCATTCACTAGCAAACTTTTTTGAAGAAATTCCAGAAGATGTTCTTCAAAAGAACACAAATATAGAACAAGTTAGAGTGAGATACAAAAAGAACGGTGAACAAAGAAAGTCATTATCACATGGGTGGGTGAATAAGAATATGTTTTACTGTATAAAATATTGAGAAGGAATTATCCAACAAGAACAAGCAGAATGGGAGGGGAGAATTAAATGGATATTTAAAATGATTTTTGGAAGTCAGAAAGTGATGGTGGTATGATAACTGATTTATCAGAGCAGAGTAAACCAGAATCCAAAGAACCTTTGGAATAGGATAATAATGAGAAAAAAATCTGACTTACTCCATAGAAACATGAAGCTGCTCAAGACTTGGAGGCAGCTGGTATAGAAGAGAGCAGAAGTGAGAGGAATAAAATGGGATAATCGATTGTAACGTATATGTGGACCAGTCAGATCTATCCCCCATGTAACCAGTGTCAGCAACCTGGCATTTACTGCAAGTCAGGGGAAGGAGGCCCACATTAGCAGAGCAATTGAGTAAGCAACCCAAGACTCAGAAACAGTTGAAGGTGTAATGCAGAGGGAACTGAAAGGAGGAGTGGTTGAATGTCATCTCTTGAGTACTCAGATACTCAATATACCTTCCCTACCCACATAGAACACCAGCAATCCAGGTTAAACCCTTCCTTCCAACCCCCAACCAGCCCACGAGATAGTTGAATTCTTATCTGGAGAAATCGAACTACTCTAGGGAAAAGGTTTCCACTTACCTATATTTGGATCTCCTGCTATAAATGTTTGGCTCCCAAATCAGACATATCAATGAATCCGTCTAGTTGCAAAGCCCATCTATGCCTTAGGACCTTCCATTCGGCGTTATTAATTCACTTTTAAATACCAGTGGGCAACAAGGACCATCTGTTATATTAGGAAAGCCTCAAATATAAAGGATTGAAACTAAAACAAATTAATAGAGTAAGGAATCCTGAGAGAACAGAAGAAACGTAAATAATTGCCCTTAGAAAGAGATGAGAATATATAGCATTTCATGAAAAAGGGTGCCAAGAAAAAAAAAAAGAGAAAATGAGGAATTGCTGTTTGAAATTAAACATAGGATAGCAAAACAATTTTCATTTGAACAATAGGAAAATAAAGTTAAGGGCATCTTCCCATAAGCAAACAAAATAGATGAAGAAGTAGAATATATGAAACAAATCAATACAAGGGGCTCAACAAACAGAAAAGGGAAGGGAGAAAATTGCTGAGAATGAAAGAGTAAGTTGTAATTTCTAATTTCTGCATTTATAACATTAGTTTCATCACCTGGGATAAATTGTTTTGCCATATGAAAACCTTTTCCAATTTCTAGCCCTGTAAGGAAGTAATTCACACAGTTTCCCTTTTGAATATAATTCATATACCTCTTGTCCCAACTATTTTTTTAAATATTCTTTAAAAAAATAAATCTTTAAATGTTCTTATGGAGTTCAAATAGAAGCATTTTAAATTAGGTTGATATAGTGATCATATTAAAAAAATATCCCTAAAGTTTTTAGATGAAAGATTTACCAACAAAGAAAAAACTCATTTTGTAAAGAAAAAAATTAGAAACATAAATGAATGTAATTCTGAATATGCTTAGACTATGACACCACTCTGAATATAGAAACTCTGTATCCTTATTTTTTTCAAGGCTGAATATTTTTTTCCTGTACCGAAAACATGATCTTAAATGCTACCTTTTTCTTTTCAGAAAATATTTTTCTACAAGATTTGAAAGTTTTAATTTATTAAAACATGTAGAAGGAAGGAAAAACTTCAGGAATTATAATCCAAATTTTAAATCCCCACCCCCCACCAACACTTTTATAGTTTCCAGTTTGCCGATTGGATGAAATACAAACCCTATTAGAATAGTGCCAAAACCCTGAACCATCTTTAATACTTTCTTCCTCAGTTGTTTCTAATTTTGGGTTTCTTTGCCTGGTAATATGTCTCTAACATGAAATTGGCAAGGTGGGAAATGCCCTACATCCTGATATCTGAATGCTTTAAATAAAACATTATAAAATCATATTAGCTACTTGTCTCCAGGGAAGAGAAATAGGAGTGGAATGGCACGTTGAACCTGTCATCAAAGCTGACCAAAAGCAAAATGTGTACAATTAAAATGCAACTTTGCAAGACTAAGACTTTAGAGTGGGATTTCATGTAAAAATTATACTTTTTAATAAGATGAATCAGAAAAATATATTGGTACTGCTATTTTTATTACAGTCAGAATGATACTCTGTACATTAATATTTTTTCCTACAGGTTTTCTTTCTGAATTTATGTAGCATTTACAGTATTTAGAAAAGTCCAAAGAGATTTAAGTTCTCCCAAAATGCTTTGGCACATTCTGTAGGTCAAATCTTTTCTTATTCCTCTGCCAAAAATGTTCTTTTCCTCTCTCTGCCAGCTCAAATTTTATTTCCTCCGTGAAGTCTTGCTTGGCTCTTCAAGTCTTTTTTTTTTTTTCTGGTCTCTATAGTTCCATAACACTGGTCTTAGTATTTCTATGACATTACTTCCCAAATTGAATGGCCGGCATACTTGATGTCTGTCTTTTGACACTAGGCCTGGGCAGAGACCAAGTTTTACTTATCTTTTCATCTCTTTCACAACACAGCATTTCACTCTCTTGGTAACTATCCCTGGACCAATCTTTGTACACTTCCCTTTTTTAAGATATTTAAGGGCTTGGTCCCTGACTTTTTAATATTTGTTTCCCCTAGCCCTATTCTCATATCCTCATTCTTCGTTTCATTTTTTCAACATGTGTATTGAGACTCCATGTTAAGCATTGCTCTAACCCTCAATAATATATGCTGAACAAATTAAATGAATGAATGAGGGTGGTACAATTATAGAGTGGACATAGAGTAACCTTCCAAGACCCTAGAAGGGGATGTGGGTCAGGAGCGTGTGCATGTCCTGACCTGTGTTATCTCATAGAAGCCTCACAGTATCTTTAAGGGTGAGTAATACCCCTTTTATGTAAATGAGGAATCTGAATTTTAAAGATCGAAGGAACATCCCCAAGGGTCACATAACTCTTATGTAGTAGCATTGAATATAACCTCAGCATTTTCTGAATTGAGTATCATTAATTTTCAGTGCATATTAAATAATTTTATAAGTGGAGTGTTTTTTTCTTGCTAGATCTGTTCTAACTGATCAGAGATTATAAAAGTAACCCAAAATGGAAAAAAGGCCCTTCTTTTCTCCACGTTTTAATAACTTGTTTTCAGGCATTATCTAAATACTAGTTTAGTTTGCATGGTTAAATATATTTTTATTATTAGGCATGATTGGTCAGGTACATAAGACCTCTGTTTTAGGTTATTGGCACTTTTAGATCCCACATTATAACTACTGCAAATTTTTCAGGGCACCCTAGGGAATAGCTCTGCCTTAGGGTCACTGGTAACCTACATGTTTAAATATAGTTGGGCCCAGTTGACATCCATTTAAAATATATGGAAGTTTCATACCAATGTCATGTCCAATTAAAATACTAAACACGAGCTGAGTTTGAATTGCTCTGCTTAAAATTGTGATTTATTCCTTGTTTGAACTTTGTTACCTAAGGCTAATTCCATGAATTTCAAATTGGGCATGCATTAAGAGAGAAAGGAAGGAATAACATTTCCATTATTAGAGTAGTTCAGATGATTTTATAGTTGTTTCTAAAGCTGCGTGGGCTCTCCAGTTGTGTGCTCATGCTTGCTTTGATTTTTTTTTTTTGGTCTTTTTGCCCTGGTCAATTCATTTAAACCAAAGATTTTGCAGTTGTTTTTTTTTTTTTTTTTTTTTTTTTGAGCCAGTGAAATTAATATTGACTTAAATTGTAGTAAAAACTACTTGGCTGTTAGCTTATTTTCCAGATTTATATTAGTAGGAGAGAAGGAAGGATATGGGACACTCTAGTAGTAATTCTTGATACAGAAAACCTTTATTTTGGCTACTGCAATGGAAGCATTCAGCCAGCCTTCTGTGTCTAGCCAAAGCTAAATTAACTACATAAAGCTCTGGTTGTGAAAGTGCTTGAAGATCCATAGAAAAGTTCTACACCCCAGGGAAAAAGGCATTGGCATAGCCTATCTGAAAGTGCAGTGCTGTGTGTTTCCTTGAGTCTTCTGTAATTACTGTTACCACTTAGAAGAGCTGAGGTGGTTTTTTTCCCTATCTGGCCCTCTCCAGAGCAATATTCTTTTCCTTTTGCATGTTGACAAACATTTGAGTTGTCTTGTTTTATTATAATCACTGTATTGTTGTGTTTAGATCAGGAAGAGAGGAACAAAAGATACTTTTTCCTGTGGTTCTGATTATTATGGGTATGTTTAATTCAAGGTGCAAACTCCATTCTATGAAAAGAGAAGGCTTAATAGCACATATATCCTGCTACTGAAATATTGGACAAAAAGAAGAAAGTTTAATTCAATGCAGTATTCAACTGGTTTTATCTGATGTTTGCCTTACAGTAAACATTATGATTTAGCGTTCTGGAGATAGTATACTTACCATTGTTGTTATAGCTTTCTGGCTGCTGAAAGCAGATTCCATGAAATAGGTTGGCTTAATAATGGGAATTTATTAGCTTACAGTTTTGAGGCTGAGGAAAATGTCAAAATCAAGGCATCATCAAGGTGATGCTTTCTTCCCAAAGAACCTGGTGCCGACAATCCTGGTATCCTCAGCCACATGTCAAAGCACATGGCAGCACCTGCTGGTCTCTCCCTTCTCTTTCAGGTATGCTTGCTTTCAGCATCTTGCTTCCATGGCTTTCTTTTTCTCTTTCTTTATTCATTTTATTTATTTATTTTTTAAATAAAACTTTAAAATTAAAGTTAATATATCATATAGAACGTAACATTAAAAAAAAAAGAGGTTCCCATATAACCCATACTCCACTCCCCCACCCCCATCATTTTTGTAAATTGTATTTTTTTGAAGATACGTACATCACAAAAAAGGTTACATTATAAAAACATAAGAGGTTCCCGTATACCCCCATCCCCCCACCCCACTCCTCCCACACCAGCAACTGCCCCCATCATTGTGGCACACTCATCGCACTCGGCGAACGCATTTTGGAGCACTGCTGGACCACATGAATAATAGTTTACTCTGTAGTTCACACTCTCCCCCCATACATTCAGTGGGTTATGGCAGGATATATAATGTCCAGCATCTGACCCTGCAATATCACTTAGGACAACTCCAAAGTCCCAGAAATGCCCCATCATCATGTCTCTTCTTCCCACTCCCTGCCCTCAGCAACTACTGTGGCCACTTTCTCCCCATCAGTGATTCAATTTCTTCTATTAGTAGTCACAAAAGTTTCATAGTAGAATATCAGTAAGTCTACTCTAATCCATATTTTATTCCTCCATTCTGTGGGCCCTGGGATGGTGATGCCCACTCCACCTCTACATTGAGAGGGGGCTTAGATTCCACATGGATGATGGATACAATTCTCTTGCTTGCAGTTGTAGGCACTCTCAGTTCCCTGGTGTGGTGATTAACCATCTTCACCTCCCTGTTAGCTGACCTGCATAAGTCCAATGAACGAGAGAGTAGGAGTTGCAACTCTGCTGAGGCTCAGGGCCCAGCTGGCACATAGCCAGTCCAGAGATTCAAGTCTCCTGAGTATATACCAACACTAGTACCAACCAAAGATTAATTAAAAATGACAGAAGAGGCATGTGTAGAAAGGTCACATATGAGTCCAACTCTATCACACTCAGGGACACAAACTCCAAAGTAGGGCCCACTGACATGATACTGAGCTCCAGAGCTATTTGCCTATTCATTTGATTTATAAAGGACTCCAGTAATAGGATTTTTTTTTTCGTTTTTATTTGCCTCAATATATTTCTTTTTTTTTTTTGTCTTTGTTTTTTTAATGTTACATTCAAAAAATATGAGGTCCCCATATACCCCCCACCCCCTCACCCCACTCCTCCCCCCATAACAACGATTTCCTCCTCCATCATCATGAGACATTCATTGCGTTTCGTGTAGTAATAGGATTAAGACCAATCCTGAATGAGGTGGGTCACCCCTTAACTGAGGTAGCCTAATCCAAATGTCATACTTAAAATAGGTTTATACTCACAGAAATGGATTAGATTTAAAAACGTATCTTTCTGGGGTACATACAGCTTCAAACCACCACAATTGTATTTTTTTTTCTATGAAGCGTAGTGAATCTGGTAGTTCATTTTTTAGCTCCTCTCTCCCTTAGATATGCAAGTTATTGTCTAGAATAAGTCTTATAAATACTTGTTGCCACTAATTGAAACTCAGTCTTGTAATCAAAATTTAATTTTCAAAATGTCCCAGATTTTATTCCGATTTTCTCAGTTAGTGAAAGGCATCATTGGAGACTTTTTTTTTGCTAGATATTTTCAGGAACAATAAAAATTAAAATATTCATCTTTGTTATTAAAAGTTATCTAAAATAACTTTAGCTGCTTTATATCTCCATTATACATGTATTTGAAAGGTGTTGTCAACTTTTTGTTTAGGGGTAATACATTTAAAAATAATATATTGTTTTAAACTAACTCACGTTTCATTGTTGTTATTTTGTCTGTCTGCTTTTCATATGTGGTGGGTAGTTATTTCATTAATTTAAATAGTCCAGCTGTTTAATACCCTCATGATTCTCTGTACTCTGATATATCCCATGTTTCTGAACAGATGTAGGTGAAGAAGGAGCGTGGCTGTTAAATAATAGACCGACTTTTTTTTGTAGAACTCTATAAAGCCAATCCATTACTAAAAATTGCACTCTATATACGTTTACTAACCCTGTACTTTGTCTCATGCTAAGTAGTAAACAATGACGGTACAATACCAACTCGACTTTTCCTTGGCATTGAGAAGTCCTCAGTCTTTTCTGTTTAAAGGAAATGTATAATCAAAGCCATCAATAGCTGTTCCAGCTGTGAGCTACCATTACTGGTAGAAAAGACTTTTGTTTCAGGAAAATCCTATATGGGGGCCCCTTAATCTTATTTCCTTACTCTTTAATTTCCATTATATGCATGGATCCCACATCACTTGGTAGGCATTTTTTTTTCCCTTTTCACGGTCTTCTAGTTTGTTAAATTAGCCCCATCGATACACTAAGCTACATGACTAAATTTCATGACTTCCAGCTTGCTATTCTTTCTTTGCCATCATGTTGACTCTCATGTCATGGAATAAAGAATGAAAACATTTTACTGTAAGTTAAATTCTGTTTTTAATTTATGTTTACATTTCCTACCTTGGCTGTTTTTTCTTAATGTATCAAGTAGATGAAAATTTCAGTGTCACTCCTTGTTAAAACAGCATCTTGTTTAAGCCTGTGTTTACTCGTAGAAAGGGTGGTACCCATAATATGCATTTTGAAAAGCAAATGCCTTTCCTCCCAAGTGTATAGATCAATACTTTTACAAAAGTAGATGACATGTTTTTTGTTATATACTGTGGCATCTGGATCTGAATATATACCTATAGCTTTGCCAATACATGTATATATAAAGGAAGCCAAATCTGTTACAGAATGTGAAAGTTTTCATTTTTACAGTCTCAAAAATAGGTTCAAAAGCAACCCAGCTTTTCCTAAGTCAATAACATTTTGTTATTTCCCCATTACATTTGCCTGCATTTTATTTGAGGTCCATGAGTCTCAATAACCTGAAGCATGAGATCTGCAGAGATGTAGATTATATCCTTAGCTTTAATTTAAATTATGCTTGTTCCTGGCAGAGTTAATTCTAGTCTTAGCTTAATTTTTTCCCAATTTCTGAGCTTCTAGGACCATCTGAACTTCTTATTTATTTCATATCTCTCTTCGCATATACTGTCGTCATCTGTTGCTTTCCTCCCTATTAAAGAATTAAACTGTATATATAGAGTGGTCCCTTACCACTTCAGTAGTCATTTCAGTCACAGTACCTCCTGATATTAGCTCATACTATTTATCACATGCTGGAATAGGCATTAATATGTGCGCTCTTCCACTTTTCCTCATGTAATCTTATGAGCTAGTTGAGGTTCACAGAGGTTGCATCAAGAACTGTCTCCAAAGTCCAATACATTGTACTATCCCATCTTTTACCCCTGAGCTGTGCTATTTAAATAGCTCTCTAGACTTTTGCTTATTTATAATGATAATACTTGCATGCCTGGTACCTCATGTGTATATGTGTTTACTGATAACTTCAAATTGCCTAAAAATTATTAAACAAAGCTCCATTCAGTTTTTTAGTTTTTTTTCTAATGTAGTTCCAAAGTGAAAAGGGTATTTTTTTGTGTATTCCTTTAAATAGAAAAAAAAATTTTTATCATAGCTAATTGTAAGAAAAAGATTTAAGTATTTGTGTGTGTAAAGTAACAAGAAAATAGCCGGTAATATTCAATTTTTTTATTGTTTTAAATTTAATTTTAGTTTTTTAAAAAAGAAGGATATGGTGTTTGTGTTTGTGTGTGTGTATTTCCACAGGTTTTAAGGTTTGAAGGAAACATATGGTATTCACATTGTAGAGAGTGGGGATGAGAGGCCTGAATGAAATGATATGACCTTTACCTGATCAATTGATAGAACAATGATTTGTATCCTGAGCACCTGAGCACTTACCTGCCTAGTAATTTATTTCACTTCATAGTGGAAATCATAATACTTTTAAAGGGCTTAAAATTACAGGACTCATTTGTTTGTATAATTGAGGCTCTCTGTCACAGGTGTAGCCTTGAGCATATACTGTAATTCACTGTACATTGTAATAGCACTACTTTAGAAGGAAGACAGCAATACACAGAAAGATTAACACACAAAACAGGTCCTTTGGTTGGTTTGACATAAGGCTTGTGACACTGAGTTTTAAGACAGGCACCAACTATTGTATAAAGCCATGCATTTTAAAGTTGTATGATGGAGAAATAGTCAAAGAAATTTATGTCTATGAAGGATGGAACTTGAAGATGTTATTTACTATATAGTTTATTATGTTTCTTAATTCTTGGGCTAAAACAGCAATAGCCAGAAAAAGAATAGACTTTCTGTATGCTTGAATCTGAAATGTACTCACTTTACATAAAAAAAAAATTATTGATTGGGAGCCTATAGTCTTATGTTTTAAGATTTCTTTGTGTATCTCAGAGAGATTAACACCCTAGATATATAGGATTAAGTAGAACTATATCACTCTGGCCCAAGATGTTTACCTAAGGGTTTCTATTTTCCTTTTTCTCACTTGAGTGAACATTCACCATTAGTGGTAATTATCTTCTCCACTCCATTTCCAGTTATGTGGAAGAGGGGTTATCCAGCCTGTGCCCCTTACTACTTCATGGGAAGTTCATATACATATGAACTTAGTGAGTTCATTTGTTTTAACTGTAAATATTACTGAGGCAGACTCAGTAAATAATGTTACATGGAAAGGATTGCTTTTATGTGAGAATAAAATAGGGAATTTCCGATATGAAATTTAAGATGCCAAAAAGATTTTCTCAGTGTTATCCTTTAATAGTGACTACTAAGTGGTGTTTCTCAAAATGTATTCCATGAATCATTATTATATTTAAATGTTCTCTAAAAATATGATTTAATAGGAAAATTAGTATGGAAAAGCTGCATATTATATTTCTTCTTAAAATATGTTAATATATAATACATATTAGCCTTTAGAGACTTGTATTTAAGTCTTGTATGTAATTCTCCTTGTATTTAAAATCCCGTTTGGTATACTTAGCAATGGAACCCTTTATCAAAGTTGAACATCTTATCCTGAGGAAAGAAAATTCTGCCAAATGAACTTTGAGGAATTATATAATATACTAAACTGAAGGGGGTGGGTCATAGAAAGATTTTAGATGTACATGTGGGTGAAAGTGATCCCAATCTCTACCTGATCAAATGGTAGACCACTTAGTTGGACCCAGAAATCCTGCACATTTGCTTGCTAAGTAATTTACTACTCCTCATGTAGGAAAGCATATTCATATAGTTATCATGAAATATAAACTTCTCAAGTATTTAGCATCCAAGAATCTCATAAAAATGAGTGTACTTCATTGCTTTCCTGTGAGATGGGTTATCAGAGATAGGAGAATTCCAGGAGTCAGGACAGAGGTGCCACTAAAAAAGAATAAGATGATAAAGAAAGCTAAGGTGGACATTTTGGAAGTAAAAAAATTGTTATTCATTTTGGAGATACAGCTGCCCTAAACTAGCCCTTTGTCTAAATTAGGAGTCCAAAACAAAAATGAGTTGGACTGTAGTTTAACATGTTATAGTGTGACTGAGTATGTGTTTGCAATCTCTAGAATACTAATAGAACAAGGTAATTTTTTCATGCTAACTGAATATCAGTCATAATTTTGAAAGAGGAAATTCATTTTATTAATTTGCAGCCAGATTCCAAATTTGCTTTGATTATCTTAATTCCTGAAATAGAAATATTATTTGTTCATTGCAATATTTAGTACCTTTATGTGACATACTTGTATTAAATGCCATTGTTTATTTCTTACACGGAATGATACCTCAGAGAAAGTCATAATGATTTTGAGAATTTTTCCTTTGCCTGGAATACAATCACCCACCACATTTAGCAGTTTGAGTCACATTAATTTCTAACAACATATTTAGCTTAGGAATTTATTTTTCTTATTCAAAACTATTTCAAACATATAGGAAAAAAGAACAAATGTTAAAAAATCCTCATGTTTTTAACTCAGATAAAACCAAGGCTAAAATTTTGTGGCATTGACATCAGAGTTTTTATTAATCCAATAATATTTTTTAACCTCTTTGTTTTAAATTTACAGATACTTTGCAAAGACAATACAGAGAGTTCCCACACACTCCATACCCAGTTTCAACCCTATTATTAACATCTTACATTAGTACAATACATTTGTCACACTTAGTGAACCAATAGGGATGCATTATTATTAACTGAAGTCCATACTTTATTCATATTTTATCATATTTTCTTCTAATGTGTTTTTACTTTTCCAGTATCCCACCCAGTAGTCCTGTCTTCTCAAGTTCCTCTTGATGGTAGCAGTTTCTCGGGTTTCACTTGTTTTCAATGACCTTGACAGTTCTGAGGAGGACTGGTCAGGTATTTTGTAAAAAGACCCTCAACTGGAATTTGACTGATGTTTTTCTTAAGTAGTATGGACTGAGGATATGAGTTTTTTAGGAGGAAGACCACAGAGTCAGTGCCATTCTTATCTTATCATATCATATCATGGTATATGTATTGTCGACATGCTTTATCACTGTTTATGTTCACCTTAATGACTTGGCTTGAAGTAGTTTTTATTAGATTTCTTTGCTGTAAAGATACTCTCCTTTTCTCTCCCTTTCCATACTATAGTCTTTGGCAGAAAGACACTGTGCACAATCCACACTTAAGAGAGGGGAGTTATGTTCTCCCTCCTTGAAGGCAGAGTGCCTATGTAAATTATTTGGAATTCTTCTGGGATGATTTGTCTCTCTCACCCCATTTGTTTATTTATTCATCCATTCATTTACATTAGTATGGATGTGAGGATATTTATTTTATATAATGGGTTATAATCAAACAAAACTTTATTTTCTTTACAGCTTTGGCCATTGGGAGCTCTTTCTGTTGACTCCTGGGTCCCTTTAACATACTTCCATCATTGTGGTGTTTTTTATTTCCTTTGAGAACTTTCTTACATTCTAGCATTACATGATGCCCCTTGAATACTCAGAAAACACCAGGATCTGTGGTTTGGTGTCTAATTTTGGAAAGCTCTCAACCATAATTTAAATATTTCTTCTGCTCTGTTCTCTTTCTTCTCTTTCTGATATTCCAATTAAATGTATGTTACATATTCTGAAATGACCTCATAGTCCTCTATTTCTATCTCTTGTTTCTTTCTCTATATCTATGGCTATATAGCCATATAGCCATAAATATTTATGCCATAAATATTTTGAGAATCCCTGGTGTTAAAGGATATATCAGGTATTTTTGTTTTCCCGTGGCACAAAGCATAGTGTATTATATGCAGTAAATGCTCAGTAGATTATTTTTTTTATTTCAAAAATATGGAAGCAAATATTAAGAAAAATATGTTTGATTATGCAGCTTGCCTCCCCTCCTCCATTAGCACTCCATCATCTTAGAAAGGTAAACCTCTATGGGAACTGGCTCTAGACTGCCTGCCTTGTTCCACCACTATTAGCTCTGTAAGCTTGGGCAAGTTACTTAACTTTTCTTTATCTTATTCTTTTCATGTCTAAAATGAGAGTATAAATAGTTCTTCTTTAGAGGGTTGTTGGAAGATTGAATGAGTCCATGCATGTATGTAAAGCATTTAGAGCGCTGCCTGGTATGCATATTGTAAGGGTTCAATAAATGTTAGCAATTGGCAATAAGAACAATATCATTATTGCTCTTCAGTAAAATCCTGTGTCTTTGTATGATATAGAGCATTGTTTATTATCGGGTCACAGATTTCCTTGTTCAGCCTCATCAGCCATCACCTCCCACAATACTGAATTTCTGGTAGCTCCCTATATATATATATATCTATATATATATACTCTCTCATTCTTTGTGTTTTCCAAACACGCCGCTTCATCTGCCTGGAATATCTTTTTCATGTCACTCCACTTGGCAAAGTCCTACCATCCATGCAGTCTCAAGTCAGTCACTCCTTCATTCATGAACTAGTCACTAATTCTTCTAGGGAGCCTTATTATAATACTTCTCCAGGGTTCTTACTGCACATGATAGCTGCATGCAATTGTATACTATTTATATTTTTTAGGCAGTGAGAATACATTGCCTGTTCTTACCTTACTAGCTTGATGCTTAGAATATATTATTTAAAAAATATTTGTTGAATGAATGTGGGTGAAATTACTCTGTAGCTGATATTGACCCAATTTACATATAACCTTCCTTTAGGCCATCAGTGACACACCATTACCCATCCCCACTGGGTTCTTTCTGTTTCTTAGCTCCACAACCTTGCATTATTGTTAGCTATTTTCTAGTTTACCTTCCTCCACTGGGCATCAGATCAGTCTCACTTATTTTTTTTAGATCTTGAGGGAGGACTATAGAAATAAATACGTATTTGTTGAATGAATAAATTATTTCATTATTGCATGGTGGAAGGAAAGGGGGAGAGAAGCAAAAATAAAAAAAGAATTAAAATTTTGAGGAACTAAATGTCAACAGTGAAAGTTTGACAAAAAGTAATTAGACAAAAAGGAAAAAGAATGGATAACTTTATGTGAGTTAAAGTAAGGAATATGTATGAGGAACTTACATAGGGTCTGGTAATCCTATGAATATAAAAATACTGATCATTATTATAAGATACGAATGAAAGCACACCATTGAAAATATCTCTTTTTTTCTCATTTAACAATATAGTAGACTATGAAATTCTAGCCCTCTGTTTTGCTCTGATAACCCTGAAATGCAATGCCAGAAGATTGTGCGGGATAAGCCATTTACTTCATAGGGAATATGTAGAATTTCCTAAACACTGGTAGTGATGATAATGGATGTGTATTTCTTTGATAGGTATAACAGAATACAGATAAGCCCCTATTCTTTTTTTTTTTTTTTTTTTTTAAAGATTTATTTATTTAATCCCCCCCCTCCCCTGGTTGTCTGTTCTTGGTGTCTGTTTGCTGCGTCTTGTTTCTTTGTCTGCTTTTGTTTCTTTGTCCGCTTCTGTTGTCGTCAGCGGCACAGGAAGTGTGGGCGGCGCCATTCCTGGGCAGGCTGCACTTTCTTTTCACGCTGGGCGGCTTTCCTCACGGGCGCACTCCTTGCGCGTGGGGGCTCCCCCACGCGGGGGACACCCTTGCGTGGCATGGCACTCCTTGCGCGCATCAGCACTGCGCATGGCCAGCTCCACACGGGTCAAGGAGGCCCGGGGTTTGAACCGCGGACCTCCCATATGGTAGACGGACGCCCTAACCACTGGGCCAAAGTCTGTTTCCCAGCCCCTATTCTTTTATTCTGTGACTCATGATGCATGGCATCCAGGAATAATATTGTCTTTTTTTCAGATCTGTCATAATATTTATGCATTTTACCTGAAGAATCAGCTTGATATATAAATTTGATAGGATGGTGAATAATTGGAAATGCTTTCTAACAGAAGTAATTAGGTTGAATTTACATTGATAAATATTATAGGAGCAACAGACTTTACTTTTTAAGGTTTTCGTATATGCTGAAGGACATTCGCCATCTTAGAAAGTATTAACTGTACCTTAACAGAATATTACTTATTCAGTGTGTAACATAAATTATTGTGTTACAATTATGAAGAACTTACAGTACCAGAAGTCATTTTATAAATCAGTTTTTGAATATCTGAGGAATATTCTTTTCATCGATATCCAAATATTTGTGAAATTAATGTATTAGATATGCTCTTTTAAGCCACACAGTTCTGAAGTGATCACAATCCCTGAGAGAAAATGCCTTGTATAAAATCTTTCTTAAAGATAATGTGATCTATTGTAATTGCCCCTTCTTCAGACACACAGCTGAGTCTCTTCATGCTGATTTGACTCCATCTGATCATTGATCCAGTTGGTCTAGCAACACCCCAAACTGCCCTTTCCACTCTATATTGTACTTATCTTTCATTACAGCAGTTTTCTGCTTAATACAGTCTCTTCCCTGGGTGTTTTCTGTGCTTCCCTTTGTCTTGCCCTCTATTGCCTACCCTGCTCTTCTTCTTTAATTATTACTTTTTTCAAAAGAGAAATATATATGAAAATGTTCATCTATAATCATTTACTTTGAGGAAATAAATATAAAGTACAACAGATCTGAATAAAATTGTATCTTGCTTAAAGTTTTACATCTATGAAATAGCAGGTATCTGTATATTGCATTATTCAGGGTCAGTATTGTTCTACTTTCTTATTACTCTGAGATCAGTAGCCGCTTGAACTATGCTAACTACTTCAATCTGAGCTTGCCAAATCATGTCAGCACTTCAAAGAGAAAATGGACCTTTTGAAAAATCTGTATTTCTGGGGAAAATTTATTTTAAACTATCACCAGCATTTATAAAGAGGTTTCCATTTTGATAAATAGTTGTCCCATGTTCTTCTTATTGTAACTTCACTTCCAAGCCTTGGAATTCTGTTTTTGCTTTTCTTAAAATTCCCCTGAGCCCTAAAGGCAAAATTTGCCTACAGTTTTCTAAGACACTCCAGAAAAAGAGACAATTTGGTTGAAAACCAAGTGTTTTGGATCACTAAGTTCTTCCTGTAGGTGTGTTACAGGAATGCTCTTATAAATAATGTATTTTAAAAAATCATATATTTTCATGACTTATCTTTGGGTAAAAGGATTTAAGTACAAATGTCTGGTTAAGAAGTATCTTTTTTTTTTGACTGCTCACAATGTGTCTTTGTGCTTTGCTTGTTAAATATCTCTTATATCATCTAATCCTCTTAAGATATTGCACTATGGCTATTGTGTCCCTATTACACAAAGATCATAAGAGCTAACATTTATTGAGTACTTACAAAGTGCTAGGCAGTGTTCTAAGAGCTTACACGCACTGTTTCAGTTATTGACCTTATCAGGAGGTACCAATATTATCCCTGTAACGAACTGAGTTTCCAGAAATGTTAAGTAACTAGCCCAAGTAGCCCAGTGATTGTAGGGATCATCCTTGAGGAGATGATCAAACTCAGGTCTGTGTGATTCCAAAGCCATGCCCTTTCCTCTGTGTCAGTATTTCTCTTTTGTTATTTATCCACTTTTACTTTCTCATTTAAAACTGCTCTAAGTGATTGAGTAATTTAATAGCCTATTTTCCCAATTCTTCAAAGTACTGTGTTTTTCTTTCCTATGGCATGACATCGTCTCCAAAGTGTACATACCTCGCTTTCTGATAAGCTGAGTAGGTTAACATGTTCCTTCCAAAGGCGCCTCTATATTTATAAGTTGTGAAAGGAATGCTGTCAAATCAACTGCACTGCCCTCCTATACACCTCCACATTGCTTTGGTAAAAATGCTCTTATGATTGGGGGTGTCAGTTCAGTTGCTAGGACTTATTTAGTTCCTGGATCTCACGGATAAACCTGCCAGCTCAGGTGTCAATTAAGCTGCAGAATGTGAAGAGCATTTGGGAGGTTGATGTTTAGTGAGTCCTGTGCGGCAGTCATCGCACATCATTCCTCCCAAGGTCAAGAAGGTCTTAGTTGTTGACAGTGATAATTTAGCCCTGAGCCAAACTACTGTTAAATCGTCTATCTAGAGGCAAAGAAGCTCAAACTTTTATTCTCCATCACCATGTCACCTCTGTACTCAATTTTCCCCCATTACTGGTCCACATTTTCCTGTGAAATTCCACATTTTTCTCTTACTGTCAGAGAGAGAGAAAGAGAAAATTTTATTTTGTAATAATGCCAAAACACATGTGTTTGTTCAACTAGCGCGCTGTACTGCTGGAACTTGGGAATGATTCAGCTGACGATACGCTTGTCATCTGCATTTACACATGCAGACTCGCTCTGCTGGTAGTGTGCCAGTCTCTGGCCATTTGCTGTGTGTGTATTTTCCCCTTTCTGCCTAGTTTAAAGATTCCTATAATCTTACATGCAATACCTCTTGTCACTTCACACTCTAGAGGTAAAAGTGAATGAGTGCTGCTTAGTAAACAATGCTGTTTTCAATAGATTTTTATTTTTAAGCCTCAGAAAAATCATTATTCACAGAAGGTAGCTCAAGAATTTAGCCTGGCGGAAAGTAGAAACTTGATAAGTTTAGTTGTTAAAAAATCTGATTCTGTCAAATAAATGTGTTTTGAGCTGGTCGGTATCAAATTAACCTTTGCTCGCTACAATTGGTTTTAACGCTAGGAGAAAAAACAGACTTTTAAATCATTTAAAAACTTTGGATCTTGTAAAGACAACTTTTAAGCACCTGGCCCTGAACCAACTAAATAGTTGGTTACCTTGATGCGTGGCCAACTTTTCATCCATCTGTGCGTCAGCCAGAGTATGTGACCTCCTTTTTTCATTATGATTTACTTAGATATAATAGATGCCCTGCTCTTGGTTTTCTCCTTATGTACTATGCATATGTCTAATGAGAGCCCTTTGAATATTATCTTACAACTGGGAAGAGTCAATCTTCAAAATTCCACAATATAACAGTTTTTAAAGAGCAAGAGTTATCTCATTTATATCCAGTGTCTGGCACAATGATTAGGGATATTGCAAGTACTCTCTAAATATGTGATGAGGGATGGATGGATGGATGGGCAGGCGGGCGGGTGGGTGGATGAATGAATGGACACATATGCTAAAATCCTGTTCATGTTTAAGTAGCGTATTCCTTCTTGAAACTGAACTTCTAGGACATGCCTAAATAATGTCATAGCCCAAAAATTGTGAAGTCAGTTTATTTTTATTTGATTCCCAGTTCCACCAAATCAAGCTTTTGTACCACGGGCAAGGTACTTAAGCTCTCTGTGCTTCTCTTTGCTAATTTCTTCTTTTGTAATTTGGGGGTAATAGTAGTATCTCATAGGAATGTTATGAGAATTGAATGTGACAATACACATAAAGTGCTTGGGATAGGGCCTGGCATGTAGGAAGCTGCTCTGTAATGTTTCTGTTCTTATTATATTACCTTCAAAGAAAAAGTAGAATTGCAATGTGCTGTGTCAACAGACAAACTGAAAAAATGAATGGAAACTTAATTACACTTGACAAATGCCTATGTTCTTGTGGCTGTGAAAGGATGTTCTTGGTAATGCCCTCGGTTTTGAGAGTGTCTTGGGAAAAGGAAAGCTGGGCTCACAGTGAGCCCAAACTGAGGCTGCTAATGAAACCTAGTGGTTTCATATGGTGGGCACAGCATAAGAGCCATCATTGGGCTTTTCTGATTACCTGTGATAAGTAAACAAGAATTAGCATGACTATAGAATTTTTGTCCAAACAAGGAAGAGAGTGCTATTATAATTAAATATAATAATGAGGACAAGTAGAATGCTTCTAAGCCAACTGATATTGATGATTATCCTGATGCTGTTGAAATAGTTAAAAAAAAAAAAAGAGTTCTATTACTTTGAAGTACAGTATACACTTCCAATACATATATGGTCTGGTCCATATAAAAAATTTTCTAGAATCTTCTACCTTTGATGGGTGTCTTACCTTGAAATGCCTTCCAGAAGAGGATAAATGGATCATTTATCCTACCTCTGTTTTGTTTCATTCATTAGTACATAAAATGAACTTCTATTGTTTTTAGATCTCAGTTACTTTCCCCAATCTCAGTGCCAGCTACTGGGGCTGTTAGTGGAGTGCAAATTCCTCATCTATGGTAGACTGGAAAGTAATGGGAGAGGATGACATGAGTTAAGAATTGAGTTTCTCCTTAATCCAAATTTTTAACCAATGATTACCTACCTGAATTGAATTCTATTTTTCTAGAGTAGAGAATCATAACCGTTACAGTTCAGTTAACCCAGGCTCTTTGATGTACAATTGAGGAAAATGAAAATATTTAAATTAGTGGCTTTCATAGGTTGTTCATTTTCTTCATGTTAGAACCAGACCAGAACTCAGGTTTCTGTTGTTGAATCAAGAGCTCTTTTCAGTGCCCCGGTTAAATCAGCAAAGAATTTTGTAGACTAAATAAGTTAAATACACCCTCTATGTTCTTTACCGCTGAGACTTTCTACAAAATAGTATAAAATTAGGGAATTATTTACATCTGGATTCATCCTCTTGTGAGAGTATTTGGATTTGAGAGCAAGTGGCACCCTGCCAGTGACAAATGGAGGCACTGCGATTGCCTTCCCATCATCCGCTACCTTTTATGGTGTGGAGGGATTTCTTGCTTTCCTTTGTGACCCAGCTGTGAAGCAGCTGTTGTTTGGTCCTGCTCTTCTACTCTCATAAAGCAGCTTTCCTAGCCACCATCAGATGTTTTAAACTATTGCAGCACAAGTGTCAGTTCTGAGCTCAGGCCTGCCGGATAGGGGCCAATCACCATAGCCACTCCAAATGCTCTTGTCAAACAGTTTGGAGCTGGAGAGATCAAGTGAGTGCTCATGGAGATGGTCATGACAAACGAGGAGTACCCATTGCATTGCATAAATGGCCCAGCTGAATGGTTTGGAGTCGTTGCTAATAGGGGATTTCCAATTGCAGAAATTCCCTAAATGGATATCACATCGAATAAGTAACCATCTAAAGTAAACTTTCCTATTGGACACCATTTTCCATGAATGTTTGGTGCTGTCTTATGGACATAGAATGTTGATAAAAGGAGTGGCTTCTTGTTTTCCCCTTGAGGAGGGGATGTATTGACATTGATGACAGTAGGAGTGAAATTTTGGGTATCACACCTCGAAATTTAGTCAGATCTACCCACTGGAAACTATGCTCTCTATTACATAGGTAATAGTACTTCAGGGAAAGTATGCATTTAAAAAGTGTGCATTGATTACTTGCTTTTTCAAGGTATTCTATGTTCTTCATGCATTTATAAGCACCTACAGTCATCTGGCCCTTGACTAAGTGATGACTAAACAATTCCCCTAAAGAGATCTACAATTAGAAGAAGAGATTAAAAAAGCTGTTTACCATACCATACGCCAAGTGTTACAACCTCAAGTAGGAGTCAAGTTCTGTGAAGCTTCCAGGAAAAAGGATGCAACTTGGAGAATTCTGGGAAGGTTTAATTTGGCCATTACCATAATTGGAAAGCTATCTAAGATTTCTGAAAGTAGATTTTTAAAATATTAACTTCTGTTTTTCAATTAAACTAAGAAAAAAAACTAGGCATTAATGTTTATGACCAGTCACAATTTTTATTGTGATTTTCTGGATTCTTTTTAGAAATCCTCATTGCCTCATCTTTTGTGGCTGACATTCTCTCTCCCTTCCCATTCACAGCTAGACATTCTGGCAGAGTTGTCTCTAAGTACAGTGTCCATTTCTTCACTCCATTCTCTCAAATTTCCTCTTACTGCCTCTGGCTTCAGGGCCTATTATTCCTTAGAAATGCACCTTTCTGAGGTCATCAGTGATGTCTGTGTTCCTAAATCTAGTGGTTATTTTTCAGCATTTGACACAATTGACAATTTTCTTGGAATACTGAATTACCTTCCCTTCTGCTTCGTGATTCAGCCTCAGCAACAAACCACATCCTTGACATCTCACATGTCCCAAAGGTGTCTCAGTCTTTACAGTTCCCAAAACTGAGCACATAATCATATGGCTGGTATTCTTTTTCTAGAGCTTCCTTAAAAAATTACTGCAAATTCTAAGTGGCTTAAAACAACAGAAATGTATACTTTCCCAGTTCTGGAGGCTAGAAATCTGAAATCAAGGTGTTGGCAATGCCAGGCTCTCTCTCTGAAGGCTCTAGGGAAGAATTCTTCCTGGCCTCTTCCAGCTTCTCGTGTTTCCAGGCATTTCTTAGCTTGTGGCAACATAACGCCAGTCTCTGCCTTTGTCCTCACGTGGCTGTCTTCTTCCTGTTTGGCTCCAGATTTCTCTCTTTTTTTCAGGTTTCTAATAAATTTACCAGCAGCAAAGTCAAACACAAGTCCATTTACCCAGAGAACTGAAAAAGCAGTCTCCCAGTATGACATCGTATATAGCATTGTTCTCTGTAGAACTGAAGGTAAATGATAGATTAATAAACACTACAAGAAGGCTGATATTGTTCTGTTTCTCAGCTTTTTTTTTTTTTTTTACATTAGGATGCATTTTTCCCCCATTTACTACCCTATTATTAATACCTTGCATTAGTAAGGTATATAAATTACAGTTCTGAAAGAACATTTCTATAATTGTATTATTAACTATATATAGTTCATCATGTAAAATAGGGTTCACTGTGTTGTACAGTCCTATGTTTTATCTTTTAATTTTTATTCTAGTAGCATATCTATGACCTAAAATTTCCCCTCTTAACCACATTCACATATGTATTTCAACGGTGTTAATTATATCCCCAATGTTGTACTACCATCACCACCACCCATTTCCCAAATTTTAGTCAACCCCAACAGAAATTCTTTACAAATTAAGCATTAACTCCCCATTCCCTACCAACAGCCCAGCCCCTGGTAACCTATAATCTAGATTCTATTAATAACTCTATCAGCTTGTTTATTCTATTATTTCATATATGTGAGATCATGCAGTATTAGTCCTTTTGTGCATGGCATATTTCTCTCAGTGTAAAGTCTTCAAGATTCATCCACGTTGTTATATATATCAGGTCTTCATTCTTTTTAAGCTGAATTATATTCCATTGTATGTATGTATATTCCACATTTTGTTCGTAAATTCATCACTTGGTGAACACTTGAGTTGCTTCCATCCTTTGGCAATTGTAAATGATGCTGCTAGGAACATCAGTGTGCAAAATATCTGCCCCAGTCCCTGCCTTCTGTTTTTTTGGATATATACCTAATAGAGGGATTGAGGAGTCATTTGGTAATTCTATGCTTATCTTTCTGAAGAGCTACCAAACTGTCTTCCACAGAGGCTTTATATACCATTTTACATTTCCATCAGCAACTAATGAGTACTCCTATTTCTCCACATCCTCTGCAACACTTGGAATTTTCTGTATTTTTTTTTTAAAGTTGCCTTTCTAGTGGTATGAAATGGTATCTCATTGTGGTTTCGATTTGCATTTTCCAAATCACTAGAGATATTGACTATCATTTTTCATTTTTTTTGTACAATTGTTTCACCTTCAGGAGAAGGCTTTCTTTCCTGTGTTCATCTCTGGGAATCTTGATCTGTTCTGTTTAATTCACCATTCTTCAGGCTCTGTTGTCACCCAGAGTTCCAAGCTGGTGAAAATTGTCCTTTTATCAGTTGATTCTGAGGGGAGACTTTTCTAGGGTATATCTAATTTCACCATGTTGATGATTTCACTCCTCTCCTCTCTCTTACGAAGACCCCAGCCATGTTGGATTTGGGGCACACCCTAATCCAGAATGACCTCATCATAACTTGATTTACAAAACAGGCAAAGACCTTTTTTCTAATAAGACCACATTCACAGCTACTGGGAGTTACAACTTGAACATGTCATTTTGGAGGATGCAATTCACCCCACAACACTTTATAAACCTGGAACTCTTCCAGCATTATATGTCTTGGTAAATAAGGTGTTTACTACCTTCCTTTCACAATCCAGAAGCCTAGAAGTGATCTTGTTACTTCTGTCTCCCTCATCCCACCACCCCCTATCCTATCCATCATGAAATCCTGTCTGCTTTACCTAATTATCTGTCATGCCATTCTACTAATCTTTATCTTCACTATTACCTCCATCACTCTAGATTAAGCCTGTACTGATCTGCCTTTGACCCCTTTGCGCACTTCCAGCTTGTTCTTTATACTGTACTCAGAACGATCTTACCAAACACCAGGTAATGACCCACTTATTTAGTAGTATCACCTAAAAGGCAGGTGAGCTCGGTTTTTCCCTGTCTTATAGCATGTCACACCTTCAGTTTTTAGCTCTCCTTCACTCACCCTGGTATTCATTTGTTCTTGTTTGTGTTCCTGCCACAAAAATTTTACCTTTCTGCTTTTCTACTTAGAATACTTTGCGACTCTAGTTTAACTCCAATTTAATCAGACTGTTCTAGTTTGCTAAAAACTGTCTAAAGCAATAGACCAGAAATGGGTTGGCTTTTACAAAGGGAATTTATTAACTTAAAAACTTACAGTTCTGAGGCTGAGAAAAATGTCCAGATCAAGGCATCAGGCAACACTCTCTCTCTTTAAGAATGGCTGCGGGCAATCCTGGGACTCCTCTGTCAAATGGGAAGGAACCTAGCAGTGTCTCCCTTCTTCTCTAGGTCTTTTTTTTTTTTTTTAATGAGATTTATTTATTTTATTTATTTCCCCCCCCCCCCCCCCCCCCAGTTGTCTGTTCTCTGTGTCTATTTGCTGTGTGTTCTTCTTTGACCTCCTCTGTTGTTGTCAGTGCCACGGGAATCTGTGTTTCTTTTTTGTTGCATCATCTTGTTGTGTCAGCTCTCCATGTATGTGGCACCATTCCTGGGCAGGCTGAACTTTCTTTCGCATTGGGCAGCTCTCCTTACGGGGCGCACTCCTTGTGTGTGGGGCTCCCCTACATGGGGGACACCCCTGCGTGGCACGGCACTCCTTGCACGCATCAGCACTACGTGTGGGCCAGCTGCACACAGGTCAAGGAGGCCCGGGGTTTGAACCGCAGACCTCCCATGTGGTAGACAGATGCCCTATCCCCTGGGCCAAGTCCGTTTCCCTTTCTCTAGGTCTTGTTGCTTTCACCTTCCCAGTTTCCATGGCTTCCTCTCTCAGCTTCCATGGGTTTCTCTCTGTGTTCCTATGTCTCTGTCTGTCTTTCTCCACATTTATCCCATTTATAAAGGAATCCAGTTAGAGGATTAAGATCCACCCTGGGTCATGCCTTACTGAGTTAATCTAATTAAAATGCCCTTAACCGAAGTGACCTAATCAAAGGTCTCACCCACAATAGGTTCACACTCACAGGAATGGATTAGCTCTAAGGACGATTTTCTGGGCTGCGTAGAGTCTTGAAAGTATCATATATACACACCTTTTTTCATTCAAACATCAATTTCTTAGGTCACCTTTCCTGACATCTCCAACTATGTAAAACAGTCAGAGGTCAAACTCACATTCCCTGATTTTGATCCACTCATAACAGTTTCCGATCTGGAAGCTTATGAGGGCAGGGGTTGTGTCTGTTTTTATTTGCTGTTTTCATTTTAGTGCTTATCACCATGCTAGGCACATGGTAGGTGCCCAATAAATATTTGTTGGATTTAGGGAATCAATGAATAAATTGAATAAATTGGTAATTTCATGGTTTTTATTAAAAGTAGATATTTTTGTTTGGTTTGTGATTCAAAGATAAAGCTATATGCATAATTCTAAATTCTAACTATGATAAATTTTAGAGACTAGGGAGCTGATGCTCAATTTGTGAAGATTTTGTAATAAGGTTAATATGTGGGTATGACTGAGGTTTAAAAGGGAAAGTTTAGAGCTGTGGATGTCACTAGAAGGAAAGCTAAAGGATGAAACATGGGACTGTATAACATAGTAAACCCTGTTGTGGACAATGAATGTGGTCAAATATAAGAATGTTCTTCTGTGAATTAGAACAAATGTATGTTAACTGTTATAGTTAATAGCACAAGTAAAAGGAAGTTCTTTCATGAACTAAAGAAAACAAATGTACAACAATAATACAATGTGTTACTGTGTTAATAATAGGGTGGTATATGGGGAAAAGTTTCCACCTAATGAAAACTATGGGCAATAGTTATTAGTACTATTTTAATAATCTTCCATCAATTGTAACAACGGTAACTTCTGTTAAAAAAGAAAATTACAAAAAATTGCTATTATCAATTGTAACTAATGTTCCACACTGATGCAAATGCAAGTTGTTCTTGGTGAAGTGGCATATGGGAATCGTGTATTTTATGCATGATTGTTCTGTAACCCCATAGTTCTCTAATTAAAAAAAGTAATGATACGCATAACTTTTTTGTTTTAGGAGGTACAGGGGATTGAACTTGGGACCTCATACATGAGAAGCAAGTGCTCAACCACTGAGCTATACCCACTCCACAAAATTATATTTGTACTACTCATGCTCTTTATTTTTTTATTTCATTTTATTTTAATTTTTAGGAGGTACCAGGGATTGAACCTGGGACCTCATACATGCGAAGCAGGCACTCAATCACTGAGCTACACTCACTCCACTGCATAACTTTTAAAGTTATAGTAAATTTAAAGTAAATTTTAATTTTTAAAGTAAGATTTAGTAAAGTAAAATTTATATACTTTAAAAATGTATAACAATCACAAATTTAATTCACAGCAAAAATTCTACTTCCTTCATATGAACTTCTTTAGGCATTTTAATACAATATCTGAATGCTGTTTTTATCAATTAAGATTATAGATGGATAAGGTGTTGGTTTTAACTTGACTTTGAGCTTAGTGTAGAAATGTAATATAGTGGCCCAGGTGGAGCCAAAGCTGAGGTTATATTCTATCAAATTAATTATCTGAAATGTCATTACAGTATGTGTGGATGACCTCTTTAAGCTTGACAGGAAATTATAATAACTAACAGATGTAGAAAGGAAATGAAAACTTGTAGTATAACAGTAAATCTGAGTAAGCTAAACACTGTCAGTTATGTAATATTTGTGGAAGTTTGCTATTTTGTGTTTATACCTTAAAATCCAATATTTTTACTCAAAATGTCAAAGCTGTGTACTAAGCAACAGAGTTAAATTTTAATAGCCTTTATATTTAAAAATTATCAAATATTGAATATAAATATTTGTGAAAGGCAAGTTATAATTTGCAATGGTAATTTATAATGGACCCATATGTTTATGTTTTTTACTGTTTTTTAAATATAATATTTTTGTTCTTATTAATAACATAATGATTAAAAAGGAAGTAGGCGAGATGTTTTTTCTCTTGCTTCTCACCTTGCCATTCTTGCAATTTATTTTCCTTATACCATCTTTTCATGCAAAGTACTAGATATCTGGTGCTCTTACTTCTTGCCACTACTTAGTCTATGGCTTCCCATTATACCATTCTTTCTGAATTAGTCTTCATACTCTATTCCCTTAGCATATGAATCAAACAGAACTCTATTACCCAGCTACACTTGAATCTTTCTACTCAGACCTGCTTCCACAGCCTTCACCATATAAACAAATTATACCTGCACTCACCCAGAAGCCACAAGCCAAAAACTGCAGAGTCATCCTTAACTCTTCTTTTTACCTTACACCTGTACTCATTCTATCTACCGCTTCTCTGAGCCTATGTTCAAAAGAGATCCCAAATCTAATACTTCTCACCATCTCCACTGGTCTCAGCTTAATCTAAGACATGGAGTATTAATAACCTCCCAAGAGGTCTCCCTGTTTCCTCTTTTGCTCCTCCCATAGTCAACACACCCAACATTTTAGAGTGGTCTTTTTAAAAAAACGTAAGTGAGATCATGCTGTACCTCTATTTAAAATCTTCCATTGGTGGTCTTTCTACTTAAAATAAATTTCAAACTCCTTCCAGTATCCTACTAGGCCACACAGTATTGGTCCCTACCATCTCCCATGGAAGAACTTTTATCATTAATGTAAAGGCAGTGGCCACCAGAAGTTCTGAGGGGAGGGGGTGGGAGAGGGGAAGAATAGGTGTAACATGAGGGCAATTTGGGGACCTTGGAATTGGCCTATATGAGATTGCAATGACCAGATACAGGCAATTATATATTTTCTCATAACTCCCAAAATTGTGTGGGGCAAAGTGTAAGCTATAATGTAAACTGTAGTCCGTGCTTCAATGTGTATTCATCAGTTTTAACAAATGTATCGCACTAATGAAGGATGTTTTTAATGTGGGAAAGTGTGAAAGGGGGAAGGGTTGGAACATATAGGAATCCCCTGTATATTTTTTTATGTAACATTTATGTAATCTAAACTTCTTCAAAAATTAAAAAAAAGAAAAAATGTACCAAACCAAAAAGAATAAAAAAGAACCATTTGCTATGAATCTCTGTAAGACATGGTGCCTAATATTTCAATCATGCTAGAGTTTTGCATGGCTCGCTCTCATTCCCCTATAGGTCATGCTTTAATGCTACCAATGCCTTTTCTTGACCCTTCATCTAATGTAACCCCACCCCACAGTAGTGGATTGCTCTGTCCTCTTAGGCTGGCTTAACTTTCCCTGAAGCACTTAAGATTGACTAACAGCATTACCTGTTTGTGTGTAAACTATACTTTCCACCGTTGGAATCCAGCCATTGTCTTGATTACCAAGGCTTGAACACAACCTGACACATAACAGAAACTTAATCCATCTTTATGTGCGAAACAATACATCACTGAAGCATTCTTTTTCCCTTCTCAGTAGACTTCAGTGTACATTTCTGTATTCCTGAGATACTTAGTTCAACCACTAACGCAGCTTTCTTTTAAAAGTCTGCTGTAGATGTAGGCTTCTCTGCCCATCAGTCTTGAGATACCTAGGTTAGCAGTGGATCTTGATCTTTCTTTCCTGGTTTAAATAATATTGAATGAGTTTAACATGTTTTTATAGGTGTATTGGCCATTTGTATTTTAATATTTACAAATTGATGGTTTGTGCCCTTTGCTCATATAATGTTCGACTTTCAGACTAGGAATTCAGCTGCATGTGAATGATATACTTGTTTTATTTGAATGAAACTCGGTCAGTTGCAATCTTTTATCCTACTTGGCCAACTATACAATTTCACCCGCATATGTGAACTTAAATCCGGTAGGAGATGGAGGCTGACCTGCTCATCTTAGTTAGAGCTGACACCTTTCTTTACCTTGACATTTGAGGGCATTGTAGCGGGATCCAGCATGGGTTTCTGGGTGGCTTTGCTCAAGATGAGAGTTCTCATTCTGGGTTCCAGCCTTGTCCTAGGAACACCACACAGCCATCACTCCCTTTTGTTGTCTTGGGCCCTACTCTGGGCAGTGTTCCTGTACAAAATGTGACCTCCCCTTTCTCCTCTAGCTGCCCTCAGTGGTAATTGGCATACATATTCAATGTTCTTAAGTCCTATGACAAGGTGTTCCCAAGGGAGTTGTCTTCCTGGCAGCTTCTGCTTTGGGATGTTTAGTAAAAGAGGGTGCAAAAAGGCCTGAAATGAATGGAAAGTGGGATTTAGAGTACAATTCAGGGAGGAAGAATACAAATTAATATCTGTAAATTATTTACTCACATTCTCTTTGAATCAGGTAGCCTTGTTCTGTTACATTTTAATTTTTTTCTAGGAGTGCATTTTTCTATCCCTAAATAATGAATGACACAGGGAGAGATGCTTTGAGAATAGGAAGATAAAATATTTAATTGTGTAAGTTAACACTGTCCCTACCCCTTCACTTTGTTTCTTTTAAGGTTATCTCTGTTCAACAATGTGCATTGACTTGAGGTATATTAGGGTTAAATAGTTTGTTGTAAATCATCTTGGTTTATAGGAATAAGTTGAACTGTTAGATTTTTTTTTAATTCTGTTTTTTTTTAGAGGAGGAAACATATTTATATCCTGAAGAAACTTCACGTATAAACATTGTGAGGCTTAAGATCTTAAGACGAACTACCAAATAATGCTCCTTTTATTTATAAATGGTGGGTCTCACAAATTAATTTTCCAAGACTACTGCTTAATAGTTTTTCTTTTAAATTTTCTTGAACTATGATTCATGATTAAACAATACATTTACCAAACTACACATAAGTTTTTAACCCCTTTTTATTGACTGCTTCCCTCCCTTATTTATTGTTCATAAAGATGTACATTTGAATGTGAAATGAAGATGATTTTCATTGTTAGAATGTAAAAAATGACTGATGCTCGTAACCATCAAACATTCCCCAAAAGTAAATACTAAATACGTGGAAGTGGACACTAGATGCAGAATTTTCTACCTCACCCTTGTTGCTCAAAATTTTTAGAGCTTAAAGCAGCCTCTGCATAAGTAATAAGAAGACTGAAGGGAAATGCTCTGGTTTGCTCTTTGTGTAATTCTATTTGGTATTCCTGCCAGTGCCAAACACACCCTGGTTAGGATATAAATATTTGGTTGAGAATGTGGGCCGATTCTGAAGAACTCTTTTTATAGTTTTAGAGACTTTAGTTGGTATGACAGTTTCCAGATGTGAAATGGAGAAACTACTACTCCGTTCACAGCTCTGTATTTTCTGCTAACATGTGAATGTGAATAAGTAAGAGAGTAACTGTAAGTAGGTAATATAAATAGTGGTAGCCCACATATTTATCAACTGGTTTTTATAATTAAAGAACATTGGGATGACTATAGAAAAAAAGGTGAAGTCTTGTGGAAAAAATCTGGTTTATGAAAAAAGATTAATGGGCAAAATGATAATATATTTAAGTCATAATGTAATGCTAGGTCTTGGTGTTTTCAGTTGTCATTCCAACTGACATTCCAAATGACCTGCTACAGATGTGATGATGAATGTCCTAAGTAACTTGTTACTAAATGCAAATATATACAGTTTACTTTTTAAAAATGAGACAGAATTGAAGCAGAAGCCCATGACAATGCAATTTTCTCTCATATTTCATATTCTTCTGTCCTTTTTTTAAGTGGGAGTTCCAGGAATTATCAGGGAATTTTTTGTGAATATATGAAAATCTATGTGTCTATTTTTATTTTTGTATGCTTTGTAGTTGGTGAAAGTGCTTATCAGCCATAAGCAGAGATGCTGTTTGTCTTGTACGCCACTCAGGTGGGCGTCTGTTTCAGAATAGTGGTAGTAACATTCAGTTTAGATAGGAAAACAGAATAAGTCAGCTGAAAACTAAAAACGGATCCTACACTGTGAAATAGACTATATAAACGTTACAGACTTTTTTTCCCTTATGGGTATTTGTCTTATTGCTCAGTCAGAAGGGGACTTGGTAAGGCCTAATTATGAATGGAGATAGCATTTTTTCATAAGTTTAAATAATATCTTTCCCCCCTAACACTTAGTACAGTACTACAGATAATATGCTAAGTATAATATAAATAAGTTCATAATCTCCAATCCCTAATTCCTAGGTACTGGTGAAGTCCTTGGTCAGGAAAATGCCTTTACCCTGGTTCTTACCTTCCTTGTTCTCCTCCCATATCCTATAGTGCTCTGCGCTGCTTAAAGTCATTCTAGTTACTTCTTTGTATGATCACTAATTTACTAACTGCAGAGACCTTCTAATCTGGAATTGCTCAAAGTTCTGATGTTAAATTCAGAAGTATTTACCAAGTATATTACTATAGTTATGTTTTTATGTCCTTTACTTCCCAACCTTTTATACTGTCAATTGCTCTTTGCTTCAATATATTGGATTTTTGCTGTTTTAACTGATTTGATTGTGCTAGTACACTAAATTATCATCCACAAATTACAAATACTTAATTTAACTAGGCTTAAAATTTTCAAAACTTAGAATTCAACTTCAAGCTCTCTATTTTATCTATTAAAAGACTTGGTCTGGTGTCTTATTCTAGGTCTCACAGCTACTTATGGCAAAAAATCACCTAGTAAGTTTTGTAACGCTAGTGTGGTAATAATAATGCCTCCTTAAAAGATTATGGTATCATCATAATTAAAGGACAAGGGAAATCACTGTGAATTGAAGCTGTCACAGAGGGCTTTTTAAAAGACACTTCAACTGAGACTTGAAGCCTAAAATGGATGTAGATAAATAAAGAAATATAATAACACTCCAGGTCAGACAAATAGTTATGTGAAGACATAGGGACTATCTTCAGGGATAAGGAAATTGACCTGATAGGGTCTAGAGAATTTATCCAAGAAGATTTGAACTAGATTTTCGAAGACATCAAAAAGTAGGCTGATTATCAAATAGAAAGAGTGGAAACAGGAGCTATTAAAGTGTTTTTTAGCATGGGCATAATATAAACAATTCTTTTTAAAGAATATTAATCTGGCCCTGTTGAGTATGGTGAAATGAAGTATGGTAGTCAGCTAATCTGAGAATCTGTTATAGTACTCTTGTGTGAGATGAAGGGGCCTTATATTTGGGGGAGGGAATGACACAATAGTGGGAGACATTTTATAGGAGAATCATGAAACTTAGTTTCCAGTAATATAGGAGATTGTGACTAGATTGTGAAATTGGTTAAAGATAATTTATGGGTTTTTGATTTTGGTAATCTTTTGGTGTCACGAAGTTGGAAAGAAGAATTCTTCTATGGCAATATTAAGAAGAAAAATCTAAGAATGTCAGAGCTTTATGTGCCAGATCTAAAGCTAATTATTTCCCATTGATTTGTGCTTTTTTTCTTAAAAGCCCTGTGAAATCATTATTAATTGTGTTCAGTTTTTAAAATCAGGGAAAGGAGACCCAGAGATATTATAAAATGTACCCAGAATCACACAGTTAAATAAGTTGAGACAGCAGAATTCAAACACAGGTCTGTCCTAATTCAGTTACTTTCAATGAGGTTGGAAAAATGAACTGATTGTTAAGTTTTCTGAGGTCAATTCCCTTATTTATTGGTATCTTTATTTTATGCCTCCTGCTACTAGGACTTGAAGACAGGAACTCTGTGTTTTTCACTGATGTATCTTCAATTCTCAGAACAGTGAAAGTCAAATAGAAGGCATTCAATAAATAACTTTCAATATATAAAAACAAGGAAATAAGTAAATTAACAAATCACAGAGCTGGCAGTAGAAACTGAGCTCCCCAACCCACATTCCCTTATTGTCATGTACCACCACAGTACCTTTTTCTCAGTTTCTTAACCACCACATGTGACCAAATTTCCCAACCAATATATAAAAGAAAAATGGTGCTTAATATGAGGAGTTTGTACAGCCATTGCATACTCCATAGTGCTTAATTGTAGAAGATGCCAGCATCATCTAAAAGGCCATGTAAAAAACCTGTGAGAAGTGACCGTTTCTTCTTCTTCCTTCTTAATTACCATCCTTCTCAAATAATAATAGTTGAAAGAATAAATTTGATTAAAAATCATGCTACCTCCCAATACCGTGATTCTTTCCTGGGACCCAGTAATATTAGAATGAGTCTGGTTGACTTCTGTATTTGGTTACCTTTTGGTTTTATATGCTCTTACAAGAATTTTACTTTCCTTCTTATTTGACACTTGAATAAGTAAATAATGGTCAAAGCAGAAAGAGAGGACATTGCACAGGGTTGCAATATTTCATCTGGAAAAGAGTGTACTGGCCTTTGATGTATTTATTCTGAACCTACAACTTTGTGGGGCTCATTGCTTTTAATAACCTGGTCCACTGAGCAACCAGAGACCACTGTTCTTTGTGTTCTGATACATGTTTCTAAAGCTACATACTGTTTTTTTGTCAGTGGACTATGCACAAGGTTGTATTTCCCATTTTACTATGGCACTGATAATGACCCAGTTACTTCTCTTCTGTCCTTAAAGACTTGTGGAAGAAAGTTCATTAGCCCTTTTTTATCTTTGCATTTAACCTTTGCATTTACGCTCTACCCTTTACCAAGGATAGATTTCATTTTGCATTTTACTTTTTATCATCATTATGATATCAATGACAGTTCTTTGTATAAGATTTTGTTATATATACAGTCTCACAAATATATGGTCAGTCCTTAAATCATCAATGGAAAATGTTACCATATAAGAATTTTGGTTCAGAAGTAACAATCAGGTGAACACCAAAGTCGAAGAATGTGTATTTTTAGAATCTGCCTGCATTTATATGGTTCCATTAAAACTCAATTTACCTCAAACAAAACTTCCCATATATTTGTTTATTTTCTTCTGAGAATGATGCGAGTATTTACCTAAAACCATAGCCAGGAACTGAGGCTATGACTGTGATGAAACTGGAAGCCATTGAGTGTGTGCTTTGGGTAGATTGTACAAGGCATGGGACTGTGAACCATGTGGTGGATGATGAACTATTGTTAACAGTTCAAATATGAGAGTGTTCTCTCATGAACTATAATAAATATACAATATTAATACATGGTGTTAATAGGGGTGTGTGTGGAAAAAATATATCAAATGTAAGCTGTAAACCATAGCTAGTAGCAATATTTTGATGATGTTCCTTCATAATGTATAACAAATTTCCCACAACAATGCAAAGTGTTGATGGAGGGGTGATATATGGAAATTCTGCAGGTTAAGCATGATTGTTTTGTAAGCTCACAACTTTTCTAATTAAAAAAAAAATACGTTAAGAAAACAAGCTAGAAAGATGAGCTAATTGTAGGATAGCAAAATTTTAGTCCTGGGTGACAGCAGCAAGGATAAGCAATAGCTGTTTTAGCTCCACCAAATTGTGACATAGTTTCTTCATCTATAAAGTGAGCAAATGGGATAAAATGAATTTTAAGTTCATCTCAAAAACTACAATGATTGAAACTCTTTCCAAGGAAGAAGAAAGAACTGAAGGGGAAACAATCGAAGCAAGAAAATGGGGTGCCCCTCCACCCCATTCCTTGAAACTGTCTTATCCTTTTTTTTCCCCCCCATCACTTTTTCTCTTGCTTACCTGGCTTCTTCTTTTCAGAATTCACTGTTGTTTTCAATTCTTCTAATCTTAGTGTTTCCCACCATATCTGACCTTGGTCTTCTCTAACACATTCTCTTTGAGCATCTTCATTTAGATAAAAACGGAACTTCTTACTACTACTTCTCCTTCTCCTTCTCCTCCTCCTTCTCCTTCTTATTCCTCTTTACATTGATGATTACCAAGAAGACATTGGTCTATTTTATTTAGGCCCGGTAGGTAAAAATACCTCATGATCTGTTGCTGAAACATCCATTTTCTCTGTTTTTTAAGGGTCGTAAGAGTGAGGCTGAAAAGTTCTTCTTGAAGGCCATTGAGCTGGATCCCACCAAAGGAAACTGTTACATGCATTATGGTGAGTGATAGTTTTTTCCATGGCACCCGTATTTACTATTATTGTTGATATGAGATTTAGGGTTAGTAAAGATATGCTTAAAAAGTATGTTTTGAGAGGAGGTTTTATTTGTTGTTGTAAATTTAGTCTCATGCTGTATTCTTACCTCCCCATTCAAAACAGATCAAAGAAAGTTATGAGTTATATTTTCATTTAGTATTTTCATAGAACTTCAATAGGGAAGACAGTTTCACAGTTGCTTCTTTCAAGGTTAGTGTAGAATTTCAATGAGATCTCATCAGGAAAGCATCTACTTCCTTGTCTGATGCATAGTGTATACCCAAAATATTAGCTCCCTTTTCATTCTAAATGATAAAGTATTACACATTGAGCATGTTATTAAGATTTAGAGATTTAGTTTTGGTTTCAAAATCTTGCTTTCTGGAAGATATGGGTGCACACTAGCCACTAAATGCCTCAGATTGGGGCCAAGCATAAGCAGTAAAGGATATAAAGGAAGAGTGCCTGGTGCAGGTTAGCCTTGGCCTTAATCAGTCCAGAGGAGTTGACATAGCAACTCTGTCATGCTCTCCTATGGCATTGGTAGTGAGTCATGTGTTAAGCTTATAGCTTGTTTAGTGTTGAGTAAAATGTTCTTATTTCTACCAGATTTGCAGTTGGAATAGCTTTCAGGGTGCCCCAAATCATTTACTTTCGCCATCTCTTCGGAAAAAATGTGTTGTTTTTATTACTGTTGATTTGATGTATTAATTATTTTCAAGTACTAAACATAAAGGTGGATGGAAATTAAATCTTAGGGAAGTAAAGCCAATATGCTTGTGTAATATTTAATTCCTTCTCCCAGTTTCTAGCTAGTAAAAATAAATCATTGACTGTGCACGTGGAAGAATGGAAACAATAAAATAGAGCCTACACTTCACCAACCGCAAATCCATTTCCTAATTTACATTATTGTATGTTTATAAACCTATGGTTGTGATACTTTATCTTTCCAGCATGTAACTTTACACAAATTATTACATAACCACTCCTCATTTTGTTTTACAACGCAGTATATTGCCATGTTAGGATAGCAATTGACTAATTTAAGTTTGCTACAGAAATTATTTCTACATTTTTACTTGTACAAAGTATTTTAAATGAGGATTTTCCCAAGGCATCTATTTTGGGTACCCTGACCATAACTTAAAGAAGTTCTAAGATTATTTTCCCTGAGTACTAAATGACTTCTTGTCATTGCACTTTATGAAAAAGGGTTTTCCCCCCATCTTGCCACCTGCCTTTCCTTTGTCTCAAATTAATTCTACTTACTGCATCTTCTATATTTTTTATTTTATGCTCTAGGTGTTTCATAATCGATTCCTTTATACTTCATCATTGCTACATTTGTAATTGAAATTGAAAAAATTGCTACTGCATTAATTTTATGAGTTGGTCCCTTTATTATTTTGGCTTACCTGTCTTTACCAACTTCTACCTTTTTTCTTTGTTATTTTTATATTATATCATGCTCCTGAATTTTTTTTCAGTGATGCTAGTAGGAAGTATTTCTCTCATGAGAAATTTATGGATTTAGTTTTAACAGAAAATACAACAAATTCTTCATTTTATATATGCTATTTGGAGAATAACATATTCCTTTAAATTCATATGTAAAATCCGATTCTTCTTAGTTCCTCTGGATTATTTCAGTATTTGGGGGAGTGGGGAGAATGACAGACATATATTATTAGAGGTATGTTTTCTAAATGAGGAATGACTGAATAATTCAATTTCATTTTATCAAATAGTTTCAACATTTTTTCCCAATCTGGAGTGAGAAATGGAAACCACTCAAAAGGAGGCATCAAAAGGAGCAGTAGTTATGACTAAATAACTACAAATGGACAGCAAAGCCTACAACTGAGTGCTTGCTATTCCTATTTCACTGTGCTGAGGTTATAAAAAAATGTACATTAAAGGAATATTAAGAATTTTTATTTGGGGGAATCTACGTCAATTGACTGAATTTTAGAGCTTGAAGTTCTTTTTAAATGACCTAATATAACCCCTTTGTTACACAAATAATTACACTAAAACCTGCAGAAATTAAGTTGACTCGCCCAGTTAGTTGTAGGTAATTAAATTCTGGGCCCCTTGATTCCTGTCATTGCTTTTTCCCTATATCATATGCTTCATTTCTTTTTAGAGCATTGATAGACAGATTTTTATGAACAGTTGGCCTTTTTGTGCATAGCTTTAAAATGTCATGATCATGTAAGTAATGACTTAGCTTAAAATTCTTAGGGAAAGGGTTTTTAAGTTTAATATTTGTAAGCTGCATCTACAAGGAGCAAAACACTATTTTAAGCACTGGGGTAGACATATAAGTAAAAATATAAGATGATTTCAGAATGTGACTACCATTATGTAGGATATAAACAGCTTGATGTCATCTTTAGAAGGCCTGATGAGGTGGGAACTGGACCCTTCTTGAGATAGGGTAGTAAGGGAAGGCACCTTTAAGAAGGTGACATTTGAAAGCTTAGAGCTTAAGCCAGCTATTTGAAAAGCTAGGTAGGAGCATTTCACACAGAAGAAACAAGTCCAGAGGTCAGAGGCAAGAACAAGTTTATGGTTTTCTAAGAGAAAGAAGGCCAGTGTGACTGGAGCATATTAAACCTGATTGTTAAAGTAGGAGGAGATGAGGCCAGAGATGAGGAAGAGGTAGAGCCCATAGGGCCTTGTAGACCAGGCTCAGGAATATGTAGTTTATTCTGAAAGTAATGGAAGGGAACACATAGAGAACACAGGATTAGAGGGGAATCAGAAGAAAGCAAGGGGAAGTTCTTTAGTGGGATATTGATATGTTTTAGGCAAGAGATGATGGTGGCTTCAAGTTGGGGGTAGTTGTAGGAATGAAAATACTGATATTGAAATTATCTATCTTCCTTAGAAGATTCTAAGCTAATGAAGAATAGGGAAGACCTATTTTCCATGTTCTCACCACCAGTATGCAATAATGTGCAATAAATGTTTGCTGAGCTCAGTTAGGAATATTCTACCTTCTAGAATCAGATGTGGGTTCTAAAACTTACTGAAAGTCTGTTTCCTTTTGAAGTTTTATTACTTTTTGTCTGGCACGTAGATTTCTCTGAGAATTATATTAGTTCCTCTCCAACTTACTGGTTATATATACTCTTAGGATATTTATACCTAATATTGAATGAATAATAGCACTTGCACAGCTTAAAAATAAAATTTTAAAATGGAATACATGTGTTGTTTTGAGTCTTTTTATTGCTTTTGCAATTGCCAATGAAAATGCACCAGTGGGTGAGTTTTGTTCTATTGGAAATGAACTCTCCTGGGCAATTGTGTTTTTGGTTTGCTTGTTAGTGATACAAGAGGCTTGGAAAATACTGTTCAGTTTGTAAAATTGGTTCAATAAGTGGGTTAAATATAGCGCTCTGTGGGACCATTAGTCTATGAAAATCAGATACTTTATCTGTAAAGTGAAAGGGTAAAGTGGATTTCCAAAATATTTTCCAACATTGAATTTTCATTTTGTCTCTAGTATATACTCAATCTTCCACTAGTCTTCTATCAACTATTTTAAAGAATGTATAGAAAATAGGTTTCAAACTGTGGTATCAGTAATGTGATAATATTGTATATCCATATGTCATCAAGTTTACAGTGTATTCACATGTCCATATGAAACAAATCATGTGAAGTATTTATGGGATTTAGTTTATAATCTCAAAAGTGAGGATTTGGTGCTTGATGTCTCACATGACCTTATAATTCCATAGGTTCTCTATGGAATCCCTCTGTGGCTCCAACACAAAAGTTTTGCCAAGAGAATGAAGGCTAAGACAAGAATTCTCTCTTAAAAAAAAAAAAAAGGAATGACTAGAAAAACCATTGTCAGATGGAATATATTATAAATCTTGAGGTTATCTTTAGGTGTACAATGCGGTAAATTTTATATAGATTGAAACAACTTAATTCGGTAAACATTTGTTATAAGGTTCCTACTATGTATAAAACCTAGTAAATGTATAATTCATCAATTATTGAGGACAAAAGCATAGAAGTTTAAAATGGAGCACATTGTGATAAATACTATTGGACCTTGGATAGTTTCTTCTTTTCCTGTCTACCTCTTAACTTTATGTTTCTGAGAATAAAGCCTTCAGTCCCATGACCTCCATTGTTGATACTCTCTCTGGGAGTACTGTTCACTTCCCAGGTGTCAATGATACAGTGACAAGTCCTGAACCTCTTTACCTTCAGCCTCCAGCTCAGTGTTTATTGAGTATCAGTACTAGTTGTAGGACACAGCAGAGTGCAAGACAGCCTCCAGGGGAGGTTACACATTGATGAGGAAGGCACAAAGTACAAAATAATGATGTATTTACAATTGTAGTTGGCTTTAAAAAAGGAGAAGCAGAAAAGAACCATGAACAGGAATGCAAGTGCAAGAGGAGTATGAAACTATTTGAAAGATGAGAATGAGTTCACCAGACTAAAGTGTGGGGATGAAGGGATGCAATGGAGAACATTAAAGCAGAAAGAATGCTTAAGGCAAAAGGCACATGCGCGTGGGGAATAGTTCAATGACAGAACTAAAAAGGTAGTTGTGAAAAGACACATCATGGTTCAACAGAAGGAAGAATGACCCAACTACTAGAGCTGTCTGGTTATAAAAGGGCCTATGCAAATGAAATGAATGCTTATTGAAGGTTTTAAGGTGTGGGTTTATAAGGTTAATAGAGAGAACTGAAGAATTGGGAATGGTCTGCACAACCATTAAACATTTTAACCCTGAGATTCACTTATTCTGTCATTCTTTTTCTTGGGCCCACAGAAGAGTATAGATTTTTTTCTCTCTAATTATAAATGTCTAGTTTTGTGTGCCTTTGCAGTAGCAAGAAATAGCACTAATTTGTTTCTTCATTTTGGACCCACTTTAGCTTCCCCCCTCCATTCACCTACCATTCATTCTTTCATTATTTGATCTCTCTTTCAATATAGCCGTCAAATTATTAGAGTTACTGTATTCCAGGAAATATACCTTGTGTTTGTGACAAATTAGCGAACAAGACAGATCCTGCTACAAGGCAAAGAATTTCTGTTAAATATTATGAAGGCCTGGTAGATTCGGTAGATATACAGAATCATACATTCTATACAGAATCAGCATGTTAAATAGCTGTGTATTTAACATGTAATACAGTAACAGCTCTGAGTGAACGGAATAGTTCTGGACAATTTATTTTTTATTTTTTATTATTTTTTAAAGATTTTATTTTATTTTATTTCTCCCCTCTCCCCCCGCCCCAGTTGTCTGTTCTATTTGTTGCGTGTTCTTCTTTGTCTGCTTCTATTGTTGTCATTGGCACGGGAATCTGTGTCTCTTTTTGTTGAGTCATGTTGTATCAACTCTCCGTGTGTGCAGCACCATTCGTGGGCAGGCTGCACTTTCTTTCGTGCTGGGCGGCTCTCCTTACGGGGAGCACTCCTTGTGCATGGGGCTCCCCTACGCGGGGACACCCCTGCATGGCACAGCACTCCTTGTGCGCATCAGCACTGCATGTGGGCCAGCTCCACACGGGTCAAGGAGGCCTGGGGTTTGAACCACGGACCTCCCATGTGGTGTACGACTTCCTAACCACTGGGCCAAGTCTGCTTCCCTGGACAATTTAAAAATAAATAATTTCAGCATTTATAAATAAAGAGTTGTTTTACCACTTTAGCCCTTACTACTCTAGTTCTTAATCCTGATTCTGATTTTTATCTCTTCTCCATTTTAGAACTCCCAAATAGTCTTCCTGCATTTATAAAACACCTTACCATATCCCCAGTATAGCCCTGTGAGATAGGAGTGGAGCCCAACTCCATTCAACTAAAAAAATGGAAGCTCAGAATTTTAAAATGACTTCCTGAATGAGAAAATTTCAACATAAGTAGCAGAGGAAGAATTATTTAAATTTCAGGCACTGAGAGAAATTGTTAGACTATTATTAGGTTTGAACTTCTGAAAAAATAACCTAGAAAATATGTAATGGGTTGAATTGGTGAGAGGCCTGTGATTATTTTTCATTATTCATAATTAAAACTACTTAGAAGATGGCAATGAAACAAGGTTGATTGTGTTGCAAAATTTCATTTTTAATCACTTCAGAAACAGCAGGAGTAGTTTAAATTAAATAATGAAATAATAGCATTGCCTTGATTAAAAATGAAAATACTTTTTGGGTGCAACATTGCAAAGTTATGTTGAGATTGCAATCATACTTAATGCTTAAGACCAAAACATTTTTAATATCAGTGTTTAATGTACTGTTATTGCTTCAAAGACAGCACAAGCGGTGCCCAGATGTATAATTACAGTAGGATTTTTCTAAAGGTTGTTCCAAGCTACCTTATTTCTTACCCGAGGTTTTGTAACTGAAGGTTAACACTTAACAAATGATTATGATGACTGAATTGTTATATAGATGCTTTTTTCTTATTTTTCCAGTATATCATAGAATAGCTAAAAGCTAATACCTGAAATTATTGAAACTGGCAAGATCAGCTTCACCTTATGTATACTTAGTATTGTGATGGTGATTCTAGACTGATCTGACCTTCATTTATGGTTATTGCAAACTAGGCTCACCCTTCTGTATACTTGCTATTGTGATGTTAACCACTGCACCCTGCCCTGTTGAATCCATAAAAACCCTAAAATTCTGGAAATCAGAGAGGCAGCTTGGGACTTTTAGGTCACTGTTCTCCTTTGCTTGTGCAACAAACAAACGTTCTCTCTTTGAAACCCAGTGTCTCAGAAATTGGTCTTTAAGGTGTATCGGGAAGAACCTGTTTTTGCTTGGTGTCAGTTTTTCATTTTTAAATTCTCTATTATTAAAATGTATTTAATAAAATAATATTCAATCATCATACCTGTGTGTATATTACATGAGAAACTTTTCAAAACTGTTTAGAATTAAAACAAACTTTCCCATGAGTAAAATGAGAAGATATAGGGAAAGGAATTTTTTTTTTTTAATTTGGCAGGGAAGGGGGTTCTTTTTTTTTCTTACACTTTTTTTTATTAAAGTTAATAGATCACAAAGAATGTTACATTAAAAAACATAAGAGGTCTCCATATACCCCACTTCCCACCCCCAACCCCATCATTTTTGTAAATTGTATTTTTTTGAAAATATATACATCACAAAAAGAACGTTACATTAAAAAATGTAAGAAGTTCCCATATAACCCCTCACCCCCTCACCCCCCTCCTCCCACACCAACAACCTCCTCCGTCATTTTGGCACACTCGTCATACTTGGTGAACACAATTTGGATCACTGCTGCACCACATAGATAATAAGAGAAAGGAATTTCTAAGCTTTAAATCAAAGAATAAGGAAAAATTAAGAACTAATGTGTTTGAAAAAAATGAATGAAAGTAAAAGACAACGAATAAAATGGTAGGAAATACTTTCTGTTAAAGCACAAAGTTAAAACATTAACTTAAGACATAAGAAACTCTGTTAAACTGCAAGGAAAAATAGAAAGTATGTAAAAAACAAAGGATATGAACAAATGGTTCCTCAAAGAGAAAATACATCTGGTTTTAAAAGATAGGAAAATGTTGTTTCATTAGAAATCAAAGAAATTCAAATTCCAGTAACGATGAATTCTCTTATGCTGCTTTATTACTTTTTCTCAGTAATTCTCCCCTTGAGAATATATCTTAAGAAAATAAAATTTTTTGCTATATTTAAGATTGTCATTCCACTGCATTGCTATTTATTAAAAGCAAAAATGGGAAATCCTCTAAATGTTTCAAAAGGGAAAGTCAGTAAGTAAATTCAGGTTATTTGCAATTGATGAAATATTGTAAATCCTAAAATAAAAGTATAAAAGGTATATAGTAACAAAAACTGTCCATGTCATTATGGGAGGTTAAAAATCAGAGTCAAAATTGAACATGGAATGTGATTAAATTCTAAATAATAACTCCATCATTATAAACAAAGCAAAACAAACAAAACAACACTAGCATGTTAGGAATGGATGGTTTAGTTTTGGGGACCCATGGTAGTCTTCGTGGGTAGTAGTTGGTGTTTTCTATCTACTTTAAATTTTCTGTAATCAAGTCACTTTTATAACTGAAAATATATATTAAGTGGGTATAGCTCATTGATTGAGCACACATTTCACATGTATGAGGTCCTAGTTTCATTCCCTGGTACTTCCTAAATATGTATGTAAGGAATAAGAATCCTGATCTCTTGTTTAGGTAGTATGTCAAACATTATTTTCGTAACCAAATAACTGTTTAACAAAATTTTTCATATAATGTTTAAGACAAAAAATTAAAAAAGGAATAAAAAGTAGATAAAAGTGTCTTGCTCCAATTCCCTATAAAATACCATATTTTCAGGATGAAATTAGAAAATATAATAACATAAACATTTACTGAATTCTTTTATGTATTGAAGAATTCACATGTGGTATCTCATTTAATTCCCAAAATAGCTCCATGGGGTGGTACCTGACTGTCTTCAGAAAAGTGAAGTTACTAAGCAGTTGGGTAAATTACCCAGGGTTGCAGTGCCAGTTATCAGTAGAGCCAGGATGTGAGCCAGAGCACTCCCAGCCGCTGCACCACTACACTGCACTATCACCAACTCTTATGCCAATGTGTGCTCTCATGACTGACCCCAAGTTTATTATCTGGTCTCTGGTATGCCTCAGCGATATCACCTGGACCAGAGAGATAAACAGAGACATTTTACATCATGGCTGCCTTATTAGTAGGCAATAGACTGTCTATCAAAAACACTGAAAGTTGAGATTCACTCACAAAGTAGGGACATTCAAAAGCAGAAGACTATTTCTATGTATCTTACAAAACACTGACAATACATATATAAGATCCAGAGTTCAACAAATGACAAGGCAATCTTTGCTAATCTTCTGGGACTCTCCCTCCTTCTCCGGGCTTCCTTACCTTCAGCTTGCTGCTTTGTGGCTTTCTCTCTGCTTCTGCGTTCCATTGATTTCAGTTTCTGGCTTCTGGACATTTCTCCCCGAGCTCCTGTGTGTCTCTGCGGCTCCATATTCCTCCCATTTTTAAAGGACTCCAGTAAGAGGGATAAGCCCCACCCAAGCCTATGCCTTACTGAAGTAATTTAATCAAATGATCCTTAACTGAATCTAATAAAAAAATCCCATCTACAATAGGTTCACATGCATAGGAATGGATTAATTTAAGAACATAATTTTCTGGGGCCCACAAAAGCTCAATCTACTCCATTCCACCTTTTGGAGCCCCAAAACACATGTTCTCTCCATATGCAAAATATATTCATTCCATCTCAATATTTCAAAAAACCTTTGATCATTCCAGTAACAATATTAAGTATGAAGTCTCATCAAAATTGTTTATAGCCATGTCTGTCTTGGGTAAAATTCCCCTCAGACTGTGTCCTGTGAAACTTAGAAAACTAGATATCTGCTTCCAGTATACAAAGGAAGGGAAGTCACCAGATAAATGTTCCCATTACCATAGAGAGAAATTGGAAGGAAAGTGGCCATGGTTCCCAAACAATTCTGAAACCCTCCAGGGCATACTCCTTTAGATTTCAAGGTCTGAGAGCCATACATGGAACCATGGTTTCTTGTCCTCAGTGTGGACAGAGCGGCAGCCCCACCCTTCCCAAGGTCTTGCCCAGTGGCCATGTTCTCTGCTTTATCATCATCAAGTATTTGGGTGGTGGCCAAACTCTTTACCTCACCCTTCAGGAATACTGGGTTGAAGGCCAGACTCTCCCCAGTCTCCAGGGCACAGGCTCAACCACCTCAAAACAGTAGATTGGTGGCCAGACTTACCCCAAACCCTGGGGAATGTGCACATCCTCTCTGAAGCCTGAGGTAGCAGCACTCTTCCTGAACAACGGGGCAGAGGGCCCACCCTCTTCATGTACTGTTGCAGATTTACCCTTTCCACACAGATGGCTGAGTCCACTCTGCTGGCCCAAGAAGATATCTTCAGTCCAGACCTCAGCTTCCATGGTTCTGCCTTTGAAGTAATTTTTCCTTCAAACTGCTTTTTCTCTCCCCTTTAGTCCAGGGTGGCAGTGATCCCAGTCATTCAGATTTCACACAAAACTAGTCGGTTTTGCATGTAGCACACAAGGATCTCAACTATAAGACAGCGAGACTTTCCATTGATCCTTCCCGGGTAACCACATTTTCAATCCTGACTTGTACTGAAATGGCTTGCTGGTTCCAAGTACAGTTAAATTCTTACTTGAGGCACTATTCTCTAGAGACACACATTCTGGAAGCTCAGAATTTTATAAACCATCAATTTCTGGTTTCTTTGTATGCAGGAGTTCATTTCACAGCTTATCCTTTTTCTTTCACATTTTGCTATAACTTGTAAAGAGAAGCCAGACTGTACTTGCCACAGTTAGCTTGGAAATCTCCTCAGCTAGATAGCCAAAACAAGTTCTGCCTTTTATCCAACGTCAGTGCCACTTTAAAACAAGGGTTACCATCTTCTAATTTGCAATGACACATTAATCATTTCTGTCTAAGGCCTCATCAGAAGTAAACTTAGCATCCAAATTTCTGTCAATAATCTTGTCAAAGCATTCTAGGCTTCTTCTATCACGTATCTTAACAATTTTTCCCAAATCTACTCATTAAACAACCTAAAAGTGCTTTTAGCATTTTTGGTACTTGCAATACTAGCACCTTACTTTCCTGGTCCCAACATATATTTCAGTTTGCTACAGGTTTTGTCAAGGCAAATTTACCAGAAATAGGCTGGCTTTTACAGTAGGGATTTATTAATTTCAAAGCTTATAGTTTTGACCCAGAAAAATGTTGGAATCAAAGTTTCATCAAGAGATGCTTTTTCTCTCTGAAGACTGGCTGTCAGTGATCCTAGAATAATCCTCTCTCACATGGCAAAGCACATGGAGATATCTGATGGGGCTCTCCCTTCTCCTCCAGACTTCCCTGTCTTCAGCTTTCTGCTTCTTGGCTTTCTCTCTGCTTCTCTGTTCCATTGATTTCAGTTTCTGGCTTCTGAGGGATTCTTTCTGAGCTCCTGTGTGTCTCTGTGGCTCTATATTCCTCCTGTTTTTAAAGGACTCCAGTAAGAGGAGTAAGACGCACCCTGGGCTATGCCTCACTGAAGTAATCTAATCAAATGGCCCTTAAGTAAACTAATCGAAAGACCCCATCTACAATAGGTTCACACCCACAGGAATGGATTAATTTAAGAACTTAATTTTCTGGGATCCACAAAAGAGTCAAACTACCACAAATGGGTTCACATCCACAAGAATGCAGATTAATATTAAGAAAATGTCTAACTGGGGGTACTTTAATTAAACTCACCACACCAATGTTGACACAGACCCAGAATGCTGAGATTACATAGGATTGCTAGGAGAAACCGTTTAACTCCCATAATTGGGTCCTTGAGGGTCCCAGGAAGAAAGGAGGATGTCAGAACAGGGAGCAAGCCTAAAAGAGGCAGGAGGAAGTAGGGAGTTCATGTTAAGGAAACTGAAAAGAAAGAAGGAAGCAAGGTGCTAGACCTAACAACACTCTATGCAATTTTGTTTATGCTATTTCATTTAATTTTCCTCATAACCAGCAAAGTTATCCCTATTAGAAAATGGAGGAAATTGTGGCCCAGAATTAAACAATCTTGAAAATAGAGTGGCCTTTGCTTTAGGGGTTCTAGCACTTACCCTAGTGCCTCACACAGAGAAGATGGTCAATCAATTTCTTTCCAATAAAAGAATGAGTAAAGGACGGTAGCCTGGCTTTTGGTTAGTTTTCTCTCCCTTTTTTCATCTCTTATTTCAAATATTCTGCTTGGGAATGGAATCTAATTTCTTTTAAATTGTGTATTATAGGACAGACTTTGCTAAGTAAAAGGTAAAGGTGCTTTAAGTTATATATATTCTCTTGATTTTCATCTTTGTATAGGACTTAAAAGCTACAAAGGTATGGCGATGAGAACTGAATTGAGTTTGAATTAGGGTATACATAGTGCAATGAATTTTGAAGATTGATCATGGATTTTTAGAATGAGGCATACCCAGATTCAAATCACAGCTCTAATGCTGATTATCTCCTTGAGCATCGTCTAGTCTTTTATAAGCTTTCTGCTCCTCAGTTTCTTAATCTGGAAACGATTTTCACTACCTCAAGTTGTGAGGATTCATTTACAATTTTATGAAGTGACTAGCATGTAATATGTTTTCAGTAAGTTGTAATAATGAGCATTTATTTTTAAACTACAACAAAATATCCTAGAGAATGAATGAATTGTAAAGAAGAATTTTTGAATAAGGTATAAAGAAGAGACAAATTAAGGAAAGAGGACATAGATTAATATCCTAGAGAATCAGAAAAAGTGTAATTATTACTCATCAATATGCAGAGAGAATATGCAATATGCTTGCAAAAAGAATGATGGCTGTATGTAACATTAAAAGTAAGGGAGTAGACATTATATATAATAACCCAAAGAGCTGTTTAAGATAAGCAGTGGATTGTTCTCGTTTCATTAAGCTCACATTCACTTTCCGGGGCCAGTCACAGGGCTTTTCTCTAAAACTCCATACCTCAATGTGTTTCCTGTCTGTGAATTCCATAGTGTCAAATGAAGTTTGTGTTTTGTGAGGATTCATTGGGAACGCACATACATATACAGAGATACTGTTTTTCAAGTCTTGGTTATTTTTACTTAGATTTGCTTACATTCTAAGATTCTTGTTTACAGTTTCTGTCTTTTTCTGCCTTCTCCCTATTTGAAACAATTGTTCCTGCTCAGTAATATTTGGCTTGACCAAACCCCATGCTCTCTCTTTAACTCTTCTCTGCCTCAGTTGTCACATCTATTGGTGAATACCTCAGAAACCCATTGACATTGTGTGCAAGCACCATGAGAAGACTTTGAGCTCTTTCTAGGATGAAGATGTAAACAAGGTTCTTTGAGCAACATTTGACTGCTTAAGCCACATCTTTTCATTCTCATTACATCTGTAATTTAGTTTCAGAGGGATACTCCTTTCTGAGTTACTTCGGCATCTGTGTTTGAGTCCTTTTCTCTGTCTCATCTCTTTCTTTACAATTGCCTAGTGTAAGAATGCCTAATACCCTATAACAAAATGAGGTTATCCACCCCTGTGTCTTTGATTACATTGTACCCCTCATCAGGATATGTCCTTCCTTTCATCTTTAGGTGCCTCAGATTGTTAAAAGCCCAATATGAGTTAATTATCCTTTTTGAAGCATACTTGATCTCTGTTGAATCTACATTAACTTAAACCTAAAATAGGACTGTGCTTCTCCCCCCCTCCCTAACCCATTCCTCTACTCCTTTTCTCCCCTCCATCTCTTCTCTCTGATGCCTCTCCAGTCTCCCTCCAATCCTCTTCCTCTCCTTGCCCCTGTATTCCCACTCCCCATTCTACAGTCTTCATGACTCCCTCAGTGGTTTTCTGGTACCTCATAACCGTTTTGGAAAGAGTCAGGGGAGAAATAAATTTAATAAAGTGATGCTAGCCTACCTGCCCTCCTTTCCAGTTGAGCACAGGTCCTTGACCTATTCTTCTAATCTCCTTTGCACTAGACACCTGTGCAATTCAGAGCAGATTCTTGGTCTCATTTTCACTTATCAGATCCAGGGCCTCCCAACCTCAAAATGAACAGTCCAGATTGATCCCCAGGGTGTCCTTGCCTTGCTCACTCAGCCCACCTGTTTTCCTGGCCAGTGACTATGGCACATTTATCACATTGGCTCTGTCACACTAAAACAGAGCTTTTATTAACTCAGGCTGCCAAAAGCACAAAAACACAGAACAACAAAACTAATAGAAGGAAACAGGAGAAAGACTGGTTTTAAAGAATGAGAGTATACTTAAAACACAAGGAAAACGGGGCTCAGTTCAGAGGGTTCCTTCAGAGGGTCAAAAGAAGGGTTTTCCCTCCATATTTTTAATTCTCCCAGGCATAATTAGCATACACTACTAAGCAACCTGTCTTTAGCATCATCTCCTTTGGACAGTTATTCTAAATGCTGACCATTGCATTCACTCCTTTACCAGGAATGCATTACCCACCTCCTATAATAGAAACACCCAGTAGAGGACCTGCCTCAGTTTCCCTTCCCTTCATCCCCTCATCTTCTTGCTACTGTTAGATGCCCCCGAAACCAGCTGGCCATCATACTCCCGCATGGCATTTTCCCTACTACAAGGATCTGCACCTTTGAAAAAAAATCTTCACTGCCAGGTATAAACAGTTGCTTATGGGATACTGGTAATCTTCTTCATTGATCTGGATTCTGGTATTACAACTATGGTCACTTAGTGAAAATAAAAGCAGTAATACCTACTTGTGCCCTTTTCACTATGTATATTGAACTTCAATTAAAAATTAATCAAAACCAAATAAAAATCCTCTTCATTCAGAAATGATCCACTTAGCCTATGATGCATTATACCTGCCTGGTCAAACTTCTATCCAATTTTGTGATTAAACTATCTCAGTAATATCTTCTCTACTAGATTGGACTTATTTCAGGGATGAATGTTGCATTTATCTTTGTATTGTCCACTATATATCTCATCACGTCTTGTGTGTATAGTGGGAACGATATAAATTTCTTGGATTAGATACATTAAACCATAGTTTCCTTTTCTGTTCCCAGATTCTTGGATTTATTCCACAGTACAGTGGAATACAATAGATTTTAGCCAAGTTGAATAGTTTGAACCATTATGGAATTGATATATTTGAAATGATGATGATGACTGGGTTATTTCATGTGTTCCAAGGGAAATTTTGAAAAGTAAAACCAGGACCAGCATGTTGCTCAAGTCCCAGGTGCCATTAATAGAAATTTTGCTGTCAGTGACAACTTTGGGAATTGTGCAGTGCCTGGCTTGTGTAGCAGTTCACTGTAGCCGTGACTAAAGTCACTCTGTGGTGGAAGGGTGTGAATAAAATGCTAGTGAACTATGGTGGTTAGATTCTAGCTGGCTCTTGAAGTTGAAGAAAGTAGCCACATTGTGATATGATTAGTTAGTTCACTCCCATCATTGAACATGTGTTTATTCAGTCCTCACAGTGTGTCTCTGAGATACTTGCAGCAGGATCATTCCAGACAGAGGGAATGGTAAATGAAAAGGCTCTGAGGCAGGAGGCTGTGATGTATTAGAGGAACAGCAAGAAAGTCAAAGTAGCTGGAATTTATGAGAGGGGAGAGCAGGAGGAGAAAAGGTTGGAGAACTGGGGAAGGAGGGAGCTGCTGCTAATTATATCAGGTAGCATAGGCCATTGTGAGGACTTTCACTTCTCCTCTGAGTGAACAGTAGAATGACATGATCTGACTTCCATATGAATGGGACCCTCTGACTGCTGTGCTAGAATACCCTGTAGCGGGCAAGGGCAGAAGCAGGGAGACCAGTTAGGAGGCCATTGCTGTCATCTAGGGGTGAGATAATGATGGCTTGAGACAGGCTGGTAGTGGTAAAGGTCAGATAAATATGGGTATATTTCAAGGATCTATTTTTAAATATTTTTAATTGTGGTAAAATATAAGTAAAATTTACCATTTTAGCCATTTTTAGACAATTCGGTGGCATTGAGTGCATTTATAATGTTGTGCAACCAGCAGTATTATGTATTTTCAGAATTTTTTCATCATCCCAAAGAGGAAATCTGTGCCCTTTAAGCAATAGCTCCCTGTTCTTCCCTCCCCTTGGCCTATGGGAATCATTTTTAATGCAAATGCTTTGTTCCGATTATCGTTTTATAAATAAGATTTTCATTTTCCTTTAAACATTTTAAAGCTATGTTTGTATCAGTGCTTTTTCCTAAAGAAAACTGTATCATTGTGATACCTAATATAGATTGTTTTAGCTCCTTAATTTAGTTGTATTGATCTTGAGTGAATATTTCACAGTATTTTAGTAAGAAATGCCAATCCCAACTAATCTAGGGAGTTTATATGTAGAATTTTTACAAAGCAGTGTTTGAGCCTATGGCTTAAGGCCAGCTTACAATTTTTTGGGTTTTCACCATACAGGCAGCCTTTTAAGTCCAGGAATTAATGGAGGATTGATCTTCACAAGGTTGTCACATTGAAATGTTGGAAAAAAGCTACCAAGTTGTTTAAATGGTTCAGTTAGAGAATTGTCAAGAGAAGAAATGGTGTACTTGAATCCAGAGCTATCAGTTGCTACTTTTCTTTGTCCTTTTTTAGACTTTTGTATCTGTACCTCTATAGAATGCCATCTCTTTAAATTTCGTCTTCTATTTTTCCCTACTCGAATAACCTTTCTTAAAAATTTTTCACCTTATCCTTTATTTTCCCTTTTTTCTCCCTTTGATTTCAGACAAGATGCTGATAATTAACTTGGGTAAGAAAAATGACAAACCAAAGAATAATGATAAAGTGGTAGTACAATACCCACAAGAACAAAATATATTTTACTTATTTCTGGATATTTTATTTGAAATTCTACTCAGTTACCAAACAAAAGAATGTATTTGTCTACTGAGTATGAAAGAAGTGATTCCTTAGAAATCTACTCCTATACAAGAATACAAGAGATAAAACTCTTAACTCCTCTTCTTTTAAGAGTTTTGAATGAGTGAGCACATAATACATATATGCATTATTCAAGCACATGTGCCTCTCTCTCCACACATGTATGTGTAATCTGGTTATAATGCCCCTTAATCTAAGGGAAGGGTGTGCCACATGCAGTTGATTACCACAAGAGGTCACTCTAACTAGTAACTAATCCCAGACATAGTCAAAGTCCAGAGTATAGTACAAAATATATATATTTTATTTTTTTTTAATTGTCCTTTTTAAAAAAGATACATAGACGAATGAACAAGCCAGGCATTGAAGGACAAATACTACATGACATCTCTGATATGAAATAAGCAAACCAAGCCGTCTCAGAGAGCTAGAGACTGGATGATAGGCTTATAGGACATTGGGGGGCAGAGGAAGTTGTGAGCTGATGCCTACATGAGTGAAATCCATGATAAATTTTAAGCAAGTAGTTGTACAGGGAAGGGATAAAATGGGGGCATAGGGATACGATTGGGTGGTGCTTTGCAGACAAAATTTTATTTTGTTCACTTAAGACACTGGTTCTCAAAGTGTGGACACTAGACTAGTAGCATCAGGATCACCTGGGAAATGGTTAAAAATTCAAATCTCAGGCACCACCGAGACCCACTGAATCTAAAATTGTGGTGGTGGGACCTAGTTCCTTTAGTTTATCATACCTTCCAAGTGATTCAGATGTACTCTAAAGCTTGAGGATTACTGAAAAGAATAACATTTCAGACCTTGGAGAATCTACCAGTGAGGATGGGCATCCTCAAGTCCATGTCTTCTCAACTTTTCTCCCTCTCTTTCCTTTTCTAACCTCCTTTCCTCTCCCCATCTTGCAATTTACCTTCATTATCTGAGCCCCAGTGATTACTCCAATTTACCAAGCTCATGATCTGTCTTTCTTGATGAGTTCAACAATAGACCCTTATTTTCTTCAGAACATAACACCTGTGAAACTAACAGTCATCTCTCTTGCTAATATTGATCACTTCTCCTAGCACCTACCAGTGATTCTTGCTTTATTATGTTAAAAAGGCTCATTTCCCAATAGTCATAAAGACAAAAGGGTTGAGATCCACATCCTGCCAAATATGTTCAAAGTGGTGCAATAATATTTGGGGCATTTCTGGTTGCACTCCTTGTCCCAGCATAAGTTAAAATACAACACCCCCTTTTACTCTTTTTTAAAAAATTTATTTTGTTAACATATATACACCACAATATTTCCCATTTTAACCAATTATATGTGTACAATTCAGTGATTTCAGTTACATTCAAAATATTGTGCCACCATAACCACCATTCATTACAAAAACTTGTCTTCACCCCAAGCAGAAACTCTGTATTCTTAAGCAATAACTCATCATCCCCTCTATCTCCCAGCCTCTGGTAACCTGTAGTATACTTTCTATCTCCATGAATTTGCTTATTCGAAGTATTTCATATAAGTGAAATCTTGCAATATTTGTCCTTTTGGGTCTGGCTTATTTCAGCCAGCATGATGTCTTCATCCCTGTTGTCGCATGTATAGAACCTCATTCCTTTTATGGCTGAATAATATTCCATTGTAGGTATATACCTCAATTTGTTTATCCTTTCAGCTATTGACGGACACATGGGTTGCTATTGTAAAAAATACTGATATGAACATTGGTGTACAAATATCTGTTTGAATTCCTGTTTTCACTACTTTTAGGTATATGCCTGGAAGTGGAATTTCCAGGCCCCTTTTACTCTTAACAGTACCCTGGTTTCAATAATAAATTATATTATAGTCAACCTAAATTTATAAACAATTCCAGCCCTCTTGGAACTAGACAAAGAAGGCTTCATGAGAAGGAAAAGTTTTAGTGCACTTAAACGAAAGATGTCCAGTTATAGTACATAGGCAGGGCCAGAATGGGGCTTGGGGTGGGACAGGGCAGGAAAATGAAAAAGGCAGAGGATTCAGGACAAGTAAAGATGTAATGTAGCAGGTTACACTGAGCAAAATAAGTAGTACAAAGGGCTGGACCCTGTGTCTACCAGGAGAAATAATACAGGAACCTGGTGGGAGAGAGTGAGTCAAGGTAAGGTTCCCCAGAAGGGATAAGGGCAAATTTTGTTCCTTTTTATTCTCCCAATAAGTAATCAGTTTAAGTTCTTTGAATAGTTGTTAAGATGTAAGACACTGAGGAAGAAATGGAAGAGATTGCCTTGCCACTGTACATACAGGACAACACCTATTTCAGTGATGAAAGGCAAAATGTCAAAAGAAAATTTGTGTGATATTTTTCATTTTTTAATACCCCAATTTATTTTTTACTTTATTTTACTTTTTCTAAATTATTATGCATTTTATTTCTAATCTTTAAGCCTATCATTACTATTTCATTTGTCTATTAATTGAATTTGGCAATGTATTAGACTTAATTTTTTAAGAAGTTTTGGACCACAGAGGGGTTCTACTATTGCAGGTGTGGGGTGTCGTTGATGGGGGATGTGGGTGGGAGCGAGTTGACCAGTGCATATATAGATACGTTTGGATGTTTGTTGGGTATTGACATAGTGGATAGAGTTTCACACAACAACTGAGAGAGTGCTGAGTTCCCATCCTAGGGAGCTCTGTTGCATTCCCCACTGGAACAGCAACAATTCCCCAAGAGCAAAGGCAAAGATCAGTGAAGAAGGATAGTCCAATGATGGGCCCTTGATACTGATGACTATGCTTATGAGCCTGTGCACTTGAAATTTCAACTTGGCGTAGAACTGCCAGATGCCTAAGAGTTACCTCCTGAGAGCCTCCATGTTGTTTAAATGTGGCCACTCTCTAAGCCAAACTCAACATATAAATGTATTTCCTTCCCCCCAGCATAGGACATGACTCTCAGGGATGAGCCTTCCTGGCACCAAGGGATTACCAAGCACCGGCTTATGATGCAACTAGAAAAAGACCTTGAATAAATGGGGAAATGGCAAAGACTAATTTATATGACTAAGAGACTTCAAAATGAGTCAGGAGGTCATCAGAGGGGTGCGCTTATGCATGTCTCAGGGATCCCAAGGACAGCCAAAGTAGATACAACCCCAGGTACTGCTGCTCCTGAGGGCCATGGAGACAACCAGGTCCTACTGTCATGGGAGATGGTTCTGGAGTTCAGTGCCTTGCCAGTGGGCCTTACTTTGGAATTTGTGCTCCTGAGTGTGATAGAGTTGGACTCAGATGTGATTTCTCTACACATGCCTCTTCTGTCACTTTTACTGAACCTGTGGTTGGGGCTGGGGTTAGTGAATGCCCAGGAGACTTGAATCATTGGACTGTCCATGTGCCAGCTGGGCCCTGAGTCTCAGCAGAGTGGCAACACCTACTCTTCAGTTCATCAGACTTACCCAGGTCAGCTAACAAGGAGGTGAGCATGGTCAACCACCACACCAAGAAACCAAGAGAGTCTACAACTGCAAGCAGGAGCATCCCATCCATCAGCCATTTGGGATCTAAGCCCCCTCTCAATTTAGATGTGGAATGCGCATTGCCATCCCAGGGTCCTCAGGATGGAGGAATAAAATATGGATTAGAGTGGGGGGAAAGTAAAACTCTAAAAGTGTATAATGCAAAATATAAACCATAATATAAACCATTTACTGTGGTTAGTAGCAATGCCTCAATGTTTGTACAGCAATTGTAACAATTGTACCATCCACATGTAAAATGTTATTATTAGGGGAGAGTGGAAAAGGGCACGGGCCTTGGATATAAGAGTCTCCTATATTTTCTGTATGACTTTCCTGTAACCTAAAGCTTCTTTGAAGATAAATTGAAAAACGAAAGTAAAAGGAAACCCTATTCTTTTGTTTCCCTATTTGTGCTGGTTCTATGTATTTGAAATATACCAAACAAATGGCTGCTATATAACATAGCAGCATAATAATTTACTTCAAGTTTGGTTCAGAATTTCAAATTCATTTTTTAAAAAATGAAATGAAATGGTCATGCTCCAAAATATTTTAACTTTTATCAGAGCTGAACACTAAAACTAGCCCATTGAGATATATGGCCTGTCTAGAACAGAATGGGCAAAATAATGAAAATACTTAACTAATATGTTATGATATTTTTTCCTGAATATTAATTTGATTAATGGATTCTGCTGCTACAACATGATAATATGAGAAGTTTTTTCTCTCACCATATATAATGTTAAAATAGTGTATTTTGATGTAGCATCTACATCTCTTGCAAAGTACATATTACATGAAAAGCTAACAAAGCATAAAGAAGTTATTAAATTATAACAAACATCATTTGATTTCACACAATTATAATTAATGTTGTTATTTCCTATTTGTTGTTGAACATTGCAGATGTGTTTGATATTCACAAAACTTGAAATCCTTTCCCTGGGGCATTCCATGTAAACTGGCCTCTTATACAATTGAGTACCATTGTTTTCAACACATGGACTTCTTATCAGTGTTCTTCTCTGCTTCTTTGTGGATATCATATCCTTTTTTTTTTTTTTTCATTCTATTTTTTTAAATTATATTTCTTTCCCCTCTACAGTCTGGATTACTGAATTTCAAGAAAATAATCTGCATCATTCAATTAATTGTTGCAATTTTCCTAACTATTAATATAGGGTACTGTATTAGTCAGCCAAAGGGGTGCTGATACAAAATACCAGAAATTGGTTAGTTTTTATAAAGGGCTTCCTGGGTTCCTATGTTCCTAGGGCTTGCTCTTCTCTGGGTTCAGGGTTCCTTCCTTCCTTGTGCTGGCTTCTCTTTCCTATGGGTGCTGACTTCCCAGAGCTCCAGCTTAAGTCTTCAGCATCAAACTCCAACATCAGAACTCCCAACATCAGAAAACCCTCAACTGTGTTCTTTGCCATGCCTTTTTTCTGTGGGTCCCTACCCCCTGGGGGTGTGGCATACCCCTTCGTGGGTGGGGACTCAGTGCCCTGATCATGACTCAATTGTGCCCAGGTACAGATCAGATTACAAACATAATCCAATGTTTCTTTTTGGAATTCATCAATATCAAACTGCTACAAATATATTTCAGAGTTAATAGCTGTCTGGAATGGAAATGAGCAATTATAAATCCCTACATTATCCTCTGTTTAAATGTCACTAAGCAATTAATATACTTATTAATGCATTTATTCAGTTAAATATTATACTTTGAAGACAGCTAATAATTAATATTGTGCTTTCATTTTAAAATAATCTGTAATAATCCTAATGAATTGAAGAATGGATTTTGCTTGCTATTTTTATTAAGATATATATAAGATGTTAATTTTTCAGTATATCACAGATTGCCTAATTTTCTTCTTTATTTAAAAAAACATTGTACTCTAACCTTAATTTCGTATCTGCATATCTGAATTTTATAATTAATGTGTGTTCTATTTATATATGTAATTATTAAATATTTTCCTTCAAACTATTCTGACCCAAGAATTATGTTTACTTTTTTTGGAAAAGAGAAAGACAGATTATTAGGTAATTAAGAACGTGATATAAAGCTTTTTATAAAAGCAGCAAGGGATCTCAAGTCCTGGTCTTAAAAACTTTACCTATTTTTAAAAGTAGGCTGTATTACCATATTCTTATCTTATCTCACTATTTTTAACCACTTAAACCTGAGAAAGTTTGAAATATAAATAGTGGCTGTGGTTTATTACAGATTCTTAAAATGGAAAATTTCCCCTTATATCTTATGAACTAGGTCTTTTTAAATTAGGAGATAATTTTTAATACTTCTTAGGTAAACAAATAATGGGCTCTTCCAATAACCACAAGCGGGTATTTATCATTTAAAAAAATTTTCTGTTTCTGTATGCAGATGAGGACTTATATATCATTTTTATAATTGTTTTTAATATTGTTAAATTCTTGAACATTAAGAACTCAAAGCAAGAAGAGTTCATCATTAACACATAGGTCCACAACCCTGGCAGTCACAAATGTCATCACCATATCTCTGCCATATGTTGATTTGGTTTTAATTTGAATATCCGTATTGATTAAAACCTAACCCCATTTCTTTTGATGTTAATAAATCCCTAGCTTAAAAGTTGACTCTCTCCTTTTGCATGTTTATAGTCTTAAAATTGGGCCCAGTTTTTATGTTGTTTTCTTTACCTTTACAATCTATTTTTGGGATAACACTATATAACAGTTCTTTTTTTTTTTTTCTGATACCAGAGCCTTTAATTATCTTTTAAAAAATTTTTTTTTTATTTTTTGAAGATACATAGATCACAAAAAATGTTACCTTAAAAAATATAAAAGGTTCCCATATATCCCACCCTCCACCACCCCACTCCTCCCACATCAACAACCTCTTTTCATCATTGTGGCACATTCATTGCATTTGGTGAATACATTTTGGAGCACTGCTGCACTGCATGGATTATAATTTATATTGTAGCTTACACTTTCCCCCAGTACTTTCAGTGGGTTATGGCAGGATATATAATGTCCAGGATCTGTCCATGCAATATCATTTAGGACAACTCCAAGTCCCGAAAATGCCCCCACATCACATCTCTTCTTCCCTTCCCCTGCCCTCAGCAACTACCCATCAATGCTACAGTTTCTTCCATTACTAGTCACAATAGTTCTATAGTAGAATACCAGTAAATCCACTCTAATCCAAAGTATTGAAAGTAAACAAAAAGGGTATATTTTACCTTATCTTGCTACCTGCAATAATTCTAGTCTTGCAAAGCTGACCTGAAAGTAATCTCAAATACCTGGGTTTAAAATATTTGTTCCACTTTAATTGCTAAATGTAATTAAAAGCAAGATAAGGCAAAGTATATCCTTTTTGTTTACTTTCAATAATTTTATTGTTACTTAAATATGAGAAATGACTATATCTCAGTATGGATACAGCTGTTTGTGCATATGCATTAGAGACAGAAGGAATTTTAAAATATTAATCATTAAAATCAGTTGAACTCATATTTGTAACATCTGTCTTTAAATAGGATTTGTTTTGAAAGTTTATGGGTACTTTCTATTTTGCAGGTCAGTTTCTTCTGGAAGAAGCTCGCCTTATTGAAGCAGCGGAGATGGCAAAAAAAGCAGCTGAACTCGACAGCACAGAGTTTGATGTCGTCTTCAATGCTGCTCATATGCTCAGGTTAGACTTTACTACTTACTATACCTTAAAAGAACCAAACTCCTGGATTTGGGGAAGCAATGTTCCAAGTATATGCTTTTTAAAAGGTGAGGTTCACATTAATATGCATTTATTTTGCTACTTAGAATAAATTAGCTTATACTAATTTCTCTGTTGTTATGCTTTATTCCACATTCTAAAATGAATTATGCTTAATAGCCATGTAAAAATAAGGACTGTTTTTTCTATTAGATTCTATATGCACAATGTCCTGGGCTTATGATCTTTCAAAATGAAAATTGTTGAGACACCCTCCACCACCCCTACCACCCCAATATTAGCCATAAAATACAAAAAGAAAACTAGAAAATTGGAATTAAAATGTGCTTAATTAAATGTCATCAAAACAAAACATTCTCATTTAATCTAGTGCATCTCAAAATTTGTTTTTTTTATATGAATTATATTTAGGGTAACCTGTGGGTACATTTTATTATGATTGATAGTGGAGAGGATTTTCAAGTACCAATATACTTAAAACCTAAGAAATTCTCAAAATGGCCCTGTAATTAGCACTATTGTTGCATATTGAAAATTTTTAGACCTTTAACACTTGTATTTTCAGAAAGGTTATTATGAAAGTTAATGGCATTGAGAGTAAAAATGATAAAAAACTCAGGTCAACAATTTTGTTGTGAATATAAAAAGACAGCCAGTGTATCTGTAAATGGTGTTTTAGGCTGAAGAAAGGATGTTTTTAAGGAACTCAAATGGTTTATACAGTTGATTAAAAGCATAATTTGTTCTATTAACCATATATATATACTCTTTCACCCATACTCTTACCTGAATTTCATTCCACTAAATTCCCACCTATATCCTTCATTAAATGAAGTCCACACAAGTTCTGTGTTTGAATTCTAGAGATAGGCTTATAATTATATCAACTATTACAAGAGAAGAAATAAACAGAAGAGTTGACCAAGGTTTACATGGTTTTAAAACATGGACATTTGAAAAAAGTTGAGCTTTTTTGATTAAGTTTTTTAAAATACTGGGATCATTGTAGATTCACTGGCACTCATTAAAAAAATAATAGAGATCTCCTCGACCCTTTACCCAATTTCCCCAATGGTAATATCTTACAAAACTATAGTAGAAGAAAACAGTCAGAATATTGTCATTGATACAACCTACTGACCGTATTCAGGTTTCTGCAGTTTTACTTGTAACTCTCCCGTGTGTATGTATGTGTCTATTTAGTTCTAAGCAGTTTTATCACATCTGTGAATTTATGTATCCATCATCATCATCAAATTCAGAACATTTCCATTGCCTCAGATTGCCCTCATTTTGTCTTTTTATAACCACATCCTCATTTCTCCCCACCCCCAAAAAACTCATATTTAAAGCAAGTTTTGTAGTTTAGTTTGGATTTATCATTTAAGATTGTTATTAGAACTGTATCTTAATGCCTTCCTATGTGGCTTTTTTAAAAGTTTTGAATAAGAAATTTAAAGCCTGACTGACATGGAAAAGTAGACTGAGGTTTTAGTTAAATAGCCTCATTTCACATTAATTTTTAGCATTCATGAAACACTTGTTTTATGATGAACCCAAGAAAGCTGATACCTACAAAGAGAAGTCAGGATTCAATTGACAGTGGGTATATTTATAAAATGAACCGTAGATTATCTGCAAGAGCCTTCAATGCAAGGATAAGTTTTAAGAGACACCTTAATGTGCATGACAAGGCTAGGTGCTATTATAGGGAAGAGGGCTTTTGTCCTTCATGAATAAAACACCATGCTTTTAGTGACAATAAACCATTTGAAAGGATGGGAAAGCACAGGTTTCTACAGGTTAATTTACTTTAATTATAATAGCTACTTTAATCAACAAGACTTTTTGTTACATACTGTATCAGTATCTGAAATTCAAGATCTATCAATGGAAACCCATTATAAGAAGTTTACAAAAAATATCTTTGTTGAATGTAACACTTGCAACTTTTTTTTTAGTTAGTATAGCTCTAGAAACCAGTGGAACGTTTTTGTTAAAATGTGGCAGTATGGAAATATTTAAATTTATGTTTTAGAACCTTCTCTAGCTTTCTGCAAACTGAATTCCTCATTAATGTTCAATTGGCCAGTCCCTTCATATTGATTACAAGTATGGTCACAGCAACCTGGCCAGATCTAATAAACTTGGTGGCAGTCTTCATGATTGTTTTTGCTTATTGTTCCTGCTTTTTGACTCTGTCAAATTCAAGTATTTCTTGAGTGATTATTCTGTTAGCTAAGCAAGCTCCAACCTCTTTCTTTATTAATCAAGAATATTCAAGACTATTTTTGCCAAAAGGAACAAGAACAATTATTGGTTTTCCTTTCTATGCAGTCTTATTATAATGGTTAGCTCTCAAGATTTTGCTTATTTAATATTATATATACAGTTTGTCTTGGGGGTGGCAGGTAGTACAAAATATTGGTTCTTCCCTCCAGAGCTTTGTTCTTTTGAGAGAGATAGAAGAAACATAATTGTCAAGGTTTGGTTACCAATGAATTTAAGGAATAGCGGATGATATCTCCCTGGAGTATGACTTGGGTAGCTAAACTAAAGGCTGTCTTAATGTCTAAAATCAGCAATTTAGGGAAAGCTTATAGTTCTTCAAGATATGGTCTGAGCATGCAGATTTAACTTCCCTCCTTTGTTAATTCCCAATGAAATGACCAGATGTACCTATTAATAAGGGGGAAAAAAACCTCATCCGATGGATAAACAAATATGATTTCATCTAGATGAGACAAATTGGGAAGAAGCAAGGGCCTGGGACAGGTCATCAAGGGGCAAATCTATATCTTTCTGGGACCTTCAAGAGATATACTAGATACTGGAGCTTACGTAGAACTTGCTCCAAGTCACTGAGATTACTCTGGTTTATCCTTCACAGATACAGTGTGTTGGGTATAGGAGGGAGTCTTAGCTAATCCTTAGGGTGGATAGATATGCTAGTTAGAGAACTTGGGCATTGCCTCAGCTAAATTAGGGCCATGTACAACAAATGAGAAAATGATATTTCAAAAGGAAAAGTATCAATATTGCCTACCGTTCAGCTTCTTGCCTTCATCTCTATATATAATAAACCTTCCTTTCTTTCTGCAGACAACATTTAGAAACTAGTTAAAACTGGAATGGATCATGTAGCTTTTCTCTTAATCTGGGTTTCATATTTGAGAAATTTCTAACAGGCTCATTTCAACTCTCCATAATTCATACATATCATTCTCTATAGGTTAAACAAATAGAAAAGTTTTAAACATATAATTCAATTTGGCAGTTCAGATGGAAATGACAAATCAGAGGTATTAGTATAAAAGGCCCCCAGGGGAGCAAATTTACATTAAAAACACAAGAAACAGTATCTCTAATGATACCTACTATCAGCATGATATCTGCTATCAACATGATTCAAAAGAACACTGTGTGATGTGGAAGTAGCATTAATGCTGGTCACCAAATATGTTTGGCCTTCCACCCCTGAGAAAAGCAGTAGGACTGTACTTTCCTGCCATGTTTGAAGTTGGGCATGACCATGGATGGGTCTTCTATGAATTGTTGAATGTGTGAGCAAGCAGTGTATGCCACTTTGGGGCCAAAGCTGTTAGAGTCAGTGCTCCTCCCTTTTTCTGACTTGGAGATTGTGGTTTCTGACTTGGAGATTGTGGAAGCATGGATTAAGGTAGACCCTCTGTCCCCTGGACCCTCTGGTGACCAAAAGGAGACAAACATCCCTTCTCACTTGCATTGAGTAGGTTGCATGAGTGAGAAATATACTTTATGTTAATTTATTCAAGTTTAGGATAGATTTATTCCTTCAAAATCATATAATCTATCATAACTGATACAGAATACAGCTGTGAAAATAAATAGTTGGTAAAAGGAACACTATAACATCAGAAAAGATTACTAAGAGATTATTAGCATCTCTGAATTTTTTAAAACTCCAGTGGACGCAGTGTACAATTTTTAGGCTGATGGAACAACTGGTGTATTCACCAAATGCAATGAATATCTCATGATGATGGAAGAGGTTGTTGTTATGGGGGGAGAAGTGAGGTGAGGGGGGTGGGGGGTATATGGGGACCTCATTTTTTTAATGTAACATTAAAAAAAAGACAAAAAATAAATAAAAGCAATAGAAATATTTTTAAAAAATAAAATAAAAACTTCCTGCAATAAAAAAAAAATTCTGTGGATTTAGATAGAAGCTATAGATAATTTCCCAGACCTTAACAGAAAAACTAAAGACATGAAAATGATAACTGAAAGGATAAGAGATTGGAAAATAGATTGAGAACACTACACACACACATACACACACGATTACATATGTATGTGTATAATTATACTATTTGTGTGTAAATCTATAGTTGTATACAACATGTGTACATGTGTGTGTACCTATATAGTTTTATTCGTGTATATATACATATAAATAGAAATGGAAATTCTGAAGAAAAGCATAGAGCAGAAAAGCACTCATCAAGAAATAATTATAGAAAATTTCCATACAATGACAGCCTTAAATCATCATAATGAAAATAGATCAAGTCCTAGACATGTCTTCAAGAATGGGTCAGAATTTTTAGTTACAGACTACAGAATCCTACTCTTACTAGTTTGAGTGAAGAAGGGATAATTTCTCAGCAAGCTGGAGAGCTCTCTACACAGCCAGGAATAATATGCAACTACCCACACAATAGGGCTTTCCATAGAGCTCTGCAGTTCTAACACTCAATGGAACTCTAACCATCACCAAGAAGGAACCAAGCAGAACCTGCACCATGTTCATTAGAAGGTGATTCTCCTAGGCACAGTTGCCACCCTTTTATGCTTGCTTCTGAATTTGAGAAATAGGGTCTGAAAGAAGGTGGGGCTTAATCAAATAAGCCCATGGCAGGAGCCCTAAGCCAACTGAACTGGAAGAAAAAGGAGAGAACATTGCCATGTGATGTGAGGTAGGGATTGTAGCAGTTTGATTTGGTTATGAATTCCAAAAACAGATATTGGATTATGTTTGTAATCTGATCTGTACCTGGGCCTGATTGAGTTATGATTAGGGCTTTAATTGGGCCATGTCATTAGGGCATGGCAAAGGACAGAGTTGGAGCTTTTGATGTGAGGGCTTTTGATGTTTGAGTTTGAGGCTGAAGACTTAAGCTGGAGCCCCGGGAAGTCAGCACACAGAGGAAAGAAAAGCCAGCTCAGAAAGGAAGGAACCTTGAACCCAGAGAAAAGCAAGCCCCAGGAACATAGGAACCCAGGAAGCCTGAACCCTCGCAGATGTTGGCAGCCATCTTGCTCCAAATAGACGTTGATGAGGGAAGTCACTAATGCTTTATGGCCTGGTATCTGTAAGCTCCTACCCCAAATAAATACACTTTCTAACACCCAGCAGATTTCTGGTATTTTGTGTCAGCACCCTTTTGGCTGACTAATACAGGGATACAAGTCAAGGATCATCAGCAACCAGGACCAGAATACTGTCTTCTAGAAAAAAGTGCTGCCTTGCTGCTGCCTCAAGTTTGGACTTCTCTTAACCTCAAACCATGAGCCAGTGTATTCCCATTATTTAAGCCAAACCAATGTGTGGCATTTGTCATAGTATCTGGGAAACTAAGACACCTTGTAAGAAGAGGAGAGGACACACAGATACAGAGAAGAAGGCCATGTGATGATAGAGGCAGGGCATTGGAGTTATTCTGCCACAAACCAAGAAACCCCTGGGACCACCAGAAGCTGGAAGAGGCAAGAAGGATTTTCCCTAGAGCCATGAGAAAGGAGCATGTTCCTGTCAACACCTTGATTTCAGACTTGTAGCTTCCTGTCTTAGTTTGCCAAAGAGCTGCCAATGCAAAGTACCAGAAATGGGTTGGCTCTTATAATGGGAATTTTATTTAGGGTAAAAACTTGCAGTTCTGAGGCTGTAAAATGTCCAAATCAAGGCATCAGCAGAGAGGCTTTCACACCAAAGTCAGCTACTTGTGATCCTTGTGTCCTACTACATGATGAAAATGACTGCTGATCTCTGCCAAAGTCTCTGCCTTCCCCTCTAGAATCTGCCATCTCCTGGTGCTCAGCTGTGGGCAACCAGACGTAGAGCTTGTCTCTTTCGGGCCTCCTTGCTCAGTGTTGGCTGCTCTACTTTCTTTCCAAGTTGAGCTGTGAGCTATCAGGCAAATAGCTGTCTCCTCTTGAGCTTCTTCGTGGGCCTAGCCCCTTGGAGGCCTCTTTCTATTCCTCTGTGCTCTGCTAGTTCCAAACTCTGGAACATCTCTCTGCCTCTTGGGGCTTCTCTGTTTTCCTGCAGTCCTCTCTCTTACATGGCAGGATCAATGTAATAAGGCAACTTCCTGTCCTCTCTGTTTCCATTTACATCAGACCCACCAAGAAGGTAGAGACCCAAACTGGCTCATGCCTCACTGACATAGTCCCATCAGAAGGCCCCACACCCACAGGAATGCGTTAGTTCAAAAACTCAGTCCTTTTCTTTTTGGGATTCATAAAAGGACTTCAAATTGTCATCCAGATCTGTGAAAGAATAAATTTCTGTTGTTTTAAGCCACCCAGTTTGTGATACTGGTTACAGCTGCTTTTGAAAATGAATGCAGTTAACATTGAATGAAAATACCAAAGGAATTTAAAATATTAGCATTCAGTAGGGTTATGTCTATAGAGTTGTGAGAGGGAAGTATTGAATCAATTATTCTATTAGAAGTATTTGGTATGAATGGGTTTATTCAGTTTTTTCCCCAGAAGTAGAAGCTGGAGAGGGCATGAAGATACTTTAGAAAAAGACTAGAGGCACCAAAAACAAACTTTATCATATTCCCAGCATCCACAGGCTCTGGTGTCAAGTTGTTTTGTTGTTTGTTATTTCCCTGTCTACTTATAGAGCAAGGAGGGAGAAAAGCAGCATTTATTCAAATATCTCCTATCTGCCTGGTACTATATTTGACATTTCATGTCTATTACCCTCTTAGTTCTAACTGCATAACTATGAAGTGGGCACTAATATTCCAATTTTACCCATAAGAATACCGAGAAAGTCAATACCGCTCACATTTGGTTCAGCTGGGATGTAAACTCAGTGTTTGCTGCCAGATATTATTTTCAATGTGGCACATTGGCTCTCTCAAGTCTTCACATCTAAGTGATGGTAGCCCAGAAGCTGGGATTCTTGAATTTACTGATGGAGAAAGAATTTATAGAGAGAATAACAGATTGTTAAATATATAGATCCTAAGAAGTAAGACCTCTCCAGTATTTTTAAATTATCCCTTTGTGATAAATTTTAGAAATTAGATTTCTGATCATAGGAGAGAAAACTCCAAATTTGTACTCTCAAAACAAATACAGTGGGAAGCGGACTTGGCCCAGTGGATAGGGCGCCCGTCTACCATATGGGAGGTCCGCAGTTCAAACCCTGGGCCTCCTTGACCCATGTGGAGCTGGCCCATGCACAGTGCTGATGCACGTAAGGAGTGCCGTGCCACTCAGGGGTGTCCCCCACATAGGGGAACCCATGCGCAAGGAGTGCGCCCCGTAAGGAGAGCCGCCCAGCATGAAAGAAAATGCAGCCTGCACAGGAATGGCACTGCACACACAGAGAGCTGACACAGCAAGATGATGCAACTAAAAGAAACAGATTCCCGTGCCGCTGACAACAACAGAAGTGGACAAAGAACACGCAGCAAATAGACACAGAGAAGAGACAGCTGGGGTGAGGAGGGGAAGGGGAGAGAAATAAATATATAATAAATCTTTAAAAAACAAAACACAAATACCATAATGTTACAGTGTCCTTCAAAGGCTGTGCTTACTGAGAGATGAACCTGCACAAGGCCCAAGCTATCATTGCTCAAGGTAGTATTGAAAACAATAATGTATGTACTACTTGGTTCCCTTTGTTTCTCTAATCTGTAGAGGGCAGAATGAATATACAAGAAAGAATTATTTATTTCTAAATCTTTTACTCAAATGCAGCAATCTTATAGAGTTAAATATGCTGATATAGAATTTATATATAGTAGCTTCTTTTTTTAAAAATTTCTCTCCCTTCCCCCCCCCCCCAGTTGTTTGCTCTCTGTGTCCTTTCGCTATGTGTTCTTCTTTGTCCACTTGTATTCTTGTCAGTGGCACTGTGAAACTGCATCTCTTTTTTGTTGCATCATCTTGCTGCATCAGTTCTCCGTGTGTGCGGCACCACTCCTGAGCAGGCTGCACATTTTTCACGCGGGGCGGCTTTCCTTACGGGGCACACTCCTTGCATGTGGGGCTCCCCTACATAGGAGATACCCCTGCATGGCACGGTACTCCTTGCACGCATCAGCACTGCACATGGGCCAGCTCACCACATGGGTCAGGAAGCCCTGGGTTTGAACCCTGGACCTCCCATGTGGTAGGCAGATGCTCTATTAGTTGAGCCAAATCTGCTTCCCAGTAGCTTCTTTATAAATCTCATTGGAAGTGACATTAAACTGACATTCTTGAGCAAGAAAGGAGTAGCATGAGAATATTTTCCCAGAACAGACTAGGGAGGAAAAAAGTTAAATACCTAAGTGTATAGCTGAAGGCATTGCCCTCACTATTGGACATCCAAGGCCTTCTAGACTATATGCTTTCTTCCTTAACACTTTCACAATTACCAAAGATCAGATCACACCAGAGCCACTCAAAAAGTCACTGGATTTTCCAATTACAAATTGTCTTTCATGGTAAATTTTTTGGTTCAGGAGGGTTTTATTTCCACTATGTTGTAATAGGTTATAAATCCTTTAAAGCAAAGGAGGTAAACGGTAGGGTTGGTGGTAGGCATTTTTCAACCAAGTTGCCTCTCAAAAATTAATGTGCATACAAATTACCTGGGGATCTTATTAAAATGCATAAACTGATTTAGTAGGTTGGAGTGAGGCCTGAGATTTTGCAGTTCTAACAAGTCCTCAGTGATGCCTATGATATTGCTTCTTGGACCCTGAGGAAAAGCAAGTTCTTTCCTGCTTTTCCGTTTTTACCCCTCCCAACTCCCTCTCTCCAGCCAAGCATAACACCTTGAACTAAGTGATAACTTACTATATATGAATATTACAATTAACATTGCTGATAGACATGTCCTCCCTTTTAATTTTATCTGGTACATTTCATTGTTATTTTTTTAGATACAGCCTCGACTCTGCCCTTAGCTTCTGAAATGCTTGAGGTCATGGGAGAATGGGCACAGACTCTCAGAGGGCATCAAGAAATTTGACTCAGAGGGATCTTTTATAAACTTACATCATCAGGGTAGTCTTTTCCTCTGTTATCGCTACGTTTCTGCTTTACCCTCTATCCTTTACCTTTAGAATTGAAGAGAGTTATAGGTCATGAAGCCATTTTTTTTGGTGTCCTGACAGAGAAGAAATTTTCGTCTAAGTAGGCTTGATTATCATAAATCTTTTCTACTCCAATATTTTTACATATAGCAAGTCCGTTTTTGCTATTTTAAACTTCTCAGTACATTTTTATAGTCTTGTTTATTTCCACTTTACTTCTGTTCCTACTGTACAACTTTTCAACTAGAAAAGTTTAATGCTGCTTTGAGTAACTTAAAGCTAAGTACCAGTTTAGTGATTGGCAAGAACCCAGGAAAACCCAACTACTGTTTCCTTTTGCTTTCCTGATACAAACAGCCCTCTCTAGTTTAAAAAAAAAAGAAACTGTTATTCTTGAAAATATTCACTTTAAAAAATTATTACCTTTTATGTAAGGCAGTGTTTAGTATCCACATTAGATAATTGTTTTAATTCAAAATTGACTATTAAAATCTATTAATAATTTTAGTGAGAGTCTTTAAAATGTTAGTGGTTTTCATGTTTTATATTTTAGCAGAAGTCATTTTAAATTTAGCAATCTTTACCTTTATAATTCTCATAGGATACATAAAAGTGCAGAATTAATTATAAGTGATTCTTTTAATCAGACTCTCTTCAAATATTTCATAGAGTATATTTAGTTGTTATTTCATAACATAATTGATTCCCAAATTTCTTTTATATGTTTTTTCTTATAAGAATATTTACTATAAACTTGTGTTCCAAAGATGCTTTTCTATCATAAAATAACATGAGAGAGAAGAATTAGATATAAAAATAGATTTCTCTATTTTTAAACATGTTTCATAGTCCCTTGTGCAAAAATAGAATTCTGTACTATGCCAGTGAAGCTTATTATTTTTATTGTCTATTTGTTTTCACTCTGAGCCTACTGTTTCATTGATGGCAGAAAAACTGAATCTAAAGGCTTGTAAAATATAATTAGCTCAATCTAGGGATTTCTTGTGAATTAAAGATTTACTTCATTATCCAGTTTACAAATACCATTTGGACATTTTTCTACTTCTTTACCTTTCCTGGCCTAAGAGGCCACAGGTAGTATGAAGAGAGGGAGGGGAAGAGTTGGCAAGGATCCTCCATATGAGTTTCCAGTGGGTATTTCCATGGTTGGTATATTGATTATATCTTTGTTCTCTAGATACAGAATCTAATTTAATGTTGACTCTTAGGGTGGTGTAGCAGTTTGATGTTATTGATGAATTCCAAAAAGAAATATTGGATTATGTTTATAAACTGATCTTTTCCTCTGGGCATATTAGATTATATTGGATTCACAGGTTTATTTAATTATGTAAACCTTGTGTCATTGGGTTGTTGAGTCCCCACCCACCATAGAGTGGGGATTCACAGATAAAAGGCATGGCAAAGGACAGAGTTAAGGGCTTTTAATGTTGGAGTTTTGATGCTGGAGTTTGATGCTGAAGCTGGAGCCCCATGGAGAGAGACAGAGCTGTTCGCCTGATAGTCTACAGCTGACCTTGTGGAGAAAACAGAGTAGCTGAGCCCAGAGGAACCCAGGAAGCCTGAACCCTCACAGACGTCAGCAGCCATCTTGCTCCAACACATGAAAATAGACTTTGGTGAGGGGAGTAACTTATGCTTTATGGCCTGGTATCTGTAAGCTCCTACCCCAAATAAATACCCTTTATAAAAGCCAGCAGATTTTTCGTATTTTGCATCAGCACCCCTTTGGCTAACTAATACAGGTGGCATGTTAGACGGGGGGGATTTTCACCCTAGCTGGTTCGAGTGATTTTTCTTACCATTTCGTTCTTGGCTTTGTAAAAGTATGCTGTGGCCAGTATCTCTTGGCACAGTCAACTGCTTTCCCCTTTACCTACTTTCTGAAACTTTTACTCAGATATGTGAGAAACTTACGATTCCTCTCCATATCCAATTGTCTCTTTAGATTGTGGGGGTAAGAAAGTGAGTATTTGGTACTTTTTAACCTTTAAAAAATCCCTTCTTTCTTGCCTTTGCCCTGACTCCCTACTTCTGCCACCTTGGGGAGAGGATGAGGTACAGGGGAAAAGTGCAATAGTGCATTTAAAACTTTCCTGCTCAGTTGGGGCTGGTGAAGTTCACGTTTATCAATTTGGGAGATGGGGTGGAGTGAAAAATAAAATCTTTATTTACAAACATCATCCCCTTTTATAACCTCATCTCTCACACTCAAGTGGTGGCCCTTAAGCATAATAGCCAAAAAGTGTGGTTTCATCTTTTCTTTGTTGTTGATCTAGAAGTGGTCATGGTTACATGTGTAAGGTGGGAGGGGGCAGCTTGGCGCAATGGAAAGCAAAAAGACCGTTTGTCTCAAAGTAAGCTGCTACAGAACAATATTTCATGTGACATTCTGCTACACCTTCATTTTTATACAGATTCAGCATAATCCTGGGTGCCTTAGATCTAGAGCATTAGAGTCTTTGACTTCCAGCTCAACCACTTATTAGCTATATAATCTCGGGGAAGTTACTTAACTTACTGTAGGCCTCATTTTCATTGACTTTATTTTTCAAAGATTCATTTACTTATTTATTTCTCTCCCCTTCCCCCCTACCTGCCCCAGTTATCTGTTCTCTGTGACTATTTGCTGTATATTCTTCTTTGTCTGCTTCTGTTGTTGTCAGTGGCACGGGAATCTGTGTTTCTTTTTGTTGCGTCATCTGCTGCGTGAGCTCTCCGTGTGTGCAGCGCCATTCCTGGGCAGGCTGAACTTTCTTTCACATTGGGTGACTCCCCTTACAGGGCGCACTCCTTGCACGTGGGGCTCCCCTACACGGGGACACCCCTGCATGGCAGGGCACTCCTTGCACGTATCAGCACTGCACGTGGGCCAGCTCCACATGGGTCAAGGAGGCCTGGGGTTTGACCTGCGAACCTCCCATGTGGTAGACAGACACCCTAACCACTAGGCCAAGTCCACTTCCCTTCATTGACTTTAAAATGCAGTTAGTACTAGCACCTGCTTCATAGTGTTGATGTAAATGGTAAGTGAAAGAATTTGTTCCTGATATTTCATAAGTGATCCGTAGATAGAGGATTTAGAAATTTTCTATCCAAGAAAAGAAATAGGGTAGAACGAAAAGCTAAGGCATTCAAGAAAGATGTTTTACAAGTTTTTTTTAACAGTTGGATCCTAATAGTCATGGGAAACTCAATCCTTAAACAATCTGGTAATATAAGGCTCTTGATAACATTTAGTGGAATCACTTCAACCTTAAGGAATGGGGGAACGTTACTAATTTCCTCACTTTTCAAATATTGATTAATATCTGTGAAAATAATATTTATTAAGCACTCCCAGGATGCTCCTTGCAGAGAGAAATATAAAATACAGCATCCATAAAATCAACATTGGATAGTTCCTCAGGAGCCTTGTCTAGAGAATAAAACAAGGGTATTAATGACATTCAGTTGGTAGAGCTGGTATATTCTTTTCCCTACAGATTTCTATGAGTTGCAATAAATGTCTGCTAATTTGTCATCAGTAAAGACCAAAGATGATTTAATATTAGAGGCAGTGTCCTAGAATGAAAATTTTTTAGTTACATAACATGTATAATAAATTTTGTGGTTTTTTGTTTTTCATTAAAGTATCATCTAGTCTATCTCTAAGAAACTGGATATTTCCTTTGGTAATTAAATCACTAAAATTTATGAAGATTATAAAAAACTAATAATGATTTTTTGGGGGGGCGAGCTTTTCATTTGAGCTAATTATCTTGTAAAAGCATTTTAGCTAATGGATTTCCAGTTTCTCATTTGATCTTATCTATTTTATGACCTTGAACATCCGTAAAGGTGAATTTTATTGGTAGTTATACTGTCCATGTTAGACATCTATTCTTTGATCTTGCTTTAAAATAACTTACTTCTTTGTAGTATTAAGTTACTCTAATTTCCTACCTCCACATCTTTTATTTTCCTCTAGAGAAAACCTTTCCAGGGCAAGTCCAAATGAATATTGTTCAAATTTCCAAATATATCTGAACCAAAGAGATTCTATAATTCGGTGGAGAGAACCTTCATTATATATGCTAGTTAGGGAATTTTTACTAATCCATACCAGACTAAAATACTTTTTGAAATATTGAAATTGAACTTCAACATTTATAAGAATAAAAATTGCAATAGTACGTTGTAACATGCTGTTAAAAATAGAAATGTTTCTAATTATTTTTCCTTTAAAAATTAGAAAAATATGTCTTACTCTCTAGAGGGCTATTATCTTAAATGGTTGTACAGGGTATGCCTTAATAGTTTTTATTTGGCTTAACCAAAGTGCAAATACAATTTTATAGGTATGGTGAGCCTTTCATAGAACTGGCTGTGGTTTTCTAATTATGTAAGTTAATTGTTGTTTTCTCCTCTTTAGTCATGACCTTTCTGTCCTCTTCTTGTCTTGAAAGCTTCCTAACATCATGGCTTTGAGAAAAAACAAATCCATTTTAACTGCAGGAACCCAAGCAATTTACTACTATTCTCCACATCATAGTTATGTAGTATATATAACTTGAAGGTGAATTTGATGTTTGGCTGTAGCATTTCTTCTTTACTCCTCAAATATGGTCGCCAAATTCCAGATCACCTGCGAGAGCTACTTAGGTCACTTCTTGTTACCTGCCATCTCTAAAGATCTTTGAAACAGCATAACATGATTGAAAAACATCTTGAGTTTTGAAGGGAATTTGCTGGGCCTCCTCAGGACCTTGATATTTAATTTCTTTTGCAAACAAGGTGGCTGAACCCAAGTCTTGCTATGAACTGCAGAAGCAGACATTATACAAACTTGTCTATAAAATTCGGTGTGCTTCTTATTTGTACAACTGCGGCATTCTTTGTATTTGGCTTTAAACAAGAGAAGCTGATTCTGCCCTTAGAAGATTGTGGGGCTACAGAATTTGCTAAAGGGTGGAGGGCATGGACTTAAGTCACAGAAAACAAGGTAACCCCAGAGGTCGAGAAGCAAGGCCATACAATAGCAATTCTTTAGGGGAAGAATCTAACCAGGACACTGCCCAGCTTCTTTTCGTTGAGGGAATTCTAGCCGTCCCTTATCTTGCTGTCACTCCTCAGGAATCTGAGTTCCAGGTGAGAGCCTCCTATAGCTAAGCATAGGCCAGATACCCATTCTGTAGTTAGAAAGCAAGGAGAGGGAGGATCTAGCCATTTGCTTTCTGTCAACTGTACAATGGGAGATTTACCCCAAGTGGGAAGTTGTTTTAGTTTGCCAAAAGGCTGCCAGTGCAAAGTACCAGAAATGCATCAGCTTTCATAAAGGGAATTTATTTGGGGTAAAAGCTTACAGTTCCAAGGCCATGAAATAACCAAACTAAGGCACTGTACGAGATGATTTCTCACCGAAGTTGGCAACTGTTAATTCTGTTGTCTGGGTACATGGCAAAGCAAGATGACCACTGATCTCTGCCGAGGTCTCAGCCTTCCCCTCTGAGCTCACCAGCTCCTCTTGAGTTGCTCTGTGTGCCCAGCCTCTTGGGGGCTTTGTGCTTAAGTAATCCTCTAGTCCAGGGGCTCTTAACCTTTTTTGTTCCATGGACCCCTTTGCCAGTCAGGTGAAAACCATGAACTACTTACTAAGTGCACACTAAACTGTGTATTTTTTAATAAACCCCACACCAAGACATCCCCACAAGAATAATATATATTTTTTTAATTTAAATTTAAGCTCACTAACCCCTTGTTAAGAACCCCTGCTCTGGTCCTCTCTCACATGACAGGATCAAAATGGCTTCCTTTTCCTTTGTCTGTCAGTGTCTCTGTGTGTGTGTCTTGGTTTTTATCAGACCCAGGAAAAGGGCAGAGGCTCAGTAAGAGTCAAGGTTCATTGACTAGTCCAATTGAAAGGATCTCACACCCACAGGAATGGATTATTCACAAACATAGTCTTTCTCTTTTGGGGATTCATAAAATTATTTCAAAAGGCTGCAGAAGGTAAGTAGGTTTCTAGACAGATATAGAAATAAAAAAAAAAAATCCTCTGCCAAGGCTCACTTTTTATACAACAAATGCAATAAATTATTAATTTTGACAATAAGTAAAAAAAAAATTGAGAGTTTTATGAGGCATCATCTTGAAGCTGGACATACCCAATTCTCTAATATATTAACTGGTTAGCTTAGAAAAGTAACTTCTGATTCCTAATATGTCTATTTGAAATAATAATACCCACTAAATAAGATTTTGTTCATCGTAAGCCTTCAATTTTTAATGATCTTTTTCTGCTTGGGCAACTTTGTGTTTGATTGGTATGATTGTAATAAAAAAGTTCCTGTCATTTTGCTGCAATAATGACTCATTTGCCCATTCCCAGTTTCAAATTAAATGATGTGTTTTGATTTTTCTTTCTTTCGTTCACAGACAGGCCAGCCTCAACGAAGCAGCTGAGAAGTATTATGATCTGGCGGCCAGACTGAGGCCTAATGTAAGTACTTTTCTAATGAAAAGCATCACTCAAAGGGATGGCTTCACGGTATTTGATAGTTAGGATGGTACTGTATTTGCTGGTTTTTTTTTTTCCCTCTGTGATCTCTTATTCTGAATCCCCATCTAATGGCAAATTCAACAATAAAATCTGCCAGTCTTAAGCTTCTTTTATGTGCAGAGGTATAAATTGTTGTGTTTTTTGGTCTGTAAAGCTATTTTAATTTTTATCATTTGAATACAGGTTTTAGCATTACTTTGCATTTGGGTGGATTTTTAAATTAATTCATTGAAAAGATTTTTTTCCCAAGGTATTAAATATCTACAGACTTCTTAACATCATAAATATATTTAGATTCTCAAACCCAGTCAAATCTCAAGGTATGCCTCTCTTTTCTATTCCATAATCCTCATTTCTAATAAATCTTCTTTTTATCTTACCAAGAATGTTTTCATTAGAATTTTTCCCTGAGTAGTCACAACTCTATAAATTAAGATCCATATAAATTAGATCATTACTACTGAAAAAGAGTAACCGACTATAAGAAAACAGGAAGTGGTTTTGTATCAATCTTCTATACACTTTTATTCATAGCACATCACTGAATTCCAGCACACTGCTTTTATTCTCATACACATTCTACTCTGCATCACTATAATATGCAAACCCTCTATCCTGTTTTCCAAATCTAGACCATTTATTGAGAAATGTAATTTTGAAACAGTAATGAAAGTACACATATGATGTGACTACAAATAATGGAATCAGTCTAATTTCTTTACAGTAACTCATCCATTGGGCAAGCATCTGTAGAGTCTGCTTTGTGATAATACACAAACATTTCATACTCTAGAAGACCACACTGTGTAGCAGTGAAGACTGAACATATTCAAATAATTCAAGTACAGCGTATCAATTCTTAGACCAAGATATATAGTGTTGTGAAAGCACTAAGGAGGATTAATACTCCCTGAAGAGGCCCACATGGGAGGTTGCTTTTCTCAGGAGAGTCAAATACATTTAACCTTAGCACTGAATCTAAATGCCCTCGGTTGGTTTCATTAATTATGAGGTGCTTCAAGGATTGGTGAGCTATTTGCAATATAAGAAAAGCTTAATGGTAAAAACAATAAGGGCTAAAATTTATTAAGCACTTACTATGCACAAGGTGCAGGTACCAATGCTCGGTACATCATAGGAGTTCCTGCTGGGAAGTCACAGACTTACTCAGCAGCCATCTTGCAGCCCTCACCTATCCCCCTCTTTTTCCCCTCCTGCTTGTTTATGTGCAGATGTTTATGTTTCCACTCTTCTTTGTGTATATGCAGGTGTTTGGTACGTTTCCATTTGTGCTTGTTTGCATGCAGGTGTTCTGTATGTTTATTTTGCAAGAGACCACAGACAGACTTTAAAATCTTAACCAGCCCCAGCTGCTTGCCAGGGTGCAGTAATTGCCCCATTGGCAGGGCCCCTTCCCCTGGAGTATATAAGAGCACTGCAATCAGGCAGTGTAGGTGGCCCTTGTCTCTGATTGAAAGCAAGGCGTGCAGAGCTGCTGAGCAGTAGGCCTTCCCAGGGAACCAGCCAGAATTGGTCCCTCATTTCTGACATGACCCTGACCCAAGCAGTTGGACTCCCTGGTGACTGGCCTTAGTTGATCTATTCCCCTGCCCTTTTGGACTCTCTCTGGAAGTTATAAAGCAGTCATTTGCTGATAGTCTGTGGTGCCTGAGCCTGTGTTCCCATGACATACTGTATAGCAGCTTGTTCCACAGTTTTCTCATTCAGTTCTCACAATCGAATTTGGCTGAAGCTCAGAGAAGTTAATAATATACCTATCATAGCTAGTAAGCAGTATCACATTTAGTAAGCAATAGAGTCACACTGTCGCCCACACCGCTCCTTGTATAAAAGAAAGATTGATGGGGGAAGATAGCCATATCTTCCAGAAGAAATGCAAGCCAGAAATCTGGGAGAGCAAAACATTAACAGTACTCATTTGTCTATTTGGTAAATGTTTTCTGAGTCCCTTCTATGTGCCAGGCACTGTTGTAGGATAAAAATGTCTACCCATTAGCTTACAATCTATTCTGATATATAGACCATAAGTAAACTTTGTAGGATGTTAGTGATATGTGCTTTGAAGAAAAAGAGGACAAGAAAGGGAGCTAGAAGGGGTGGGGGTAGAGGCAGGCATGCAGGAAGCACAGATTTTTAGATGCGTGAGTTGGGCATCTCAGCAGCATTTCTAAGAAGAGGGTTGAATTTGAGGTCTTTATTTATTGAAGTTAAGGTTCAGGGCTTTTTGGTTTTTTGTTTGTTTATTTTACCCTTTAGTGCTCTAAATACACATAATAAATGATCTTTCAGTCCAACCTTTATTCATTGATTACTAGTCAATTTTTTCTTAAGTGATCTGATGGTTTAAAGCTGTATGTGTCCCAGAAAAACATGTTCTTAAAATTAATCCATTCCTGTGAGTGTGGACCCATTATAAGTAGGACCTCTTAGTAAGTCTACTTCATCTAAAGACCCACCTCATTCAGGATGGATCTTAACCCTTTATAAATGGAATGAATACAGAGAGAGAGAGCCAAAGAAACAAGAAGCGAAAATCAGTGAAACCCGGCAGAGAAGGGAGAGACCAGCCACCACCTTGCCATGTGATGGAGGTGCCAAGAATTGCCAGCAGGCAGTCTTCAGGAAGAAAGCATCACCTTGATGATGTCTTAATTTGGGCATTTTTCTCAGCTTCAAAACTGTAAGCTAATAAATTCTCATTGTTTAAACCCAACCCATTTCATGGTATTTGCTTTAAGCAGCCTAGGAAACTGAAACTGATTTTGGTACCAGGAATGGGCTGCTGCTATGGCAAATACCAAAATGTGGAAATGGCTTTGGATTTGAGTAATGGATAGAGACTGGAAGAATTGTAAGGCATGTAATAGAAAAGGCTTAGATTGTTTTGAAGAGACTGTTGGTTGAAAGGTACTTCAGTGAAGCCTTAGACAGAAGTGATGAATGTGTCATTGCAAACTGGAAGAAAGGCAATCTATGTTTTAAAATAGCGGAGAATTTGCCAAAATTGAGCTCTGATGTTGGATGGAAGGCAGGGATTGAGAGCAATGAGCTTGGATATTTAACTGAGGTGATTTCCAAGCTAACTTGGAAAGTGCAGCCTGGTTTCTCCTTGTATCTTATAGTGAAATGTGAGAGGAAGGGCATAAGCTGAGAACTGAACTTCTGGGTACAAAGGAGCCAGAATTGATGGTTTGGAAAATTCTGAGCTCCTGGAAAGTGAGTCCCCAGGGAAGGGTGTTACATGTGAGGCTCTAACTGAATATGGATCCAGTCAGCCATTTCAGTGCAATTCACGATTGGAGGTGCAGTTATCCAGGAAGGATCTATGAAAAGTCCCTCTGTCTGATGGTTTAGAACCTTGTGTACTACATGCAAAACCACTAAGTTTTCGTAAGATAGATGTTAAAAGAACCACTGCCAGCCTGGATTAAAAGGGACAGATTGAAGGCAAAACTACTTTAAAGCTAGGATCATGGAAGTTGAAGTCTGGTCCAGAGACATCTCGGGCTAAGAGAGCAGATCTACCCATGTGTGTGGAAAGGGTGAGGACGGCCTGGCACTTGGAGATGGTGGCCCTTCCTCCACATTGTTCAGGCAGAGTGCTACCACCCCAGTTTTTTCAGATGACTGGGATATTGCAGAGAATCTGGCCATTACCCCAATGCTTGGTGAAGGTGGAGCCTAGCGTCTGGCCATCATCCTGATGCCTGATGAGAATGGAACCTTCACCCCAGTTTTCAGGGAGCATGGTTATTGCACAATCACTTAGAAAGGTTAGGCCTGCCACTCATTCAGGCCCACAGAACAAAATATCATCCTATAGATAACTTTCAGACCTTGAAATCTAATAGAGTTAGACCTGCAGTGTTACAGAATTGTTTGGGGCCTGTGATCCCTGTTTTCCTTCCAGCCTCCCCCTATGGGCATTGGAATATTTATCCTATGCCTGCCCTTCCTTGGTTTATAGGGGACAGATAACTTATTCTCTAGGTTTCATAGGTCCACAGACAGGGGAATTGTGCCCCAAGGCAGACCATGCCTCTATCTTTTTTTTTTTTTTTTTTGATTAAAGTTAATAGATCACATAGAATGTTACATTTAAAAAACATGAGAGGTTCCCATATAATCCCCACCCCCCACTCCCATCTTTTCTGTAAATTGTATTTCTTTGAAGATACATACATCACAAAAAAGGTTACATTATAAAAAACATAAGAGGTTCCCATATACCCTCCATCCCCCCACCCCACTCCTCCCACACCAACAACCTCCCCCATCATTGTAGCACACTCATCGCACTTAATGAACACATTTTGGAGCACTGCTGCACCACATGGATAATAGTTTACCTTGTAGTTCACACTCTCCCCCCATACGTTCAGTGGGTTATGGCTGGATATATAATGTCCAGCATCTGACTCTGCAATATCATTTAGGACAACTCCAAGTCCCAGAAATGCCCCCTCATCACATCTCTTCTTCCCACTCCCTGCCCTCAGCAACTAATGTGGCCACTTTCTCCCCATCAGTGATTCAGTTTCTTCTGTTAGTAGTCACAAAAGTTTTATAGTAGAATATCAGTAAGTCTACTCTAATCCATATTTTATTCCTCCATTCTGTGGGCCCTGGGATGGTGATGTCCACTCTACCTCTATGTTGAGAGGGGGCTTAGATTACACATGGCTGATGGATGCACTTCTCCTTTCTGCAGTTGTAGGCACTCTCCGTTCCCTGGTGTGGTAGTTGACCATCTTCACCTCCCTGTTACCTGATCTGTGTAAGTCCAGCAAATGAGAGAGTAGGAGTTGCAACTCTGCTGAGGCTTAGGGCCCAGCTGGCACATAGCCAGTCCAGAGATTCAAGTCTCCTGAGTATATACCAACCCTAGCATCAACCAAAGGTTCAGTAAAAATGACAGAAGAGGCATGTGTAGAAAGGTTACATCTGAATCCAACTCCATCACACTTAGGGACACAAATTCCAAAGTAGGGCCCACTGACATGGCACTGAACTCCAGAGCTATTTACCATGACCATATCCCTGTGGGTCTCCATAACCTCAGGAGAACCAATACCTGGGTTTGTATCCTCTTCGGCTGTTTATGGGGTCCTCCTGAGGAGTACATAAGCGTGACCCCTCTGATGACCTCCTGACTTTTTTTTGAAGACTTTTAGCCATATAAACTCATTTGTCTTTGCTATTTCCCCCTTTCATTAAAGGTCAAAAAGCAGTTTTTAATGCATGATCCTAAATGTGGGCTGAGATATTGTGCTGGTCTGAGTTGACCCTTTTATTCAAGGGTCTGTTTACATCACCTGTGGGTGCTTGGTAGTAATCCCTCAGTGTCAGGGAGGCTCATCCCCAGGAGTCATGTCCCACGCTGGGGGGAATGTAATGCATTTACACGCTAAGTTTGGCTTAGAGAGTGGCCACATTTCAGCAACATGGAGGCTCTCAGGAGGTAACTCTTAGGCACCCTGCAGCTCTAGGCCAAGTTGAAATTTCAGGTGCCCAGTCTCATAAGCATAGTCATCAGTATCAAGGGCTCATTGTTGGAAAATCCTTCTTTGTTGGTCTTTGCCATTGCACTTGGGGGATTGTTGCTGTTCCATTGGGGAATGTGATAGAGCTCCCGTGGATAGGAACTCAGCACTCCCTCAGTTGTCATTTGTAACTGTAGTACTCTGAAAATACCCAACATATATCCAAACATTTTTATGTCCCCTTTATACATGCCCTGGAGAACTCCCTTCCAACCATGTGCCCCCATCAATAACATCCCACACTAGTGTTCCTCCCCTGCCATAGTTGAACCTCTCTGTGGTCCAAAATTTCTTCAACAATGAAGCCTAATATATTCATCCCTCTATCTGATTTTTGTTTTTAAACAGGGTATTTATTTGGAGTAGAAACTTACAGTTACCAGGCCATAAAGCATAAGTTACTTCCCTTACGAAAGTCTTTTGTCACATGCTAGAGCAAGATGGCTGCTGGTGTTTTCCAGGGTTCTGGCTTCTTGGGTTCCTCTCTTCCCAGGGCTTGCTTTTCTCCATGCTCAGGGTGCCTCTCTTCCCAGGGATTTCTTTTCCCTGGGCTCAGGGTTCTTTGGGGCTTACTTGTCTTTTTTCACAACCAGGCTCTTCTGTGTGCTTACTTCCTGGGGCTCCAGCTCAAGATTCCAGCATCAGAACTCCAACATCAAAACTCCAACTTTGTCCTTTTGCATGTCTTTTATCTGTGAGTCACCATTCACTGAGGGGTGGACACTCAACACCCTACTGATGTGATTTTGATAAGACTTTGTACTCAATGTTGTTCCTAAAGTGGCTTAAGTCTTTTTGTGATATTGTGGTGGAATGGATGTATTTTCTACATAGAAAGAACATGTCTTTTGGAAGTCCAGAGGGTGGATGGTTTGAAGCTGTATGCACCCTAGAAAAACTTGTTCTTAAGGTTAATCATTCTTGTGGGTATGGACCATAGTAAGTAGGGCCTTTATATGAGGCTTCTTCATTCAGGATGGGTCATAATCCTCATACTGGACTCCTTTAAAAATGGAATGAATACAGAGAGAGCAAGAGAGAAAAAGCCGTGGAAGCAAGAAGCTGAAAACAACAAAATCTGGAACAGAAGGGGCAAATCTTTAGATGCCACCACATGTCTTGCCATGTAGCAGAGGAGCCAAGAATTGCCAGTAGGCAGTCTTCAAGAAGAAAGTATCACCTTGATGATGTCGTGATTTAGACTTTTTTCTCAGTCTCAAAACTATGAGTTAATAAATTCCCATTGTTTAAACCTGACCCATTTTGTGGTATTTGCTTTAAGCAGCCTAGGAAACTAAAACAGGTGTCTTTTCAAATGATTTTCTTTAGCACACTGTAATAGATTAGTGAGAAAAGAGCTATTGGGACTAACTGACCTAATCCCAAAATGAAAATGTCCTGAGACACTGCAAGATTTAATGCTGATTTATGAAATTGTTCATTTAAAATAACTAGCCATATCATATAGTCAGTATTTAACCTCCAACTCAAGCCCACTTTTTTCTGAAACCTCAAAACTTTCTTTTCTTCATAAACATGCTGCAGACTGCTTTTTGACATGCATTTATGTTTGTTCAATTATGATGCTTTCTTTAACTGGTAACAGTAAGTTAAGTATTTTCTAGACAAGTTCATATTTAATAGTAAATAAATGACTTAACAGTTGACAGGCACACAGACTTGATCTTTTCCTGTTTTGTTTGTGTTTTGTGTTCTGTACATGGTCTAAGTATTTCACTGAGGCAGGATTGATAAAATAAGAACTATGGAAATAATATAAAATTCTATTCTGGAATTAAGAGAACTATTTAAACAATAGCCCATCTAATGATTTATTAGTAATTATGCAGCTGACCTAAATTAAAGCATCCATCTAATATTTACCTTGCTCATAACTGTTTCCCTTTATTCATAAAAACATTCTTTGTTAATTCTGTGTTGACTTTGAAAATTTCTGGTAACTGCTTATCCAACAAGAACATTGCAAATAGACCTCAGTCCCCATTACCTACTTAATATTTCCATTGTCTTTTTTCTTTTGTCTAAGTGGTAATCTCATTTTACTCTTATTATTTGTCAAGCATTTTTCCTATTGTTTTAGGGCCCCAACTATAGCAATCAGAAGTGACATGTAGGGTTTGTATGGTCATTTTAACAAAACCCTTGACAGGTCATTACTATACAAAGTAAAATATGTGAGTGTAACCTTTGTGTATAACCACATATTATCATCATATTAAAAAGATTGTTGATTATCTGTGGGATATATTTCTTCCTTAATAAAATACTGATTCTATTTCTTCAGTATATCTCATAATGAAATTCTTTATTTTTGTTCTTTTCTACAAAATTTTTATACGCAACCTTTTTAAATTTGTTCATTGACTTTTTGGATTATTTTATATACAAAGAATTCCAGTGATCAAATGATAAAGTAGTGAAAAATACCTAAATCTGCAGGTATAATATAATTTTAAATTTTATATTCTGATATTGTCTCTTTATCATACACTGCCGAATACCGAAATGCATAATTAGATAAATATGTTTATTATAAATGACACCATTAAATTTAATCCAATTTACTTGATGTTTTTGCAGTGATTGTTCTAAAATGAAACCTAATATATATTAAATATGGAAAATGCTTTGCCTAAAATGCCATTTTAAATTTTTCCAGTTTTAATTTTTAATATTTATAAATAAAACTGCTCTTTCTGTGGAGATTACTTTGAAGAGAAAACTGTCTTCTTTTCCACATATGCATCTCAAAATGCTGACTCTGGAAGACTAGAGGAACATTTAAATGAGACTGCTTTGTCCTTCCTATGGGAATTGAGCCAAATTCTGCATTAACTGAAGGGTTTTTTAATTTTTTTAAACATGAAGAATAGGGAATTTGCATAGTACAAACTCACCTGTTTTTACTTGGCTTTAGTAAACTTTAGAGTCAGAAGGGCATAATCACTAGTGATTAGGTGTATACATTTTACATTTTTCTGGATGTAATTGTTTTTTGTCTAAATTCATTCAACTTATTTTTATCAAGTGCCAACTTTACATAAGGCTCTTTGCCAAGGGCAGTGGGTTTTTTTAATTACATGAAAAATTATCTCTGACCTTGAGAAATGTACAATCTAATGTGGGGAGGGGATGGAGGAGAAAACACATGGATTCAAATCCTCGCACCACAGGGCAGTAAATAATATTGTAAATCAGTGCTTTGTGAGTTATATGAGCTAGGTACTTGAAAGGTGCACAGAAGGCAGAAATTACTTTGAGCAGGATTGATCTGAGAAGGTGAGTCAGAGTTGACAAGCTTAGACAGCCTTGAAATGATAGGATGTTTATAGATGATGATTTCAGCAAGTGAAGTAGAAAGGATTCAGGCAAAGCATATGTATGAACACAAGTCATAAAATATGTCCAAGGAAGAGTAAGCAGACATGGTGATTGGATCATTAGTTTATATTGCATGGGGCAGGGGGCGTTTTTAATGGGTGCACTGAGGCTGAAGATAGGGGACTGGGAACTAAGGTAAAGCCAGATAAAAACCTTGACTATTGAGCTGAGTGTTAGGGGTTTATATTGAATATCTTTCTTAAACAAGATGGCATATTGAAAGTAGTACATTAGGAAGGTCATTTATATGATACAGTGAAGGATGTGTGTTGTTTTGTGGAGTATCAATGGCAGATGCAGCCATGGGAAAACTTAATGAAAGGCTGTTTTACTAGTGTAGGCATAAGGTGGTAGAACCTAAAGTACATACACACAGTGAAATGGAAAAGAACATTCAGGAGATATAGTCATTAAATTATTTGATAAGACATAAATAAGAAAATTCGGTGACCCCAGTGAGTGTTCTAAAATTTTGGATTTAAGTAACTAGGAAAAATAGAAGTACCTAAACAGAAATAAGGGAATCAAAGGTCTGTGTTTATTTCAATAAAAATATGTGAGAAAATTCTGAGTGAGAGATAGGATATTCTAATTTTCTGTTGATAGAATATTCTAATTTTCTGTTAGATATTCAAGCAGGCCATTGGGGGAGAGACTGTAGTTAGGGATAGAGGTGTGGGGTCATTTGCCGAGAGATGAGTACCAAAGTAGTGGATAAGACTCCTAAGGGCGAGAATATACAAAAGGAGAGAAGAGGGCCAATTCCAGCACACCCCAGGAATCTCTACATTTGGGGTGTCAGAACAAGTAGACAACACATATAAGTAGTCAGGAAGGGGGACCAAGACATAAAAATCAGTGTTGCTGAGCAGTGACCACTGCAAAAATACAGGAGCCTTCAAGAATAAGACATCATTGGTGACCTTCAAGAGTGCAGTTTCATGTAAGCATATGGGCAGAACATTTTAAGGTATTAAGGAAATGGAGAACAGGAAGCAGGAAGTGAAAAACTTTTTCAATAAAGTTTGGAGGTAAATTAAAGAAGAGGGGAAATACCAAAGAAATATCCATTATGAAGTTATTAAATACTGGAGGTTCATGTTAAGGGAAGAGTGTGTGAGTGCACAGGCACATGTCCTTAAATATGAGACTGAAATGTGTACAGGTAGTGGCTAGAGCAAAGGTAATACTGAAGACCTTGAAGGATCACTTCCTTCTCATGGACTGAAGAAGAAAAACTGATATTACTTTGGGGGGGAGAGTGAGGGGCAGCTAGAAATGATGGGGAGGCAAGCTGAGCTACTAAATACTAATGATAGTCACTTGGTTATCTGCTAATAGTGAGATAGAAAGGCAGAATTTGAGGTGAAGACCTGAGGGACAGCTGGGTGAGCTGGTGTGCACAGTAATATCAATATATAATTTTATATAATACTTATATAATATCAATATGTGATAAGTGCCATTGAGGTACATTTTTGTTGAGATATATTAGGCAATCAGTCATTAGATAACTCCAAATGAAGTTCCAAAACCACCAGTAAGGTACTCCTACTTTTGATTCAGCTATCTAACTCTTATATGCCTGATGTTGTATTCACTCTTTGCATTTTTAATATATATCATTTTATAAATGGCACACCATGTGTATTCATTATATATGCTTTAGAGGGGAATGTACATCAAGGATTTAATTATCCAATAGAAAACTGCATGTGTGCATTATACCTTTCCCAGGAATTTAGTACATAAATTACTGCAGAACATTACTGTTTTTAAAATTTTTGTTTATTTTTTGATCAAGGTGGGCTCTATTCAGAGTTCATTTCCATTAGTTTTCACATCTGTGGAACTCTCCCACATGCAGATACTTCTGTTTCTGCTCCAGGGGAGGCTGGGAGCCTTTGGCTTTATCATAGGTCCCAAGTGAGTCAGCTCCTCAGGTTCAATCTTTTCTCTCTGAAACCCAACTGGCTGGCTTGTCCACTATAGATGCTCAAAGAAGTTGTTGTTTTCCTGAACGCTGCATCCAAACTGGGGCCTGTGTAGCCCATCATTCCTTCCAGCGTTCTGCCCTTCTGGAGAGTATGTCTCTCCTGGTAATGAAGCTTGACTTTCTTGTGCAAACCCACTTTCACTCAGCTACAACCTCCTCTCTCTCTTGCCATTCTCCTGGAAGGAAATGACAGCTGCTAGGTTCTAATCATAGGAAATTCTTGGAGTCTCCTAATTTGTGAAATTAATAGCATCTTACTTCCCACTCCCCCTTCACAGCCCATCAGGGAGATATGCATGTTGGTGTCGGCGGGCATGGGTGTTTGAGCTGGACAATGCTGGGTTTGAGTCCAAGACCATCATTTGTTACCTTTATGAGCTAAATTCTCTTTGATCTTCCTTTTTCCTCCTCTGGTAAATGAGGTCAATAAATCCTACTCTATAAGGTTGATGAAAAGATTAAAAAGTATCAGGGGTCTACCACAGAGCAGAGGTTTAAGAAATTAAAATTTCCTACTATATTAAGTCAGACCTCATGGCTGAACACAGTGTAGACCAGCAAAGAGAGTAATATGCTGTAAACTATCAGGTTTGTAGCACTTGCAGGTTTCCTTGGCATGGTTGATATCAAACTACCAAAGTTTTAATAACTGACTGAAAAGCCCCTGAGTATTTACTTTTGGGCTGCCATGAACCAGGATAAGGCAGCTCCATCTCACCCTCTGTGCTTTATCCAGCTGAAGAATTTACTCAGGTGGACCACGAGATTTGTAGCAGTTTGATATGGTTATGAATTCCAAAAATAGATATTGGATTATGTTTGTGATCTCTTCTGTACCTGGGCATGATCGAGTTATGATTGGGGCATTGAGTTATGATTAACTCATGGCAAAGAACAGAGTTGAGGGTTTCCGATGTTGGAATTTTGATGTTGGAGTTTGATGCTCAAGACTTAAGCTGGATCCCCAGGAAATAAACTCACAGAGGAAAGAGAAGCCCACCCCAGGAAGAAAGGAACCTTGAACCCAGAGAGAAGCAAGACCCTGGAAGGGAGGAATCCAGGAAGCCTGAACCCTCATAGCCGTTGACAGCCATCTTCCTCCAACAAGTGAAAATAGACTTTGGTGAGGGAAGTAACATCCTTTATGGCCTGGTATCTGTAGGTTCCTACCCCAAATAAATACCCTTTATAAAAACCAACCAATTTCTGGTATTTTGCATTAACACCCCTTTGGCTGACTAATACAAGGTTCTACCATCTCACATTCTCATGCTATTATGGGCCATAGAACACACAGTCAGTCTGCTAATGAGTAGCTTGCTCATGCTCATTCTTAAAAAATAGATTCCGGAGACAACCCAAGTAACCATCAACAACAAATGGACCAACAAAACGTGGCCTATCCATGCAATGGAGCATCATTCGGTCATAATAAGGAAGAAGGTTCTGATCCATGCCACAACGTGGATGAACCCTGAAAACACCATGCTGAGTGGAAGACACAGACACCAAAGGACAGACATTGCATGATCCCACATATATGAAATATCTAGAATAAGCAAATTCAGAAGACAGTAAATTAGGGGTTACCAGGGGCTGGTGGCTGGTTCAAGGGGAAGTTGTTGCTTAATGAGTGCAGTTTCTTCTGGGGTGATTAAAAGTTTTGTTCATGGCTGGTGGTGACGGTAGAACAACATTATGAATTTGATTAATGCCACTGAATTGTACACTCAAAAAAGGTTAAAATGGAAAATTTTGTTATATATTTGACAACAATAATTTTTTAAATTAAAGAAAATAGATTCCACGTGATATCTGTTTGGGGTTTAAGACAAGTAATGCTCATGACAATCCCTTAACATGTATGTACTGTTTTTGAGTGTGTAAAGTGCTTTTGTGTATCCTGTCTGAGTGGAACCTCTGTCATGATGGAGCCTAAGTTCAGAGAGGAGAAATGTCTTGGCCAGGGCCACACAGCTTGAGTGTATTTGAGTCTGGTCTTAAATGCAGAATGCATGACTCAGAAGCACCTGTTCTTTTTGCCAACCTGCCTCCTGAGCAGAACTGTGTACTCCCAAGGCCTGAGTGCCTACCTTGCCCTCATTCAAAGCTTCTTCCTGGAGCTCATTCCCCACTTGCATGGTTGGTGATTACCTCCATGTTAACTTGGTCACCCTATTCAGACTGAATCTCCCCAGCAATGAAGCCCTCTCTGTCATCTTTGACCCGACAAATACTCTTGATGTCATAGCACTTGTTCATGGCCTCGATCCTTTCCTCCTTGGGAGGTGCCAGGAAAGGCCTTGGGTCCACATGGCCCCCACATTCTCCTTTGTGCCCACTAGGCATTGCGGCATGGCTGAGGGAGAAACAGAAGGAAGTGGGGGTAAGAACCAGGACTTCCCTTGGCGCTGTGGCGGGAAGCAAGGAAAGGCTGCCAAGACTCGGGTAGGGGTGGGAGAAAATGCCCTGAGAGAGACGAGGGATCATATTGGATGTTTTGGTTGCCATTAGGAGAGGACAACCTAATAACTCCGCATAGTTGCGTGCCTCCTGCTGTCCACAGAATGCTCTGGCCTCTGTCATCGCTGTACTCCTTACACTTGGGCTGTCACCTAAGGATTGTAAACCTATTGTATAGAAGACAAAACTAGGACCAGGGCAGGGCATTATTTTTAAATTAAAGCCAATATTTTCCATTTGTGCTCTTTAGCAATGATTATATGTCAAAAGATCAGAATGAAAAATATGGAAAGAGAAGATTCAAAGATATGAGCTTACAATTACGGAGGGCAATTGTTTTATGAGGTGGTCAGCATACTCTACAATATATTACTTCCAATTTGGGTTACACTTTTGGTAGTAAATATGGTGGTGGGATTGGAGGAGACGTCACAAGGTAGAAATAACTACTGAGAATGGATCTGGAGGAAAAGGTTAAGAATTTATTATTTGGACTGTTCTGATGAAAGTGATAAAAAGATATTCCCAGTATGCAGTTGTCTTCTGATGGGAAATACATTCCTCAACCCAAGTTTAAAAAGAGAACATGAAATTAAATTGAACAGAACAGATTTAGATTTGACCATATACGGATTTTTGGGGGGATGGAGATTACTGAGGGTAGTCATTTTGTTAGGAAAAAAGAATGACAGAGTTAATAATAATTTGTCTGGAAAGCAGTTAAACCACACTCTTGTAAAAGTATATGTGTGTGGGGGGGGGTTGCGGGGGGGGGAGGGGGGGGATACCATATGGCCTTTTCCAAACTTTCCAGGCTTCTGTGATGTGGGAAGATTACATAACATGTGTCTCTTGACTTTCAGGCATTAATAACATATGAATCGTAGAACCACCAGATTGACTCTGAGTAAAATGTGTTTTAAAATTGCACATTATTTCCTACTGTCATTCATTATTTCAGCTTAAAATGTCTGTGTATAATTAACAGTTAGAAAATGGAGTGAGTTAAGTTGACAAACCCAGAATAAACAGGTTTTGATGAGGAGAGAAACTGTCATTAGTTTTCTCCACATTTTACCTTGTTTTATTAAATGGGTCCAGAGAGGAATAAAACAAGACCATTGATTTGAGTTTTATTAACACTTAACCAAATTAAGTCAAAAAACTCTTACTCTTCTTCCTTTCATAAATAGGCTTCCATCACATTGATATTATGCTTATTTCTGTAAACATCATTAAAAATCAAATAGCTAATTCTTCTTGTCTAATTTTAGCCAGATAAAGGCTCACTATTTCTCACTTGCCTGAGAACATCGGTTATACCAGTCACAATTTTAGTCTCATCGCATGCATTTTGTCTTCCACCTCCCTTCTAGTATAGCTCTCCTCTCCACATGACTTCCATGTTGCAGTTCTCGTCTCCAAACAAGTTATAAAGTCTAGTTTCTGGTGCATTCTCTAGTCTCTATTTACATTTTACTTGATTTGTGTTGTAGGTCTATTCTGAAAATGTTATAAAAACCAGGAGAAGTGTATTTCTTATTTTTCCTAAATAATTACTGAAAAATTAGTTTGCTGACATGTATAAATCTTTATTCCCTCTCTCTTCTGCCTCTCTTGTAACACTGTACCCCATCTTTTTCTGTTTCCTTCTCTTTCCTTTTATCCCTTGTTTTCTATCTTACCTATACCAATATCTATACCCTTCCCTATATCTACAGATAAATCACATTTTGCTTTACCCTATAACAAATAAAAATGGACCCTATCCTGAAAATAGATTGGTAGATTAATTTCTTTTAATGGTCTTATGACCTGAATCACATTTTCCCAAACTAAGTTAAATTCCATGTCACTCCCATAATATCAGGCACAACAGTTTCTTTTTACCACTTGAAAAAGAATTGATTAAATATATTGCTATTATATAATCTTTGATAGCAAACCCTGACTGAGAAGACGAACATCTTTTTTGGGGGGGGAAGAGAGATGGTAGAAAAAAATGCCCTACAAAAAATTTCAGTCTTTGCCTTAAATGACATTCCCTTAGATATCAAGTGCCAATAAATGGCTACTACTGGGCTGTATTCATAGTTTCATAATTTATAGTGAACTTGCATTATGGTTACATGAACAGTTTAAAACTATAGAGTTTTTTTTTTTTAAGAATAAAACATTTATATTTGACAAACTCTCATTTTCTGTTTCTTTGCTTGTCTTATAATCTTTTCTTGCACACTGTACATTTTAATGTTTTAAAATATTAACTCTGGGATTTATTCCCTGAACTGTCTATTCCTTAAATTTGTATCCAGCTAGTGATATGACAAAGATTTCTTTCAGTTTTTGGTTGCTAATGAAAACAAACAAATGCCAAAAAACTAACAAACAATAAAACAGAAACAGCAACAACAAAAAAACACCTTTTACACTCTTTATAAATAGGCTCCACATTGGCTGGTGTGCTCCTTCAGAGTTTAGTCCTCCTATCAAGAAGATCAACCTGAGATGAAAGAGAAGTATACGGTCCTCTTCGTCTTTTTTGCACCTGTGTCTTACTCTGGGCTTGTGCTCACTCATGGCCTTAGGAATTCCCCAGCTTGCAGGAATCAGGATATCCCATTTATTACCAATAAAATAGACTTTCTTTCCACTAGGTAGCTCTGCTACATATATAGGTCTCTGATCAGGTAACCCTTTCTCAGGCCAGTTTGACTTAATTGTTTCTTTTTTTTTTTTTTTTTTTTTAAAGATTTATTTATTTATTTAATTTCCCCCCCTCCCCTGGTTGTCTGTTCTTGGTGTCTATTTGTTGCGTCTTGTTTCTTTGTCCGTTTCTGTTGTTGTCAGCGGCACGGGAAGTGTGGGTGGCGCCATTCCTGGGCAGGCTGCACTTTCTTTTCACGCTGGGCGGCTCTCCTTACGGGGCGCACTCCTTGCGCGTGGGGCTCCCCCACGTGGGGGACACCCTTGCGTGGCACGGCTCTCCTTGCGCGCATCAGCACTGCGCATTGGGCCAGCTCCACACGGGTCAAGGAGGCCCGGGGTTTGAACCGCGGACCTCCCATATGGTAGACGGACGCCCTAACCACTGGGCCAAAGTCCGTTTCCCATAATTGTTTCTTAAACCAGTTTAGATGTCCATTTACTACTTCTGCCTAGAGGGCAGATTCTGTTATGGCAAACCAGGGATGAGTTTCTTCCTTCATTCTTTCACATTGCCACCCAATAGCGTGGCATCAACATACAGTCCACTCACTTTGCACATAGGGTTTACTCTACTCCCTCCAGAACAGAGCCAGAGTTCCCAATGGGAGTACAGGCTGGTTGCACACCACACCAGTGAGAGAGGGTTGGAGGAGAGGCCAGCAAGGGTGCCAAGAGCTTCTCATCATTTTTGAAGCTGTGTTTTCTTGATTGAGGACCCACCCAGTTACTACAACCTTTCAACTGTTTTGAAGAAGGTGTCCTCTGTCAGGTTTTTGCTAGTTGTTCGAAACTGGGGGGGAGGGGGGGGGGGGCATCACGTTGGAGCATCTTATGCCACCATCTTCATCCCAGCCAACCTGGAAAATAATTACTTATAGTCATTAATGTTAATTTGTCTGAACTCAGCAGTTCTCTTGCATATCTAATCTGAAATTGTCAAATTTAGAGATGTTTATATAGTAGGCAGTACAGCATGAGGAATTTATACAACTGAATTCTTTTTAAAACTTGATTTGAATTTTCAACTTCTCTTTGAAGGAAATTTGTTGCCTCCTCAAACATCTTTATGTTCTAGTGCTTATAGTATACTAGAACCTATCAGGCTCTGGGAAGAAATGAAGATCTGTCAGATTGGTGTTGGCAAGAACTTCAGAAGAAGTCATGGTCTTTTAGTGAAGTCGGGAACATAGAGCTTATCAGTATAAATCATTACAATATGCGCCATTGCCCTGGTGTGACAAAGGACATTTCACTATTGCAAGTTTGAAAATTCTCTTCTTTTTCTTTTCTTTTTTTTTAAAAGAAGCTTTAGATTGCATAAATGATATGTCAAAAATATAGGTGGATTCCCATAAACCCCACCTCCTACCCCTCCCACACTTTCTCCCATTAACAACATCTTTCGTTAGTATTTGATCAACACATATTGAAGCATTGCTGTTAACCATAGTCAATAGTTTACATTATAGTTTATATTTAGCACTGCACATTTTTACAGATTTTGACAAAATGTATAATAGCTTGTATCTGCTTTTGAACTAAATGCTCTGACAAAATAACAGGGCATACTGCTAAATAATTCCTCATATAGTTTTAACACTGCTATCAGATATTTATCATTTTTATTTTAATGATATGATTTTGTGGTTTAGCCTATATAGCCTGTGCTTCAAGGATATAAATATTAGTAATGAATATACGTTCTGCATACATCAGAAGTATCAAATACTAAATCTATTCTGCTAATGAGATGACTACAATTTTTTTCTAAGTATCCATTTCGAGCATGGCATTTCACAAACTTGGTTTTGCCTTTCTGAACTTAGAGAGTGGTAGCACATAGGATTTTACTGTTTACCTAGGCAATGTTATACATAGCATTCCTCAGTGTTTCCACCTATTTTGGAAGAGCAGTGTGTACAGTGAAATAGCATGACATGATGTGGAATCATGTCATATTCACATGCCCTCAAAGGAGCATAGTTTAGCACTTTGGGTTCTATAATCAGTTGACATCTTAGTTTGCCAAGGCAGCTGTGACAAAGCACCACAGATTAGTTGGGTTGAACAATGGAAATTTATCATCTCACAGTTGTGGCTGCTAGAAGTCGAAAATCATGGTGTCATTGGAGCCATGCTTCCCCTTAAAGGAGAGAACATGTTCCGTGGGTCTCTTATGGCTTCTGGTGGGTAGCCACTAATCCTTGGCTTGTGGCATAACTCAATCTCTCTGTCACATGACTTTCTGTCCTTGCCTATGTCTAAATTTCTTCAGTGTATAAGTACAGAAGTCATATTGGATTACAATTCACTCTAATCCATCTTAACTAATAATATCTTAAAAGTTCCAATTTGCAAATATGTTCACATTCACTGGATCATGTATTGGGACTTGATCATGTCTTTTGGGGAACACAGATCAGTCCATAACAAGTGGCTTGGGTCCTGTAGCAGTTTGATATTATTGATGAATTCCAAAAAAAATATTGGATTATGTTTGTAAACTGGTCTTTTCCTGTGGGCATATGAGATTATATTTGCTTAATTATAATCAAGTAAACCTCTTGTGTCAGTAGGGCATTGAGTCCCCACCTCTTTGTGGGTGTGGACTCGCACATAAAAGGAATGGTAAAGGACAGAGTGGGGGCTTTTAATTTGGAGTTTTGATGTTGGAGGTTGATGCTGAAACTGGAGTCCCAGGGAGAGAGACAGCCATTTGCCTAATAGTCTACAGGTGACCTTGTGGAAAAAACAGAGTAGCTGAGCCCAGAGGAACCCAGGAAGCCTGAACCCTCACAGACATCATCAGCCATCTTGCTCCAACACGTGAAAATAGACTTTGGTGAGGGAAGTAACTTATGCTTTGTGGCCTAGTATCTGTAAGCTCCTACCCCAAATAAATACCCTTTATAAAAACTAACCAATTTCTTGTAGTTTGCATCAGCACCCCTTCGGCTGACTAATACAGGTACTAAACCAGGTTTTATCTATCTCTGACTCTGGGACCTTTAGCCTGTTGATTAACATCCCTAAACTTCATTTGCCCACCCTGTAAAACTTGCATAATAATATCTATCTCAGACGGTAAGTTATGGAGTTAAATAGCACTCATAAAGCACTTAGAACACTTCTTGGTCCCATAGAGGGTTCAATTATTTACATTACAGGAATTTATATTTAAATTCTACCTCAGAGAGAATGGAATTTAAATAAAGAAGTTGATTTCACCTGCCAGGCTGCACAGCCAGTAAGTAGATTGGCATTGCCCTACTCAGGTTCAAGAGTGCTCCTTCTGCAGGGCAGTTATATTTGTTCTTTCCTCCAACTGCTGTGCTTTTCCTCCGGATAGTGATTCAAACACTGTGTTCAAACACTGCCTTAAGATATCTGCTCAAATGGCCTCTTATCAATAAGACGTCCCTTCCTGACTCATATGAAACATATACCTTTTTTAACCTGCTGCACCTTTTCTCCTAGCACTTATCACTCTCCACAGTCTATTTACTTCTTTGTGCATTTGTATCTTATCTGTCTTCCCTCATTAAAACAAACTCTGTGATGGCAGGGACTTTGATCTCTTTCTCCTGTAAATGGAGTGGTATCCAGAACACAGCAGGTGGTCAGCCAGTATTGTGAAGGAATTCAAGTGAAGCATTGTCCTCTCAGTCTGTCCCAACTACCTGTGCTCTCATAGTGTGGGCACCTTATGGCACTGAATGCAGGTCTAGTATTTTTTTTTTTAAAGATTTATTTATTTATTTAATTTCCCCCCCTCCCCTGGTTGTCTGTTCTTGTTGTCTATTTGTTGCGTCTTGTTTCTTTGTCCGCTTCTGTTGTCGTCAGCGGCACGGGAAGTGTGGGCGGCGCCATTCCTGGGCAGGCTGCACTTTCTTTTCACGCTGGGCGGCTTTTCCTCACGGGCGCACTCCTTGCGCGTGGGGCTCCCCCACGCGGGGGACACCCTTGCGTGGCACGGCACTCCTTGCACGCATCAGCACTGCGCATGGCCAGCTCCACACGGGTCAAGGAGGCCCGGGGTTTGAACCGCGGACCTCCCATGTGGTAGACGGACGCCCTAACCACTGGGCCAAAGTCCGTTTCCCAGGTCTAGTATTTTAAACACGTGTCCACCCCACCCCCTCAGTAATACTTGTCCTCAGAATAAGCCAAGGATAATATGCATTACTCAATACAAAATACAGTGATCTTTTAAAATGCTGGAAGTAAAACGAAACAACAAAACTGACTGCCAAGATCACATTGAGAGTCTGTACTGTAGTGTACTTCAAGAGCCATTCAAGAGATTTTTCAAGGATAATGTTGACTTTTGACTCTTGTTGAATGTAGAACCATGACATTCTCTTTCCCAGCCCCAGCAGGAATCCCTCTGAGTCTGTTAGTTCCTGTTTCGCTACTTGAGTATTAGGAGACAGTGATCACAGTAAACTGGGAGTTTTATCTAATTTGAAAATCAATTCATACTCATGAAATTCAAAATCATGCAGAGAGTTGGGACTCCTTTTAAGTGTTCAGAAATTCAGATTCTGAAACACAGTGTCACAGTTGAAGTGGCAACAAATATAATAGAACAAATGGATATAAACCTTTGGGACAGTTGCAACAGATATGTATATTCTAAATAAAATGCATTTTATTCTTATCCATAAAAGCCATATAACCATTAAACTTCTTTGCTTTATGTGGTCATGTGGATGCTTTACATACATTATGTTCCTCTTGAAAATATACATAAATAATAAGTAGAATTACAAATTCATTTAGACCTTATTAAAAATCTGCCAAGGTTTTTCAAAGAAAACCCCAAAAGGGCATCTCTTCCCTCTCAAGAAGTCATTTATCCTATATAAGATTTTTTAAGTGAAAGAAATATTTTTATGCTGAAAATAAGGGTACATGGAAAAATTTAGAATATGAACAATGAACCAAAGAGTTCTTCGCCATTAGTAACTTTTATGAGGGGAAAAAAAAATGAAGACTATAATTTGTTACTTATTCCCCTGCGCTCTTGTCTGTGGATGACCTATTTTGATATTTGGAGCCATAACAGGAGGAAAACACCAGTAACAGAGGAAATGACAAAAACACTGATGAAGCACCTATACTACATGTGAAAGTGTGCCAAAGACCTAATATGACAAACCACAGCCATGTGAATCAGTGGTTTTGTGTCAACCATAAGAATGAGAGTGAGACCACAGTCTCTTGAAATAGAAAGAGCCTACACTTTAAGAAACTTGACTGTGGTTAAGAAATAATATTAAAGAAGATGAAAATAAGTAAGTGGCTACACTTGCATGCTTTCCCAGGAGAGTATCTTTTTCCAGACTCTTCCTGCCCTCATTGTGGCAAGCCTATTAGTGAGTCTTTGGGATGTGGAGAGAGAAAGCCGAAGATATTGGCATGCATCCTATGTGGGAGTTTGGTTGTGTTGTTTGTTTTTAGTGGGGTCGTTGAAGTAACACTCCTTCATTGATGAAGAGCACTCTATTTTAACCCCCCTTCCCGATTAACATTTGCTGTTAGTTCTTCCTTTGGCTAAAGAATCCCAGAATGCAGGTAAAAAAAAACAGGGAATGTGGTTACATTTTGTTACTGATACCTCTAAGAAAGTACCGTAAGTCAGCATTTGTTCTGACTTCACCTCACCAGATAAGGTTTTTCCAAGCATTTTCCTGTTTTTACCTTTCCTTTTTCTCATAGCCTTTCTATTTGCCCCTGAAACAGGGGCAAAATTTCTTAACTGCAGTCACAGACAGCTTCCTTCATGTTACAATTTTACATCTTACATTTATCTTTGGGACTTCATTTGTTGTTTGAAACCCTGCTCATTTAACTGTGGGAAAAATACTGGTGTGTATTCATTCAGATTGAGGTAATATTTCTTTATGCCTTGAAAATATTGCTCTCAGTGTATATAAAAAATAAAGTGTGAAGACCAAGAAATTAACATTTAGAAATGTTTAGAAACCGTCTGTTTGAGCTCAATTAAAAAGGATCCTGCAAGGCCTCTCACTATAGTGCATTCTTGCCCTATTTCAGGAAACAACAGGATGAATTTAGTATCCAATTAGAACAGATAAGAAAGTGGACTTTGCTCATTAAATAAACCCAAGGCTCTATATCTACTCTGAGACTCTTTGTTTCAAGTTATCTCTGATTTTCTTGCTTATAATCAATACTAATAAATTTTCTACCACTGCAAAGGTAGTAGAGGTATAGTTTAGTTATTTACTACAGGTTTGTAAATCTGCCTCCTGCCTTTGAATACCTTAAGCCCAAATGTTATTTGTCAAATATAAAAAAACAGTAATCTTGTTTTTTTATAATAGAGCATTTTCCTGCTCTATTAAAGTTTTTCTAACAAACTAATGCCTGGATCTGGAGTTCCAAAGATGGCACTTAGCATGCTGGTATAATGAATGCTTCCAGGTTCTTCTAATGTGCAGGAGAATGCAAGCCACTCTGCTATGGATAGAGTCTCATTCTTATTGGCTTTGCTTCTAACACCAGTTCCAAGCATGCCCCTACTGTGTGACCTTGGTATGTTATTTAACCTCTCTTTCAGTTTCTTCATCTGCCAAGAGGGGACATTAATAGTACTTAAGTCATTTTATTGTTTTGAAAATCTAATGAGTTAATAGATTTTAAGTATAAAATAGTAGCTAAATGCTTAAAGGTTAGCTGCCATCATCATCATCTACGTTTTTAAAATAAAAGTAATAACGAGCATTTGGATCACTTCTTTATATTTCCTATCTTGTTGTCTTCTAAAATACCTGCACATTTGTACTTTCACTATATTACAAAATCCAGTAGAATTTTCATTTTTATTCTGGCTCAGACACTTACATGCTGTGTTATCTTGCACAAATTAACTTAATTTCCCCATTATATGTATTGCATAGGGCTGGCATGAGAATTAATTGAGAAAATTAAATGACATATTAAGCACCCAACAAATGTTGGTGTAATTATTATAATTATTTTTAATTTATTTTATTTATCTCTGCCCACCCCCTTGTTGTTTGCGCTTGCTATATCTGTTCATCATCTTTGTTTCTTTAGAAGGCACCAGGAACCAAAACTAGGACCTCCGATGTGGGAGGGAGGCACCTAATTGCTAAAGCCACCTCTGTTCCCTGCTTTGTTATGTTTTTCCTCGCGTCTCTTGTGTCATCTTGTCGCATCTGCTCACTGTGCCTGTCCGTCATGCTAGCTCACCATCCTGCTCCTTGTCTTTATGAGGCACCAGGAACAAAACCTTTGCTCCCTGCTTTGTTGAATCTCTCATTATGTTTTTCTTCCTGTGTTTCTTGTTGCATCATCTTGCTGCGTCAGCTTGCCATGCCTGCATGTCATGCCAGCTCGCTGTCTTTTTTAAGAGGCACTGGGAACAGAACCTCAGATCTCCCATGTGGTAGCCAGGAACCCAATCGCTTGAGTCACTTCTGCTTCCCTAATTATTATTTTTATTTGCTATGATATTGCCTTTATTAGTTGTCTGGTGTTTCAGATGATAACTAATTCATGATACAGCAGGCACATTTTTTTAATTTTTTTCATTTACTTTTAGCCAAATTAAGTAGTACCTAGGCAAAATAAGCATCCTGAATCTAAGACAAACATACAAACATACAGCTAAAGTCTATTAGCCAGCACAATGTAGGGAGTATAAGTAAAAAAAAGAAAACTTAAGCTGTGACTAATGTTTAAATCTTTATAATATCACTGAAGAAGCTTAATTTGAAGCATTGGGTGGTGGTGAGCAAAAGAGAATCCTTAAATCTCCAGATGCTATGCTCTTAGGGTTTACAGTCACATACCTTGACTCGATAAAGGCAAAATGAGTGGTTGGCTTGGCAATGGTAAAAAAAGAAAAAATGGAAAAGTTGAGTTTTATCTTATTTCTGTGCTTCTATAGATAGTCTGTGTTCTCCCTACATTTTACAGAATTCAAGGCTCATATCCTAAGATTGTAGGCTGCACGGGTCCCTGAGGATTTGAACTGTAGTCATGAAAGCAGAAATTGAGAGAAAGAACTTCTTCCTGTTTCAATACCTAGGTTTTTTTCTACCTTCAGTTTCATGCCATTTTCTTAATAGGACCAGAAAGATTATTCACAGTCATAATAATCTGTAACATTTTTACCATGGTTTAGGTATTGAGTGTTATAATATGGGGTCTAATTTTCAGAAGCATTAGAAAGAGAAGACTAGATATAATGTACTTTTCTAGATTTAGGCTGTACTCTGAAGAAATTACTTAAATCCATATGCAGAGGAGGAAAAAAAAAAAGAAACCAATTACAGTGGAGAAATCAAATGAAATATAAAGTACCTTATTCTAACATCATATCCTGCTAAGAGTGTCACATTCATGCTCTTTGGAAAGGAAATTCATCTGCTAAAATTTAATATTGAAGGCTATATTTCCATTGTTATACACTGAATCAGCAGCTGTGAGATATCTCACGTCTCTGCAAAAACTTAACCTCTTTTGGTAAGATGATATTCTAATTCCAAGTCTTTCTCTTAAATCCCCAGACTATATGAATTGTACCAAGATCCGCCCAGGCATCAAAGCAAGAGACTTCATTCCCAATTCCTTTATTTTTTTGGGGGTGTTCCATCTCTCATTTCTCAAATTTATCATCGCCTTCTCCATCTCTACCACCACTTCCCTTATACTGGCCATGATTCTACCATTGTGGGATGTGTCTGCCTGTTTTGTAGATCTATCCCCTGGGCTGCTGCACTGTTATTTCTAAAATGGAAATCTGATCATATCACTCTTCTGATTGAAGTTCACACTAGTCAAATTCCTCTTGCACCCAGCATTCCAGACACTGAACTATTTGCACATCAGCAAATATATCCAGTCATACTAGAGATAAACCAGATATCCCAAGTCCACAACATACTGTGACTACCAGATAAGATCACATTTCCTTTAATACACAAATTTCAGTGACTGAACTTTACTCCCATACATAATTTCACAGAATCCCCAAAGAATGGTAACATGTTCTCCAAAACTCTGAGTGGTGCTAGTCATCATGTCTGGCCAAATCCCCTTTGTTCTAAAGGCCAGCACTTCATATTTTACACTCCCTCGCTGCTCTTCATCTAGTATGCTTTGCCCTAGAGTCCCTTCTGTAACTACTTTGTGCACAAGTGAGACTGGTCTTTGGCATTTCACTAAGCTTTTTAAGATGCTGGAGCATAGCCAAAGTCATTTAAAGAAAAGGAAATGTAACCAAGAAAGTACTGTCATTTTGTCAATTTTTACCCTGTTGGTGAACATTGAAACTGTTTCTTTGTTTTGCTGCCCAAATGGTGTAATAAACAGGGCTGCAGAAAACCTCCACTTACATATTTCCTTACACATTTTGTTATTATTTCTCTAGGATTAATTCCTAAAAGCAGGATTACTGAGTCAAAGAAGATGAACGTTTTTAATTTTAGTAGTTGCAATACTGGCTGATTACTTTCCAAAAAGTGATAGCAATTCCTACCAGCATAATTGCCAAATCTGGAGAATGTCAATCTTTTGTATTACCAATCTGAAGACTAAAAATTGTTATCTTATTGTTTCAAGTTGCATCTTTCTGACTACAACTGCAGTAACACAACTTTTCATGATTATTAATCATTAGATTATCATCTGTGAGACTTGTCTGTCATATCTTTTGTTCATTTATCTATTGGGTTTTCTTTTTCTTATCAAGATACCTATGTTTTTCATTATAGCACTTGAGTTTCCTGTCTTGCTTAAGAAAGTTTCCCTCATCTTGAGGTTTTGATTTTTCATTTTTATTTTGGATTTTTAATTCATCTGTCATTTATTTTTATTTATAGTTTGAGTTATGTGATCCATATACAAAATGTTACGTAGCTATTAAGCATGTATTCTGTTTATAAGATTACTTCTGGAAATCACACATATGACTAGTGAAATGCAAGTTGTAGACTTATCACTATATTTTAACACTACCAGCTTATATGCACATATAAGAAGGTGTGAAACGATGTGTGGAAGGATAAGCCCTAACCCATACATATTGGTTTGCATGGTGAGAGAGAAATGGAGGTGATTGACCTTCTCTTGAAATACCCATTTGTGTTCCCTCAAGAGCCATGCCTCTCCTCCCAGGGCATCCCTAACTGGCCTTCTCTCTTCATAACCTTCACTGTGTTGTAGAGATAGTCCTGTCTTCCCCAGTGGGTGAGCTTTTGCAGTGTTCCCTGCTCCCCAGGGGCCAGGCCTCCTGCTCCAGCCTCAGGTAGAGTCTAAGGTCTTCTCCTTCCATTTTATTATTCTGCCGGTCCTTGACGTATTGGCCACTTCTCCATGGTTCAGATGTGGATCTTTCCTAGCATACAGGAGAGAAAAAGAAAGGAATCTCAGGAGAAGACTTTCCTTTTACACAGTGACATGCAAAATGCACATGTCCCTTCTGCTTACATTACATGGGTGAGAACTTGGTTACATGGCCAAAGGTAGTCACAGAAGAAACTATGAAAGGTTATCTATACCTTGCATCCATATATCCAGGAGAAGGGAGGACCGCATTCTATTGGGGAATAACCAGTAATCTCTACCATATTGTTTATATTGTTTTCATTATTTATTCTTACCAGTCTAAATTCAAGTTTATACAGCAGGTTGTTTTTCATAGTTCAATTGCATAGTTCATAATTTATCACATGTTTTTGCCATTCCCATGATTAAAAATGAACCTTTTACTGTTTGATCCTTATCAGACACCCTTCTATCAAATAGTTTCAAGTTGTATTCACTACAATTGTAAAGAGAAAGGCAAAAATTACTGGGTCATTATTTTGAGAAATAGGTGGCAAAGTTAAACAAAAGCATACATCATTCCTCTGCCTATGGTTAAGCTAATTTGATATTTAATGGCAGCAATGTAGCAACATTTTTTTGAGAGGTGACGTGTTCACTATTGAAGTATTGCCCTGCTTCAAAGCTCTTTCCAAAGCCTTGCCCTGAAAGATCCCCACATTATCTCTCAGGAGACGTGTAAGCAACTTTATTGCCTATTCACATTGTCACTCTGTGTGCATGTGTGCACATTCCTCTATCAGAGTTTATGCCTTAGAAGCATATGGAATAGTTTAACAAGATAATGAAAATGAAACACTAGAGGAGAAAATTCTTACAAACCTGAGATGCACAGCTAAATTTCTTGTCAAGTCTCTGTAAACTGTTATATATTTTTATAATGTTTTCTGCTGTCATCTAAACGTAAAAAAAAAAAAGTAATAGAAAGAACAAAAGAGAGAAAGAAGAAGAAAGAAAAGTAAAAGTAAAACACAATTCTCCAGACTTTTCCATTTCCTTTGTGCCTGAGATTTGAACCTGCCAGGTTCAGTGAATGAAACAGCATGAATTCCTAAATGTATTATACAAAACAGGGGGAAAAGGCACTAAAATATTTTTATAACTCTCACTTTAAACTTTTTTCTGTGAATTAAAGAAGTTGTCAGCTTGTTGGGTTTGTTTCTATGAGAGTGAGATGGATGAGTTTATACTAAGTTTGTACCTGCTAAATCTCTGCAGCAGAAATTCTTTCTGCTCCCCTCACCTGAACAGCAGCGGAGATAAATAAAGGTCTAAGGAATGAAGTGGGCACTAATAAACTCCTTAAAACCAACCCTAGAGGGAAGATACAATCTAATGTTTGAAAGACAAAGATGAAATTACTTTCCTGCATTTGACCAATACATACTGATGGGGTAGTTATTTGTTAGATAGGACTTCAAAACTGAACAAAGGCATACTTGCCTTCTTGGACTTTAGATTCTAGTAAGGGAGAAAGGTATTAATCAAATCGTGCAAATATGAACCATGATGAGTGCTAAAAATATTTGTGCTTGGTCCATGAGAATATTTGATGGAGGAATTTGATCTAGACTTGGCAGTGCCAAGAAAAGCCTTCCTGAAGAGACAATAAATGATCTGTGATCTTAAAGATGAGTGAGAGTTAATTCAGTGATGTGGGGATTGTATTTTTAACACTTGCTTTGCAACAGAGATGGGGTTGGGGTACACATGAAATGGGTTTGAAAAGGGTAGGGATATGGTGGAGGAGAGAGAATGCTTAATTAGATATGTCAGTAGATTGTGAACAGTTCAGTCTTGTAAATCCTTTGTTCTTAGGTGACAAAGGAGCATTGGTTAGAACAGGTAGTGGAGCCTGGGGGTTAAGAAGGCCAGAGAAGATTTCCTAGGGGAAGAGAACAGTCTAGTCTTAGCACTGAAGGAGAGCCAAACCATACTTGGTGTGGGGGGCATGTTCTCATTTGAAGGAAGATGTGAACAATAGTCTGGTGTGTGCCAGAAATGTCATCCCTGTATTTTAGGAGAAGTAATGAGAAAAGAGACTGGAGCATAGACTGCAGTAGCAAGGTCTTGCCTGTCACACTAAGGGGATCCATTTAATGGTTATAAGGAGGGAAGTACCGTTCAGGTGTGCCTGTTCCAGTCACATTGTTAAGGATGAATTTTTTAAAAATAAAATTTTATTGAAGTATATCATTCATACATGAACATACATGAACAATAAGTATTTAGAAAACTTGCGAAATTACAAAACAAACATGCTTATCATCATGCAGGGCTCTCATACATCTCTCCACCACCAACACCATGCACTGTGGTGCCAATTTTCATACAAAATAAGAAATAGCATGGTCAAAATATTACTACTAATTATAGCCCATCTCTTATATTTTGTGTATTTTCTCCCAACCCACCTGATTATTATCACAGTGTATTACTATTATACATTTGTTATAGTTCATGAGAGAACGTTCTCGTATTTGTCCTTCTGTTACTGGACTCCCTATGATATACAGCCCCATGTTTTATACAATCCATTCCAAGTCTATACTCAGTGGCTCTCATTTCCATCTCAGAGTTGTGCTGTCATCTTCTCAGTCAGTTTTAGAATGTTCTCATTACTCCAAAATTTAAAATCCCATAACCCCTGTATTAGTCAGCCAAAGGGGTGCTGATGCAAAACACCAGAAATCTGCTGGTCATTATAAAGGGTGTTTATTTGGGGTAAGAGCTTACAGTTACCAGGCCATAAAGCATAAGTTACTTCCATCACCAAAGTCTATGTCCAAATGTTGGAACAAGATGGCCGCAGAAGTCTATGTGGGTTCAGGCTTTCTGGGTTCCTCTGGGCTCAGCTCCTCTTTCCTCCACAAGGTCAGCTGTAGACTATGAGGCTCTCTGGGCTTTGCTCTCTCCACAAGGTCATCTGTAGACTATCAGGCAAAGGGCTCTGTCTCTTTCTCCAGGGCTCCAGCTTAAGACTTCAGCATCAAACTTCAACATCAGAAAACCTGCAACTCTGTCCTTTGCCATGCCTTTTATCTGTGAATCCCCACCAACCAAGGAGTGGGGACTCAATGCCCTAATCATGTGGCCCAATTAAAGCCCTAATCATAACTGAATCAGGCCCAGGTACAGATAAGATTACAAACATAATCCAATATCTATTTTTGGAATTCATAACCATATCAAACTTCTACACCCCCTTATACCCTGCCATAGTTATCTCCTTGAATTGATATATCTTCTTTGCCATTGCTACAAAAATATTACAATATCACTGTGAACTATGGTCCATAATTTACATTAGTTGTAATTTTCCCATGTATCACCATATTCTTAATATTTGTAAAAGAACATTCTTATATTTATACTATTAATCACAATCTTCTTCCACCACCAAAATCACTGTTATACATACCCTAGATTATTCTCTAGTGTCCTTCCGATTGATATTTACATTCACAGACTACCCCTTTCAGCCACAATCTCATTTTTAAGTCAGTAGTGTTAATTATACTATAATGTGTTACCATCAATTCTATTCATTTCCACACTTTTACAGTAAACCTTATTAAAACTTCTATGTACATTGAACATCAGCTCCATTTCTCAGCCCACATTCTATTTCCTAGTAACCTATACTCTATGAGTTTCCCTCCATTAGTTTATTCATCATATTTAGTTCACATTAATTATACCATACAATATTTGTCCTTTTGTATCTGGCTTATTTCACTCAACATAATAGACACAAGGTTTATCCATGTTGTCATATGCATCCCGATTTCATTTCTTCTTACAGCTGAATAGTATTACATTGCATGTATATACCACATTTTGTTTAGACATTCATCAGTTGCTAAACACTTGGGGTGGTTCCATATTTTGTCAATTGTGAATAATGCTGCTATGAACATTGGTGTACAAATGTCAGCTTTTATTTCTTCTGAATATATTCCTACTAACAGGATTGCTGGATCACATGGCTATTCTATATTCAGCTTTATGAGGTACTGCCAAACTGCCTTCCACAGAGACCGTGTACCATTCTTCATTCCTACCAACAGTGAAGAAATGTTCCTCTTTCTCCACATCTTCTCCAGCACTTATAGTTTTCTGGGGGTTTGTTTGTTTGTTTTTTGTTTTGTTTTTTATAAGGGCCATTCTATAAGGTGTGAAATAGTATCTCATTGTAGTTTTGATCTGCATTTCCCTAATAGCTAGTGGTGCTGTCCATTTTTTCATGTGTTTTTTGGCCATTTGTGTTTCCTCTTTGGAGAAACGTCTGTTCAAGAATTTTGCCATTTTTTAAATTGGGTTGCTTGTCTTTTTATTGTTGAATTGTATAATCTCTTGGTATAACACAAATATCAAACCCTTGTTGGATATGTGGATTCCAAATATTTCTTCCATTGAGTAGGCTGCCTTTTTACTTTCTTAACAAAGTCGTTTGAAGAACAAAAGTGTTTATTTTTGAGGCGGTCCCATTTATCTTTTTTTTTTTTTTCCCTTTTGTTCCTCCTGCTTTGTATGTAAGGTTTAAGAAACTACTGCCTATCAAAAGATCTTGAAGATGTTTCCCTACATTTTTTCCTAGTAGTTTCATGGTTGTAGCTTTTATATTTAGAACCTTGATCGATTTTTGAGTTAATTTTTGTATAAGGTATGAAATAAGGGGTCCTCTATTTTGGATGTGGATATCCAGTCCCAGCACCATTTGTTGAATAGACTGTTCTGGCCCAGCTCGGTAGGCTTGACTGCCTTGTCAAAAATCACTTGACTGTAGATGTGAGGGTCTATTTCTGAGTTCTCAATTTGGTTCCATTGGTCTATGTGTCCATCTTTAGGCCAATACCATGCTATTTTTTACCACTGTAGCTAGGTAATTTAAACTCTGGTATTAGATCATCTGTGAATGATTTGTAGAATTCACTGAGAAGCCATCTGGTCCTGGCTTCTTGATGTTTTTGATGATGCTTTCAATCTCTTTATTTGTGATTGATTTGTTGAGGTCTTCTGTTTCTTCTAGGGTCAGTGTAGTTTGTTCATGTGGTTATTAGTATGCCAAAGGGATGCTGATGCAAAGTACCAGAAATGTGTTGACTTTTATAAAGGGTATTTATTTGGGATAAAAGTTTATAGTTACAAGACTGCAAAAAGTCCATATTAAGGTTGCTTTCTCACCAAAGTCAGTTCTCATGTGTTGAAGCAAAATGGTCACTGATCTCTGTCTGGTCTCTGCCTTCCCCTCTGGGCTTCCTTCCTCTTGAGGCTCTATGGGCCCAGCTTTTTCCTGATTTCAGCTTCAAGCTGAAGTAGGGCTTCCTATTAATTTATTAGGCTCAGCTGTTCTTCTCAAGCTCAGCTGTTAGCTATCTGGCAGAATGACTCATCTCTTCCCTGGGCTTCAGAGCCTTTCTTCTGTCACATGGCTGGATTAAAAATGACTGAGCTCTCAATTCCCTTGTGGCTTCTTGAGTGGGTGTCCATTTATATCAGAACCAGCAAGAGATCAGGACTCAACCTGAGTCACACCCTCTGATATAATCAAATCAGAAAGCCCTAATCTTAACACATAATCTAATCAAAGACATTTCAGCTGAATTTAATGCAAAGGGTATCACACCAAGAAAATAGATTAGTTGCAAAAATCTCTCATTTGAGAGAGATTGATTGATAATCAATCTCAAACTGCTACAGTGTTTCTAGGAATGTTTCCATTTCCTCATGTTGTCTACTTTGTGGCATACAGTTGTTCATAGTATCCTCTTATGATGGCCCTTATTTCTGTGGGGCAGTGGTAATGTCCCCATTCTCTTTTCTGATTTTTTTTTATTTGAATTTTTCCCTTTTTTTTCCTTGTCAGTCTTGCTAAGTGTTTGTTGATTTGTTGATCATGAAGAACCAACTTTTGGTTTTGTTGATTCTATTTTATTTTTCTCAGTTTCATTTATTTCTGCCCTGATCTTTATTATTTCTTTCAGCTTAGTTTGAGATTAGTTTGCTGTTATTTTCAAGTTCCTCCAAGTGTGCAGTTTGATCTTCAATTTTAGCTCTTTATTCTTTTTTAATGTAAGCATTGAGGGCTATGAATTTCCGTCTGCACTGCCTTTGAGGTTTCTCATAGATTTTGATATGTTGTATTCTCATTTTTCTTTGTCTCAAGATATTTTCTGAATTCTCTTGCACTTTCTTCTCTGACCCACTGATTATTTAAGAGTATGCTGTTAATCTCCATGTATTTATGAATTTTCTCTTTCTCCATTATTGATTTCCTGCTTCATACAATTATGATCAGAGAAAGTGTTCTGTATAATTTCAGTCTTTTCAAATATATTGAGACTTGTCTTGTGACCTAACATATTGTCTGTCTTGGGGAAGGATTCATAATGGCTTGAAGAGAATGTATATTCTGCTGTTTTGGGATGCAGTGCTCTATAAATGTCTGTTGGGTCTTGTTCATTTGTCATATTATTCAAGCTCTATTTTTCCTGTCCAGATGTTCTTTCTAATGCTGAGAGTGATGTACTGAAGTCTCTAACTATTACTGAAGAGACATCAATTTCTCCTTTCAGTTTTGCCAGTGTGTGCCTCATATATCTTGGGGCACCCAAGTTAGGTGTATATTTATTTTAGTTATTTCTTCTTGGTGAATTACCTCTTTCAGTCTTATAACAGTTTTGCAGTTAAAATCTACTTTGCCCAGTATTAGTATTACTATTCAAAATTTTTTGATTACTATCTTTTTTTAAAATTTTTTATTTTTTTCTTTATTTCTCTCCCCTTCCCACCGCCTCCCCCGCCCCCACCAGTTGTCTGCTCTCTGTGTCCATTCGCTGTGTGTTCTTCTGTGACCACTTCTATCCTTATCAGCGGCACCAGGAATCTGTGTCTCTTTTTGTTGAGTCATCTTGCTGTGTCCTCTCTACATGTGTGCGGTGCCATTCTTGGGCAGGCTGCACTTTCCTTCACACTGGACAGCTCTCCTTATGGGGCACACTCCTTGCGCATGGGGCTCCCCTATGCGGGGGATCCCTGTGTGGCATGGCACTCCTTGTGTGCATCAGCACTGTGCAGGGGCCAGCTCCACACAGGTCAAGGAGGACTGGGGTTTGAACTGCAGACCTCCCATGTGGTAGGCAATGCCCTATCCATTGGGCCAAGATCCAATTACTATCTTTTGATTACTTTTTCCAACCTTTTGCTTTCAATCTGGTTGTTTCTTTACATCTGAAGTGAGTCTCTTGTAGACCGCACATAGATGGTCCATATTGTTTTATCTATTCTGTCAGTCTCCTTTTTTTAAATTAAGATTTATTTTTTTCTCCCCCCTCACCCCCGTTGTCTGCTCTCTGTGTCCATTTGCTGTGTGTTCTTCTGTGTCCACTTGCATTCTTGTCATGTGACACTGGGAAACTGTGTCTCTTTTTCATCATGTCATCTTGCTGCATCAGCTCTCCATGTGTGTGGTGCCACTTCTGGGCGGGCTGCACTTTTTTCACACAGGGCGACCCTCCTTGCAGGGCACCCCTATGCAGGGGTTGCCCTTGCGTGGCATGGCACTCCTTGCGCACGACAGCACTGCACATGGGCCAACTCACCATACAGGTCAGGAGGCCCTGGGTATAGAACCCTGGACTTTCCATATGATAGGCGGATGCTCTACCAGTTGAGCCACAACTACTTCCCAGTCTGTGTCTTTTGATTAGGAAATTCAATCCATTAACATTCAGTGTTATTACTATAAAGGCATGACTTACTTTGTCCATTGTATCCTTTGGCTTTCCTTTGTCATATCTTAATGTTGTTTGTCTTATTACCCTATGGATTACCCTTACTAATAATCTTCATTTCTACACTCCTCTCCAAGTGTCTTGCTCTTGCTTTTCCTTTTAGGCTGTAGCACTCCCTTTAGTATTACTTGTAAATCTGGTCTTTTGGCAACAAACTCTCTCAGTTTTTGTTTATCTGTGAAGTTTTAGGAATAAGTCAATTTGGATTTATTCTGTTTGGGGTGCATTGTCCTTTGATATTGACATTTATGTCCTTCATAAGGGCTGCAAAATTTTTTATCATTATTTCCTCAAATATTCTTCTCCTTTTCTCTTCTCTTACCCACCCCACACCTCCCCCCCCCACCCCCCACCCCGGGACACCAATAACATGGACATTTGTGCATTTCATATTTTCATTTAATTTGCTGAGACCCTTTTCCATTTTTTCCATTCTTTCTGTTCTCATGTCTTTTCAAATTCAGATGTTCTATATTCAGTTACACTAATTCTGTCCACCAGCAATTCAGTTTTGCTGTTATATGCATCTAATGTATTTTTTTATCTCATCCATTGTATCTTTCATTTCCATATGCTCTCTTCATTTTCTTTGCAGGCTTTCAAATTGTTCTTTATGCTTACCCAGTGTCATCTTATTAACCTTTATCTTTTTAGTGATATTTTCCTTCAATTCTTTGAATTGATTTAGGAGATATATGTGATTATCATTGATTTGTTGTCTTAAATCCTGTGTCTTGTCAGAATTTTTGGTTTGTTCCTTAGGCTGGGCCATATTTTCCTGTTTCTTAGTATGGCTTGTAATTTTTTGCTGCTATCTAGGTATCTGAATAGGTTGGTGATTTTACTCTAATGGTCACTGTCTCTCTTCTGATGGTTTTTGTTCTTGCCTCTTCATTGATTTGAATTCAACTTATTCTAAGTCTTTAAATTTGCCCAACTTATATTATCAAAATTATATCAGGGAAAACAGATGTGGCTCAACTGATAGATCATCCGCCTACCATATAGGAGGCCCAGAGTTCGAACCCAGGGCCTCCTGACCCATGTGGTAAGCTGGCCCATGTGCAGTGCTGCCACGTGTAAGGAGTGCCATGCCATGCAGGGGTGTCCCCTACGTAGGGGAGCCCCATGTGCAAGAAGTACACCCCACAAGAAGAGCCACCCTGTGCGAAAAGTGCAGCCCACCTAGGAGTGGTGCCACACACATGGAGAGCTGATGTAGCCAGATGACACAACAGAAAAGAAACATAGATTCCCATGACGCCTGACAAGAATACAAGAGGACACAGAAGAACACACAGAAATGGACACAAGAGAGGAGAAATGGGGTGTTGGGGGATGGGGGGAAGGGGAGAGAAATAAAAATAAATTAACAAAAAGAAAAGAGCCTGCACAAAGTCAGATTCTTTAATTAAAAAAAAAAAATGGATCAGTGACTCACTAATGGGGCAGCGATCTCTTCCCAGGAGTTTGGGACAGGAGACCCCTAAAAACAGTTTTTCTCCTTGCAGTTTCATGACTGGCCAGTCAACAGATGGTGCTTTTTCTTTCTATGGAGGTAACTCAACCTCCACTTGCCCATGACTCTGATCTGGCCAGAGTCGAGATGTCCAGAGTCAAGATTCAAATCAGATTCTATTGACCAAATTCACTGAAGTCAAACCATTCTCCACCCTGTGCCACACCTTCCCTCCTCCCAGGGAGGAACTCATCTGTTCCCCTCTCAATTGGCTGCAGTGAGCCATGGGTTTTTTTTGTTTTTGTTTTTCTTTTTTTTCCTAAAGATGTATTATTTATTTATTTCTCTCCCCTTCATCGCCCTGCCCCACAGTTGTCTGCTCTCAGTGTCCATTCACTGTGTGTTCTTCTGTGTCTACTTGTATTCTTGTCAGCGGCACCCAGAATCTGTATCTCATTTTGTTGTGTCATCTTGCTGCATCAGCTCTCCATGTGTGCGGCGCCATTCCTGGGCAGGCTGCATTTTTTTCATGTGGGCGGCTCTCCTGACAGGGTGCTCTCCTTGCACGGCATGGCACTCCTTGTGCGCATCAGCACTGTGCGTGGGCTAGCTCATCACATGGGTCAGGAGGCCCTGGGTTTGAACCTTGGACCTCCCATGTGGTAGGCAAACACCCTATCTGTTGGGCCAAATCTGCTTCCCAAGCCATGGATTTTATCCAGGCTTTTTGCCTTGAGGGTGGAGGGTGGGTGCCATTCCAACAACAGCAGCTAGTAACTCATGGTTTTCATTTCATCTTCCTAGTCATCTGTCCCTTGCCTGCCTTGGGGTTACACAGTACACTCCTGCTCTGCATAGCCCCAAAGCAGCCTCCTCAGACAGCTTTTTGCCCTTCCTTCATTGTTTTTGTAAGAGAGTTGAGCCCCACTTACCATGAATTTTATGGAAGCAAGTTTGGGGGTAGAAAGAATAGTAGTATTACAGTAATTCAGGTGAGAAAATTATAAAGATTTTCACTAGGGTGGCAGTAGTAGGGGAAGGAAGAAGTGGCATACTAGAGAACTAATTAGGAGCTCAGTAGGCAGGGATTGCTGATTTCTTAGAAGGGAGAAAAATGTAAGGGAGAGACTTGTTATTTAAACAGGGTATATTGAAGGATAAGTGTATTTGAAGGGAAATATTATGTGTTGGGGTTGAATTTTGGATTATTCTAGAAACCTAACCAAAGACCATATGTGAACCAGAAGGTCAGAGGACAGTTCAGAGCTAAAAATACATGTTTTGAGTCATTAGATAACACCCAGCAAGAATACATAGAATAGATGTTCTAAACCTAGAGACCACAGAAAGATACCAGGAGATTCCATTATCCCCATCTTGTGAAAAACTTGACATATTAGGCCCAAATAGAAGAGATGCATACAGAAGTGATTAAGAATAAATCATTTAAGAATTGGGGGATTCTGCATCTATCCATAAGTATATATATATAGTTTAAAATGAAAATATTTTTATATCTTATACAAATTATTTATTCATTCATTCATTCCCCCCCTTGCTGCTTGCTTGCTCTCTGCTCTCTGTGTCCACTCACTGCCATTTTTCTGTGTCTGCTTGTCTCCCTTTGTTGTGTCATCTTGCTGTGCCAGCTCTCCACGGGAGCGGGCCGTCAGCTCTCCATGGGCACAGGCCAGCCTGCCTTCACAGGGAGGCCCTGGGAAGCCAACCCAAGGCCTCCCATATGGTAGACGGTAGCCCAATCAGTTGAGCCACATCTGCTTCCCTGTATATATAATTTTTGAAGCTGAAGCCAACAAGATTGGCTGATGGTATTGATGTAGGATGTTAGAGAGGAGTCAAGAAGACTCCAATCTGTACTTACTGGCAATGCTCCAAAATGTGTTCATAGATTATAACAAAATGTATCACACTAATGAAGGATGTTGTTAATGTGGGAAAATGTGGGAGAGGTAGGGGGCGGGGGCATATGGGAATCCTCTATATTTTTATGTAACACTTATGTAATCTAAATATCTTTTTAAAAAAAAAAGACTCCATTTTTTTTGGTCTGAACAACTTTCAGAAAGATCTAGTTGCTATATCCTGAGATGTGGAAGATGCCCCAAAGATCAGATTTATTGAGTGAATAAATTAATGAATGAAAGAATGAATGCTGACTTTTAATAGAAATGTAGCTTTTTCACTTCATCACAGTGACCTAGTTAATGAAAATGTGTTTCTAAGCCTTGCTAAATTGTTGTAATGAGCAAACTAATTTATATTTAGTAGCTTCCTATTTACATGTAAGCCATGTATTATAAAGTAGTTGGCCTTGCAAGTAGGTTAAATATGCCTCCAGGAAATCCTCTTCACAATATTAATTCACTTAACAAGCTTTCTTCTTAGATATTAGAAATGGAAATTTAAACTCAGATGAGGAAGACTGCCACTATACCTGAAGTCAGAACTGATGATTTATTATTATTATAAACCTTTGGCATAAGAGTGTATGTAATTGGGAGAAAAATCTTAAGCATCAGATATGTACCCCTTTGAACCAAAACAGGTAGCTTTTATTAAGTTCATTTTATAGGCACTTCACAGGTTTTTCAAATGTGCCCTCTCTATATACCTGGTCTCTATGGATATTTTTAGTCACAGCTCACCTATCTCTTTCCTTTGTTCTCTGAGCTTGTAATTTAGTTTTCTATCAGTGTCTCTAATACGCCATGCTCCGTATCAAGTCAGAACTTGAAATCCACACTTTTGCCTCTTTCACCTATTTATTAACTCCTACTCATTGATTCCATCTTCAATGTGACCATTACTACCTAGGAAAATCACCCCTATTAAGAGACAGACAAGGAGGGGGAGGAAAGATCCATCTCTATTTCTGACATGGAATAATAGCCAAGATATCTTCATTTTTCTTCATAATCACCAGATTTTCTGAATGTCACTATTTCCCAGTAAAGGTTCAATACTTTTCCAGAGTTTTCTACTTTGTGAAAGAATGAAATATGAAATATTCTCCTTTCCCAGTTACTTCCCAGCTAGCCCCTAATTTCTTAATTAAAAGCCTTAAATCCATTTTTCCTTCTTACACAGTAGGTATTAGGCTTTGGCATTTATGGTGAAGATTTATAGCAGTTATAGAAATTTCCAAACTCAATAGAAACAACCCCATAAGCAAACAAATAAGTAAGATTTATTTTTTTTCTGTAATAAAATTCTTCCTGTGCATGACATCTTCCCTGTCTTCTCACTTTAGATTTAAATGTAACCTTGCAATTTAGAGCCAAAAGTTTAAGCAGATGCTATTTTGCCTTTTCCTTGTGTTACTGTTAATATGTTTAAAAATTTCCTAGAGTCTAAACTCCTCAAATATGAGGAAGGAAATTTCAGTGCGCACATCAGTTTTGTGCCTAAGAAATATATCTATATTATATGCTTTGTGCATAGATGTTTATGTCTCCTCAGCTGCCTCTGGAGAGGAAGTCAGACTGATTCTTCAGGTCTATTGTTACTCTTCAACTGAAGAATCCCATAAACAGAATTTCTATTTTACTCCAAATGAAAGGCTGTTCTTTTCATATTTTGGATTACCTTACCCTTATAAATATTGCATTTTCACCCTTGATCTCATTTTATACCAGTAAAGAAATAGCCACCTGAAAGTTTGCACATTACCATGGAAATATTACAGCTTTTGTTTTGATTACATGCTGTAAAACAATATCTTACATTTCTCTAGAGTTTTACTTTTTTCAGATTACTTCTATACTTACCATATTACTTATTCATCATAATGCCCCAATAAAGAAGACTGGATATTTAATTAAATTTTTGCAGACTTTTTTTCATTTATAAAACTGTCTCAACAATGTTGGGTAAAATTTCCAAAGTAAAACAGATAGTAAATGCTAAAGCAAGGATTAAAATCCAGGGTTTCCTCCTGCATTCCTGCATATCTAGATCTGTTCCCACTTGCCATACTCGACATATACTTATTGTTTTGGTATTATCTCTTTGAAAAAAGAAATTTTCCTCAGTTTCAAATCAATTATCAATATCCTTATAATCAGAGGTGTTTTTGTTATCAGCAAGAATAAACTATCTAAACAAAATGTAACTACGTAGATACAATATCATGGGGGCAATTTTATAGAAATGATTTTAATATATTTGGAGCTGCCCTACATTTTATTTACCTGAAACACTATATATTTTTTCATTAATAAATACTAGCAAGAATGGTCTGTGATTAAGATAATCTTTCTAAACCTAATAAACACTCAAATAGCTATTACTAAACCTCTGGCACCATCTCTCAGAAAGCAAGTATGGCTCCACCAGCATACCCCAAAAGACTTTCTAATTGATTAACAATATCTTAATTTTAACATTGGATTGCTTTAGCAACATTACAGTTCATGCTTTATAATTTTAGTTTTCCTCATACTTCAGCAGCTAATTAAAAGCAATATTGACCATATTTTAAATCAGTCTTTAAGCAACAGAACTTGATAAATGTAAAGTAAATTTATAAATCAAATAAATTAAAGTAACACAAGCATTTAACATGATTGCTAATGATGTTATGTTGCGTTTAAAGACTGAACTTCAGTAATGTGTTTGGTGTAATTAAATGATCTTTGTCAATAGTATTTTGTTGTTAAATGTCTAACCCTTAGTTTTAACCCTACTGTTTGTGACCGATGGGCCAATTGTAAAGATATAAATTTCCTATTTCTTTGAGTAGATCCTGATTTTTATTTTTCATTCTTAGAGTTCATAAAGCAAGAAATAAAAGCTAAATTGAGAATGACTCCATTGACCTGAAATCTCTGTTTTTGGTGTATGTCAGAAAAATCATATCAAGTTAAAGTTGGTATAACTGAGTTCCCTGCATCTCTCAATACCTTTGTCTCTCATTCTCCCCATCTACCAGTTGATCTTGCACCCCTAAATTATAGTTTTAGGATACTGTCAGTCCATCCCAATTCTTGTGACAAACATTGTGTATGGTACCAATATTTAGCCAATTGGAATGCAATCCCTATATGAGCATCATAATAAAGTGGAATAGTAGAATGGAAAGGGAAGAGGAAATAGAATGGGCAGAATTGAGTTTGGGGCCCAACAGAACTGCTTAGTTTTTACATTACCTTGACCTTAACCCTTCAGGATCTAGAATTTCTCTAGATCATTGTGAGGAATAAATAAGACCATATAAATATAGGTGCTTTGAAAACTTTTAAAGTAGCAAGCAAATGTTAAGGCATTGGTGGTACAATTAATGGAAGACAGACTTTCTGATCCATTAGATACTGATACTAAGACTGAACAAAATATAGGGGCCTTGTATGCAATGCATATTGAACAAATAATTGCCCTGAAAGTGAAAATGAGTTTAAGGTTCATAGCCAGCAAAAGCTGATCTCTCTAGTGAAACTGCCTGTAGAAACTGCCTCACTATTTGGAAGACTTTGGCCAGAATCAGGCTGTTAAGAGTGTATGTTTACCATGGGGTGCATTCGTGGCCACATGAAAAAAAGTGTGACTTTTGGATAGATAGCAAGGAAAGTAGGTACATAAGTCCCTTTTCCATCTTGTGAACATAGATCCTGGCAGATGAAGGGTATGCTAGTTTTTACTCTGTAAGTGAAGAAAGAATCAAATATATTTGGACTGTGAAGTAGCAGACTTGTGCTCAAATAGGGCTCGCTCTCTAATTTGGTCATTGATAAAGACAAAGGATAGAATAAGGAAGGGGAATTCCTTTCTCCTCATTTTATGAAGATGGAATTAAATTTTATCTTGGTAAGAGGTAGAATTTCTCTGCTGCTGAGATAATATCAAATTGAAATTTACCTGCAGCTTCTGAAATGAGTTATATCAAAATGTAGAATGGTCAGGCATGTGATAAGCATTCTTTATAGAATTATATACTTCTGATAGACTGTAGATTGGATAATGGTTCTTAATTGTAAGCTTAATAAGGTGGAGCACTGCCAAAAGTGGATAACATTCCCGGAGGCTGTCAGAGTGCTTTATTAACTGTCTATTTGTTTTTATTTATGTTTCTTATCTGTGTTTGCCCCTTCCTCTCTTTCCTTGAGTTTGAAAACATTTTGAGAGTGGATTCACTTTCCATTTATTCCTCCTGTCACTTAGAATAGTGTTCTATATAGGATACAAAACCAACTATTCATTAATAAGCTACCCGTGAATTTTGAAGTCATCTCTAAAGCTGTCAAAACTTTAATGACTTTTATAATCATCAAAACTTAACACTTCTGTCAGTACAACAGAGTACATTCTCTCAGATAGAGTATAGAATAATGTTCTCTTTCTGAAATGCTGTTAAGGTTTCAGGAGGGAGATAAGACATACCCTTTCAAAGCAGTGGTGGATGGGTGGAGTGATGAGGTAGGAGAAGACAAGAAAACAACAAAGTCTCAGTGGTGGGCTGCCTGTAGAAGCCACGTTATTCCCTGAAGGTGGAGGTCCATAGCTGCCCTGCCTTATAGCTAATAAGTCTTCTTTTTTTTAAGATTTTATTTATTTATTTTCCCCCCTCCCTCCATTGTCTGCTCTCTGTCTCCATTCTCTGTGTGTTCTTCTGTGTCTGCTTGTATTCTCATTAGGCAGCTCCGGGAACTGATCCCAGGACCTTCTGGAGTGAGAGAGGCTATCATTCTCTTATGCCACCTCAGCTCCCTGATTTGCTGCATTTCTTATTCTCTTTCCTCTGTGTCTCTTTTTGTTGCATTATCTTACTGTGCCAGCTCTCTGTGTGGGCCAGCACTCCTGTGCAGGGCAGGACTCCTGTGCAGGGCAGCAGTCCTGCATGGGGCAGTACTCTGTACAGCCAGCACTCCGCATGGGCCAGCTTGCCACACATGAGAGTGTGCCTTCACCAGGAGGCCCTGGGCATTGAACTGTGGACATCGAACTGTGGACCTCACCATATGGTGGCCCAATTGCTTGAGCCACATCTGCTTCCCACTAATAAGTCTTTTGCCTACACCAATATGGTGAAGCTGAGTCTGTAACTCCCAGTTTTGAGTCAAGACATTTAGAGGGGATTGTGGTTGTTTGGGGTTATTGTATTCTCTTGGCTATTTGCAAAGACAAACCCAAATACTCTGAAGAAAACCATCCCTATTTAAACCCGCTGGATTTCTATAGGTTAAGATCAAACAGTTAAAGAAAATGTGAAAGATCACTAAGACCATTGGGAAATCATCACCATGAGTGAGAGTCAGCACAAACAAGAAACTTAGAACCCCAGGCACTGTAGTTAATGAAGTTGATAAGATACAGAAATTGCTTTCTATGAAATATCTAATATAGAGTAGAGTCACAAAAGTGAATAATCACAAGAAGGGATTATTGGATATATTTGGAAGAGAAGCATATGGACATTCTTGAAAGGAAAAGAGTAAATATTGAAATAAAAACTGAATGGTTAGGTTAAACAGAGCAATCACAAATGAAATATTAATGGAAGTGAAGATATATGTGAGATTACACAAGATGCCACACAGATAAAGAAATTTAAAAGTAGGAAAGAGAACTTAAGAAAACTGGAAAATATAATGAGATTTAATATCTACTCAGAGACCTAGAAGTAGAGAATAGATGAGTGAATATTCCAAAATTTTATATGATAGTTAAAGGATGTATAGCACAGTTATTTCCGAGATTGAATAGACATCTATACCTAGGCCTGTGGTGGAGAAATTATAGAATACCAGAAATAAAGGTAACAAAGAAAGAAAAAACTTACCCGTAGAAGAGTACCAATTAGAGAGTAGATTTTAAAAGGCAACAATGAAACACACAAGACAATGTAATAATCTCTTTAGGGCATTAAAAAGAATGATCTGTAATCCCCTCAGTGTCTAGAAATACCTTTCAAAAGGTATTCAAAAATGATGGTGAAATAAAGACTTCAGATCCTCAAAAACTGAAGAAAATTTGCCATCAGCTTTTTACTAAGGAAACATGTTAAAGACGTACTTCAGGAAGATTGAAAATTCTACAAGGAGAGTCTAAGTTGTAATAAGAAATGGTGAGCAAATAAAACAGTAAACATGATAGAAATCTAAATAAACATTGTATAAAATGAATGTCAGTGGTGCTATTTTGTGTGGTTAATGTTAGGGCAAAGGATGACATAGGCATCTTGCCGGGAATAGTTTTCAGATGCTGCCATTTTACTTCCATTGATAGATGTATGACAGAGGCAAGAATTTTCTCAGAGCATATAGGACTCCTTTGACTTATGTCAATGGGAGATCCTGGTGGAGGTTAAGCAGTACAGTATAATATTTGTAAAATAAAATATTTAATATCAAATATATCTAACACAAATATAAGTGAAGATGCATACAATATCTAGTAAAATGCATACTGTGAACTCATCATGTAACTCCAGTGCCAATAACATTCATCTACTTAACCTCTTCTTCCCTTTCCTGTCTCCATGCCCAAACAGGAGATAATCACTCTCTGAATTACCACAAAAAAAACTCTATTGAAGTTTAGCCCTTAAGTGTAAAATAATACAGCTAGCTATCTTATTAAATATATGTACATTTAATTTACTTGATATATAAATTCATTTTACATTTATCAAGTTCTGTTGAGTGAACACCTAATGAAAATATGATCAATATCATTGATAACTAGCCACTGAAGTACAAGGAAAACTAAGATTATAAAACATGAGCTGCAAGACTGTTAGAGCAGTCCATTAGTAAAATTAGAAATGTGATAAGTACTAAAAGCATTTTAGGATGTGCTGTTGGTGTCCTATTTGTTTCTTGGTAAAGGTTTCAGAGACTTAAGTAATATCTAATTCAGTGCTTAAAGTTAGGTGTTGCAAAGGGAAATTCTCTCTAAAAAAATTATCTTAACTAATACCCATTTTTGCTAATATTTGTTAATGAAATTGTGCTGTTTCTCATTGGTACCATCAGAATTAATCCCAATCCTGTTCTTTATTCCTGTTCATGTAACTCATCCCAAAAAGCCCAGTTCTCACATACCCTAGAATCTAATTCCCATGAGCCTCTATATGTCCCTCTTCTACCTGCATCACCCATCTCTTCCCAACATTTCCCCCATGTCTCTGTTACTCACAGTTCAATCAAATTCCCTGCGTACCCCATACATTCTCACAAACGTTCTCTATACTTGCTCATCATCTTCTTTCACTAATTTGGATCTTTAAATAACCAGAGTGCCCTCTCACCTGTTCACTATTTTCTTTTCTACAACCCATCAGTGATCTCAAATTCAAATATCCCACCACCTACTAACTCCACATCCAGGACGTACTATCCATGGAAATCAGCAGTGATTCAATGTTCCTTACCACATTAGATTCCATTTCCCTCCTTACTTAAATTCCAAGATCAATAATTATCTTCACTCCTTGCATATAACTTCAACTCCTTTACTTCTTCTTCCCTCATCATACTTGTTTGGCCAAACCACTACCTGATTAAATGACTCTCTACTTATAGCATGTCTGCACCTTAAAGCTGAACATAGCTAGAAAAAAACACATAACTGACTCTAAGTCAAGAAAGTGAGTGAGCCCTCAATACTGGGTGACAATATTTTTCGAGTCCGTTCTCTCACATTTTTCTATATTACTGTACTACCTACCCCTCTCATCTCAAACTTCAACATCTCTTCCTTCATCATCATGCTAAGTGGATGACTCTTTTGTTGAGAATATAGAAGATATCAGAGAGAGATTCAACAACTTCCATTACTACAACTTACCACCAGTTAGCGTCTGCCTTTAGACAGCATCTTTCCTCCTATTAATATTGATAAATCTTTCACATTTCTAGCTAAGATCATCCTCTTCATTTCTTCCCTAGATGCCTCTGCTCTTGAATACTTAAGGATATTACTATAGCAGTTCATTCATTCTCTTGTCTTCTGTTCCCCTTTTCTACCTGCTCTTCCCTTCCCTAGAGTCTCCTCACTTCTCACTCCTGTATCAACAAATTTCTACTTTCTACCAGATTTCTATTAGTATTTAAACATACTATTATTTCTCTCAAAATAGAAAAAAAAAAAACCTTTCCAACTCCCTTTCTACCTCTGGCTACCCTTCTATTTCTCTTTCCCTTTACAGTAAAACTTCCCATTTCTTTTGAATTTATTCCAGAGGTTTTTGTCCCCATCATGCCACCAAAGTGCTCCTGTCAAACATACTAGAACAGCACTCTGCATCATTAAATCCATTAATTCTCAGTTCAGATTTTACTTGTCCAATTGGCAGAATTTGACATACATGATTACTCATTCCTCCAAAAGCACTTTCTTTATTTGGTTTCCAGGAACCCCATGTCTTAGTCATAACTCTGGCCACACTAGTTGCTCATCTCATTGGTTGGTTCCTCCCTATCAATCTAATCCCTTAACTTTGGTCTTAACTATAGTATACTTCTCTCTCTCTCTCTCTCTCTCTCTATATATATATATATATATATATATATAAAAATAAAATTTGTAGTATTTTTATATGTATATATTTTTCTTCCCCTTCCCCTCCCTGCTGTTTTTGCTGTCTGTGTCCATTTGCTGTGTGAACTTCTGTATCTATTTCTCTTTTTGTCTTTACTTCTCGTCTTTCTCCTCTAGGACTCACCAGGATTCAATCTTGGGGACCTATGATGTGGAGAGAGGTTCCTTGTCAATTGTGCCACTGCAGTTCCTGGTCTCTGCTGCACTTCACCTTGACTCCCTTCATCTCTCTTTTGTTGTGTCATCATCTTGCTATGTGATTCACTTGCACAGGCACTGGCTCACTGTGCGAGCACTCAGCTTTCTGCACGGGCACTCATCTCACCACATGGGCACTGGCTTACCACGCGGGCACTCACACAGGCACTAGGCTCGACACGCAGGCACTCACAGGCACTCGGCTCACTGCACAGGCACTGGGTCACCACGTGGGCACTCACGTGGGCACTCAGCTCACCATGTGGGCACTTGGCTCACTGCATGGGCATTCGGCTCACCATGTGGCACTTGCTCACAGTGCAGGCACACTTTCTCTTCTTTTTCACCAGGAGGCCCCAGGGATCAAACCTGGGTGCTCTTATATGGTATTTGGAGGCCTTATCTCTTGAGCCACATCCGCTTTCTTATACTTCTCATTTCCTATACTTTACTTTTCTTTGTATATTCACACTCTCAGTGATCTCATCCTCTTTCTTGGCTTTAAATTACATTGATAAAGTAAAGACTACCAAATTTACATCTTCATCCCAGATATATCCCTTGGATCTGGATTAATCTGTCCAACTGTCTACTCAATATTCCACTTGGAAAGACCCCTCAAGTTACTAGTGCAAAACTCCAATCCTGATCCTCTTCCAGACCTCCTCCCGCCATGGTCTTCTGTTGGAGTGAATGGTCCCATTCTTCCAGTTGCATAAGTCAGCATCCACTGCCACTGCCCTTCCCTAGTCAAAGCCATCACCATCACCACTATCCTATAATACTGAATTTTACTCTTCTTCATCAGTATACTTTCAACACAAGCAGCCAAATGATCCTGTGAAAATGTACATCATGCAATGTCACTCGTTTGTAAGTCTACTCCATCACTTCCTTCAGTTATTCACTCAAATGCCATATTCTCCTAAGACCTTCTGAGATCTCCCTATTTAATATTGTAAACCAGGGATTGGCAAACTTTTACAGTAAAGAGCCAGATGGTAAATATTTTAGACTTTACAGGTCATAAGGCCTTTGTCACAACTTTTTAATTCTGCCATCATAGTGCAAAGGCAGCCATGGACAACATTTAAATGACTGAGTATTGCTTTGTCCCAATAAAACTTTATACACTCTGAGATTTGAGTTTTATATAATTTTCATGTGTCATGATATATTTTTCTTTTGATTGGTTCTTCATATTTGAAAGGTGAAAACATTCTTAACTTGAACAAATCAGGGCTCTGAGTATGCTGGAGTTGATGCAAACTTTGCTGCTCCTTCCCCTCACATACATTCCTTAACACCTTTCTTTGCTTAAATTTTTTTTTTTTTTACCTAGGAAAGTTTTACAATATAGTATGGTATATATATTTTTTGTTTATTTATTGTGTTTTTTATTTATGTCCTACAAATAGAATATAAGGTCCCTGAGGGCTGGGATTCTTGTTCATTTTATGTACTATTAAATCCCCAGTACCATAGTTAAGTGTGCAATAATAGATGATGAATGAACGAACATTTTTTTTTAAAATGACATTGAAAAAGTAAGTCAAGAAAATCGATTATTATGACAGGACAACAGAAAAATTCAAAAATTATTTTAATAATTATGAAATTTATGTAGCAAGTAGATAGCTTGGGAAGTGGACTTGGCCCAGTGGTTAGGGCGTCCATCTACCACATGGGAGGTCCGCAGTTCAGACCCCGGGCCTCCTTGACCCATGTGGAGCTGACCCATGCGCAGTGCTGATGCGCACAAGGAGTGCCGTGCCATGCAGGGGTGCCCCCTGCATAGGGGAGCCCCATGCACAAAGAGTGTGTCCTGTAAGGAGAGCCACCCAGCGCGAAAGAAAGTGCAGCCTGCCTAAGAATGGCGCACCCACACGGAGAGCTGACACAAGATGACGCAACAAAAAGAAACACAGATTCCCGTGCCACTGACAACAAAAGAAGCATACGAAGAAGAAGAAATAGCAAAATAGACACAGAGAACAGAAGACTGGGGCGGGGGATGGGGTGGAAGGGGAGAGAAATAAATAAATAAATCTTTAAACAAAAAAAAAAAGTAGGTATCTCCATGGGTGAATCCCCCATTTCTTGGAATAGCCATGCTGCCTGTCCTTCCATGGAAAGTTTCTAGAGTTAAAGAGAACCCCCAGCTAGCCACATGCACCCTTGCTTCTCTGCTAGATGTTGCCTTTTTCATGGCTGTTATAAATGACTATGCTCACTCAGCATCCAGGACTCAATTTTTTAAGAATATCAGCTTGATAATTAGCATTTATTTCCTACTTCTCTTGGATGAACTAAAGAAGTTAAAGTTCTTCAACTGCTGTCTGACTGAAGTAAATAAAACTGTCAAGCTGTAGTTAATAGAGCATGGCTTAATTTCTATGAGCTGAAAATAAGCCATTTCAAGATACAGAGATTGGATTTAATTATTATATACAATGGACATTAAGCATTTATGAGACAAATGGCCTACAATTTAATTAGATAGTTACTGAAGTATTCATAAGGTACTTTGTTATAAGAATAACTAATACATAATAGCAGAAAAGATTCTTGCCTCTGGTTTCTTACATAAAGAAATCGAAAAGATATGCCTGCCTTTTTGTTCTGCTTGATCACGCATGAATCAGAAATAGTGATATGTGGCCAAATTTTAATGTAGTCAAATATCAGATCATTATTTCAAGGGTGTTGCATTGCCAACATAAAATTGTTTTTTGAATAGATAAAAATATGTAGTTTTGTGATTTTGTAAACATATTTGATATATACAATCATTGTTTTCTAACTCAGTATTGTAGATGAGTCTAAATGAAGAGTTGGTGTATGAGAGTTAATCATTGGGTCTGACATAATTTCTATTTCACTTTTTCTTGCATGTCTCTTTTCATTATTATTTATGGGTGAATATGTATCCAGTAAATATATTTGAGGCTAGGAGTCGCTTCGACTCTGTGTCCCTTTAATCTCTTCTTTGATTGCTTGTTATTTGTTTGCCTGCTTCTTGGTTCTACATTAGCAGAGTGGACCAAGAAGGGGAGGCAAGAAAGTAAGGGAGATGAGCTTTCAAATTAGGACTGCTGAGAGAGATTAGACATTGGTAGAGTAAGTAAGCACAATGCAAATTCTGTATTATATAAAAATTTGGAAACTGTAATTCAGAAACATGTCACAAAGTCAGTGTAAAAATGTGCTGTCTGTATACACTTAGGAGATAATTGATGCAGTCCAAATGTGGCACTTTCAAATTTGAACATTTCAGAAATAAAGGCAAGATGTACAATAGAATGTAGAAATCTTGAAGCTGATATGTGATCTTCTATTATGTGAATGGCAGAAGTTCTGCCATTAAATCTCCTTTAATTTGCCATAAGTTTAGACACACAGAGGCCATCTTTATTTTCATATTTTCAACAGGTGTGACACCTTGGCAAGTGTAATGGTTTGGAGTACAGCATGGCTTCCCCTTGATTAGTGTGTCCTGATGGAATATTTTCTGAAATGATGTGTGAAGACCTTGCATCATTATTTTTCCAAGCATGTATCAACAAAGTCTTGGCCCTATGAAAGTGCAAATAGAATGCCATGCATCAGATGGTGTGTTTTACATTTTATTTAGTTCCTAGAAAGATTTATAGTTTCTGGAGGAATTGCCTTGCTCCTGCCCGTTCCATTTGATCTGGTCATTGTAACTCCAAGCATTCGCAATACTTTCCACTTGCTGCAGGCATGAAAGCTGTGATGAATTTTCTCAGTGAAATGTGTTTCTTCAAATTCATTCTGAGGGTGGACAGTTGCTGTCTTCAAATGTCATGTCAAGATGTGATGGCTCTGATTGACACTGTCTCCCCCTCCATTAATTCTGCTTCATCACACCATGGTCACCATCTGCTTTGTGAGCAGGGAAAAAAAATCATTTTATTTTAACTCATTGTTTTGAGGTCTCTGACAAGCTTATTTTCATATTTTTTTTTAAATGAGTATTTTCAATAAATCCTTTTCAGTAACAAATAATCTTTTACACAATGTAAATTCCTAATATCTCTGAATTGACCTCTGTCAGGTCAAAGACATTTAATAGCAAACAAAGAAGTTAATTAGAAAGGTGATGTACATAAGTTAAAAAATTTCTCTGAAATTTGATTGCTGTATTAGATTGATAGCTGTAGGGTCTTTATTCCAATCTACCTTAAATTATGTAAATGTGGTGTTTTTATACCTCTTGCTGTTCTGTATTTATTTTTTGGCCACATAGTTAATTTATATTGCAAAAAAATATAGCACATAAAAGCTTTGCTCTCTGCCTCTATCCTTCATAACTATTAAGTTTTTAAATATTAGCGGCACAGATCTCAATTTCCAACACATCTCTGAAATACAGCTTAAAAGCAGCATAATTATTCCAGTGACATTTCAACTCCTTGACTTCAATGATCATGTTATTACATATATTCAAACTCATGTTTGAATACACACTTGGATGGCCTGTAGAGCTGAAATGCCTGGATGTGATATGACTGAGAATGCACACGCGTGTTCTTCCCCCCCTTCATGCTTAATAAGAATGAATAAAGTAAAGAATGAACTATGCTGCTTAAACCACTTTTGAAATAGAAATGGGCAAGCAGTTTGGTTTGAAGAAAAGGAAAAGAAGATGCTGTAAGTTTTTGTAGCAGCAATCTATATGAGAATATCACACAGCTGTAGGTGTGGTAGAGATATTGATGATGTTTGTCTATTTTTTTTCCTAATTTACTAACTTAGATGGGTTTTGTTTGCTTGCTTTTTTCTTCTTTTTTTAAAGCAGGTACCGTGGGAAGCAAGGCCTCAACTACTGAGCTATACCCATTCCCCTTAGCTTAGATGTTTTAACCTTCTTAAAATTCTACTTATTTTCATTCTCTTTCTAGACTGCATGTACTTTGAGTCTTCAGCATCTTTTCTCCCTAAAGTAGAGCATTTAATAGGTCTACTTCAAGTGGTGAGCTACATGTTTGTTGCAAATCAAGATGGACAGTGTGCTGATTACATTTTATAAAAACTACAAGTGAAACATAGGTGGTCTGGACCTAGCTTTTCCCTTTGGATTGTGTGAGAAGTTCCTGTGAAACTAAGGGCATCAGGAAACCTAGCATTAAAATAAGATCATCTTCAGTGAAGACTAATTTCCAAGGTTCTATTCTTAATTTAGTAGATGCACTTTAAAGTGTGTTAGAAATAACCACCACCTTTGATATGATTCCATTACAATCACTATTTGCTATCCCCAAACCACAGCTGTCGGCATTTTGATTGCCATAGAAATGAATAGCACTCCACATCGTGGCAATCACACCCATCATAAAAGTTAAATGAACATTCTTATAACACCCGCTGAGATGGGGCAGATGTAGGAGGGAAAGGATTGTGCACACAGGGTAAAATATGTCACTGACCAATTGAAACTACTCCCTTAATACAGTGTTGTCTTGGTTGTCATATATCTATTTTGTTTATTCAAAGCTATTTCTAAAGTACAAATAGTATGTTGAAACTGAAAATCAAAATGAATCATTTCTATTATCTGTCAGAATTTGCCTTACCATTGCTAGATTTCATGTTATTTTTCTTACCAAATCTACAATTTGGTGAATCTTTGTGCAAAGATATTTTATTCAAAGCATGACTGTAGTCAAAATATGACTACAAATAGCTATCATTTCTGAATTGGGAGCATTGCATTTTGTGGGATTTTGTTTCATCATAGAATTGTGTGAAGATCCTTTAGTTTGTTGTATAAATGTTGCATTTTTTTGTAAGGGTTTTTAATTCCATTTTGGTTTGGTTCCAGAAGGTTCAACATCTTGGGCGTCACCATTGACGTCTTAATCTCCAAACTAATTGAAATAAGGATTTTTCTATATTTGGGCCACTCTCCATTCTTCGTTCTGCCCTTAGGAGTCTACTAAAAATGCTTCTAAAAATTAACAAATTGATTTTGATGTGACCCCTCTATCATTCTGAAAGTATAAAAATCTTGAAGCAACCTGATAATTCATAATACCCTAGTAGACTCATACTCATACAGAAGTAATTTCACCTCTCCCCACAGCCCAGTCTTAAGTATCTGCCTTACAGACAAGCCAGATTCTTCTTTAGTTAGAAGAATTTCTGTTCAGGCACTGGGCTATAAGCTCCTTGAGGGCAGTGAATCCTTCATAAGTGCAGTCCTCTATAGTGCTTAGAATAATGCATGAATAACAGTTTTACATACCTCATAAATTTGTGGGGCATAAATGAGGCAAGGAATATTTACTTCCTAATAGTTTGTGATAAATGCCAAGTGTGCAATTAAAATTAACTAAAGCCCCATACAGACTAAAAAACTTATTGTTCTTGTTCACTACTTATCCTGAGTATCTGGCAGAGTAGGTCCTCAGTAAGTGTTTTTTAAATTACGTTGAAATTAATCTAGAATTTACATCCACTAGATCAGCTCTTTCTACTAAACTATAAGAATTTATCTTCTTTGAGCAGGCAAGAATTCATTGAGAGTTTTGTTCATATTCCTGAGCCTGGCACCAACAATATAAAGACAATTAAAATTCATTTACTGCCTACCTCACCCTCTAGCAAAGAAGACAGACACTTATACAACTAGCTGTAATTCACTTGTGGTAACTGTTGCAACTAATGTATGTAGACAGTACCATGAGAGCATAAAAAAATAAGCTATGAATAAGAGATTGTTAAATTCGTTTTAGAGTGAGAAGTTTGCCAAAAAGAGAAGGGAAGAAGGGCTTTGTTAAAGGAACACAATGTGATAAGGAGTGAATATCAAAAGAGCACATGACAAAAATAGACATTTCATGTGGCTCAGGCAGAATATACATTGAGGGATTATTTTGGATGTCAGACTGAAAGTGCTTCTTCATATCAGGCAAAAGAGTCTGGATTCTTTTTATAGATACAGAGTTGCTCCCTGTGTTAAGTCTGCTAAGTTGCTAAAAGCAGATACCGTAAAATGGACTGGCTTTTTTTTTTTTTTTTTTAAGGAGTTTAGCTCTTTATTTAACATTGTACAAAAGAGGGTTCTGGTCTGGATAGGCTTTTAACAATTGACATTTATTAGCTTACAAGCTTTCAGTTTTCATGTTGTGAAAAATGACCAAATCAAGGCGTCATCAAGTCAATGCATTCTTCCCGATGACTGGCTGCCAGCGATCCTGAGCTCCTCTGCCACGTGGCAAGGCACAAGACGGCTTCTGCTAGTCTCTCCCCTCTCTACCATATTTCCTTGCTTTCAGCTTCTTGCTTTTGTGGCCCACGCTTGCTCTCTCCCTTTCTGTTTTCATTCTGTTTATAAAGGACTCCAGGAAGAGGAGTAAGACCCTCTCCCTGCTAGGTTCTGCTGCCTCCTCTGCAGTCTACCCTGACTGTCCAGATTTCTAACTCACCCTATTACCCCACTGAAACTGGACCTATGTCAAGAATTCTTTATTTTGCATAACACAGGTGTTTCTTTTTTTTTTTTTTTTGAAAAAATTATCCAGATGGCCCAGTATTGAGAGAATAGTACAATCAAGGAAACACCAGACCATGCATTCAGAGATAGGGGATACATAAATATTTTTTTAATTGCTGTTGACTTTTTTTTTAAAGATTTATTTATTTTTTTATTTCTCTCCCCTTTCCCCCCCAAACCCCCCCCCCCATTATCTGCTCTCTGTGTCCATTTTGCCATGTATTCTTTGTCCACTGCTGTTGTCAGTGGCACGAGAATCTGTGTTTCTTTTTGTTCCGTCATCTTGTTGTATCAGCTCTCTGTGTGTGCAGAGCCACTCCTGAGCAGGCTGAACTTTCTTTCCCGCAGGACAGCTCTCCTTACAGGGCGCACTCCTTGCGCATGGGGCTCCCCTGCGCGGGGACATCCCTGCGTGGCATGGCACTCCTTGCGTGCATCAGCACTGTGCGTGGGCCAGCTCCACACGGATCAAGGAAGCTTGGGGTTTGAACCGCACACCTCCCATGTGGTGGACAGATGCCCTATCCCCTGGGCCAAGTCCACTTCCCGATAGGGGATATTTTGAGATAGTGACTTTACCTTTCAAATACCATCATGTAGCTGACAACACTTACAACGTTTACTCTGTCCGTATATTAAGAACAGGTTCAATACCAAAAAGAAAATATAAATAGTTAATAAACTTTAGAAAATGTTCCTAATCTTTTTTAAAAAGCTAATATGCTCATGTTATTAGCCTTGTTAGTAATCAAGAAAAAAGAAATTAAACACAGAATAAGACATGGTTTCACAACTTTCAGTTGAACAAAAGTTAAGAAGTCAGACAATATAAAGTTTTTATATTAACCATATGGAAAAATGGGACTCCTGCTACATGTTCATGCTAGTGCATTTCGATACATCTACTTTAAAGAATGTTAGGTGGGTACATAGTGTTTATTATGTCCTAAGAAATTTTTGTATGCCTGAAATATTTATCATAAAGAAAAAAGCCTGCATATGGTTTTAGTTATGTGTTCATTCATTTATTTAGTCTGTCACTCATCAATCCATTCATTTATTCTTTTTTTACTGCCAAAATACTTTTATTTAGATAATGCCAGAAAATAGAGCTTAAACCAAAGTGGGAGAAAGGGGCAGGGTTTAATTGAAAAGGTAATATTTAAGTGAGACGTAGGGGTAAATTTGACAAGACTTAACAGTTGGATTGAGTATGTATATTTGTGTGCATGGAAGAAGGCAAGAAATCAAGGATAATTTAATCAAGTTTCTACCTTAGCCTGGGACCATTAAACATGCCAATGGGACAAAGCAATTTTGGAGCTGATGAGAGTTAAGGTATCTTCTAACTTTATCTCAGCCCTTGTTGCACTTTTTCCATAAACCTAACAGCTAATTTTAAAAATTTTAATTAACTATTTATTAAATATTTACCAAGTATAAAGTACAAATAAATATATACAGATTCCTAACACTTATGCATAAATGTTCTTTTTAGTTAATATGTTTCTTACAATGTCCATACTATTAATTTATAAGCATCTTGGTACAGTTACTGCTCCAGGAAATTCAAGTAGGTAAGCAATTTAAATTGAATACAGTTGAATGGCCATATGCAGTCTTCATTAAGTTATTTTTTAACTACTGTAAAAAGAGTGAGAATCTATTAAAAACTTCATACTGTGAAAACTCATTTAAGTTTTCAAATTGTACTCAGAGGAAAAGATAAAGGTGCTTGTCTTGAAAACATCCCCAAAATATATAGTATATTGACAGTAATTGCTGGTTAAGGCTAACAGACATTCTTCATTAAAAGCCATTTAGTTCTTACTATAATAAATAGGTGATTGGGTAGATAATTTCAGCTACTTAAATAGATCCTTTGAACAGAAATAAATGTATTTATAAAGTTAAAAATATTGTTCTATCAGCTCTGGTCTTCATCTTTTCCATGGCATCTCTTACTCATTGATTATATTTCATAAAAGGGAAGAGAGTAGGAGAACTAATGGGAGAATACAAATCCAGGAACCCACATGCTGTGTGGATTTCTAGTGCCTGCCTAATCAGAAAATCTCAACTAAACCATTCTTTTCCTTTTTCAGGGCCCCACCCAAGTCCTCTGTTTAAAGTTCTACATTTTAATTCTGGTCCCAATAGGAATATGAATCCCCAATCCTAAATCCCCAAATGGTCTCTAATATTCTTCCCCCTTAGGTTTACATAATAGGCAAAAGCTGGAAAAATTCATGTGAGGTCAGCTGGATTTCTTAGGAGTCTAGAGAGCCTCCAACTAGAATCAGATCTTCCTAATCTTGCCTGTATTCTAAACATTCATTATTTTTATTTTACTTATTTCTTTCAATGTTGGAGAGTAAGCTGAAGACTGCAGTGAAATAACAATAAAGGCAGAACTCCTTAGAGACTTGAAAAAGATGGCATTTGCTGCCTCTGAATGGCTGCCAGTCAGCTCTTTTGATGTAAAGCATCTGTCCTCTTCAAGGCAACTAGAAATGTCTGGTTCCCCTTTTTAGTCTGTGAAGCAGTAGGTGGTGTCATTGGTTGTACGGAGCCACAAGTCCCATGTTACTGGGCTACAAGCTGCTGACTGCCTTTGTTAACATGCTGAAAATTTCATCAACTGTCTTTAATAAAAAGTAGTGTGCAGGAGGAAAGATATCAGCATTTGTGGTTGGGTTTCTGTGTCCCAACCCATGAGTTACAACTGGCAGAGAGCAGCGACACCAATATATTAGCAAACAACCAGTCACCTGGAATTCTTTAACCAAAATAATAACTTAAATAACTAGGGAGTCTGTAAGTCTGATTAGAAATCTTTACATGCTCTTGGTTATTAGAAGGCTTTTTATACCTCTCTCTCTATCTGGTAACATTTAATCATTTACAGTTTCTCTTAATAAAATGGCACCTGAACTGAATTATTAACCTAAATAATTGCATAATCAAGAGAAGAATTCTGCTTTTAAGGAAGTTAGACATTAGATCTTACATACTTAGTTCTATATGTTCTAACCTTTTAACAGGCAATTTCATAACAGAAGCTGTAAAGTGATATAATCTATGATATCTGAGATGACCTCTAGGACAGTATCTCTCAAATTTTAAAGAGCACGCAAAGCACCTGGGGATATTGTTAAAATTCAGATTCTGAGTCAATGGGTGGGGCCTGGAATTCTGAATTTCTACAACCTCCCAGGTGATGCTGCTGCATGAACCCCACTTTATCAAGGCTGGAAAACCTGAAGGTATTCAGTCCATCAGGCATCTGCTAAATTATCCTAACCTTCCTGCGGAAACCTGAGAGACTTAAAAAATAAAGCCCCTGTCCTTGAAGAGAGAAAACAATCATATAAGGAAAAGTAGAGTCTAGATCCAGTTTTGTTCATAAATTTTTAACAAACATGCAAGTTAATATATGTAAAAATAACTGTTGACACTTTCCAAATGGTTACCTAGTAATCTAACAGTGATGCCTTGCCCTTGACCTTAAAGCTTTACATATAATTATTGTAGCTGTTTTTATTTTTATTTTAAGTTAGCTCTAATTAATACACTTTTACTGCTATTCTTAATTTGTCAGCTTCAGATAGAATCTATCGATTTCCTGTTAGGTAGGTGAAAAATTAGCTCACTTAACACCACCAGTTTCTACTCACAGTTTTCCCAAAATAGCTGTACCACTGTTTTAGGTCCTCTCTTGGTTATTTTTCATATATTTAAATAATTTAATTGAATTTCTATTTGTAGTTTCATCATTTATAGATAGGATTTCTCTTCCTAACATAAATCCTCTGTGCTTAGTCATCTAAAGTAAAAAAGTTCCTGAAAAGTTTATCAAGCTACTATATTAAAGCCTTTAAATATTGATACTTTCTATTAAGATTTGAAATATGGGACCCTACCTAGAACATGTAATATATCAATGTTTTACTTCTCTTCTTGGCATATTTTAGACAGTTCAAATCCTTTTAGGTAAATCACTTTGTCTAATATAGACCTTTAAGGTAAACTGTCTAGGGTAGATCTGAGTGTTTGATGGGACATGTGTAGAACTGGTTGCCATTTATGGATGAGTTTTCTGCAGTGTCATTCAGTGGGTCTGTATTCTATACTTCAGCCTCATTCACAGTTACAATCCTGGGGTCTTTCAACTGGTTCTCTAGTCTGGCTGCCCAGCTAGGACCTCTTTTGATCCCTCCCTGGGGTTGGAGCTACTTGATCCTTTGCTTTCAGCTCCCTCACTTTTTCATTTCTTGACTCCACCCCTCAAATAACCTTTGAAAAAGAAAGCATGCAGAGGTAAATTTCAGAGTCTTTTATGCATATAAATACACTTATTATGCCTGTAATATTTCCTCCCTACTTTGTTTTGAGGTGACATTCTCATTGAAAGCAGTTTTCTCTCAGAAGTGCTCTGGAGAACAGTCTTTCTTCCTTGGCATGAAAGTGGAGCAAAACAGGGAAGTGCTTGACTCTTGACAGTCTGTGCAAGGAGGTATGGAAATAGATCCACTGTTTCATAAGTACGATTTTATCCTCTCCTGCCTCAAGCTCGTCTTTACACTCCAGTCTACATAATACCACTAAGACTTGAGACTCCGTTTCCAGAGTGTGTTGGTCCCCTTCTCTTTGGTATTTCCTCTACAAGTTCTATGAGCTATAACTTCTTTCTTCCCCCTGCTAAGGCAATTAGAAGTCTTCTACTTCTTTCCATTTTCTAAAATTTGCTGAAACTTCTTGTCCAGTGATGCCTACTTTTCCATGTACTGCCCATGGCAGTTGTGACAGTTGGAAGTTTTTTAGTAGTCCCAGAAATTTTTTAAAAAATTATATTATTGAGCTAATCCATTCCTGTAGATGTAAGACCCTTTTGCTTGGGCTGTGTCAGTGAGGCATGACCTAGGTTGAGTCTCTGCCCTCTTGCTGGGTTTTCATACAAATAAGACACAGAGAGAGATGTACAGAAAAAAAGGAGTTCTGCTGTTTTTGATCCTGCCATATGAGAGAGGACTGCTACAGCCAGAGCTTAGGCATAAAGCCCTCAAGAGGCTGAGTGCAAAGAGTAGCTCAAGATGGAAGAGATGAGCCATATGGCTGAACTTGGGAAGAAAGTAGAGCTTCTAAGACAGAGAGAAGGCCCAGAAAGAGAAAAGCCCTATACCTGGCTGTCCTCAGCTGAGTTCTGGGAGATGGTAGATTCTGGAAGGAAAGGCAGGGACCTCATCAGAGATTGGTGGCCGTCTTGCTTTGCCAAGTGGTTAGTCACCAGGATCACCAGTAGCTGACTTTGGTGAGAAAGCATCTCCTGATGCCTTGATTTGGGCATTTCATGGTCTTGGAACTGTACACTTTTACCCTAATAAAATTCTCATTATAAAAGCCAACCCATTTCTGCATTGGTAGCCTATGGCAAAGTTCATTCAGTTTTATTCCTGATAGGATTGAGGGCCAGGAGCTTAACACTCTGGTAAATATTTTTAATGGAAGGAGTAAACCAAACTTTGATAAAAGCACTAAATAAGGGTCAGAGGAAACGATAGGAGACCATGCAAAATAGGTGGAATAAGATGTAGTTAATAAATATGGAGGCAAAAACAAGCAAATATTCAATGCAGCCTGAGGAGGTTTATCTGGCAAATTGGAGAAACTCTGCAAAAGAGTAATGAAAAGTAAGATTACAAAGTAAGGAAACACTGAGGTGTGAAGAAATCCTTAGATTACTAGGTTAAGAAATAGACTGTGTTCCAATAAGTGGCAGGTGATTCAGTGGAATTTTTTAGTAGTTTGTAGAGAGTAATCCTATAGCTGTGCTTAATATTGAACCAGAAGCAAAGAAATACAGAAGATAGCTTAAATATCTCCTTGGAGAGTTCTTCCCTGATCACCTTATTATTTCTATTATACATCCACTCCCTGTTTATTTTTAGAATTACAGGTTACAGTTAATTTATTGATGTGTTTGCTTTCTTGCAGTTTGTCTGTCTTTCTTACTACAATGTAAGTCTTATGAGGGCAGATATTTTGTCATCTTTATCAGGCTACCACATAGGAATGAGTAGGTAAATACTTGGAAAGTGATATAGTAAATTAAAGTGGTCAGGAGTGAAATGATTAGACCTGAAAGATAGAATTGTGGCTGTGGATGTAGGAAGAATGATTCAAATTTAAGGCGGAGTTCTGGGTTGCACTGGCAAGGGTGTCACACAGATCAGCTTAGGGAGAGAGATGGGAGGAAGGATGGTATATTAGACTGCCAGAGGGGTTCCGATGCAAAGTACCAGAAAGCTTTTGGCATTTAAATGGGAATTTATTTGGGGGTAAAAGATCACATTTCCAAGGTCAAATCAAGGCTTCAGCAGAGATGCTTTCTCACTAAAGTCAGCTGTTGTTGACCCCAGTGTATTGACATGTGGTGAAGTAAGATGGTCCGATCTCTGTGAGGTTTCAGCCTTCCCTCTGGGCTTCCTCTCTCAGGGTCAGTTGCTCTGCTTTGCGATTTCAGCTGAAAGCTGGCATGGGGCTTGTCTCTTAGGGCTGCTTCTCTCTACTGGCATAGGACTTGTTTCTTTCTGGGCCTTCTAGATCAGTCTTGGCCATTCTGCTCTCTTCCTGATTTCAGCTGAAAGCTATCAGGCAAAATGGCTCATCTCTCCCTGGGGCCTCAGCTCTTTGAGCCTTCTCCTTTCTATCATATGGCAGGATCTAAAATGACAGCTCTCTCTTCCTGTGTGTCTGTCTGTCTGTCTGAATCCATTTATATCAGACCCACCAATGGGGCAGGGACTCAAACTGAGTCTGATGTAGTCGAATCAAAAAGCCCTAAAAGCAGTCTTAACAGGTAATCTAATCAAAGGCCCCTCAACTGAATTTAGTACACTCAGAGGATATCACACCCAGCGGGATAGATTAGTTTACAAACATAATCTTTCTCTTTTTGAGAGTCATAAAATAATCTGAAACTATCACAAATGGTAAAACCAGAGAGATCTCCAAAGTTATTCCACCATGAACAGGGCTGCATGCTTTTTTAAGTTCATTTGTGTGTATTTTCATGACTTTAGATTATTGATTCCATATTATATTGTTACTGATATTACATTTTAGGATATCTGTGTATAAATTTCATCACTTTCTAGTCACCAAAATAAGATGCTATAGTGATTTTTAAGCATTATATATTGTATGTGTGTAGGTTTTTCAAGAAAACCTTTTATACTATTAAAATGACATATTTGCATTCAAATCAGTAGATTAAAACATAGAACTCTATAGCTGCTTAAAAATATTGAATGATTTCCTTAAATGTGCACACTTTTAGTTGACACAGATTTTTCCTCTTTTGGGAAAGCAACTAATGAGTGTGTATAAGCTTCCATGAAATCTTTTGTCCCACATTAACTTTGCAATATCAATTGTTTGTTATTTCTATTTGAGTAACATACAAGCATGGATAATTCAAAATTAGTTTATTCAAAAATATCATTATAATTAATGTTCATTTTTTACAACAGATTTAACTTTCCAATTGTGTTTTCTTAGAATAATATTAAAATTATTTTTCATCATTTGGTGGCAGAGAGATGACCTTGAAACATTCCAAGCACAGAAGAACCTCAGGCTGCAATTTAGTAATAACAGAAAAACCTATTTATACAGCTTGCTATACTTCACTGTATATCTTCACATTTATCTCTTATAGATCTAATCTAAGAAAAGCTACAAAGCTAATAAAGATACAGTTCAGAAATCCTCAGCATTTGAATTCAGTGGTGTTCAGCCACAGTGGGCTGACCCACAGGAAGATTCCACTTTGTGAGATGAGAAAGAAGACCATTGTGTCTGTATTCTCATACAGTCTATACAGAAACCCTGTGAAGCAAGGCCCGTTATTCCCATTTATAGAAGAAATTGGTATCTCAAGCACATACTCAGCTTGTCCAAGTGCATGCGTCATTGCGGTGGAGCTGGCATTTGTACCTACGCAGTCTGACTCCATAACCTCTGAGGGTTTTTAATAATCCCCTTGAGATGCAGTTATAGTTAGGTAGGGATACTTTGATAATAAAGTGATTCAAGAAATAACAGCTATCCCACAGAGCTATCTGGTTTCTCTCAACCCCATCACTGGGCCTCTATTTCTGGCTGGTAAGGAATGGTTTCCAACTGTGGGTCTCTCTTCCCATTTCCTGTCTTGCCACTCAGAATAACAGAAGTCTGAACATTTTATCTACTTAGCATCTCCAGCAATTCAGGCTGTGAAAAACCCTCACCATCATTTTAGTAGCTGTTTATTGATAATAGTGCTAAGCACTATAAGAGACCATAATTCAGAAATGTGTCCAGGCATCAAGGGACTCACAGATAATAAAGTTTGGTATGATGAGATTCTTTTTGGACGACCAGAGTAGGTGGTATTATTTTCAATTTCCAATGTGGAGCTTCACTGCACATATACTTTCTCGCTATGGTTATTTGGATTGATGTTTAAAATTAGTAATTGACTATCTGTATTTTTCTTGATATGTGTGGAGTCTTCCTGACCAAAAAGGTTTTTGAAGGTCAGGAGTAGCTTATATTTGCAATATTATTTTTGGAAAAGAAAAAGGATGTAGAAAAATTTGAAAATAATGCTCAGTAATTGAGAATTTAAGAGAATATTGATACGCATTCAGGGTCATATTATGTAGCCATTAAAATAAAAACTATAAAGGCTATATAGCAACATAAAACACATACATTCATGTGCTAAACCTCAAGCAAAAGAAGACAGAGTGAACTTGACATTTGTAGAAGGTTTATACTATGTACATGCACTGTGCTACATTAATTGTTTATATTCTCATTTTGTCTTTCTAAAACTATGCTAAGTAGTTGATGTTATTTAAATATTTTCAAATAAAAGAACTGGGGCTTAGATATATCAGGAGACTTCACCCAGGTTGGTGGTAGAGCAGGAACCCCGGTGCCTTATAATCCAAATGCAATCATTTTTTCCCAGTTGGTTTATTCTGAGCTGCTCCATTTTCTCCCCTAGAGTTGTTTTTCATTCAGCGATATTTATTTTACAGTAAAGAGTGGTGTCACATGAATTCAGTAAAAATGAATTATGGAAATATTAAATAGTGAAAATTATGAAGATACTAAATAGTGAATATGTGGATTTTTTAGGCTCTAGCACAGACTTTCAAGGACAATTCATAGTGACACTATCTGTTAAACATATTGGTAGATAAACACTTAATTTTATCTGTTCTGTGAAATTTGCATTTTATATAATTGCCAAAATATAAGCTGTTCTGTATTAGTTAGCATGCTCCACAGAAAAAAGAAGAGCATGGTAGCCCTTATTTATACATAGCAAGCAAAAGATTTTTTCTTTTGGGAAAGACTTTTGTTAATTAATGTCTAAGAATTTGGGGCTGGAAACCCTGCTACTAAGCTAGTGTTACATAATATACTTTTTTTTAAAAAAAGATTTATTTATTTCTCTCCCCTTCCCCCTCATCGTCCACTCTCTGTATCCATTAGCTGCAGCATCTGCTTGTATTCTCAGGTGGCACTGGGAAACTGAGTCTTTTTTTTGTTGCGTCATCTTGCTGCATCAGCTCTCCGTGTGTACGGCGCCACTCCTGGGCAGGCTACACTTTTTTTCACACGGGGTGGCTCTCCTTGCAGGGAGCACTCCTTGCATGTGGGACTCCCCTTTGTGGGAGTGCCCTTGTGTGGCACAGCACTCCGTGTGCACAGCAGCACTGTGCATGGGCCAGCTTACCACACGGGTCAGGAGGCCCTGGGTATTGAACCCTGTACCCTCTATATGGTAGGCGGACACTATTAGTTGAGCCACGTCTGGACCTATATATGGTAGGACACTCTATCAGTTGAGCCACATCTGCTTCCCAATAATATACTTTTTAAAAAGCTTTTGCTTTTCACATGATAGTTTTATATTTGCATTTATCACACTTAGTACTCAAAATTCTTAGGCTTGAAAATTAACTGCTTTTAAACAATCATATGAATCTTTTCTTATAAAGGTTACATTTCTGTGCCATATTTTTTCTATTTAGATATGTTTTTATTTTGTTATATTTATTGTAAACATTCACCGTTAGAAGTTTAGAAGATGTTTGGCTTTTAAAAAATGAGCACTTTGTCTTGTTAAGCTACTTAGGTTAGGCTTGGAATTGACGTCAACAGTTATATTTGAATTCTTTCAGGGTTTTACTCTGAAAATATCAGTAAAGTTTTATATTCTTTTTTTTTTTTTTTTTTTTCATTTAAAAGCCTGGGATGGTGCTGAGGAGAGAAAATAAAGTGTAGTTAGATGTAGATTTGTCAACTTTTCCTACTTAAATTTTTGTTTCTTAGCAATGAGTTGAAAAAAAAAAATTCAGTTCTTTCCAGCTGAAATTGTATGATTTTTACCTTTTTTCTCAGAAAGTACTGTTTGACTAGGTTCCGAGGTCTTCATAAGTAACCTATGCTTTCAATAAAGGGAAAAGCAAAACTGTTTCTCTAGCTACCTGCCCCCTATAAAGCACAAAGTACACAGCAGCTGTTTGAAAACATTTTTCTCTCTAGTTATCTTTACCTGTTTATATAAATTGCTTCCATAAAATGCCTCCAGACATAAGGGAATAATTTACATAAGTGGATGAAGAATTTTGTCTTCCATGAAGGAAGGCTTGAAATGCCCTCTCAATAGTTTTCCTTCCTTTCTCGTTGCAGTATCCGGCTGCTCTGATGAACCTGGGAGCCATCCTGCACCTCAATGGCAGGCTCCAGAAGGCCGAGGCCAACTACCTGCGGGCCCTGCAGCTCAAGCCAGATGATGTCATCACGCAGTCCAATCTCCGCAAATTGTGGAACATCATGGAAAAGCAAGGCCTAAAGACTTCTAAGACCTGACACAGGAGGGGGCAGTACCTCATCCTGCACTTTTGAAAGCTAGCTTCATAAACAAAACTTCCTAGCAGTGCTGTGGCAAGACTCGTTTTGGACTTCAATAATACCAGGGACAGAAGTCACCGAGGTCACTGCTACTTCAGGGAGAATCCACTTTGCTATTGGCATAGCCATTAACACCAAAAAGGGGAACATTGGAAACCTCCTGAAGGACGTAATTGTTACCCATAGAACTAAACCAGAGCACTTAAAATGGGATCTTTTGGCATTCTTAAAAGGGGGGGGGGGGAGAGAAGGATGTGAGTTACAGACTTTGTTCATTTCTGAAAGCAGATTTCAAAATTATATTGTTCCATAAACACTGTGAGAGGAAGTCAGAGTGCCCATTCAGCCACGGAAAACTATTAAGGTTCAGCATTAATAGGAAGTGACTAAAGAGTGGGATGAATCCCAGTGAGCTGGCCGGTTGTCTTCATGCTGCTGTCCTCCCTCTTTGGGGCAGCCTGTTTATCAATCTCTCAAGCTTGGAAAACTTTTTTTTTTCTTTTTGTATTAAGTGTCAGAATCCGTCAGAATCTGCACTTGTCTCCTTACTAGTGCACATAATGTTTTATGATTTAGATGTCACAGGCTTCACTCTTTCAAACAACCTTTTCCTTTCATGTTCTGAAAAGAATATGAAAGTGAGGCTAACCACACTTTATAGTGATACCGTCAGAGGAACTGGGAAGGCCTTATAGATTGTCAGGCAGGTGTCTCAATGTTGCCAATGTATTTCCCGAAACTGCCTAGTAGAATTTGTTGTAGTCATTCTCAGGCTTCTGAAATTACCTTTTAAAATCGCTATTTCTGATTTATGCATGCTTACATAAGGATTACATCAAAGAGAAGTTGATAAGTATTCTGATTGCAGTAATTAAACAGCAGCTATCCACAAAAGGGAGGTGATTTGTCCTTCCCATATGTAACTGATTCAAAAATCTAGTCTACCCAAAAGAGTGTGAAATAATGGCTGCCAATCGTTTTGTATTTTGGAAAGAGTTGGTATGGAATGCTAACCACTTTCTAATATGTACCTAAACGTCAAAGCTGATAAGTTTGCAAGGAATAATTTTTTTTCTTATTCTTACTTTGCTCTTCTCTTAAGATGTCAAAAATGACTTATTCAAAATGTACTAGCGTGTAGCATTACCTGTGTTTTCTAGGTCTTTTGTCAAGTGCTTTTCTCAGTTGAAAACTATTTCTCACTAGCCGATTTGATATTTTATTTCATTACCTGTTAGTAACCACTTCAGTGATCATTTCATGAGTTAAATTAAGACTATAGATGAAGTAGAGAAAAACATTTAATGAAATTTTTTGAGTTGTAGTTGAATTTTGCTACTAAAACTTAACTTGATATAACACCAACCCATTATCAAGTCCTTCATAGAAAAAGTAGCTGTAATATACCCTACATATTTATTTATTTATTCTATCACATCAAAATAGCAACACAAAACTTGACTCATTATGCCAGTTTTTCTAAAGTTAAATTAGCTTTTTTTCCTTCCCTTTCACACTCCATGTCCACATGATCAGCATCCCTATTAACGGGAAGCTGGCCATACAAATACATCATATTATGTTTTCTCCATATTTTATATGTTTTGCTGTGTATCTGAATAGGGATAAAGAATTTAAGTAGGGTTCTTGTGGCACCAGTGTCTCTGTGATAAGGGCAAATGTAATGAGAAAGATTTTTTTTGATGGCATTAATAACAAGGCCCTCCTAAATATGTATATTATTTTGTAAACATTTCACTGAAGGGCCAAAATTAAATTATAACTAAATCACTGTGTTTTCAGAATATTTAACACCACCACCAACAAATCCGTGGTCAAACCAAAATAGTGGGTTGAAATGTTATGTTTCATCTTCTATTGCATTGGCAATTGAAAAAAAAAAAGAATTTAATATAAGACTATAGAGATGAGTTCAATGTCTAACATTTTTATTTATTTAAATAGTTATTGACCTATGATGGCTTCTTGATCTTAACCTTTTTATGTCTTTTTATTTTGTTCTTCCATTCAAACACTTGGTTCTTAATATGTTCACTGATCACACAGTAGAGACACTCCATGTTGACCTAGGTCCCAAGCAGCATTGATAATTGGGCTTGTGTCACAAAATGCATGGATCTTTATAACTAAATGTCCCTGACACCTTTTATGCAGGGCTGGGCTTAGTAACTGACCAACTGGGGGCAGGGGTGGGCTAGGGGGCGCCAAAACATGATCAAAAATGTCTCCGCTCAGGGATTTATGGTGGAATATTGCAGACAGTGCTAAAAATATAGAGCACAAGACAAGTTTACTAAATTAAAATTTTATTTTTTGAGAAACTGTTATTTGTATAAATTATCAAGATTTGTAGGCTTTCCTTTTGTAGAAATAATTGTTTTATGTGCCAGAGTATTTCAATTTTGTTTTCAGCAATAAAGCATTGATAACAAATATATTGTATAAGCCTTTTTTTTTTAATCTGCTACACAACGCTTGGATTTGAACAAAACTAAGAGAGGGATAAAGGAGAAAAAAGTTTGAGACCCAAATAGAGACACATTGTGATTAATAATGTATAATCAAGAATAACCACTAATCATTACTTAATTCCTGTTAATTATAGTAATTAATAAGGATTGAAGATATCACTAGCTATGGCATGTTCAGTAAAGATGACAGGAATTTTCAAATTTAAAAAAAATTTTATTATAACATGTACAATACAAAATTTCTGGTTTTAACCACTTTCATGTATACAATTCAGTACTACCAGTTACTTTTGCAATATTGTGCTACCATCACCACCATCCACTACCAAATCTTTCACCTCAAACAGAAAGTCTGTATGCATGTAGCAATCACTTTCCGTCTGAACCTCCCCCTGTTCCCAGGACCTGGTAACATGTAATCTACTTTCTGTCTCTGAATGTGCATATCTAGATATTTCATATACGTGAAATCATACAATACAGCACAGTTAGGAGTCAGTTATAGGGAACACAGGGTCCTAGACAAGAAGCGCACTGGCAGGTGGAGAATTTGATAGTTTAGTAAAATTTCTATATAAAAACATGATTTTATATTACCTGATAATTATATGACAAAATTTAGCTATGAGGACTTCATTTTCTGCTAAACATCCTACGGATGTGTGAGGTTATGTTCCAGTTCTACAGATAAACCAACCAGGGCTCAGAGGTGTGAAGTAACATATTGAAGACCACAAAGCCATGAAACAGCAAGTCTATGCCCAAGTTGTCCTGCACTCACTGAGATGCAGGATGACTGGACAAGCTGTGGGGACACTCGGGCACTGAACCAGGAATCTGCAGATCGGGTTTCTAGATCCCCTTGGCATTTCTCTAGCTATTTCATCTCCTGTAAATCACTTCCCTTCTCTCTCTCATTTACTGTAGATGATCAGAGGAATAAAGGAAGTAACTCTTTAAAAATTTCAATCATGAGAGCCCAAAAAGACTTCAGTGATCACATCAATAAACCCATTTATTTTCTACCTGAAGAACAAAAAGTCCACAAGTGAGCTGACCAAGATTTCACAACTAGTTAGAGGCAGTTATGCAATAAGCAATAGAAACTTTAGTTATTAAGAGGCCTTTGTATATAAAATGATTGGCTAAATTCTTTCCTGGGATTTTAAATCAAGATCTAGGTTTAACTTGGACTGAAGTCCTGTGTATCCTGAAGCCAATGATGGCAGGGACCAAGTCTTTCTTATTGACATTTTTCTCTAGCCTAGCACATTACATAGAATAGAAGACCATGAAATATACTACAAATGAAAATGGCATTTCCTATTTGCTCATGAGAGCTTTGGTAATATTTTTTTAAAATAATTTTCTAAAAAGTTAAGAATTTGTCATTTCAAGAACTATTTTCATTTGATATTTTCAGCTCCATAATGACAGTTTCCAGTAAAAAGTTAGGAAACACATCTAATTCTTGACTGAAGCAGAAATCATTCAATTTAATTTGTTCCATCCAAAATAAAAAATATTACAAGGGAATTAAAGGGTCTCTTTTCCAGCCATCCTGTCTTCTCCTATAGTGAAAAAGGTAATTTATTATCAGAAAATCAGAATTGGCAACAGAGAAAGAAATTGTTACATAGGGCCAATTAATCTCAGTGGGTTTTCAGTTATTTTTATTCTTTTTGTATTGTTTTAAATATATTATATGTTTAATGTCTGTGGACATTTTTATGCTTCCTAAGCAATAGACTACTAAGCGTTAAATGTGCCTTTTCCTTTACTTTATTATACAGAACTCTGGAAAACTTCACTGTCTTCAAAGTATAGAAAAAAAAAAAGTCCTCTATCACCAAATATTTTGATGTTACTGCATAAAATTCCATTAAATTTTAATAATTTTGCATAGAGACTATGAATAAGTACATCTTGTTTAGGTTTTATTTTATCCCATCAGGTCTAACTCTTTCCCATTACCCTGTTGATGTGGCTTATAAAATGTGGCTATACCAGCAATTCCCATCTCTTTCTATAAACACTAAGGTGTTTAACAGGTTAACTGGTTGTCATTTCTGCTTATAGAACCAATTATTGTTTTGATTTGTATTTGTTCCATCATTTTGCTCTTTGAGTGACGCTGAAGATGAGTTAATCTGCTATTTCTACAAAGTATATATTCTTATAATCCATAATCGGAATACCAGAGAAAAATAGAGAACATTATATTGGACTTCTGTGATTTACAAATGAAGAAGCTATGGTATGAGGCAGTAAAATGACATAGTTAAACTTACACACTGACAGCGGATCTGATGTGTACATAAAATGTACTAGCTGCAGGTTATGGCCTTGCAGACCCCAGTACTAATCAGCCAGAGCTCGTGAATGCTTGTCTTTGGAGTGGAAGGTAGACATGACATTTATCAGAAAAGATTTGATTCTGGACTATTTGCAAATGGTCTTCATGGAAGATATTACTACCTGAACCTCTTGTCTGATTAATTCAATATTAAGACATGAAATCTTCATTTTAGGATAAATTTATGAATCCTACTCAGCCAAATACAGCTGGTTTAAGTAAAAGTTGCACACAGCAGTTTTAAGATAGACTAACCTATTTCCACAGATCATTCTTGTCATCTGATGACACTGCTTGGCTATTTCTTCTGGCCTGGTCGTGGGGCTTCAATGGTCATTTACCTATTGTTGGTAGGTACAATATGTAAGATGCCAGTGAAAAACAGTGAATTTGGCTGGGATCCTTCAGAAGAAATTGGTTACCTTTTCTTTTCTTTTATTTCCCTGAGGCTACTGTATATGAAATTAAAGGTTTCTGGAGCACACTAGCTGCATGTCCTTTGTATGCCAGAGGATAATTGTAAAATATGAACAGCATGTCATTTTCCTACTGCAATGTAACAACAGTAAATATATTTGCCAGGAGTCATTATGATTATTAGCTAATGTATTGGATTCCCTTTCAACCTTGTCCACCTCCTCTGTCACACATATGTGGCATAGAGTGTGGTTGTGAAGTCCACAGCTGAGCATAAGTCTGACCAAACTTTGGTACATTTGATAGTCCCGAAGAAGACATTAGGAGGAATGCAGCATAATTTGAAATCTTTTGAAACACAGGAAATAAAGGGAGACCAAGACTTCTGTTTTAGATGAGTGATTTAAATCCCGACAAGCAAGAGTCAAAAGATGAGGGCAGACATCTCCTAGGATATTGTTATAAACACCTTGGCACATCTCATTTCACATTCTCCTTTGCCGGTCACAATCAAGCTGCTGCTGTGATTCAGTGAATCAATCCGTTATATAAGGCAGTGTCTGTCCTTATTCTGGAAAAGAAATATCACTCAGAGAAAGAACAGATACAACAAATATAGATTTGCAGCTCTCCATATGCAGGATAAAAGGAATTATCAAATTGACCTTTAAATATCTTAGTTTTAAATATATTTAGTGTTGGAGACATTAGCTATTGATCAAACAAAATCAATTCTCTAAATACAAGAAGCACCACACTCTCTAACCCTGAGCACTGATGAGAATGAAGTGGCTACTGGACCACCCCAAATTTATCATCTTTCTTCTTTGATATTTTATCCCACTACATAGCAAATCCATTCAAGTTGATCCTTGGAATTTCAGGGCCAAGGTTTTTGTTCTCATAGATATAAATCAGTATGAGCAGGGTTTTAATGATTTTGTTCTTTCAGTCCCAAGGAGATTTGCTCCTGTTTTATATATTTTCTTGCATGCAAAGGATTTTATAGTTTTCAAGAGGCTTCATATCTTTTCTATTTAGTTTTTAAAAACTATTTGGTAAACAGGAGAAATTTCATTATCCTTAAAGTCCAAATTCCAAATGAGGATTCAGAAGCTAAGAATAGCCATATGATTTGTTCAAGATCACATTCGATAGAAACAAAACAAAACAAACTAAGAAAACAGAACAAAATGAAAACAGGTTATCTCTCTTCTAATCTTATGGCTTCAACCTGAATCTAGGGCTGACGTTGATCATTATGGCACAATCAACATAACAAGGTACTCTTGCCTCCTTTCTTTTTCTCTGGTCTTTGAGGACCAGATTCAATTCAGGAGTGTTTTCATCTGAAAATCATTCAAGATTGAAAATGGATTCCAACTACATCCCTACTGGCGAGCTGGTCAGGAAATGAACAGAGTAGGAGGAGAGGATCACTCAATTTGGGAAACGTGCCCACAAAAAGAATTTAGTTTTAGTTCAAGTACCTTGTTATTTTTCTTTGTTGACCATTCATAAGGGTGTTGGGGTTAATTGCTTCTCTTTAAAATGATGCCCCTCTTTGAATCTTTTTCTAGCAATCCAGGTGTCAGCTAGGCCCGGCTGATTTTGGGCTATCCCATGTTCTATAGGATGCCTGGTGCTAAGTCCCAGCTTTGTCAATACTGATACCAAGCAAAAGCAGGTTCTTTTCTCTAATGCATCTTAAAAGACAATTCCTCAGGCACCAGGGTTTCAGAGAGAGAAAGAGTTTATTTGGTTATGCAAACAAAGGAGCATAATGGCCTAGAGGCCTAAAACTACCTCCCTGATCTGCAGAAATTCTAACAATTTATAACATCGGGGTGCTATTGAGTAATTGGAGTGGAGCAGGACAGAAGTCCTTTCATTAATAAACATTAAGGGGCTGAAGAAGATGGGGTTGGACACCAACACAGAGTGAGTCACAAAGTTACAATTCTATCACAGATCGAGGTTCCGGATAGGAAAGTACAGAGTCGTGGTCAGTGACAGGCTTTCTATATGGATATTAAACAGGAGGGGGGAGCGGTGACCATCACAATTATACGCAAGGGTGAGTCCAAGTCTAGGGCAGGGGTTCTTAACCTTTTTTGTTCCAAAGAACCCTTAGCCAGTCTTGTGAAAACCAAAGACTGCTAAGTCGACACTACACTGTGTATTATTTAATAAATATATCACACCCACACCAACAAGCCCCCACAAGAATAATGATTTTTTTCAATTTTCAGTTCAAGTTCACAGACCCCTGGTGAAGAACCCCTGGCTAGAGTAACCATCAATGGGGGCAAGACCTGTTTAGAACAACCCTCACAATAGCATGTCTAGGCTAAATCATGCCAGTTTCAGCAATTTCAGATATTAGCCTTTTGTTATTTTATAATATAAAGGCATCTGTATAATGATTTTGTAATCATAATTACTTGTAAATTCTCAACCGTTGGTTACAACATCAGGCTTTTTCATCCTGGGGCTCTGAGCCTACTTCTGCTCTTCTCATGGATTTTTCTTTTCTTTTTTTTTTGCTCTGCCGTTTGCCAACTGTAAAACACAAACCCTTTCCTGATTTCCCCCTGAGCTATTCAAACTAGGCCTTTGTATGTGTAGCAGACTTTAAAGGTTTGAGGTGGCAGAATACAAAGAACTTAAAATTGATTATTGAGTATTCTTATTTCTAAAATTTCTCCTGTGGCCCCTGCCACGTGGAATTTCTCATTGGTCACCTACCTCCATAACCTTTATCCCTCTCCCAGGCAGTCACTTTCCTCCAATTCACCCCAATCTCCAAACGCCTGTTTACTTTTTAGGCAAAGGCCTCTCTAGACCTGTCATACTATATCTAAAGTGGATTATCCAGATGTTTTCCTAAAACAAAGGCTATAAACTGACCACCTTACAGGCTGGGTTCAGCTCCCCCAGCTGTTCTGGAAAATGTGAGCAAATATTTATAAATCTGCAGTTTTCAAATTAAAATATGAGTTTCTGGCTTCTCTGGAAAAACAAAATACCTGGCAACCAGGGACCGCATGTGTGCATGCATCGGCGAGGGGCAGCCAAGTGCTCCTGTTCTGCTTAGGTCAGGACTTCATTTTCCTGCCAGTGGCAGCCCCCAGCATTCCCACTTCTCCATTTCATTACTGGCCTTGCCTCCAGAGGCATCTGAGTATAGGACTCCTGCTCAAATACCAGTCAGTCCCTCCCCTAATAGGGGACTCTGGCTATAAATATGCATCTTCTCCACTGCTACATGGTCTTAAAGAGAACTATTGGAAATGTTCAAAGGTAATAATAACATAGAATTTTGAAATACTTGAAAACTTCTTTAGGGGTAAGAATTCCATCACACCATTTTTTAATTGTTAATTTTTAAAACTAACAATAGAGTTCACAAATAAAGGAAATAAGAGGCAATACTGAGAAGCATTTCTTTCTTTTTCTACATGTAGCTTTAAGGTTATTAACTTCTTCAGATAATGCTTGGCTTGTAAAACCTAAGTATTCATTAGTGTTTGGTCAATGGGTTTTTGCAATTCATCATGCTAGAAAAAAGACCCCCTTCTGCATTACTTCAGAACAGAATTATTTTTCATGTATCCCTTATCTTGCAACCTTGTACTGCTGTTCAGCTACATTTATACAAATAGTTTTAAAGGCCTCCTACTGCAGAATTTAATTCTGATTGATGGAGGCCAAATTTCAAATCTACAGAGAGCTATGCTGCTTTGGTTATGCATATACAAAAATGAGGCCTATGTTTAAGAACATGCATATTCTATTTAAGCTTTTAAAATGTAAGGGGAGATAATAAATGAATGCCAATAAAATAATCCATTTGCAAGAATTTTGTTCTAGAATTTGTTAACTTCAGTAAGATTTTTTCAATTAATAAGAAATGCTAACCTTTGAATCCAATAATACCTTAGATATATCATTTGTAAGGTGATTAAAGTTAGTTTACTTAATCACTTTCTGTGTAGAAGTCTATGCCAAACCCTATTAAAATTTCCATCAGTTTAGTCGTTTCTTATCGGAAGGGTCTGTTTGTCCTTTCTCTCATAATTGTCTTCAATAGAGTAAACTTGATTAATGGGCTGTTTCATTTTTCAGGATAAAGCTAACATTTTCCTTTTCCCAGCAACGCCAGCAAATTACTTGATTAATATAAAAAAGCTCTCATTCACACATAACCTTTGAATAAACACGTTGTGATACTGTTGGCAACATTCTAGGGTATTCCTGTAAGTAGGCTATAAAGGAAATTGCCTTTGTAATTAAATGTATAAAGAGGGAGTCTGTTTTTTGCTTGCTGAAAATCTATTTCTTTTTTCTCTTCTAAGTGGCGAATATATAATGGGATTGGGCCAAAGCAGAATGCAGAGTATCTTTTTCCACCCAGGGATTAATTTGCATTTCCCTCAATACTGTAAGCCCAGGAAGAAAACTATGAATCATTTATGAAATCTGAACAGAGTTTGTGATTCATAATTTTAGGGCTCTCCAGTTTTCCCCTAAAGCATGGCAATAAGAGGTCAGCAATCTTATATTGATGCAAAAGTATATAGTTCTCCAAAGGATTTTCCTAATATTAATTACCTAAAAATCAGAGTCTGGATGTCAGCTGCTCTAATGGAGCAAAGAAAATGCCTTTATGAATAAGAAAAGATGCCAGATTATACCAGAAGAAGGAGAAAGGAACAAAAATACTATGCCCTACCCATATAAAAAACACTTTACATAAGTCCTGTTTCATGTAGAAAATTAAACCTACCGTTTATTGTAGTATTGTTAGTTGCCCATCCAGTAGTCATTTCTCCCTTAGAGCTGACAATTAGAATCTAAACTTTATAGCAGCTATTTTCCCAGATCCAGGTGATGGATTGTCACTAGTCTAAGCCAAAGTTCAGCAAACTATTGTTCCATGGGCCAAATCAGCTCACCCTCTGTTTTTGTATGGCCTTTTAGCTCAGCCTGTTTTTTTACACTTTTGACTGGTTGAAAAATTGAAAGAAGAATAATATTTTATAACATGAAAAAGTTATATAAAATTCATATCTCAGTGACCATAAGTAATTTATTGGAACATAGTGACGATAGTTTACCCATTGCTTATGACTGCTTTTGTATTACAATGGCAGAATCGAATGGTTACAACTGAGACCACTTGGCCTGCAAAGCCTAACATACTTACTCTCTGGCCTTTTAGAGAAAAAGTTTGCTGACCCCTGGTCTGAGCCAATAGCAATCCTTCCTTCTCTTGCTTTTCCAGGCTCTAATCCAGCTGGCAATGACCACAGGATGATGAAAGACAAATGGAAGTCTGCTAGGGGGAATTCTGGAAAGCCTTTGCTTTCTTCATAACAGGTAGGCATTTTAACTCTTTGAATATGGAAGTGAGATCTGGAGGTGTGAGCAGCCATCATGCAAATAAGGGATGTTGAGTATACAAGCAGAGCAAGAGCCACACCCTCGAAGAAAGGGAAAGGACCTGACTCTCATTTCTCCATAGAGTTTGTTTCTGAATCAAGTTACCCCAATTTGTTACCACAACCTCAGTTTTTTCATCTGTTCAATGGAGATAATGGAAATTAATCAATATAATATTTTTAATGCACTTGGTAGAATACTCGATGTCATTTAAAAATGTTCTATAATGGGCTGTTCAAAAATAAGGTATTGAAGTAAATGGTCTTTAAGGTCATAGTTCAAAAATTCTGATTCTCTGAATTGACTCATTTATCATGAGGAATTTTAATAACCACAACGCTTTTATCAGTGTTTGCAAGAAGAATTTATCTCTGACTCACACAACTGATTTTATTCTCGGCATACCCAGTAGGGAACCCAAGTGAAATAAATGCAAGCCGATGGCAAAATTGACTGTAAAAGTTTGTAAGTCCTCATAAAAGAATGGGTTACAGATGAAAAGCTTTGCCTTGGTTTCATATGAAACTAACTTGGAGACAAAGTCTTAAACCAAATGCTACAGAGTAAAGGAAAATACAAATGATCTTGCTTGCTCTTTCTTGCTCTTTCTTCCTCACATTCTGTTTTGCGAAGAATGATAATAATTCTATAATGAGGATTTAATTGGAAAGCTACTTTGGGTCCTTAGAAACTATGACAAAAGGATAACTTACTAAATGCCTGTCATTGGAGTTTATAGGAAGAAAAAGAGAACACTTTTTCAATGGGTAATGCTGTTTGGTGGGTGTGGGGAGGGAGAGTGCTCCTTCAAAGGGAAATAAATGGGGTCTGCCATAGATGATCCTGATTGCTTCTTGACAGCTGCCAACAGATCAGAAAAAGAATTGGGTGGGGATGCCATTTCTTGAAGACATATTAAGTGCTAGCCACTGTTAGAAGCTTCCCTATGTTTTCTTCACTTAACTCCTACAACATCCTGAAAGGTAGCCGAATTCTAATTCAGCCGAGTGGGGATGGGGATGGGGGACCAAGATTATAAGAATTACCAGGACTAACTACTCAAGATTTAACGGCTGATAGATTAAGTACATACATAGTGATTATGAAATGAGTTTGACAATGAAACGTGCTTTTTCACCTCCTTCAGTCTGAAGGAACTTTTCTCTTAAGAAGCCAGCTTCAAGTCTATTTCAGCAGGGCATGGCTACTGTTTATCACTGCACAGTAGCTGCCATCATCATGATTGGGGTAAAAGGCATTTAGCTGACCATGCACAGAGAGGAGAATACATCTGTTCTTTTATCTCCTTAGGGGTTGTCTAGGTAGGATGTTGCAGTGGGGCAACAAGTCTGAGGCAAAGCACAAGGGCGCCTGCAGATGTCATCTTATCACTCCTTTCTCAACTTCACTGCAGAGAAGAGAGAAGTTACTGATGATAATGATGTTAAAAAAAAAAATACCTGGTACACAAGCTGAATGTTATCCTTCATAGAGAATTTCCACATACATACACGTGATTCCCTTAATCTTCATGACTATACTCAGCGGTTGTGAAGAGGATACTAAAATCTGAGGATCTAAAGTGCTAGCAAACGGCAGATACAAACCCAGGTCTCTTAACTGCTTTCCATTACAATCGCAACACTCCTGAGACGTTGTCTGCCTTAGTATAATTTCCCCGCTTCACAGGGGAATTGTAAAACTTACTTCCTATTTGAAATTAAGATCCTTTACTTCCTTAGAAGAAAGCTTCTGTATATGAAACATAGTGGCATAGTAATGAGCTCTTTGTCTAAGTCAACCATCTATGAATACGCTCAAATATTACTCTCCATTTGCTTCCTGTGGTGTCCAAAGTGAAGTTCAACAGGAACAGCAGGAGGTTGGGAAGGCATAGAAATTGGAAGTTCAAAAAGGTTGAATAGCATATAAGAATAAGCACTTATGAATAGTGAAATCTTGGTTTAGAAAAACTACCTTTTTGGAAGAGCCCCTAGGGTGGAGAGAAGTGACCCTGTTACTTAGAGACAGATTGGAACTATGAACAATCGCTCCCTTTTTAGTTCCTTGCCTTTCAAAATGTGTGATCCTGCTAAAACAGTCCTCAGTCTATTGAATACCCATTAAAGAAAGAATATAGATGGCATTCTGAGTAAGAAGGAGCCTCTGATGATTTTTAGATGAAGCTTCTCTGTTTCTTGCTAATTATATTTGATCACTGATAGCTTAAGAGCAGCCCGAGGTATTCATCAGGGAAAGAAATAACATGTACCAGATGTTTGGTGAAAAAAATAATTTCTCTCACCTTGTATTTGCAGACAACAGATGAGAAACAGTTCTGGGCAAACACATTGGTAAAGTCCTTCCTTTTTTTGGATTCCTGATAAATCAAGTAGCAAACCCTAGGATTTTGGAACAATGATTTATTCGTCTTTACTTTTTCAGTGAAGAATAGAGCTAAGGTAATGGAAAACCAACCCCAGTATATCACAGATATTCAAAAATTGAGAAGTGGAAATAAGAAAACAGTTATGACAATGATTCTAAATTAACACTGAAACTAAAACATGACTGAATCTTGAAGTTCTTCTTTTAAATCAACTTGGGAATGACATAAACACATTAAATTCCTCTGAGAAGAATTGTACAGCTCCAACCATCTGCTAAATTAAGCGTCAGTGGCTATAATGAACATTTACAGCAGACCTGATACAAAGGGGCATAATAGCTTCATACATTAAAAAAAGTCCTCAGGGGATGTTGCAATCTTGAAGATGAAGATCAAAATTAGGAGAGCAGATTTTTCAGTGTATGCGAACTGTCAGGGTGGTAAAGGTCAAAGTGCACTATCACATTTCCTCAATGTTTTGTTCCTTTTTAGGAAAAATGGTCACAAAATTTTATAAATATAAATATAAAATTCAAGTTTTATACCAGTTGTCCAGATCCTTTTTTTTTTTTTTACCATATCTCCTCAGACCATTAGTTGTCCTTTTCTTTTTTCCCCTAGTGGTGATATAGATTTTGTTTCTTGTTCCTCTCTTTTCTCCCTCTCTGAATAGGTGAAAGAATGTTCAGCATAACTTCTGCCAGATGTAAGAAGACCCAACAAATTAAAAACAGTCCACCTCCAACGTACCAGTAACTTTGAGAGGTATATCATTAATTAGTTTAGCAGTTTTCTTCAATGAATGTTCAATGTTTCTGCCGTTTTCTGGGAGTGTTACTATATGTACATGCAGGTCTGCCCACATTTTCCATGGAACCAATGACCTTAGACGGCATTGCTGAGTCAAATAATAATAATATTTTTAGCTTTGGTTGCCCTGGGATGTTGTCTATGCCCATTCTTTAATGAGGGAACATACTTTCTTAGTACTAACATGACCAAATTTTATCAGGGACTCCTTACCAAGAAAGAAAAGAAATTTGTGCTTAGCTTAGCTTCCCAGCTGCTATGACAAATACCACACCATGGGTTGATTTAAATAATGGTAATTTCTTCCCTCACAGTTTCAGAGGTTGTAAGGCTTGCTCCGTCCAGGATAGACAGTGTTCTGGGAGGCTGGCAATCCTTGGGGCTGCTTAGTCTTTCGATCATGCGTCAATGTCCTCTCCTCTTCTGGGTCTCTGCAGACCTTCAGCTTCTCCCTGTGACCTACTTTATAAGGCCTCAAGTAATAAGATTAAGCCTCATCTTAATTCAGATGGGCACAACTGAACTAAAAATAATGTCTTAAGATGAAGTTAATATCTGCAAAAGTCTTATTTACTTTTTGTATACCCACAGATCCAGGGATTAGGACCTGAATATACCTTCTGTGGGGGACATGATTCAGTCCCTGACAGTGTTTATGTGTTGCCTCAAATTCATAGAAAATAAAATTCTTTTTTTTTCAAATTTATTTATTTCTCTCCCCTTCACCCCCCCCCCCCCCCCGGTTGTCTGTTCTCTGTGTCTATTTGCTGCATCTTCTTTGTATGCTTCTGTTGTTGTCAGCGGCAGAGAATCTGTGTTTCTTTTGGTTGCATCATCTTGCTGCGTCAGCTCTCCATGTGTGCAGCACCATTCCTGGGCAGGCTGCACTTTCTTACACGCTGGGCAGCTCTCCTTATGGGCGCACTCCTTGCACGTGGGGCTCCCCTACGTGGGGGATACCTCTGAGTGGCAGGGCACTCCTTGCAGGCATCAGCACTGCGCATGGGCCAGCTCCACACGGCTCAAGGAGGCCCGGGGTTTGAACTGCGGACCTCCCATGTGGTAGAAGATGCCCTAACCACTGGGCCAAGTCCACCACCAGAAAATAAAATTCTTAAGAGGTTCTTTTCCCTCCAAATGCTAACAGATCTATATGCTACTCTGCAGGACAACAATAAATTTTCAAGTAAGCAAGTATTTACAATCTACTTCAGTCTGAGAGAGAAAAACTTAGATTTTTAAATGCATAGTTTTCATTATGCTATTGTCCCATTTTCAGGTATTATACATAAGAGTCTTTGCTATAACCCCATTCATAAAACACCCTAACTTCTTTTCAGTCTATGGAACTAGGTGGTCTGCAATTGTTTAAAAGCACTAATTACTGAAATTGAATTTAGAGATGTGATTGACAAGGCAAATCCCAGTCACTCTCCCATTCTAGCAACATGCTTACATATTAATTTACTAGAAATAAATATGTTTTTTTTTAAGATTTATTTTTTATTTCTCCCCCTCCCCCCAGGTGTCTGCTTTCAGTGTCCATTCACTGTGTTTTTCTGTGTCCGCTTGTATTCTTGTCAGTGGCACCAGGAATCTGTGTATCTTTTTGTTGCGTCATCTTGCTGCATCAGCTCTCCACGTGTGTGGCTCCATTCCTGGGCAGCCTGCACTTTTTTTGTGCTGGGAGACTCTTCTTATGGTGCACGCTTCTTGTGCATGGGGCTCCTCTACACAGAGGACACCCTTTTATGGCACGGCACTCTGCACACATCAGCACTGTGCATAGGCCAGCTTCACCACATGGGTCAGGAGGCCCTGGGTTTGAACCTTGGACCTCCCATGTGTTAGGTGGATGGTCTATCCATTGAGCCAAATCCACTTCCCAGAACTAAATATTTTAAGATGACATAATGTAAATAATGTTCAGTTCAGGAATCCTATCAAGTTCAATAAACAGTGTGTTCCTAAGTGGGTTTCCTTCCTTTTATACCACTAACCAAACGTACCTAGTAGAGTCAAGTTCAAGGTTTAACCAGGCTTTCTTCCTTTTCCTGAGGTTAGCATACATCCTTAATGCTATCTTGAAAGGATACTGGGATTATTCATTTCAAATAATATTGAACTTTGTGAGGTCCAAAGTCCTATAAGTATATATATGCCTAGTGTCAGTCAGTCTGTCCATCCATTCAGACATCCATATATCCATTAAACATTCATTCAACAAATATTTCTTGAATCATTACTATGTTGCAGGCACATAGTGAGAGAGAGAAATACAGTTTCTTCCTTTAATGGCTTATATCCAAATAAGAAAAGACATGATGAAGTAGGTACTTTTCACAGACACTGTGCTAGGTTCAAAGGTGAACATTTCATTGTATGTGCCTCGTAGTGAGGCAGTATCCTAGGTACATAATTCTCCTAGCCCTTCTAAAAGTTCCCACACTCCAGCAGCAATGCCTAGGCAAAAGTCTCCAGACCCGAGAGACCACGTGGGCTGGCCCAATGTATGTCTTTGTGTAATCTGGGAGGACAGATGTCAGCACTTAGATGAAGGGAAAGCAGTGGAAAGAAGAGGAAAGTGTTTGGTGAAAATCCTGGCGATATGCAAAAGCTATACAAGTGGCCATTGCTTTTACTGACAAGTATAGAGTTCCTTACATGACAAATATAATATTGAATATACTTCTACTTGTTAAAACACAAGCAGTGGGGATTAAAACTTTCACTTTCAGTAAGGCTGTGTAGAGAAAAAGCAAATCCATGTCTGCAGGGGTGGCAATAAGTCAAATACTTATCCTAGAACCCCCTCACCTCTGCAGGAGCAACACCATCTGGGATTTTTCCCTCTTCCCAAGGGCATTGCTGGGAACAGTTTGTAGTGCCCACAGCCATCTACATCCTCTCCAATATGGGTATTCTTTCTCTCACCTCTCCTACCATATGGTTGCAAAGGCATCTCTGTAGGACAGCAATGAATTTTCAAGTAAGCAACTGTTTACAGTCTACTTCAATGTTTATGCATTAAAACTTGTCTTTCTGCCTCTGCTTTCCTAATATTTGGTCTATACTGAAATAGATTTTCAATTTTGAGGCAAAATTTGCACTGCCTTGAAGAAGAACCAGGTTCATCGCTGAGCAGATCTTCTGAGAATGAATGTATTCAATGAATTATTTATCAAAACTCTTGGGGATATAACTGTTGCCTTGACAATAACATTAGCCATTGAGTGAATTATGGGGTCTAGGATACTGCTCCCAAGGAATGTCTTAGAGAGTAGGCTAAGTAATGTTTTATAACAGCACCAGGGTAAGAATGAGAGAAGTAAGAGAGTTGGTAGGTTTAAAGAGCTGCCTTTTCAGACAGCTTATGTTTTCATTGTCTATGCTGGCTTTTTATTCAAAAATGATGTGCTGGCAGTGAAATCATTAACAGACTAAAGTAAAATAAATAGCTAAATGTGGGAAGTTAGTAAATTTGGTGATAAGGTAAACAAAGTGACCATTTCACTAAAATCAATTTTTTTTGGGAGAACTAATTGCACATAAACATAGCACAAGTAAATATTTTCTTAGCATGCAGATAATCTGAAGCAATTGCTAAGGTACAGACAAGGTGAAAACATGTTTTATTGAAAGTCATAGAATATTTGCAAGGTTTGATCTGTTTGTTAGCCCTGCATCTGTTTGAAGATCCACCTTTCCCCACATTTCTACATTTCAGATGCCTAGCTCTGCCACTTACATGAAATTGTAGATATCTTGTTTATTTAGTTGTTATTTTGGGATTGATGGCAAAATACTTAGGGGTTTTCAAGATAGGTCAACAATAAATGTGACCATATCTTATTTCTATGATATTGCCCCTACCCACTCTGTGATAACTGACAGCTTCTCATAAGGGCTTGTCAATGTAGAAGTAAGGCTAAGAAATGACATTCTAACATTTTGGTTTCTCTTTTTGATTGCTACAATATTGTCTCTTGTCCCTCAGAAATCTAGGGTTTGATTCCAGATCAGGGTAGTACTTTCTGTACCTTCAGACTGTTCTGTGTGCAATCCCAATTCAGCATGAACCAACGACTACGCCAAGTATAAATAGTTTATCTAGCATTAACCCCAAACACATACTACATGTGCACCAGGCTTTGCTATTTTCTGCTTTCAGTATCCTATGGATTGTGATAATATGATTCTCATTTTATTATTTTTAAATTTCATTCCTCTTGTCCTGTATCTTTTTTATTCTGTTAGGGGTTGGGAGCTGAACTGGAGGATCCAGCACACCCTACCTAACACCATTCACAAATGCTTCTTCTGACACTTTCCTTCTTGAGTGACTCTTTATTCAGCCCCAGTATGCCAGGTACTTTGTTGGGTACTAGGAATAGAGTTTTGAATAAGACAGGCTGTTTCTGCCCTCAGAGGGGTTTAGAGTCTAATGGAGTGATAATTACAAAGGAAATAAATAAATAAATAAATATTTTACAGACAAATGTTGAAAATATAATTACAAATCTTCAGGCTGCTGTGAAATTGGAAAGAAAGAGTGCTATGTTAATATATGAGAGGAAATTAACCTCAGAGGATCAGGGAAGGATTCCTGAGGAAGTAACTTTTAGGCTGAGATCTGAGAGATGAGAAGGAATTAAATAAATAAATGACTGTGGAAGAAACTGGAAAGAGGCAATGGTACCTCAGGCAAATGGAAAGTACTCTCTCAGAAAGCGAACCCCATTTGAGGACGTCAAAGAAGAGCAGTATGCCATCTTTGAGAAGGTTGAAAACCCAATGAAAACCAGGCCATGGGAACTGTATGAGTCAGGTTAAAAGCTTGGATTTTATTCTTGAATATTGAGAAACTAGTCAAAGCTTTATTAAAAATAGTTTTAATTATGAAATATCCTAGAAGTACAAAATAATGTGGGAGATAATGCATTAAACATTCCTCTACTCTTCACAGAATTAGTATTTTAAGCTGGTGTGACAGTTTGAAGCTTTCTGTGAATTCCAGAAAAGATCATGTTCTTGGAGTCAACCCATTCCTGTGGGTGTAGGACCCTTTGATTGGATAGAATTCAGTTGGAGGCCATTGATTGGAGTATGTCTATGAGGTATGACCCAGGGTAGGTCTTGGTCCTCTTGCTGGAGCCTTACATAAACAGGAGAAACATGAAGAGACACACAAAGAAAGAGAGCTGCCATTTTACCCTACTGTGTGAGAGAGGACTCCAGGATTGTCTACAGTTGAGAAAGATAGAGAAACCCTGAAAGCCTGAGAGAGAGGCTGAAGAGACAGAGATGAGCCATATGCCTGATCACCCACAGCTGAGGTTCAAAAGAAAGTAAACCTGGAGGAGAAAGCAGAGACTGGCCACGATTTTGCCTCACCATGTGGCAGGAGTCCAGGACCATCAGCCTGTCCTTTGGTGAGGCAGCATCTTTGATGATGCCTTGATTTGGACACTTTCACAGTCTTGGAATTGTAAGCTTTTACCCACCCCCAAAAAATTCCCATTATAAAAGCCAATTTATTTCTGGTTAGTTTTGCTTTGGCAGCCTTTAGAAAATTAAAACAGTGTAGCAGTTTGATATGGTTATGAATTCTAAAAATAGATATTGGATTATGTTTATAATCTGATCTCTACCTGGGCATGATTGAATTATGATTAGGGCATTGAGCACCGCCCCCCCCCCTTGGTGGGAGGGGGCTCACAAATAAAAGACATGGCAAGGAACAGAGTTGAGGGTTTCTGATTTTGGAGTTTTGATGTTGGAGTTTGATACTGAAGACTTAAGCTGGAGCGCCAGAAAGTCAGCACGCAGAGGAAAGAGAAGCAAACCCCTGGAAGAAAGGAACCTTGAACCCAGAAAAAAGCAAGCCCCAGGAACGTAGGAACCCAGGAAATCTGAACCCAAGCAGACGTCAGCAGCCATCTTGCTCCAAATAGACTCTGGTGAGGGAAGTAACTTATGCTTTACGGCCTGATATCTGTAAGCTCCTACCCCAAATAAATATCCTTTATAAAAATCAACCAATTTCTGGTATTTTGCATCAGCACACCTTTGGCTGACTAATACAAACAGGTAGCTTCACATTTTTGGAGGAAATAAAATGTTTCATCTTCAACTAAAATCCTAACTTCCCACATCTATACTTCCTCCTTCCCTCCGTTCTTTCCTCCTTCTCTTCCTCCCTTGCTCTCTCTCCAGTTAACCATTATCCTAAAATTGGAGTATCTCATCACCATTCAATGATGTAATATCTATTGAAGCTCAAAATGTGCAAACTCTATGACCTTATAATTTGTCTTCTAGGTATCTATTTTAAAGAAACTCATACATTTGCTAAATTGGTGTTTTCAAGAAAGTTAATCACAACATTGTTCATTGAAATGAAAAAGTGTGACTAACATAATAGCCCCCAGTAGAGGGATGAATAAAGAAACCCTGGTTTAGTCATGCAATGGAACATTAGTCATTAGTTGACAATGCCTTGGAACTATATGTGTTGATGAGATTACACTAAAATAAGATATTTAATAAAGAAGGTATGTGGTGTAGCAGTGCTCCAAAATGTATTCACCAAATGCAATGAATTTGCCACAATGATGAAAGGTTTTGATGTGGCAGGAGTGGGGTGGGGTATATGTGAACCTCTTATATTTTTTAATGTAACATTTTTTGTCATCTATGTATCTTTAAAAACAAAAGACAATTAAATTTAAAAAGAAAGAAGATGTGGTAAGCTGAATTTTGTAGCCCAATTTATATATGTTCTTAATGTTGATTCTCAACCCTCTTTACTGATGTGGCAAACAGAACAGCTTTATGGATGGGTGGAGATAATCTAAATTTTGAAAAATTAATTTGGGGTACTTTCTCCAAGTTGAGATGCCAGGATATATGAAAAATGGTTCAAAATATAGTAGAAAATTTGGAAACAGATTAAAATGTAAGAGTCACTAGAAGTAATTAAATTAATAAGAATGGGTGAAATTTATTAGAGTGTACAGGATGAGAAGTGAAGACAGCCTAGGGTTGAGCCCTGAAGTTCAGTAAAATATAGTGCTGGCAATGGAGGCTATGAATGAGAGGCCACAGAAGTGGAAAAAATATGGAGACCATGGAGTCAGGGAAGCCAAAGGAATAAATTTTGTCCAGAAGAAGAGGGTGGCTGTCAGTTTTGAATGATGTAAGAGACCAAATGAAAAGTATCTGTTGGATTTTGCTATGAAGAAGTCATTTGGGAATCTAAAAGTGAGCATTTTCAGAAGAATGATTGGGCAGCAAGCCATTCTGGATGAGTTGAGAAGTTAATGGAAGGAGTAGAAATGGATAAAGGGATTATATACATCTTGTTCAAGTAGTTTGTCTGGAAAGGAAAGGACAAACATATGTAGGAGTTGGGCTCTGGGAATCTAAGGTGGAATGAAAAATTTTGTTTTTTGTGTGTTTGTTTCTTTAAGATGAGGCAAATTTCAACTTGATCAAATGCTGCTAAAAAGGTTCCAGTAAAGAGGGTGAAGTTGAAAATATAAGAAACAAGAGAAGGTAACCAATTGGATTAGTTTCCCTGGAAGAAAGTGGTATCCAAAGCATTCAACAATGACTAAGTGTTGAATTAATTGATAAATGAATAGAAAGAAGGATGACATTCCTTTTGAAGCAGCAATAAAGAGTTAAAGGCTACAGATGCCAATAGGTTCATTGATTTTGGTAGTGGGAAGATGAGGGTTTTTGTATCTGATTACTTCTATTACCTCTCTGAAGTGGGAGATGAAACTATTTGCAGAGAGAAAGGGGTGGATGATTCAAAAGTTTGGGAGAGTGAAGAGTTTCCAATAGTTGTCTGGGAGAATTGGAATGAATTCTGGATAGGGAAACAACATAGAAGATTTCAGTCAGTATTCAGTTCCAAGTTGAGGTTGGAAATTTTGAATTTATCATGGTGCTAATCTCCTTGGGCCACACTTGTGTATCTATACTCTGTTCTCTTTGGATTATAACTCTTTCACATTTCTTCCTATGAACAAACTACACTTCCAGATGTTCATCATATGTCTGAATTTACAGTCAGTATAAAGCATAGGTCAGTTTCAAGGAGCCTATGTTGTTTTATTAATTCATGTCCAGTATGGTTGAAAAAATCTTACATTCAATGGCAATATTCTACAGCTCATACTCACTTAGTGTGTGTTCTGCTATTTAACATCCATGGACTTCCCAAATGGTTGTATGTTCTAAGTCCTAGAGGAAGAATTGTATTTTAATACTTTTTCTATTAATGACAATGCAAGGCTAAAAAGTTACATTTTTAGTGAAGAATTTATATAGTTTAAGTTCTGGACCCATGTGACACAGGTTTCATCAAACTCATGATGGAAATAAGGTACCTGTTGTGTACCTCCTGAGTATGGCATAGTTTATGTTGTGCAGTTTTTATTGTTGCTGTCATTTAGGCACAGTTTTAATATGGGAGATATAATATGTATTCATGTACAATTCTGAGAATACTGAGCACTCTTCTAGTGTGGTTACTGTGGTCTGATTGACTCAGCAGCATATTGACACGCATTTGCTTTTCTATGTTAAAAAGAACCAATGTTTTCTTTTAAAAAGTGACTTCATCTTCCATCATAAATGTTTCTACTCTAATGCCTGTGAGATTATTCCTTGGAAACCAAAGAACATTTAGTCATTAGTGTGTCCATGGGTTTTTTTTTTTCTCTTTAATTTATGAAGTCCTTTGAGTGAGTAAATGAAAAAGTGGTGTGTTAGTATTCCAGATTTTGTTATTTTTTAAGGAAAATTTATTTCATAAGCAAGTTTAAAATTAAAACAGTGCTTGTGATCTCCTGTGAAATTTTTCTTATATCTAGACCATATAAAATAATTGAACCATTTCTACTGGATTTTGATCAGAAGGACATAAAGTAGTAGAATGATCACTAGTCTTGGAGTAAGAAAACTTGGTTTCAAGTCTGAACTCTGACACTATTAACTACAACCTAGAGAAACTCTGATAGGTGAAAAGAGGAATTTTATTAGGTGATTCCTAAACTATTTCCCAGTCTTTATCTCAATTTAGGAATGATACAGCTGTTTGGGAGCATGAAAAAAAGCTAAAGATTGTAAGATTGTTCATTTTTATGTGGCGCAGTTAAAAATCTGCACATTCAAGTCTGGTGTTTAATTTCATACTACTTATTCATTCATGCCTACTCCCATTCAATTATGGTGGAACAACAAAGGATAAGAAAATGTACCAATCCTCAAGTGGTTCCCATTTGCAGCTTGGAAAATGGACATGTCAGCCAATTATTATAATATGATAAGTGACCCTGCAATTATATCAACATCTAAACCTCTTCTCTGAGTATACCCAACTTTTTAGATGGAATCTCTACTTGGCTGTTTTATAGCACTCCAAACTTCACATATCTTAGATTGAAAAGTTGAATCCACTTTCTGCTCTTAAAACCTATTCCTCCTCTATTTTGTAAATGATACAATCATTTATCTACTCACTGAATTCAGAATTCCAGAATGCCTGCTTTTTGCTTCTTCTTCATCATATCTGTATCTAAGCCATCAGCAAACCCTGACCAAATTATATTCAATTCTTATTTCCCATGGCTACCATCCTTGTCTGAGCCATTATCACATCTCGCAGTGACCTCTGTAAGAGCCCCTTACTGATCTTTCTACTTCAGTTCTTGCCCCAATTCCAACCTATTCCCAAAAAGCAACCAAGGGTAATCTTTTAAACATAAATTTAATCCTGCCAGCTGTAGCAGTTTGATATTATTTATGAACTCAAAAAAAGATATTTGATTATGTTTGCAAACTGGTTTTTTCCTCTGATCCCTTTGACTATATTAGATTTAGCTGAGATGGCTTTGATTAAATTATGTTAAGATTAGAACTTTGGTTCAACCACATCATTAGGGCATGCAGAGTTGAGTCCCCACTCCCTTGGGCTGATAAAATAGACTCTAGCATAGACGTAGCACACAGAGGGAAGTGGACTTGGCCCAGTGGATAGGGTGTCCGTCTACCACATGGGAAGTCCGTGGTTCAAACCCTGGGCCTCCGTGACCCGTGTGGAGCTGGCCCACGTGCAGTGCTGATGTGTGCAAGGAGTGCCGTGCCATGCAGGGGTGCCCCTGCTTAGGGGAGCCCCACGCGCAAGGAGCGCGCCCTGTAAGGAGAGCTGCCCAGTGCAAAAGAAAGTTCAGCCTGCCCAGGAGTAGCACCGCATACACAGAGAGATGACACAGCAAGATGACACAACAACAACAACAAAAAAGAGACACAAGATTCCCATGCTGCTGACAACGACAGAAGTGGACAAAGGAAGAACATGCAGCAAATGGACACAGAGAACAGACAGCTGGGGTGGGGGGGGGTGGGGAAGGGGAGAGAAATAAATAAAAAAATAAATATTAAAAAAAAAAAGTAGCACACAGAACACAAAGATACACAGAGGATCCTGAGGCCCCAGGAAGAGAGATGACCCTGATAGTTTGCAGCTGAAGAGAAAGAAGCAGCTGAGCCCAGAAAGAAATAAGTCCTGGGAAGAGAGACGAGCCTTATGCCAACTTACAGCTGAGCTAGGAAGAAGCTGGGACCATAAAGCCTTGGGAGGAAGAGGAAGGCTGAACCCTCGCAGAGATTGGCAGCCATCTTGCTCCAACACATGGCAATAGACTTTGGTGAGGAAAGTAACTTACCCTTTATGGCCTTGTGACTTCTACCCCAAATAAATACCTTTTATAAAAGCCAACAGAGTTCTGATACTTTGCATCAGCACCCTTTTTGGCTGACTAATACTCCACCCCATTCCTTAGGGTCTCCATTGACTTCCTATCATATCTCAAATGAAATACAATTGTTGGCAAAATCCACTCATATGTGTCTCCAACATCATCATGGCAATCTACCCCTTGGCCATAGAGCTCTTCCTGTGTCAGTGTCTTCATGCATAGTGTTGCATTGTTCTGACTTGTCCATCCAGCTAATTTTGTCTAGATTAGCTTCATCTCAATCTTCTGGTTTCAGTTCAGATATCTCCTTCTGGCAGAAGACTTATCTTATCACCTGAATGTATTGTGTTTCCTCACCTCTTTTTCTCTTTCACTACCACCTGCTCTTTTACCTTCATAGCACTTACTACAACTCTTAATTTGATCATTCCTTATTCTCTTTTTTATAGTTTGACTCACCTACTCAATGACATCTCCATTAAAGCATGGAATTTGTTAATTTTATTTACTTAGCATCTTGGGTAATCTTTATTGCATAGCTCATTAAATATTACTTGGAAAACTCAGGTCAGTTATTATTAGTTATTCTATTTTGCCACCTGAAAATATTGAGGAATTGGAAAAAAAATCACTCCTTGGCATTTCTTATCAATGATGTACCTAAACCAGTTAACAAATATGCAAAGTTTGGCATGGGTGAAATAATAATTTGAAATTTATAGTATTATCATATTTGTTGTTCTTTAAAACCATATATCTATAAAGAACCATGAAAAAATAAATTTAGTTGGGCCATGTTCAATTCTATTTCATATACTCAATTCTATTTCATGTGTTCTGTTCATACAGAATTTCTGTATTGATTCCTATGGCAAATTGTGGAAGAGTTTTAATTCATAATATGCTTATGCCTGTCTAATAATTTTCACACAGTAAGAGATAGTTCAAATTTTACTCTTGAACTCTTAAAAAATAAACAAAATTACTAAGTTATTTCTTTTGATTACTTTTTCATTCATAAGCCTATGTCTTGACATGCTGGCAAATTGCCATAAAATTTGGTGTGAAATAATAAATGTACTTTTTCATTTTTCACATTAGATTGTGATCTTACTATCTTCATGTAAGATTTAACATCACACAATAAATATAAATCTTTTTATTATAAATAACTGGTGAAAGGAAGGAGACAAAAGTAATAAAGAAATATTTTTTGCACTTACATATCCATTTGGAATTAATAAAACTTGTGGGTGGTACAGATGAAATTATTTAAGAAATGTGGCTATGGATAATTCAAATCTTATAATAATAAAGTATAACATATTTTCCACAGTAGACATAAAAGTAGGCTACTTGGACCCTATTAGTACAAAGCTGTCTATTTTTTGGAATTCTCACTTCCTGTAATACTCATACTTCTTCTGCAAGGACCCACAAAATCTCTCAGAGTCTTAGTTTAAATCAGAGTGAATCACATAGTAGGTGCCTATTAAAATGTTGTTGCCCAGAAGTTAAATAATTCTTCAACTCATACAGTGCTTATACTCTATGCCATATAAATGATCAAAACAGATCTGAATTCTATTTTTGTATTAAAAATAGGATAATCATTAGTTTTGCTTATTTGTGTTTAATTTTTATTTAGATTTTGAATAGGCAATATATGCACATGCTAGGAAATCAAAAGTATAAAAAAGTATATGGTGAAATACAAGTTTCTGCCTCACCCTCTCTCAGCCACTTAGTTAATATCTCCAGGGGTTTCTATTATCACCAATTTCTTGAATATATTTAGATGTATTCTATAGATATCTAAGGAGGCATACATAGTCCTTTTATTTATAGAAATTGGAGATTTTTCTTTCAGCACTTCTCAGTGTACGTTACAGATAAACCTACAGTAATACTTGAGAGTCCCCTAATTATTTTATGGCTGTCTCGTGTATAATTGACTAGACATGCTATATTGTACCAACTTATTCTATATTAATAGACATTCTGATTGTTTAAAAATGTTATTATAAAATGCTGTAGTGAATATCTATCTCTGGTTTTCTGTGTGTGTAACACTTCATAATGCATTAATATCTATATATAAAATTCCTAGAACTAGAATTGCTAGCTCAGAAGCTATGTGCATTTTATTATTTTATTTTATTTTTTTATTTTTTAAGATTTATTTATTTATTTCTCTCCCCTTCCCCTCCCACCCTGGTTGTCTGTTCTCTGTGTCTATTTGCTGCGTCTTCTTTGTCCATTTCTGTTTTTGTCAGCAGCAAGGGAATCTGTGTTTCTTTTTCTTGTGTCATCTTGTTGTGTCAGCTTCTCCAAGTGTGCGGCACCATTCCCGGGCAGGCTGCACTTTCTTTCACTCTGGGCCACTCTCCTTACAGGGCTCACTCCTTGTGCATGGGGCTCCCCTACGCGGGGGACACCGCTGCGTGGCAGGGCACTCCTTGCATGCATCAGCATTGTGCATGGGCCAGCTGCACATGGGTCAAGGAGGCCTGGGGTTTGAACTGCTGACCTCCCATGTGGAAGATGGACACCCTAACCACTGGGCCAAGTCCGCCACCTGTGCATTTTAAATTAAATAGATTTTATCATATAAACCATAAAACTATACTCAGACTAGCAATATTTGAGGATGGTTTTCTTCCCCTCATCAAATAACTGTATTAAAATTTGTATTTTAATAATAATAGCTAATTCTATTATTGTTATTTTTTATTTTTAAGAGATACATAAATCATACAAAATGTTACATTTAAAATATACAAGAGGTTCCCATATACCCCACTCCCACACCCCCATACCTCCCACATCAACAACTTCTTTTATTAGTATGGTATATTCATTGCATTTAATGAATACATTTTGCAGCATTGCTATACAGCATGGATTATAGTTTACATTGTAGTTTACACTCTCTCCCAGTCCATTCAGTGTGTTGGTTATGGCAGGATATATATAATGTCCTGCATCTGTCCCTGCAATATCATTCAGGACAACTCCAAGTCCCGAAAATGCCCCCATATCACACCTCTTTTTCCCTCTTCCTGCCTTCAGCAACTCCCATGGCCACTGTCTCCACATGAATGATATAATTTCTTCCATTGCTTGAGTTATAATAGTTCTATTGTAGAATATCAGTAAGTCCACTCTAATCCATATTTTATTTCTCCATCCTCAGACCCTGGGATGGCAATGCCCACTTCACCTCTAAATTGAGAGGGGGCTTATATTTTAATCATCGATCTGCAACTTCTAGGCTATGCAGTTAAGACATTAACCAGAACCAAGAAGGAATCATTTTTGTATTTCTTTGAATTTCTCATTTAATCTATCACATTGCTTAAGACAATGGTTGCTTAATAATTCAAGTTGTTTTCTAGTGGTGGTAAAGATGCCGTGCATATCTATCCACATATTTTTACTTTCTTCCCTTGTGTTCAATGGCTCATGTTTGAAGGTGTAAGCTAGGTATTTCTATGGTCATGGAGTAAAGAAAATCTGACTAATCTACAGCAGAATTTATGCCATTTTTTCCTGACCTTTTTAGAATGTCATTCTCACCAACTAAAAGAGGGCATCAAATGTTAGTCACAATTGCAAGTATAATATAAAAATTCACATGCTGAATGGCACCGGTCCCTCAAAAATATACTGGATTTCATATTTTATTTTTTTCTTCTTATTTGTTTTGCTATCACGGCATGTGTCGACAGAAAAGTTGAGTGATAGATTTCCACCTTTTAGGTTTAGTCAATTCAAAACTCAGTATTTCACAGAAATTCATTATGTGTGCACATATATTCTGCATTGACCTAATTTCTAAATCTTACAAAACCTTAGAAAATAGTTTCTATTATAGCAGGCCTGTTTAATATCTCTAAGGACTAGAGATATTAATCTGTCCTTTTTCTACATATGTCCCTTTGCATTAATAGTTCCCTGTGGCAGTCAAAATATGAGAATCTTTAGCAATAGTATGTAATCACATCTATATCACTATACTTGCTTATTCATATATTCAGTCACTTAAGGACACATCTTAACATCCACATGGTCTGTTCCACTGAGCTGAATTCTATTAGACTTAAATGAGATTATTAAAGATACACTGCTTGTCTCTGAAGAGCTCATATTTTCAAAGATTGGCAGGACTGTGTCTTGGCCATTTATTGGGAAGTTCGTTTAGACCTCTGACTTTTGTTTTAAACTGAGATGATGATAGATGATAATTAGATAGATAAATGATACTTAGATAACTACAGATAATGTAAATGTACACATTAGATACATATAGATACATATACACATAGATATACAGATATATACATATATATAAAGAGAGAGTAAGGTAATATAATTATTTTTTTATGTCACCATTAAAAGAGTTTGTATTCACTGAATACATTTGAGAGGAGAGAAGGCATAAAAAGTAGAAAAAAAACATCCACACATTATGCTTTTAGGGAGAATTTGCTATTAATATCTTGGCATACTCTATTTTGCTTTAGTCTTTTCCTAGGTGTATTTTCTTTTGTAAAGCTTAAACTGTAATAAAAAAATTTGTCAGTTTTTACTTGATAATGCTTCATAAATGTTATCAGAGTGCTTTTTAAAAACTACAGAATATTCTATCTATAGTTATGTCATAATTTACTTAACTAATTTTCTATTTTGGAATACCTTATTTTTCTACTCTATTTTGACATAAACCACACAGATCAATATTTTCTTGCATATATTTGTTTGTACTTGGGTTTCCCTCATTGGGTAAAATTACTAGGCCACATCTTAGAAATCTTTTAATGCATTTTGAGACATGTTGAAGCAGCATTAAAAAAATTCAACAACTTATACCTAAATATACCATGTATACTTCATGCATCTTTCTTTTTACTCCTTTTAAACAATTATTATTATTACTATTCCTCCTTTTAAACTCAAGCATTGACATACTCAAGTCACGTGCCCAAGGTCACATAACTAGTTAGTGACAGAACCAACTTCCAAACCTAGATTTTTTGTGACTATGGGATATACAATCCTATAATAAAATACATTTTCCTAAAGGAATAACCTACATTGACCCAATAGTGAAATAAAATATCGTTTCCTTTATAATGTAAAATGAAAGAAGATTATTTACTTTTTAATTTAAAAAGTCTTTTATTTGAAAATTTTCTGGAATTTCTAGGCAAAAATTGGCATAAAATACAAAAAGAAATATAACAAAAAGGAGGAAATAAAATTAGTATTATCTGTAGATGAGATGATTATACAACCAGAACTGTACCCTACCCCCAATTAGCTGAGTATCCCTTCAAAATTTCAGCCTTTCTTTAAGATGCTGGATACAAAACAAATATTCAACATCAATAGTTCTTTTCTTTAATTAAAAGGATGTTGGAAAGCAGATGTGGCTCAAGCATGTGGGCTCTTGTCTACCATATAGGAGGTCCAGAGTTCGATGCCCAGGGCCTCCTGGTGAAGGCAAGCTGGCCCATATGGTGAGCTAGCCCACACAGAGTGGTGGCCTGCACAGAGTACTGCCCACACAGGAGAGCTGCCCCGCTCAGGAGTTCTGCCCTGTGCAGGAGTTCTGGCCCATGTGGAGAGTTGGCACAGGAAGATGACACAGCAAAAAGAGACACAGAGGAGAGACAATAAGAGATGCAACAGATCAGGAAGCTGAGGTGGCACAAGAGAATGATCATCTCTCTCCCACTCTGGAAGATTCCAGGATCAGTTCCTGGAGCCACCTAATGGGAATATAAGCAGACACAGAAGAACACACAGTGAATGGACACAGAGAGCAGACAACGATAGTGGGGGAGCGGGATAAAAGAAGAAATTTATTATGAAATATATCATACATATATACTGGTCACATGTACATGTAAATATATATATATATATTTATATATTCTGGTCATATATAAAAGAGTACATATGACCGGTATATGTAGTTTAAAGTACAATGAAAAAACACAAACCTGTAACTGTCAAAAAAACATACCCTTAAGAACAGCCTTGAATGCCCTAAGTTCCCTCCTCTTTGTTATTTCCTTTCCTTCTTTAAGATATAATCAGTATCCTGAGGTATTGATCATTCCTTTGCTTTTCTTCATAATTTTCTTTCATATGTTTGTATCTGCAAACCATATATTCTTTAACTTGCTTGTTTGAAACTTTATAGAAATGTAATAATTAGGCATGTATTGTTCTGTGAGCAGTTTTTTTTTTCATCTGACCTTATGTTTTTGAGATTTATCCACGCTGTTTAATGTAGTTGTCATTTCTTCATTTTATTGCAGTCTAGTGTTCCATTATTTAGAATTATTTCCCAGGTTTGTTTATCCATGTTTGTGTTTAAGAGTGTTCAGGGTTGCAAATAATCTTTTAAGTCATAAATAATGCTGATATCAGCATCGTGTCTCTTGGGATACATGTTCATGAATATTCTGGGGTAGTGGCTTAAAGATTGCTTTGACTCCAACCCTCAGTAATGAATTCATTTTACATTGTATTGCAGTCTACTTACAAACACCCACAAATGTATATGCATCTATAATAAAAAAATTTCTACAAAGTATGTGCAATGTACATTGATTTTCTTTATTCTATCTTACTTTGAAAAATGCTGGTTGTGTTCTATTCATTGCTTTTTGTCACGAAAAAAAAACTAATTTTAAAAGAAGTGAAGGAAAACGGAATTTTACTCAAGGTTTTGTTAACTGAAGAAAGATGGCTTTAAAATTCTACTAATATTATAAAACATTTTTCTAATCCATTTTAATCATCTCTGCTCTTTCCCTAAAGAGGAAATATTTTTAAAAGATCATATACTCACAAAAATAAGAAAAAGAAAACACAAATTTTATTTATCAGCTCAAAGATGTATATGCATATGTGTGCAGTGGTCAAGAAGCCAAACGAGAGTCGATGCATCAGGCCTACAACAGCTCACTGCACTGGTGCTCCATGTGTTTCTCTTATTCCTTCAGAGAAAACACTCTACTCTTTCCCCACTCCTTTTAGAATTGGATTCACTAATCTATAAAGGTCCTACAGTCGCTGGGGAATCCTGAATTTTTTACTTGTGCCAATGTGCTCATAAATTGTTCATACTGAATTACTAGTCATTTCTGATTCTTCAACTGGCACTATACATAAACTTCCAAATTGCTTGCTACAAAAATCTTTTGATTCTGTACAACTGTTCAGGACAAATATCTTTCTAATGTTTACATGGCTTATAAACATTAGAATCCACATATCTCCCCACCTTTTCTTAAGCTTTTTTGAATGAAGTGCTACATTCTTTTACAGACATAGCTAAGGACCATTAAGTTCTCAGACTATCGGAGTACTGAAACTCTATGAACTCCTAGGTCATCTATGTCAGGCTTGCTATACCAATGTAATACTCAGAAGCATGTTTCAATCATGATACAGAAGGCAACAACCCAAATAAGTATGTATTTTCTGGTTTCAGTGTTTTAGATAAGTAATATGTCTATGTCTATGTATATATATATATATATATATGTATATATATATATATATATATGTCTATGTCTATGTGTATATATATATATGTGTATATATATATATATATATATATATATGTTATATACCTAAAAGAAATATTTGCTCAAGTCTTTTTGTCTGTTTGTGTTGGATAACAACATCCCCAAAGTTTTCAGTTATAAAGGTAGTTTAATTACTCAGTAAAATTTAGAAACACCCAAAAGGAAAGATTTTGAAATGGTAAGGAGTCTGGTGGGTCAAGATTTTCAAAACTTCCTTAATGTACACTAACAGCTTCCAGATATTTCTCTCTCCAGAGGATCATGTTTGATACCTAGCAAAAGCGGGTTCTTTTCTCCTTAAAGCCAAATTCTGAGACACTGGAGTATCAATGAAAAAAATAGTTTCTTTGATAATGCAAATAAAGGAGCACAGTGGCTTACTGGCCTAAACGTGTCCTCCTGATTTGCAGAAATTCTAATATTTTATAACATCGGGGTGATAATGAATAATTGGGGTGGAGCTGGACCCAGTTTCCTTCATTAATAAACATTTAAGGGGCTGAACAGAATGGGGGTGGGAACCAAACCAGGTGACTCACAAAGTTACACTCTTTTTGAAAGACCGAGGTTCTGGGACAGAGTAGAGGTCAGTCACAGGGTTTTCCATATGGATATTAAACGGGAGGGTGGAATGGTTACCATCACAATAGAAAGCACACACAGGGTGAGCCTAATCTTAAACAAGGGTAAAGTTAATCTAGAATTACTATCACAAAGGTAAGCATACACAAGGGTGAGGCTAAGTCTAGAGGAACCATATACAGCTAGGAGACCTGTTTAGTAAATCCATCCCTTTCAGCAATTTCAGTTATTAACCTTTTGTTATTTTATAATATAAAGGCATTTATATAATGATTTTGTAATCATAATTATTTGTTAATTCTTAACCCTTCGTTACATGCTTGAGCAAGTGAAGCAGTACCTGGCTCTGAACCTGTTCAAACATTTATGCCTCACACCCAGCTGTGCACTGGAACCTGACTTTATTGACTGAGAAATGATTAAAAACAACCATTCCCAAATCTGCCTTCAGTACTTAATGTTGGTAGCTTGAATTTGGTCATGGTGGGAGTATTTACACCACAGAAATTGGGAAATGTGTGTTACAAATCAGTGGTTTTATATTTTCTGGCAAGTTGGCTATGAAATATTTACTAGCACACATCTGTTTATACCTGATTTTTTCCAAGAAATAACATAATTTATTAAGACACTTTATGTCCCAAGATGATGGATTAAATTTCAATTTCCAGTCTAGAATTTCACTTTGGATTTTCTTGATTATTTCATTAGAATATGCTTTTTATAGCATTGTGTCAATCTGGCTCTTTATTCCAAATCATCAGTCTTGAAACTCCCTTAACTCCCTCACCCTCAAAAGCTGAAAGTAGGATTAAGGAGAGTTTTCACAATCTTCTTCTAAATCACAAGTGGTCTTTCATCGCAGCTCCTCTGAGTTGAGTATCCCCTGACTTGTCCTTGGCAATCATTATGGGAATGTGATTTTGACACTTCTAAATTGTTAATTCAAACTAAGTTGCAGCTAGACCTGCATTTTACTGTGAAAATCCTTGGTAAATTCTCTCAAGGGTGAATCTGAATGTAATTGGACCCACCTGGAAATCTTTACTCTTCCCTTGGCCTGCACTGAGACCAATCCAAGCACTTTATCATATTCAAATGACAACATGAAAAATAAACGGAAACAGTTATCAAATACCTATTACACATAAAAAGCAAAGCTAAATAATATAGACTTTAATCAAAAGTTTTGAGATTAAACCAGTGGTTCTCAGCTGGGGGTTATTTTGCTCCCCAAATGTCTGGAGACATTTTCATTTGTCACAACGGGGAGCGGGGTTATTTCCTCCACAGATGCTGTTAAACATCTTATAGTGCATGGAAATGTCCCCACAACAAAGAATTATTCAGTCCAAAGTGCCAGTAATGCTGAGTTTGAGAAACCCTAGTTGACTGGAAATTGGGTATATAAGATCCATCACCCCAGAAAACTTCCTAAAAATCCATTTAAAGGAACAACTTAGCAATGAATATATATTTCTCTCCTTGATTCTCTTCTCTCCTGAATTCCCCCAAATTATCTTGTCTTACCACTCTACCCAGCAGGCAAAAGAGTGTCCTTCAGATTCTCTTTAGGGATTTAGGGGTTAGGGAGCAGTTGTTTCTTCTCTTGTACATTAACTTAATCTTAAAATGCATGAATAATATCTTTCTTAACTTTAAATTTATATATATTTTTAATCCAAGTTTGTCATGATTTCCATTTTTTTCTTTATTTGGGTAATTAAAAGGTAATAACTCAACAGGTCAATTTTTCCCAGCTGCCAAATTTCAGTGAAAATATGATTTGGAACACCTGATTCAAAAGGGAGCTGACAAAATGGTTTTAAAGAATTGCACAATGAATGTGCATCTTTGGAAAGTTTATTTTCTATACATTACTATACTTTGAAGTAGGATTACTAATTGTTATTCAACTATATTTCATTTCAGGTAATTGGCTTCCAACATTTGAAAATGATTTACTCCCGCTACTTCAGAGCTACTAATAGCAGCTCCTAAATCAGTCTTGACAGAACAGCTTCATTTTATTTCCTGATTACATTGTCTTTGTATTTCCAAATTTAACAAGGTGATTACATCCTTGAGTTTTCAGGAGGAGTTGATATGGTGATGCCAAAAGAACCCTGAATTTTAATTGGAATATTAAATCTTCCTTTTCCCAAGTGATACTCCCAAATTTTACCATTCAGAGATCAAAAGACCCAGCTGATCTCTGAGAAAATCCAGAAAGAATTCTGCAAGGGCATTTAAACTAGACCATGAGTGGTGCAGAAGTGCTTCAAAGATAAATTTGTTTCCTCTTGGACAACTTCACCTGCAGTTTATGGAATCAAATGCAGTTACTTATACCAAAATCCCTGGAAACTTCTGGCATCTTCTAGAGAACAATAAATGGCAGACACAGGGAACTGTACAGTTATTTTCCTTTGTTATTAGAAACGAGTCAGGTAAAGCCATGATTCTTCTACTGTGTAACCCATCAATAGAACACAAATTTTTGAAACATCTATAAAATGGAACAATAGCGCCTACCATGAATCTCTTGCTGTGCTGCATGGATGATTCAGTGAGTTAATTATTCTAATAAATATTTATTGAAAACCTATTATATAATAGACACCTGTGGCAGCTTAAAATTATTTTATGAATCCCAAAAAGAGAAATATTATGTTTTAAATGAATCTTTTTGTCACATTAAATTCAGCTGAGAGGTCTTTGATTAAATTACTTTAATCGCTTTAGGGCTTTTGATTAGACTACGTGAGTGAGGCGTGACTCCGGTTGAGCCTCTGTTCTCTTGTTGTGTCTGATATAAATGGACACACTGAGGGACAGGCATAGAAGAAAAAGGGGAGCATGTTTGATTCTGCAGTATAGTGAGAAGATCGCTTACGCATGAAGACCTGGGAGGCTGGGCCCACAGAGCAGCTCAAGAGGAGACCAGCCCTGCTACATGACTGATAGCTTACAGCTGAACTTGGACGGAGAGTGGAACAGCCAGACTGATATGGGAGGCCTGGAAAGAAACAAGCCCTAGGCCAGCTTGCCACTGATGTTGGGAAGAAAGCGGATCAGCTGAGCCTGAGAGAGGAAGCCTAGAAGGGAAGGCAGAGACCAGGCAGAGATGGCCCACCATCTTGCTTCAACACATGGCAGCTGACTTGAGTGAGAAAGCGCCTCTCATGGTGCCTCCAGTTGAACTTTTCATGGCCTTGGAATTGTAGGATTTTACCCCAAATAAACAGCCTTTAAAAAAGCCAACAAATTTCTGGTACTTTGCATCAGCAGCCCTTTGGCAACTAAAACAGCACCACAACATTGTATGTCCTCCCATGGCCCACTGGGTAGACTATGGGAGAGTGTGGGCTATGATGTGGACCATTGACCATGAGGTGCAGTGGTGCTCAAAGATGTATTCACCAAATGCAATGAATGTCTCATGATGATTGAGGACATTGTTGTTATGGGGGGAGGAGTGAGGTGAGAGGGGTAAGGGGTATTTGGGGACCTCATTTTTTTAAATGTAACATTAAAAAAATAAAGACAAAAAAAAAAACCAGCACCACAGAAGTTAAAATAAGTAGAGTAATAAACAAAAGTCAAAGTCTTTGCTCCTTTGTAGCTCCTACTGTCTAGTGTTCTGTTTTTCAAAGTGCATTCTACATAGTAGTAGCATCGGCATTCCTGGAAGCTTGTTGAAAATCCAGACTTTCAGGCCCCACCCCAGACTTACTGAATTAGAATGTGTATTTTAACAAGATTCCCAAGTGATTGATATGTGATTAAAATTTAAGAAGCAATGGTTCAGTAGGTATTATGAAAACTAATTTTTAACCCAAGAAGTGTTCAAAAGTAATGTCACAAAAATACATGGGCTTTCCAGAGGAAACTGTCCAGTGAAGCTCAGATAATAGAAGACAAGAGGCACAGAACTACCTGGTTCAAATCAGTTTAATCATAGAATCATTCTTAGCTCATTCTTGGAAAATTTTTTGTCATAGTGCTTGATCTTTATGGAATCACAAAAGTAAAACATGAAGGGGAATAATTTCTTTCCTTTTGGGAAAGAAATTTCAGTGAAGCAAAACATAAGAGACAGAGAGATGAGAAAGGAAATAACAGAGATGACTTGAGACAGGAGGGAAAGAATAAGTTAGAAAGCATATACAATGTCTCTTGTGGGTGCTCCAGACTTCAAAAATAAGAACATTATATTTTTCAGGGTTTGATACTCCTGAACAATCAGAACAGCCACAAACTACTGCCAGTAATTTAGCAGAGACAGTCTGTCAAGGACAAAATACATACCAACAACCTCATACTTAACAAAATGGCATACAATTGCCTATGACAGGTCCTTGTTGGAATCCTCTTATCAGGGCAAACATCCTCAGTATTCTAAACAGATCATGAAATAAAAAAGAAGTGCTGAGCCCTGAGCACAGATTTTTTATCTCTGGAAACAAACGAGAAAAAAAAGTGAATGGCTGTACAAGAAACTATTGTTCACGTGGAAAGATCGTTGTAAACTTTATAGACACTATAAATACAAAATACACCCTTTCAAGTATTGTTTTCTAAAACCTAAATAAAAAAAATAGGCAAAGATGACTTTTGTTGTTACAGAACAGGCAACTTCACATTAAGGACTGAGAAGATTCTGCAATGGACCATTCTATTATTTATTTTAAGCTTGCTAAAAGAACACAAGGACTGGGAACAGAGCCAAAGTATTGTACCAACAATGTAGGATTAAACACTGTCCAAATTTTGCTACTTAGGCAGCACAATATTCAGTGACTGTGTGCTTAATAATAGAAAATTACCAAAATCAGTCCCCATTGTCCTTGGGAGGTATTTATAGTATAATACCCAAATAGCTTTAATCCATCTATTCAACAAATATTATGCCCCTAATTGTGTGCCCAGACATGTAGGTGAGCAAGTTTTTAGTCAAAATGGAAGCATGAAAATCATGGTAGCAACTGAATGTGTGGCAACCAGCTATGTGATTAACCCCAGACTTACCTTAGGTTCCGTGGTTGGCCCCTATAGTATCCTCACCAGCAACATTATTGCCTTTATATCACCAATGGTGAAGCTGGTTAACTGTAAGTCTGTTGTATGGCTGGAATGTTGTATACACAATACTGAAATGAGGTGTGTAGGGGAGAACAAACTCAGATAGGAAAGGCAAAGAATGATTTCATAATATTGAACTTCAAACATTTGTGACCAACTGCAATAGTCATTATTATCAATCCATAGAGTGAGGCAAACAGCAAACTAGTTGCCTCATTGGCCCCAGAAAAAATCTTAATAATGTAAAAAAAAACAAAAAAGCATTTTACTCTATATTCCCTTTATCATATTACTTGTCGCAAATATTGTAGAGGAACTTCCTGTTTTATTATCATCTCACTTGTAAGCTCCCTGAAAACAGGAATTGTGTTTATTTGGCTCACCAATCCATCTGTAGGAGGTAGCATAATGCTTTGCATTCCTTTATTCTAAGCTTTAATCAGCATGTGTTATATGACATCATCATCCTTGCCTCTAGAGAATAGTCAACAAGAAAATTATGACTCCTGTCTTCTTGACTCTTAAAAACTACTAAGGGGAAGCAGACTTTGCCCAGTGGTTAGGGCATCCGTCTACCACATGGGAGGTCTGTGGTTCAAACCCCGGGCCTCCTTGACCTGTGTGGAGCTGGCCCACGTGCAGTGCTTATGCGTGCAAGGAGTACCCTGCCATGCAGGGGTGTCCCCACGTAGGGGAGCCCCACGTGCAAGGAGTGCATCCCATAAGGAGAGCCGCCCAGCATGAAAGAAAGTTCAGCCCGCCCAGGAATGGCACTGCACACACGGAGAGCTGACACAACAAGATGACGCAACAAAAAGAAACACAGATTCCCATGCCGCTGACAACAGAAGCAGACAAAGAAGAACATGCAGCAAATGGACACAGAGAACAGACAACAGGGGCGGGGGCAGAGAAGGGAAAGGGGTGGGAAGGAGAGAGAAAGAAAGAAATAAATCTTAAAAAAAAAAAAAAAAAACTACTGAGGAAGTCAGGTATTGAGCAAATGATTTTGCTCAAGATAAGAATCCAGAGCTGTAGAAATGTATTATGGGGCTATCTATTTGAGTGTCGGGTCAGAATAGTCTTCCTTCAAGGAGTGATATTAAGATGAGACCAAAAGAATAAGATGTTAGCTTGCATACGTGGAAAAGAAAGAGATATTCCAAGCAGAAGAAGGCATATATGCAAAGGCCCTGCACCTTGAAAAAACTTAGCACATTCAAAGAATGGAACCATGGCTGACCTGATTGGATCTAAGAGAATAAACACTGTAAGACTATCCCAGTATAAAGCTGGAGATTTTGGTTGGTGGTGAGCTCATGCAGGGACTTGAGGGTCATTTAAGGATTTTAGAATTTATGACTGGATCACCATAATGCATAATAGAGCTTTAAGCAGAGGACTGATAAGATGTAATTTGCATTGATAATGACTCAAGCTATGGTGTAAATAATAGATTGGAGGAGGTCAGACTAGAAGAGATGAGACTGGTTAAAAAACAAGGTGGTGAAAGAAAGGATAGTGAATTGGACCATGGCGGTGGCATGATAGAGGGAGAGATTCACAGACTAATAAGAGATTTAGAAAGATATTTGCAGGAAGTAGTAATGGAAGGAAGGCTGAGAGAGATGTTGAATCAGTGTCTCAAGATTCTGGTTGTTTTGAGGGTGACTGTCAAGAATTAGTTTTGAGACTTTCATTTCCTGAAATAGGGCAGACAGGACAGCAAGTGAAATGCTGCCCAGTAAATAATATCTAAAAATGTTAAATACAGTATAAGAAACATTTGATTAAACATATGAATGAGCTGGTTTGAAAGTGAAGGAATTCTTCAGAGGCCATGGATTTTAAATAAAGGGAAAATAAAATCCATAAGCGATAAACCAGCTTTTGAGACTTGGATGCTTAAGTGGTGTTAGTCAATCCCTGGAAGTTTAGAACCTAGGTTTGATCCTTCCTTCCTTTCTTTCTCCCTCCCTTCCTACCTCCCTGCTTCACTGCCTCCCTTGCTCCTCTCCCTCTCTCTCTTTCTTTCAAAAGAAAATTTCAAGTATGCACAAAAGAGAAAGTTATAATGAACCTCAAAAACCCATCATCCAGGATGCACAATTATCAATTCATGGCTCATTTTATTTAATTTACTATTCTATTCACAATCCCTCTCCCTACATGGGACTCTTTGGAAGCAAATCCAAGATATTATATAATGTTATTTATAAATATTTTGGTTTATGTCTCTAAAAGGTAAGGATTCTTCTTTTAAGCAGAGCTACAATGCCTTTATTGTGTCTGAGAAGTGAACAGTAAGTGTTCAAATTAACCCAAGGGTCTGTTTTTGTTTTGTAGTGTTTTGTTATCATTGAGATCCCAATAAGATCCAAATTGCCATTGATCTACATATCTTTTATAATCCATGGGGCATTCTTTTGCTCTCTTTTCCTTGCAATTTATTTGTTAACAACAAAAACAAAACAGATTTTTTTTTTGTCTTGTAGCATTTCTTCAGTTTCTGGATTCTCTAGAGCCTGGATTTAAAGGATCACTATTTAAAGGCCAGAAGACAAAGCCTGGAGTGAAGAGCGTAAATACAATCCTGTGAAAAAAAACCAACAAGAACAAAACCAGGAACTGCAAATAGTGACACCCTGTTAGAGGGGGAAAAAAAAATCCTCAGAGGAGATACTTTCCTGATTTGTCTTGCCGTGGTAGAAGAAACTGGCAGGAAAAAAAAAACAAATACTTTCTGGAAGGAGGCACTTTAAATCTAGTCTTAAAGAATTTCCACAGATAAAATTCCAAAGAAATGAACTCACTAGCAAAAATCAGCAAACATATAAGAAAACAAACAGCATGACTAAGAGCGATTAGAAACAGCAAACTGTGGAATCAGAGTTTCAAAACTGCTGGTATAGAAATTATTACACACAAAATATGAATTAGTTGATATCCAAAAAGAATATATTGAAACTATAAAGAAGAAAAACTTATGTTGGCTTCTACGAATAACCACTATTTGAATTTTTATGAAATTCAGGTAGTGTTTATCCCTTGAGGCATAAAAAGAAAAAAAAATTAAAGTTTCAATTCTGATACTTCAATTTGACAAGTCTGATTTAAAATGAACAAACTGATATTTTAGAAGTAAAAAAACTGATTTAGCTTAGAAATAAATTGTACAGATACAATAAACAGCAATGAAATAGATACAGTTGAAAGAATTCTGTGTAGATTAGAAGAAAAATAGAAAATGTAGCCCAAATATATAAACAAGAGAGAAGTTCCGCCATATATTTAATGGAAGGTTCAAGAGAAGATAATAGAGAAAATGGGAATAGCTATAATTTAAGTGATAAACAGCTAAAAATTTCCCCAAAATGATGGAAAAAGCCCAGATTCAAGAAGCTACACACACACATACACACACACACAACATATATACAAAATTCCAGGTAGGATAAATAAGTGAAAGCCACATCTAGAACCAACATATTGAAAATATAAAACACACCTGAAATAACAGGTTTTTAAAATAGGGAGAAAAAAAACACAGTGCCTATAAGTGAACTATGGATTAGACTGTCAGGGAAATCCTCAATAACAAGAATTTCTCTAACTGAGAGAACCATGCAAATTATCTTCAGTGTACTCAGGGAAAATTGTCATTCTAGAATTCTACTCCCAGTGAAATTATTTTTTTTGAGAAGGAAGAGGAAATACAGATATTTTCAAACAAAGAGTAAGAGTCTTCATTTATAAGAGATATTCACTAAAAAATTGTCTAAGGAATTTACTTCAAGGGTAAGGAAAATCATCACAGAAGAAACGCTGGTATGCAAAGAGAATGGCAAGGAAAGAAATTGGTAAAACATTTGAAAATCTAAACAAACATGTTATAGACAATAATTATGAGCTTTATAGTGGGGATTTTTAAATAGAGAAACTTGAACATGTATATCTAACGTGATGGTTAATTTCATGTGTCAGCTTGGCTCAGATATAGTGTTCAGTTGTTTGGTCAAGCAAGCACTGGCCTGATTGTTAGGTACTATGAAGGTATTTTGAGGAAGTAAATCATTAGTCAATCCATTGCATCTGTGATTGATTACATCTAAGTCAATGAAAGAGATTGCCTTCCGCAATGAGAGAAATCTCATCCAATCAGTTGAAGGCCATAAAGAGAGACTTGATGATTTCAGCAGTCAGAAAAAGAATTTCCATCTCTACTTCAGCCAGCCAACTTCTGGGAAATTCATAGTCACCATTGAGCTGAGGACTTGTGTCCTGCCCTAGGGAATTTGAAATTGCCAATCCCTGTGGTCAGGTGGGCCAATTCCTAAAGTAAATCTCTAAATATTTACATATATATATAAAAATATATCTCCTATCAATTCTGTTTCTCTGGCAAACTCTATGACACCAAGAGAAATTTACAAAAATGTTCAGAATAGCCTTTTGAGTAACAGAGAACTCCAGTGTCCATTGACAAAAAAATGTATAAAATAATTAGGCTATACTTATACAATAGATATTACCCAGTGGTGAAAATGAATACATCATATCTACTTGCATCAATACAAATGAAGCTAAATAAACAATGTTGGTTTAGAAAAGCAAGTCTGAGAAAACATACATTTACAAATTATCATCCCATTCTTATAAAGTTCAAAAACAGATAAAACACGGTTGTATGGTACACTTCTTAGGTCCACATATGTGTGTGGTAAAATTAATGAAAAGAAGGTACGATTAATTAAAATTCAAGGGCAGAGAAGGGAATATCATTGGTTTAAGGAAGCACAGCGTTCAAACTATTGGTATAGCTTTATTTCTTTACCTAAGTGGTAGAATATAGATATTTTAATATCATTGTATGTTAAAATATATTTATATTTCATTATGGTCTTCTGTTATATACTTTACAATAAAAATTTTAAAAATATGTGTTGAATGACTGAGGGAATATTAAATATCTCTACTGGAGTAAATTGACATGCTATATATCCAAATCTTATCATTTTGATCAGCATATATTGTTTGCTCCCTTACTTAATCTTTCATGTATACAAAAATTTCCCTTAGAATTTAGTGTTCTAGCCTTTGAGGATAGACTAGGAAATGGGACAATGTTCTTGCAGTAATGGAACTTATTATCTAGTAGGCAGAAAAGGTAACAACCACATGCTAAAAAAGATAAACGTTTATCTCCTGATAAATGTTCTGAAAAAAAAAAGTGGGGCAAAAGGATAGTGAGTGAATTGGTAGTATTGCTATTTTGGGGAGGGGTGTTTTATAGTAGGAGAAAAGGGAAGCACTGTTCTAAGAGGCAACCCCTAGGTGATCTGAAAACCCTGGCTATTTAAATCTAAACACTGAGGACAGGACTCTTACCTAATGGTGATATTTATGTTGCATTATCTGAGGGCACAATTTCAGCAACCAGCCAGTATTTCTTTTTCTCTAACAATTTTAAAGCAACAATGGATAGCAGGGGATTAAAAAAAGCACTTGTATAAATTATACTTGTGGAAATAGTAGTGGATTGACATTTGAGAGCCCTGGGTTCTAGAGTGGACAAGTTATATAATTTTCTCCATCTTCAAAGTTATTGGTTACAAAAGATAAGAGTTGGATTAGATGATGTCTAAGGTTTTTTCAAGCCCTAAAAGTGTATGATGAAAGAAAGATCAATTTGGAGCAAATATACTATTACAGAAATTATCAGAGCAAGTAAAATATACATATGTACGTGTGAAAAATTTGTTTAATTAGCTTATGGTCACCTGCCAATTGTTATGACTGTTAGTAAACAAAATAAGCTCGCTTAGATATAAAACTATATTTCCTTTTAAAAGATGGAATTCTCACTGCAATATCTGGTATATTTAAATCAATGTTTCTCTTGTAGGTTTTCATAGGCATTATATTATGATTATTTTATATGACTTCATTTTCATAATGGAGTGGTCATTTGATGCAGTGATACATTAATTTTATATTAGATGAGAATGTTTGCAAAAATTATTTGAGTCTCCACTAATTTGGGCAATAGTTTCTCAGATTCTCATGAACGCAGTGTTCTAATATGGAATCTTTGTAACAGGGAAAATAGAGGACAATCTGTTTTTGCTTACAGCTTGACTGCAATGTCTGATTTTAGGTATAATTTTAGGAACTGCACTACTATTCAATAATTTCATCAGTCAACTTATCTCATATAATAAACAAAAGGCAGCCTGGGCCAACTTTACATCAGTTTGCTAATTATAAGAATAATGCAGCATCCTTGGCTTTTCATTTTGAAATAATTTCTAACTTCAGAATAGTTGCAAAAATAATTCAAACCCCATAGAGAGAACTCCAACATATCACTATCCATGCCCCCAGATACCCAGATCCATGAACTTTAACATTTTGCCACTTTACCATTTCTTCTTCCCTCCTTGCTTCCTTCCATCTACCTACCTATCCATTCATCCATCCATCCTTATTTATCTATCTTCTGAACATTTTAGAGCAGTGTTTTATTTTGCCAAAGGGCTGCTGATGCAATGTACCCAAATTTGTTGGCTTTTATAAAAGGTATTTATTTAGGCTAAAAGCTTACAGTTCCAAGGCCGTGAAAAGTCCCAAATCAAAGCACATAAGAGTGCTTTCTCACCCAAGTTAGCTGCCTCATGTTGAAGCAAGATGGCAGGTAATCTCTTCCTGGTCTCTTCCTTCCCCTCTGGCTGTATGGTCTCTCAGAGCTCAGCAGAGGGCAACCAGTCAAAGTGCTTTGTCTCCTACTGGGCCTCTTCTTATCAGGCTTGGCTGCTCCACTTTCTTCCCAAGTTCAGCTGTAAGCTATCAGGCAAATGGCTTATCTCTCCCCAGGGCTTCAGCTGCTTGAGCCTCTCCTTTCTGTCAAATGGCAGGATCAAAAATGGCAGAGCTCTCTTTTCCAGTGTGTCTCCGTTTTTTTTTCATTAGACGCAGCAAGAGGGTGGAGATTCAACCTGAGTCACACCTCACTGAGATAGCCCAGTTGAAAAAAGGTCTCATACCCACAGGAGTGGACAAGCTCCAAAACATAATCTTTCTTTTCTGGGATTCATAAAATAATTTCAAACTGCCACAAACAGATTGCACATATCATACTCCCTTTACACTAATATTTCTATGTCCATTTCCTATGGAAAAGAATATTCACTTATGTAATTGTCTTGAGAGCAGTTATCATGTTCAAGAAATTTAACATTGGTATAAAGCTTACATATTATATTCTAAAATTTTCTTATGTCATAATAATGTCCCTTTGAGCTTTTTCTCCTCTATTCTTAGATCCCATCCAATATATTGTATTTGTCACTATATCTTTAGTTTCACATTCTTCCTTTTAAAAATTAATTGTGGAAACATATATACAACATAAACCTTCCCATCCCAGCCCCTCCCAAGGAAGCCATACAGGGGAATTAATCACATTCACAATGTTGCCATACTGTCACCACCATCCATTACTAAACTTTCCCTTCATCCCAAACGTAAACCTTACACTCATTTTGCATTAACTCCCCATTGCCCCTGCTTCCCACTCCTGGTAAACTAAACTCTATTTTCTATTTCTTTGAGTTTTCATATTCTCTGATATTTTGTTTGTAGTTACCATGGGGTTTAAATATAACAGTCTAACTTATAACAATCTTGTTTGCTTTAATACAAACCTAACTTCAGCAGTATAGTGTTCCTACATCCCTCCATTCTCCCACCTTTATGTCGTTTTTGTCACAAAGTACATATTTATATTTTATGAGTCTAAAGCCATCGATATATCATTACGTGATTTATGCACTTGCCTTTATGATCCCATAAGGAGTAAAAAGTAGAGTTACAATTAAAAATGGTAATAGAACTAGTATTTATATTTACCCATCAAGTTATGTCATTATCTTTACCAAAGATCTTTATTTCTTCATGTGGCTTCCATCAATTTCTAGTATTGCCTTTTTTTTTTTAAGATTTATTTATTTATTTCTCTCCCCTCCCCCCCACCCCGGTTGTCTGTTCTCTGTCTATTTGCTGCATCGTCTTCTTTGTCTGCTTCTGTTGTTGTCAGTGGCACAGGAATCTGTGTTTCTTTTTGTTGTGTCATCTTGTTGTGTCATCTTGTGTCAGCTCTCCGTGTGGGTGGGACAATTCTTAGGCAGGTTGCACTTTCTTTCACACTGGGTGGCTCTCCTTATGGGGTGCACTCCTTGCGCGTGGGGCTCCCCTACTTGGGGGACACCCCTGCGTGCATTAGCACTGCGCGTGGGCCAGCTCCACACGGGTCAAGGAGGCCCGGGGTTTGAACTGCGGACCTCCCATGTGGTAGACAGATGCCCTAACCACTGGGCCAAGTCTGCTTCCCTAGTATTGCCTTTCAATATGAAGAGCTTAATTTAGCTTTTCTTGTAGGGCTGGTCTAATGGTTATGAAGCTCCTTAGCTTTTGCTTATCCAAGAATGTCTTAATCTGTCCTGTTTATGAAAGACAGTTTTATAGGATATAGAATTCTTAGTTGGCAATTTTTTTGCTCTCAGCACTTAAAATTTGTCTTCCCAAGGTCTTCTTGCCTCCAAGGTTTCTGATGAGAAATCAGTATTTAATCTTATCAAGGTTCCCTTGTATGTGACACATTGCTTCTCTCTGTGGCTTTCCAAATTCTCTATTTTTGGCATTCAAAAGTTTGATTATAACATGGAATGATGTGGTCTATTTGAGCTTATCCTGTTTTGATTTCATTGAGTAGATTGGGTGCTGTTTTAGTTTCCCAGGCTGCTTAAAGCAGATACCATAAAATGGGTTGGCATAAATAACGGGAATTTATTAGTTTACAGTTTGAGGTCAGGAAAATATCCAAATCAAGGCATCATCAAAGTGATGCTTTCTTCCCAAAGACCACCTGCCAGTTAATCTTGGCTTCTTTGCCACATCAAGGCATATGACAGTGTTTGTCTCTCCTTTCTATTCAAGAGATCATTGACTTCACCTTCTTGCTTCATGACTTTTTTTCTCTTTTTCTGACTATCATTCTCATATAAAGGACTCCAGTAAGAGAAGTGAGACCCATTCAGATTGAGGTGGGTCACACCTTAACTGAAGGGGCCTCATCAAAAAGTCCTGCTTAAAATGGGTCTACACTCACAGGAATGGATTAACTTTAAAGACATGTTTTTCTGGGTTACATACAGCTTCAATCTACCAAAGATGCATCTATTATGTCCTTCATTAAATTTGGGAAGTTTTTAGCTCTTACTTTTTAAAATATTCCTTCTGCCCTGTTCTTTCTTTTCCTTCTGGAACTCCCACAATGCATCAACTGGTACACTTGGTGGTGTCCCACAGGTCCCTCAGGACCTGTTCACTTTTCTTCTTTCTTCTTTCTGTTCCTGTGGCTGGTTGATTTAAATTGTTTTATATTCAAGTTCATCAGTTCTTTCTTCAGCCAGCTCCAATCTGCTGTTGATCCCCTTGAAGGAATTTTTAATTTCTATGATGGTGGTCTTCAGATTTGTTTGGTTCCTTGTCATAATTTCCATCTCTCTAATGATATTCTCTTTGTGTTTGTCTGTTGTTTTTCTGGTTTCCTTTAATTCTTTGTTCATGTTTTCCTTTCACTCTGTGAGCATAATAAGCCCCATTTTTTAAAGAGTATTTTTCTGGAATGTCCCAGTTCTGATACTCCTCATTAATGGTTTCTAACATTTTAATCTTCTGCTGTGCCTGAAGCCATCACTTCCTGTTTCTTTGTATGTTTTGTGGTCTTTTATTGAAACCTGGACATTTGATATTTTATTGTGATATCACTGGAATTAAGACTCTGAAGGGTCTTTTCCTTAATTTTGCATCCTGGTGTTATGACAGAAGCTTCTAGGAGCTAAGAAAATTAAAAGAAGGAAAAAAAGAAAATCACTTTTTCGGTCTTTGCAGACCTGTGTAGATGCTCTCCATCAGAGCTTAACCATACAGTCAGTTTATAGAACTGCTCCCTGGACCTTTCTGTACATACATCTTGTCTTGGGCATGTACTTTGGCCCTAGAAAATCTTTCATTTACTGGGGTACGAATGTCCTCTCTTTCCTAGCAAACAGTTTTCTCACAGTCCCAGTACTGGACTTTGTATCCTACAGCTAACAATCCCTTGCCCCAGGTAGCCACTTGACTGCTACCCACAGTGTTCTGTAGGGAAGTTCTGTGAACTACCTTCTACACACAGGGCAAAGCAAACCAGAGAGATTGAATTGGGCCAGATATCTGTGCTCCTTTCCAGTATGAGTATGAATGAGGGTTATTCTGCCCTCTCTGGAGCCAGGATCAGGGACCCACACTGGAAGTGTGTGGGTCAGTTCTATGCTGAGTGGGGGAGGGGATGGCGAAGGCGCTAGTTAGGGCACAGGAGATCCTACTACTTTTAAATGGCCCTTTTTTTTTTTAATTTGGTGCTCACCCGGTTGATACAAACCTTTAACTGTTTTCTACTGCCTCTATTGATTATCAATTTATAAAAGCTGAGTTGGAAAATGTGCCAAAATAACTACAATACTAGTTTTCTTCATTTTCCTCCTACATTGAAGTAAGTAGTAGAAACATTTTTCTCTATTATCATTTCACTGAATTGAAAAAATACTTGAATTTGGATTTTTCAAGGGGAGTTACTTGAAACAAACATTCTATCAAGTTTGAACTTATTGTGGATTTCAAAAAACAAGAACATCTATGTGTCCAAGAACAGCTTCAAGGCTACAAATCAACACAAAAACATGCCCTTAACCTTAATCCCATTCCTGTGGATCTTAATTCACTGTGAATAGGACCTTCTGAGGAGTTACTTTTAGTTACATCAGGTTGGACTCTAATGTGGATTACTAGAGTCCTTTATGAGCAAAATGAAATTCAGACAGAGAGAAAGCCACGGGACGAAGCTAGATGGCAGTGGAACCCATAAGAGAAAGAAGATACTGCATGTGCATTGCCATGTGAGTGTCAGACCAAGGACCCAAAGATTTCAAAGTCTAGAATGCCACAGTCTTTGGGGAGAAAGCATCACCTTGCTGACCCTTGGACTTCGTAGTCTCAATACTGAGCCAAAAATTCTGTTGCTTAAGTTAAACCACTATGTGATATTTGCTTTAGCAGCTGGGATATGAAGACATAGAGGTTGAATTATATTTAAGTATGACTTCAATTATGGGAGTTGACATGAAAAGAAAAGATTATGTCTTGGCTACAAGTAATTAACATCCTTCACATTTTTGGAAAATGAAAAATGATGAGCAGGTTGAAGGGTAATGTATGTATTAGAGGAAAGATGAAGAGTTAATCTATTATCATGCTAATCAAGTAGGCTAAGGTTAATATTTCAATAATAATTAGTTTTAATAAATGTATTTAAGCCCTTTCTACTTTTTAGTAAGAGAGAGTATGCCTCAAGTTCTAAAATGTTGTGGGATCCAGTAGTATTTTTTAAGATGTGTTTCATTGGATATATGTTATTGGAAAAAAAAGGTTTCATTGTCAAATCAATTTGGGAATTTCAGCAGACTATTTCATCTCCTAGAGCGTAACATCACACATTCCTACATAAAAGACTCCAAGAATGTCAGTTAAATAGAAATCTGTTTAATTTTGCTTAACTAAGTTTTCCCTGTGAAACTTACCTATGGTCTCTTTTTATATTATGGCTATTTTTTTCATACCATGCTTAGTACCATTCTACGGAACTAGAGTTCTGAGAAACACACTTTGGAGAAGATTTGAGTGGTAATAGTTTTGGATAAGGTTCTCAATTTTTATAACGATAACAATAATCTTATAACAATAACAAGTAACAATACTGACATTTATTTAGCATTTGTGTCAGACACTACTCCAAGTTATTTATATATATTAATTTTTTAAGCACTCTAAGAAACACAGTATTATATATTTTAATTTTCACCATTTTTTTAGATATGAGGAAACTGGGCCTCTGAGAGGTGAAGTAAGTTCCTCAAGACTACACAGCTGCAAGTGAGAATCTAGACTTGAACCAAGGCAGTCCAGATCCAGAGTCCACACTCATCCCCAGTTTTTCAAGGTCTCAGTTTGCTTCTTTGTTTGAGAGTTCACTGGAACCACATCTTAGTCTCTTTCTCTGCATGTCAAATTCCACATTTGTCAAAAGGATGCTGAAAAAAAAAGAACATTTCAACATAATTACTAGTACCTATTATATACTGGTTCTCATTTGAAATGACAAACTATTCTCTCCCATATTGTGGCAGTTTGATATTATTGATGAATTCCAAAAAGAAATATTGGATTGTTTGTAAACTGATCTTTTCCTCTGGGGATATTAGAGTATACTGGATTCAGAGGTTTCCTTGATTAAGTAATCAGGTAAACCTCTTGTGCCAGTAGAGCATTGAATCCCCACCCCTTGGTGGGTAGGGACTCACAGATTAAAGACGTGGCAAAGAACAGAGTTGGAGGGTTCTTAATGTTGGAGTTTTGATGTTGAGTTTGGTGCTGAAGCCTTAAGCTAGAGCCACAGGAAGTAAGCATGCAGAGGAAAGAGAAGCAAGATCCTGGAAGGGAGGAACCCAAGAAGCCTGAACCCTCACAGATGTCGGCAGCCATCTTGCTCCAACACATGAATAGACTTTGGTGAGGGAAGTAACTTATGCTTTATGGCCTGGTGTCTGTAAGCTCCTACCCCAAATAAATACCCTTTATAAAAACCAACCAATTTCTGGTATTTTGCATCAGCACCCCTTTGGCTTACTAATACACATATGGAACTATATTTAAGACCTAAAATAATTATTTTACTTTTATGAGCCTCTCTTGTTTATTGTTATTAATCTAAGACTGTTTTGTATTTAGTTTACATATTTGGATAAATACACATAGCATAATTTTTACGTTAAATTTTTCTACAGTTTTATTTTAGAAGTGGTATTTCTGAATGAAATATTTAAGTTTTCTTTCAGATTTGAGATTCTATGATTAATTAAGCTGATAATGGAATCTAGTCTAACTTTTAGAGACTCACCATGAATAGATTGAGGCTAACTGTAATAGACATGCTGTTGAAAATGTATTTTCTCTCAAAATTATCTAAGAAGCAAATAAATGAGAATTGTGGTCACTTTTTTTAAGTATCTATTATGTATCAGGTATTATAGTAGATTTAGAAGCCCTGAAATAATTATTAATATTTCTAGTGTAAATATTATTGAGAGACCAAGGTTCAGGGAGATTAAATAAGTTACTGAAATTCATAGAGCTAATAAGTGAAATCTAGAACTTTTTGATTCTGAATCCTAGGCACTTTCCCAACCACCATGGCCAAACAAAATATTTAAAGTGCACTAAATATTGTTTTTAATCAAGAGTGTAGAGATTTAAATCATAAATATTTATTTTTATATTTAAGAACATCTCTCTATTTCATACAAGCAGAACAGCTTAGTCTTATGCATTGGATCTGTTGATAAATATTTTTTAAACAAGTGGTAATTGTCAAATTTATAAATTTTCTATAAAATATAGCATAGAGTTTTATGAAAGGGGTCTGCTTGTCTCTTACTGTCCACCCTGGGCACCAGAATCCTGACTACAGTAGTCAGGTAAATCTATCTCAAAAAATACCTAGACAAGAATTTTGATTAAAAAAAAATCTTTTCATGGAGGATGATTTAGCTTGAACTCAATGAAATATAAAAACATTTTACTAGAAAATTTGTATAAGCATAAGAATATCCTATAAAAATAGATTGTATGTATAAAATATGATTCTTCTATAAACTTCCTATTTTGCATTACTGTGAAAATGAGGAGAATCCTACCTCACTCCATTTGAGAGAATGAAGGGAAATACTGTTGTCTCCCATTGCTCCTCTTACTATCTCTACATCAGTGACTTCCAGGCTTATAACTCCTGTCAAATTTTCTCTCTAAGGTTCGGAACAGGATATCCCATTCGACAGTTACTTGGCAGTTCCCCTTGGATCTTTCACAAGATAATTAAACTTAGTGTATTCAAAAGTGGCACCATATTGATCATTATTTTCTCCCAGATTCATTCTTCCTTCAGGTTTCCCTAATTTAACACATAGCAATTTACACAATTACTCAAGTCAGGAACATGAGCATCATCCTTGACTGCTTATTTTCCCCAACTCTGCACAACCATCTATTACCATTTCTTTCCTCCTTTCCAAATAACCTTAAATTAGGCCCATCTCTCTTCATCCCCATTCCGTCCACCCAAATCTAAGCAAAACCATCTCTTACCTGGATGCCTTCATTGGCTTCTTTCTTGGTTTCACTATACCCAGTCCTGCCAATGGCCCAATCCCTTCTCCTCACTGTAGCTAGAGAGATCTTTTTAAAATGTAAAATTTTAGAATATAATGACAATTTCATAGAATTGACTGAAGTGATGACAACACAACTCTAATGAAACTGAGAATGACTGAGAGTATATTATGGATGGATTGCACAAGGCATGGGACTGTATAACACAGTGAATCCTGGGATGGATGATAGACTATGGTTAACAAGTACAAATATCAGAACATTCTCTCATAAACTATAACAAATGTACATTACTAATACATGATGTTAACAGTAAGTTGGACTATGAAAAAAATATACCAAATGTAAGCTATGGACTATAGTTAGTAATATTTTTATGATATTCTTTCATTACTTGTAACACATGTTCTACAACAATGCAAGGTGTTGGTGGTGGGGTGATGTATGGAAATCCTGAATGTTATGCATGATTGTTTTGTAAACTCACAACTTCTCAATAAAATAAAAGTAATATTTTTTCTGTCACTTCTGTGCTTAAAATTGTATCATATCCAAATTTGTAAACATGGCCCATATTGAAACACTTTCAAAATCCCCTACCTGTACTACTCCAGCCACTTTGATCTCCTTTTGACTCCTGCAAGTTTCCATATTCTTCTTTCTTTTCCTTGACTTTGCTACTATATTAGTTGGAATTAAAGTCTGCTGTGTGTGAGAAAATCCAATAATAATGGCTTAAATAAGATAGTTGATTTCTCTCTTACATAAAAGTTCAAGTATGGATGTGTTCATTGAGCCCCAGAATCCTTTCTTGATATTCCATCATGCATGGCCTCAACCTTGTGGTCCAAGATAATGGTATCTATGACCAAAAGAGCAGGATAGAGAAAGGGACAAAGCAGAAGAGGTGAAGGGCCACATATTCTAGGTCTTAACATTCCTAGAAGCTGCTGTTAGTAATTATGTCACCCATGGGAAAGAGAGTCTTTATTTTTGGCTGATGGGTGTCCAGCTAAAAAGCCTGGGCTAAACAAGTTTCTTTAAGTGATCTCTTCTGATGTGTATTGTATCTGCATCTGTCTTCTTGAAAATATTCAGTCATCCTATTACCTTAGAAGAAAGAAACAATGTTTGTGAGGGACAGCATAAGCCTGGGTCATACCCATCCTCCATCTCTGCCCCTTGTCTTTTGCCTTACTAATTGTTATTCACCTTTTGTGTCTCAGTCTGCAGCAATTTCTTTGAGGAAGCTCTTCCCTGAGCAGTTCCAATCTTCTCCTCTAATCCAGAAAGTAAAGAGGGTTCAGTAGCATTTACAAATTTTTAATCATTCAATTACTTATAAAATAAAAAAAATATATGTCGGCTTTTATGGTCAGACTGTTAACTACATGACTTCGAAGCCACTGTCTGCATTTTTCATTACTTTATCTCCAGTGGCACATAGTAGACTTAAGACTGTTTATTAAATAGAAGAAGTAAAAAAAGAATGAATGAATGCTTTATGGCATAAGGTATATTATATACCAAATACCAGAGTTGACTCTCCAAAATCCATACTACTGCAAATGAAAAGTCAAGCCACATGGTAAACATTTTCCCCTTGCCAGCGATTTGCTCCAAAATAGATATGGGCATTCTGAACATGAAATTTTAGGAAAAGTCAGCTGGAGGGCTTCAGGGGAAGTTTCCTTCACTACTAAAAGATACAGTGGAAAAGGTGTCTTCCTTGGCTTCTCGTTGGGGCTGAATTTCATTCTTAGAATGGATATAGACATCTTGCTACCAGTCTGAACATTATGACAAGATAGAAAGATTGAGCAAACAAAACAAACAAAAATGACCACTTATTCTTCAAAAATATAGTTGTGATTTTGAATCGATTGATCGTGGAGTCTACTATTCCTCTGGATGTCATGTTATGCAAGATAACAACTATCCTCATTGGTTAAGCTAATTTCAGTCGATATACCCCAGGAAAAGGATGTATATTTAAAAATTCTTTTCATTTGAAAAGTTCCTGTTTGAGATCTACTGACACTAAAAATGATATCCCCACTGGATGGAAGCATAAAGATCCTGACACTTTCCTGTTAATGCTATTTGCATTCCCACCTCCAGAAATAGACTTTGAGCTTTAGTTCTGCTTTCGATCATCTTTGCACATGCATCTTAACTAAGTTGTACTACATATTAATTAGGCAATTTTGCTGACCCAAATAATATATATTTCCTTTTAAATATCCATCACTACATTGAGTTATTGGCATATAAAAAAATCACCTAAAATTTGACCTTCATAAAAAATATCCTTATAGAGTGTTTTCATATCCTCTCCAGTAGACTTCGACTTTTTTTCACTTTTATCAAATTCCTCTACATACACACATCCCAAATACCCCACACACCATGCCTTCTCCCTCACAAACACCCTTTTAAATGTCAAAAAATTCACCTCATTTCAAAGTTATGCAGGAAGCACAAAGATATTTGTTGGATTAAAAGTTTAATTTCCTTATCTTAGTTTCTTTTCTGAAAAAGGAAAAGTATTTTGACCTATACAGTTTTGTGGCTGGGAGATAGGAATCTGTTGAAATATACTTAAATGATTCAGTCTTTTCTGCTTTTACATGATAATTCCAATGTTGTTAGTATCTTGGTAACTGATATTTTCTAACATAGTTGTTTATGGGGAAAAAAACCCCCTCTATATTCTTATGCTATTGCATGTTGGAAAATTATGATCTCTGAACTGTGTTCTTTGTTCTTTTATTATTTTTCCTTTGTTCCAAGAAAAATATTTTGGAAAATGTCATAAGTATTTGTATAGACATTGTTTACTGCCCTTCGTTCAAGCTGCTCACATTCTGTAAGTAAGTAAACACATCTGAAAAATAAGAGATATTTCAGAAAATATTTTCTTTTCTATTTTTGTTAATTACTTAAGATGACAAAGTGAGTCTTCAAAGGTGTTAGAGAAATACTTCATTTGCAATATCTTGCATAATATAAACCTTCCATAGGTTATAATTCTCCAGAGTGCTGGTGAAATATTGCAATTATTCTCAGCATAATATTAACATTTAAGCATCTCACATTCAGTAATGGGAAATTGAAATGTTTCAGTTCTTAAATTTCCCCAATGTGTTATTTGCTTGAATTTTCACACCTTGCTTACATTTTAAAAATAAAGCTAGTATTGATTCTATTGAGTCTAATTCCTTAGGTTTCATCCTAAATGATCATACTTCTATTTCCTCACATTTAGTATCTTTGAGTTGGATTCTGGTATATTTAAAATATACTTTTCTCACAGATATTAAAGTACTAGATTGAAGGAAGTGACATTTAAAAACTTAACTATTATTCCATGTCTGCATAACTTTTAGGAACTGAAGAAAGTAGGAAAAAACCTGTGGTACGGCCATCAGAGTTAATATCCTCATTAAGTGAATCTTGTTTTTTTTTAACCAATTGAGAAAAGATCCTTAATTAATGAATTGTTATTCCCCCTTTCTATAATACTCACCTTAGTTTGGAAAGATACTCAAGTCAGTGTTTAGACATATGCATGAAGGATATGTAGTGCTAAGAAAAGAGCCAGAGAACTGTCAGGAAGGAAAGAAGATGAAAGCCAAAGTGATAGGGCCTGAAGGCGTGAAGATAGGGAAAAGTGAGATAATAAACATAAAAGAGTAACATAAATAGTCAGAGAAAAAATAGCATGAAAAAACTGCTTATGGTTCTGATGGAGGGAGGTTGCTAAGCCAGGAGGGATTTCATCCACAAACAAGGTGATGATTAAAGAGAAAAAGCAAAGAGAGGTGACTGTGTTAGGCTGGGAATAAATATTATCTCATGAGAACTTTCAGTATGGCTTGTCTCTAAAGGTCTACAAACTGGCACATGGCCTGGCCAATATGAAGCATTGAAGAAATGAGTCAATACTTCAGAGCAAATCTCGGTGGAGAATTGCTTCATTTACCTACTTCCTTGGCCTTTTAAAAAATTATGAAATATAAAATACATACAAAAAAAGTGTAAAACACTTAACATTTCTCAAAGGTAGTTATGCATTACAAGGTAGGTGGGGCTAGACGTAGGAATTCTTCTTTGAAGGGGGTATCGTAACAATCTTTAGACCATTGGGTCCTTAGAAACTTTGCAAAGATGCTGAGTCTCAGAAATTTTACGCAGTTTATCTCCTTCTGGTATAGGTTGTCTTCTATGGTACTTGCTAATCCTGCTCATCAGGTCCAATTGGGTTGATGCCATTAATGGAGTGAACCAGGGTGGGATGAAGAGGTGAATGAGTTCTCTGTGGCTTAATTAAGGCAGAGTGTGTGAGAGTTGAAATAGCTTTGAGGCAAGGCAGTGAAGGTATACTTTTGTCCTTGCCCAGGTGGAAACAAACTGCTTCTGATTCTTGAAAATTGGTGTAGAGAAGATCATCTGATAGAACAATGGTTGTATATCAGGTCCAGGGGTGGATAATTTGTTCCAGTAAAGATTACACATTTGGAACAGAAACTGCACGTAGAGTTACCACTAGATTTTATTTCCAATAATCCAGTCATGTTTCAATTTCTACTCACTTTCTGAGCAGGTTAAATAAGTTATTTTAAACAGGGATGTGATAGGAACCAGCACCCTAAATATTTCAAGTCTATTATGGTTTCTCTAATATCTGTAATTTTTCTAGTGATGCTATTTTTCTTTAGGCTTACATTTTTGGAAAGGAGGAACTGTTTCATGTACTTCCTCTAGATCTTTCATACCATAATTCTCACTGCAGTGGTCCAAGAGCAAATGTGAATGTTCTGTCAGTTGCCAGTTTAAGTCTATTCCAATCATGAATTCAGAAACTAGATAAAGAAACACAGACCCAAAGGGACAACTATGGAACAAATTTGGGCCAACACTCTACTTATTACATTACCTTCTTATGTCCCCCACTTTGACTAATGAATCACGGTGGTGCTTTGGTTCCCTAGGAATTATCTTCATTTCAGAGTCAGTGTCTAGGAGTTAAGCACTTGTCTCTGAAGGTCAAGCACTACTAATTGGCCTCTGTCTCTCTAGGGTCCCATCATTCCAGCTGTGTTGAAGGAGCCCATCTTAATCATGGCTTATTTCACTGTCATCCTTTATTTACAGAAACTAGCTAACATAGAGATTTCTAAGTCTGCTATTTCCCCTCCCCCTCAGTAATCTATTTCTTAAAGCTTGCGAATAGGACGTGTTCCCTGGATCCTCTTGGGGAATATATGGGAGGTTAGTCAGCAGGATGTATGAATCCATACCAATATTCACATTTCTCTCAGTCTTTGGATTTCTTCATCTTTATTATGCTAGGAAATTTGAATCCAACTTTCAGTAAAGAACCTAGAACATTCTAAAATCAGACTCTTGTTAGAGGACTAGAAGCTCAGAGGAGGGGGCCTCTTGAGCTGGCACTTAGACATTTGAGGAAGGATGCTATCTGACTGCTGAGGAGGCACAAGGAGCGATTGTTAAAGTGTCAAAAGAAGTTGGAGGTGGAAACAAGCCCTGTATCTCAGGCAAAGTGCTATCGCTTTAGTGAAATACCACTGCTAGTATAACCTAATACTATTGAGAGAAACTGACAGTGTGTGGTGATTTTGAAAGGAATAGCAAACTTAATAGAAGAATGAACATAGTTTTCTCATATTCCTGATTTTTTATCTTTCTTTAGTTCTCCTAGTTGACAGGTCTGAAGAAGAAGCCAGCTAGAGGACATCATCAACATGGTGATGTGAGATATCCATTAGGAAAAAATCTTCTCTCAGAATCAACTAATAAGAAGACAAATCCCCCTTGCTTAGAGCTCAGAGGATGATAGAGACTAGAGAAGGAATCCACAAATTCTGAATAGAAGAAAAAGAAAAGTAATCTCCAAGATTGGTAGGAAATTTCTATCCTACACCCACCAAGCTAGACTATCTCCTCTCTTGGTTCCATGAAGTTTTGGGAGTTGCGCAGAGGCAGCATGGCTAAAAACTATAGAACCACGCATAACAGTGAGTTAGAACCCCATGCATATGCAGACACAGGGACGAAGTCCACAGAGATGAAAGGGAAAAAGACAAACTGCTGAACTGTGCTGCATGCTTCAATCCAGTTTCTGTTGTCTGGACCACCTAAACACAAAGTGGACTTTTCTTGATTGGTACACCATTTTGGATTGACCACCTCTGGCTCTAATAGGATGGGATACTCTAATGAGGAAGAAACTGGACTCAGAAAAACCTCACAGAGAATAAAAAGGGGGAGAGGGGGACTATAAGACAAGATGAGCCCCAGAACTGTAAAGGACAAGGAAAGGGGGACAATGAGTAAAGGAAGGAATTTAAATCATAGAAGCTAGGGAGAAAATCCTGCACAAAATCAAACAGAATAGATCAAGTTTTTTTTGGTGATATTCTTTCATCATTTGTTAACAAATGTTCCACAATAAGACAAGGTGTTGATAGTGTGGTGATATGTGGGAATCCTGTATGTTATGCATGATTGGTTTGTAATTTCACCAATTCTCTAATGAAGAAAAAGAAAAGAAAAAACACCAAAGGACAAAATGGCTAAAGTAAGTACTGCATTTTAAGTAACCATACTGAATGTGAACGGATTAAATTCCCCAATCAAAAGGTACAGACTGGCAGGATGAATAAAAAGCATAATGCAACTATATATTGTTTACAAGAGACTCACCGTAGACCCAAAGAAATAAATAGGTTGGTAGGAAAAGTATGGGAAAAATATTCCACGCAAATAGTAACCAAAAAAAGAGCTGGGGTATCTTTACTAATATTGGATAAAATTGACTCTAAGTTAAATGCTGTTATAAGAGACAAAGAAGGACGCTATATATTAATAAAAGGTGCAATCCACCAAGAAGAAATAACACTATGTATCAATAAAAGGTACAATCCACCAAGAAGAAATAACAATCATAACTAGTTATACCCCCAACCACAGTGCCCCAAAACATATGTAAATGTTGGCAAAACTGAAGGGAGAAATAGACACCTGTACTGTAATAGTTGGAAATTTCAATGCACCACTCTCATTAAAAGATGGAACATCTAGAAGGAATATCAATAAGGAAATAGAGAACTTGAATAATACAAAAAATGAACTAGACCTAACACATATACAGAATATTGCACTCCAAAACAGCAGGATATACAGTTTCTCCAATGAATATAGATACAAACATCCTCAACATAATACTTGCAAACCGAATCTAATAGTGTATTAAAGGAATGATATGCCATGATCAAATGGGTTTGATCTCAGATATGCAAGGGTGTTTCAACTTAAGAAAAACAATTAGTATAATAATCAAATTTACAAAATGAAGATGAAAAACACATGATCATCTTGATTGAGACACAAAAGACATTTGACAAAATCCAGCATCCTTTCTTGATAAAAACAATCAGAAAATTAAGAATTAAGGAAATTTCATCAACATGATAAAGGGCACATATGAAAAACCCACAGTTAACATTGTACTCAATGGTGAAAAACTGAAAGCTTTTCCTCTAAGATCTGGAGCAAGACAAGACTGCCCACTGTCATCGCTGATATTGAACATTGTGCTGGTAAGTTCTAGCCAGAGCATTTAGGAAAGAAAAAAAATAAAAGGTAGCCAGATTGGAAAGGAAGAGGTAATACTTTCACTATTTGCAGATGACAAAATCCTGTATATCAAAGGTTCTCAACTAGGGATCCATGGACCCCTAAGGTGTTTGTGGAAAGATTTCAAGATATCTATGAGCTTGAATTGAAAATTCAGAAAAACACTTCTTGTGGGGATGTGTTGGTGTGGATATGACATATTTAATAAATAGTACACATTATAGTGTGGACTTAGTAAGGGGTCTATGGTTTTCTCCTGAATGGCAAAGGGGTCTGTGGAACAGAAAACATTAAGAACCTCTGCTATATATAGAAAGTCCCTAAAATTTTGCAACAAAGCTACTAGAGCTAATAAGTGAGTACAGCAAAGTGGCAGGATACAAGATCGACACTGAAAAATCAGTAGTGTTTTATACATTAGTAATGAGCAATCTGAGAAGGAAATCAATAAAAATCCATTTATAATAGTAACTAAAAGAATCAAATATCTACAATATTTGGAAGGATATCCAATAAATGGAAGGACTTCCTGCACGAATGGATTAGAAGATTAAAGATCATTAAGATGCCCATTCTACCCAAAATGATTTATAGATTCAATGCAATTCCAATCAAAATTCCAACAGCCTACTTTAAAGAAATGGAAAAACCAATTATCAAATTACTTGTAAGGGTAATGGGCCCTGAATAGCCAAAAACTTCTTGAGAAAGGAGATTGAAGTTGGAGGACTCACATTTCCTGACTTCAAAGCTTATTGCAAAGCTACAGTCATCCAAACTGCATGGTACTGGCAGAAGGATAGTTACATAGACCAACAGAATTTAAACATAGAGTTCAAAAATAGACCCTCACATCTATGGCCAATCGATTTTTAAATTTTTTTCTTGCCCAATTTATTTTATTTTATTTTTTAGGTAGGCCAGTAAAAAGAACGTATTAGGAAATGGGGGGAAAGAACAGAGCTTGCCAAGAAATGGGAGAGAAGGATGGAAATATGCTCCAAGATTTGATGTGGGATCCTCTAGGCAGAGAGAGCGAGATTTGGCTTGTTTGGTTACCTTTTAAGCTATTAATTATTTGTCCCCTTGCTACTGTTTGAGAGAAGAGCCCCAGCTGTTATTTGTTACCCCATCAAAGGTGGGGGACAATGGTGAGACCTTTGGTGTGGGGTTACCCGGGATCATTGGGGAATCCTGTTTGGAATATCTGGGGCCTCCCCTTGGCCCCAGAAAGAGTTCCAACTAGGATATCAAAGTCAAGGTCAAGACCTTGGCAGGGTTTCATGGCCTTGTTGTCTGTCAGCCATGTTGTCTGGCAGCCATGTTGTTTTCTGGGTCAGCTGCCTTCCCCATTTTACTATACTAAACATGCTTTAACTCTGCCCTCAGAGAACCCTCCAGCTTAGTTCTCCAGGAAAATCCCTGGGCAGCACTGCTAAGTATGGAGCTAAAGGTCCAGAGAAGCCCTACCCCTGACGAGACATGAATTGGGGCTGTTCCAGGTGCTGTATCCCATTAGTTACCTCCCAGTAAGGGGTAAAGCCCTGTGAAGGCTTTTTTCAGTGGAAGGATTGGAGTATTACAAGGAATAGGCAGGGAGCTAGGAATTGCCAGGAACCTTTTAATCTTAATTGATGACCCATAGGAGGTTCCTTATTCTACAGGGAAGAGGTTTAGTAAATGGCCTAGATCAGGGGTTCTTAACATTTTTTGTTCCACAGACCCTTTTGCCAGCCAGGTGAAAAACAGAGACCCCTTACTAAGTCCACATTATAATGTATATTACTTAATAAATACATAACACCTGCACCAACACATCCCCACAAGAATTTTTTTTTTTTTAATTTCGATTGGAGCTCATGGACCTTGTTAAGAACCCCTGGCCTAGATTGTGACTTCCCATTCACTCTCCTTATTAGGCACAACCAAGGTTAGAAAGGTCTGGAGTGCAGGCTGGAACCTAGTAATTGGCTTCCATGTTAATTAAGAAATTAATCTTACCTGCCATGTTGAGGTTTACCCAGCGTTTCCGGGTTGATGGTTCACACGTGACTTCAGGCCCCTTGCCTCCTCCCCAGCGGCAAGGCCCCAGCAGTCCCTGTGGTGAGGCAGCTTGGGGCCAGGTTCCTGCCGACATGGAGCCTGGATATGGGTAATCCTGAGGTGACTGGTGCCTTTAACAGCAGCAGTTAAAAGGTGAGCGTGCCTCAGACCCTATGCCTGCCCCTCCTTACCTTTTCCATCTCGGCAGCGTGGTCCCAACTGTTGAAAACTCAAAGGCTGTTTCTCAAAGGGAGTTAATGGAAGTTTGGGGGCCCATGGAAAAGTTTCTGCAGCTTTCTGCGGATATACAGTGCAAACTGGCTGATGAAGTAAGTTGCTTAAAGGATCTGCACTTCTCTAGAGTTAGGATCGAACAAGAGGGTATTTTTATTGTCTCTACAAATTTTCATTATAATAACACTAGGTTGCTAGGTTCTGCCTCTGAGTAACTTCCCTGAGTTTATTTAAAATTGACTGGTTTGTTAGCACTTTCCTTATCCTTTTAAGGAGATATGGCCATGTAGTTTCTAGCCCTCAGGTCTGTCTGTCCTCTCCTCTCTTAAACAAGTTTAACTGGAATTCAGGGTCCCTTACAGAGCCTACTCTCAGCCATACTGTGGCCAAGTGATATGGCAGGAAAAGATTAGCCTTTTTCTTTTTAGACCATCAATACACAGGTTGTCCCAATTTCTGAGACGGCACCCCAATGGGGAGTCTGCTGGAATGCTGGAAGGGCTGCCTATTATCCTAGGGGAGGATAAAATGCATTCGTCAGTCTCGATGACTTGCCTTGGTAGACCTGACTGACAGATTGTTCGCTGAGCCAGCATCCTGGAAATTGGAAAGCCCTGCTCATTGTCCTCACATTCTGGGGATTGGGAACTTTATGTCTCTGGGCATCCCCAAAGCCTTAGAGGTCTTGGGAGACTTCTGGGGCTGGCTAGGGACCTTTCTTTTGCCTACTTTGAAGAAGTCTTAGGAGTTGGTAATGAGTGAGCTCATCTCATGGTGACTCCCAGGGTCCAAGTTCCTCAGTTTAACCCAACATTATAAAGCAATTAAGAAGCAGAGACTGATATACGGCTTTTAAGAAAACAGTCTTAGTCCCCCTCCCCCTGAAGACAATCTCAGGACCTTCCCAGGCTAAGAATGAGCACAGTCTCAGGACACTTTTGAGGGTGGGCATCCTGTCTTGCCAACAAATGCATTTTCAGTTTCTAAGGCATTCTAAAACATCTCACAGACCAAAAAAGAGAACAGCAATAGTTGGAAGATTTAAGGCACTTCTACCTAAAAGGAGTTAACTAGGGCCTAAGGAAAGGATTCAACAGTGTTAGCCATTTTGAACTCACAGAGAGAAACTGGTAAATTCCCAGTGGACTCCTGGTTGACTTAGGCCACATGCCCAGTCAGGTTTCCTGGACAGTTTTGCCCACCGTCCATATCTTCCTTCAATCTTCATTGTGTGGGGGCTCGCCCCTACCACCTCTGATGAGGGAGCTGGAAGTCTGGGCAGACTGAGTTTATGTCCTGTGGGGTCCTATCCAGGAAGCGCCTTTAAAATGGCAGAAGTAAAAGAGGGCACAGACAGGCTATGATTAAATTTTAGATTCACCGGTCTTGCTGAGTGTTGGGGAGGGTTACCTGCCTCTTGACCTCCTGGCTGATTCTTGCCAAATGAAGCCAGGGACGTGTTAGATTATTCAAGGTTCTTGGCTATATCGCATAAAAGAATTTTAAGAACACACCAGTTTAGTCAGGCCAGTAAAAAGAATTTATTGGAAAATGGGGGAAAAGAACAGAGTTCCCTGAGAAATGGGAGAGAGGGTAGATATATGCACTGAGATTTTATGTGGGCTCCTCTACAGAGAGAGAACCCCAATTGATTTTTGACAAGGGTGCCAAGTCCAGTCAATTGAGAAAGAATAGTCTCTTCAACAAATGGTATTGGGAGAACTGGATATCCATATGCAAAGGAATGAAGGAGGACCCCTATCATATCATATATAAAATTAGCTCAAAATTAAATATAAGAACCAGGATTATAAAAGTCCTAAAGGAAAATATATGGAAAGATCTTCAGGATTTTGTGTTAGGTAATGATTTTTAGACTTTACACCAAAAGCACAAGCAACAAAAGAAAAAATAGATAAATGGGACATCATCAAAATTTTAAAAATTTCTTTATGCATCAAAGGACTTTATCATAAAACTTAAAAGATAATTGAAAGAAAATATTTGGAAACCACATAACTGATATGGGTTTAATATCTAGAATATATAAAGAAATCCTTCAAACTAATAATGAAAAGACAAAATTCCAATTAAAAAATGAACTAAAACTTGAATAGATATTTCTCCAAAGAGGAAATAAAAATTGCTGAAAAGCACATGAAAAGATACTCAACATCAATAGTTTTGAGGAAATTGGAAATGAAAACCACAATGAGTTACTATTTCACACCCACTAGAACGGTGTCTAGGGGGAAAAAATAGAAAATTAGATTGTTAGGATATGGAGAAATAAGAATACTCATTTATTGCTACTGGGAATGTAAAATGGTTCAGCTGCTATGGAAAATAGTTTGGCAGTTCCTCAGATAGCTAATTATGGAATTACCATGTGACCTGGCAATCCATCTAATTACATATTGTGATAGTTAGGCATTTGTGTCATCTTGGCCAGGTACTGGTGTCTGATTGTTTGGTCAAGCAAACACTGGCCTGTTACTGTGAGGACATTTCATGGACTTAAATCTTTAGTACGTTGATTGTTTCTAAGGTTGATTACACCTATAATCAACTGAGGAGATTGCCTTCAGCAATGAGAGATGTCTCATCCAATCAACTGAAAGCTTTAAAAGGAGAAGTGATGATTTCAGCAATCAGAAGGCAGAATTTCCATTTCTCCTTCAGCTAGCCATCTTCTCCTAGAGAACTCACTGATTGCCGTCATCAGAGTACCCAGCTTATAGCCCGCCCTGTGAAATTTTGACTTGTGCATCCTCACGGTCATGTGAGACAATTTTATAAAATTTCATAATATTTATAGATATCATCTTTTGGTTCTGTTTCTCTAGAGAACCATGACTAAAATCGGTCTATACCCCAAACAACTGAAAGCATGGATTCTAACAGATATTTGCACACCAATGTTCATAGCAAAATTATTCACAATTGCCAAGAGATGGAAGCAACTCAAATCTCCGTCAATTGATGAATGTGTAAACAAAATGATGTATGTACATAAAATGGGGTATTATTCAGCTGTATTACTCCATTTTCTGTAAAAAGGAAGTCCTGATACATGCAACAACATGGATGAAACTTGATGACATTATGCCTAACCTATGAACTTTGAAGTACATCATGCTCAGTGAAATAAACCAGACACCAAAGGACAGGTATTGTATGAGCTCACTGATATGTAGTGATATATGGAAAATTCACTAACTCTGTTTCTTAAATCTTATTTTTTAACTCTTCAAATGACCACGTTGATGTTCCCTAACTTAAAAATGTTTCCTATCTGGCTACCTTTTACTTTATTTTCTTCAAATTATATTAAGAAAAATTGATTTTATGAGTTTAATTGATTTGTCTCAATTCTTAAAATTCATGGCTATATACCAATACCATAGCCAGGGTGCTTATACAGGATAATTCTTGCTTTTCAAATGTTAGCGTTCTTGAAACTTCTTACTGTATTTTGGACTTGGCAGATATTGTTCTCTTGTCTCACTCATTTCTTTCCATGACAGTATGGATTTCTTTATAGATAAGAAAGACTATAGTTTATAAATAGCATCTAGAATTATACTTAATACAAAGCATGTATTAGCATGTGCTAATCTTGTTCTGTGGCCATCATGTAAGTTTTTTCTCAAGGATATTTTCGCTTTATTCACAACTCCAGCAAGTTTTCTACCTCCAATACATAAGTCATAGCTCATTATAAAGGGGAATGAATACCTGACATAGGAAGATAAATTGCCAATAGATAGATGGAGAGTATAAGTGCCATTTGAGTACTATATACAGAGGAAGCTAGAGCATTTAAGAAAAGGCAAGGATACTTGAAGAGGTCAGAAAAGACCCAACAAGGTTGTACAACTTTAGTCAATTATAGTTATCCTACTTTTTTTTCTCCATGTAAAGCCCAAAATTCCAGACTTTTTAGGAGTAGCTTTTTCTTTTTAGTTGAACTATTTTACCAGGCTAAATTAGCAAAGAAAACTTTTATTCACATGTCGAGTGTCTAGTAAATCACATAATACAATTGAAGTAGGTAGATTTTTATATCTTAAGAAAATCTTATCAATGGATCCATCAAGAGGCTTTCACCAGAGAAATATGTACCACTAGCTTTGCACAAGTATTATGTGGGGGCTTTTGGAACTTGTCCATTGACCTTAAGTTAAGAACCTCTGCTTAATGTATGAGGATAATTCAGTACTAATTGAATCAAGTTTGAAAAATCTTAGGAAAGGAAAAGCAGACTACAAGGGGAATGAAGGGCTCAGACCCAGGAAGTTTCTATTACTTTTTGTCATGTAAGTGTCTTTCTGTAATGTGATTATATATGTTGTTTACTTCTTTTTGCTATTGAGATTTGCAGTATTAAAAGTTGTACTCCAAGTTCTACATACACCAGGTGAAATAAAGAATTCAGGGGACCAGTTAGGTTAATGAGTTCACTGAAGAACAGTAAGGCTGGTCCAAGAATATGGATCCTCTAAAGGAGAAGGCTCAGAAAAGGAGGCTGAAGATGGTGTCCAGAGATCCAGAATAACTAAATTCTGAAGGAGAGCTGTGTGTCTTATGGGAAGCTTATGAGCCAATAAGGAGTAGCTAAGAACATTTCCCAAAGTCCAGTTCCTGGGCCACCTCTGTTCAACTCATTTGCCAATATGCCGATTCAGAAGTTCGATTATGTATTCAGTAAATCAGAATCTCTGGGATTTGGGCCAGAATCTTAATTTCAAATAAACACACCAGGCACTTATTTGCATACCAAACATTGAGAATCCCTGAACTAAGATGTTTATAAAGAGTACCAGGACTTGCCAGGGAAAATCAGTAGTTTCTATTAGGGAGAGTAGTTTATTGAGTAATATTAAACTACTGTGTGCAAATGCATGCTTAATAAATGCTCTTTCTAACAAATACTTTTGTTTCATTCAAGCAATGGAAGATGGCGTTCTTTTCCTCTTGACAGTTTGATGTGAAGATAGCAAGTAGGTTAATTTGATCAAGATTCCTTATCATTTAAACCCATTAACAACAACAAGAAAAAAAGAAGCTTGTTCTCTGCTGTAACACCCGAAATAGATGGCAAGGATTGGTTTATTGGAATTTAGTGAAAATTTTGAAGAAGGTAATGGAATTCTAATTCTTATTGTAAGTAAGAGTCCCAACGTATGGTTAAAAAGTAAAACTTTCCTTTGAATTGTAAATAGTCCGTCTTAAATTGCCAAATTAACATGAGGGGAAGAGAAGAGGAAGCCAGTCTTTCATTTCATGGAATAATCCTTGTAATGTTGGATGTCCAGGAGCAAAAATCAAGCAGGAGAAGCAAGTCGTTATTTGCAAAGTGTTGAAACAACAGCCAGATTGTTTCTTCTTCACTTACTGTGCACAGTATGGCCTGGCACTGCTGCAGTAGCTTAGAAAAATTAAATGCTGTCAGGAAAAACAAATCCAGCCCTCCAGATAGAATAAAGTGAAAAGAAAAGGGAAGAGGAGACCAAGAATTTATCTGCAGTTAACAAAAGAATGACGTATTTGCTAACCGAGTGGTGGAAACCACTCTGTGAGGAGGGAGTGATCTTAGGAAATGTCTTCCTTCCATTTTACAGGTTTTTGTTCCAGAGTGTAACATAAGTTCTGATTAAATTATCAGTGAATTCTTTTAAGATGAGAATTTCTGTTTTAGGAACTAAAAGCCTACATGATGGTGTTGACTTAAAGAGTTTACATATTACTGAGGTGTTTTTTTGACAGAAGTGCCTCTTCATGAAGTTTTTCTGTGAAAACTGAGTGAATGAAAAAGAGAAAAAAAAAAGAAATCATCTTTTAATTGTTTTTTGTTACAGTGCACTTTGTTGAAGCTATTTATCTGGTTATGCTGCAGGGGAAACATTTGTTGTGACAAACAGTTTCTTTGTTTTTCTCCCCCTCCCTCCTTCCCATTAAGAAATATTAAATCTCTGGGAATTTCCTTTGGGGATTGATTTAATATCAATTGCTAATAATATATGGGCAATTCCAGCAGAAACACAGATTTAAATTTTAAAGATATTTTAGTCACAGTGACTAGAAAAATAAATTTTACCAAAAATTGAGTCAATTAACTAATTTTGTAGAAACTATGAATTGTTCAACTGAAATGACCAAAATGACCACATTTATTTTTTCTCCTGTTTGGTGGGGTTTCAGCATTTCTTTGCTTTATTTTTGGTTAAATAGATATATCCTGATATATTTTTTCTGGTGTGAGCCAGTTTTTATCCTGATCATTTTCATAGTATTTTCAGGGAGGTAGGTTGGCAGTCTCTTAATTTGAGAGCTCCAAATTGATTTTCATCTTTAATGGTTTATTACATCATGTGGTTTAAGCTGAAAATTAGAATTCGGGAAGGTGTTGCTACTACCAAGACATACTGCATACCTATAAGAAATATCTTTATAATAGACTTTATTGCTAAATAATAAACTGCTTAGGAAGTAGAAGGTATCACATGAAAAGAATTTTAGCCACAGGATGACTGTAAAATATACTGGGATATTCATTTATGTTTCTACACCATTTAGACACTTAGAAAGACACCTGTGAATTCATAAAAGAAAGCAGAGGAAAAGGAAGAAAATTAATGTAAAATTGGTGTATTGATTAACAACACATGTCCATATGATAGTCTTGAATGGGTTTCCTCAAGCATAAGATCCTAGCTTAACTACGAGTAAAAGTTGTATAATTAGATTTCTGTCAATGCATGCATGCCCTCAGTCCTTTCCAACCACCAAATCAATCCAATAGGGTAGCAATACAGGATGCCTGAATCCACAGAGGGAGATTACTTCAATTATTTGATAATTTTAACATGAATGAATACTTCATGTTTTAGCATAATCATCTTGAAACCTGAAGTTATCAAATGTTTTTGAGCGTTTGTGGTCGACAGATTATTCTTGAACTTTGTGCCTTTGACTACTAAATCAACATTCAAAAAAATAGTTCTTGAGGTAATGAGTGAGTGATTGGATGAAGCCTTTTAAACATCTTAAGTACATTTTACATTAAATTCACAAATGTATTTGATAGTATCTAGTGATTTGAATTTATTTATATTTTTGTATCTCTTTAATAATTTATATTCCTCTCACTTATAGACAGAAAATAAAAGTTCCTCTGACAACCTTAACTTCTTAAGAACGTTAATCCTCTCTCTGTTCTTTCCCAAGACTCATTCTTCATGTGCTAACCTTTCATACAAGTCTTTCTATTGCTCCCATACATGTTTCATCTCTTCACAGAATGCTTCCTAGACCCTTTCTCCTCTTGACTTAATTTTCTCTGCACCATGAGAACACTATGATCTATGTACTCATTTCAGCTGAATGCTGCTCATTCTTCTAAAGACCAAATATGTTTCTTAGATTTACTATCTTTATAGGTCAATTATGCATTCTTTATATTTTTTGAATGATTGTAGAGATTATTGTTCTTTTATCTCCCTGCAATATCCGTTTGTCATTTAAGGCTTATGCAACGCAGTCCAGCTATACTGTCCAACCTTTTTATATGGCACTCTTCTATCTTCAAATTACTCCCCCATATTCATCAAAAACTTTGGCTGCTTGCCCTCAGTCTCTATCTTCATCCCACCCCCTGCTTCAATATTCGTGTTCCTAGCCCACCAGATGGCTTAGCCTCAGAGTTTGTCACACCATTTCAAACCAATGTATTTAAGCTCTATTCCACTCATTATTTGGCCAGACCATAGATTTTGATATCATCTGGAACATCTATCCATCTGAAAATCCAAACTTCTCCAATACTTTTCATGGAAAAAACTTCCAAACACCTTGTCAGAGTCCTTCCTATACTGTCTTATTGAAAATACCTTACCACATATTATAGCTACTCTTTAACTACTGATTGCTATATTTTTCCTCATAGCACTTATCACTATCAATAGTATCTAATAATATATTACTACTTACATAATACATTATTTATCTTTTTGCTTAATAATTGTTTGTCTCTTGTAAATAGAAACTCTTGAAGGATAGGAGTTTTGTCTACTACTAAATTTCTAAGGTCTGCAACATGGCACAATGCAGTTTATATATGTGGAATGAATAAAACAATTTCAGTGAATCAAAGAGTTAGTTTTTTTTGTTTTGTTTTGTTTTTAAGAAAATACTATATATCAGATAAACTATATATTTCAATCATATCCAAATCTGCTCCTGCTGGAAAGAACTGGCTTCAGGCTCAGTCTCTATAGTGGGAATAATTTCATAATACAACTAAAAGATTGTTTTCCCAAAGCCTTCTCAGAAATGTTCACATTTTAGGATGCACATTTCTTTTAGAACATGTTAACAACTATTCATTATAGTAAATTGGATAGATTGTCTTTAAAGATTCATTGACCCTTGTGTAGTCCTGACTAATTATTGGTCATCCTCAGTAGGAAAATTGCAAACTTTAGTGAGCCAAAAGAATAACAAATTATTTAGTTATGTAACTATAAGTATGAATTTGGAAATGATGTATCTATTACAGATAATTTTGGAACAAAGCCTGAGTAAATGATATATGAAACCACTTTTGCATTTCACCCAGAAAAAAGAACACTCTACTGCATTTTGGTTGGGGTCATGTGAATAGGTTACTTTATTTCCCTCCTTTTGCATATGAAGATGCAGCTCTACTTCCCCCCGCCCCCCCCCCCCAAAAAAAAAGCATAATTCTTGATGTAAAATGACAATTAAGCACTGGTGGGAACTTTCAGTTAGTGCTGGAAGCCTTCATTTACAAAAGTATTATACAGAATGTAGTTGAGAGCTCTGGAATGTCAGGGATAGCATTTTATTAACCTTTGTGTCCTCCAAAAGCAAAACATAATGCCTGACATTTGACAGGCAATAAATACTTGTAAAATATCAGATTTTTTTTGAGATCTGTCATTTAGTGTGAATTTTAATGAATTTTCTCAAAATTAATTTTGTTTTTGTCTTTTGTTGTTAAAGTCCACTTGTTCTCTGATGAATTAACACAATAACGCAAATAATACATATTTCTAGTTTCAAAGTCTCTTTAGAAGAACATCTTGAAACCAGAATTCTAGGGCTTGAATGATCATTAGAGATCATCCAGTCCAAATTTTTTTATTATATAGATAGGCAAAAGCAGGCCAGAAAGATGAGTCAACCTGCCTGGGATTTTACAGCTTTTTAAAATTGGGCTAGATTCTAGGCTCCTAAGTGTGGACTATTTCCATTATATTAGGTGATTGGAAATCATAAAGCATGTTCAGAGAGTGATAAACTTATTTTCTCTAAGGCAGTTAATAGCAAGCTTTTGACGTATAACCTAATGGAAAACAATTTTGAGAATATCATTATGTCTAAAATTGTTTATTGATAATTTACTAAAGTACTATACATAAAACTTTCATAATAGAAATTTTAAAGAATAATATAAAGAGTAATATCAGTTTAAAATAATTTAAATTTTTATGATCTTGTTAAAGTCCTTTTCTACTTTCACAAAAAATATTGTTAATAAAATTTTAGTGAATGCATTATATTTGAATATACTTTTTTATTTTTGAAAGCCTTGGTTTAAACCACTTGATAGAATGATTAAAAGCCACATTATGAGTTCAGTTTATTTTGATTCTTGGTTTCAATGTATGTCATAGAAGCAATAGATTTAAATGGAAGAAATGTTTCATTGACTGCAGTTAGTACAACATATACTCATTTTTTAAATTCCATTCATCAATTATTTAAAGGATTTTAGATGGAATTCATCTTATAAATCCTCATCTACCCTGGAATTCAGTTTATCATTACAAATAAAATCTAGATTTTTAACAAATAGTTTAAACATCTACTAAACCCCTTTCTTTGAATGATTGCTAAGCAGTTAGAAAATTCTGGTTTCAAGTTTAACTGTGTGGACATAAATTTTTCTTTTTAAATGTTGGTAAGCATAAATATTAGTAGTAACCACACATAGAGACAGCTATTGCTCCAATTTTTTTCTCTAAAATGCTTTCTACATAGCATGAAGTTCTTTTGAAAATCAATTACTTTCACATATTTTGTTAAAGTCACAAGCATGTGATAATATATAAATTCACATTTCAAGAAATCTTCTAGAAAATTTCAACACTTTTGGCAACTTCTTTGCTGTTGCTTATCTTTCATTGTGGCCAATAAAGGCTGGTACTAGAGATTAGAAGAATTTATTCTTCAATTCTCTCATTCATTTTTGCCCTCCCCAATATACAATATCATCAATCCATGATGTTTTACAGAAATATTCTATAGTTATTCCATTGAATATGGATTAGTTTACTTAAAGTGGGTGGTCCATAAACTATTCATGGTTACATGTGCATTGAAATATGATACTCTATGTTGAAAGCAAATGAATAAATGAAACTGCTATTGTTACCTTTCTATATTGTAGAGCTTCTACTCTTTCATTGAGATAGCTCTCCTACATGATAAGAAATTATCTGACATATAGACTGAATGAAGACAACAATATGAAGTCATACTATTAATTGAATTCTAGTAAACATTTTTTATCATGCTTTTAGTTAAAAAATATAAGTAGACCTCTAATATTTTCTTCTGTTCCTTAATACATCACTTTGTATACACCTTTGAGTGCATATGTCTCTCTTTAAGGATACTTCAGAAATATTTTATGGTACTGCTTACTGGTTTGCCTGATCTTAAAACCAGAATCAAGAATATAATAGTCTAGTGAGAGGTAACTCAGATCAGATATCTATCTAGGTATAACTAAGATAATTATTTCTATCTTGATTCAGTCTGGAATTCTCTCTGCGAGTTGTTTTAAGTTTTGCTGATGCTTGGTGTATCTTGCTTGATTTGTGCTAGGATATTATTTTCTTATATTGAAATCTAATTTAGTTTTACAAAAAATTTTTTGATATCTATAATTGTTCAAAAGTTTGTTTCATTGATAATTATAATAGGATGTATTTCATACAATATGGTCAGAAAAATTCCCAATTCTGATTGTTTATTACTTCAGATATTGATTTCTTTTACTTGTTATCTTGGAGATCTTTTCCCTCTCTTTCTATGAATGTGCTATGAATTCCATTTGTTTGTAGAATTTAGTGCAAGTTTATGGAAAAATGTTTACCCAACTCAGATTGGATGAAACATTAATGGCATGGCACGCCCTGTATAGCTCCAATAGACAGACCTGCCAACAGTCATTTAGGATAGTTATTAAGCCACTTAATGCCTTTAAAGTTTGGCTTATACATATTCTCCACTTTCTTTTATACAAAACTGGACAATATTGTCCTAAATCTTTTAAAGATTAGAATAAAATTAATGTGATGGTATAACATAATTTAAGAATCTGTTTCAAATTTATCACATTCTATTGTGTTAATATTTCAGAAGACGAGTGCCACTTAACATCATATACTTTAATTAAAATGAAACGTAAATGTAAGAGCTAAAACTATAAAATTCTTAGAAGAAATTATAGTTGTAAATCTTTACAACCTTGGATCAGACAATGATATATATGCCACTGAAAGTATAAGCAATGAAAAAAATAAAACAACCAGATAAATTAGATTTCATCAAAATTAAAAACTCCTGTGTTTCAAAGGACAGCATCAAGAAAGTGAAAAAAACACACAGGATAGGAGAAAATATTTACAAATTGAATATAGAGATCTAGTGTCCATAATACATAAAGAACGTTTAAAACGCCACAATAAAAAAACAATAACTGGAAAGCAGATGTGGCTCAAGTGATTGGGCTTCTATTTACCATATAGGAGATCCCGGGTTTGGTTCCTGGTGCTTCCTGGAGTAGGCAGGCAGGTGCGATGAGCTGACACAATGAGATGATACAACAAAAGAGACACAGAGGAAAGACAATGAGAAGAACAACAAACCAGGAAGCTGAGGTGGCTCAGGTGATTGCGCCTCTATTTCACATGGGAGCTCCCAGGCTTGGTCCCTGGTGCCTCCTTAAGAAAAGATGAGCAGACACAGAAAGCACACAGCAAACGGACACAGAGAGCAGACAGTGACCCCAAACAGTGAGGGTGGGGTTGAGGGATAAAATAAATCTTAAAAAAAAAATCTAAAAACAATAACTCATTTTAAAAATGAGCAAATGATTTTAATAGACATTTCTTAAAAATCTATTTATTAAGAGCCAATAAACATATGAAAAGATGCTTAACATCATCAGTATTTAGGAAATGCTAATCAGAACCACAAGATCCTATTTCATAGCCAGTAGGATGGCAATAGTAAAAAGATAGACAATAGTAAACATTGGCAAGGATGTGGAGAAATTGGAACCTTTAAACATTGCTGGTGGAAATGTAAAATGGTATAGCTGCTTTGGAAAACAGTTTGGCAGTTCCTCAAAAAGTTAAACATAGTGTCACCATATGACTCAGCAATTCTACTCCTAGGTGTCTACCCAAGAAAACTGGAAATAAATTTTTACAAAAATAGTTATGTGCAAATGTTCATAGCAGCATTATACAATATAATCAAAATGTGGAAACAACTCAAGTGTTCATCAGTTGCTGTATGGACAAATGAAATGCAGCATAACTATACAATGGAATATAATTTGGCAATAGAAAGGAATTAAGTACTGATACATGAAGAATAGGATAAATCTTGGAAACATTATGCTAAGTGAAAGAAGCCAGTCACAAATGTACACACATTATATGATTGCATTTATATGAAATGCCCAGAATTGGCAAGTCCATGGAGACAGAAAGTAGATTGGTGGTTACAAGGGGCTAGGAAAAGGGAGGACTGCGAGTGACTGCTAATGGGTACAGCTTTTATTTTTCAGTGATGAAAATGTTCCGGAATTAGTGATGATGGTTGCATACCCTTGTGAATATATTAAAAACCACCCACTGAATTATAATATGTATACTTTAAAATATATATTTTATGGAAAGCAAATTATTTCTTTCTCTCTCTGTATATGTATTACTATGTAGATATAGTGTGCGGGCATGTATGAATTTGAAAAGAAAATTATACCAGAGCATGTTGAAACGATGACTTGAAATTATATACATAAAAATTTATTAATAAAAAATGAAAATGTAACTAGTAATCTTATTCTTTAAGAAAACAGATATGAATTATATAGAGTTATTTCTATGAACATGGTTATTCAACATTATGAGGTGCTGAGTCTTGATACCTGAGAAGTGATAAAAGCTATGGCTTCCTTTCTCAGGAAAAAAAACCATTTCACATATACAGACACAAAAATGTTGCCTCAAATTTATGGGCACTTACAAATCTTCTAAAACCCATTCATGAAATCCAAGGTACATTTACCCCAAAGTACGATTTTCTAGTATACAAGATGCTAGATAGAATGATTTGATCATAAACATTTCTTTGGTAGTCATCTTTATATTAGTTACATCAAAGAGTTGTTTTTTCACATTTTTATTTTATTTTTTCTTCCCCTTCCCCTCTCCTGCCCTGCTGTTTTTGCTGTGTCCATTTGCTGTGTGATCTGTATCTATTTCTCTCTTCTTATCTTTCTCCTTTAGGATTCACCAGGATTTGGTCCTGGGGACCTCTGATGTGGCGAGACCTTCCTTGTCAATTGCACTTCCGCAGTTCCTGGATTCTGCCGCACTTCACCTTGATTCTCCTCTTTGTCTGTCTTTTGTTGTGTCATCATCTTGCTACATGACTCACTTGCATGGGCAATGGCTCACCGCATGGGCACTCGGCTTGCTGCGTGGGCACTCAGCTTGCTGCATGGGCATTTGACTCACTGCATGTGCACTGGCTCTCCACATGGGCACTCACACGGACACTCGGCTCGCCATGTGAGCACTCATGTACATCGTGGAGTTTTAGTAACAACCAAATGATCTCAACAGTAACAACAAAAGTTAACATCTATTGATTATTCATTATGTGCCAGGCACTGTGGTACTTTGCAAGCATTTTTTCACTTAATCATCACAAGAATTTGTTTTACAGATGAGGTTTCATTGTTCCAGAGTGCATAAGTCTGATATCTTAGCTGCAGAATTTATAATAAAAACACCCTTTCTGCCCACAGGTTAATTGTGAAATTTCTACTATGAAGAAGGCATTGCAATGGAAGTGAGATGTTCTTGTTATCAGTACAAGTTAATTTTTCTATTAACTAGCTTGTTTGACTTTGAGTAGTAATTTCAGGTTTGTGGACATCAGTTGCTTTGTCTATAAAATGGGAATGAGGTTGGGGTATATTATTCTTTTAAATACCTTCCAAGCTCTTATTTCTTATATATTAACATTCTAATTTAACTAAATCTGTATGTGTATGATATTTAAAAGTGAGGGATTATTATTATTATTAAAATTCCTATGACAAATATATTATTTCCAAATCAAATGATTTTCAGATAATATTTTGTAGAGGGATGCTAAAAAATGTCCAGCCTGCCGGGGTTCAAGGATCAGGACTATACGAAGCACTAGGATGGTGGGAATCCAGGATAAGAAAGGAAGTAGCTGAATTGTTGATCTAGTTATTTCTTCCACAATAAATGTTTTCCTAAGGTAGGAAACAATTAGTGCCAGTCATTTGCTTAAGCACCAGAGGGCCCATACAAAGGATGAGCTAAAAAGATTCAATGGAAGATCATCTAACTTTTGAATATTTCTAGCATAAAGCAAAATTTACATTGGGTTATTCCCATAAAGCTCTGTTTTCTGGGTGAAAGTTTGCCTTAGCTAGGGATTTTGTGCCTTCCATGTGAAAGTTTCCTAAGTCACATCTGGAGAGAGAGGCAAAATATCTAGCTGAAAAAGAGAGTCATCTCTTTAATCCTTCTAATGGAATAAAAGGAAAGTAGAATTAATACAAAAGTCCTAAGCTTAAATATCCCCCAAATTAAATTTATTTCCACAGACAACTGTTTGAAGTGCTCTGGAAATCAATTTGCATCCAATGAGGCATTTTTCCCTGAGAGTAATAGTTACATGGTTTGAAATAGAGAAAGATATCTCTAGATAATTGAAGAGTAGAAGTCAAGAAGGGGTCCAGAGAAAATAAGCCAGTGAAGAAATGGGAAGAATATAAAGAGCTGAAGGAAAAAGAGGATGAGAGGTCAAAGATACTGGAAGATTTTGCTTAGGGAGTAAATTGGATCTTACACAGAGATTTAGGAAAAAAGCGTTGTATATAGACATTTTTAAATGGAGGATGTTATAAACATAGACTTATTCTGTTTTGTTTTATTTGAAAAGAATGTTTCCAGTTTTCCGATACTCTTATTTTGTAAATAAGAAAGCTTAAATGCAATTCCTTTCTTTATTTGAAAAACTACCACCTACCCTTGAAGACCCAACTTTTTAATTTCCCTTTCTCCTGACTTTCCCCCTCCCCTTCTCTTGTAGGACTGATCACTGTCCCTTTATGCTTCAATAATTTTGTGTAATTTCTGTATACTGTTTGTATTTCTAGTATACCACATGTCACATTGCCTTTCTTTATGTTTCCGTAACAGAGTATAAACCCCTTGAGAAGGGATTATGTTTATTTTACTAACATCTATTCTGGTGCCCAGCACATTGTATTCAGCCAGTTTATGGAGAGGATGCAGAGGGGCTCAAGTGTCCTTTTTGGAGGGGCTCATGTATCCCCTATTAGTTGGGGCTCATGCATCCTTTATTCAGAGGCACTTAGGAGCACTGGTGTCCACTTTCTTCAGCTACCTTATTGGACAGCACTTACACAGCCCTTGGGATAGTTGGGGCTAACTGCAGGCCAGGCATGGGCATGGGCTGGTGGTGGAATTGGCCTCCCCTGTCACTTCGTAAATATTGTAATTGTGTAATATTTTGTATTTTTTGAGCAGCCCCCTGTATAACAGCAGAGGCTAGGGCTGACAAATGTAGTGTTCTGTTAGTTATTTGCAGAAAGGGAAAACTTATTTATAGATTTAAGAGGAAGGAAGCAGGGATGGGGTTCTGGTACCTGGGTGACTTTACTCCTTCTTGTTTTGCTTTTTATTTCCAAATGAATGGATTTGGCTAAAAAAAAAACAAAAACCCAAAGAAACTAACAAAAATAGTGGCAATTTTTACTGCATTATCTTTAAATTTTAGGAACTATAATATTGGATCTGTATTACAGATTTTATCATCTATTCAAAAGCATATTTTTATATTGAATCTGCAGCTAACAAAAGTACAGGGCTTCTGGACATAAAGCTCCTGGAATTTCATCCTTTCTGAAGATAGCCACTCTGTTCTTCTAGGAAAACAGAAAAACTTCTAATATTCCAGAGAATAGGATGGTAAGTGTATTTGGGGATATTACAGAAATATGATGCACAAAAGTTAGGGACACTTAGCAGTCTCAACACTGTGGGCTGAGTGTAAGCTGTGGAAAGAAAGGGATAACACCCGATTCTAATTTGGAAAGAGCAGAATGCTAGTTAACATGTTTGAAGTTTAAACATAGGTCACCACTGGCTTTATCATCCCCACTGCTCTTTGCCTGCCTTCTGTATCAATGAAAATGGAGATGGGCAAGGTAACTTCCTATAAGGTCCACAAAATGTAGTTGATGACATATGTCGGAGTGGTCCTTATGGATCAGAAATAATAAACCTGAACCATAGAAGGATGGAGGAAAGAACCAATCAAAGGAAAGTGAAAAGGCATTCCTTTGAAAACTTTAGTGAAAATGGAAAGAAACATAGGAGAACAGAATGGTTGAGTCAAGAAAATGATTTTCTTTGGTGACCTGAGAAAATGCTATAAAGTTTCAAAGTTCCATAAATAGACCTATACTTTCAATAAAAGGTGAAAAAGGAGATAATCAAAACTAGAACTACAGTTTGCAGAGGGATATGTGAAAGTATCAAAACCAAGTTAGAAGAGAGACACTCACTCAGAAATTATTTTTCTCAAAAATTATTGTTTATCATTCACGTAAGAGAAAACATTCTCTTGTGACAAGATAATTAGTGGTTATCAACATTGTCAGCAGTTAAATATTTCTTTTATTTGTCCATTCCTCCTTTGACCTTATAGTTGAGAAAATTTGCTACTCTAATTATCTTTATTTATTAAGTAATGTGACAGTTTACATCTTTTGTGGATCCCAGAAAAGATCATTTTCTTAGAACTAGTCCATTCCTATGGGTATGGGACCCTTTGATTGCATTAGATTCAGTTAAGGGAGCTTTTGGTTAGATCATGTTCAATTAGATTGCTTTAGGCTCTTTGGTTGGACTACATCAGTGAGGCATGACCCAGGTTAGGTCTCTGCCCTGTTGCTAGAGTCTTATATAAACTGGGAACTAAAGCACGCATACAGAGAAACACAGAAAGCAGAGACAGACAGTTCCTATTTTTACCCTGCCATGTGAGAAAGGCCTTTACAATCACCAGCAGCTGTAGAAAGACAGAGAAATCCCAAGAGGCTGAGAAAGACCAGAGAATCAGCGAAGCAACTCAGCAAGGAGAAGGGAGAGTCCAGCCAGGTGGCTGATCACCCACAGCTGAGGCTGGGGAGGAGAGAATCCAGGAAGGGAAGACAGGGACCTCAGCAGAGATTGGCCTCATTTTGCCTTGCTATGTGCAGGAGTCCAGGATCTGCAAGTAGCCAACCTTTGGTAAGATAGCATCTCTGATGATATCTTGATTTGGACATTTTCACAGCCTCAAACTGTAAGATTTTTTCCTAATGAATCCAACCCATTTCTGGTATTTTGCTCTCAGTAGCCTTAGCAAACTAAAACACATAATAAATCATTTCTGATTAAATCCAATAGTAAAAGATACTGAATTGCCAACCAGAACTTCTCATGAGCATGAAATAAGAAGCAACACCCCCACCAATTTGTTGCAAACACAATCAAAAACAAAGAAAATTTAAATTTTACTGTGCATCGCAATCTCAGATAAGTACATGTTTTATTACCATTTTAAAAGTTATTTAAAGTAGCTCAAAATATCCAGTGCTTCTCTTTATGCAGGGTTTCTTAACCATGGCACTATTGACATTTTGGGCTGGATAATTCTTTTTGTTGGGCCTAGTCCTTTGCATTGTAAGATGTGAAGCAGCGTCCCTGGCTTCTACCCACCAGTTAGCAGTAGCTTTCCCTCATTTGTGGCAATCAAAAGCATCTACAGACATTTCCAAATGTCCCCTGGGCAGTCAAATCATCCCTGATGAGATCTGATACAGAGAAGTCTGGGATTCTTGTTTGGGAACCACTTTAAACAAACCCAGCAGACACAGAAATAAATAACACATAGACTGAATAGTGCTTCCAAGATGAAGAGATTAAAAGAATGAACTATCCATCTTCCAGAGAAACCAACCGCTAGGTATGCGAAGAATTGCACAGCTGGGCTGTCATCTCTCTTGTCTCTCCACAGGATTGTATTCTGCATAGCACCAAGTGACATAAATTCAAAGTAAGCTCACCTGCAGGGGAAAGTAGGGAGGATGCCTTTTTAAAATCTTCCAAGCTGATTGCTTAATTAAGAAAAAAAGTGATGATAAAGAAAAAAATGGGAGGGTTTATCAATTCAGACTGTTTCTAATTCAGTGGAAAATGCCACAAATGACAGTTTTGTAAAGGCAGAAGGCTATGAAAGTTTACAGTCTTTTCAGCCTTGTTCAGGACAGGACTTAAATTACTTAATTTTTGTCCAACTTTCTTTGCCATTTCTTCTAGTTCATCTATCACTTTTTCATTTGGGGGCTGAATTCTAATTTTGCAAACCAGATATTATTTAACAAATTTTCAAAGATTTTATCATCAAAACCCAATTTCATTTTTGCCATCTTTTTCTGCAGATTTAAATGTTAAGCCTTGGTCTAAGAAAATCCATGAATTAAAATTAAATTTTAAATTATGGGGGTGGGAGCGGTGGGGTTGAATGGGACTTCATATTTTTTTAATGTAATATTTTTTAAAAAATGAATAAAAATAAATAAGTAAAAAAAAATTTTAAATTATGCTCTTAATTACTATCATTCAACCAGCTGAAGAGTTCAAATCATTGGAGAGTTGTGACTCCAGGTGGATTTGAACATAGAGCTCTCTAGCTGTCACTAAGGTTAGAACTGGCTAGTTCAACACATTACCTGAGGCAGAGTAACCAGAAGTGCTCAAAGACTACTTGGCTCAGTCGTTAGATTCTGAGCTGGATTGTGGAGATCTGGCATTGTCTCAGAAGAATGAACCCAAGGCTCTGATACCATAATTTTCATATATAGGAATGAGGGAGGAGAGAAAAACAAAGATAGCTTAGCTCCACTAAAGCATTTTTTTTAATATAGTAAAGGGAGAATTCCTTTTAATTTTACTAGCTAAGTAGTTTAATTTTACTGTACTAATATTAACTACTGCTGCTGCTATACTACTACTATTACTACTAACAAGAGCAGTGGCAACTATAATTAATTTATGAGCACCTACTGTATGCCAATAGTTGTTATTTAAAATCTTTATTTCAATTCCTTCCAATAACCCTGTTAAGTTATAATATCCCCAAGATAGAAATAAGAAACATTAATTTTGGAGAAGTTACTTTCTTCAGGTCAAATTGCATTGAGTGGTAGACCTTAGATTGGCTAGTTTTGATTACCTTCAAATCCCATGTGTGCTTTTTTATTTTTAAATTATGCTGTAAAGAATCTACAACAATATTTCTGAGATGTGGCCTTCTAGGACATGTACATCTTCTACTTTGGCTAAGTTGCTAACCCCATGCTCTTTAGCTTCATGTGTAGCCACTCCTGAAAGTCCTTCCAGGAAGTCTTGCACTTTGAGACCTGGTATTGCTGCGCCTGAGAATGGAGAGGAATGCCAGAGAAGAATTAGCCTCACACCTGCTGTTTCACAGAGGCCTCCTGATGCAGAGGTTCTTCTCTGTGGTCAATCCCCAGGAATCCTCCGATACCCCACTGTTTCTAATATAGTCTGTGCATAAATACAAACTTATTCTATATCCAAGTATGCCTAATTCCCTGGAAAGCCAATTGAGAGGTATAAACCCTATAGGCTTTCGATATTCAGGGAGGATGCAAACTAAATGTGTTAATTAAAGCTTACCTGGAAATGTGGGGGTTTTGTGTTAAAAGCTTACCTGGAATGTGGGGGACATGTGTTAATTCAAGCTTACTTGGAGGATATAACCTATCTGATACGCAGATAAAACACTTGGAGAAACTAACAAAAAGGTCCCTTTGCATATAAGCACTGTCTGACTCCCCACTCCTACATCCTCTGTATAAAAGGGACCCAAAAATCTTATTTGGGTCTCAGTTTTTATTAGGACGGGAGTCTGCTGAGTCTGGCCAGTCATAAAAATCTTCCTTCTCAGCTTCTCATGTTCTGGCTTTTAATACTACATACACCCGACATCCCTCTGCTACAATACTTTCCCCCAGCTCAATATTTGAGAGTTGTATTTGCTTTATTTTTTAAAAAAGATTGTGGCATAATATATGTAATATAAAAGTTCCCATTTTAACCACTTTTAAGTGTACAATTAATAATTATATTCACAATGTTGTGCTACCACAATGTTGTTACCATCCATTAAGAAAATGCCTTACCTATTTCTACTTGTCATATGTCATTTCTCCTAAGCCTCTTAACACTTTAGCTAGGATATCTTATATATAATTTAATTTTGTGGTGTTTTATTTAGGTTGGACAGACCAAATGTCTGTTATCCATTTTTCAGTTCTTATTTATGCTTAGAGATCCATATTACCATGCGTAGTGATTAGACTGATTGATTGGGGTTTTGAACATGTTCTGTTCCGTACTGAAAATAAAATTTGGGGTCCCAATAAAAAATAACAATCATACTCAATCTCAGAATATGCAGGTTTCTATTTTTAAATATATTTCTTGCCCCACTATGACAAGGTGAGGGAATTTTTATTTTAAAGAGAATATGAATTACAAGCACCCCTTTTCTAATAAATATGTTCCTTTCTAAAGCAGAAAGATCATCTTATGATAAATCAGACTGCTACATGATTTTGGTGAAATCAACCAAGAATAAAATTTCTCCTACGATAATTAGCAATAACTTTTTGTTCTTTTTGCTGGTCTGTATTCTTGTGCCTGATCCTCTTCTGACAATATGGAAGCCAAGGCCAATTAATATTCATTTTAACATATTCAAGCTCATTTGTTCTTATAGCTACCTTTCATAATGTACAACATTTCTCAGTATTATATATGCACTGTCCTGGACACACATACTGTTATATTAGTCTTTTTGAGTTTTTATCCATTATAAACAAAAAGCACTATATAAATGTAGCAAAGAAGAATATGCCTGTAAACTCTCCTTTATTTAGCAATAGCTAGGAAATAGCCACAATGTTGTAGCTAGGTACTGGGGATACAGAAAAACAGCAAGAGTGGCTTGGCTCCTTCCTCCTGGGAGGTGAGATGGTGGTGGGAGGGGCATATATATGCATATCTTTGGTTTTGCTTCCCTTTTTTTCCTTTTGAACTATTGATGTTTTGGAATACTCTGAAAATCACATTCAGAGACTGAAATATATAGAAACCTTGCTAGTTATGAGGTCTCTCTGTGCTTAGTTGTCTCATTTGTAAAATGGGTTGATTATACTTTTTCCACTGGTAGTTGTCAGATTACTTGAAATGTAGTACATAAAGAGCTAGCATAGTACCCAACTGAGAAGCACTGAATATTATCTCTTATTATCACCATCTGTATTTATGTCTAAAAACTCCTTCATTGCATACCACCTTCCCTGGAACTCTAATCTGTGAGGTCTTAGGGGATAAGTTCCTATGAATTCTAGAACTCATGGTACTGAGATCCAAAGATTTTGGTTTAGGGAACCAAGAGACTTGGCTCAAAGGCCAGGAACAGGGAGATTACAGCATCACATCGTTGGGAATTGATAGTCCACAGCACTGTGAAGCTTTTAGGTTCAACATTTTGCAGAAAAAATACTTTTCCATCTATGTTCAAAGACATTAATGGGGGAGTGGACGTAGCTTAAGTGGTTGAGCGCCTGCTTACCATATATGAGGTCCCAGGTTTGATCCCTTGTACCTCCTAAACACAAACAAAGGAAACAAACAACTCTCATTGGGGGGCAGATATAGCTCAGTGGTTGAGTGCCTGCTTCCCATGTACGAGGTCCTGGGTTCGGTCTCTGACACCTCCTAAAACTATATATATATATATATATATTTATGAGTCTAAGTTAGCATTAAGCAAAAGAATAACAAAAGAAGGAAAAAGAAAAACCATGATGTAACTACATATCTAGTTCTAGTTCAACCAAGAGCTTTTTTTTCCCCCAAGTAGATAATTTGGTGTTTAGGTGGCATCAAAAAATCATATATGCCTGACACAAAGTAGGTGCTCAATATATGGAACAAATGAATAATGAAGAAATAAATTTTAAAAAAAAACCCCACATGGACCATAAATTAAAACTGTATAAGGCCTCTATAAATAGGAATTTACAAAGGGTAGACAACAACCAATGAATTGTTTTGAGTTTTATTGCTGTAGGTCAGTATTAAAAAATTGTACTAATTCTGCTTGAGTTGAAACTTTTGGAAGATACATGCCAGTTTTCAGAGATGTCAACTCAAGAACACATAGACAATAGCTTTTCTATAGAGCAGGAATTAGAGAGCTACTGTCCTGAATACAGTATTCTAATCTACAATGACTGTGGAATACCTGAATGAGCTAATAGAATTTCAGTCAATTTTCATACAGTCCTTTTTGTTCAGCAACAGTAATCAGGAAAATGTGTTAGCCTACAAAAAGAGGCATTATTCACCAGCTTAGAAACTTCTGTGAAGATGATTAATTCACAATTTTAAAATCTTATGATGGGTTGTCATTCAGTTTGTAATATAAAGCTTCTTGTTGAATTTTATTTGGGTTGAAAATCTTTTTTCCCATGAAAGATAAATACGAAACAACCAGACTTCATGTCCCCTCCTTCCAGGATCTTATTTTACCATGAAGTTCAGATAATGTTTAATTTAGTTAGCTAAAGACTTAGGAAAATGAAATGCTTAAGCAAACACATTTAAAAATTATAGACCTCTAGGGAACCTACAGAATATCTAGTCCAAACCTGCATTAGAAGAACAAGAAGAAAATGTATCTGGATCAAGGTTTTCTACCTTATTGTCAAACCACCAATATTTCCACTATGTCATGATGCTTTACCTTCATGGGTTACTTCTCTTTCAGATAAATTTAGGCACGTTTGCACATATTCTTAACCTTGACTTAGTCATATTTGTATGTTGTTGTATTTAGTGTATTTATTAATATTTTCTTTTACTTAGTTCATTGATTTGCCTGTTTTCATCATGATCTAGAAACATCCCAATAAAAATGTTTCAAAAAAGAACTTGTGAAACAGAGATAGTGACTTGGGAGAAAAGCCAAAGTTTAATTTCCATCAGTTGATAACCATATTGAACTATGCTCTATTCTATCCCCAGGAATCATATTTGATCTTTTTGTTCTTTACTAAAATGCTACAAAACACCAAGTCAAGGACAAGATAGCATTGTTTTTATGTGCATTTTTCCACAGAGATACAAATATCTGTATAACATTATTTTATATGCACGCCTCTTTAGAGAAACAGTGGGGTAAACATGGTAGATAAAATGACTAATGTGCTTGACAACTAAGGAAGTCATACAATTAGAAAATGGGTGATAAATATTAGCAGATCCTACCTTATTCTGTAAAATTAAGCCCATTTGCCTATCTGTCCTGCCTGGTAATTTTACTCAAAATGAAAATAGAAGGGAACTTAGTTTATCCTTGTCAGAAAAAGTAATTTCTTTAAGTAATGTTATTTTATGGCAAATTATGGCAGCCAATCGAAAATAACAGAGGAAAGTTAAATTGTTGCTTGTCTTTAGACTATCATAAATTATAAAATCCCATGACAATCATGTTTTTCTTGTTCCCTAGCACTGTGTCCAGAAAGATTCTTATTTTGACATATATTTTTAAAAGATTTATGCGTGGGCCAGCTTGCTTTCACCGGGAGGCCCTGGGAATCGAACCCAAGACCTCCTATATGGTAGATGGGAGCCCAATTGCTTGTGCCACATCCACTTCCACTGACAAATTTTTTGTTTAGGATTTTTTGAAATGTGTTCTTCCTTTTTAAAAATTTATGTAGCATAATGCTTGTCATTTGAATTCTTGTCCCCTCAGTTTCCTTATCTATAAAATTAAGTTAATATTTAGATATTTTGAAGGTTGCTTTCAGTATTAAAGGCAGATTCTATTATTTAGTTACAGCACTTGAAATGATTCCTCCCTATTAAAAGCCATGTAGTTTTATCTGTGTGTTCAAAAGTCCTATTCACATTGTACCAACTTATTCATTCAAATTTTAGCAAGTGCCTATTGCATGCCCAATATTGTTGCATGCACTTGGACCCAGTTTAAATCAGGAAATGCAAACTATGGTCCATGGGTCAAATGTGACCTGCTGCCTGTTTCTGTAAGTGAAGATTTTTAGAATTCAGCCACACATCTTTTGTTGTTTATGTCTATGGCTGCTTTCACGATGACGAAGATTTGACTAGTTTGCCTAGGATCTGCAAAATCTAAAATATTTAACATTTGGCCATTTACAGAAAAAATTTGCAGAGCAGAAATATACTTTTCTCTAATGATTTTATTAAATCTATTTCAGGTTTTTATTGATTGTAATATAATAAGGATTTTGTTGTTGTTGGTTTTTTTGTGTGTGGTTTTATCCCCCTGGTGATAAATTACATGTTTGTTTTGTCAATTTTTTAATCTGTTATTCAATTCTGTACTAATATTTTAATTGATTTTACATTAAGTAAGCAGCTGGTCAATTCATGTGCAATTATCAAGCCAGTAATGTGTGGGTCACAGTTCTGTTGGTATTTAAAGATGATTGTGAAATAATTTAAATAAAACTTTTATATTTGGCTCTGTAAACACTGCCCTTGGACTGAGGATACATTCCCAAGGTCTATGTAAATCTATTAGAATATTCCCTTTGTATGAAAATCAGAGAAGATAATGAAAGCTGTAATTTGGCAAGATTATTTTTTAATCGATTCTAAAGTGCCTCTGGCAGCTTGAAAAGTAAAATTCGTTTGAAAAAAATATGGGCTACTTAGACTGTTTTTTTTCTCTCTAAAATGGCCTCTTCATTTGAGTGTCTTTGTCAATTTTCTTCAGTTTTGCTCTCCTATATAGTATGTTTGTGGTGGCAGGGACAGGGGTTGGAAATAAAAGAAAACTTCAGGAAAGTGAGGCACATGAGGATTTTTAAAGGGCCTTGCTTTGTTAACATTTAGGTCTGGTAGTTGCTTAAACTTCACGGTTCCCCACACCTCCTGAGGAAATTAGATTTAATACAATTTTTACAGTTGACTCTATTATCTGAGAGGATGATTAATGAAGATGACATTTACTCTGATTATTGTGCTCTTTAAAAAGATATTCTCCATGAGGAGCTTGCATTTGTAAGCTCCAGATGGAGATGACATTCTTCAGGGAAGAAATACAATTGAACTCTATTTCACTAACCACATTTTCAGGTATAGATTCTTATCATCGTGCTTCTTGTCAGACTCATCAGAAGAGATATATTTTCTTTGAAGTACACCACTCATCAGTTTCTAAGTGCTGAATTACACGACCCCCTCCCTGCCTTTTAAAGTTCATTGAAGATGCTAACGTTGTGCCTTAAATTAAACTGAATTGTTTGAAAAATTCCAGGAAACTTTTGTTGGAGAAGCTTCAAAGTCCTCAATTGTGGCTTAAATCAGTAATTCAGGACATGAATATCTAAAAACAGACTAGGCTTACATCCCTCAAAGTTACCTTTTGGAGTACTAAGCAGCTGTTCTAATCTTGTAGAGGGTCTAACATCAATCATCCCTGGACATGGCAAAATTTCAGCCTTTTTTTGGCCATTTAACATCAAAAACCTTTTATTTGTTCTGGAGTTATGGGACATCAAACAGGGCCTAAATTAGTACTAATGTAATTGCAGTGTGATTTTATAGATGCAGAATGCAACACTAATTCCATACCAGTGGCTAGATTACCTAGATTATGGGAAATATGTCTGTATTTTTCCCCTGGACAAGCAGATATCTTGGGTCTGGACTAGGTTTATTTGTTAGTTAATTAATTCAGATTAAATATTAATTGAATGCCTCCTGCAGATCAGCCACTATGCTTATTCCCAAGGAGGTCAGAGTTCAAGTGAGCTCCAGAGGCCTGGACTGAGCCCCGAATGGGAGCAGGGTAGCTTAGTGGAACCAATTTAACTGTTGCAGATGAAGGCATTCAGGATGATCTAAAAACAATTCTGAGGAGACAAATCTGAAATTGAAATTTGAGGCAAAGAGCACAATTGAGGCGTTATTCCAACAAGCCAAGCCTGAGAAACAGAATCTAGATATGAGGTCTTCGGAACATAACAGTGTTCTCTGGCCAACACCAGAGAATTTGGATAGGAAGATGGGATGAAGAGCTGGGAGAGGGCATGAGCTGTCAGGCATTGCTTACCTCTGTATTAAATCATAGTAATTCAGGGGGAGAATCCCAGCAATAGAGAATAGGCTCAATCACAGAATACTTTAAGGAAGTGATTTCATTACTTTTGAGTAAGACTACTGTAGCATCTCAATTTAGGACACCAAAATATTATCCAATAATGACCTTTTAGGACATGTCTTAGTGAAAAGATGTTGTAGATTTGGAATTAGAACATTATGTGTTTTCATATTTGTTATTGCTACTAAAGTACTTTAAAATAGTTTGACCCACTTGGGTAAAATGTTTTTCTTGCAATCACATTTACTCTATTGTTTAGTTAAGCCTTTTCCTATGAATTGTGGGAAAAAAACTTTCTCTCCCTTAATGGTATAATTACATGATCACAAATCTCAGGTTATTGGGGTTCATAATGAAATTTTGTTAGAAACGTCAGTGGTATATCGTTTTAAATTAGGAGAAACAACTTAATCTTTTCCATTCTATACATCTACCACCAAGACTTTATCTCTGACATTAAAAATTAAAAATTAGCAAGAACTTGCTTATCAAAATAAATTTAAGTTCCTCCTCTGAGTGTTGAGTCTGCTGAGAAAATGAGGATATTCAAAGAGAAGACCTGTTTCCCTAAGGAGATGAATGTATTTTCTCAAATATTTTTTCATATTTTAATATTGCCAAAACCTGGACAAGACTTATAATTAATGTCAAAAGAATTTTACCCGACTAAATTGAAGTTCCTTTTATCCTTAAAAACTGCCTTTTAACTGATAATATGCCTTGCAATTTAGAATGTTTGGGAAATAATAAAGCAGGGCTTTTAAGATTTTTGACATTCTCATTTTTTAGTTATCTGCCCTTTTGCATATACCTAGTTTAAACCAATATGTCTGAGAAAGCTTTTCTTTTTTTTTTTTTTAACCTGATATAGCAATCTGCTGCTACTGACCTCTTCTTGTGGCCATTAAACACATACACACACAAAAGATAAAAAAAACCAAACACACAATTTTTGTGTGGCAACTTTAGCCCCATTCAATTCATTTTCCTCTTTCTAACAGTAACATTGCCATTTTCCTTAAACTCTTCAATCCATCTTGAGTCTTCACTATCAAAAGATGACCTTTTGGCTTGATTGAATAAAAAGGGCTTGATCAACTTTTCTCCCTTTTTCTACAACACCAAACTATACCCTTACCAATTTTTATTTCTATAAGTCCTGTCTAAGAAAATGATCTTTTCATCTGCTTCCATTCCGTTTTTTTACTTTGTCCCACTATTGATCCCTCTTTCTATAACATCTTCTATTTTGTAGGTATTGATTCCTTCTCCTCAGGTTTTTTTTTTTTTGTTTTTTTTTTTTTGAGACCTGTTTTCTTACATGCACTGTGACATTTCCTTCTGTTTATTGCCCAGTGTCTTATTTTTTTTCAGTTTGTCTTCAAAGAAGTTTTAGTTTACAGAAAAGTGACATACAGAATATAGGGGATTCCCAAATACCCAACATCCTCCCCCTTTTCCTTTTTCTGCTATTAATAACATTTTACATGTGGATGGTACATTTGTTACAGTTGATGTACAAATATTGAAACATTGCTACTAACCATGGCCAATGATTCAAATTATGGTTTACATTTTGAACCATACACTTTTATAAAGCTTGATGAAATTTAACATGGCCTGTATCCATCATTGCAAGATCACATAGAACACTTCCATCACCCTAAAATGCCCCATGTTCCATCTATTTTATTCCTCCCTCCCTCTCTTTTTCATAACACAAAATTGCACAGAATACATTTTAAAAAGGAAGAAAATACCCTTGACCTTATATTTTTTTCACAAGTTTGCTTCTATTTACTACCAATTTCTTGAAATCAAGAGTTTAATTTCACTATTACTGCTGCCCACCTTAGTTCCTTAGCTTCTTTGCTACTTACAGAATTCTAAATTTACCTTCTTGCTGAAACTGTTCTCAGTGGTCAACAATACTTACCTGCTTATGCCATCCAATGGTCTGTTTTTCAGAATTTATCCTTTTGACATGTATAGAACTAATATTGATAATGACCTCTCCCAGGCAACTACTACTCCTATTCTCCTATTAGTTCCTTCTCAGTCTCCTCAACTGATTCATTTGAATGTATTCCTTGAATGTTGGTATCTTCCAGGCTTTCATTCATTCTTCATCTCTTCTTGCCTTTACAGATATATTCAGTCTAATGTCTTCACATATGATGTGCTGATTGCTACTAAATATATACCACTTTGGCTTCCTAAATATCATCACTTAGATGGGTGCTTCAAACTTAAAACATCTTAACTTACTCTCAAAACTGATTTTACTCTGTATATTCAGGAATCAACCTTGAGGCTTCTAGTTATAAGCAAATCCTCCCTTGTCATTACTTACTCAATATATTGAGTCAATAGCAAACCCTCCCAATTCTACCTTAGAAATTTGTCTTCCAAATCTCTTACCGTCTTTCCATTCTTATTACCAGGACTGTTGCCTTTGGTTCAGTTTGTCACTGCAATAAAAAAAGAAAAAAAAAAAAAAAGTATTCCAACTCCTCAGCCAGTCCTGAAGCTGTTCAAATCCTATTTCTAACTGACCTTTTCAGTGAATTCTCCTGCTGCTTTTCCCCATTCACTTTATACACTAGTAACTTTGTGCCACACTTCATTGCCTGAATAATCGTTGAAGAAAATGTTGAAAAGGTGAAGAAGCCTAGGACTTTTATGCTTTTGATCATTTTGTTTCCTCTACTTCCAGTGCCTATCTTTCCTTCTCAGCCTGATAAAATTCTGCTTATTATATAAATTCTAATACAAGAGTCCTCTTCTTTGTGAAAAATATCATCACTTTGTGCTCAGGGAGAAATAATTCCTCTCTTCTAGTTGCTTTGTGAGTGGGTCTTTTGTTTGCAAATAACAGAAACTTCTCAAATTAGTCTCAATGAAGAGAGATTAAAGGGAAGAGAAAAGATAAAATGTGCTTCTCATACTTTGACTGATTGTATTAGTTATCAACTCCTGAATGACATTATCCCTGAACTTAGTGGCTTAATTTTGGACTCATTTACTGTACCAAAATTCCTTTGAGTTAGCAATGTGTGCACAGATTAACTGAGTCTTCTGCTTCATGACCTCTCAAATGACTGCCATTAAGGTGCCAGCCTAAGGTCTGCAGTTTCTCTGAAGGCATGATTTGGAAAGGATTCACTTCCCAGCTCAGTTCCAAGTCATCAGGTCTTCAAAGGCTGTTTTTTTTAAATTTTATTTTATTTAACTTGACATTATTAAGAGTCTAATTTCAATAGGCAGAATTTTAAAATAATATCCTAAGGCATAGAAGTAACTTAAGGATGAATCGTTTCGGAATCTAATATATACACAGCAAATTCAATCATATGGAAAGCACACCAAATATCAAAAAGGAGACAGACTTATCAGAGCTCTTTCTGAATAAGGCTTGAAAGCGATTCCTTAACTCTTTTTTTTTTTTCTTTCCCTCACCTTTCCTTCTGGAATTTTAAAAAAAAATTTTTAATTTTTTGTCTATTTATTTATCTATTTTTTGTCTTTTTTTAAAAAATATTACATTAAAAAAATATGAGGTCCCCATATACCCCCCATCCCCCTCACCCCACTCTCCCCTCATAACAACAATCTCCTCCATCATCATGAGACATTCATTGCATTTGGTGAATACATCTCTGAGCACCGCTGCACCTCATGGTCAATGGTCCACACCATAGCCCACACTCTCCCACGTTCCACCCAGGGGCCATGGGAGGACATACAATGTCCAGTAACTGTCCCTGCAGCATCACCCAGGACAACTCCAAGTCCCGAAAATGCCTCCACATCTCATCTCTTCCTCCCATTCCCTACCCCCAACAGCCACCATGGCCACTTTCTCCACACCAATGCCACATTTTCTTCGATTACTAATCACAATAGTTTGTGAATAGAATTATCAGTAAGACCACTCCAATCCATACTCTATTCCTCTATCCTGTGGGCCTTAGAATGGTTATGTCCAAACTGAGGGCCTTGGCTCCTTGCAGGCTGTTAACCAGGGGATATCTTACATTCTTCTCATGCAGGCCTCTTCAATATAGCAGCTTGCTTCATCAAAGCCAGAGAGAGAGAGTTGGCAAGCTAGATGGAAGTTACAATCTTTTATAATCCAATTATGAAAGTGTCATCCCATTGACTCTTCCATATTTTATTAGTTAGGAGTAAGTTATTAGGTTCTTCTCACACTCAAGGGGAAATATTTACTCGGTGGTGTGAATACCAGAGGTGAGGATCATTTAGTATCAGGACAGTAATCCATCTATTATATTATTCACTCCTCACAACAAATCTATAAAGTAGATGGCAATGATTTTATCCCCTTTTACCAGATAAGGAAGCTTAACACAGGCTAGGTAACTTGCTCAGGGCCACATAGCTAAAAGTGAAGGAGTTGGTATTCAAACCCAGGTAGCCTGCCTCAATAACTCTTTGTGTTTCATCACCACAAACTCCCAGAAAAGGAGAAATCATTGTAACTCTAGGAATAGCAGGTAATATGGGAAAGCAGAAGTCATGAAAGTGATGTTTCATTTTAGTATCTCATTAATAACACACTTACCTCCTAACCTTCTGGGACTGTGTCTCTTGGATTCTATTCTTACAAGAAAGTCATTACCTGCTTTCCAGCCAATGGGCAGCATTATCTGGGTCCTATGTCTATCCTTGGTCCAACTAATCATAGCCAAGGAGACAAGATCACATAGTACAGAAAGATTTCAAGATTTCCAGCAAAAAGGCATTTCACACAGAGATATGGGCTGAGCAGGTAGGTCATGCTCTTAAAGTAGCCTTCACTGTATGTTATAGCTTCACTGTATGTTTTAGTTTGCTAAATGCTGTTTGGAGAAATACCAGAAATGGGTTAGCTTTTATAATGAGAATTTATTAGGTTAAAAGCTTACAGTTATGAAGCTGAGAAAAAAATGTCAGAATCAAGGCATCAGGTGAGCTCTCTCCCCGCCAAAGGTCAGCTGCTGGCAATCCTGTTCTCCTGCCACCTGGCAAGGCACAATGGCAGCCCTGTGGCTCTCTGCCTTCTCTTCTTGGCTGCATTACTTTTAGGTCCTTGGTGTTCAAACTCCATATCTGCCTTATGAAAGTCCTTGCAATGGTATCCACACAGTAAAGATTATTTTCACTTTTAAAATTTTACTCTTGCTTACTCCTTTGCCCAGCCCCTATTTTGTGATTCTTCTTTTCTTTCCTTCTTCAGTTTATTCAGTGAAACTTTCCTTTTATTCATATCTCTCATAATACCCTTCACTTAACATAGAGAAGTTGCTTGATAAATTTGGTAATGTGACATACTTGCTGAATTTAAGAATAAGATATTTGAATGAGCAACAGGGCAGAGAAAGACCATACTGGGAACCTAAGAGAATAAATGAGGAAGAAAACATATAGATCTTAAGGAACATGGATTGGTTGTCAGTTTGAGGAGGTAACTACAATTTAACAGACTTTTAGGGTCAGCTAATATAAAACAGACTCAGAATTTTCATAACCAGTTAGCTTTGGTAACAATCTGGACCAGTCTTACAATTCCTGACTTCAGTGTGCCTCCAAATATTTTCCTAAATTACTTTCAAAGCTCATATATTTCAGATCCTCAAACTTTTACATCATTCAATGGTTAATTGTTATAAAAGCCAAATTTTCAAACAAAAAGAAGGTTTTTGGTTGTTTTTTTTTTTTAAGATTTGTGTTTTTAATTTCTCTTCCCCTTCCCCCACGCCCCCACTGTCTGCTCTCTTGTGTCCATTTGCTGTGTGTTCTTCTGTGTCCGCTCGCATTCTCAGACACCCCGGGAATCGTGTCTCTTTTTGTTGCATCATCTTGCTGCATCAGCTCTCCGTATGTGCAGGGTCACTTCTGGGTGGGCTGTGCTTTTTTCGCACCGGGCGGCTTTCCTTGCAGGGTGCACTCCTTGCACATGGGGCTCTCCTATGCAGGAGGCACCCCTGCATGGCTTGGCACTCCTTGCGTGTGACAGCACTGTACGTGGGTCAGCTCACTGCACAGGCCAGGAGGCCTTGGGTATCGAACCCTGGGCCTCCTATATGGTAGGGGGATGCTCTATCAGTGAACCACATCTGCTTCCACAAAAAGTTTTAATCACTGCGAAAGGGAAAGGCAAAGTATTTTTTGGAAGAGCTGGTAAAGCAATTTAACTGAAGTAGAAGGTTCAAATAAAAGATTGGATTGATTTAAAATAGATCAGATTGTGTCACTTCTGTATTTTAAAATCTTGAATAGATTAATCTTGCCTTTGTAATAAAATTTGAACTCTGCAGCATACCTACAAGATATTTCAGATGGGGTCCTGCCTAAAGCTCTGACCTCGTTCATGTCTTAGCACCAACCTTCTAGCTCATGCTGCACCAGCTGGATCTCATTTCTATTCCTTAACTGCTTCATGTGAAGTTACTTAGTAAATACTTGTCAAATTGACTGACTAGACGGCAAAATGAAGAGTCATACCATGTTAATTAGATATTTTTATTAATTTGGATTAAAAGAGAAAATTCTCCCCCTTCTAAGTAACTTTATGGAAGGGTTAAATTGACAACAGATGGTGTTCTGTAGTTATTTTTTGATCAGTAGCCTCTACACTAGCAACCCCAAATATACTTGAATGTGAAGATGAAAGTTGCAAAAATGGTCTGGATTTAGCCTTGAATAAATCCATAAATATAATTGCAATATTTCTTTCAACTACAAGCAGGTATTTTATAGTAGCCAATTTTATTTGACTGCCTTTTCTTCTTACCTTATAATTAAACCTTCTCATGAATTATCTGGTTTGGGAGAAAGGTAAATGTATTAGTCAGTCAAAGGGGTGCTGAAGCAAGATACCAAAAATTGGTTGGTTTTTATAAGGGTATTTATTTAAGGTAGGAGCTTACAGATACCAGGCCATAAAGCATAAGTTACTTCCCTCACCAAAGTCTATTTGGAGCAAGATGGCTGCCAATGTCTGTGAGGGTTCCGGCTTCCTGAGTTTCTACATTCCAGGTGCTTGCTTTTCTCTGGGTTCAAGATTCATTTCTTCCTGGGGCTGGCTTTCTCTTTCCTATACGTGCTAACTTCCTGGGGCTCCAGCTTAAGTCTTCAGCATCGAACACCAACATCAAAACTCCAATATCAGAAACCGGCAACTCTGTCCTTTGTCATGCCTTTTATCTCTGAGTCCCACCCCTTGGTGGGTGGGGACTCAATGCCCTAGTCATAACTCAATCATGCCCAGGTGGAGATCAGCTTATAAACATAATCCAATATCTATTTTTGAAATTCATAACCATATCAAACTGCTACAATAAATAATTAAATACTTTATGCTTGCTGGACCAACTCTGTGAAAACAGATGTCCATGTAAACATAGCAGGGGATGTTTTGCTTAAGTGTAAGCTAACTGTGATAAAGCTCCAGAGCATCTTTTGCAACAAAGACAGCTGGCCCATGACATGGGTGTTTTTTATCTATACAAAACTATACTTTCAGAAATTATCAGCTTATAACTCAAAACTTTTTAAAAAAATGCTGCTATATTCTGGTTGGGCACCAAGAATACAAATTAGTGAGACTCTGTAAAAACATGTTTTTCTTTGGATGACTGTTTGAGGGTCCTGGTTAGCTCTGGAATTGTATACTAGATTATGTATCTAGAATATGTGTTTTCTAGGATGAGTGCCTATACCTACAATCAGATTATCCAAGGTATGTGTGTCCTTAAAGTACTAAAAATTTATATATCTATAATTTATATATATATGTGTGTATATATATATGTATGTGTGTGTGTGTATATATAGGCTGTATGGTCATCTTAATCTGGAACTGAGGGATCATTTAGTGGATCTAGTGTGACAGATAATTGCAGTAATCTCACTGTATGAGGTAGATAACTTATATCTTGAGCTCAGAATAAGTAAAATAGATGTACTAAGTCCCCTCCCCCCCAAAATGGTGGTTTATGTCTTTCTGAAACATGATGATTCTACCCACCTTAACAAATTTCTAGCACTTTCTCCTCAGTGTAATAGTAATATTTCTAAAATACAAATCTAGCTGCATGATTCCTCTGATTATAACTTTCAATAGGTCCACACTCAGAATAATGGTTAACCACATTTAAAAAAGCCTTTCATGAACTTATCTCTGCTTAAATGTTGTACTTTCAACACTTATAAGCTCTCTTTCTCCATTTCTTCCCCTGGGTAATTCATCCTTCAAATTTTAGCTTATACTTCATATTCTAAAATTTCCTCCCTCCCAACACACACACACTCCCCTCTCTTTTCAGAACTTACTGGTTATTGAATCAAATGTGGTTTACTTGTCTATATTCTTTTTTTAAAAGATGTAGTTTTTATTTTTATTTATCCCTCTCCCCCCTTGCCACCTGTGCGTGTTGTCTGCTGTCTGTGTCCGCTGGTCTTCTCTTCTCTTTATGAGGCACTGGGAACCAATTCTGGGACCTCTCACGTGGGAGAGAGGCATTCAATCACTTAAGCCACCTCAGCTCCCTGGTCTGCTAGGTCTCTCACTGCCTCTGCTCTGGTCTCCCTTGTTGCCTCATCTTGCTGCACCAGGTCTCTGCAGCATGGACCAGCTTGCCTTCACCAGGAGGCCCCAGTAATCGAACCCAGGGCCTCCCATATGCTAGATGGAAGCCCAATCCCTTGAGCCACATCCACTTCCCTATATTCTTCACTAAACTCTAATTGTTATCAAACAGATCTTATCCACTATTAAAACCTTGGTACTAATGGCAATATTTAGTACTGAAAAGGTACTCAATATTGATGAATGAATAAATAAATGAATGTATGATTGAAAAAATGAACAAATATATTGTATCATTTGTTGTCAGCATCTAGTATCTTATGATGGTATGGCATCAGGCAGGATTATCTCCAGATTGTGTTTATCTGAAGTATGCCAAAGCAGAGTCCAATTAATGAGCTATTTATACTCCTAAAAATTTCTTTAAATTAACTGAGATAAGAATAACTTTTAGCATATTGTTTAATAAACCTTTTAAATCTTATCTTCATGAAAATTAATGAAAGTGATAAAGGTTTCCAAAGATGTCTTCTTTCCAAACTGTGTTTTTTCCATGCGATTCATTAAATTAATGTCTGCCCTGTTTTTGTTTTTTTTAAGATTTATTTATTTATTTCTCTCCCCTTCCTCCCCCACCCAGTTGTCTGTTCTCTGTGTCTATTTGCTGCATCTTCTTTGTCCGCTTCTGTTGTTGCCAGCAGCACGGGAATCTGTGTTTCTTTTTGTTGCGTCATCTTGTTGTTGTGTCAGCTCTCCATGTGTGGCACCATTCCTGGGCAGGCTGCACTTTCTTTCAGGTTGGGCGGCTCTCCTTACGGGGTGCACTCCTTGCGCGTGGGGCTCTCTTACGCGGGGACACTCCTGTGTGGCACAGCACTCCTTGCGTGCATCAGCACTGCGCATGGGCCAGCTCCACAGGAGTCAAGAAGGCCTAGGGTTTGAACCATGGACCTCCCATGTGTTAGACAGACGCCCTAACCCTGGGCCATGTCGGCCGCCCTGCCCTGTTTTTTATCACATCAGTTAAGGTGGTTTATACGTAAGCCATTATTCTGACTTTTGGGATCTCATCCTCTCCTTCTCTGCAACACATTTATAAAACACACAAAGAAAACATGTAATATAATTACAGCAAAATATTTCCAAGATTCATTGATTGAGAACCCATGAATTTAATTAGTGTTTGATAAGGGAAATAACTGGAGCCTAAAGTACATTGTGTTTATCTCTCTATTCCAACACAATATTATCAAACAACTTTGATATCAAAGTCTGAGTCTTATAAGAAAAAGGTATGTGTGTGCTAGGGAAGTTGGTTCAGAGGGAATAATTCTTATTAGTACCAGGCCCTTATCCAGGCTCCTAGGCATTTTGGAGGTACCTCAATTTCTTCATGGTGAAGTGGTGGCAAGAGATTTTGGCTTGCTCCATTCCATTCAGCTAAGTAAATGAATCAGTTCCAATAGAGGTCCTTAGTAGCATATAGATACACATTTTATAAGAACTTTTTGAAGAGTATCTAATGGATAATTGCATATACAGAATTTCTGAGCCCAAATATATTAAATTCATTAAAAAAATTTCACATCTCAGGTCTTAACTACCTGCCATGTAATTGATGTATAAGGGAAGAAAAAGATCAATCACAGATATGCACCATTCACATAGAAAAGAAGGAATTGTGTGCTGAAGGTTTAGATAATTTATCTCAATCTCTCTTGAGTCAAAGCTGAATTATTACTTTAAGTCCCAGAATACAGCATTGTTTTTTCTTCCTTTACTTAAAAGTATATTGATATAATGCATGTTATTAATGATAGTTTTGTCATGTTTTCATTTATTTAAAATGAAAAAGATATGTAAACCAGGATTGTTAAAATATATTAAAGTATCTGTCACAAGTAGATTATGTCATTTCCCCTACTTTGTTTTTATTATCTGTTCGATTAAGAGACAATAAAATTGACAATCTAAATGCTTGTGTTTAGACAAAAAGGGTGCATTGAATATAGAAACTGCCTTTTCAGAATTTAGTAAACATAATTTTTTTATTGTTTTTCAATGTAATTTTGGTGAAGCCTTCTGTTTCTTTGCATAATGGTTGGTTTGAAATATCAATGTGAGTATAAAAACTAAGCAAAAAAAAACTCCAGAAAGCTTCTCTGCTGGAGTATACAGAATTAGAACGTTGGCCAAGCGTTGACTTGAATCAAATTCAGAGAAAAATTACATGACCTGAAATACACAACCGTGTTGTAAGTATGAATCAGCCCTTCTGCTGTTGCTGCTGCTTTTTTAAAAAAATTTTCCTGTCAGGGACAGTTAGTTCAAGGAGGGATCTAAGACCTAAACTGATACTTCCTTTTAACTTATCAAAGAAGAAATTCAGACCAGTAAGTGTTATGGAAAATATAACTTGTCTGTGCAAGGTCATGTAACTATTTAGGGTTTGAGCTAGAACTGGAATCCTGCATTCTTTACTCTACATCTTTATCACAATGCATTGCCTCTTGTGAAAAATCTCTTCTGCCTAAATCTATATCTTCATGCTCCTGGTAAAATACATGAAGAGAGTGCTCAGAAAATACTTCCTTAACATAGCTGACTGTATTGGTTATCAATTGCTGTGTAACAAATTATCTCAACTTTAGTGGCTTAATCAGCAAATGCTTATTATCTCAAAATTTCTGTGGAATAGATATCTGGGCCTTTGGCTGGGCCCTCTGGGTCAAATCTCACAAGGATATAATCAAGGCTTGCCTGGGCGAGGATCCACATCCATGTTCATTCATATGGTTGCTGGCAGCATTCCATTCCTCACAGGCTGTTGTCCAGAGGCTGTTCTCAATTCCTTGACATGTATCAGTTCTTTGTTTTGTCGCCCAGCAGCTGACAACATGGCTGCTTGCTTCATATGTGTAAACAAGAGAGAAGCATCAGAGAGAAAGTGCAAGCAAGGGAAAAGTCATTCTTTTATAACCTAACTTTAGAAGTGCCACCACTTTTGCTGAAGTAAATCACTAGATCTAGTCCATATGCAGATGTGTAAATACCAGATGGTAGTGATCACTGGAGGCCATTTTAAATGCTGCTTACAACATTGACCAATATTGGGCTTATGGATCAGTGTCACTCCATTTGTAGGACTTACCATGGTTGCAATACAGGTAAACCTAAATAAAAACCCAAATAAAGCAAATATTGCAATAAAGGAATTTTTGGTTTCCCAGTCCATATAAAAGTCATGCTGATACTGCGCTGTAGTCTATTAAGTGTGCAATAGCATTATGCCTAAAAATGTACATACCTTAATTGAAAATACTTTATTGCTAAAAAAGGCTAACCAGAATCTGAGCCTTCAGCAAGTCATTATCTTTTTGCTGTTGGAGGGTCTTGCCTCAATATTGATGGCTGCTGACTGATCAGGGGTTGGTTGCAGATTGTTGGCATGGCTCTGGCAATTTCTTAAAATAAGACAACAATGAAGTTTGCTACATCAAATTTCCTTTCACAAAATATTTCTCTGTAGCATGCGATAGTATTTGATACACAGTAGAACTTCTTTCAAAATTTGGGTCAATCCTTTCAAACGCTGCCACTGTTTTTTCAACTAAGTTTACGTACTATTCCAAACCCTTCGTTGTCATTTCAACAGTGTTCACAACATCTTCACCAGGAGAAGATTCCATCAAATGAAACCACTTTTTTGGTCATCCATAAGCAGCAATGCCTCATTCACTAATGTTTTAGCATGAGATTACAGCAATTTAGTACCATCTTCAGGCTCCACTTCTAATTCTATTTCTCTTTCTATTTCTACCACAACCTCAGTTACTTCCTCCACTGACATCTTGAACCCCTCAAAGTCATCCATGAGGATTAGAATCAACTTCTTCCAAAATTAATGGCGTCTGGAATGGTGAATCCTTTCCAGAAGGTTTTCAATTGACTTTGTCCAGATCCATCAGAGGAATCACTATTGATGGCAGCTATAGCCTTACAAAATGTATTTCTGTAATAATAAGACTTGAAAGTTGAAATTTCCCCTTGAGCCATGGACTGCAGAATGGATATTGTGTTAGCAGGTATGAAAATAATATTCATCTGGTTATACATGTCCATCAAAGCTCTTAGGTGACCAGGGGCATTGTAAATGAACAGTAATAATTTAAAAGGAATCTTTTCTTTCTGAGTAGTAGATGTCAACAGCAGGTTAAAAATATTCTGTAAACCATGTTATAAACAGATGTGCTCTCTCCAGTCTTTGGTGTGCCGTTTGTAGAGCACAGGTGGAGTAGATTTAGCATAATTCGTATGGGCCCTAGCATTTGCAGAATGGCAAATGAGCATTGGCTCCAACTTAAAGTCACTAACTGCATTAGCCCCTAACAAGAGCGTCAGCCTGTCCTTTGATGCTTTGAAGCCCAGCATTGACAAATCCTTTCTAGGTATGAAAGTACTAGATCACGTCTTCTTCCAAAATAATGCTGTTTTGTCGACATAGAAAATCTGTTGTTTAGTGTAGCCACCTTTATCAATTATCTTAGCTAGATCTTCTGGATACTTTGCTGCAGCTTCTATATTAGTATATGAGAACTTGTGCTTTGCCTTGAAGTTTCATGTTATTGAGACAGCTTATAGCTCAGCTTGACACTTTGCTTCTGCAGTATCCTCATTTCCCTAATAGTATTGAAGAGAGTTAAGGCCTTGCTTTGGCTTAAGGAATGTTGTGGCTGGTTTGATTTCTATCCAGACCACTAAAACTTTCTCCATATCAACAATAAGGCTGTTTCACTTTCTTATCATTTGTGCATTCACTGGAGTAGTTCTTTCAATTTCCTTCAAGAACTTCTTTTTTGAATTCACAGCTTGGCTGTTGGGTACATCAGGCCTAGTTTTTCATCTGTCTTGGCTTTAGATATGCCTTCTTCACTAAGCTTCATCATTTCTAGCTTTTGATTTCTAGTGAGAGATGCATGACTCTTCCTTTCATCGGGACACTTAGAGACCATTGTAGGGCTATTAATTGGCCTAATTTCAATATTGTGTCTTAGGGAGTAGAGAGGCCCAAGAAAAGGGAGAGAAGGGGTTGTTGAACAACCAGTTGGTATGTCGTCAGAACACACACAGCATTTATTAAATTCGCTGTCTTATGTGGGCACAATTCGTGGTGCCCCTAAGCAATTACAATTATAACATCAAAGATCACTGATCACAGATTGCCATAATAGATATAATATTAATGAAAAAGTAGGAAATATTGTGAGAATTACCAAAATGTAACACAGAAACATGAAGTGAGTACAGACTGTTGGAAAAGTGGTGCCAATAGACTTTTTAGATGCAGGGTTGCCACAAACCTTCAATTTGTGAAAAATGCAGTATCTGAGAAGTTCAATTAAACAAGGCAAAATGAAAGAAGGTAAGCTTGTACTACATGAGTGGGAAGATGAGTTGAGGGAGAGGCAATTGATTTTGATTTTCTTTCCTATTTGTCTCATTTGTATGGTTTTTTATTAATGGCTTACTCCTTCCCTTGACTGTGTTCCATGAATGCAGATGCCATTTATTGCAATTCCCTGTTATTCGCCTCCACCCCCCAACACATGTACACAATTATATTTCCAGGTTTTCTCATTAGTGAATTTCACTAATAGGAATATAATAAGTATTTTATGAATAGATTGGATTGTCCTCCAGAGAATCCTATCATTGCAAACAGATAGCTTTTGTGAGCAGAAGTTTATATATAAAGCTGAAAGCCCAAAGACATAAAAGCAGTTCCATAACTCATTAGGAATCTTTGGTGCTTTTGTGCTTAGACATCACACACCTCATGAAGCATATAATAAACACCACATGATCATGAAACTTATGCAGTCAGGAATAGACAGACTGGGAACGGATGCAGCTCAAGTGGTTTTGTGCCTGCTTTCCATGTATGAGGTCCTAGGTTCAATCCCTGTTACCTCTTAAAAACAAACAAACCACTGAGAAAAACAACTCTCACTGGGGAGTGGATATAGCTCAGTGGTTGAGCACCTTCTTCCCATGTACGAGGTCCTGGGTTCAATCTCTGGTACCTCCTTAGGGAAAAAAAATAGGCAGGCATTTGAATGCAAGGATATACTATTATTTAATCACTCACTCATCCACCCAATAAATTAGTGCAGAAATTTTTGTCACTTATGTGTTTTGAGGCTCATCAAATGCTTTATGTGGTACACAGAGAAATATAGAAAAAATTTTCTGGATGTAAAAGAATTTACTAATAATCAGGGAATTAAGACTAATATATGAAAAGATAACTCAATTTATGCTTATATTTAAATGTCAAATGAGTTGAAAGGATAAAATGATGTCAAAGGGGGAGGAGAGTTTTCAGATTTACTGATCAAGAAAGACTATATAGAGGTTCATCTGCATTTTCATGGAGAGCTACAATTTAGATGGCTATAGACAGGGGAAAAGAACATTTTTCTGAGAAAATATCATGGACAGCAAAAAGACCAACAGAGAAGACCAATAAACTTTAGAGGAATAATGAAAAAAAATTTTTGACCGTGAGGCAGGAGCATTAAAGTTCTTCCTGTTATCTCCGTTTTGAAAGGCTGAAACTTAATGGTCATGAAAAATTCTTGTTCTGAAGATATTTGACTCTGACCTATCTCTAAGATGCAAGGATTAATAAGCAACCTCAGGTAAATTTTTGAAGAATTCTCTAGATTCTTAGTGCCTTTCTGAATTCTGTTTGCATTAAATCCTCTATAGCACCCATTCAGTCTTTTCTGACTCAGAATTAACTTTTTTACCTCCTTCTTCTCATTCATCAAATTTTGGCCAATCTCAGTTATTTTAGGAAGTAGATAAAACAAATTCAGACTGGGGTATGAATGAGTGATATCCCAGTGTGGCAGGTGGTGATGAGGCATGGCCAGAAGGCAGGAAGAGAAGACACTGCCAGTGGGAGTGGTGAGTGGAAGTCATCTGAGGCATGTCACATAGGGACAGTCCCAGTCTGGACCTGGTGGTAAGCCAGCAGGCACCTCCCTTCTCCCTGTCCTGGCTGCACATTGTTCTCTCTCAGCTGTAATTTGTGGGGTTACCTCTGGCTTTGCATCAACACCCCTTTGGCTGAATAATACAGAATTTGGTCCTGGAGAGTGGGATCATGCCTTAGCAATTACGAAAATGCTGGAACAGTTTTATAAATGGGTAAGGGGAATTTTTTTGGAGGAATTATGAGATGTTTGATAGAAAAGGCCTAGAGTGGTTTGAAGAGACTGTTGGTAAGAATATGGATGCTAAGGAGACTTTTTATGAGGCCCTAGGAATAAATGATGAAACTATTATTGGAAATCAGAGGAAAAGTGATCCATGTTTTAGAGTTACAGAGAAATTAGCAAGATTGATTCCTGATGTTATATGGAAGGCAGAATTTGAAAATGGCAAGCCTAAACATTTAGCTGAAGAACTTTCCAAAGTAAACTTGGAGAAGATGGTTTTGCTTTTCCTTGCAGCTTGTAGTAAAATACTAGATGAGAGAGCTAAACTGAGTAATTAATTGCTGGGTACAAAGAAACCAGAAACTGATTCCAGAAATTCCAAGCATCTGGAAATGAAGTCTGCAGATGATTGTATACCATTTGAGGAAATAACTAAACTTGGAACTTATAAGTCAGGATTGAAAATTCAATTATCCAGGAAGGACTTCTGGAAAGTCTTACAATCTGATGGTTTGGACCCCCTGCTTTCTGCATGCTAAACCAACAGGATTTTTGAGAGAGATGTATGAACAAAACCACTGCCAGCCTGGACTAAAAGGGATATGTAGGGGAAAGATGGAAGGGAAAATGAATTTAAGAGGAAAATCATGGAAGCTGAGATCTGGGATTAAGACATCTCCTTGGGCCAAGAGAAGATCACCCAGTTGTACAGAAAGGGTGAGTCTTCCCCAGCAGTTGAAGAGGATGGATGTTCCTTCCTGCTGTTCAGGTAGAGTTTTGCCACCCCAGGCTACAGAGAGGGTGGAGCACATTCCCCAAGGGCTAGAGAAGGTAAAGCCAACACCTCATAAGTCTGAGAGGGGTAGGCCTGTCCTCATGGATTAGGGAATTCCAGGTTGCCAATTCATTGCTCTGAGAGGGTTGGGCTGGTAAGCCAAAGAATAGGGAGGATGTTCCCTCCATCTCACCATAGGAAGGGGGTTAAGAGATCAGGGAAGGTGTGGCCATCACTCCAGTGACCTTGGAGGGTGAGGTCTGGATGCTTAATGAGGGTGAAACCAAGAAAATGGCCTTTGGGCAAGCCTATGGAAAGGGTGTGACCCTATGAGGCCCCAAGAAGAAGAACCATCATCCTCAGAATGACTCTCAGACCTTGAAGTCTAATGAAGTATGCCATGCCAATTTATGGAACTGTAGGGGACCCAACTCATGTTTCCCTTCAATTTCTCCTTATGGTAATGCAAATGTTTATCTTTTGTCTGTCCCTTTGTATATTGGAAGCAGATAAATGGTTTTGTAAGTTTCAGAGATCTACAGCCAGACGAGTTTGCCCCAAGACAAACTATTTCTTTAAATTGATTGTGATATGATTTTATCTTAATATTTTTATTCATTTAGGGTTTTTTACTTTTAACATTGTAATGTCTTTTTGGAATTCAGAGGGTAGAATGTGGCAGTTTGATATTGTTTATGAATTCCAAAAATAGATATTGGATTGTGTTTTTAAACTGCTTTATTCCTCTGGGCATATTAGATTGTATTAGATTCAGAGGTTTCATTTTCACTTTATTAAATCAGGATTAGGGTTTTTATTTGACCATGTCATTAGGGTGCCTCGGTTTGAGTCCCTTTTCCCCCCTCCCCCTTGTGGGCTATATAAATGGATGCTCAATTAAAGTCAGAGAGATAAATACATGGAGAAGGAGAACACAGTTTAGTTTTGAACACTGGTGCCCCAGGAAGAGAGCCAAGCTATTCACCTGATACTTTGCAGCTGAAGATACCAGAGCCCTGAACAACTGAGAAAGCCTGGAAAGAAATGAGCTCTGGGGAAAGAGATGAGACTTATGCTAGCCAACAGCTGAAATCAGAAGAATCTGGGACCACGGAGCCTTAGGAGAAAGAGAAAGGCTGAACCCTCACAGAGACAGGCAGCCATCTTTCTCCAACACGTGGCAACAGACTTTGGTCATGAAGTAATTTATGCTTTATGGCCTTGTGACTGTAAGCTTCTCCCACAAATAAATACTCTATAAAAGCCAACAGATTTCCGGTATTTTGCATCAGCATCCCTTTGGCTGACTAATACACCCTGGAATCATCTTGGAATGTTTAAATTTAAAAACACTCCAGAAAGAGGATTAATGCCATTTATTACTTTAGGAAAATAGAAACCTACCAATCATTTGTAGAGTCAGGAGGGAGACCAATAGGCATGTGTCCTCCTCTTTTTAACTTTTGGTTTCTTCAAAGGGACCACATAGTGGTTTCCGTCCAGTCCAAGCATCACATTCAGCTGAAATTACTTTTGCTTTTTTTTTTTTAAAGATGTAGTAGGAAATGAACCCAGGATCTTGTAGATAGGAAACAGGTGCTCAACCACTGAGCCATGTCTGCTCCCCAATGAAAGTAGTTTTTTCCACTTGTTTTGTTTTTAGGTGGCAATGAGGATCAAGCCTTGTACATGGGAAGCAGACATTCAAGTACTTGAGCTACATCAGCTCCCCTACTATGTTTCTTGAATGCAACTTTTGTAGGTACCTACCCTGCCCCATGTCTAGGCCTGGAGCCTGGAGTAGTAATTTGCTAATTAATGAATTGGGTAATAATGTGTTGGTTGGACACCTTTCAATAGGTAACATGGAAAGGTCTGAAGATCACGTTGTGTAGTAGCCTAAAGAAGTGCAGAGTCAGGTCCAAAGTATTTCAGTTTAATAAAAAAGTTTTGAGAACTTTTTGTCGACCAGGTTCTAGGCCAGGCTTTAAACATTCAAAGTCACTTAAGATACTGCCATGCCCGCTGCTTCCTCAAGATGAAGGAGAAGTGTAAGCACAGAATTACAAGGCAAATTTGATTAACAGCAAGGTAAACTTGATCAACAGTGTGTTCACTGATCACTCACCTTACTCTCTATGGGCTTCACCTGTTCAGCTGGGATGTCAAGTTAATTGAACTTGCTCAAACCGCTACCCAGAATCAACCCATGTGGTTTGTTTTTCATACTATGTGGCTTGATTTTATGATCAGCAAAACACAGACATACAAAAATTAGAATAAATAGATGATTAAGCTCTCCTTGTTTCTGATGTTAACTGGGGCTGGGTTTAGTGCAGAGATTTCTCTGAGGGTGTGATGGAAGCTGTGCACATGGACAATGCACAACTTCACTGGGAGGGGGTATGCGTGTAACACAGTACAGGGCTTAGCCAGGGGCCTGCACTAGGCTGTGATGTAATTTTATTTCTGAGTAACCTGAGGCTCCATATCTCTACAGCACTTTTTTTCTAACTCACTGATTTACAGTCTTTTCTAGTTAGCTTGCTAACCTTGACTGAAGGGGATCTGTGATAAGCATTATTAGCTCTGTAGTGGCATCAAGGGACACTGAAATGCAAGGAGGAAGGTGACTAGCCATATATCATGTTGCAGTCTTAGAGAGGATTCCAATGCACAAAGCAATCATCTCGCGTGCTAATCCTTTGAAGCCACTGCTAAGGTCTGAGAGTTCAGTAATCACAGAAAATAATACGGTCCTGTTTTTTCTATGGAGAATCTCATGGTTGTTATCTGTAGTATATAAATAAAGGGGGGGGGGGAACCTTTCACTGTGTATATGAATTGACATTGTATTTTTCATTCCTGAAATAGCAAAGCCAACCAGTGTAGAACTGTGCTGACTTTAAACAAATTATAAAAGGGAGGTTTGGCAGTTCACATTATTATGATATTTATTTCCCCACTCTGCATACAGTACCACAGGTACCATGAGATCTGAAGAAATGATAATTGCCTTGCTGAGAGAGTGTTTTTAGGGAGCAAGATGGAATAACCCATATTTTTACTCTTTTAAATGAAATATGTAGTTATTGCCCCCCCCAAATGCTTTCTTTTATTTCACCTAAAGTATGATGAACATATTGAATTTTAGCATTACAGCTTTTTGCCAACTTCTCTAGCAGAGTTGCCTATAAGAAAATTTGAAAATAATTTTCTTTTCCTGTATCTCAAAATCCTAACTCTAGAGATCATCCTGCCAAATACTCATTTTGGTTATGAGGAAACAGAGCCTCAGGAAGGTTAAGCAACTTGCCATTGAGCATACAGCTGTTTTTATTTTATAGTATTTGTGTGTGGGCATGTGTGTGTATGTGACTGATAAGCCGCCTTCTTTTCATTCCAGCACTGAGCAAAGATTCCAAACCCAAAAGCAAAATAACACTTGCTGCCTCATGTACTACTTTCACTCAGACTATGCCTGCCACAAAACTGGTTAATTAAACAAAAAGCAATTGGTAGAATCTAGTGTTGGAAGTGACTACTATTCTAACTGAGCTTATGGGTACAATTGAAAAAAGCCAATTGTTGAAATGGGCATTACAAGATGTAAGGCTAGAGGGTGCTTTCCTTTTAATAGTGTTCTCTATTAAATTAAAATGACTCTCAAGCTCCATCCTGTCTTCTCAAACTGTTGCATGTCAGATGAGGTAAATGTCAAACAAACCTAAGGTTTAGTTCTCTTTCTTATTTTCTTTCTTTGTGACTTTGGATGTAATGCTGTAAAATGTTATAATTATTATTATTTTAATTATCATGTCATTAATTTGTTCTCTTTTTGGACTGTCATATCTTCTCTTTATATTTTTTATAAAAGTAAAAAATGTAGATAACCATGGGAACTGTTATAGATCTTTAAAAAGTTGGGAAGTAGAGTGTAAACCAGGAAAGATGGAGGGGACATATCCATGTTGGGGAAAGAAAATGGTCTTTGTTTTCCTCTGGATGAATAAAAATAGTAACACCAAAATAATGACAGCTACCATTTATTATGTGCTTATTCTGTGTAAAATTAATAATTAAGAATATTTTATAGGGAGCAGATGTGGCTTAAGTGTTTCCCACATGGGAGGTCCTGGGTTTGGTTCCCAGTGCCTCCTGAAAAAACAACAACAAGCAAAACATACAAAAAAAACAACTCAGGGGAACTGATATGGCTCAGTGGTTGAGCACTGGCTTCCCACACATGAGGTCATGGGTTCAATCCCCGGTACTTCAAAAAAAAAAAAAAAAAGAATGTTTTATATATCAGCTTATTTAATCCTCATGATAAATACTACAGAATTGTTGTTACTCCATCTTTCAAGACATTGGGGTTCAGAGTTTTAGGTGATTTGCATAAGAGCAATTAGTTAATTGCAGAGTTTGGATCCCACCCAGATGTGTCTAATTTTAGTTAATTAAATATCTTTTTTTATTTTGCTGTAGCATTCTAGACTAGAAAGATGAAATCAGAAGTTCATAGGGCTTAAATTCTGACATGCTCGGCTGCATCAAAGTCACAACATTCTACTGGCCTGCCGTACAACTCCCAGCATTGCTCTACTAATGAACTAAGGAAAAACTTATAATAACATCAGTGCAAAAATAAGGATTTTTCATTAAGTAGTATGCAGCAATTATTTACTTATAGGAAAAAACATTCCCTACTTCAGAACAAAAATAAAGTAGGTAGGTTAAAATCCTCAATTAGAAACAAAAGTATCTATAATTTAATTTTTAGTGAAAAACAAGAGAATATTCTAGTGACCTAAAATAGAGAATAATATCTTAAAAAAGAAAAAAGCCATAAAGGTGAAGACTAATAAATCTGAGTAAAATGAAAATGATTATTGTATGGAAGGATATTGTAAATAACATGAAATGGAAGACACTGAGACACATACATAACACATACATATACAACAAAGTTTTGTACCCAGAACATACAAAACACTCTTACAAATAAAGAAGAAAATGATAGTAACACAATTGAAAAATAGGTGAAACGTATTTTACCACCCCTACCTCAAAATATGTACAAAAATCAACTCAAAATGGATCAAAGACTGAAATAAAATTATAAAACTATAAAATTCCTAGAAAAGATACTTAAAACATTTTCAGGACCTTATGTTAGACAATAGTTCCTTAGAATTTACAGCAAAAACAAAAACACTAGCAACAAAAGAAAAAAACAATAAATGGGATTTGATCAAAATTTTTAAATATTGTGCATCAAAGGACTTTATTGAGAGAGTAAAAAGATAACTTACAGAATTGGAGAAAATATTTAGAAATCATATATATATGATAAGGGTTTAATGTCCAGAATATATAAAGAGCTCCTACAAGTCAACAATGAAAGGACAAAAAATGAGCGAAGACTTGAATAGACATTTCTTCAAAGAAGATATTTAAATGGCCAATAAACACATGAAAATATGCCTAACATCATTATCTACTAGAGAAATGCAAACCCAAACCATGATGAGATACCAACTCACAGCCATTATAATGGAAAATAAGTGTTTGAGAGGATGGTGAAAAATAGGAACTTTTGTACATTGTTGGCGAGAATGTAAAATGTTGCAGCCACTGTGGAAAATGATTTGACCATTAATCAGAAAGTTAAATATAGAATTATCATATAATTCAGCAATTCTACTTCAAGGTATATACCCAAAGGAATTGAAAGCAGAGACTTGAACAGATAATTTCTAAACCAATGTTAACAGCCTTATTCAAAATTGCTAAAAGGAGGAAGCAACTCAAATGTCCATCAGCAGATGAATGGATAAACAATATGTGGTATATATATTCACTGGAATATTACTTGGCCATAAAGAGGAATGAAGGCCAAATGTATGCTTCAAAATTAATGAACCTTGAAGACATGCTGAGTGAAAAACATCAGACAAAAGGATAAATATTATATGATCTCACTTATATAAAATAAGTAGAATAAGCAAATTTATAGAGTCAGAAACTAGAATACAGGTTACCAGGGGCCTTGTCAGGATGGGGAATGGGGAGTTAGTGCTTAATTGGTATGCATTTTCTGCTTAGGGTGATGAAAAAGTTTTGACAATGAATGGTGTAGATAGAGACACAACTGTGTGAATGTAATTAACACACTGAATTGTATATTTGAAAGTATATTGTATATAAGCTACCAGAATTAAGAAAATAAACATGGAACTGAACAACAACAATAGTGTCCCCTAATGTAAGTATGGACAATAGTTCATAGTATTATTATAAAAATATTATCAGTTGTAACAAAAATACCATAAAAATGCAAAGTACTAATGTGTGAGTGTTTATATGGGAACTCTGTACTTTCTGAATGGTTTTTTTGTAATCCTGCAACTGCTCTAATTAAAAAAAAAGGTATTGCATAAGTTAGAGCTTCAAAAAACCAGATAAAAATGTATTATTTTTTTACATAAAGGAATACAAGGTAAACAGTGACAAACCTCAGTGATTAACTTAAAGCTGCCAGTTTCACTCTCATTAGGGAATTATAGTCCTTTTAGTTTGTTGCCTCAGTCATCCTCCACGTTTGATTTCTACTTATGATCCAAAATGACTGGAAAAGACCCAGGAGCTCAGAGAGGATCCCACAGAAGCTGAGAGAGAAAGCCATGAGAGCAAGAAGCTGAAGTCAACATTACCTGGGAGAAAGAAAGCCATAGAAGAAGCAGCCAGATGCAGAAAGCAATGGAGCCTGGAGAAAGCAGATACTGGCAGATGCCATCTTGGTGCTCTGCCATGTAACAGGAGTCCAGGATCACCAGGAGCCGTGTCTTTGGGGAGAGAGCTTAATCTAATGCTTTGATTTGGGCATTTTTTGTCAGCCTTGGAACTGTAAGTTTAAAGGTTAATAAATCCCCGTTGTAAAAGTCAACCCACTTTTGGTATATAGCCAAGGCAACCTAAAACCTAGGGACATAAAATAACAGAACTTTTTAAAAAATTACTTATGGAAGTTTGTAATCAATTCAAACACTTTGACAAGCATTTTAGCAATATTTATAACACCAAAAATGCATTCACTCCTCAATCAAGCATTTCCAGTTTTATTTAATGTTCTCTGACACATGCCATTGCTGTGTTATGTATGTGTATGTGAATCACAAGACATTTATCACCTTAGAACTTTATTTTGTATCAGAATGACAGATATTTTACCAATGAATAAAAAACAGTCCCATAAACCTAAGGCAATCATTACATTCCCTTCTGCAATAAGATGTGTACAACTAAATTTTGTATATTACTTTTACATAGGGTTTGCTCACTCTGACTTCTGGTTCCATCCCTGTAAGTTTGTTTCTTGGAAGTTAGTTTTCAAAGACTTTTCCCTGTGCAAAGCAAAAGATAAAAACCATAGGAAAAAAGTTAAGGAAGAAAAGGACATAAACCATAGATTTCATGGAACCAAGTATATCTGACTTTAGATTTATCAATCCATCAATGACCCTTTAAATTTACAGCCTTTCTAGCTTTTTATATAACAAATGATCTTGTGGTATTAACATTTAGACCAAATGTTTTAAAAACATTTCTTTGAAGGGAGGATGTAGCTTGGGTAGTTGGGTGCCTGCTTCCCATGTATGAGGTCCTGGGTTCTATTCCTGGTACCCCTGAAAAACACAAACAAACAAACAAACAAAAAACCATTGAAAAAAAAGTAATAATTAATTTGGGAAAAAGTCATTCTTTGAAAAAAACCTGATATTTGATTTGGGAACTTTACTAAGTGTTGGCTGGAAGTGAGACATCTATTGTCTAATAGTATATTATTGATGTCAGAGAAGTATCTGCAGACAGAGCAATTTACATTCATAGCAGCAGATTCTTAAATTATGTGAAGAAAAGAACTGTACTGTTCTTTATCTGAAATTATGCCAATTGCATGGCATAATTTCAAGACTGAATGTTTCACTATAAATTTAGGTTTTTCAAGTTCATTTTTTTATGTTGTCAGTAACTGCTCACATTGATGATGAATCATGATCACATAGTACAGTTGCTTGGCCAGACTCTTGATAGAGTAACAGCTAGCAACTATAATAGCAGATTCCATAAGAAAAACCTAAACATTTTATACTTTAGTTGGTAGGCTATTGATGCTTCTTCAACAAGTTTTGGCATTGTTATTTTTGCTCAGCAGAATATATTCTTAGTCAATGAAAGGGGCTAAAAGACTGTCACCCAAAATCTGTTTGCTATAGAACTCACGAACTTCATGTGCCAAAGAAAACTCAGTCAGATTAGAGTGAAGATTTGGTTTACTAAGGAAACCAAAAGGAACCCTACCCTAGTGGTTTATAAGAAACAAAATTGTAGGAAGTTGGAATTAGTTTGGATCGTAATGGTTATCAAACCCAAAGCAAACCAACACATTGAGTATTCATATTTGTTAGGTGTTGTCTCAATAATTTTTAATAACCTCTGGTAACCATGTGGTAGGCATGATTATCCAGATTCAAACATGATAAATAGCTCAGTCATAGCCAACTATAAGAGCAGAGGTGGAGCTCTCACTTTTTGTTTTTCTGTAGTGGACTTTTTATATAACTTGAGAATTTGTCATTTCTAAGTTTCTCTACGTTCAAAAAGAAATTTATGAACATCTTGTGCATTTCTTAGTATCATTTACAGGATATTAATTCACCCCACTAGATCTTCCTCTTCGAATTATCAAACCAGAAATGTGATTAGCTCTTCATGGTAAACTGTAGGATCTCCCAACAACATAACTTTGTCAAAGCTTATACCAGGAAGCAAATGCTTTGGAGGAAAAATAAATCAGATTTAGTCTCTCGGTAATTTTGAACAGGCTGAGCTTCATTTTCCTGTTTTATTAGTCTATCTGTGTTTCTCTTTTTATACCAGTACCACATTTAAATTTTTTTTTTCAGTGGCTTTAGAGTACATTTAAATATCGAGTAAAGCAACTTTCTGTTTTCCATTTAATGTCCCTCTCTTTCAGAATACACTTGGCTATTTTGGTTGAATTCTTTCTTCTATAGTAAATATTTTTATAGTTCTAAATACAAATCAGTAAACAAATATACCTTGGGGTTTTAATCAGACTTGAGTTAAATGAATATTAATTTGGGGGAGAGTTGGATTTTCTATTACAGACTTTCTCATCCAAGAACATATTTCCAGTGGTTAAATTTTACACTTCATCATTCAATAAGATTGTATATATTTTTTTCATTCTTACAAATTGAATACTTTATTTCATTTGCATTTCCAACTGCTTACTGCCATTAGGAAATACTTTGATTGTGTATATATCACCATCCTTGTTCTCTTACTAAATATAATAGTTTTAATAGAAGCTCATAGGAACGTAGATGAAGGAAAAATTTATTAAGGATATTCACCTAGACTTTGACAAATCATGTCTGAAAGAGGGTATTTCAATAAAGAGACCTTGGTCAAGAGTTTTACATACTTACAAGAGGTAAAGGAAACCCAGGACCAAGAAAACTGAAATAGGCTTGGACCACTAGAGTCCATTTATAAGAGTACAGTTTCCATAATATACCAAATTGGATGTATTAAAGGGTTAATTTTTAAGTTAAAATTTTCTATAAATTTGTTCAAGTAGAATGGAAAGATATAGAATGGCAGCTAGAGAGTGAGAAGTATAAAAGGAAGGATTTTCTTTCCTCCACAGGGAATGAAACTGTGGCTAGCTGAGAAAGAAGTTAGAGATGAGAGGTGATAATTGGGTGAGCAAATGCTTGAAAGCAAGTTTTAGGTAAGATTCCTATAATTATGCTTCATAGGTACGCAATATTTTAATTTATATTAGGTATATCAAGCCATACCATTCTCTTACTTATTTGACCTCAATTTTCAACTTGATTTTTCCAGTTGGAAAATGCATCAGTCGTGTGTATGACAGTTTTTGATTATTTCATAGATTATCTCTTGACATTTTCAGAATGACTTCTCTGATGTTTATACAAGTAATTACTTCTCAGATACAGGATACCAAATATACTTTGACTGTATCTTTCATTTTCTAATTGCTTTAATGTAACACAGATGCTTCACCTCAAATTTAGATCATCACCTTATATTAGATGGGGCATGGCCTATGCCAGGCAGCACATTTCTATGTATTATTTTATTTAATCTTCATAGGAATCCAATGAGGAAAAAAATACTGCTATCTTTGTTTAATAAATAAGAAAACTGAAACACAGAAATGTTACATACCTTGTCTAAGGTTACATAGATAGTAATAGTAGAGCTCCCATCCAAATTACCAAAGTTTTTTTCCAGCTTCTGTAATTTTAATCACTACAGAGTAAGTTGCCTATTTTGGAATTGTAAAATGTTTATAAATAATGAAAGAAAAAATATGCCTCATAAAATGGGACAAGTATGTTTAGAATATTGTGGTATATTGGAATATTTTTCAATAAATACAGGCATATTGCATGGAATTTCTCCCCAATTTGTGTTTTTCTTGTATAAGATTGTTGGTTTGAAATGATCAACTTTGTGGAACATATAACATTTGTGGCCAGTGTTCATATAGGAAAACTTGTGTTAATTTACCAAAAATGCAATACAACATTGTAGGAGAGTAATGTATGGCTAAGAGAGAAATGCATGGGAATCAAGTGGGACATGTGTATTCCAATTTTTCTTTCTATAGTGACCCTCTTTGTGGTATCTCTGTCCCATGGGAGACTTTTACATCTTAGCCTTACTGAACACTGGTGTACTCATGTGACTTGCTTCAACTAATGAAATATGGATAGAAATGATATGTGTAAATTCCAGGCAGAACTTTAAGAGCCAATAGGTGATTCTCCATGTTTTGTGTCTCCCTGCCAAAGATCATCAATATTTCAGAGAAACTTGATTCCTGGAAATAAGACAACATGGAGCAGTGTCTTGACAATATGAGGATTAACCTTTGCTATCATAACTCACTGAGACTGTGGGTCTCTTGTTATCCAGAATATTCTAATCTATTCTAATATAGAGTTATGATTAATTGATGTAATTGTTATTGTTTTGGCTTAAAATTACTTTTTGTGTACTTTCTGAGCATATTTTTGGAGATAACTGTAACTTAAGTGACCAAGTTCCTGAGTTCACTTGAGTTTTTGCTCAGACCATTAAATAGGTTTTAGATCTACAACCAATATTGTCATGATGATGAAATGTCCTGAAGAAACAAGTTTATATTGTTTTTTCATTTCTAGTGTCTTGTATTATTATTTTGCAAAGAGATATCAAATTGACCTACTTTATTTCTATCTTTGCTGCTTGTCTAAGATAAAGTTCATGGTTAAGTACTCTGTAGGATCTAAGCCCTCTCCCAATCGGAAGCAGAGTGGGCATCACAATCCCCAAATCATCAAGACAGAGGAATGAACAAGCATAAGGGGGCAATGCAACTATGGACTAAAGAAGACTTATTATTATTCTAGTAATGGAAGAACTTGTAACATTGATATTAAGACAGGGGTCACCAGAGGTTCTCACGGGAGGGAGAGGGAAGAATAGGTGTAACATGGGATATTCTTGAGACATTGGAATTGTTCTGCATGATACAACAAAGCTATTATACATTTTGTCAAAACAAAATTGTGCAGTGCAAAGTATAAACCAGAATGTATACTATAGACCATGGTTAGTAACAATGCTTCAGTATGTGTTGATCAATTGTAACAAATATACCACACTAATGAAAGTGGTTGTTAACAGGGGAAAGTGTGGGAGGGGGTAGGGATCGAGTATATGGGAATACCCTATATTTTTGGATGTAACATTTATATAATCTAAAGCTTCTTTAAAAATAAAGAAAATAAATAAAAAAACAAGTGCATTCCCACATAGTTTTATTTTCTATCTCAATAACATAATTCATCTAACTTTATTCCCAGAAGCAAAAATATTGGTGAATGAATAAACCAGCACTAGAGTGTTTAATAATGAGCTTTATATCATTATTAACAAACATTTGTTGACCACCTATCTACCTATTTTTTGGAGGAATCATTTGTAATTTTTTAAGTGTATAAATTTTGCTGCTTTTCACCTTTGAGCAGCTACAAAGAGTTCCCATTTGAGAAGCAGTTTGTTGATAAGATGTATTCATCAGCTAAAGGGGCACTGATGCAAAGTACAAGAAATCTGTCTGGTTTTATAAAGGGTATTTATTTGGGGTCAAAGCTTACAGCTACCAGACCCTAAAGAGTCCAATTTAAGGTGCCATAAGAGTACTTTCTCACCCAAAGTCATTTGCCATGTGTTGAGCAAGATGGTCAGTGATGTCTGAGAGCGTTCAGCCTTGCTCCTCCTCTTAAGGCTCTGTGGTCCCAGCTTCTTCCAAAATCAGCTGTAGGCAGGGATAAGTCTTGTCTCTCTCCTGAGCTCATTTCTCTCTGGGCTCAGGTGCTCTGCTCTCTCCACAAGGACAGCTGTAAACTATCAGGCAAATGGCTGGTCTCTCTTTCCAGGGCCTCTGCTGTGTCTAACGGAACCTTCTCTCTTTCTCCATGAACCTGCTTCTCTATATAGTTAGTTCCTGGGGCTCCAGCATTAAAACTCCACCTCTTTTCTCTGCTGTGTAGTTTTCTCTATAAATCCCTACCCATGAAGGGTCTGGGGACTCAACAGTCTACTGACATGAACCAACACAGCTCTAATCATAATTTAATCAAGTAAAAGTGAAATCTCTGAAGTTAATTCAATCTAATATTCCTAGAAGAACAGACTAGTTTACAAACAATCCAATATCTGTTTTTGGAATTCATAAACAATCCCAAACTGCTACATAAGTCATTTCTACTTCCAAATGTCTGGCCTTAAAATTTTGACTTGGAACTCAAATTTGAAACTGTCATTTTTTCTCCAATTTAAGATGTATGAAATGTTTATATTGATTGGCAGTTCATAGGTGGTTCTCTTGACATACCTAAGTGCCTTGAAGAAGGACTGCCTATCTTCTTGGGATGCCTAATACAGTCACCAAAGTGAATTGGATATGGATAAGAGATGGCTAGCTAGCTAGATAATAAATAGATAGATACATAGATAGATAGACAGGTAGACAGATGGTCAATAGGTAAATAGTTGATAATGTTGTTTATTTCAAATGGATGTGTATTATCTTTTTAAAAGTTTCCAGTGAGGGCAATCAGTTAAGAAGTATTAGGATGTTTATCTCGATTGATACTTTAGGCCAGATGGTAATGAAATCTTATGAGTAATCAATGTAGTGGTGGAAATTGATCTTAAATCAAAGGATCATACTTTTACTAATGACATATGGTTAATCTGTACATAGACTTTATTTAGGCTATTATTTTTACATATTAGAAGTAAATAACATTTGCTTTCTATAAGCTATTTCCTTTGATTTTGGACAATCGTAAAATTTTAAAGCTAGAAGGATTAGCATTATCTGGTCCAATCCTCTCTTTCATCATTTAGGAAACTAAAGAGCTAGGGGAATTGCCCAGGGTCTCATAGCTAATTAGAGGCAGGACTAGGAGGCCTGACCCTCAGTCCAGTGTTCATTTCTCTATATTACTAAACTGGTGCTCCTGTACAGATTGAGCATATGAGGAATATTTTATTATTGTTGACATTTCAGTGGGCACTTGAAGAAAATTTCCGGAGGAAAATAAAATATAAAGGGGAAATAAACAGAGGAAACTTGTTGCGTATGACTTACGATTAGAAAAGCGCCTTGTTGGAGGGATATGAGAAGTCATCCCATATGTATGCCAATGCAAACACGTGAGGGACAAGAAGGACAGAAGCCGGAGGGATATTGATAGTCTCTTAGCTTTGAAAACACACACTCGCAATGACTGAGACCGCATATCTGGCACACAGTATGTTTGATTAGGGCCACCTTCTCTCAAATATCAGGTTGGAAAGAATCAATTCAAACTAGATATGTCAGATCTGAACAGAAAGGGTAAAAGGTTAAAAAATTTTTAAGGTGACTCTATACACATAAGTTATATCATACCTCTAAAGCCAGGATATAAAATCATTGAAATTCTTGAATTCAGAAAGAATATAGGTTTATAGGCTAAAGGAATGTTATTTCCTCTCTCTTTCTGAACATTTGACTAAAGGACCCCATCTAGGCAATTATAAGTTGGTTTCTTCCCTACCCTCTAACATTGTAATAAAAATATACACATTATCTACTTTTCAGGGCCCTTGAGAGATTTAAATAAACTAACATCTAAGGTGGTTATGGAAAAGGTAAAGGACCATGTCAATTTTAAGTTAGTGTTTTTGTATATAACAGAATGGAATAGTTTATTGCTACTCTGAGAATTAATGGTTTTCTACCTGGAGTAGTAAGTAACATTAGCAGGTTATTTATAATTTATCTTGGTACAGGCAATTGTTTGTACAAGGTACACTGTTGAGAGGAAAACTAACTTTGAAATATGCTATAGATCTAAAAATTCCATATTTTATATAAATTTATAAATACTTTTAGAAAGTATTTCAATATAGTGAGATCATAGCTTTAGTTCTTGTTAAATTTAGTATAAAACACTTCTAATTAATTATTATGAAACCTCATTATTATACATCAGAAACAAAAAAATGGTTTAAAATAGTGATTGGTGTCCATTTGGAGGTTGAGGGTTCATAATAATTGTAGCCAGTTTTTATAAACTTATGGTGATGAATATTGCTATTGAATGAAATATTCTCTGGTTCAAATGTTGTTTTAATGATTTGCATTTAGTTGCTTTTTCTTTGATTATTGATGCCCTCACTTATTTGGGACCTGTTTGAACTTTATGACCCTGAACGTCAATACCATCTATAATATTAATTAGGAAGAGGTTTGCATAAGGCTATAAACTTTTATGATGTTCTTTTGAGATATCTTCATGAGAAAAGAATAATTTGAGGAAAGTCTGGTGATGATATGAAAAATATAAATTCTGGCCATTGTTATGTGGTTATAAAACAAGGACTAAGATATTATTTTTCTATTTCTTTGAGTTATTTATTTATATGAGCAGATATTTTTAAATATTCTAGCCATAGAATTTTGGACATTTAAAAAAATTAAAATTGGTCTTTTCTGAACAGAACACTAACAAATATTAGACAAAAGCTATTGATCATGCAAAAAGATATTTATTAAATCATGAGATTTTTCAGCAAGTAGGTGAATATTCATAATGGGTATAATTTTTGGTAGGGCATTCCACATTATTTTCTGTAGTAAGGGCTACAGAAATATTCATTGTGTATACCTCTCTCTCTCTCCACATGCACACATATGCACACACACAAATCTTCAGATTCTAATAATCTGCTCTTGAATGTTGTGTATTCATTTACCTACCTATTCATTCATGCAGTGATTCATTTATCTATTCAATATATTTATTTGTTAAACATGAATGTTTGGTCTAAAATATCTAAATTTCACATGCCTTTTATTTTAATGACTTTTTGAATTAAAAATATCTTTCTCTCAAACCATCTATTCATATCTGTATCATTTCCCAAATCATTTAGCACTTATCAATTGTAATATTTAATTAATTATCTTATTAAGTCTTGATATATTTCTTCCCAGCTGGATTCTGACTTTTTAAGGCAATTTAATGGTGGTATATATGATATTCATCTACTGAGTTATGTGGCAGTTTCCTAATGGATCCTATTATCAATTGCCATCTCATCATTTATCTAGTATTAAACTCTTTCTTGGAAATATACATTTTAAATTACATAGGTATACTTACTAGTCCCCAAAAGATAGTATGTTTATGCTTCATTTTACATTACACATCTTCTTGCAGATTCTAGTTTGAAGCTCAGTGCTTAGCTCCTTTGTAATGCCCTATGTTTTACTGAGAAATTAGTCTGCCATCAAGGTCATTCAGTGCAGCTCACTTATTTATTTATTTTTCCAGGCCTGTTATATATCAAGTATTCTATAATTAATGCTTGCTGAATGGATTCCTCTTTCAATAGACAGTAAATTCCAGACACACTTATTTTCTGAATATAGTAGACAGGCTTGTTGAGATGACTGTGAAAATATCCATGAAAAATTCTGCTTTGACATATTATTAAGGTGTCTCTAGTTTTCTAGGAGACAGGGTGAGAAAGGACGGAGAGAATCATGGAATTTAAAAGATATAATTAATTGAAATTCTAGTAAGAGTCAGTAGGTCTGGGTGTCATTCATCACACTGATTTGATATGAAGGATGTGGGACTTGAAGGTTAGGCAAGGTGAGGTAGGAATTTCATGGGAGCAATGCTTTTCTTTATTCCCTTTTGAATGAAAACAGTTAAACCATAATAAGAAAAAGAAAAGAAATAATGTCAAGTCTTTAAAGAGGCTACACTCAGTGACACCAAATGCTGTCTTTGGTTCATCTTTTAATTCTTTTATTAATATTATTATTTTATATGGATGAATTATACATTTAAAATATAGCTAGACAAAAACAGGATTAGTCAAAAACATTATTTAAATATCTTAAAATCATGATATTTCCATGAAAGGATACATGTAAATATTTACTAATCAAGCTACCATACTATTTAGCAGATTGAAAGACATATTGATACGGTTGTTGGTGTTTTAGGAGGTCAAGGCATAACATCACTCTCTCATTGCTTGTATTGGGAAGCACCAGCAAAATAGACATAGGAATTAGGAAGACTGGAAAAACATGACTTGGCTTGTAGCAAAGAGAGCTTGTAAGTACTTCACGCATGAATTTAACCTATCAGCCTAGTCATCGGCATTACTAGAAAGTCACTAACCTCCTGTCTGGGAATCTGGTTGTGCAAAATTTAAGGCAAGGAAGTGTTTGCCCTAGGATTTTGTCTAGGTTTTTGACTATGCTGCAGGAATGAATTTCAAGAGCATGCTGGGTGAATTAGGCCAGTAATTTATTCAGGTAGGGAGGGAAGAGAAATGGGAGAAATAACAGACCATGGGTTCCAGGTGAAGAGGAAGGGGTTGAAAAGTGACAAAGTGGGCTGAGTTACAGACTACAATTTCCCATTATAGATGATAAATGCCCAGGTTTTACTTGCATAGTGGTCCAAGAAGGGGGAGAAGGTGGTCAGAGTCAGGGTCCAAAGGCAAGAGAGAACTCAGATTTTGCCCCTGCTTTTTGAACCATTAACTATAGCACCCCTTTGCTAATGGCAGGGGAAGAGTTCCAGCTGTTTACTGTTTTGATTGATTATTCCTCACATCAATCCCCCAAGAGGGCCCAATGATAAAGTCCTTGGGGAATATGTGGGGTTTCTCCTGGCTTCCAGATGCAGTCTTGTACTGAATGGCAGAATCTTGGGGGTGGGAGGGCATCTTCCAGCAGCTATCTTGGAACTGTTGATGTCCACATGGACTTCTTGACAGGTTCCAGATAGATTGATTCCCTATCTTACTAGCCATCTTAAGAAGGGCAGACATTATGGGCTTCCCTGTACATAGTTCTCTTTCACAATGAAAAAGAGAAGTAGCAGCATGCTGAGTTCCTTCTTACACCTTCTTCCAAACTCACCAATCAGTGAGTCATTTGTCATCCCTGCAGAGGAGTGAGTAAAGGATGGGATAAAGGTCAGGAATATTGCCTTTGGGAAATCCTGCTCCCTGGGTAATAGAGGATATGTGCAGCCTTTTACTTATTTTAAAGTCTTGGAGACCTGGTATGGATTCAACATCTATTAACATTTAAATAGTGTGCTATATTATGTTAGGTACTTAGATTTATAAAGAAGATTATTAGTTTAATTTCTGTCACAAGATTTACAGAATTTACTTCACTTATTTAAGGTAAGATGTATAGTAACTTTTCACAAAAGTGGAACTTCTGAGCTGATTTTTCTTTATGTCTTTGCTCTTTGTTGGTGGGGTTGGTGTGGGGATATAAAATATTTGCTTTGCTATTTCTTACTGTGGAGGAAAATTTTAGCAAAATTACAAAAATACATTTTTAAAGTAACAGCTTTAATACAAATATTTAGTATGCTAATTGACAATAACTATAACTACCAGTAAAGCAGGCTTAACATTTTTCTTGCAATGTTTTGTTGGTTAAACTGATGATGCAATATGAGTGTTTAAAAAAATCTACTTTCAAAGTATCCTGTAAACTAAATAGGATGCATATTCCCAGTAATTAATCCAAAGACACCCCATGGGTGAATTTTACTCTACAGTCTCACCTCAACAATCTTTAAGCAAAATTTCCGCATTTTCTTCATGTGAACAAGACCACCTTCTGAATTCTAAAACAACATTATAATATTCAAAAAACCTTATTTCAGTAACAATAATAAGTACAAAACATATCATAATCAGTTTAAAGGAATACAGTTTGTCTTGAGGCAAAGTCCCATCTGGCTGTGGACCTCTGCGACTTACAAAACCATTTATCTGCTTCCAATACACAAATGGACAAAGGATAAACGTTTTCATTATAATAAGGAGAAATTGGGAGGAAACCTGAGTCACAGGTCCTCTACAGTTAAGTAAACCTGCAGGGCATACTCCATTTGATTTCAAAGTCTGAGAGTCATACTCAAGGTGATGGTTTATTCTCCCTGGGGCCTCATGAGGACCTACCCTTTCCACAGGCTTGCCCATTTGCCATTTTCCATACCTCACAACCAAGTGCATTGGGGTGATTGCCACACTTTATACAAAATTTAGGTTACAGTCTTAACCCCCATAGTACAATGATGTGAAGACAATGTTCTCCCTGAACTCTGGCATACAGGCCCAACCCTTTCAGAGCAACAAGTTGCCTACCTGGCTGTCCCTAATCCATGGGACACAGGCCCGTCCCCTCAGACCTATGGGACATTGACTTCAACCTCCCTAATCCTTGGGGGATGTGCTCTACCTCTCTGGACCCTGGGGCAGCAAAACTCTCCCTGATCATTGGGTGGGAACATCTACCCTCTTTACCTGCTGGGGCAAACTCACCCTCTTTGTACACATGGGTGGGGGTGGGGCTCCTCTCTTGGCCTGAGGAGATGTCTTAATTCCAGATCTCATCTTCCATGGTTTTCCTCTTGAAGTTGTTTTTCCTTCAATCTCTCCCTTCCTGGTTCCTTTTAGTCCAAGCTGACAGTGGTTTTGTTCATACAGCTCTCTCAAAAAGCCTGTTGGTTTAGCATGCAAAAGCAGGGGTCCAAGCCATCAGAAAGTAAGACTTTCCACAAATCTTTCCTAGATAACTACATCTTCAATCTGATTTACAAGTTCCAAGTTTAGTTAAGTCCTCAAATGAGGCATTATTGTCTGGGGGCTTGATTCCTAGAGGGTTGGAATTTCCAGAATCAGTTTCTGGTTTCTTTGTGCCTAACAATTCAGTCCTCAGCTTTATTTTTCTAGTCTAGCACTTTTTGGTATAAGCTGCAAGGAGAAGCCAAACCACAGTTTACCTTGGAAAGTTCTTCAGCTTAATGTCCAGGCTCACCATTTTCCAATTCTGCCTTCCATAAAACACCAGGAGACAATCTTGCTAAGGTCTCTGCAACTTTAAAACTTGGATGGCCTTTCCTCCAGTTTCCAATAATAGTTTTATCATTTACTTCTTAGGCCTCATAAAAATTCTCTTTAGAGTCCATATTACTATCAACAGTCTCTTCAAAGCACTGTAGGTCTTGTCTACCAAGCATCTCCCAATTCCTCCATAAATACTCCTTACCTATTTATAAAACTGTTTAAGCATTTTGGTAATTGCAAAAGCACTTCCCCACTCCTCTGTACCTTATTCTGTATTAGTCAGCCAAAGGGGTGCTTATGCAAAATTCGAGAAATCTGGCTTTTATAAAAGGTATTTATTTAGGGTAGAAGCTTACATTACCAGACAATAAAGCATAAGTTACTTCCCTCACCAAAATCTGTTGCCATGTGTTGGAGCAAGATGGCACCTGTCTCTGTAAGGGTTCAGCCTTCCTCTTCTCTTAAGGCTCCATGGTCCCAGCTTCTTCCAATATCACCTGTAGGCTGGGATAAGTCCCAGGGCTTGTTTCTCTATGGGCTCAGCTGCTCTGCTGTCTCCATAAGGACCGTGAAAACTATTAGGTGAATGATTAATCTCTCCTCCCAGGGCCACTGCTGTGTCTAATGGAGCCTTCTCTCTTTCTTCACATATCTGCTACTCTGTGTAGTTACTTCCTGGGCCTCCAGAATTAAAACTCCAACTCTCTTCTCTGCTGTGTAGTTTTCTCTGTGAGTCCCAGCCCACCAAGTTGGTGGGGACTCAACATCCTGCTAATGTGGCCCAATCAAAGCCCTAATCATAATTTAATTATGCTCAGAGGAACAGATCAGTTTACAACATAATCCAATATGTAACTTTTGGAATTCATAAACAATATCAAACTGCCATAGCTGCCTTCTGGAATATTAACACAGTTTTTCCACATCTTACTTTGTGGGCAGATGATTTACCCCTTTAAACCAAGAATGGCTTGTATTATAGTAGATGTGCCCTTTATTACATTTAAAACACTGGCCAATTTAAAGAAAATTTCTGTTATTTATTTCTTAATTACTTACTTAATATATTGATAAATAGTGCATGCAGATTGTAAAATTTTCAGAAGTTCCAAAGTGATACTTTTTCTTTGGTTCCCTGTAAGCCAGTTCCCCAATTATTCTCCCCAGATGCAAACATCATCAACACTTTTTTGTACATCTTTCCAAATTTATTCTATGCATGTATAATATACTCCTTCCCTGTGCATTCCCTTCCCTCAAACAAAAATGTTAGTCCACTATCACTGCTGTTATCTAGGTAAATCCTGTTCTTTGAGAAGAGGAACATCTGAGAGATATTTTGATTAATAGTATTCTACTGAAGTACACACTGTGGAGGAAGTAAAACAGAATATGTATTTCTTGGAGGCCAACCACAATGAGAATAATAAAAACTAGGGTAGAATAAAAATCTATTATCAGGAACAGTGAAAAAATATTCCAGTGTGGACAATTTGATGGCATAGATAGCAGCAAAGCTTTATTCTGAGAAGAGGAAGAACACAAAAGATTTGGAAGCAAAATAAATTGTAAAGTACATTATACTTTTAACTATTAATGTTAGCCCTTTTCCTTAGAGGGTTATGTAGATTTTCTTGGTTCCTATAGTTAGAGAGTGGGCATTTCTTCACCCTGTATGTAATTCACCTCTTTAGATAGCATTATTTTTTAAGAACTTCTATTAGTCAGCCAAAGGGGTGCTGATGCGAAGTACCAGAAATCTGTTGGCTTTTATAAATGGTATTTATTTGGGGTAGAAACATACAGTTAAAAGGCCATAAAGACTCCAACTCAAGGTACCGTAAGAGGTATTTTCTTACCCAAAGTCTGTTACCATGTGTTGATGCAAGATGTCGGGCAATATCTGTGAGGGATTAGTCTTCTTTCTTCCTTTTAAGGCCCCATGGGTCAAATTTCTTCTGATTTCACCTGTAGAATGGCATTAGGCTCATCTCTCAAGGCTTCTTAGATGCTCTTTTTCCTTCACAAGGTTAGCTGTAAGCTATTAGGCTCATCTCTCTTCCCGCAGCCTCTGCCATTCTAATGAGCTATCTCTCTTCCTCTGTGTTCTTCTTCTCTGTGTATCTTCTGTGTGAGAGTCTGTTTTATTAGCCAGCCAAGGGAGCTGGGACTCAAGGCTAAGTTATACTCTAATGATATAGTTGAATCAAAGCCATTTAATCAGATGTCTCAGCCGAATCTAATACAATCAAAGGGTTATCACATCCAGAGGAATAGACTAGTTTACAAACATAACCAATATCTTTTTGGAATTCATAAATAATCTCAAACTGCCACAGTACTATAGTAGTAATCATATAGCGTATTTTGAGTAAGAGAGAGGTGACATTTGAGCAAGAAGGAGGATCTCAGGAGGTATACTAATATTATTTAAATCATAGGAATGGATGAACTCATCCAGGAAGTAAGAGTAGATAGATGACAGAAAAGGATTTATGCTGTGCTTTAGGGCATATTTTAAGTAAGAGTTACTTCAGCATTTTTTTCCCTGTGGTTTGTATTTTTTATTGTCCTTTTTTTAAAAGATACATAGATCACACAAAATGTTTCATTAAAAAATATGAGGTTTCCAAGTACCAGCTGATGATGTGACTGGAGAACGACCTTGAATAAAAGGGTCAACTCAGACCAGCAGAATATCTCGGCCTGCATGTAATATCAGGAGTTAAAAAGGCTTTTTGACCTTGAATAAAAGGGGGAAATGGAGAGGACAAATAAGTTTATATGACTATGAGTCTCCAAAAAAGAGCTGGGAGGTCATCAGAGGAATCGCCTTTATGCACAACTCAGCAGAGTCCCAGAGACAGCAAAGTAGATACAACCCCAGGTATTGGTTCTTCTGAGGGCTACAGAGACCCACAGGTTCTGTGGTCATGGCAGATGGACTTCAGTGCCATGTCATTGACCCTACTTTGGAGTTTGTATTCCTGAGTTTGATGGAGTTGGACTCAGATATGATCTTTGTTCACAAGCCTCTCCTGTCACTTTTACCAGACCTGTGGTTGGTGCTGGGGTTTAGTGTATACTCAGGGTACCTGAATCTCTGGACTGTCCATGTGATAGCCAGGCCCTGAGCCTCAACAGACTTGCGGGTCCTACCCTCTGATTCATTGGACTTACCCCAGCCAGCTAACAGAGAGGTGAAGAAGGCCAACCACCATACCAGGGAGCCAAGACTGCAAATAGGAGAATTGCATCCATCATCCAAGTGGAATATAAGCACTCTCTTGATGCAGGGGTGGAGTGGACATAACCATCCCAGAATGGAGGAATAGAGTAGGGATTAGAGTGGATTTACTGATATTCTATTCTGGAACTATTGTGAATAGTAATGGAAGTAAATGTAGCATGGAGACGGAGAAAGTGGCCATGGTAGCTGCTGAAGGTGGGGAGTGGGAAGAAGAGATGTGATGTGGGGGCATTTTTAGGACTTGGTGTTGTCCTGGGTGGTACTGCAGGGACAGTTGCTAGACATTTTCTGTCTTGCCATGGTCCACTGGGTGGACTGGGGGAGAGTGTAAACTATAACGTGGACCATTGACCATTTGGTGCAGCAGTGCTCAGAGATGTATTCACCAAGTGCAATGAATGTCCCATGATGATGGAATAGGTTGTTGTTATGGGAGGAATGGGGTGAGGGGGGTGGGGGGGTATATGGGGACCTCATATTTTTTTAATGTAACATTAAAAAAAAATAAAGAAAAAGAAACTGAACCTGGGAACTCCCATGTGAGAGGTGGGTGCTCAACTGCTTGAAAAAAAGTATGAGGTTCCCATATACACCACTCCTCCCCCACTCCCCCCACATCAACAACCTCTTTCATCAGTGTGGCACATTTATTGCTTTTGATGAATACATTTTGGAGGATTGCTACACAATGTGGATTATAGTTCCTGTGGTTTATTTTTTTTATTTAATTGTCTTTTTTAAAAAGATACGTAGAACACAAAAAATTTTACATTGAAAAATATAAGAGAATCCCATATACCCCAACCCCTACCCCACCCCACTCCTCTCATATCAATAACCTCTTTCATCATTGTGGCATATTCATTGCATTTGGTGACTACATTTTGGAACACTGCTACACCACTTGGATTATAGTTTACATTGTAGTTCACACTCTCCCCCCAGTTGATTCAGTGGGTTATGGCAGGATATATAATGTCCTGCATCTGTCCCTGCAATATCATTCAGCACAATGCCAAATCCTCAAAATGCCCCCATATCATACCTCTTCTTCCCTCTCTCTGCTCTCAGCAATTCCCATGGCCACTGTCTCCACATCAGTGATATAAATTCTATCATTACTAGAGTCACAATAGTTATATAGTAGAATACCAGTAAGTCCACTCTAGTCCATATTTTATTCCTCTATCCTGTGGACCTTGGGATGGTGATGACCACTCCATCTCTAAATTGAGAGGGGGCTTAGATTCCACATGGCTGATGGATGCAATTCTCCTGCTTGCAGTTGTGGACAATCTCAGTTCCCTGGTGTGGTGGCTGACCATCTTCACATCCCTGTTAGCTGAATCTGGGTAAGTCCACTGAACCAGAGAGTAAGAGTTGCAACTCTGCTGAGGCTCAGGGCCCAGCTGGCACATGGCCAGTCCAGAGATTCAAGTCTCCTGAATATACATCAACCCAGCATGCCAACCACATGTTCAGGAAAAGTGACAGAAGAGGCATGTGTAGAAAGGTCTCATCTGAGTCCAACTCCATTGCACTCAGGAACACAAATTCCAAAGTAGGGCCCACTGGCAAGACACTGAACTCCAGAGCCATCTGCCATGACCATAGAACCTGTGTGTCTCTGTAGGCCTCAGGAGCACCACTACCTGGGGTTGTGTATACTTTGGCTGTCTCCAGGATCCTGCTGAGGCACATGTAAGTGCATCTCCTCTGATGACTCCTGACTCATTTTGAAGTCTGTTAGCCATATGAACTCATTTGTCTTTACCATTTTCCCCATTTAGTCAATGTCTTTTTCTAGTTGCATCACCAGCTGGTGATTGACAGTAATCCCTTGGCACCAGGGAGGCTCATCCGTGGAAGTCATGTCCCATGCTGGGTAGAAGGTAATGTATTTACATGCTGAGTTTGGCTTAGAGAGTGGCCACATTTGAGCACCATGGAGGCTCTCAGGAGGTAACTCTTAGGTACCCTGCAACTCTAAGTCTTGTTGAGTTCAAGGACTCAGGCCCATAAACATAGTCATCAGAATCAAGGGCACATCACTGAACAATACTTATTCTTTGGTCTTTACCCTGGCACTTGGGAGATTGTTGCTGTTCCATTGGGGAATGTGGCAGAGCTCCACTGGCAAGATTATGCAATGATGGATATAGGCCTTGTTACATTTCACCAAAAATTTATAAAAATGTATAGTCTAAAATATAAAACACAATGTAAACCATAATGTAAGAAAAAATTTAGAGAAGTGTACAGTCTAAAATATAAACCATATTGTAAACCAAAATGGAACCATGGTTAGTAGCTAAGCTTCAATATTTGTACATCAGCTGTAGCAAATAACATCCACATGTGTAGCAGTTTAATATAATTGATGAATTCCAAAAAGAAATGTTGGATTATGCTTGTAATATGATCTGTACCTGGACATGATTGAGTTATGATTAAGGCATTGAGTCCCCACCCCTTGGTGGGTGACGATTCACAGGTAAAAGACATGGCAAAGAACAGAGTTGAGGGTTTTCTGATTTTGGAGTTTTGATGTTGGAGTTTGATGCTAAAGACTGAAGCTGGAGTTCCAGGAAGTAAGCTCACAGAGGAAAGAGAAGCCAGCCCCAGGAAGAAAAAGTTGAACCCAGAGAAAAGCTAGTCCCGGGAACGTAGGAACCCAGGAAGCCTGAAACTTCGCAGACATCTTGCTCCAACATGTGTCAATAGACTTTAGTGAGGGAAGTAACTTATGCTTTATTGCCTGGTATCTGTAAGCTCCTACCCTAAATAAATACCCTTTATAAAAACTAACCAATTTCTGGTATCTTGCCTCAGCACCCCTTTGGCTGACTAATACAACATGTAAAAAGATTATTGCTGGAGAAGGGGGAAAAGGGTTTGATGTTGGGTATATGACAGTCCCCTATATTGTATATATGACTTTACTGAGATCTAAAACTTTTTTGAAGATAAAATTAAAAACTAAAAAAGAAAAAAAGACAAAACAAAAACAGAATGTAGACACCGAGGAAAGAATGGAATGGATTACCTTGCCACTGTACATACAGGACAACATCGATTACAGTGATGAAAGGCAAAACATCAAAAACAAAGTTTTATGATATTTTTCATTTTTATATACCCCAATTTATTTTTTACTTTAGTTTTTCTAAATTATTGTATATTCTATTTATAATCTTTAATTCTATCATTACTATTTCATTTTCCTACTAATTGAATTTGGCAGTATATTAGGCTTCATTTTGAAGAAGTTTTAGATCAAAGAGAGGTTCAACTATGACAGCTACTGGAAGCATTAAGTTGTTTCACTTTACCAAAATGAATAAGATGGTAAAAGGAGCAGGCTAGAGGAAGAGTGGGAAAAAAATCAAGAATTCCATTGTAACCTTGTTAATTTTTTCATGGTAAGTTGGGTTTACAAGTCTGGAGTTAGAGCCAGTGGTCAGGGCTAGAGCATATATTTAGCAGTTGTGAACCTATTAATAGTATTTATTTGTTTATTTATTTAAATATACTTTTTAAGTTTTTAAAAGATACTTAGAGTACATAAATGTTACATAAAAAATATAGGGGATTCCCATATGCCCCACTTCCTACCCCTCCCACATTTTCCCACATTAACAACATCTTTCATTAGTGTGGTACATTTGTTATATATTGATGAACACATTTTTGAGCATTGCTACTATACATGTTTTATAGTTTACATTTCAGTTTACACTCTCTTCTGCACATTTTTGTAAGTTATGACAAGATACATAATGGCCTGTATCTGCCATTGCAGTCACTTGGCTCAATCTTCAAGTCCCAAAAATTCCCCCAAATTACATCTATTTTCCCCTCTCCCTCCCTTCAGAACCTCAAGTGGGCACTGCCTCTACAACAATGATAAAAGTTCTTCCATTGCTAGAATCACAGTAAGTCTAAAGTAGAATAATAATAAGTCTACTCTAGTCCATCATTCATTCCCCAATCCTGAGGATTCTGAGGTGGTGATGCTCACTCCACCTCTAATTAAGAAGAGGCTTAGATCCCATGGAGCAGATCGATGGGACTATCTTGCTTGCAGTATCAGATTTACTTGTTTCCTTGAGATGATCTTTGTCAATCATCATCTCCTTGTTGTCCTAGGGGGTCCAATGAACTGGAGAGTAGGTGTTATAACTCTGTTGAGACTCAGGGCCCAACTGGTACATGGACAGTTAAAAGATTTAAGTCTCTTGGACATATATCTATCAACTCTAGTACTAACTATAGGTTAGAAGGGGCAGAAGAGCCATGTGTAGGGAAACCATACTGAGTCTAACTCTGTCACACTGGGAAGCATAAATTCCAAAGTAGGGCCCAATGACAGGCTTCCAAACTCCTGAGCTATCTGCCCTTTCTATAGTGTCTGGATGCCTCCAGAGCCCTCAGGGAGGCTCATCCCTGGGAGTACTGTCCCATGCTCTGGGGGAGGTAATGCATTTATATGCTGAGTGTGGCTTAGAGAGAGGCCACATATGAGCAAGAAGGAGGATCTCAGGAGGTATAATAATATTATTTAAATCATAGGAATGGATGAACTCATCCAGGAAGTAAGAGTAGATAGATGACAGAAAAGGATTATATGCTATGCTTTAGGGCACTCAAAGTTTATATGTCAGAAAAACTAGGAGAAGCCAATTCAGAAGTCTGAGAAGGAATAACCACTGAGGTATTATAAGAGAAAGAGTGCATATACCAGTGGTTAAGTGAATAAAGCATTTCAAGAATGAAGGAAAGATAATTTGCTTTAAATGTTGCTGAGAGGTGCAGTATAATGAATACTGAAAAATCACTTTTGGGTTTGGAAACATGGAGGAGTTGTGATCTGGACAAGAATGGTTTTAGTGAGGTGGTGAAGATGGAAGCCTGGCTGATGTGGGTTCAGGAGCTAATGCTGGCTATGAAAATGAGGACAATGCACTTAATACAGCACAACTTTTTAGATAAACTGGGCAATAGCTTGAGGGAAGTGTATTGCTTAAGTTAGGATTTATTTTGAGTATTACTATTATTTTAATAAACACATATATCAGTTACAATATGTCAGACATTTTTCTTGTGCTCTGCAGACATTGATTAATACTTACCATGACCCTAGGAGGGAGAGTGTATTGTTATTTCTGTTTTAGGTGGGAAACTGAGGACAGAAAGGTTAAGCATATTGCCTAAGATCACAAAGCTAGTAAGGTGTGAAGGTGGTAAATGAACACAGGTGGTCAGAATCAATTGCCTTCTCCAGAATCAATACTTCTAACTACATTGCCATGTTTCAGATTGTTTGTATGTTGTAGTTCATATGCCAATGGGGATGCTAATGAAGAGAGGGAAATTTCATGATGTAAGTGAAAGAGGGAAAACTGTAGGAGCAAATTTCTTTAAGCATGGAAGAAGGGACATAAATTTGGTACATAAATGGAGGGTTTGAGCATAGATAGGAGCAGGAATAGTTTATCCATTGTGATAGGTTGAAAGGCTAAATTTTTGTGTGTTGATGGAAGTAAGATTTTAGCTTTGTTGTTGGGAGAATGAGGAAGTTCTCTTTTGATTGCTTCTATTTTCTAATGAAATATGAAGTCAGGCCATCAGGTAGAGTGAGGAGTAGGGTAGAAGTGATGGAAGATTGAGGAGAAAGGAAAAGGTGTGAAATGGTAATTTTTTTGAGTAGGGGAGAATGAAATGAGAAGGAAAATATGAAAGGATTGCCCTGAAGTGTGAATGTCTACTTACTTGATATTTGTGATCATAAAATTAAAGTGAGCCCAGTCAGCACATTCTTAATGATTGTTTTCTTATAGCCAGTTCTGCTGCTTATGAATATGGTTAAAATAGCTGAGGAATTGTATTTATCCACGTTGAGCTTTTGCGAGGTAAGCATTATGGAGGGAGACAAGGACAAGGGACTAAAGATTTAATGGAATATTAGTTGGTTGATTGAGGAAGTAAGTGTCCTAGAGGTCCTAGAGTTGACAAGTAATTGATGGAGTAAACCTGACTTGAAAGTAATAGCAGTAAGTCTGGTAAGAGCAGATAAACTCCACTGATGAAGTCAAGAGTAACTTCCATGTATATTAGAAACTGGCTTTGCAATTTCTGTCAATTCAGTCTAAATGAATAGAATATTTACTGGAATTAATTACTGTACGTTTTAAATTTGTTTACGTTTGGGGCAGTTATGGGAATGATTCTCTATGTTTTCAAAATATGCAGTGATTCTACTCTGTGATATTTGGCCCTCAGTAATGCAGATAGTGTAACAGAGCAAAGTCATGATGTTTTGGTGTATGAAATATAAATATTTGAAAAGTACTGATTATTATAATGATTATATATAACATTATTAAGCACTTACTATATGCCAAGCACTGTACTAAGGCCTATATATTATTAAATATTAAAACATTTAATCCTCTCAATAGCATGATTAGTACTATTATTAATATTAACCCAATTTTGCAGATGAGAAAACTGAGACATGGTAAGTACATACAGCAATTTATTGGTCAGGACTCTGTTTGCAAGGAACAGAAACCAAACCCTCTCATGTTCTTCTTGGCTCATTCAGTGGGAAAGTTGAGGCGTTATCTAGCACAGCTGAAGTCAGTCTCACCAAGATCTTCATTAATGTCATGAAATCCTTAATTTCTTATCTTTGATTCTCTCTTTGTTGGCCTCATTTCCCCAATGCTTCCTCTTCCCAAACCTTTCTTATGGTAGCTTCTGATAGCTTTAGATGCACATCCTTACAGAATGGTAACTCTGGTGGAAAGAGACCTTCTTTAACCCAATAGTTACTGCCCTGGTCTAAGGCTGATCTGGAATAAATGCTGATTTCTGGAGCCAGTGGGATGAAATTCACTGAATGACCAGGTCTGGACCAAGGCAGGTTGGCATAAGCTCCATCTGTACAGCATGGACTGATAGTTGAGGAAGGATTGCTTCTTCAAGGAAGTTTGAGGTGCTTTGATTACAAGAAGGGGGACTTAATGTGAGGCAGGCCATAAACAAAAGTCCATTGTCATTATTGACACCCTCTGAAAATCTCCATAGAATCTAAGGTCTTCTAAAGCAGGCTAATGAAAGATCATTAATGATTGGTAAAGGATAGGAAAATAAAAAATATTTATATTTTTATAGGTGGATGATAGGGACTATTTGAGAAAAATTATCAAAATTTTCACTTGATTTTCCCAATATTTTTCAGCCATTTCCTGAACATGTGCCAAATTGCAAGGGTTTGCTCAGTATGCTTTACCAAATTGTGCTCTGCTTTTGTTTTATTTAACTGCAAGTTGCACTTATATTATGATGCCACTGAAGGAAGGATTTTAGTAGTGTTTGGAATAAATAATGACTATAATTTCATGCATGGGGAGACTTTTCTCAAAGGTTAAATAATTCATTCCAAGACTCACACAGGCTGAGATGAAAATAGAAACTCATTCAAAACTTTTATTTTACTAGTTCTACCCTTTTCCTATTTTCCCTTCAGTGACTAATTTTTCTCTTGGGAAATGTTGAAATTTACTTTACCAATATGAATAATTAAGATGCTGTTAGATATTGAAACCAAGTGTATTAGTCTGCCAAAGGGGTGCAGATGCAAAGTACCAGAAATCTGTTGGCTCTTATAAAGGGTAGTTATTTGGGGTAGAAGCTTACAGTTACAAGGCCCTAGAGAGTCCAGCTCAAGGTTGCTTTCTCACCAAAGTCAGTTGCTACGTGTTGAAACAAGATAGTGGCTGATCTCTGCGAGGGTTCAATCTTCCCCTCTGTGCTTCCTTTCTCTCTGCTGCAGGCTGTCACAGAGCTTGCCTCTCTGGGCTGCCTCTCTCTCCTAGCAGAAGGCGCATGTCTTTCTGTGCCTTCTATATCCATCTTGGCTCCCTTCCCAAGGGCAGCTGCAAACTATCAGGCGAATGGCTCATCACTCCCTGGGGCCCGACGATCAAAAATGTCAGTGCTCTGTCTCTTTTGGTGTGTCTTCTTGAGTGTCCATTTATATTAGTCTACCAAGGGGGGTTACTCAATCTGAGTTTTGCCTTACTGACATAGCCCAATCAGGAGCAGTAAACTTAACCAGTGTCCCCTCACCGAATTTAATACAACCAAAGGGTATCACACTCAGAGGAATAGATTAGTTTACAAACATAATCTTTCTCTTTTCAGGATTCACAAAAATAATCTCAAACTGTCATACCAGGAGAAAAAAATACCTGGATGTGTTCAATTCTAGCTAAGGCCTTTAACTTCACTGTATATCTGTGAAACACTGTAATATGAAATTGTTAATATCTCATTCCATAGTTATCACACAAGATTGTTTTGTACTGATTTTTGTGGATTATGTTACATAAGAAAAGTGTAGATTATAGTATAATGAACCCCTTTTTACATATCACCTGGTTTCAAAAACTGTCAAGTCATGGTCATTTATTTCTTCTATGGCATAATCAAATTTGCACTTTCTAAAAGTAGAACTGATAGAAATATCAATATGGTTCGAAATGGTGAGGCTAATATCAGAAAGCCATTTAGGTGGTTATTGTGTTAATCCATGTGAGAGCCTGATTTAAGTAAACAAGACACTAGATTAAAAATGTATATGTAAAAGATGCAGGATCTATAGAATCTGGCCATTGGTTGAATGAGCATTGGTCTAAAATAGTGTGACAAGGAAACTATGGTGCGTCATCTTATTCTTTTCTTTGGTAGACTAAACATAACCATATGCAATCAAAATATCTTGCAGAACTCTCCTTTTTGGCTCTTAAAATTCACCATTATGTATTTATCTGATATTGTGATTAAAATTTCACCATGACCCTAGCTGTAAATGCTTAGAAGTGCAACTAGATACAGTAATTGAAGTTTACAAAATTTGTTGAATGAAAAAAATGAATTTAATTTTTATTTGACTTTCTGGTTTTTGAGAGAGGAAGTAGAACACATAGGATGTACCTGACACAAAATAGAAGCTCAGTAAATGTGCCTTTGAAATGAGTGTGTATGTGGTCAAAACATAATTAAGAAGTGATTCTTTTGTTAATTAAAAAAAAAAAATCTCATCTTCTTCCAGAAATTTCTTGACTGAGTTTATTGTAGTAATACAGTAGAATAAGACTGAAGAAGTACAAATTAAAGAGGGAAAAGACAATAAGGAAAGAAGGAAGCACATAATTATCTCTTATGGCTGGTTTGGTTATGTTCCTACTGGAAGGGAGCTAGGCTGCTTCTATTATTCTATGATCCTTTGAGTAAAAGAAAGTAGTTTATTTATTTTTTTCTAATTAAATTCAGGCTTTAAAAAATATTATCAGTAGTCAGTGACTCAGGAGGTTAACTTACAACAGTACTTGGTTTAACAGATATCACAAAGAGAAAAGATAAACATGACATTGATTTCTAAAATTTTTTGGAGCCCATATTTGCATTTCAAATACAACAAACAGTGAAAAGTGAGTCCCTTCCTACTTTAACTTTACCTCTTGTAACAACATCAGGGAGGAAGACAGAAATCCTGAGTTTTGATTGTCAAAATATTGTGCCTATATAAACTTAGCTCTTATAGGATGACATTATGACATTATGTGAGTTAATACTGGTAGAAACACACTTGGATAGATAAAATGCTACCTTAGCGTTTTGCCTTGGACATTTCATAATTCCCACTGTAAGAAAAACTCTCCCCATTTCCCCCTAGTCCCCAGACTAACGCAGTGAAGAAACTTAGAACTTCCAGTAACATGTTTAGTTACCAAGCTGCCAGATATTGGAGTGTAGCACTGTTCACATACAAACCTGATTAGTATTCTTTGGAGAGTATCCACCCCATTGGTTCTAGCCTGTTCTGAGAGCAGATGGAGAAATAAAGTGAGACTATTCTTATTTTTCAACAGCATGATCTATTCTGGAAGCTATTCTCTTTTAAACAGACTGAGCTATCAGATTGGAGAAATACCTCTTACTTGTATTATGACTGATACACATAGATAATTTTCCTGACATGAAATACATAATAAATGTTTGAAACTATGTTTTACTCCAAAGCTCTGGGCAAAAATTTATTTTAGGTTTTAAAATATCATTTGGTTTTATCTCCCCTTTTAATTTAAAATTTATTAGAATTGTACGAGTCATTTTATCCTGGACACTGCTCCCTTCTGTGGTTTGTGATATTTGCTTTTTGAAAACTAAGGAAAAGACACTTGGGTAAATTAGGGAAACAGTACTTTCAGATTAGCTATCCTATCCAATACAAAATCCCTTTCCAATTCTGAGAAATTTGCAAAACATTAAAATTTCCTACATCCTAAAAACTTTTCAAAAGTCACAAGAACAATGACCTGATAGCAATTAACCTCACTGATATTTCCAAACACTAACAAAAATAGTCATGCATGACAGCCTTTCAATGTGGTCTTGTGCACTATTCTAATTAAGTAATTGGAGTTCTGGAAGAGACACAGCATTTATTTATTCATTTCATTATTTAATTAGGTAACTATTTATTACCAACAATGTGTTGTGCTCTGTGTTAAGATGCTAAATCTAAAAGTATGGGTAAGGTAAATTAGCACATCACATCAACCATAATTAAGCCTAAAATAGGATTAAGTGTCTTGGCAGCCAAGGATACGTGTATACTAGGGAAGTTACAAACTCTGGTCACATGAGGCCATAGTGTAGTAAGTGGATTTTGTGGGAATTATAGATAGTAAGTTACAGCAAAACCTAACTGATAAAGACGACTTACTAAGGCTGTGGTACTTGGAGGGATGGTGATAGTGAAGAGTCATGTTTGGGGAGTATATAGGAAATATATGTGACCAAGGATTGCAGAAGGAAGTATGAAAGTTTAAGGGATCAAAATTCTAGAATAAATGAATGGAAATAAAGAGTAGGAGTGGGTTTGCAGAAAACCACTGTCATATGATAAAATTGTCATTTGGCAACTGCATTCAGGTTATTACAGAGTTGTTTTTTTTTTTATCTGTGTAGCCTTGAAGGTTCTAGAGGTATCTTGTTGCTGTAAATTCTGAGACAAATTTATTTTGTTAGAGTTTATAAATAATTAAAAGTAATATTACATATGCATATTCTAAGGCATCTGGAGCACCACTTTATATCTAATTATTGCTATGTGATTTCAGGGCTTCTATTTGGGTTGGTGCTTAAAATATAACTACCACAAAGTGGAAGCCCACTGATTTCATGAAACACTGTTCCAATTAAAGTGTGTGCAATAATTTGATAAGAGAAAAATGGTGAGTGATATATACATATGGAACTCAAAAAGAAACTCTGGCAGAGTGACAGTACTATACTCAGCTTTTGAGTAGACATCTTTTTTTTTTTAAAAGATTTATTTATTTATTTAATCCCCCCCAGTTGTCTGTTCTCTGTGTCTATTTGCTGCGTCTTGTTTCTTTTGTCCGCTTCTGTTGTCGTCAGCGGCAAGGGAAGTGTGGGCGGCGCCATTCCTGGGCAGGCTGCACTTTCTTTCGCGCTGGGTGGCTCTCCTTACAGGGCGCACTCCTTGTGCGTGGGGCTCCCCTACGCGGGGGACACCCCTGTGTGGTGCAGCACTCCTTGCGCGCATCAGCACTGCGCGTGGGGCAGCTCCACACGGGTCAAGGAGGCCCGGGGTTTGAACCGCGGACCTCCCATGTGGTAGATGGACGCCCTGACCACTGGGCCAAGTCCGTTTCCTGAGTAGATACCTTATCTCATTCCAGGTTTGTATGTATTCTTTTACAATAGTTACAGAAACTAAAACAGTGACTGAAAATAATTATTTGAGTGAATGAAGTAGTAAATTACCAGTGTCTCAGCTATAAATGTTCATTGAAAAACTTTCATTAGGCAGCATTTGTATTTTAAGTAGATAGTCTCTCTTGCCCCAAATTAAAGTATCAAGTTGATAGGTAAGCAGTTAAACTCATAAGTACACCTTTCCTCTTTAAAATCCAAACTAGTGATTTGGTTTCAGGAGTATTACATGACCTATGGCACTAAATGATGTTATTAACATGAATGTTAATGGTTGTGTGGACTTCACCATACTTAATTTATAAGATTGTTTTGGTATAGTTACTTGAGCTATCATAAAGCATTTAGAAATAGTAATAGTTATTAAATATTGTTGTCCTTGAAGGAGTGAAAAGACAAACCTGTCTAGACTCACTCTTGAAGGCCAATACAGTTCACAAGGGGGAGAGTGACATTTATTGCCAGTGCATGAATGGACCGGCATAGCCTTTACGGATGTGAGTAAGAATAAAGAAAACTCAATAAGCTGTGTACTGTTTACATAGTCTACCTCTCTGCTTCCCAATAGACATGGGAAAATTCTAGAGGTTACATTTGAAGGCAAAAGAGAGCATTTTTCCTTATTGTTCTATTATGATTAGAGATATTCCATTTGGAAATGGAAATTAAGAACATTAAAACAATATTTAAGACAGAAATGCTCCAAATAACAATACATTAATCCAAAGAGTATTTTTGAGCATCACGTATAAGCCTGACACAATTGTAAGCACTTAGGTCCAGCAGTGTAGACAAGGAAGTCCCTGATCTTATGGGTTTATATTACTTTCTGAGGACAGAGAGAATGAGGAAAAAGTATTGGAATAATAACATACATTGTAGTACCCATTCAGATGCTGATTAACTTTTTGCCTTTGGGAAACATTATACTTTTGCTCCCTCTTTCATAAAATGTGATTGAGTTGAACTTTTTATTTTGAAATAATTTCAAAGTTAGAGAAATGTTTGAAAAACTGTACAGAAAACTTCCATCAAAATGTTTATTCATTAAACAGTTTCACTAACTGTTGCAATCATATCCTATATAGTCAAGGGATCCAATTCAGGATCACACATTTTTGCACATAGTGTCATGGCTCTTTGGTCTCTTTTTATCTGGATCATTTCCTCAATCTTTGACTTCATGGCCTCAAAATATTGGAAGATTGCATTCTGGTTCTTTAATAGAATTTGGAATTGCTTGTTGAGTCCTCCTATTAGATTCAGGTTATAAATGTCAGAGAAGTGATTCTGTGACCTTATCACATTGTCTTGCAGGTGGCACTTGAGGCTAGTTTGCCTCATCATGGTAAGGTTAGTATTGAACATTTGAGTAAGGTAATGTCCTACAGACTTTTCCACTGTAAAGTTGCTTTTTTCCCTTTTATAATTAATATGTATTTTGTGGGGTGATACTTTGACACTATATAAATAACCCATTCTTCATCCAACTTTTACCTACTACCTTTAGAATCTGCTGGTGTTTCTTGTCTGAATTAATTAATTAATTAATTAATTATGGTGATTGACAAACAATTTTCAAATTCCACCTGGTATTCTGCATTTCTCAGTTGTCGTTCTGTTGTATGAAAGCCCTTTCTCTTCTCCCACTTGGGGACCCTTTGCATCCTTTGAACATGATCCCATTGTTCTTTGTAAAATTCCTTGATTTTTGGAATAAGATTTTCCAGGCTTATTTAGTAATAGTCCTGCCTAGCTTTAGAATTAGCCTTCTAATCCAAGGAATCCCAGTTCTTTTAATGGAAGAATGACTTGAAAAAAATGAGGTCTTAGTGATGCGTGTGCTCTTTGTTATCATGGTATCCCAGTTCCCAGGCCCTTTCGGTGTACAGAGCTGTGGGATATGTGTAAGTATATTTTACATGTAGCTTTCCCCTTTTTCATATTTTTAAGTCCCTTGTTTTTCAGTGAGAAACCTGGCTTCATTTATCCTTGATTTATTTGTTCAATTTCCAAATCCCAATGGGTTGATGTGCCACTGAGAGGCCTATCTCACCTAAACTCCAGCCAGATCTTTTCCCATGATTAGGACTCTTTGATGACTTTTTGACTGATTTTTCAAGAAAGCAAGGAAAACAGAATTGAAAAAAGGGAGGAAGGGAGGAAAGGAGGAAAGGTGGGAGGAAGGAAAGAAGGAAAGAAAAGAAAGTAAGGAGGGAGGGACAGAGGAAGAAGGAAGGAACTTTTGACTTTGAACAAGGAAAATAGTGGCTATATAGATTTAAAAAAAAATAGTGTAAATATATGATGTTTGATAATTTATCATGGTGATATAATGAAAGTAGCTTAATAATGTGATATTTTATTAATAAAGTACAATACAGAATGTATTTTTAATATGTAAAAATGTACCTTCAGCTACCCTATCCCTTAAAATCTAACATTCTTTTCTAATCATAATAGTAGTGTTTCATTTCTACATTGCTGTTACACTGTTTTTCACTCTTTGAAGGGGAAAGGACTGAATATATGGACTTCTGAAGGATATGCTGTCCAATTTTGGGAGAAAATAAGAGCATTTTTAATATAAAAAATATGAGTAAATTAAAAAGAAATGCTTTAGGGTAAGAAAATCCAGAAACTCCCAATAGAGTGTGAGCCTTGAAAGAAGTTAAGATCGGAAATGTCCTGACATTCTTACTTTGAAAGGTTGAGCTTAAAAATAAAAATGACCTGACAAGTACAAACCTTGATTAGACTTTGGACCATAACATTAAAAAACAAAGAGATTCATAAGTTGGGGGAAAAAAATAGAGTAATGCTGAGAGGCAAGCAATATTTTCCAAAAAGAAAAACTAGTGAGTTGTGGCTAAATTTCAATGAACATTTATGATTAGAGATTACTCACGGGAGATAGACTGGCATGTTTAGTTGAGGGTTTTAATTAACAAAAGAACCACAGCTTGAAAAACTTGTTTCTTTGATTTTCTGGGTTATCACTCATTCTTGTAATCTTTCTAACACCTGGAAACATTACTTTTGACTTACAGGAGCATTTAGTTTTCACAGTTTTCCCATAGCTATTTCTAAATCTCCAAAGTCTGGTTCTTATTTTGAAAGAAGTTAGTTTTTCAATACACAATGAAACTTCAGAGGCTCTTTCCCAGGATCTGTGTCTCTGATTTTCTTTTCTGCCATGATGAAAATGTATCCTATACTGACCATGTGATATCTAGTTTCCTGAGTGAGAAAATATTCTCAGTCATCCAAAAATTGTGTTTAGGAGACCAACTATGTGTAATGCCTCCATGAGATAACAATATCTCATAAAACATACTGGCAATCATGGAAGAGTTTATTCTATATTCCAGAATACTCCTTCTTAAGGTGGCTATTTTAATAAGATTCTTAGGAACAAGTTACAGAAACTAATTCTGATGAATTTTAAGTAGAAAAGGAAAAATTATGGTAAGAATCAATAGAAAGTCTGGAAAATCCAGTTCAGGAAATGAGCAGGAAACAAGAGTGGCTCAGCTGCAGGAAATCCATTCAGATCTGTTTAAAGCTGATGTTGGTAGTGGGAGGTTCTCAGTGAAAGAACTGGTTATGTAGGGAGGCAGTGCCTAGGGATCTCATCTTTAATTGGTGGCCTCAGATTATGATGAGAAGCATCTAGGTGCCTGAGAAAATCATGGCTTTCGCACTAAAACTCCCATGTCCCAGGAAACTCAGTCCTAAGCAAACAGGGATGGTTGGTCACCTATCAGCAACACTGGACTGAAATCCTGCTATTGTATAAGAAAGATATTTAAATATCTCAATGAAGATTATAGAAGAGCGTGTTATATAGACAATATAAAACACTGAAAAAATGGATGAATTCAATAAAAAATGCAATTTAGCAGGCTCTTTAACTTAATCTATCATGTTACTTAGCTTTTTTGATCCATAACCATAGTTTGATCCATAATTAACCATCAAACTTACCTGTTTGATCCATAACAGTTAAAGTTGTTAAAAATTTCTCCACTTACTTCATGATCCATGTTAAGCTTTCTATTCACCATAGAATATTTGATAACAATTCTAATCTTCAATGGAGTCTTCCTCCTACTACATTTGTATTTGTTAACTCAAAGTACAGGCATTATACTGTCTCTCATTCGTTGGCTAATGTCTTTTGACAGGTGCTTTGCTGAGTGTTCTGCATATTTAATCTCATTTAATCCTTGCAAAAATGCTATGAGCTACTATGGTATCAGCATTTTACAGTTGTAGCAATTGAGTCTGAGAGGTTAAACTACTTGTTCATGATCACATATTTAGTGAGCATCAGAGCCTAAAGTCAAATGTACCTTATTTGACTCCAGAGCTCATGCTTTAACAACTTCATCAAAAATGTTCACCAGTTATCACTGACATTTTTTTTTCAACTATATATCTCTTCACAGATATAGTAATGCCCTTGACAGCAGGCAAGTAGTAGCTTTTGCTACTATTAATTGGGTAGAACAGCAGTTTTTTAACCCAAGGAGCTTTCAAAAGTATTGATGTGCAGTTTTTGCCCATAGAAATTTTGATTTAACTTGTTTGATTAACTTGTTTGGTTGAGTCCTGGCTGTTATATATGTATATATATGTAGTATCTATTGTGTGTGTATGTATACTTTCTGCCTCTATGAATTTTCTTATTCTATATATTTCATATAATATACTTTAAAAAAAATCTTACTAGGTGATTCTTCTGTATAGCCAGAATAGAGAAAACACTGCTAAAGAGTATTACCTGAATGTCTCCAAGCAGAAATATGAACCAATGAGAATAAGAAGCTAATTCTAGAGAAGGGTTAGATTTAGGTATCTGAACAAACTTATTAGTCTAAATTTTGTTATTCAAGCTAAATTAAGACAAACGTGTTCATCAAGGACTTAAGACAAGCTGCCAGCTCAAAGCCATGTTGACAGGTAAAAAATAAAAATTATCAAATTTCTCATCCCAATAAATGGATTCATAGTTTTATTTTTAATTGCTTCTGTCACAAAAGAGGGGTTAATAACTTGAAAACTGCAAACTCAAATTAATTTAAGCATATAGGTATATTACTGAAGATTAAAATATTGAACAAACTGCCTTTGATTACATTAAGATTTTTCTGAAGAATAATGATCTTTCTTTTTTACATCAACACCAACACTAATTATTTCAGCTCTTCTCACTCATTTTTTAATATCCATCACCCTTGGTCATTCATTGTTAAAATAAAAACGTACAGAACCACTGAAACAAAACAACGTACTTGTAAACCATACTGTTGCTCCATTAAATCGGTGTGGGAAAGATGAAGTTGCACTGTAAATAAAACTGCAGTGTATGTGCTAATGAATGAACACAGTGAAAATCACATCCCTAATTAATTGATTTCCAAATATCCAATTCCAGGTTTGAACTCTTTCCAAGGAAGAGAAAAGTGACTACCATGAAATAGAACAGGGAGGGGATTACAAATCTGACAGTTGGGAACTGGGAGAGAAATCAAAATTCCAGGCAGATATGTAAGAAGCTGGTGATCTGCAGGCACTAAGATATAAAGCAAGACAAATAGCCAGAAAGAAAGCAACTCTAACCTGGAGATTTTCAAAACTCTGGTACCCTCTGTGCCAGTCCAGTAGCATTAATAGAATCCTCTTAAGCAGGATTGAGTCCTTGAGTGTTGTGGGCTGAGAGACAGTGGGAGAGAAGTGAATTTTGACAGCATAATGGATAGCCCCAAATCCTTTTTGATTGAATTATGTCATAGTTATAGATAGGGCCATTATATTCACTTGAAAAAATTAACCAACTTATGCTAAATTATCTGTATGACTGTCAATGTATAAAGGCTGTTAGGAGCAAAGAAAAGGCACATTGAATTTTTTTAATGTTTTCTTTCTGGATTTGAAATGACCACACTGAAATCTGCATTAAAAATACTTTCTAGTATAGCACTATATATATCACTTTCTAGGAAAAACCCAGACTCAGTGTGAAAGCAGATGTGGTACTTTTGAATAGCACCAACAGGCTAATATAGTTGTTAAATTGGCCCCAAACACCAGCACATGTATTTAAAAAAAAATACTTGACAGGGAAAACATATCTCTGGGGAGTATAGGCTAGACCATCTGTCAAAGGGAGAATTGAAACCATATTTCCATTAGATGTGGTCATTGATCATTTGGTGAAGATTTCTGTAGACAAATTGCATAGACGATGTCATCTTCCACTATCTTATCTTACATGTACAGACCTCAGATACTCTTCAAGGAAAGGCAATTTGGCTCTCAGTATTTGAGCAGGATTGTTAAAAATGTCATTCTAGGAAAGGAGCTCCACAAACATTTGCAGGAAAAAAAGTAAAAGTAGTTGGAGAAAATGGATAGAGGCTATATGTTAGAACTGTGGACCGATATATCAGCTTGTGGGTCAAAGCCCACAGTCAGCAATGATTTAAAAAATGATTTTAAAAATTAAGGAGTTGATTACTACCTGTGCTGTAGATAGGAAAAGAACAAAAAATATATGAGAGAATTAACTGGAAAATCAGTGAAGACAGATCTGATATTTTTTGGTGGGGAGCCCTACGGTAAATATTTCTACATTTTATAGAAATACCTTGAATTATCTAGTGTCCTTTTCAGAGATGGTTATGCTTACAGGTCTAATGTATTAATTATTTTCTTTGAATACTGACATGAGAGAGAGAAAAAATGTATAGCCCTTCTCAAAAAATGGAGTTACATGCTAATTTCTAAATTAAGTTTGGGGCAATTGTTTGGAAAAATTGACATAAATCCTAGCTCTTTTTTAGTTTTAATTCTCCCAGCCACATAGTACTAATAGCTATATTAGTGCCTGCACAGTATTAACAAGTCATGAGTTTATATAAAGATCAAATAATAAATACTCTTTATCCTCATGACTCAGTATTAACGTATGATTATTATTTAACTTTTCCCTTGTATATATTTCATTATCTCACTATGTAAATCCTTAAAGGTATGATTGTATATTCTGCTTCCATTTATGCTCCACTGCATTTAGTATTGTGCCATGCACCTAGTTAATGCACATAGTTGTTGGTTGCATAAGTGGATAATGTATATGAAATTGCCTATAGGAATTTTATGTACTCAGTAAATATAAATTATTAATGTAATTATTAGCTCAGCACATTAATTTACCAACCTATCACTTCTGCTATACCTAATACCCCTGAATTATTAGTAAACCAAAAAGAACATGGCATTCTTTGGTGAAAGTACATATTTTATTCTTTCTTGTGACCAATGTTTAAGGATAAACTAAAGCACTTCACGGAAGTTAATTCTTATTCTTCCAGACGACTTGTCTCAAAAAAGAGTTGCAAATTTTTTATAATCTGTATCCCGTTGCCATTGGACTTGAAGGACAACACAGGAAGAAAAGCAAACTTTTAACCTAAAAATATAGTAACCAGCTAGCTCATGATCTCATGGATAGTGGACACATGTATGTTCTTTTGTGGGTTTTCAGCTTAAACAATTTCCATTAGTGCCTGTCTATATATACAAGAGCAAACAGAGTTGCATGTACTGAATAATGTAAGAGCTAGGGGTGAGGGGTGGGCTTAGGTCAGAAGACGATGAAAATGAAACAGTTACAGTATCTTAGGACTTCTGGCTAGGTACTCTCTGCCTCTGACTACCTCTCTGGGTTGGGACTGGCAGGGATTTAACAGTTACAAATGCTTTTAATTTCTGTCATACTAAACAGAATCTTGGAGATAAATGTTTCCTGATCTGATCTCAGTGATCAGCCTTGCTTGTGTCTGTTCATCATGTCTCCTTGTCTCGGTAAGCCACAATGTGCTCGTTTAGGAAAAAGCTAAGAAAAATATATTTAGGGTCAAATACAATGGTAATTGAGAAACACTTGCCTAATCGTAAGTTTGACCTGGAGTGTCATCAGCATGGAAGGTTTGAAATTATTCAGTCAGATATTTTAACTCATGCATTTATTTTCACAGCTCTTATAGTATGGACTGTTTCCTCATTTCATTCCAATAACTTTTTAGGAGTCTGCATATACATGAAGAACATGTATTTTCTAAGTGTTCATGTTTGTAAAATATTAAAAATCTGGACATTCAGGGTGTCAAATATCCCTCTGAACTGGGATCTTCTATTTAATTATTTGGTAAGTCTCCTTTTTTTCTTCATATTTGAGTATGTATGAATGGGTCAGATTACCTTAAAAATCGTTAAAAAAAATTACAACACATATATCCCTCTTCGTCTACTTCAGCATAAACTCTAGTGACTCTGAAAAACATCTGATAATATGATAACTTCCATTGTTCTTAAATCTTACAATTAACTGTAGACCTTAGTGATCAATAGGAATATTTTTAAAGTTTGTTCTGATTATAAGATTACCTCTTTCTGTGAATGCACTCACAACAGTTACTCTTCCTCCTCCAAATGCTTCATCTCTTCCCATCTTAGTGTAATGAATACATTTTAAAAATAATCTTTATGTATTTTATTCTTTTTGTTAACACCTATTGCTTAGCTCTGTTCACTGGCTTTTACATAAAATCGTATTTTCTAACACATATTTTTAGCATACAACAAAGCCAGAATATCATGTTTAATGTCTGTTTGCAGCTCAAGGATATATTTTAAAAGGAAATGGTTTTTTAGTTCATGCTGGGAATTACTTCCTTTCAATTTTAATCAAAACTGACTCAAAGAATAGATCTCCCTGATGATTAGTTAATACAGTTAAGATGAGAGAGAAGCCATCTGCAGGAAATGTAATATGAATTTCATTTACATTTCACTCACTCAGCTACTCGAACTATGCAGAGTAATTCCAAAATAATTTAAAGAATCAAGAATTTAAAAGTTTTCAAAATGAACCTAGCTGAAGAGTCATTCACTCAGATATTTAAAAACAAAATAATTTCACTTTTATTTTAGAGCTTCCCTGAATACTCTTAGTTATAAAGAGAGGCGCCTTAGAAAAGAAAAACGTTATTTTTATTATCTCCAGAATAAAAATGCCAAATTTCAAGTTATATTCACACTGTGTATCCGAACAGCAGTTGATTGAATGAACAAAGACAAGACTGTCACAGCATTTCTCTTTGGAAGAACTTCTTTCCCTTGCTCCGGCAAATGTATCACATTTTGAAAGCCTAGATCCCCAGGATAGAAAAAAGCAATAAAACATGACTGGGAAGAGCCTTTTTCGCATGCTGTTATTAACATCCATCAAAACCCAGAGTCTTTCTTAATACTCTTTCAAATGGACTCCTTCCCATCAAACAAAGTTATTTATGACTTCATTCACGAAAACAGGCTTTTGGTTTCCCATCAATAAGTGGCAGCATGTTTTTGCCAACCCAACCAACAAGTCAGTCTCTTTTACATCTGATACAAAATGCAGTTTCCGTCAGTGAAATCATTCATAGATATAAAGTAAAAGAAGAAAGTTTAAAGTAGACAGAGGATAAATATATTTAATCTGCTGTGTATATTGTGCTGTCCCAGTTGAACTAGATGTATTTCCCTCACTAAGCCTTCCATCACCATTTAGAAAAGGGCTAAGAAGTATGTTTATTATGAACTTTTGACCTGTCTGAACTTATTCTATGCACTGATATATTGCCTTGAAAATGTGTTTTTTTTTTTCCTCCAACTAGTGACAAGACAGCTAAAGCTGTTGTGCTTTGTATCATTCAGCTGGAAGGTACTACTCTGAGATTACATTTACTCACATTAGTCTAGGTTCTCTGAAAATGGGTGAGTTGCATGATGAATAATTAATACTGGCAGAGTCATTGTAAACCGCTGTATAGACTCCATCATATTCTACTGAAGTACATCCTAAATGCAAAGCAGCTTTGACTTAGTTCATTGTCCATTCCAGATTTGTTTTTCTTTTACTAGCCAGCTCTCTATGCAAGACATCATATAAATAAAATTACTTTTCTGTCTTGAGTCATCACTAGACTTGAGTTAGTGGTTACATGAAAGGCTAATTTAAACAACAGGCAGGGCCAATGCCATATATAGAAAGCAGGGAGGAGCTCTATCCACTACCATCCTTGGCAGTCATACTATATCCAATTAGAATGAATAATATTCACATTGTATGTAAAATATGTCATACTAAGGTAAACTAAGAATTTGCTTTCACAGAGTCAAGAATGAAAGCAAACTTCAAAGGTCATTAGCTTATCCTTTGACTTTTCAAGGGCTACAATTAAAAAGTCCTAGAGAATTATCTGCCAAGCCCTTAATATTATTCAGACAAGTAGGCACCACAGTCTTCTGTATGTCATTACCAGGTCTGCCAGCCATTATAGTTAGTAAAGTCTGCTTGCTATTTAACCCAGCCATGAAAGTAGTCTTTAGTCCACACACTCTGGTCCCAGAAAAAGATAGGCTATGGATCTAATTTTAAAAATGGGATGAGAATAAAACTATTTTCTCTCTACTTTAAAGAAATTTTCCTTTTGGGTCATTTTTTTATTTTTTATTTTTTTAATCAGTCTTTTTGAAAAGCCTCAGCCCATTAACTGTGAGACTGACTCTTATTACAATATAGAAATTTGTCTGGGTTTAACTATGCCTCAAAATAAAATATAATCCCCAAAAAGAGCATACGGTGAAGAGCAGCTAACCTGTACCATGGACCTCTGTCTTATTCCCAGATACTAGCAAAATAATAATAATTTTTACATTTACTGAGAACTTACTATATGTCAGGCATCAATTTAAGACCCTCTGATGTATTAAATCATTTAATCTTCATTTTATTTTATGAGATTATTTTTTCCCTTTGACAAGTGAGAGCATGAGGTTCCCAGTGGTGGAACTTGGGTCTGAGTTCTGACATTTTGGAGTCAAAGTTCGTATTTAACCATTATATTGTAAATATCTTTTGATAATTAAGAGTTTACATATTTCTGAGTGTTTGATGTGAAAACCCAAGAAGCCCAGAGTAGAGTGAAGAAGGTCAGAGTACATATTAAGAATTTAGAAGGAAAATTATTAATTGCCTACACATATCTGATAGTAATAATTATGAGATCTTTTGCTATTGCAGGAAGACACATCATATGAAGGCAGGAGAATTTTGAGTATTTCTGGCAAAATGTAGCTTGCCATTTATTTTAACTATCATATTTCCTGAGCTGCATTATTAAGAGAAATGGGCTGTTCTAATGTAACTTTTTAAATAAGAAAACAAAATCTTTAGTGGTTTCTAGGAACATCCCAACAGGGAATGAGTCATTCCTGAGTTTAATAATCTTTCCACTCCCAAATTTCATCAGTGGTTTCTTCACAATGTCTCCAAACATTATTTTTGTCTGTTTCTCAAGTCAGAAGTCTTTTTCTGAATTTCCATAAAAAGTGATTTCAAGCCTTTTCCATTCTCCTCCAACTCTGGACTGTCCATGTCCTCCTTCAATTTCAGCAGATGGTTGTCTATCCTATTTTAATGAGAACACAATAATGTAAAATAGGAACTCTCCCAGCACCAGTCAGATAAACATGACTGTCTTTTCTTCCTTTTCTCTTGTTACATGGAACAAATTTAATTCCTTTCCAAGATTAATCCCTCTACTTATTTTCCTAGGAATCATGTTCTATGGATTCCTTCTTCCCTTTCGTTTCTTTTACCTTTTCCTTGAACCTGTAATTAGCACCATGTCTCTTTTACTATAAAACTAATTAAATAAACTAAGGAAAATAAAATAACATTACCCTTTTACCTATTGTCTGCCTTCAGCTACCTCCCTATTTATCTCTTATTCTTTGCACTCAATTTTTTTGAAATGGTCTATTTACTTTTTAAAGGTGTTAGCTTCTTGATGCATTTCTTCTTTAATGATCTCTGTTTTTTGCCCTTCCCACAACTGTTCCTGTTCCATTAATATTCCTCTTGCCAAAGTTAACACCTGATTTTTAGAAAATGAAATGGATACTTCTCATTCATCTTTTGACATCATTTCTAACTTTTGATCATCCTTTCTTGAAACATTCTCTTCCCTGGGTTTCCATGATACCACACTAGTTTAGTTTGCTTCTCCTTTGCTCTTGATCATTTCCTTATATGTTCTTCTTCCACTTGACAATGTCATTTTATGCTCTGTTCTATTCTGTCTTGAGGGAGGATTTCGCCCAAAATGTATCCAATTCCGTGGCTCTAATTCCCAATTGCATGCCAATGATTTCCAAATAAATCATTTCACCTGGATGGCTTATATTAGCTTCAGATTTATTCCTCCAATTGTCTACAGCACACTACATGTTATTCTGACACTTCAAATTTAACCCACGATGAAATAAACTGAGTTTTCCTCCATAATTCACTATTTTTCCTGAGTTATCAACCTCAGTGAATGGCAAATTCTTCACCCAGTTGCCAACTATAAAATTGAATGTTATTCCCCCTTCCTCATCCCTCAAATGTATTCAATTGCAGCATCCTGGCCATTCAATCTCCTACAGATGTCTCAAACCAATCAGCTTTTCTCCAGTGCTACTACCCAGTCTCAGGCTACCATCATCTGTCACCTAAATTCATGCAACAGTTCCCTAATTTGTTTCTTAACTTTTATATTGTCCCACCCATTTTCCAGATTGAATCTTTCTAAGACTTGCCTGATCATGTCAGTCTTCTGCTCAACACCCACTGCTCTTACACTAAAATTCAAGTATCTTAACAGGACTCACAAGACACTTCATGATCTAGCCACTGCTTACTTCTCTAGGCTCACCTTCTGCCAGAATGAAGTCCTTTCATTTCTTGAATACATTGTGTTTCTATGAACTGTGGAATTTCATGCCCATTAGTTTCTTGATCTTGTACACTCATTTCTCCATGCTATTAAATATATGTTAGGCATCATTACTATGGGATTTCAAGCTATCAGGTCTTTCATCATCAAAAATTTTTTTTTCACATTGCTTACTTATAATTATGCTTTTTAAAATTATAAGTATAATGGAGACTGGGAACTTGTTGGATTCTATGTTTTGTCTTCAGGGTCAAGTACATTTCAGATAATTTATATTCAAATTTACTTGTTGAATATAAAACTAAGTAATAAAAATGATTTCATTTTTAAACAATAGTGTTCATCATTATAGGAAATGTATATATATCTTACTGTATTTGTTTTAAAAATTAATTTAGTGGTAATTTCCAAGAGGTTATATGAATTTGGACTGCAATCTTTTGAAACCCCACATATTTGCCATCATTAGTCATACTATCCCATAATAATTCTAAAGTTTAGATCTCACCAAGGTTGGGATGGAAATTCTCAGAAGTCATGAAATTTTGGTTACTTGAGCTGACTGCCAACTGTGGCTGGTTCCCAGGAAAAAGAAGTTAAAGAAGATGGGCTGCTATCCATTCACTTGTCTTTCTGAAGAGAATGAAAAGACAGATGATGTGGTCTAATTGCTTTCTCAACTGGCCTTTTGGGTAAACTGACTCATGATATTTGCTATGAGAAAAATACCTTATTTCTGAAATGCCTTTAGCATGATATCCTCGACAAAAGATTCCTATAGGAATAGAAGCCAGTATCTAGAAGACAAGGCTCCCTGGAGAACATCATGTAAGCCACGCAGTTCTCTGGAGTGTAAAATAAAGATGTTTATAATTGAATCACTCCCTACTGTGAGAAGACCCCCAAGAAACTCACTTCTATTCTACATCTGTTCTGGGCCTGGAGGACACATCTGACGTGGGAAGGAATGACCTGAAGAAGTGCTTTCAATGACCTCTTCTTTCTCTGAGCTTTTTGACATTATTTAGTAAAATGTGATTCTAGGTAAGTATCTGATCCTCTGTGAGCTTGGGCTCAACACTTCCTTAGACTAGTTTAATAGCTTTCTGTTGATAATTATAATAAAGTATATTATTTTTTTAAGGTAACTGGATTCAGGGTTTCTTTCTTTCTGAATTCACTTAAGCATAGCACTTTAAAGCACTATTTTTTTTTTCTCATTTGATTATAAAATATTTAAAGAAGTAAATCTAGCCCTAAAATTCATTAGTAACCCTAGTAATTAGTTTGTGCATTTTAAGCAGTTAAACTGCATTAATGTTTTATTTCAGAAAACAAATATATTCTTTCAGAGAACAAGTAGACAACAGTGTGAGTACTTAAATGAGATGAGAGACAGATAATTTCATTAGATATGTAATTGATTATCTGTGAATAAAGACTCTATCACACATTGTACTTGGCCTTATAGTAGCAAAAACTCTGTATCCATTTATTACAAACAGACAACAGCTGTCATGAGAGTTCCTCGAAATATGGTTATTCTATCTACATGTTAAGGAGAATAATTGATATTTACTGCCTCAGAGACTCTGATGAGTGAATGGAAGAGAAGATGGTATAAGAGGAAGCAGAAGTGGTTTATGAGAACAAGATGTATTGCCATGTTTGGAGCAAAGACATATTGAGCCGAGTGCATCTCAGAAGATAAAATATGACTCAGGATATTCTTATATAATATAGGAGAAGTCTTTCAATGGAACTGATTTTATAGTCTTTATGTCATAAAAAATCTATTTGAAAAAGTACAATAATAATTAGACATCTGCCAAGTTTTCAGTACCTGTTTGCTGGAGAATAGCAAACTTTTCTAAAATCTGTTTTTTTTTTTTTTTAAATATTCTTAGCTAATCACAAAAGTTCTTTTATTTTTATTTTTTAATCAGAGTATCCTTTGTGAACCCTTAAAAAAGTAATATGAATATACTGAAAAGAAGTGGAAAATGTGTCATTGTCCTCTCTTGGATTCTCTGCTAAAGTTAAAGAAGCCAGCAGAATTTTCAGACCCAATTGCAATGCAAGTTGTAACTTTAAAATAGCCAAATTGCTATAAGTATTTTAAAAGTCCTTGTGGTTCTCTCTCTAAAAATTTATGTTGTTAAAAACCCTATTAGAATTTGAAATTCACAGAAATGATTACAAAGAAATTAGCAAACATAGAAACAGTTACTGAATTTAGATGAATGTACGCTGAATGCGTCAAGTTTTGAGAAGTGTGAAAATTGAATTTTTTTTTTTTGCCATCCTCAGAATTTCTTCATTCTTTATAAGTACACAGGATGGTCTCACTGATCTGGAATCCTCTGAAGGATATTTTTTTCTCTGTCCACTCATAAACAATTACCGCTTTCTTTTAGCAGCATGTTTTGATTTGTCCTTATGTGTGTACAATGTATTCAGAAATTGCGAAAGTTATGCATCTATAGAAATTTTAGAAAATTCAGTGAATTTAAGATCATTTCTTTACATGCATCCAAAATGCTGGAGAAGTAAGGGCAAAAGTTGTGTGGTTTGTTTCAGCAGTGAATCATGAAATTCTTCTTGTGCACAGTATGGCTGTTGACTACACACTCTTTTTCTTATTCCTGTAGTCTAAAACGGATGACAGACATCTAACCCTCTCAGAATGAGGTCCTGGCAGGTAACTGAAATGAGTACAGGCCCAGCATTAGACAAAATCAACAGCTTGGAGTGCTGTCTAAAGCAGGGGTTCTTAACCAGGGTGCAAGGGGTCTGTGGAAAGATTTCAGGGGGTCCATGAGAATTGAAAAAATCAACTTATCTTTATTTTCTCTGACATTAACTGAAATCCAGCATTTCCTTCACTTATGAATGCATGCAATATATTGCAGTAGTATTCATTTCATAATCGCATTATAGTTGTTGCATATCTCAAAAAATTGCTTATGCTCATCCATACTTCAAAGTTAAGGCAGTTGTTAGACTCAACGGTCGTTGAGCATCATAAACTATTGGCCTCAGTTTCTGAGAAGGGGTCTGTAGTTTTCACTTGACTGGCCAAGGGGTCTGGGAACAAAAATGGTTAAGAACCCATGGTCTAAAATGTGCACTCTCCACTGGACTGCAGCTGGCGGCTACCATAGGGGAGCGCAAGCCCACTGGATGGAATCTTGTTCCCAGAGTATTTGGGAATTACTACTGATGTGTGGAATCTCTGAATTTTAAATGTTGGCCAGACAAATCATGACTGTTTCAATATCTAATATAAAAAATCTATTTTCTATCTTCCTACCAAACTTTACAAAAAAGTAAAACAGAAACCTTTAAGCATAAATGTAATTAACGTATCTTTTGAAGTAACATCTTCAACTGACTTGGATTTAATGTTATATATTAGGTTCCCATTAATAATTGATACGTAATACAACACTATGTAGTATATACCTGAGTATGCCATAAAACTTAACAAACCTGGTCTAAGTGTTCAGTGTCACTTGTATAAGGATTCACAAGACAAATTTATTTTAGGATTTAATACCAGGAACACTTTTTTCTTTTATAAAGATAATGAGCATTATATAATACAGCATTTTCCAAAAGAATGAGCAAATTAACAGAAAAGGAAGTGTACTCAAAATTCAGTCATGGCAATTATATGACTTCAAGAGAATGATCATCTGTATCTTTCTCTTTTTACAAGATTTTGGATTAATTTTCCCTTAATATCTTGATATACCTTGATGTGCCTGTATGTGTATGTATGTATGTATGTATTATTTTAAGTGCTTCAAATCATTCTTTGAAAGATGGGATACAGTTTTATTTTGTTTTTTTTTCCTGAGCTACTGGGGACCAGGGATTGAACCTGGGACCTTGTATGTGGGAAGCCAGAGCTCAGCTACTGAGCCATATTGGCTTCCCTGAATTGTTTTTTGTTGTTGCTGTTGTTGTTGTTTGTTTTTTGTTTATTCAGGAGGCACCAAGACCTCCCATGTGGGAGGCAGGCACTCAACTGCTTGAGTCACATCTGCTTCCTGGGATACAGTTTTAAGTAGAAATTTTTTTAAAGTTTTGGAAAATTTCAGTAAAAGTGTCAGAGAAATTTTGTTATTTTACCAAAATCTTCAGTATCTGAATAAGAACCTAAATAGAACTTAAATTCAGTGAGCCAAATTGTTTTTAACTGCCCTTCCTTTTCTTAACTAATGCATGTTCATTTATTAATAGATGATAATGGCTTAACATTTTTCCTTTATAAAAGGTTTCTATTTTAACAAGTATATTTACTCATTAATTTAAAGGAATATGAAACAAAGGTGATGATATACACCATTAGAGAAGATAAATGTGGACTGGCATACTTTTCTCTATGTATATGTGTGTATACATATATAAGTATATGTATGACACTGGCTGTTCTCTCTGTTATTACCAGTATAGCAACTCTTTTTGTAGCTAGAAAAACATATCTTTAGGAAAATTATACTTAATATTGGGGATAATTATGCGGGGTAACTTCAGCTAGGAATAAATCTTCTTCCAAGGAAATTTTGAAGTTTTTAATTTGCTTTAAAAAAAATTATCTTCTCCTCTCAACTAAATATACCAGGTAAAAACTTTTCCATCAGATATAATTACGTGATATTTTTTGAAGGGGCAATTTGGGGTATGAATACACGTAATTTGTGTATTGAGGACAGTTTAATCATTGTATCTTTCATAGCCCATGAACAAGAACAGTCATATTGCATGTTTTCTATAAAGACCTGTTTAACTATTTAAAGACACCATATTTAAATAATTTTAAAAATATAGTGATATCAGAAAAATATTTTTGCATTTCTGTATGCTTTTGAGCTGACTTCTTTTTTCTAAATTTTTATTGATAAACTTCAATTATTTCCACTTGTAAATAATTGCTCCCTTCCTATTTGTATGTCCCTAATCAATGGATTAGAGAACTAAATATTGTGTTAACTTTTTGTATTTAATATGGCCTATATAAATTAATAACTGAGATGTTCAAAAAGTCCAATGGGTATTCTCTAAATTAGTTTTAAAAAAAATTAAGAAATTGCTTGTTTCCAAATGTATAAATTTAAAATGCTTTTATTTATGTTGCTTACTTATGAAAATGCTTCTTTTGATATCATGTTACTCATCTGACTTCTAATTGACTCCAGAAGGAATATTGTCTTTCAATGATTCAGAGAAACTACTTTTTCTAGCAGTGCCAATCTAGTACAGTAAGAGAGGGTTTTTGTCTAAAAAAAGCTTTCTGTTTTCTAAGGCTTTCATGCCTCTCCTGAGTAAATAGCATATTGAAAGAAAGAGTATAGTGTCCCCTCCTTCCTCATTGTCCCAGTAGAAAAATACGTACTTAGGGAAGAAGTCTTAGTAGTCATAAATTTGTATGAGTTTTCAAGAAAGGTAATGTAAATTATATTTCTAGATTTCTAGATGACTGCAAATTTGAGTCCTAGAAAATTGGCAACGTGCATATTAATTAATTTCAAATGCTAATTGAAACCAGTTTAGATGTAGACTTCCTATAAGAAGTCACTTTGTTATATGCTGATGAACTCTTTACTCATCTGCACACATCATTTGAAGAATATTGTGCTTTCAGTTCTCTATTCAATTCCATGTTGCTCTGTCAAGCCTCATCTAGGTATTTGACATATATGAAGCAACTACATAATTGTGTAGGCTAATAGCTAATGAATAATTACCTTTTCTCGTCATTCAGTTCAAAGAGAACATTTCTATGGTTTAAAAAATGCTACTGTTTTTCAGAATGCAATAATTTATTACATAGGGAAGGGAGATTGATTATTTGCCAGTTAAGAGACAGATGATGAGTTCCTAACTTATTGTTTATTTGGGATTCTGCACTATACAGGTCTACTATTACAAATACGCATATCAAATGCTCACATTTCTACATGGTATACTGAACAATTTTACTTTGAAGACATATATTTTCATTTCAGCTTTGCTTTATTTATATACTCTTTGTGACAGTTAAAAAGTTACTTCACTACCACAAGCTTTTACTTCCTCAGTGTCTTCCTTTATAGGCTCTAGAGGAGACTCATGACATATGTAAAATTATTTTGTTGTATGAAAAAAATAGTTTATAAGTCAGGTTTTTTGTGGCCACTATTGTACTGTTAATTGTTACTTTTATTACATCTAAATATTCTGTGGGATAGTCAAAGCAGGTTAATTCATTTATTAAACAAATAATTACTCATCACCCTAAGTATTTTACGTCCTGATCATTCGACGGTGAGTAGGAGTAGGGTGCTACACTGTGCATCGTAGGAACACAGGCTCAGGCAAATGACCGCTTTATTACTTACACAGCACAAAGTGTCCAAAGGAGCAGGAAAAGAGATCCCATGGTTGCCTCTTTCCTTAGGGAAGTCCACTGCTTGGTTCAGGGTTGGTGGACGGCAGCTCCACATGCTTTGTGTTGAAAAAGAGGGACACCTGTGCTGCTCAAAATGTTTTTGTTGTTGTTTATATTAGTCATCTAAAGGGCTGCTGATACAAATTACCAGAAATTGGTTGGTTTTTATAAAGGGTATTTATTTGGGGTAGAATCTTACAATTACCAGGCCATAAAGCATAAGTTACTTCCCTCACCAACGTCTTTTGCCACGTGTTGGAGCAAGATGACGGCTGCCAGCTGCCAGGGTTCAGGCCTCCTAGGTTCCTCTCTCCCCAGGGCTTGCTTCTTTCTGAGCTCAGAGTTCCTCTCTTCCTGGGGCTTGCTTCTCTTTCCTCACAACCAGGCTCATTTGGCTTACTTCCCAGGGCTCCAGCTCAAGACTCCAGACTTCGTTCTCTGTGGTGTGATTTTTCTGTGATCCTGCCCACCAAGGGGGTCAGGGATGCAATATCCTACTGATGTGGCTCAAACAAAGCTTTAAACATTATATTAATCAGTAGAAGTAAAACCCCTGAATCCAATACACTCCAATGTTTCCAGAGGCAAAGATAAGTTTACAAACATAATTCAATATTTCTTTTTGGAATTCATTGGTAACATCAAACTGCTACATTGTTGTTGTTGTTTTAATACACCTCAGGGGAAGGGGGCCCTGCCACTGAGCAACAAGCATGTATCAAGCAACCTCTGCATAGAGCGCCTGCCCTGACAAGCAGCTGGGGCTACTTTCTCCCAGTTTTGGGTTCAAGGTACATCAGGCTACTCCATTAGATCTACTGTCTCCCCCATTTCTCCCAGGTGTAAATGAAAACATTTGAAACATCTCCAAACAAAGTAAAGGAGGGGGGTGAGTGAGGGCTGAGAAATGGCCAGTGAGCATGTCCATAACTTCCCCAGCAGCCCACCCCTTAGCCTCTTGACCAGACCTCACTTATTCCTCTGCATTAGCTGCCACAACATAAGCTCACATCCCACCCTAGAAACAGAGATGAAGAGGGGTTGGGCTATTGGCCCATGACTCTTAACAATGTTGACTGTGAAAGTTTAGTAACACCAGCAGTTGCAGCACATTAGGAGGGCTCTGATGATTCCAGTGCATAGCATTACTCCAAGCAGGGTGGGCAGGGCTATCTGAAAGCGTACCCCAGCCATGGGTCCATACCTTTACCCGACTGGTAGGCAGTTTAGCCACAGAGCTATATGTCCTCTGACGTCCAAGATGTTCTTTTACAAAAGAAACACTCAAGAGTGATAAAAATTACTGCTGAAAAATAAACCCAGTCCTTAACTTCCCTGTGCACCCTGTTTTCTGCATTAAAATTCTGTAGAACAAGTTCCTGCATGGTGCATTGTGGGTACATAGGCTTAGAGATAATAGAAACTTCCAACAAAAGACTGTTTTATTATTTACTCAGCACAAAAGGCCCAATGGAGCAAGGGAAGCCAACTGCTCAGGTCAGGGTCAGTGGATGGTGGCTCCACATGGTCTGTTTAACACAGAGAAGAGAAATATAGGTGCTCCTTGGGAGAAGATTTTTTTTATACACCCCAGGGGGAGGGGGCCTTGCCAGTGAGCAAAAAGCATGCATGGAGCAATCTTTGTGCAGAGCTCCCAGCCTAGCAAGCAGCTGAGGCTGCTTTTTCCCGGTTTTGGGTTCAAGGTATTGACAGGCCATTCCATTACACCTGATGTCTCTCCCAGGCTGCAAAATGGGAGCATATTGAAACATCTGCACACAGAGAAAAGGAGGGGGGTATGTGAGGGCTGGGTGATGGCCATTTATCAAGTCCCCTGGCTTCCCCAGAAGGTCATGCTCATCTAGAGCTCTTATCCTAGTGCCATGAAAGACACAATATATAGTTAAGGCAATCCTAATAAAGCAGGCTAGATAGGGAATCAATAGACAGATCTGGAACCTGGCAGAAAAACTGCTGCCATTGAACATGTGTTCTTCAGTACCATCAAGATGGCTGCTGGAAAACCCTCAAGAGAGTCTCCCATCTGAACAAGATTTCCTCCAGAAACCAGGAGAAGCCCTAGATATTCTCCAGGGACCTTATCACTGGGCCCTCCCAGGGGATTGATGGGTGGGGTAATCCATCAAAACGGCAAACAGCTGGGACTCCTCCCATGTCATTAGCAAAGTGGCAGAATAATTAATGGTTTAAAAAACAAATGGAAAAGCAAACTAACCCTGTCCTGGTGTCTGACTGTGTGCCCATTCCTGTCCTGTTCCTGCTTTTGCACCCTGCTCCCGCCTTTCCCCCCTGCCATTATGAGCAACATGCAAGTAAAACCTGGGTAGTTAAAATGGGGATTTGTAGTCTTTAAATCAGCTTTCTTTATCACTCTTCAGCTCCTTCCTCTCTACCTGGGACCTATGATCTGTTATTTTCTCCCATTTCTCTTCCCTCCCTACCTTAATAAATTACTGGCCTAATCAATGTGGCTTGCTCTTGAAATTCATTTCTTGCAGTTTAGTCAAGAACCTAGACAAAATCTGATAACTCTAATTAAAGATCATTTCAGACACATACATGTAATGATGAAACAGGGTGATATGTTTGTGAGTGTTTAGGTAAGAATTCAGAAACTTTTCTCTGAATGGTGGACATTAATTGAGATTTGAATGACGAGCAGGAAACTGCTACTTGAAGAACCAGAATAACCATTGCAGTAAAGGAAAAGGCCCTGAGTTATAGAGGAATAACAAGATCTGTGGAACTGAGCATCGTGAGCTAGTGGAAAGAAGAAAATCTTAGATGTCATACCCTCTGAGGAATCTGTCTTGCAGCCCAGCCCCAAACCTTCCTGAGCTTCCCTATGTCCACTGCAGCCCCTGCTTCTTTTATAATCTCACACTTCATTATATTACCTGCTGAATGGTCTGTTATTCTCATTCAATCCTGAGCATGGAGAAATCCATGAATACTTTTTCCTGCTCTTCATTGTATTCGCAGCATTCAGAACAACTTAGTCTCTAGCAGATGCAGGAAATTATATGATAAAATGAATAAATTATTCAATGAGTTAATGAAGTGTTACCATAAGGCCAGGTAGGTTCATGGTCTTCAGAATACTTAGTCTATATTTTCTTTCTACTTTTCCTAATCTCCTTCATTTAAAAGGTAGTGATCTCTGTTTCACATGCCTAACAATTATCTTCTATCCTCTAATTTAACATAGACTAGCGAAGATATACAATTATTTGTTAACGGGATGCCTGAAATAAGGATAATTTCTTTCTTTAGCTTAGAGTAGAATTTGAGAAGAATTCCAGTGGGATAAAAAATGGACTGAAAGATTCCTAGAGTTTGAGTGGATTAATATTTGTGATGCAGTTATTAATAGCTGGTACTTTAATGGTATATAAATTAATGTACACAGCATCCCTGAGTGATAGGTGCTCCCATGTTATTAAAACAAGGAAATCGAAGAGCAGAGTGTTTGAGTCACTTATTTAAGATTTGTAGCTGTAAGTTGCTCATTTGCATTTCAAACTTAGGTATGCTGAATTTAGTAATATTCCTATTTTTGCCATACCTGCCCATTCTGCCCTTCGTATTTGCATAATACTACAAGTTATTACTGAATCATCATCAAAAATTCATGTTTTCTGTGTGTGTGTGTTTAAGACTGTAAGTTTGTACATGTTGATTTATTTACTTCCACTTTTCCTGGGTGTCCTGTTTAAAAACTAAGATGCATGCGGCAAGATGACTGGTTCCGCAGAACTTGGGAGGAATAGAGCCATAAATTCAAACTACATGAAATTTACCCTATTACGTTAGATTCACTAACATCAGGTTCTCAAAGAAAACATGGAAGACTACCAATTTTAAAGGGCATATAGAGAAGAAAGGAAAAGTTGACTTCTATAATTCTTGCAACAAATATGAAATGGTACTGAGATGCTGAGATTTTTGAAAGAAATGCAGAAGGTGGCTATACTGCTAATTTGTTTTGTCTTCTGGTTGCTACCATGCCATCAGTTTAATGTCTGTTTTTAATAATACACTACATAGTATAATTATTTATATAATAAATCTAGTACTTTTCAGCCATGAACTCTCAATTCCTTTTCTTTCTTTCTATCTTTTGGCATGTTTGTTGTTACATGTTTGAGTAGGCCTGATAGGCACAAAGATAAAAATGAAGTTTTTCTTGTTATATAATATTAACTGCAAGTGCCTTATTATAAATTGTCCCCACTACTGCCTAATTAGAAAAGGAAATATTTTATATATTCAACAGAAGGAAAATTAGTATTATAACATAAGGCTTAAATTTGAGAAAACAGAGAATTCAAAGATAAGGAATATGATTAATGTTATAATATACTCTCAATAGGTTTTGGAAACTTAAATGAAGGAAGACTTTTAAATGAGCTAAAATGATAATATGTGTGAAATATTTTTAATAAAGATACTTAGTTTAACTGTTACCATTTTACAATGAGTTTCTTCAAAATTATTATAGAATACTAACCAGTTTGGTCTTAATTGTGTATAGGAAAGTAATTTTATTATAAAAATTTAGTGTAACATTATGTATACAATACAGCAATTAAAAATTAATGAAAATAATTTAGGAAATAAAATGGCTATCTAATAACTGTTATTATGACAGTATAAAAAAGTTTTTCTGAAACGTTCTATTAAATATACTCTCAACCAAATACCTATAAATCACAATAAAGAAGAAAGAGGAGCAAAGGTCTTAACCATCTTACATTTGGACACAGAATTTATGCAGTAAAATCAAAGAAGTTAAAGCACACTCATTGAATAGGAATTTTCCAGTTCATATTGCTGATTATACTTCAAGAGACAGCCACAAAGTATTTCTTTTAATTTAAACTATGGTCACAACATATTTTCTTGATGATTTGTTTAAAGTTAAAAACAGGAAACAAGAAAGAGAATAACTGGAGAATTTCTATAACATCAAGAAAAACTTGTGCAAAAAAAAACCCAGAGAGAATGGTCTTTAGCTTTCTTCATAGCTCAGTGCAGAGGTTGTCTGATTTTTCTATCATAAGGTCTGAATGTTCTAAATGATATTTCTTCTAGCCAATAAACTCAATCTTCATTTCCCCCCTCATCTTATTTAAGCCATTTTAGATGAGCTAGAGTTATTATTTGAACTCAGAAAGCTCATTTTCTAAGTTATTAATTGTAATGCATCTCAGATCTTCTTGACTTCTTGACTGGCTCCTGTTCTTGGGCGTAAGAACCTTATCTTCTGTCCTACTCCACCCTGACCCTTGTCTTTGAGTTTCTGTCTTATTGTTGTAGCACAGAAAAGTTGGGTGTATGTGACATTGAAGGCCAGGATGCAAGAAGCTGAGAAAGAAGATTTATTAACAGTAGGCTGGGCTCGGCAGACTCCTGTCCTAATAAAAAAACCAAACCCCGAATAGGATTTTGGGTCCCTTTTATACAGAGGATGTAGGAGTGGGGAGTCAAACAGTGCTTATATGCAAAAGGATCTTTTTGTTGTTGTTGTTAGTTTCTTAGAGTTTTAAGTGTTTTATCTGAGTACCAGATAGGTCTTGCATTAACACATATCCCTCACATTCCAGGTTAAGCTTGAATTAACACATATCCTTCAGGTAAGCTTGAATTAACACATACCCCCCACATTCCAGGTAACCTTGATTTAACACATATAGTTTGCATCCTCCCTGAACATCCAAAGCCTTTGAGCTTATACCTCTCAATTGGCTTTCCAGGAACTAGGCATACTTGGATATAGAATAACTTTGAATTTATGCACAGGCCATATTACTTCCCCCCTTTGATGCATGCTTAAGGTTGTTAAGCTTCAACATTACTATTGTTGGAGTCTCTCTGGACAGACTGGTATGTATATAAAGCCATGAGATGGGCAGCTGTCTGCATTTTTACTATACCATTTATTAGGGCATGTGTCCTGTTTACAATGAAAAGGAGGAGGCAAGGTAGTATGGTGCATCCTCCTATGAGGAAGGCAATTATTCCACCAGAAGCTTGAAATTGTCTGCTATTGACTGCCAGTTTCCAAAGGGATTACGTAAATTCCAACCATTCCAGATCGGCACTGGAACATGAGCAATTTTTACCATTTTGCTTGTAATTTCATCGATAACCTTTCCAGTGCTGTCTAGTTCAAGGTAGCAGAGAGATTGAATTTTGCGCAAACTGCCCCTTCAGCTGTCAGGAGATAGTCTAGGGTTAGGTGGTTTTGATAGATAGCGTTTCTGAATTTAGTTTGCTATTGGGCTAGTAAGTTTAGAGCACAGGCAGTCTCATTAGTTATTATTTCTACCATGGCTTGTAGGTGGATGATTCAGTTTAGCATATAGATAGGGGTTTGATAACCCTACATGCCATTCTCTGCCCAAGTTGCTGGCCCATAGTACTGGATTATATGCACAGGGGTTCATTTTTCATGTCCCCAGGTAGTGGCAGCACTTTTTTCTCTTATGCTTTGATATACTGGTTGGCTTAGCTCTTTCCTTTCTGTTAAGAGAATGAGGAAGAAAGAAGGTTTTATTGTACGAGCATACAAGTACACCAGTTTTGGGGAAGTGCTTATGATGTGACTTTTCCACAAATCCAGTACAGACAATTTGGTACAGGAAAGGGGCCCTTTTTGGTGGAGTTCCACACTGTGATTATATTTGGGGAAAGTACAATTTATCTGAATAAGGTTAGATTCATTCTATGTTCCCCAAGACTCCATTGTATTGGTGGTGTAATTTTGGAATTTTCCCCCCATACATGTTAGGTTTCCAACAGATATAGAGGAGTTTAGGCAGGCCCTTGAAGCACAATATTTTCCTATGACAGAAGTTTGCAAGAGCCTCATACTATTTTGGGGGATGGCCAAGAGGCCAGTTTCATTATATGGTTGGCTGTAATTGTATTTTTTAGTTTCCCAGGGCTATTGGTTTCCCATATTAGTACCTCCACATACATAGCACAAGGAGACATTTAAGGCTGCCCCTACTACTGCAGCTAGGTTAATAAAGAGGTTTTTTTTTGCTACTTGCAAAAAGAAATGGCTTTTCCATTTCTTCATAGAAGGAGTGGAACACAGAGTGGGCTTTACTTATGAGTGGGTGTTCCCTGTACCCAACCCAGATGTAGGCTCCTGGGTCTATTCCTTTACTGTCAATGTGGAGGCCCATTTGGACTGTGAGTCTGCCAAGATTCAAGGTTTAGGATGGAGAGGTTTAAAGGGTTACATTAACCACATGGACAGTTAGCTGGGGCCATTCCTTTGGTGAGGATGGCTATTTGTTTAGTTGTGTCTGTATTCCAGACACAGGACCAGTAGGGCAGTAGTATGCACCTATGTATTTGCACCAGAAGCCCCCTCTTCAGGCTGTACTTTTCATTTCTGGAGCACACAGATACTTATTGTTATGAGTATATTCCTGCCCTCCAGAGTTGGTGTTCCATGGTATCCTGGAGTCTATAAATTGACATGCATCAAATAGGAGGGACACTCATTTGTTCTGGCTAGTGACTGGGGTAGAGTTAAATAGCTCCCCATCTTGATTAATTGCTCTTATTTCCCATTTATGGGAGACTGTTGGGGGCTGGGGGTCATAGCAGGTTATTTGGCTGGATACATTACAGATACTATAGGAAATTCCCTGAAACTGGCAGATGATTATATGGCCCTGCAGGTGGAATGGCTATGATATATTAATGTAGTATTGACATGGGCCCCTGTTTGCACTTCTTGGGTACATGGCTCACACTCTGTGATGTCGCCCTGGGACCAGGGGAGAGTTAGGGCTGGGGTAGGGAAAATAACCAAAGGGGCATTGTAACTGGGTTTAAACCAGATTCCTACTCTTTGGTTATGCATAGACAAATCAGCTTCTGGGGTGTGATTGGAGCAGAGCTTGGTGTTCTGTCCTCAACCTTTGACCAGGGACTGACAATTCAGTTTCTGGGGTATGACTGGAGCAGGGCTTGGTGTTCCATCCTCAATCTTTGGCCATGCGTGGACCAGTCAGCTTCTGGGTGTGACTGGAGCAAGGCTCCATGATTTGTTCTTTCAAAAGATGAGTTTGGTTAAGTTGTGGGTATCTGGAATACAGGAACAAGATTCTGGGGCCGCTCGCTCGATCTCGCTATGGTGCATCCACAGGGTGATTTCAGCTACTTTTACTGCACTGGGGGTGAATAAAATGGCAAGATAGGGTTCTCCCCATCGAGGGGTTAGTGGAGCTGGTTTCCAGTCTCTGACCCAGACTGCATCTCCCGGCTTGTACGGGTGTATGGAGCTGCTTAAGCTAATGAGGGACCTTTCTTGGACCCAGTGATGCAGATTTTGTAGGTTTTTCCTCAACTGATCATTTGCTGAACTATTGATAAGTTTCCTCTTTCTCTGAGTTCCCCTTCTATATTTCAGATTAAAGGGGGGACCTCCTAAAGAGGATTTCATAAGGGGTTAGGCTTAGTTTTCAGCTTAGACTGGCTCAAACTTGGAGGACACTCAGAAGTACTTGCACCCATGTTAGCCCAGTTTCTTAAAAAAATCTTAGCAATATAAGTGTTATTGTACAGTTTACCTGCTCTACTTTTCCTGAGCTTTGAGGACAGTTAAGTGGTGTGCAGTTTCTATCGGATACATAGTGCTTTGGCAATCTTTTGAGTGATTTTGGAGACAAAGGTGGGTCCATTATCAGAGCCAATTGAGAGGGGTAGCCCATATCAAGGAATGATTTCCCTGAGGAGAACTTTGGCCACTTCTTCAGCCTTTTCAGTCTGATTGGGGAAGGCTTCCACCCAACCGGAAAAGGTGGAAATGAGGTCTTCCGGATCATGGCATTTCAGTGAAATCAACTACTAGATCTTTGAGAGGCATATTGCTGATTCTTTGGACTCCTGGGGCTCCCATGGGTCCCTGGTAAGTGTTATTCTTTGCACATGTCATGCACTGCTGGCATACGGCATGGGTGATAGTGGCTAGACTTGGAATGTAGAAGTATCTTTCTAACACTTCTTTAAGATGAGTTTTTCCCAAGTGTGTGTTTTCATGGTAGTCTTGAACTATGGTTGCAGCTAATATTTGAGGCATGACTATTCTGTTTGTTCCTTGTGTCCCACTCTCAGAAAGTATCCACTCTCTCTCGGCTTGAGTATATTGTAATTCCTGGTGATTCAGAGGTTGTAGGACAAGAGCAGGCAGTGTATACTGGAGTTTCTGATAATTAAGAGGTTGAGGAATGAGGGCAACAGCCAGGTTTTCAGATAGGGATACTTCCCATGCCACTCTTTTTGCTTCAGTGTCTGCCCTCTGATTTCCTCAAGCAATCGGGCTGTGGCTTGTCTGGTGTCCCTTGCAGTGCATCATAGGAATGAGGGCAACAGCCAGGTTTTCAGATAGGGATACTTCCCATGCCACTCTTTTTGCTTCAGTGTCTGCTCTCTGATTTCCTCAAGCAATCAGGCTATGGCTTGTCTGGTGTCCCTTGCAGTGCATCATGGCCACTTTGATGAGCTCCCAAACTGCTTCTAGTAGTTCCAGAATCTGTGTGCCATATTTAATGCTCTTTCCTCCTGAGTTAATGAGTCCTTTTTGTTTGCATAAGGTTCCATGCGTGTGCAGGGTAAGGAAGGCATATTTGGAGTCTGTGTAGATGTTAATGTTGGCCCCAGCCGTAAGTTGTAGGGCTCACGGAAGGGCATCGAGTTTGGCTTTTTGTGCTGATTGTTATTCAGGAGATGCTGGGCCTCCATTGTGGTTTTGGAGGTTACTACAGTGCATCCCACTTGCCAATTACTGCCCTGAACAAAGGTTCTCCCATCAATGAAGAACTCCATGTTGGGATTTGATAGTGGCTGGTCTTGGACATCCAGTGGGCTGGAATAAACTTCTGGCAATGTTTCCAGGCAGTTATGGGTTGGAACCCTTGCTCAATGGGTAGCAGGGTAGCAGGATTCAAGTTTTTTTTTTTTTTTTATGAGTTCCAGTCAGAAAGATAGATTTTCACATAATAGGGTTTGATATTTAACCAGGTGGCTGTTAGTAAGCCAGTGTGTTCCTTTGGCTTCTAAGATTGTGATTACTGAATGCAGAACCTGAACAATTATAGGCTGCCCAAGAGTTAATTTTATGGCTTCTAGTGTTAGCATTGCTGCAGCTGCTACAGCTTGCAGACATGAGGGCCATCCCTGGGGTACAGTGTCCACTTGTTTGGATAGATAGTCCACAAGTCTTTGCCAGGAACCCAGGTATTAAGTACTCCTACTGTGATGTCTTGGCAATTATGAACTTATAAGTAGAACAGTTTATTGAGATCTGGAAGCCCCAGGCTCAGTGCTTCCATCAGAGCCTGCTTGAGAGTGGTGAAAGTGTCTTTCTGTGGGCTTTCCCAGAGCAAGGGATCATGATCTCCCCACTTTGTGGCCTCATATAAGGGGTACATGTGGACCACAAAATTGGGGGTAAAAACGCAGCAGAAATCAGGTGCTCTGAGGAATTCTCACAACTTTTGGTGAATGCAAGGTTTAGGGAGGCTACAGATTGCCTCCTTTATTTCAAGTCTCAATTCACAGAACCCCTGTGCTATTTTATAACCTAGATATTTGACCTGAGGTAGGCAGATTTGGGCTCTTTTCTTGGACATCCAATACACCTTTTGTTGCAGATGTTTTAAGAGAGCATGGGTTCCACTAGCACAATCTTGGTAGGTGGTACTTCCAAGGATGAAGTCATCTACATATTGGAGGAGAACACAATTATAGCTTTCTGGTTTAAAGGACTTAAGATCACTGGCCAGGGCTTGTCCAAAAATAGTGGGCACATTTTTAAATCCCTGAGGGAGCCATGTCCAGGTTAGCTATTGCTTTTCACCAGAGCTTGGATTGTCTCACATAAAGGCGAAAATCAGTTGACTCTGGGATGCTATCCAAATGCAGAAGAAGGCATCTTTGAGATTCAAGCAAGAAAAGTAGACTGCCAATGAAGGTATTAAGCTGAGGATAGTGTAAGGGTTGGGGACTGCTGGATGTATGGTTATTACTGCTGAGTTGACTGCTCATAAGTCCTGGACTGGGTGGTAATCCCCATCAGCCTTTTTAACTGGGAAGAGTGGGGTATTCCAAGGAGACTGGCATGACTTTAGTGTGCCTTCATTCAGCAATCTCTGAATATGTAGCTGGATTTTTTCTTGTGCTTCATATGGAACTGGATATTGCTTTATGCTCACTGGGCTGGCTATGGGCTTTATTTCAACAATAATTGGAGGAATGTCATGTGCCATTCCCATTGGGTTGCCCTCTGCCCATACTTCAGGTATATCTTCAAAGGGGAGCTGTGTGGCCATAGATTGTCTGCCTTCGCTGAGGCAGAACAGTTTCCATTCCTCTTGCAGAGGAGAGTTAGCGCTATTTTTGGAGTGTTTGGTGGTCACAGTGTTAATGTGGATTGCCCTGTGGTGTCAAAAGTAATTCGAGCCTGTTGTTTAGACAGCAGGTCCTGACCCAGGAGGGGCCTGGGCATTCTGGGAGATACAGAAACTCATGAGTGACTTCTTTACCCCCAAGTTACAGGTCCTGGCTTGGAGAAAAGGCTGCTGGGTCCAAAAGTTGTCCCTATGATAGTGTCCCTATGATAGTGGCGTGTTCCTATGATAGCTGTCCCTATGATAGTGGCTTGTCTTTTTGAAAATGGCCCAACTGGCTTGGTCATTACAGAGTGTTGAGCCCCAGTGTCGACATCATATGTATGGTGCAGGCCCCAATTTGGACTCTGACCATAGGCTCTGTGGGACTGAGTGAATAGGAGCCTGGTTTGCCCTAATAATCTCCATCAGAGTCCTCTATTCCCACAAGTCTAATGAGCTGATTTGCAGGTTTTCCTTCTTAATTTTTGCAAACCCAGGGTTTAGTTTGCAATGCTCTGCTTGCTCTCCTGGCTGATGCTTTGGCCACTTTTTTGGGGGTGATGGGATCGAGTGGCCTGTTGGGACACTCCTGCTTCCAGTGCCCTTCCTCCTTGTGGTACACACATGATTTCGCCTTAGGGGTGGGGCCCCCTCCTTGGGGCAGGGGCTTCCCAGTTTACTTTCCTTGACACAGAATTGCTTCTTTTGACTAATGCTGCTGCAAGAAGTTCTGCTTTCTTTTTCATTTTCTGATTTTCCTCTCTCCTGGTTTCTACCTCATGGTTGGCATAAAACTTGGTGGCTACCTCCAAAAGTTGGGAAATATTCATACCAGCAAGCCCATCTAACTTCTGTAGTTTTCTTCAGATGTCAACCTGTGATTGGGCAACAAATGCTGCATTGAGCATTGTTTGGCTTTTGGGAGTGTCTGGATTAAAATATGTGTATGCACAAAATGCCTCACACTGTCTCTCATAGAATTGCCTCACACTTTTATTGAGAGTCTGTAGGACTTCCGTAGTCTTTGCCATGTTTACTGCTTTTCAGCTCCCAGCCTGAACCTTTCAACTGGGGCCCTATGGAAAGTTTCCAGTTGGTTAAGCCTGGTCATGTCATTGGGATTCCATTGGGGGTCCTCATGTGGGAACAGTGTGCAGACATATTGGTCACTGTCCAGGGTTCCCTCAGGTGGGTGCTGTTTGAGCCAGGTTAGAACCCCTTGTGTGACTCACGTTCTTTCCTTGAAGTTGAGTAAGATCATGAGGAGTTGTTTACTGACCTGGCCCGCAGGTCAAACGAACCGGCACCTGAAAGAGGGAGTGGGAATTGGGGGACAAGAGGCGAGAGAAATGGAGACAAGACAGGATTCTGATCAAGTCTCCATTTATTGAGGGTAGAGCATCAGAATATATACTAAGGGGAGGGTATTAGCAGGGGGTGATAGGCTGATGAAGCAGCTCTTCCATATAAGGCAATAAAATGCTGTTACACCACTTGCTATAGGTTGTGAGTCTTCAATGCTGGTCATGGCTTCAACATCTTGTTGCGCAGGTGCAACACTTTTTGCCCGGGAAACTGGGGAAAGGGGAAGAAGAAGGCGGAAGCACAGGGTGGAGTAGGCGTAGTTATGAAAACCACCATGTTGCTGGAGACCGCAAATGCACGTAGCTCTGGGAGGCTCCCCACAGGCCCCCCTTCTTTATTATATTTTATGAAGCACCCTGAGTTTGGGGGGAACTGTGCCTGTCTTAGGTCAGGGCATGCAAACGGTTAGGTGGATTGTCTTACCCGTCATGGAGAATGCAACAGCGGCAAAAGGCTGTGTCTCTGTCTTAGGTGGCTCTGCCATGGAACTGATCATGCCCAGTTGCCCATCATTGGCTATCCAGTTCATCACCTCAGAACCTGACAGGGTTCATATGTATTTGAGAACTGCTGCCAGCAGTCAGGGTGCTCCTATTTTGGTTATAATGTGTGGAGGCCAGAGGGAGGTGCGATACGCACTGCGTTCTCTTACTGCGGTTTCATGATGGAGGTTTGGGGAGGTGAAAGCAAGAGGGGGAGAGAGAAACATGAGGGGGCTGTAACAAGGCTGGGCTCTTCTGTCGCAAGCAGCTGGTGCTGGCGGATGTGGTGTGCAGCGTTGGCTGATACACTCTTAGGTTGTACTAAAGTCTTGGAGTGCCAACGTCACAAGGATTCCAGAGGGGCTGTACAGCCGCATGGGTTTTAGCATTGGTTGCTCTCCTGCAAGAAAGCAGAGTTCATCTCAGGGAGAGTTCTCTACCCTGGATAGGTTGTCATTATCTATTTGTTTTACCAATTGTTCCGGCAGCCACCTGGCTGCTTCTAGTTCTTTGGAATAGACACAAACTGATCCTCTGCCCCATATTAGGACGGGATCGGGTCCATGCCAGGTATTATCCATTGGGTCTTTCCATAGGACTGTGGCATGTTTTGTGCTGGTATTAGGGTGCCAGAAGCAGTCAGCCGCAGAATGTCCTTTTTGATCTAAGCTTAAAAAATTTAGAATAAAGAGAGAGTGGGATAATAGATTTTTGGGGGATCCTTTGACAGGGTACCACTCCCCCTTTTTTATTTTTTCTATGATGTTTTTTAGAGACAAATGCGCTCTTTCGACTATACCTTGGCCTTGGGGGTTATATTATTTCCTGCCATATGAAACCCCAGGTAGGTATAAGGGTCTTTTAATTGTACTTTATCAGGGGCAATTTGAAGCCTGTGTGCCTTTAAGGCTGTTTTCATATCACAGTAACATGTTAGGACATCTTTTTCCTTTTTACCAGCCATTAAAATGTCATCCATGTAGTGAATAACATAAAGGTCTTTCCACATTGCCCTTACTTCTCTTATGGCCTGGCAGCCACAAATTTTTGACATAAGGTAGGGCTGTTTGTCATGCCTTTGGGTAAAACCTTCCAGTGATATCTCCTCATAGGTTCTTTGAAATTCACAGAGGGAAGGCTAAATGCAAAGCATTTTTGATCGGCAGGGTGTAATGGGATAGTAAAGAAACAATCTTTTAGATCTATGATAATTTTATAATATCCAAAGGGGATGGCTACAGGGGTTGGAAGACCAGGCTGCAAGGCTCCCATAGGTATCATTGTTTTGTTTACTGCTCTTAAGTCTTGCAATAATCGCCATTTTCCAGATTTCTTTTTAATGACAAAAATAGGAGTATTCCAGGGAGAGTCACTTTCTGTAATATGTCCTGCCGCTAGCTGTTCCTGCACTAACCGCTGGGCAGCCTGTAGCTTGTCTGAGGATAAAGGCCATTGATCGACCCATACAGGTTCATCTGAAAGCCAGGTGATTTGGTCTGCATGGGGTACAGGAAGATCAACGACTCCTACGCTAAATTTCCCAGGCCTTTTTTGTGGGTGTGTCCTGTGGCCGGTATGGGTTGAGTAATGCCTGTCTCAAGCTTTCCTAAGCCTTTTCCTGGCCTAAATCCCTGGGAAAGCATTTGAGCTGTGACTATATCATTGGTGCTACCCATACAGAGTCCCGTTTGGGCAAGTAAGTCTCGTCCCCACAGATTGACAGGGAGCCCTTGGAGGACATAGGGCTGTATAGTTCCTTGATTTCCCTCCCTATCTTTCCAAGTCAAGAGCTTGGAACTTCTTTCAGGGTTTCGGGTTTGCCCAATGCCTTGTAAGTTGGTTAAGAAGGGAGAAAGGGGCCAGGTGGATGGTCAATCAGCCTTTTTTAAGATGGTCTGCCCCTGTATCTATTAGGCCTTCGAATTGTTTACCATCAAGCCAAAGAGACATAGTAGGTTTGTGGGTGGTGATGGGGTGTACCCAGTATACATCAGAGGAGCCGAATGCTCTATCCCTGCGGTCACTATCAATGGCAGTGTTGTTGGTGGGTATTAGGGGGAGCATTAGTAGTTGAGCGACCCGCTGTCCGGCAGGGAAGGAAATAATGCTTTTTGGAGCAGAAGCCATAATTTTTATTTCTCTAGTAAAATCACTATCCACAACTCCAGGGGAAATGTGGAGGCCACTAATAAGGGAGCTGCCTCACCCAATGATGAGGCCAAAAGTGCCTTTTGGTAGTGGGCCAAACACGCCTGTAGGCAGGGCTTGAACTCCCATAGGCGGTGTTAGTACTGTGTGGGAGGAGGTACGGAGGTCCAATCCTGAGCTCCCTGAGGTGGCTCTACAGAGGCCGGAAATAGATTGCCGCTGGCGGGAACAAAGCTGATTGCCCCGTAAGTCTGATTGCTTGTTGGGGCCTGGGGCTGGCCCCTCCTCCCATTTCCCTGATAAGGAGGGAGTGGGTGACCTGAAGAATCGGTTCTTGATTTGCATTCATTAGCCCAGTGTCTGCCCCTGTGGCAACAGGGACAGGAGTTGGGAAGGGGGGGTGGCTTTTGGCTAGTAGGGGGGCGGCGAGGACAATCTCTGGCTAGATGGCCAGGGTTGCCACAAGAGAAACAGGCCCTAGGTGCACGGGGCACCGGGGATGGAAGCACTTCTCACCGGGGATGGAAGCACTTCTTTCAAGGCTGCAGCAAAGGCTTGGGCCTGTTCAGAGGTGGCCTCCCTTATGGTGGCAGCTATAGCCAGGCCCTGCTGCTTTGTGGGGCCTATGTCTGAGCAAAGCTTAATGTAGCCAGAGAGATTTTCCCTTTTTCTATAGGGCTGGATAGCTGCTTAGCAGGCTGCATTAGCATTTTCAAAGGCAAATTGTTTTACATAGTCAGCATCAGTATTTGCATCACCAAACATTCTCTCAGCTGCATGCAAAATCTACCTACGAACTCAGAGAATAGTTCCTCGGGGCCCTGAGGGATAGAAGTTAAGGAGGTAAGGGATTGTCCCTTGGTAGGCAGTCTTTTCCAGGCCTTAAGGGCTGCAGCACGGACTTGTTCGAAAAGTCCGGCATCATAATACAACTGATTTGAGTTCTGCTTAAAATCTCCTGCGCCGAGAAGCATGTCCTCGGTCCACCCATTCTCAGTTCTGAGATTCCGCTGTGCGGTTTCCTTGCAAAACTCACAATATTCTGACTTCCAGAGGAGATAATCTCCTGCACTGAGAGTGGAGCGGGCAAGGGTGTGCCAGTCATGGGAGGTGAGCCACCCATCAGCAATGTGTTCTAACAGAGAGAGGGTGTGTGGAGCAGTAGGGCCATAGGTGGTCCGCGGACTTAAGCTCCTTCAAGGTTTTGAAAGGGAAAGGGTTATAGATGCGCTCAGGCTCAGGTTCAACAGCAACCTCGCTCCCCTCACCAGCCTCATTAGGGCTCCCAGGCCTCTCGATAACAGGGAATGAAAAAAGGGGTGGTTTGCAGAAGTTGGCAGTTAGGGAATTTTTTAGAGGAGGGGTTAAATTGAGCTGACGCTGCAGAGTTGTGCATTGAGATTGTGGATCCTTTCTCTCTTTTAAAAGAGAGAGCCATAACTTTAGATCTGCATTGGGGTCTAGGCTAGCGGGGGCGGAAGCGGGGGGTGCATATGGGGGTGGGCGGAAACCAACAGAGCGTTCTTCAGCCTCAGGGTTGGAGTTATCGGAATCTGTACACTGGGCATTAGGGTTTGGATTACTAATAACTCTCCTCCTCTGATTAGGGCCAGCTCTTCTCTTAGAGATATTATTTTTGCAAGGGGAAGGGGCACTCTCATCATCGCTATCTATTTTAATAGACACCGAGTCGGAATTGGGGGGGTATTTAGCAGGACTTTTTGCTGGGGGGGATTTAGAGAGCGTCCCCAACTCTACTCCACCACCTTTCATTTATGGTCCCTTCCTGAGGAAGCCACGGACAGACTTCTCTCAAAAATCTAAAGAATTCTATTAGCTCCTTAAATTTAACCTTTATTCCTCTCGCCTTTAACGCCTCTCCGAGGCTCTTAATAAAAAGTTCGTGCTCACTCATTGCTTGTCCCATATTCGCTGATCACTTACCGAGGCTTTGCAACTGGGAGGCAGGTTCCCTCACGGTGTCTTCTTATTACTCTCTGATTCTCCTTCTTGATTTCTGGGCGTTACACTTGGTCCGGCCGGATTGTCTGTCGGCGTTCCTCACTGGATCCCTCATTTTTAGGTCCCTGTGCTCGGGCGCCAATTGACCTGGCCCGCAGGTCAAATGAACCAGCACCTGAAAGAGGGAGTGGGAATTGGGGGACAAGAGGTGAGAGAAATGGAGACAAGACAGGATTCTGATCAAGTCTCTGTTTATTGAGGGTAGAGCATCAGAATATATACTAAGGGAAGGGTATTAGCAGGGGGTGATAGGCTGATGAAGCGGCTCTTACATATAAGGCAATAAAATGCTGTTATACCACTTGCTATAGGTTGTGAGTCTTCAATGCTGGTCATGGCTTCAACATCTTGTTACGCAGGCGTGACATTTTTGCCTGGGAAACTGGGGAAAGGGGAAGAAGAAGGTGGAAGCACAGGGGTGGAGTAGGCGTAGTTATGAAAACTGCCATGTTGCTGGAGACTGAAAATGCACATAGCTCTGGGCGGCTCCCCACAGCTTACAATCAACTCAGGTGGGTTTGTTGGTCTGTATGATGGACTAGAAGAGGTCCATCATGGCCTGAGGTTTCTCCAGGTATAATGGGGTGTGGCTTTTCCAGTTAAAGAGGTTCGTGGTAGTGAAATGTTGATATACAAATGTTTGGTTTCCTCCTTGAATCTGGCTATCTGCATCATAATAAATTGGAGCTCAGGCTTCACAGAGAGTTAACTGTAGGGCAGCCCTTCTCCCTACTGTGGGAAACAAAGGCATGTTGTTTCCATGGAAGAAGTTACTTCCTTGACCACTGAGTCATGCTGTCTCCATAGCTATATGTGCAGGTCATAAATCTAGCAAAGTGATGTGTACGCTCAGTTGGAACGAGGACTAGGTAGAATGGGACAACCTGGGCAACAAGATTTATGGCTATGTTTTCTCAACAATATAATAGAACATTGAAATTTTGAACCTTGAATTATAATCATAGCGTTTGATCCATTGTGTTACACAGGTTGAGGTAATGGGAATAGTTAGCTAGAATACTTGCTGGTTCTCACGATTGCTTGGGGTATATAAAGAAGCCCCTGAGATTAATAAACTTGTCTGATGAGCCTGAGGCTTCAATGCTCACAGATCCCCTGATCCCAATCTCTCTTTGTCTTTCATTCCCGATACCCTTCGGGTCCATGACTCCAACACCTACTCCACCTGTCTCCAGGGATCCCCACTGTCTGAATTGTTTTCTTTCAGGGACTCCTTCCTGAATTAGGGTCAGCACTATGTTGCCAGGAGCAAACAGCTGTGAAGACAATGGGGGTGCATTTCCCAGGGGGGATGGTAGCACAGACAGCTGCAGAGGCGGTGGGGGCACACCTCTCAAGGGGGATGGCAGCAAAGACAGTTGTAGAGGTAGTGGGGGCACACTTCTCAGGGCGGATGGTGGCAAAGACAGCTGTGAAGGTGGTAAAGACACACTCCTCAGGGAAATTGACTCATCCCCACTCCTCAGCACTGGCACAGTAGGAGCAATTGCATAAGGTGGTGGGAGGTCATTTTTGTCTGGTCCTTCTAGAATGGGTGGGTTAGCACTGGATTTGGGGCTCACTTCCTCTGGACCCTTTGCACAGTTCTTGTTTGACCTGGTTCCTGGGACAGCACTTCTGGGCTTTTGTATCAGGCAAATCCTGGCTTCTTTAGTCATACATTTCCCTAACCAGGGTAGACTTTGACTAACAGCACTCTGCCAGGCATTGATGTAGGGGAACTAGTCAGAGAGCCCTCATTTTCCAGTTACTACATGGTGGACTTTCAGATGATCCAGGGGTCAAAGGTTCCCTCCTGGGGCCAGCCTACATGTATAGTCAGTCATTCTACTTCACAAAGCATTCTAAACTTTCCTGGCTGGAATTTTATGCTGTACACACATCTCCATGGAATGATTGGGAAAAGTTTTTCAGCATACAACCTAACAGGGTCCTACTTTGTGTGTTTCCCATGTTTCCACCCTGTGTCAATGCTGCACAACAGTCATTCAGCCTTTCACTTCATCCGTTTCCAGCTGCATCACTTGCGGGAGCTTACGGTTCCTATTAGCCTTAGCAGGTTGGTATAAGCCCCTGACTCAGAAGAGGGTCCCCTTGCAGGGAGGTCCTCTCTACCACCCTTGGCCAGATGAGGTCATCACAGAACTGTGGATCAGGACTCTGCACTCACCCTGCAGAAGTGTGTCTCTGCATCTCACTCAGTCTCCACAATCACATGCACACAACCACTCTCTTTCTTTTCCTTTCTCAAATCTAAAGAAGATGACTTCCTCCCTTCTCCTCAGGAGTACTGGGGTCTTCTTTGGGAGTTGATCAGGCTCCCCTCCTTGTTTTTCAGAATTAGGCTTTTCCTGCACTATGCCCCTGGGAGTTTTTACCTGTCTGGCATGCAGAGCTCCTTGCTTCATTCTCATGGTCTCTTTTGAACCCTCCAGTGCCTCCCTCTGGTTTCTCCAGGAGGGCTCTGGTGGAGTCTACAACTTCTTTCTGGACTAAAGGGAGGCCAGAGGTACCCAGGGCTGGGGTTCACCCCTGCCCTCCCAGCCTTCTTGAGACATCTGGGAGGAGCAATCAACTGTTGCCACCTCTGGCCTTCTCAGCATATCCTGGATGAGCCCCTAGAAGGAGAGAAGTCAGGTGTATGTGGTATTGAAGGGAAGGATGCAAGAAGCTGAGAAGGAAGATTTATTAACAGCCAGCCAGACTCAACAGACTTCTGTCCTAATAAAAAAACAAGCCCCGAATAGGATTTTTGGGTCCCTTTTATACAGAGGATGTAGAAGTGGGGAGTCAAACAGTGCTTATATGCAAAAGGAACTTTTTTTTTTTGGTTAGTTTCTTAGAGTTTCAAGTGTTTTATCTGAGTACCAGATAGGTCTTGCATTAACACATATCCCCCACTTTCCAGGTAAGCTTGAATTAACACATATAGTTTGCATCCTCCCTGAATATCTAAAGCCTATAGAGCTTACACTTTTTGATTGGCTTTCCAGGAACTAGGCATACTTGGATAGAGAATAACTTTGAATTTATGCACAGGCTGTATTATTATTAGAAACTACAGTTACAGACCAGAGATATCCACTCTGCTGGATGGCCCTGCAGAACTTTCAATGACTGGACAAATGCATCCTTATCCCATCATGGGCTCTTCATCAAGGAAGGGATCAGGCAGCAGAGACTGTTGTGTTCATGTGCATGGAACGATAATGATGTGCTGGTATATGTTCAACAACTGGCTCTCTGAAAATGAAAGCCCCAGCTTTTAGTATTTGCCAAACCCTATTTGGTGTAAATAATCTCTCCATGGCTCATTTCAGACATTATATAATGCAATTTGGGAAGAGATATGCAGTAACATACTGTTATTCAATATTTTTCATCCTATAGATACAATAGATCTAAAAAACCTGAAGGGCATAGATAATAGTAATGTAGTAATGTAACAAGGAAATGATGAGATATGAATATTTATTAACTTTACTTTAAAGATAACATTAATAAAGTGTAAGTTTCTAAAATTTAAGTTTTAAACAGGTTGGCAAAAAGCTTGAAAAATTAACAAAAGATTCTTACTATAAATGGACTACAGCATACCACTGGGGAAAGGGAGGATGGCAGGAATAATATCTAGAGGCTGTAGTTAATCCAGATATAGAGTAACAAGAGTGTATTAGTTAGCCAAAGGGGTACTGATGCACAGTACCAGGAATCTGTTGGCTTTTATAAAGGGTATTAATTTGGGGCAAAAGCTTACACTTACAAGGCCCTAAAGAGTCCACCTCAAAGCTGCTTTCTCACCAAAGTCTGTTGCCATGTATTGAAGCAGGATGGCAGGCAATCTCGGCCTGGTCTCTCCAGCCTTCTCAGTGGCTCAGCTGCTCTGTTCTCTTCAGCTGCAAACTATCAGAAAATGTCTCATCTCGCTTCCTTGGGCTTTAGTTGTTTGAACCTTCTCACTTCTGTCATATGGCAGGACTGAAATTATCAGGTTCTCTCTTCTTCCATGTTTATAGAGCTCTCTCTCTTCCTGTGTCTTCTATATGCCTTCTTGAGTGACTGTTCATTTATATAGGCCAAAGCAGATGGGAATTCAAATCAGGTTATACCTTACAGATGTAGCCAATCAGTAGCCTTAAATTGGTTTTATCAAGTAAGCTTAATCAATGGCCCCTCACCAAATCTAATACCATCAAAGGGAAGCACACCCAGAGGAACACACCAGTTTATAAACATACAAACATAATCTCTCTTTTTGAAGATTCATAAATAATCTCAAACTGCCACAGAGGCTGTTGTATTAATCCAGATATACAGTAACAAGAGCTTGGACTATAAAGGTACTGAAACATGGAAATGGAGGCAAGCTGAGGAGAAGAAGCAAAGAAAGACACAAGAGAGAACTAGGAAACTGCTCAAGGGAAAGGGAAGTCTCTGAATGAAGGTAACTTTAAACTGTAATCAAATGCAAAGGGGACATCTGAAATTGGGAGCAAAGTCCATTTGGTTTGAATTAAAGTACTGCTAATAAAGTTCTAGGAGTTTTGAGAGAATAATAATATAAAATTGAAGACTGTGGTTTAAGGAGGGGGTCAAAGTAAACCATTCTAACCTTCTTGGGAATTAAGGCTATGAGACAGGAGTTTGTGAAAATTGATGATGTCTTCAGCAGAATGCATGTATTTTAAATATAGGACAGATTTGAATTTATTTTAAGAAAGAAAGGAAGAAACCAGTGGAGAAAGAGAGGTTAAGGTTACTTGTGTGGTAGAATATGCCAATTATTGAAACTAATTTTTCTATTAAGACTCCAGGAGGTAAAAATCAGTGCTAAAATGAGTTCTTTCCAATGTAATGTTGTATCATTTAAAAATGCAATAAATAATAGGAGCTTCTTATTAAAAAGTACAAGATTAATGCCCAGAGTGATTGGAAAAGATGGCCTAGTGAACACAATTTCTTCCTCTTCTTTTCCCTTCATATTTAAAAATCTCTCATCAGGCTCACCAGGTTGAAGTGGGCTTAATTAATTTTACTGGCTGTTAATTTAAAATCTGCTCATAATCACACTCTATTTCTTCCTCAAGAGAGCCCTGATTTTTTAGTTGTTTTCTAGATTTAAGAAAATTAAAAATGAGCTGAGAGCTGTGGAGGCATTTATTGGTCCATACTTCATAAACAAAACACAATTTCTCTTGAGAACTTATTGTTGAGAAGCAAGGGAAGCCTGGAGTGTTGGGAGGTCAGCCTTCTTCTTTCAAAGACTGATGCTCCTCATCTTCTGTAATTGAGAAAGAAAGTGACAAGAATGCTGTAAATTTATAGGTCAAAATGTGCTCAGTGGTGTAAATTACATTATTTTGAAGTCTATATCCATTGTTATTCCCTTTGGAAATCCAATTTTACTCAATAAATTGCTTCCATCATATAAATATTTTTTTGCAAGAAGGTAACATGACTTTAGAGAACAGAAGTATCAATAGTAGGATATAAAAAAAAGAAAGAAAAACTGTGTTTAATGGCATAGTCTCCGTTGGTACCACAGAATTGGCCACATACTAGTTAGCTTATATTTTAGCTCACAATGAATAGGGAGGATACAGAACAAGGGACTGTAGACAGAGATTCCACTTGAGTGCTAAGTAGGGTTGGTTATTTAGAAATTAATATCAAGAAACAACTGATGAGAGATTTCATTCTTTCCCTTACTTTATATAACAATTTTCCTTTAAAAGTGGTGTGGTAAAGTTCTAATTGATGCATATATTTGTGGAGAGTGTGTTAAAAAGAAAGGGTGACTTCCAGGAAGATGGTGGACTGGAAAGACATGGGACTCTCTTTACTACTGGAAAAAATAACTAGAGGACAGGCAGAAGTGGCCTGGAAAAAAATCTTCCAGGGTTTAGGACACCAGGAGAAAACTGGACAACACCTAGAAGAGAGAGGGACAAAGGAAAAGAATCACAACAGCAAAACTGTGAGTTAAAAGCAGCAGCTGCAACTCCTGGTGCCCTCCCCCACATTATAGACACTTTTGAATTCTCAGGCCTTGGGGCCAGTGGGTACAGACAAAGGGGGTTCTAGGAATCCATCTTACCAGGAAAGGGAAGAGAGAGGGACAAAGCCTAAGCTGACTCAGCTTATGACATGAAAATTTGGTCTTCTGTGTCACAGGAGTACTTCCAGGCTGGGTGGGGCCATGCTGTTGTTTGCCTCCAGAGCCAGCAAGGGACTAAAGAGATCCAACACTCACAAGCTTCCCCTTTACTAACCAGGACTGATTGTGGAGGATGCACCTCCCCAAGAAAGGGGAGAGAGAGGGACACAGCCTAAGGCTGACTCAGCTTTTGACCCAAGGAATTTGGTCTGCTGTGTCCCACAGGCCCTTCCAGGCTGCAGGGCCTCATGCCATTGTTTGCCTTGGGAGCCAGCACAGGGCTGAGGAGATCCAACCTTCTCAATCTCCCTCTCTACTGATTAGGACTGGTTGTTGAAGATGTAGAGGGGAGTGGAACTATTTCCTACTCAGGAAAAGGGGGAGGGCTGCCAGCAAAGTTGGCTCTGAGAAAGCTTGAATTATGAGGCTCTTAACCTCCAGGCAAGATCCTCTATCACTTTGATCCAGTCTGTGATGCAGCAAACACACTCGACTAGGCATTAAGTGTGAGAGCTGCCACAGACTGCCATCTGCTGTCAGACGAAGGAAGTGCACATAAGGAAATTTAAAGTAAATAAGTACAAGAGGTGTTTTCTAACCTTTACAACCACCATCCCCACGGCCCTAGGAAATGGGCCTGCAACCCATTACTGGGTCCCTGGCCAAGTTCTGAGCAACTAACAGGGACGATCTTAAAGATCGAGAACAGGTTGAACCATGAATCAAAAAACAGCAGTAACACACAGGCTCTTGCCACTAAATCCCTACAAAAGAGAGAGAAATTGAGCATCTAAGTAAACTCACCATCCTAATCAGATGCCTGGACATCAGCAAAAATTACAGGTCATGATAATAAAATGGAAGAAATGACCCCCAAAAAGGAATATATCAAAGCTCTGGAAGAGGCATTGGATTCAAGACAACTAATCAATGATATGCACACAAATTTCCAAAATCAAATTAATGAGTTGAAAGGCAATATGGCTAAAGAGATAAAGGATATCAAGAAGACATTGAGTGAGCAAAAATAATTTGAAAACATGAATAGAAAAGTAACAAAGCTCATGGGAATGAAAGACACAATAGGTAAGATAAAAAACATATTACAGGCATACAACAGCAGACCTGAAATTATAGAATAAAGAATAAGTGATACAGAAGACAGAACAGCTGAAATTGAAGACAGAAAAGAACAGAGAGTAAAGAATGGAAAAAAACTTGAGCTAGGCTCAGGCTGTTGAATGATAACATGAAACACAACAACATATGTGTCATGGGAGTTCCAGAAGGAGAACAGAAAAGAAAAGGGGCAGAAAAAGTATTTGAGGAAATAAGAGCTGAAAATTTCCCAACTCTTACAAAAGAAATCAACTTATATGCCCAAGAAGCACAGGTAAACTCAATCAGAATAAATGTGAACGGACTTAATCCAAGACACATTCTACTCAGAATGTTGAACATCAAAGATAAAGAGAAAATTCTGAGAGCAGCAATGGAGAACCAAACCATCACATACAAGGGATGCCCAATAAGAATTAATGTGGATTTCTCAAAAGAAATCATCATGTGAGAAGACAGTAGTATGTTACAATTAGGGTACTGAAAGGGAAAAACTACCTCTCAAGATTTCTTTATCCAGCAAAATTGTCCTTCAACTATGAAGGTGAGTTTAAAGCTAAGAGAGTTTGCAAAATGGACTTACCTTTGGAGGAAATATTAAAGGAAGTCTTAGAGCCTGAAAAAAAAAGACAGGATAGAGAGGCTTAGAGGAGAGTATAGGAGAAAGAATAGCAGAAAGGATAACCAAAAGAGTAAAAAGATGAACAGAAATAAGATGTGACAATGAAAACTAAACAATAAAATGGTGGAAGTAAATAATACATTTACAGGAATATCATTGAATATAAATGAATTAAACTCCCCAATGAAAAGCTATAGGCTGACAGAATGGATTAAAAAACAAAACAAAACACCATGAGCCATTCATATGTTGCCTGCAAGAGACTCAGCTTAGGTCCAGGGATACAAACCAGCTGAAAGTGAAAGGTTGGAAAAAGGTACTTCATGCAAACAGTAATCAAAAAAGAGCAGGCGTGACTGTACTAATATTGGACAAAACAGACTTTAAATGCAAAATGTTAGATACAAAAGGCCATTATATATTAATAAAAGGGACAATCTACCAGGAAGAAATAATGGTCATAAATACCTATGTACCTAACCAGGGTGCAACATGAGGCAAACTCTGGCAAAACCAAAGGGAGAAATAGACACCTTAACAATAATAGTTGGAGGTTTCAACACACCACTCACATCATTAGCTAGAACACCAGACCGAGTATCAACAAGGAAACAGAGAACTTGAACAATATGATAAAGAGTTAGGCCTAAGACACATATACAGAATATTGTACCCAAACTCAGCAGGTTATACATTCTTCTCAAGTGCTTATGGGTCTTTCTCCAGGATAGACCACATGTTATGTCACAATGCAAGTTTCAATAAATATAAAAAGATTGAAATTATACAAAGCACTTTCTCAGATCATAAGGAAATGAAACTGCAAATCAATAATAGAGAGGAAAGAGGTAAATTCACAAATGTGTAGAGGCTGAACAACACACTCCTAATTAATCAGTGGGTCAGCGAAGAAATTGTAAGTGAAATTAGTAAATATATTGAGATGAATGAAACTGAGGACATAACTTACCAAAACTTATGGAATACAATGAAGGCAGTCCTGAGAGGGAAATTTATAGCCATAAATGTCTATATTAAAAAAGAAGAGCTAAACTCAAAGATTTAACCCAACAACTAGAGAAACTAGGAAAAGAGCACCTCTGAAGTGAGCAGAAGGAAAGAAATAATAAAGATAAGAGCAGAAATAAATGAAATTGAGAACAGCAATGACAAAAAATAATGGAGAAAATCAACAAAGCCAAAAGCTGGTTTTCTGAGATCAATAAAATTGATGAATCTCCAGCTAGACTAACCAAAAAGAGAGAAGATGCAAATAAGTAATATCAGAAATGAAAGAGGTGAAGTTAAGACTGACCCCTCAGAAATAAAAAAGATCATAAGAGGAAATAATGAGAAACTATATGCCAACAAACTAGACAACCTAGATAAAATGGACAAATTCCTAGAAATGCACAAACCTGCACTGACACTTCAAGAAATATAAGAACTTAACAAACTAATCACATTTAAAGAGATTGAATCAGTTATCAAAACCTCCCAACAAAGAGAAGTCTAGGACTGGATGGCTTCACAGGTGAATTCTACCAAGCATTTTGAGAAAAATTAACATAATCCTGTTTAAGTTCTTCCAACAAATCGAAGAGAAGGGAAAATTGTCCAATGCATTTTATGAAACCAACATCACTAATACCAAACCCAGATAGACACTACAAAAAAGAAAACTACAGACCAATCTCTCTAATGAATATAGATACAAAACTTCTAAACAAAATATTTGGCAATAGAATCCAACAGCATATCAAAAGATTTATACATCATGACCAAGTGGGATTTATTTCTGGTATGCAAGGCTGGTTAAACATAAGAAAATCAATTAATGTAATACATCATAGTAACATATTGAAGGAAAAAAAAAGCCACATGATCACCTTGATTAATGCAGAAAAAGCATTTGATAAAATTCATTATCCTTTCTTGATAAAAACACTTTGCAAGGTAGGAGTAGAAGGAAAATTTCTCAATATGATAAAAGGCATACATGAAAAACCCACAGCCAACATTGTACTCAATGGAGTATGGTTGAAAGCGTTCCCTCTTAGATTGGAAACATGACAAAGATGCCCATTCTCATCATTTTTATTCAACTTTGTGATAGAAGTTCTAGCTAGAGCAACTAGACAAGAAAAAAAGGTATCCAAATAGAAAAAGAAGTAAAATTCTCACTATTTGTGAATGACATTATCCTATATTTTGAAAATTCTGAAATGTCTATGAAAAAAGCTACTTGAGCTAATAAATGAGTTCATCAAAGTGGCAGGATAAAGATCAATATGCAAAAATCAGGATTGCATTGAACAATCTAAAGAGGAAATTAGGTGAAAAATCCATTTAAAATAGCAACAAAAAGACTCAAATACCTAGGAATCAATTTACCCAAGCAAGTGCAGGACCTATATGCAGAAAACTACAAAACAATCCTAAAAGAAATCAACAAAGGCTAAACAAACAGAAAGACATTCTGTGTTCATGGATTGGAAGACATCATGAAGATGTGAATCCTACCCAAACTGATTTATAGATTCAATGCAATACCAATCAAAATTCCAACAGCTTACTTTACAGTAATAGAAAAGACAATTACCAAATTAATTTGGGAGGGAAAGTGGACCTGAATAGTCAAAGGCATTCTAAAAAAGAAGAGCTGTAAGGGAGGAATTTTACTACCTGACATTGAAACATATTACAAAGCTACAGTGGGCAAAAAACATGGTATTGGCATAAAGATAGATACATCAATCAGTGGAATAGAATTGAGAATCCCAAAATAAACCCTCACATCTATGGTAAATTGTTTTTTTACAAACCAACCAAAGCCATGTTAACAGGACAAAACAATCTCTCTACAAATTGTGCTGGGAGAACTGAATATTCATAATCAGATGAAAGAGGACCTGTATCTCACTTCCTATACAAGAATCAACTAAAAATGGATCAAAGACCTAAATGTAAAAGCCAGGACCATAGAACTACTAGAAGAAAATTTAGGGAAACATCTTAAAGAGCTTGTGATAGGTGGCAGTTTCTTGGACCTTATACCTAAAGCATGAACAACTAAAGAAAAAATAGATAAGTGGGACCACCTCAAAACTAAACTCTCTTGCACCTCAAAGGACTTGTCAAAAGGGTGAAAAGGCAGTGAACTCAATAGGAGAAATATTTGGAAATCACATATCTGATAAGTGTTTAATATCCATGATATATAGGGTAATGCTATAACTCAACAATAAAAAGACAAACAACCCAATTAAAAATGGGTAAAAGACTTGAACAAACATTTGCCCAAAGAAGAAATACAAATAGCAAAAAACAAAACAAAAACAAACAAACAAAACTCATGAAAAAAATGTTCAGTGTTCCTGGTGATTAGGGAAATGCAAATCAAAGCTACAATGAGATAGCATTTCACTCCTATAAGAATGACCACTATGAAAAAGACAGAGAACTACAAGTGTTGGAGAGGATGTGGAGGGACAGGAACACTTATTCACTGTTGGTGGGAATGTAGAATGGTACAGCCACTGTGGAGGACTGTTTGGCAGTTCCTAAAGAAGCTGAATATAGATTTACCACATGATCTGGAAATACCACTACTGGGTTTATAACCAGAAGAACTGAAATTAGTGACATGAACAGACACTGATGCACACTGATGTTCATAACTGTGTTATACATGGTTGCCAAAAGTTGGAAACAATTGAGGTGTCCATTCCCTGATGAATGGGGAAACAAACTGTGGTGCATTTGCATGATAGAAGATTTTGCAGCTGTAAGAAGAAATGAAGTTGTAAAGCATATGACAAGGATGAGATTGGAGGACATTACATTGAGTGAAGCAAGCCAGACACAAAAAGACAAATACTGTATGATTGCTCTACTATGAACTAAATATATTGTGTAATCTCATGGAATTAATAATTTGAATATGGGGCACTGGAAAATAGAATGAAGAAAGCTGAGGTTTAATCTGTGCAGAAGTGGTACAAAGGATGTGTGTTAATCTTTGGAAATGAATAGAAAAGGTGAAAGCCCAATAAAATGTTTGTAACTAGCAGTACTATTATGTGTGCATGAAAGTGAGTTAAAGGGAAAGTGTAAGGTCATGTATATTACTAAAAGGAAAGCTAAAAAATGTAACATGGAACTATATAGCATGGTAAAACCACATATGAAATATGAATTGAGTAAAATTATGTATATAAGACCATTTTTCTTTGAAATTGTACAAATATATCTTAACACTACAAGATATTAATATCAGACAAAAAACGTATACTAAGTGAAAGAAACGATGCACAAAGCACTGCATATTGTATGATTCCATTTATATAAAATGTAAATATAAATCAATTCATAAAATTCAAGTTAGAATTGTAGTTATGTAGGGCTGAGGAAGGACTGCTAAGTGGTGTGGAGTTTTTCTTTTTGGAGTAATGAATTGCTCTAAAAATTTTTATGGTGATGAATGCACAACATTGTGATTATATTAAAAGCCATTGATTTTACACTTTGGATAGCTTGTTTGGTATAGGAATATATCCTAGTTCAGCTGCTTAATAAATTTTAAAAAAGGAGGGGGCAGTTAGCTATGTACTGATTTTGAAGTGGACAGGAAGGGACAGAAGAGTTTGTAGACTGTATCTTAAATGTCCCTAATAGTAGTTCTTGCAAGATGCAGGGAGGGACAGAATGGGAAAATTGAGCAGGTTAGAGATTATGGTAGGCAACTTTCAAGATGGCCCTGAATGATGCCCACCTCCTGGTTTTTGTGTCCATGTGTAATGCCCTTCTCTTGACTACTAACAACCTTAGTGATTTGCTTCTGATCAATGGTATACTACACAAATATCGGGATCACTGTTCCAAGATTGGTTGCAAAAATATTAGCGTCCCTTCCTCTTTCTCCTCTCATCCTCTCTCATTTGCTTGATCTGACAGAAGCTTGTTGCCATGTTTTAAGTGCCCTATAAAGAGGCCCATGGGGCTAGAAACTGAGGGTGTCCTCTGACTAACATCACTGAGGAACTAAATCATGCCAGCAACCAAGTGAGAGAGCATGAAAGCAGTACCTCCCCAAATGGAGCCTTGTGATAACTGCAGCCCCAGCCATACCTAGGTCATGTAAGTTTATAGTCTCTGTCCCAAAGGGAGATGGGCTAATTGGCAACTACAGCAGCACATGATTATAGTCATGGTCTGTGAGAGACCCTGATCCAGAGGACCCACCTATACTTCACCCAGATACCTGACTCATGAAACTGAGAGATACTAAGTGTTTGTACTTTAAACTACTAAATTTCTTTGTAAGTTATAGAACAATAGATAACTAATATTGAAATGATTTTATTTCTATTTCATATTCCATATTCCAAACAGCCACCTGGTAATTTTATTTCAAACCAAATTAATTACACAAGAATGATTGTATCAATTGTTGACCAGGTAAGAAATAGATGTCACTTCAAAGTTTAACTGAGAACAGTTTAATGAAGGGATTAGTTACAGAGGGATGGGAAATAATACCAACAAAGAATAATTAAGCACTAGAAACTAACCTCAGTGGGAAGCTGTTAACACCCCTAGGCCAGAAGGGGCAGAGGATGGAATGCTGTTATTGGAGCCCAGAGAGGGAATGAAGCTGTGAAAAAAAGGATCGCCCCAGGAGCTCTAGCCTTAGAATGCAGCTGCTGCCAGGATAACAGTAAGGCTGGGAGGGAGCAGGGGGAGGGAATGAATACACTGACTTATCTTTCCTCCTATCCTTTGATCTGCACACTCCACCTTCCATTGTCAAACCCAACCAGAAGCCAGAGAGCAAGTAAGCCTAGGGGTGCATTCTGTAGAGGTCTGCCTCTCAGGGCACACCCTCCCAGGGCACATCCTCTCAGGGCAAAGAACAGGACAGAAAAGGGTGGATTATGGCTCTTTGGAGGTGTGAAGTGAAATGAACTAGCACAAAAAATCTGATTCAAAATTGGACGTTTGATATACCCTAACATTAGGAAGGTAGTGATGGTAAAAAGTGGGTAGAGTTATTTGGGGTAAGTTGAATATTGTTCTTTAGCCAAAAACTTGAACTCTTTATCTTGAACACAAATTATACTAGTATTCCCAGGCTTGCTTGAAGTTAGATGTGACTTATTACAGGTTTGACAAAGGAAAATGAGCAAACTCAGACCATTTTCAGATCTGGTCCATAAAAGCGTTGTATGTTTTCCTTTATCCTCTTTAGGATGCTCTTTGTGCTGTCTAGAACAGGGATCCTATAAGAATACTGTAGCAGTTTGACATAGTTATGAATTCCAGAAATAGATATTGGATTATGTTTGTAAACTGGTCTAAACCTGGGCATGATTAAGTTATGATTAGGGCTTTGATTGAACCACATCATTAGGGTGCTGAGTCCCCGCACCTTAGTGGGTGGGGACTCACAGATAAAAGGCATTGATTGGGCCACATCATTAGGGTGCTGAGTCCCCGCACCTTAGTGGGTGGGGACTCACAGATAAAAGGCATGGCAAAGGACAGAGTTGAGGGTTTTTAATGTTGGAATTTTACTGTTGGAGTTTGATGCTGAAGTCTTAAGCTGGAGCCCAGGAAAGTAAGCACACAGAAGAAACAGAAGCAAATCCCAGGAAGAGAGGAACCCTGAACCCAGAGAGAAGCAAGACCCTGGAAGAGAGGAACCCAGGACGCCTGGACCCTCACAGATGTTGGCAACCATCCTGCTCCAACATGTGAAAATAGACTTTGGTGAGGGAAGTAACTTATGCTTTATGGCCTGGTATCTGTAAGCTCCTATTCCAAATAAATGCCCTTTATGAAAACCAACCAATTTCTGTTATTTTGTATCAGCACCCCTTTGGCTGACTAAAATAACACTTTGATATCCAAAGTATCCATAGAAGGAACTGAAATCCTAGCGGAGTGGGTCAAAAGTTACAGAGAACACTCTCATGTAATAGGACTTTGTTCTAATCAAGGAAATGACAATATGTGCCTGACTAGATTTCAAAAGTGCCATGGAACAATGATCACAGTGTATCTCTTGTTTTTACCCCTTTTAATAAGAGTGTTGATAGCAGTTATCCTACAAACATCCCACCATTGTATAATCAGAATAATGTAGGGTAGATAACTTCACTTTTTAGTTCAAAGATTTTCAGATTGAGAAAAATAGTACAGAAGGAGCTTTATCTAAGGATTCCCATTTAAAGAGCTCCATCTACACTTCAACCAGATTTAAATAATAATATCCTGGACTTCAGGCTGATACTATAATGGAATTAGATTTGGGAAGTTTGGTAGAGGGGAAGAATATACTATTTTAAAAATAGTAGATTTTATTATTTAGAGCAGTGTTGGGAATTAAATCATGTCATCTATAAAGACAAGTTCAATTATTAATTAAGGTGTGGACTCATTTGTGAATAAGATCTTTGAAGATCCTATTTAGATGAAGTCAAATTGAATCTGGTGGGACTTAACCCACTTGACTAGAATCCTTACATGCAAGAGAAATTCAGAGGTAGTTGATGAGTAGGAGTCAGAAATAGGAGAAGCCAGAGAGAATGCCATCACTAGAATGCTACAGAGTTGGGAGTAAGCATGACCTTGCCAATACTTTGAGTTTGTATTTCTAAACTCCAGGCATGTGAGCCAATAAGTTTCTTTTGTTTAAGTCAACCACTGTGTGATATTGTTTCATAGTGGCCCTGGCAAAATAATAAGACAAGCAGGTTTAGGTTTACAGAAAATTGCACAGATAGTATAGATTTCCCATATTTTTGCTCTCTCCCCTGTTCATAGTTTCTCCTTTTATTAACCTCTTGTATTAAGAGGTTAATTTTGTTAACCTCTTTGTTAAATGTACTTTTGGTACATTTGTATATTGATATATTATTGATTAAATTCTATAGTTTACATTAGAGTTCGCTTACTGTGTTGTACAGTTCTGTGGATTCTGATAAATGCATATCATATATCCACGATTATAGTATAGTTTCACTACCCTAAAGTTCTTCAATGCTCCACCTAACCATCCCTCTGACCCCTGACAACAAATATTTTTATCACCCCTATAGTTTTGCCTTTTCTAGAATGTCATATGGTTGAAGTCATATAGTATGTAGATTTTTCAGACTAGATTCTTTTGCTAAGTGATATGCATGTAAGTTTCTTTCATATCTTTTTAAAAAAAATTTTATTTTTTAAAAGACATTTCGATTACATAAATATTATATAAAAAATATAGGGAATTCCCATATGCCTTGTTCCACACACCACCCACATTTACCCCCATTAACAACGTTTTCACTAGCATGATACATTCATTGCAATTGATGAACACATTTTGGAGCATTGTAACTAAGCATAAATTATAGTTTACATTGTAGTTTACACTCTCTCCCACACAATTCTGTAGGTTATGGTAAGATTTAGAATGACCTGTATCTGTTGTTGCAATATCATTTAGGACAATTCACAAGTTCCCCAAATTCCCCCATATTACACCTGTTTTCTCTCTCCCTGACCTCAGAACCTCAAGTGGCTACTGCCTCCACATAAATGACATAAATCCTTCCATTGCTAGATTCACAATAAGTCTATAGTAGAATACCAGTATCTCTACTTTAGTCCATAGTTCATTCCCCAATCCTGAGGATTCTGGGATATCCACTCCACCTCTAGTTAAGAAGGGAGTGTGATCTCATAGGGACAATGAATGAGACTCTCTTGCTTGCAGTTGTAGACTCTCTCAGTTCCTTGGTATGGTAGTTGTCCATCATCACCTCCATATTAGCTGTACTGGTTGAGATCAATGAACAGAAGAGTAGGTGTTGTGACTCCAGTGAGATTCAGGGTCTACCTGGCACATGGACAGCCCAAAGATTTAAGTCTCTCAGCTGTACACCTACCAACTCTAGTACTAATTATTGGTTGAAATAGAAGGACAGAAGAGTCATGTGTAGGAAAACCACAACTGAGTCCAACTCTGTCATTCTGGGGAGCGTAAATTCCAAAGTAGGCCCCAATAGCAAGGCACCAAACTCCTGAGCATTCCGCCCTGACTACAGTTTCTGGATGTCTCCAGAGCCCTCAGGAGCCCTGCTATTTGGGGTAATATCTACTTTGAAAGTCTATGACATCCTCCTGAGATGTGTATAGGCATTACCTCTGGGATGACCTCCCAACTCACTTTGAAGTCTCTTAGCCACAAAACTAATTTGTATTGACCTTTTCCCCCTTTGGTCAAGGTCTTTTTCAGTTACATTGCTAGTTCATGCTTGGTAATAATCCCTCAGTGCCAGGGAAGCTCATCCCCAGGAGTCATGTCCAATGCTGGAGGGGAAGGTAATGTATATATGCTGAGTTTGGCTTAGAGAAAGGCCACATTTGAGCAACAAGGAGGCTCTGAGGAGACAACTCTTGGGTACCCTATAATACTAGGATAAGTCTCAATTTCAAGAGTAAAGATTCATACACACAGTCATCAATATCAATAGCCCATCAGTGGACCATCCTCCTTTACTAGTCATTGTCCCTGTACTCAGGAGATTCTTGCTGATCTATTAGAGAATGGGGCAGAACTCCCCAGGAAGAGAAGTTGATATTCCTTAAGCTATTGTGTGAATCTCCACCCAGCATGACAATGCCCCATGAACATTTGAACACATTTATATGCCTTACATATATGCCCAGGTGAACTTCCTCCCATGCATCCCCCATCACTTATACCCCTCACCAATGATCCTCCCCTGCCACAATTGTAACCCTTCTGTGATTCAAAACTTCTTCAAAAATGAAGCCAATAAAATAGCAAAATATGATTATTAAGAAAATGAATAATGATAGTTTTAAAAATAAGAAATAAAATATAAAAATTTTAAAAATTAAAAAATGAAAAATTGGGATAATAAAAACAATGAAAAATATTAAATTTTTTGACATTTTTGCTATCATCACTATAAGATCTGTTGTCCTATATGTACAGTGACATTATCTCCATTTATTCCCCCAGTAACTTACTTTTTCCCCCCATTTTGTCCTCAAAGAAGTTTTAGTTTACAGAAAAGTCATGTACTGTATACAAAGGACTCCAATATGCACTACATCATCCGTCCCTTTCCCCCTTCCACTGTTAATAACTTTGTATATGTGGATGGTACGTTTGTTACAAATGATGTACAAATATTGAAACATAGCTACTAACCATGGTCAATGGTTTCCATTATGGTTTCCATTTTGGGCCATACACTTTTATAATCTTTGATGCAATTCAACATGCCCTGTATCCATCATAGTAAGATCATGTGGAACACTTCCGTCTCCCCCAAAATGTCCCCTGTTCCATCTATTATATTCCTCCCTTCCCCTCCCCTTGGGACCCACGGTAATCACCAGGCTTCATTCCTTGAAGGAAAAAAAATCATAGTTAATTGCAACTGAGGGCTTGATACCTCCCTCCCCATTCTCTTGAGAGACTCCTGCCCCTCCCTTTGAGAACATAGCAGGTCTCCCCTGTATGGGAATCCACTAACTGGCTGCTCATCATATGGGTCTCCACTCACTGATATAACACAGTATGGCAAGATGAACCCTCACATACTCCCTAGAAACCTGATCTGGGTGTTCCCTGTCCCAAATGCCCCTCACATTCAACACCCCAAACCAGTAATCCTCACCATATTGCCAAAAGAGCCTTCCCAACATTGTAGTTTCAACCATGTACCCATCAATCCCCAGTGTTTACCTGCTACCTCTCCCAACCCTTCCCCTACCCTATTCCATGGGCTGTCCAACCCACCTTCCCCACCCCTCCCTCCTGAAAAACCAGCACCACCTAACTGAAAAGTATCATTACACCGCTGTCATGCCCCTTCACTGTACAACTACACACTTCCCCCTTACCAGAGATTTTGCCCACATGGGTGTTGGGTGACAACCTTCTTCTACCTTTCTATTTCCTATAAACCTATCTTCCAGACTCTAGTTCTGTATGTCTGCTCAATTTGCTTAATTCATATCAGTGAGGTCATGTAACATTTGTCTTTCAGTGCCTGGCTTGCTTCACTCAACAGAAGGTCCTCAAGATTCATCCATGTATCCCATGTGTTAATACTGTATTCCTTCTTACAACTGAATAATATTCCATTGTATACCATACTTTGTTTATCCATTCATCTGTTGAAGGGCATTTGGGCTGATTCCAAATTTTGGCAATAATGAATAATGTCACTATGAATATTGGTATGCATATATCTGTTTGTATCCTTGCTTTCAGTTCTTCTGGGTATATACCCAGCAGTGGAATTGCTGGATTGTGTGGCAGTTCAATAGTTAGTTATCTGAGGAGCTGCCAAACTGTCCTCCACAGTGACTGCACCATTCTACATTCCTACCAGCAGTGGATGAGGCTTCCCATTCCTCCACATCCTCTCCAACACTTGTAGTCCTCTGTTTTTGTTTTTTTTTTAAATAGCCATCAGTCTAATAGGTGTAAGATCATATCTCAGTGTAGTTTTGATTTGCATTTCCCTAACAGGTTGTGATGTTGAGCATATTTTCATGTGCCTTTTAGCCATTTGTATTTCTTCTTTGGAGAAGTGTCTATTCATATCTCTTGCTTATTTTTAAAATGGATTGTTTGTCTTTCTATTTTCAACATGTAGGGTTTCTTTATAAATGCTAGATATTAGGCCCTTATCAGATATATAGTTACCAAATATTTTCTCTCATTGAATAGGCTGCCTTTTCACTTTTTTGACAAATTCCTTTGAGGTAGAAAAGTTTTTAACTTTGAGGAGGTCCCATTTACCTATTTTTTTCTTTCATTGCTCTTGCTTTAGATATAAAGTTCATGAAACCGTTTCCTAATACAAGATCCTGTAGATGCTTTCATACATTATCTTCCAAGGTCTTTATGGTCTTGGCTCTTACATTTAGATCTTTGATCTACCCTGAGTTAATTTTTATATAAGGTGTGAGATGGTGTTCCTCTCTCATTCTTTTGGATATGGATATCCAGTTATCTAAATGATATTCTCTCATAGTTGAATGGACTTGGTGGCCTTGTTGAATATCAGTTGACTGTATATGTGAGGATCTATATCAGAACTCTCAATTTGGTTCCATTGGTCAGTTTGTCTATCCTTGTGCCAATACCATGCAGTTTTGGCCACTGCAACTTTGAAGTATGTTTTAAAGTCAGGTAATGTGATTCCTCCAATTTCATTTTTTTTTTTCAGTGTGTCTTTGGCTATTCTGAGACTCTTGCCCTTCCAAATAAATTCCATAGTTAGTTTTTCCAATTCAGTAAAAAATGCTGTGGTGAATTTTATTGGTATTACATTAAATTTGTAGATCAGTTTGGATAGGATAGACATCTTAAAGATGTTTAGTCTTCCTATCCATGAATAGGGAATATTCTTCCAATTATTTAAGTCTTCTTGATTTCTTTTAACTGTGTTGTGTAGTTTTCTGCATCTATGTCATTTGCATCTTTAGTTAAATTTACTCCTAGGTATTTGATTCTTTTAGTTGCTATTATAAATGGGATTCTTTTTCTTGGTTTCCTCCTCTGATTGCTCATTATTGGTGTACAGAAATGATTTTTACATGTTGATCTTATAACCTGTGACTTTATTGAACTCACTAATAAGTTCTAGTAGTTTTGTTGTAGATTTCTCAGTGCTTTCTACATATAGGATCATGTTGTCTGCAAATAGGGAAATTTTGACTTCTTCCTTTCCAATTTGGATGCCTTTTATATCATTTTTTTGCCTAAGTGCTCAAGCAAGTGCTTTTAACACAATGTTAAATAAAAGTGGGTAATGTGGGCATCCTTGTCTTGTTCTCAATCTTAGAGGGAAAGTTTTAGGATTTCACCATTAAATATGACATTAGCTGTGAGTTTTTCATATACACCCTTTATCATGTTGAGGAAGTTTCTTTCTATTCCTATTTTTGTAGTGTTTTTATCAGGAAAGGTTGTTGAATTTTTGAATGCTTTTTCTGCCTCTATAGAGAAGATCATATGTTTTTCCCTTTTGATCTGTTTATGTGGTGTATTGTATTAATTGATTTTCTTATGTTGAACCATCTTTGCATACCAGGAATGAAACCCATTTGGTCATGGTGTGTAATTTGTTTGATGTGGTGCTGAATATGGTTAGCAAGTATTTTGTTGGGGATTTTAGCAGTTAGGTTCATTAGTGAGATTGATCTATAGTTTTCCTTTCTTGTGGTGTCTTTGTTTGGCTTTGGTGAAGGAAATAATGACTTGTTGGCTGAAGAAAATAAGACGTGGTGTAACCTAGGAAACAGAACAAGAAAATAATGTTCTTTGTTGAGACTCCTTGGTCAACAGGACAGGAATGTCTCTGGTTAAAATCTATTAGGTCAACAGGCCAGATTAGTAGAAAGAGCAAAGTTGCTTTAAAAGTTAAAATAGCTTGTCCCCATTTCTAATGATGAGATAACAACAGTAAATCTGTCTCTCTTTTATGGGCTTTTTGTAATGCAAACTTTTTCTATAAATATGTAGCTAAATAGAAATAAACTTGTCTGTGGTCATTGACTTGCAGATCCCCTGATGCCTTCTTTCTTGTTATTCCTCCCCAATACTCTTCAGGCTGGATGCAACACTTTGGTATTAGGGTGATGCTGTCATCATAGAATGAATTAGGCAATGTTCCCTCTACTGCTCTTTTTTGGAAGAGTTTAAGCAGGATTGGTGTTATTTTTTTCCAGAATGTTTGGTAGAATTCACCTGTGAAGGTATCTGGTCCTGGGCTCTTCTTAGTTGGGAGACCTTTGATGACTAATTCCATCTCTTTATTGTGACTGGTCTGTTGAGTTCATCAATTTCTTTTTGACAATGGAGGCTGTGTGTTTCTAGAAATTTGTCCATTTCCTCTTCGTTATCCATCTTTTGGCATATAATTTTTCAAAGTATCCTCTTATGATGCTATTTATTTCTGTGGGGTCAGTGGTGGGATCCCTTCCTTGTCTCTTATTTTATGTATTTGCATCTTCTCTCTTTTTATCTTTGTTAGTCTAGCTAAGAGTTTGTCAATTTTATTAATATTCTTGAAGAACCAGTTTTTGGTTTTGTTATTTTTTCTAGTGCTTTCTTATTTTTGATTTCATTTAGTTGTGCTCTAATCTTTGTTATTTCTTTTTTCTACTTCCTTTGTGATTAGTTTGTTATCTTTGATTTTACCTCTTTCTTGGATGTAATGTTCTGTATACGTCTATTGGGTCCAGGTTCTCTAATGTATTATTCAAAGTCTTTTTTTTCTTTATTGATTCTCTTTCAAGATATTCTGTCAAATGGTGATAATGGTGAATTAAAATCCCCACTATAACTGTAGAAGCATCTATTTCTCCACTTAGTTTTTCCAGTGTTTGCCTTGTGTATTTTGATGTGTCCTGGTTAGGTGAATAAATGTTTAGGATTGTTCTTTCTTCTTAGTAGATTACTCCTTTACTTAATGTATAGTGTTCTTTGTCTTTCACAATAGCTTTGCATTTAAAGTCTATTTTGCCTGATATTGGTATAGCTACTCCCACTTTTTTTTGGTTTTTGTTTGCTTGTAAAATTATTTTCCAACCATTCACTTTCAACCTCCTTGCATTCCTGAGTTTAAGGTAGGTTTCTTATAGATAGCATATAGATGGGTCATATTTCTTTATCCATTCTGCCATTTCTGTCTCTTGATTGGTAAATTTAATCCATTAACATTTAATTTTTTTACTATCAAGGCATTACTTACAGTAGCCATATTTCCTTTAGGTTTATATATGCTATAGGTTGTTTTATTTCTCTTGTTATTTTTTAGTTGTTCTTACACTCTCCTCCAACTCTTTCTCTCTTGTTTTTTTTTCCTGTCAACCTGTAGAATTCTCTTTAGTATTTCTTGAAGTACAGATTTCTTATTGACAAATTCCCTTAATTTCTGTTTAACTGTGAATATTTTGAGATCTTCCTCATTTTTGAATGCCAGCTTTGCTGGATAGAGAATTCTTTGCTGGAAAGTTTTTCTTTTAGCACCTTAAATATATCATACCACTGCCTTCTTACCTCCATGGTTTCAGATGAGAAATCAGCACTTAATCTTATTGAGCTTCCCTTGTATGTGATGGTCTTCTTTTCATGATATTTGTTTGGACATTGCTGATTAGTTGTTCCATGTTCTGCATCTCTTCCTGGTTTTTAGTTTATTCACTGGACTGGGCCACGTCTTCCTGTTTCTTACTATAGCTTGTAATTTTTTTTTGCTGTCTAGGCATCTGTTTATCTTGATGGGTTTATTCAGTGATTAGCTTCTCCCTCTATTCTATGGTTATATTTTATTGTTGTTTTCATGTGTGTGGTAAGGTTTCCCTTTGCCACTTCATTCCTCTTATTCTATTTCCTTGTTGTTGTCTGTGTTTCTTTGAAAGAAAAAAAAAATCTAGGACCAGAGAAAAGGAAAGTAATAAGAAGAGAAAATGAATAATACTAATAATTATAGTAAAATGTAGGAGAGCATCTGTACAAGACCTAGGCAATTGAACAATTAACATGAGTGAGAAGCACAGCAGAATAAGATTAGAAAAGTGGAACAGAAACAATGAAACAAGAAACAGAATAGACAAAAATATATAGAATGAATTAAAAGGCCAGAATGACTAGAAGAGGGGAAAAGAGAAGAAAAAAAGAGAAAAAAAGTAAAAAAATAGAAAGTAGACAGAAAAAAGGAGAGAAATAAAAACAAGAAAAATGGAGACCAAATAAAAGAGGTGAAATGAAAGAACAACAACAGAGAACAAAAGATATAAAGATGAAGAAGAGAAAAGAAATAGCGTAGGTAGAGTAAATCAGTAAACAATCGAAAAAAGAGAACCAAAGGAAGGGGATACTCAACAAGCAAGAAACAAGATGGCAATGGCTCATTTAAAAAAAAAAGAAGATAGAAGAAAAAAATTAAAAAAGTAAATACAGGAAAACAGCCTTCTCTCTTAGACACGTAAGGATATTCCCAGGCTGTCGGTGTTCATCAATCACTCACCATGCAGCCTGCCCTCTGCAGGCTTTGAACTGGGTTTTAGTGAGTAAAACAAGGGAAATTTTAAAAAAAGAAAACTTTTTTTTTTTTAAATAAAAGATCCAAGAAAAGCTAATATAAAGACAATGTCTGTAAGTTCTCTGTCATAAATTTTCAGCAGGATGCCTGATAACTTGGTGGATCACTTCTGAAGGAAGAGGCAGGAATTGAACCAGACCTAGTATGTTGCTAGGCAGGAATTCTTCCACTGAGCTATTCTGACTCCTTATATTAATTAGATTTTCAGAAGGCTGTCTGCCACTTTTCCCTCTGGCAGGTTAGATTGGCTGTAGTCTGCAGGAGTGGTGCCTCCTGTCTGATGTAATTTCTCTTTACTGAGACAGCTGGGCGTAACTGCCTGCCTGAGGAGATCCCCCTCCCTTCTCTGTCCAGTCGGGGTCTCTTCCGCTATTCAAGGGGGGCCCACCTGGCTAAACACTGCAAAGAAATCACTCTTCACCCTCCCAGACCCCCTCTTCCTCGCAGGGGATCTGCCATCACACTCCTGCTTGGAGCAGGGGGCCGGGGCCTCTACCTAGTCTATCAACCCTTAAGGCAGTGTATGTGTGTCACCACCATCCATCGAGGTAAGTAACCCACAATTTTCCCCTGGCTTCCCTATCTGTCCAGTACCCTCCTAGGTGACTCAGGGCACCTTCCCGTAGGGGCAGACGTCTGTTCTACTCTCGTGATTTGCCAGGAGTTTTACCCTCTTTTAATATTCCGAGGTGGGGGAGGGGAGCCCTTGCCAGCAGCCAGGAGGTTTAATAACTAGGGATTGCTTGCTTTGGCTTCGTGCTCTGACTCTCCTTCTTCTGGGAGTTGTGAAGCAGTATCCTGGTTTGCTGTACCCCAAAGCAGGCCCCCAAGACAGACTCTGGCTTTTTCTCTGTTGTTTTAGTGAGAGCTGAGCCTTATCTACCTAACCCACTGGCCATGTTCCCACAATCCCCCCACCCCAAACTGTCTTGTGAAGTGGCTGTACCATTTTGCATTCCAACCAGCAATGAAGGAGAGTTCCTGCTGCTCCACATATTCAACAATGTTTGGAATTGTCACTTTTTAGCTATTCTAATAGCTGTGTTGCAGTATCTCATTGTTGTTTTAATTTGTAATTCCCTTATGACATATGATGTTCAGTGTCTTCTCATATACCTATTTACATCTGTGTATCTTCTTTAGTGAGGTGTTTGTTCATATCTTCATTGCATTTTGCAATTAGGTATTTTATTTCCTGTTGAATTTTAAGAGTTCTTTGATATTTTGGATGTGTCCCTTATCAGATATGTTTAACAAATATTTTCTGCTAGTCCTTGGCTTGCCTTTTCATTCTCTTAATAGTATTTTTCACAGAGTAGAAGTTTTTAATTTTAAGGAAGTCCAACTTATCAAATTTTCTTTCAGGGATCATGGTTTGTTGTGTATCTAAAAGGTTTTCACCAGATCACCTAGATTTCTCCAATGTTATCTTCTGGAAGCTGTATAATTTTCCATTTTAAATTTAAGTGTGTGGTCCATTTTGCATTACTTTTTGTGAAAGGTATAAGGTCAGTGACTAGATTCCTTTTTCTGCATGTGATTGGCCAGTTCCAGCACCATTTGTTAAAAAAGAGCATAATTTCTCCATTAAATTGCCTTTGCTTCTTTTTCAAAGACCATTTGACTATATTCATGTGGGTCTATTTCTAGGCTTTCTATTCTGTTCCATTGATCTATTTGTCTATTCTGTCACTAGTACCACGTTGTCTTTATAGTAAATCTTTGTAGTAGCTTTATAGTAAGTCTGGAAGTTGGGTAATGTCAGTTCTCTGACTTCGTTCTTTGGAAGAATATATTTTGCATGTGAACAGTATATGAATTATGGAGCTAGAAGGCCAATGGTGGGAAATTGTATTCCCCAAAAGTAGCCAAAAATACCCCCTGTTCCACATGCTTTTCTTATATGTCCTTGAGATTCCTCCTTCTGAATACTGGGGAAATGAGTGTTTTCTCCCCTTGTACTTGTGTGTGGCAGCAAAAGTGAGTCTATTTGACTTTTGAGGCTATATTCTAAAAGGTAATACAATTTCTGTCTGGTCCTCTTGGGATTAGTGTTCTCTGAACCTAATTAAAATAACATAGTCAAGGTCCAAGCATACTAGCCTGCATTATCTATCAAACTTGTAAGTCAACAAGCCTTCTGATTATTCCAGACCCCAGCATTTTTGGCATCTCTAGCTTTTGAGTTTTCCCAGCTGAAGAACCAGGCATTATGGAGCTAAACAACCATCAAGCAAATAAAAAAACAAATCTGTTCTTACTCTACCAATTCTGAATGCCTGACACATAGAATCTGTGAGCATAAGAAAATGATTTTTCTATACTACTAAGCTTTGTTAATTTTGTTAAGCAGCAATAGCAACTGGAACACCCTGTTTCCTTTCATATCCCAATTCTACAGTAGACAAAAGATTTCTGAGGTAATCAAAAGGGAAGATCTTAGAAATCTCATCAACTTCATAATCCTTTGCTTGTCTTTAGATACCAGTCTACTAATCCTGGATTTTTGGAGGACTAATAACCAAGGTTATCATCTTAATTTCTTTGCTCTCACCACTTCATGGTTCAATCAATTTGGGGTGACTGCTTGACTGCCAAGAGCATATTCACCTGGAATATGTGAGGTATGCAGCACAGTCTTGGTGAATTCTATGTACCTAGAGATTTAAATAGCATTAGTAATTATTTATTAATCAGAGAGAGAGAGACTTCATGAAGGAGTGGAGGAAACAGATGCACACTTGAAGTAAAAAAAACATGTGGGGAACAAGAAGACCTGCATTTATTTTGCAACTCCGCCCCTTACTAATTACTTATAAATGTACAATAAATTGAAACTCCCTAAAACTTAATTTTCTTTGGATTTTATAAAACAGGGTTAATTTTGGATTTAAATGGGGTAAAATATTAACTTTTTATAACATTGCTTGACAAAACACCAACAGGAGGCACAGGAATACATGGCTGAAATTCCTGTAATAAATACTTTGAAATTTATGTTCAGTATATGGAATCATATTCTGTCAAAGTTGTCCATATTCAGAATGGGCTACCTTGGAAATTAGTGACTTCTTTATTCCTGAAGATATTCTAGAGTAGGCAGGGATACTAGAGAGACAGTACAAGCATTCGATGAGAGAGGTAAATAAAATGTCCTTTTAATTACTTTCTCAACTCTTGGGATTTGATGATTTGATGTGTAGCATTCCATGTGAAAGAATTAGAATTTACCACAGTCAAGAAGTCAGTGTATACAAATGATGCTGTGTCTTCTCTGAGAGCCCCAAATAGGTTCTTTACATGCAACACACTCTAAAATAATGTAGGCTCCAACAGGATAGCAACAGGAATGGTGGTGACACAAGACGAGGAGCCATGAATACTACACAACTGTGTTATTGCTTGTTGTGTCAGAGGGACAGAAGATTTTTATAGCACTCAGAAATGTGATGAAACTGCACATTAAATCAGCTGTACGAAATTACAAGTCATCTCTCATTTTTCCACTTGTGTTGTTATGGTATAAAATCCATATTTTTTTCTCAAGGTAGTAAATAAAAATAAAGAATGATGAACAGCATTTCATGAAGAGACGTTCACTATTGGATCAATGTTTCCTATGTCCTGAACAGTAATTTTTATAGTTTATCTTTGCTCCTTTTAGTCAAATAAAAACCTTCTCATTCTACCTTAAGGATGTCCCCTGTTGGTTAGAGAAACTGCATTTTTTTCTTTGCTGTGAGTTCTGTGCCTTTCAGAGGAATGGTAGTATATGGGGCAAAGCTTAAGCAGGTATTGTCTCAGGGGCAAAGATAATGTTGCTAATTCACAATCAGCAACTGAATATGTATAGCCAACTATAATTCTTTGGACCAAGATGTTGGCCTCCGCTGCGGCACTGCAGGCGGGTCACTGCAGGCGAGTCGCTGCCGGGGATCGGGCCTACGCCACGGCCTGCCGGGGCGGCAGCGGGCGGCTCAAGGCTTGGGGGACGCGCGGTTCGATGGAGGAAAAACCACGGAGACGAGGTCTATGCGCAGGTCTGATTTTATTCGGGAAGTACATGGGGTTTTATAGTGTCATGGAGGCGGGGAGGTTGTGGGAGGGGCATGTCCGCGGGGCAGCTGAGGATTGGCTGCAGAGGCAAGGGCGGACCTGCGGTTTATGACGTAAGCCATTGATGGCAGAGGGGGTTGTTTCCGAGGTTGTGCCGGGGCGGATACAGGATGAGGGCGGTTGAAATGAGGCGGGGAGAACAGCGATCGGCTGGGAGGGGGAAGATAACAGTGGCTGGGAGGAGGGGCAGAGGGAGGCAGCAGCACAAACTGCTGCTGAGAAGGGCCATAATACAGGGAGGTTACGAGGAACAGGCGGGCAAAGTGTAAGGAAGCGAAAGGCAGGGTGGGAGCAGGGGACACCAAGATATAGAATTTAGGTTTTTTTTCTTTCAGAGAATAGGTAGGTAACCAGATGAAAGAAGCTCAATTGTGTCTTTTGCACTGAGATCAGGCATTTTTCTCCCAGATTATAGCCAATGTGCAGTGGCTGAACATAATAAGCATGCCTCATTTTATCTTTTTCTCTAGTTTGAGATACTGCTTGAATTGAAGCTGATTTATCTTACAATACTTTACAGGCGTTTGGAAGGAACTGTAGATAAGGAATCTATTTGCAGGAGTGTTGAAGGGAGCTCCCGGGAAAGCATCTCATGCTCAAAGAAAGACAGTAGAGGTGCAGGAGATGTCACGGGTTATAGAAGTAAGGCAAACTTAGGTGTTGTGTCTGCTGTGAATCTCTCAATCTCAAATATCAAAAACTCAGTACTCATTGACTTGAACAAAGAAGAGCATTTATTGGCTCATAGACTTGAAAGGTCTGGAGATCTAGTTTTAGGTATCTTGGGCCAAACTCAAAAATATATTTAGGATATATTTTCTCTCTATCTTTGAGTTTTATCACTAGCTATTAGGCTTCATTCTAATGTTTCATGTTGTGACTCAAAGCTAATAAAAAAATCTTTTGAATTTATAGTGCTGTTTCCACTTCCTTAGCTCACATTCTCTTCTCAGCCTTGAATTAGTATATTTCATCCTTATGACTCAACGAAAATAGGTCCTTTCGAAGATCATTAATAACAGCCTTGTTGTCAAACCTTAGAGAAATATCTCCTACTTGACTTCCTGTCATCATTCTTCATGGTTGACTAATGTCAACTTTTCAAAACATTCTTCTTTCTTGCTACAATAACAACTCACTCTCCAACTTTCCCCCTACCTTAATTGCTGCTGCTTCTTTAATCTGTTCTGCTGGCTTCTCCTCTTTTGTTACAACACTAAATGTTGGCATTGCTGAAGACAAATCCCTGAGTTACCTTGTCTTCTCCATTTCTATACATTTCCTGGTTGGTACTTTTTAATTGCATGACTGTAGTAGGCTGTCTCTAAGATGTCCCCCAACAATTCCTGCCTCTTAGTAGTTACACTCCCCTATCCCTTCCTCTTAACTGAGAGCTGGACCTAATGACTTAGTTATAACAAAGAGAATACAACAAATTGGGTGGGATGTCATTTCTAAGATAAGATTTAAAAAACTGTGGCTTCCATCTTGGATGCATTATTTTGCTTTCTCACTTATTCTCCTTGAGAGATGCCAGCTGCCATGTTGTTAGCTGCCCTTTGGAGAAGTTTATTGGTCAAGAAACTGAAGGAATTTTGGCCAAAACTCAGCAAAGAATTGAGACCCTTTGTTCAACAACTTATGAGGAACTGAATCTTACTGAAATCCACAAGTGGACATGTAAATGGATATTCCCCAAGTTGAGGCACTTGACTTAGAGCCAGACAAAGAAGCAACAACCAGGTACAAACTGTTTAATCAGCCCTACAAATGTATATGTTCTTTTTTTGTATACCACTTTGCTTCTTTATTGAGCCCTAACCTATAAGACATAGTAAGAAAACTAAATTCTCACTCTGACTTACAAACCCTATTATGACATGCCATCTCTAACCTCATGATCCCACTCTTTCCCTTGTCCTCTACAGATGCCATATTGACCTTCTATCTATTTCTGTTACATATGAAGATTGTCAGCATTTTAGGACTTTTTGTTAGCTGTTCCCTCTGCTGATCCAGCTGACTCCTTTCCTTGAGTTCTTAGTTCGAATGTCACCTCCCAGGGAGGTTTTCTTTAACCCAATTTATAGTCTTTGTCTAAGCCATTATAATTTTTTTTTCCTAAGTCCGGGTCACTGGTAATATTTTTCTTTCACTTATTTGCATGCTCATCATCTCATTCTCCCAGTAGAATTTGTGCCTTGTAAGCACAGACCTTTCTTGCCTTGCCAGTAGTAGATGAACAAAAAACACTGTTTAATATTGCTTTCATTTTGTGTAAAACAGAGTGAAGGTAATTTTAATGATCAAAATTCTTCAGGCAGACACAATATTTCCTAGTAAAAATATCTTGATAAGTTCTTCAGGTGGAAAAAGAGAGATGACTAAAGGTAGTTAAAAGAAAAGGCAAAAGAGTGGTATATTTTATACTTCATTCCCTGAGGTTCCTACCCATGTCTTCATTGAATACTGTTAATTCATAAAGTTAATTGAAGATAATTTTCTCCCCTAACATGAAAGTGAGCTGAGTTTTACATCCATATATTAACTTATAAAGAAGCAAAACAAAATTTAGAGATTATTAGAGTCCAGAGGCACAGGGGAGCACAGGAAACTAATCCCTTGGGAATTGAAAAAAATTAATTGTGACAGATTCTAGACTTACAGAGGAATAGTACTGGGGATATTGAGGAAATATTATTTATCTTTCTCATGTCAGCGATGCCCCAACTAACATCTACATCTCAGATGTTTAGCTTCTTAGTTAAGACTACTGACTTTGGATCAAAATTTGGTTGTATATTTTCTTCACCACTTATTAATTGTGTGATTTTAACTATCAAAGCTCTTTATACTCTTTGTTCTTCACTTTTCCCAAGTGGACTTTAGGAATAATAATACTACCTACTTCATATTATTGTGATGATTAAATACATGGAAACATTTAAAGGACTTAGTATAGTGCCAAATACAAAATAGTCACTCAATAGCAATTGTTTTAATCTGGACTATGTCTTCCCCTCCCCAATTAGAACATAAGTTTCTTGAAGTTAGATATTATGCATATATGTCTATATGCTTTACCCACTTTTGTTTCCAAAACAGGCAAATATTTATCGAATTATATGTTCTAAAATTAATCTTACTGGTATGATTAATTTATGATCAATATATTCTGATTTGTTAATAATTATTATGTTAGTAAACAGTGTTTTCACATATATCATGAGGAATTAACCTGTACATTGATAAAATTATATGTCTAAAGAATTTAAGCCTCAGTAATTCCTTTTCTGGCATGATTCTGGCTGTGATTTTTTCCAGATTTTAAACATTTTAATTATTATCATTCTTTCTAAAATACAATAATATCTTCACGTGGTACAAAATTTCATTCTTCTAGACTAGACAGCCACAAGTTACTGCCTGGAGAAAGTCTGTTACTTACAAGAATACACAGATAGGGGCTTTGAAACACAGCGTTTTTGCTTCCTTGATTCAAATAATAACCATATGACTAAAGGGATATACCATATGTTCGTATCTTCTGCAGATGAGTGAGATGTGTTAATTCACTCCTTTATTTAGGAGCACCGATAAAGTTATCGTGGGAACTTGCATACTGATCTGAGTACCTGTAAAATTATTTAAAAAAACAAAAAAACAAAAAAACAAAAAGCAACGTAAAACTACTCAACATGAATTTCCAGTGCATTTCTGTGTTAACTTTCCAATGAAAAGATTGACATGAATTTACACAAGCTCTCAAAGAAGGAACTAAAACACTTGGAGGTTTATGCATTTGGAATATTATTTTACCTTGTTATTAAAATATTTACAAGAAATATAAATTCTGATATACAAAATGGTAATATTTTAAAGAGCAAGTTCAAAATACAAGATAACTATAATGAGAGAGATTATATTTTTTCTGTTGGAGCGTCTATGTATCACATGGTAGGATAACTTCATCACACCATCTGAACTGTTTTCTACATACACTTTAATATTTCATGAATGTTTTTTATGGGAAAATTATTCATCCAAATAGGAATTTTTGATTCATCTGTTTTTTTCCTGAATATAAAAGAATTACATACTCATTTTTAAAATTTGGGGAAATAACCCCAATCTCATCACCTACAGGCAACTACCATTAACTTTTTTCTTTACTTCAAGGATTTCTGTTCCTATACATTTCTCTTTTATTAAAAGTGAGAAAATTCCTAAATGTGGTGTTGAATATTGCTTTTTGCCACTTAATATTTTACTGTGGACATGTGAATATGTATGTAGTATAAAGAATATATATGGTTGATAGAAGAAACATAAATATATTCCAGCTGCTACAAATTAAAAAAGTATATTTTAATTACTGCATTTACACGAGAGATTGTGTCACTTGATATTTAATAGTCTGTGTTTGGAGTCCAGAATATCAGGATTCATATTATGTTTCCATGGTCTTCTAGTTGTATGATTTTGGACAAGTTCTCCATTCCCTAGAGATAATAATGATTAACATTTATTGAGTTCCTGCCATTTGCTGGCCTGCTCCAAGTGCTTCTCATGTAGTAAGCCAGTCTTCCTCTTTTGACAAATGAGAATCTGAGGCATAGAGAAGTTAGTAATTACTTGAAGGTGTAGAGCTAGAAAATGGTGAAACCAGAATTAAACCTCAGAAAATTGGTCTCCATAGCTACATGATACTGCCCATAGGATTAAAATGGCATGCTTTTCAGAGTGTGAGACCAAGGACTCAATGAGATAATACACAGACTAAGTACATAGTGGCTATTTTTATCATTCTAATGCATGATTAAATTTCATTTAATATTTCTTCTAATTTTTATATAAATATTTATAAAGTAAAATATTCCTTATGGTAAATAATGTTGAAATGAACATCACTGTAAATAAATTTCTAACTACATCTTTAGGACAAATTCCTAGAAGTGACTTGGTAATTGTTGAGAAAAAATTTTTCAAAAAGATTTGCTAAAAGATAATTTTCAGAAAAAAAGTAAAATCATATCAGTCATGCAGATATAAAATGAACACGAGCTAAATGATTAATTTTACTTATATCATGTAAGGAAACAAAGGCAGATATTATAACCAATTCAAATGAAAAGTCCAAACAGCAAAATTCATATCAAAAAAGGGATTGTTGAGATGAATAGCAAATGAAAACAAAACTGATTTTAATATAGGGAGGAGGTCATTTAAAATCACTAGCTTTTACTTATCTTTCATTTATGTATAACTTACAAGGAGTTGCAAAAATAGCTTCAGGAGGCTAGAAAATAATAACACAGTAGGGTATATTACGAGGATGCATTTTACCACTGAAATACAAACATCCTACAGGTTATATTAGTTTACTCCTCCAATAGCAGTTTGTATTAGTCCTGGACTCTCATCTCCTGGAATTAAGTATCAGCATTTTAAAAACCTACTAATTTAAATCTGCTAATTTAATAGCATTTGCTGGGAGAAGATATGTTAGCCTGGTTTTAATACCAGAAGATCTGCTTTAAACATAAACCACCAAATCCTAAAGAAACTAGAACTTGAACATACTCCATAAACTTTAGAATGGGGAAAATTTGTGGATATAAATCTCCCCCTCCCTCAGTTTCCACTCATAAGTGATAAAAGAATCAGAGGAAAAGTAACTGAGTTTTAAGAGTGGTAGGTTTTTAAGGAGAGATGATATACCATTTCCTATGCTAGATTCTGAAGAGAAATCATTCTGACAGAAAGTTCAATGGAAACACCAGAGAAGTCAGGGGCACTAACTTCTTTAGAACACAGAACTATTTATTGTTGGGCAAGCCTTGTTATTACTTGGTTGAGAGGAAACTTCCTTGAGAAGTACAGAGTCCAGCATGTCTGAGAGAACCATCCCACAGTTCCACTTTATAGTCTCACTGCAACTCCAAGAGAGGTACAGGGATGGCAAATAGGGTTGGCTTCCTGGTAGAGGACTCACCATGTGCTTGTTTCTGACAACTGGAGGTTATGGAGCTACAGTAAATATAAATATTTTTAGCTGGGACAGAAGATCCAGCCCAACACACAAGGCAACAGAAAAACAACTCGGCAAAGGCAGAAACCAATCTTGTGGTAGATGCACATTCCTCTCCCAAATTAAGATACCATGTGAGGAGAAGAAAAGAAGAGAGGGAGAACCCTAAACTGACTAAGAAATAACCTAGAGAAATTGAGTGTTCAACCCAAATTGGAATGATTTTGAAAAATTTGTTTTAGTAAGATTAAATTTTCTACAACTGGGCAGAAATGGGAGTTTGTGAATGAAAATAAGGTTAAATAAAAATAAATGAATTTTGTATTTGCAGTTTTGGGGGAATGTTTCAAAGTTCAAAAGGTATGTTTCCATGCAGTAACATGCTTGATAAAATATTAATTACATTAAAAGTTTTTATGTTGGCCACTTATACTAAACAATGAAGATCTAGAATTCATTCTTTATTCATTTATCAAAAATTATTGAGATTTAACTATCTCTGGATACCATAAATATAAAGGAGATTAACAAAGGTACCTTATGGACTAGCTTCCTTGGTGGCATCACAGCCATCTTCTTTGAAGAACCATGGGGAAGTGCTCATACTTCCTGTGGGGAATGGCTGAGACAGGTACTGAGCAAAGCCATTCCTTAGGCAAGGGTGGTCTTAATGGGAATGATTTACTTGTGTAAGGACAAGGGAAGCTGCTGGACTTCAAGGCCTCATGTAGGATTAAGCTGTGGGCATCTGAGCAGCACAAAGACCAGAAAGGATTTCCAGAATCCTTTGTCTATAGAATTCCCTTGGGGTTTGAACCACCTTGGAGAGGGACCCCAGTAATGCCAAAGAATGACATTCATAAATGACAAGGAAAATAGGACTTGGCATTGGATTTAATTTGTTGGATTAAAAATAATAATAATAACGTGGTTTCTTTTATGTCTTAGAATTTGGGGACTATGATTTATACCCAGTATACATGTGATACAGGAATGAACACAGTGAATGTGATAATAGTATCATCTAGGTCAATGATTACTTACTATCAGAGGAAGATTACTATTAGAAGAGGATGGGGTATTCAGAGGCTTACTACAGCTCTGTTCTTAAATTTCTAGGCAGATCCAATATTTAAAATTTTGAGAAAATAAATACATCTCACAAAACTGTCTCAATAAATACTGGTGCAACAGAATATCTGAAACTTTTGGCTACAAATATCTTATCTCTGAATTACTAAACCTGTAAGATGTCAGTCAATTCAGCTCACAACCTTTCAGAAAGTGAGTTTAAGAGGAAAACATTTAAGGAGTATATTATTTTCCATACTCACTGTATTTAATCAAAGCTAGCAGCCTAAAATAATTAAGGAACAGAGATATAATTTACTTGGAAGCTGCTAAAGCAGATTTTTTGAAAGTGCAATTTATTTCCAACAGAGCAATGAGAAATTTAAATTTAAGATTTAAACATTGTACTCCTTTTTACCCTAAATCATGTTTGCTTTGCCAGGTGCTGTGGTTGCCTTTCTTGTAAAGCATTTTTATTTTTTCCTTTGCTCGCTCCATGTTGTTCTCTGTCACATCATTTCTTCTGATTGGAAAAATATGGAAAGATCAGAGCTGTCAGATTTCAACATAAGTATCCTATTCTGTAGGGGTTGAGAAAGAATGGTCAATCTAATATAAAATTCTGTATGTTTAAATTTGTTTCACATGTTTGAGCATCTAATGTAGTCAGGGACTATACTAGAGCCCAGGGAATACAAATATGTATGACCTAGCCTCTACTCTCAAATGGCTCTTTAATTTCTTTCAAAGTTTTGCACATATTTCATTAGATATACTTTGGTATTTTGAGGACTTTTGATGCTTTGTACAAAGGCATTATTTTTAATAATTTCATTTTCTATTTATTTATTATTGGTATATAGACATATTGATTATTGTATATTGACATTGTATACAGTGGCATTGCTAATTCACTTATTAATTCTGTCGATTATTTTAAAATATGCTAGGTACCAATCGTGTCATCTGTGAATAAGGACAGTGTATTTCTTCTTTGCTGATCCTTATGCCTTTTCTTTCTTCTCGTTATCTTATTGTGTTGGTTAGGAATTCTAGTATAAAATCAGATAGAATGCGGATAGCTGGCATCTTTGCTAATTCCCAGTCTCATGAGAAAGTTTCCAATATTTCACCATGGAGCTTAATGTTTCCTGAAGTTTCTTTTTTCTTTTGTTGGCACTATTTGTCAGATTAAGAATATTTTTATTTCTTCTTAAACTAGGAACAGTCTAGATATTTTAAATAGAAAGAATGATAATAATGTTCTTAGAAAATGCTGTACTTAGTGTTCACTATGTTGTTGGAAGTACTGGAGAAGCTGAATGCAGAAGGCTGACACTGGAGCTATTGATTTCATGAACATACTGTAATGCCTGGAAGTTAGGGAGCAAGAAGTTCTTGTTGCTGCACCATCATAACCCACCTCTTAATATTCAGGTCTCTACTATCACCTTACTTGTCAGGACAATCTGCAGTGGAAGGATAACCCCTGCTTCACTTCTGCCTTCCAAATGTTCCATTACTACTTCTGGTGGTAGAAGCAACTTACATCCATATCCTAGGCTGCAAGAGGAATTGAAAATGCTAGAAGCAATAGTATAGGAAAACGTGTGGAGGGAAGCAGAAAGGTGCTGGGCAACATCAGTGACCGATATGCAATATCCAGTAATGTCTATTCTTTTGACTTCCCAAACATTCATTCATATACACTCCTTTACCCATTTGAAATCTTCCAAATAGAACAGCAAAAATCAAATGCTCCTGACTTACACAATACAACTCGCCCTTGTACCAACGAAAATGCCCTTACTTTTTCCTATACAAGAGTTCATCAGTTATTATAGCTATTTCTGGATAAGTCATGTTCATTATTCTTGTATTTTACCCACTGTTCTAATTTTATATCTTTAATAACAGAAGTAAAAAAGTTAACTACATTAACATAACTACTACTATATCCATTTATGTGGAAGAGGATTATCATATGTATGAAAACATAGATACTTCTATACCCATTTTACTGATGGTTGGGTTCTGGAACTTCCTTTTTCCACTACTCATTCCATGGACCATTTGTCATTAGGTAATACCTTAAACAGTTTGTGTTATTTTCCTGGTTTGGGACGTATGTCTGCATTCCTCAGGGATCTGAGCACATTTTGATCAGTACTGGACTACTATAGTATCCTGTTAACATTTAATACTGGACGTGGCAAACTTAGGAGGCATCATATATTAATTACTCTTCCCCAATTTTGTGACAGTAACACTATTTCTTTATGATGTTTAAAAACAAACCCACCAGGCAATATCATCGTCTCCTTTTTTCGTTGTTGGTTTGTGGGCATGAGGATCCAAAAAATGAATAGGTGGCAATCTCAAATCAATTCAGTGGAATCATTGCTATATACCAGAAGGTAGCCAGCTTTCTAAAGACTCAAAACTAGTCAATCCAGGGTCCTGTGAACAGAAAACAAAATGTATGATAGTTTTACTGGGTGCAATAGTGAGAAGTAGTACATTCATTTTTATTTCTTGGTTCCAAGTTCTAGGTATCTTTACTATGTCCATAACACCATCATAAATTGATAATTGGTTTGGAGCATATATGTGGCATGTAGGAAAGCACCTCAACCAATTATGTATAAGGCATTCATTAAATCCACATACGTTGATTGTAGCAGAAGAATGGCAGGCAGTGTAGGCAAATCCATAACTAGAATACATCTATTCTAATGAGGACAAACTTCTATATCTTCTGAGTTATCCTCTCCATTCTCCAACCCCCAGCCTACAATATATCTGCATTGCAATAATATCTAGGGTACTTGCTGATTATTATAATAGATACAATGAGCTTGATGTTATCAATCGTGGTGTAGTAGATCAATAAGATGATAATGGCCTCTGAGGACTAAAGTATGACGTTCAAGAGAATCAAGGCAGTGCTGAAGTAAAACAGAGAAAAGTGCCCTGTTGTCCCTGCCAACTGAAAGTAAATTGATTTTGTTTTATGTTTATTGAGATAGAGAAAAAATTCCCATTGTATACTTGAATATTAGGCTCCAGGGATTTTTTCCTCCTAATTATGACTATATGTGTCATTTCTATTTAATTGGAAAATTCCTATTTTCAGAGGGATAATGACAAAGCAGAATTTGTCAACAGAAAGACTAGGACAGTGAAATTTCTACCCACTAACTTAAATGAAAGAGTTGAAGAATTCAATAAACTATTTATTGAACTAACACAGAATAAATGAATAGGGGGTATTTTAACCTGAAAATACAATAATGAAGTTCAAATGTTCAGAGGGCTGTCACACAAAAAATGAAAGTTTGGTTGTTGAGTATTTCTCTAAAAGGTCGAACTTGAAATGTGGGGTAAATATAAGCAACTGACAGACGGCAAAGATAGTTGTACCAAGTGTATCACTTAGTAGCTTCTCTTCCAATATGCACTCCATGCTTTTCCTATCTTCTGAAGGAGATATTATAATTTAACATTTCTTATGAACATCTTAAATAAGTTGCATTTTCATGGCAAGTCATCTACTGTCATCAGAAAAAGTCTCAAGTTAAAAAACTGGTCTTTTTCTCCTTAGCTATACTTTGGTATTCTACATTAGTGATTCTCAGAAGATTGGGAGAAAAAGAGAGCATATTCTCCAAAAAGCATGAGTCTGAATCCCCCGCAATTGTGATGTTGCCTTCTGGGGTTAGTCATCCTCAAACCCCAAATAATCACATGACTATCAACCGATGGTATCGATGAGTGTGTTGTATATATAGGGGTGATGGCGCAAGGAAAACAGCTGACAACCACTGTTCTACATTAAATAGGAGAGCTACATTTATGAGTCACCAAGAAAAATAACCTTGCCATGTAATAATGATGGGCTACATCCAAATTTATGAATATTAGAAAAAGAATTGTTTCAACAACTATTCAGCATAATGTTTAAGGACAAATATATATACACAATATACTTTATTTTATGTATGTATTTTATCACATGCTCAGTAAGGAATGCTGAGGAGCTTAATCCAATCAATAAATTGAAATTAAATTTTTTACATTTCTCTATTTATTGGTGTACAGGATTCTGAAGGTGGATCTTGATCTCTGAATGACAGAGAAATTTTCAGGCAAAGCCAAGTAATTGGTCAATCTGTCTAACTGCTGTTCATTGGGAATTGGTGGGACTGTGGCAGGCTTTAATAAGGGAATAAATCTATTAAAGGAAACATCCAAGGCCCCTGCAACAAGCTTTTTTGTGCATAAGTATTCCCGTAGTAGAGTCAGCTTGCTATCCTTGTTCTAAAATACCTTTCATAGCTTTTTCTACAGAAAGCCTGGCAAAGGCTGCAAAACCATTGGCAGCTATGGATGTATATGATTGAGAAACCAGGGTGAAGGCTCATCTCTTTGTTGCATCTATTAGTGCTTTCATGTTTGGCGGACCACCTCAGACCACCAATGGGTATTGATGGTTGTGTAGATCCCAGGGAAATTTCTCTGCCAGATTATCTGTCTTACTGACTAAATTCCTCAAAGTTCAGAATTGTCAGGTTTTTAGAGGTGGTATTCTTTTCCAAAGATATCTTGCATTATTCATGTCATTATGGAGCAGATACGGAGCTAGAAGCTGACCATACACTGGGGTGTGGCAATTCTTTCAGGAACCTTGATTTCCTGGTTCTTACATATACCCAGGAATTTTTTGAAACTGAAGGCATTTTCCACCATTACCACTACCAGCATCTTCCCCTCCTGTCCCTGTTTTGAGAAAAGAGAGCATACGTGGAAGAGAAGAAGCTGCAATTAGAGTCACCAACTGATTGAGTTTGTCAAAATTGATTATAATTCTCAAAGATCCTTCCATCCTCTGACAGGCAAATGGACGAACTAAATAAAGACATGGTAGAAATCATCACTACCACATCTTTGAAGTCATTAATAGTGGCACTAACTTATTTGATTTCATCAAAGGTTCTATACCACTTCTATTTTGGTAGAGAGGGCTACTTCCATAAGCTTACTTAGGCCTTTCTTATCATGATAGCTTTCTCATTCCATGGATCAGAGAGCCAATATTGTGAATTTTCCAGTTACTGTGCAAAGTTTATTCTAACCATGCATTTAGGTATTGGGAAAAAATTGTAAGACGGGTTTTCAGAATCACTTGGCCCATTATGAAAATAACATAGTTTCAAAATTCTGTTAATCATTTGACCCACTTCATCAAGCCCACAGCATGAGTCCCTAGCCTCTGCCTTATCAAGATGGATATATGCATATATATGATGATGTGAGTGAGAGTCATTTCCTTTGCAGTATTCTATTGATTAGAAGTAAGTCCCAGGTCTTCTCCATACTCAGTGTGAAGGGATGACATAAATGCATGAATTCCAGGATGTGGGACTCATTGGGGTACCTGTTTCTCCATGACAGACCCCTTGTTGAATTAGACATCACCAAAGATCAGTACAGATCACACCTGTTTTGTGATCACTCTGTAAATGTAGGATTGATTCTCTCTCAGTTCATAGGTAGAGGTTAAATCTGATAACTTCACACACCAAGAGATTTGAGAGAAAGTTTCTTTTTCATACAAGGGACTCTTGGACTGGCACAAGTAAGTCTGGGTTGGCCCATGAAAGCTAGGACTGGAGTCTGGTTAGGAATTTTTTATGGTGGCAGACACAAATAAGTCTGGGTTGGCTCAAGAACGCTGGGAAGGGAGGCTGGTTAGGAATTTTTTACAGTGGTTAGAGGGTGGGGCTGGGGTGAAAGTTCCCATGCACAGACTAGGCTTGTGTGTTTGAACTTATTGCCAGTGCCAAAGAGGGGAACACCCAGGCTTTCTTTTGAATTTGCCCAGATGTTGGGAAGAAGAGAAAGAGATGGGGTATGGATTAAAAGCTGTTAGCAGTCAAACATGAAACAATAGAGTCATGTTCTTTATTGCAATACCCTTTTGATTATTGTTACGGTCTGGGTTCCTATTACAGTAACTGTATTCGCCTTGTCTGGGGTTGTTAAGAGTGCCTCTTGGCTGTTGTCATTCTGGGATTTCATCACACCCATGGAAATTAGGGATTCCATTTCAATGGTAGCATCTCTCCTCATGAAGGTCTATTCTACAGAGGACAGCCGCCCTTGAGGTTTTCAAGGATGCTGGTCTTCTTTATCTTGTGCATTTCTCAATGCTTTGATAAAAGAAGTGTTCTCTGAGTCATCTAGGGGATGAGTGACTAGGTCTTATATGAGAAACCCATTTAAACAACGCTATTTTCCTAAGTCTTCAAATTCTTTCCTCCACGTTTTTTCAAAAAAAAAAAAAAAAAAAAGTGCCGGAATCACAATTATTCTGTCTAGGGCACGGTTGAGTTCAAGTTTTAGTCAATTGAGCAAATACACGAGCATCCCCAGTTGTTCTATCTAACACATTCAATCCAGAATTTCCATTTATCTTATAGATAACTTGACCTGATCTAAATTTATGTTACTTCATGGTATAGAATACTTAGAATCAATTTCTTCATATTTTATCCAATGCTGATAAAATTAGTAAATATTGTAGCTCTTTTGGTTTATAAATATTAGGACAATATTTGGTTCTATACTGAGGCAAATATTCTAAGGATTTCATGGTAAATATGATAATGTGGTGAAGAGCAATATACACAGACTATGCAAAGATGATGTGTAATGGAGAAAGTGGGGTCATTGAATTGAGCAAAATCAAAGAAGTTTCTTTATGGCAAGATAATTAAAAAATGTTTTCTCTTGCTAAAGTGTTTAGTAAATTTCTGAGAGGTGGATAAGATACCTGTTATGTTCCATATATATCTGAGTTGTTTCTTTCCGACCAATTTATAGAACCTTAGAAACAATAAAGTAGTAAAAACAGCATGTTTCTAGGTGGAAAGATTTTAACTTTGTTTTTGTCATTAAATATCTGTGTGATTTTGGATAATTCACTTTATCTTAATGTGCTTTGTTTGTCTGATCTATAAATTCAATGTGTGGACTACATCAATTTTGAAACCCCCACTCACCTGAAGTTTCATAATTAGACTGTACGTCAAAGCAGTTATGAAATTATTCATGATATTTCTCTATTTTTCATATAAAGGAAGTCATTTTCAGTTAAATATTTTAATAATAAGAAGTGAGGATGACTAGAAAAATCTGATACTTTGACAAGTTTTGTATTATAAGTAAGGGGTAGAAAAGCTATTCCTTAATTGAGAATAATTCAATTACAGACAACTTAACAGTAATTAATGGTAAGTAAAATCCTAAACAATTTTTTAAAAAAGATTTATTTATTTATTTATTTCTCTCCCCTCTCCCCCTCCCCACTGTCTGCTCTCTGTGTTCATTCACTGTGTATTCTTCTGTGTCATCTTGCATTCTTGGCAGCACCGGGAATCTGGGTCTCTTTTTGTCGCATCATCTTGCTGCATCAGCTCTCGGTGTGTGTGGTGCCTCTCCTGGGCAGGCTGTGCTTTTTCGAATGGGGCAGCTCAATGAGGTGCACACTCCCTGTGCGTGGGGCTCTCCTATGTGGGGGACACCCCTGTGTGGCACGGCACTCCTTGCATGTGGCAGCGCTGCTCGTGGGCCAGCTCACTACACGGGCCAGGAGGCCTTGGGTTCGAACCTTGGACCTCTCATATGGTAGACAGATGCTCTTTCAGTCAAACCATGTCTGCTTCCCCTAAACAATTTTTTCTCAAGTCTTTATGAGCTTGATATTTGACCTAATTACATTTCTATACAATTTAATCTATAGGCTGGACTCACAGGCTTACAATCAGTAAAATGATTTCTAAGTACTGTTTGAAGTACAGAAGCTCTTTGAATTCTCCTTTATTGGCTATTTTCTTTCACTTAGATAATTGAAAACTGTATTTTGTCAAAATCAGATCAACATAGCTTAGCTTAGGAAATAAGCCTTGAAGTGATTCTGAGTACTATCTTCTAAATTATTTTATTTTCCTTGCTTGGTCACCAGAGTAGGCATTTCTTTTTGTAAACTGCCCAAGAAAGCTAGTGTTAAAGCTGCTTCCCTAATTAATCTAGTATGAGAGAGTCTTCAACTTGTTAAGGTATTTAGAGATTACTGAGTGTAATGGACTCATGTAAATGATAAGCAATATAAGATCCAAAGAGAGTAAATTACATTCTAAGGCATACAATTAATGAGTTTGTGGAAAAGTTAAAACTAGAATCTAAGTTTCTTTCCCATGATTTTGTAAGTACTGCCTATTATGGCTTTCAAAGTACTATTTCACTTTCCTCTCTATCAACTCTTTAATATTTCATTGAAACCTAGAGATTTCAACACAGAAGCTTTCTTATTCTTATACAAGCGTTTAAAAATAGAGTGCCATATTCACCTCTAATAGTAGCTTTTACATTTTTTTGCGTTAGATTAAGTATTCACAAAATTTGAAGCACAAATCTAGTGTCTGTAGCACCTACTTTCCAACCACTTGAACTCTGCAATGTCTACATTTTGACAGGAAAGGGAGAGGTACATTTACTATGCCTATTGAAGTCCTTGATTCTTACTACCAGCTTTGATTTATATTTAGTATGATCTGAGGGAAAAGAAAAATCTGACTCCTGGCAAAGCTTGACCTCTTTGGAGAAGCAGAGAAGTGCAATTGTGAAAAGGACAGACATGCTAAGAGAGAGTGTTTGTTTCCATTTCCCTTGATGTTTATAAAAGACATGTGTTGAGGGCCAGGCTTTATTCTGCAAAGGAAATGATCCTAATTATTTTGCAGATATAGACTAAAGAGAAAACCAAAAAAATGAGTTTAATATCAAATGGGCAGGTTGGAGGAATAGTTCTTTTTAAAACTTTTCTGATGATAACTACTTATACTATACTTTTTCTCGTAGCATGTTTGTAAACAGGCAAATGGGGCCCAGGAGGCATGCAATGATGTTCCCTTAGTCCATTCTTTTTAACAAACAAGCCATCTGATACTGAAATTACCATTTTAGGAGCTAAAGTTTCCGATTTTATTAGGAGTCAGAACTGGATGATCCAGAGAAAACACTTCTCTGGAGACCTTTCTTAGAAACTGTCTTTTCTGATCTTGTGCAAGGAGCATCAGGCAAGGCCAAACGTATTTTGTTAGTGTAAGGACCAAGAACAGAATATGGGCAATTCTTTTTTCCATCCAGCTGTGCAACTGGGTTGAGGACAGAAAAGACTGTGGAATCTATTCCATCTAGGTGGAATATGCACCTCTCACCTTAAATCTATAGTGAAATTCTGTAAAGTAAAAGTGGTTGTGTCAAAGAACCTAAGTAATAGTTTCAAAGGACAGTCCATTATTATTATCTCATAATCTGTAACAAATATTCCACCAGGGTGTGGAGATGTATGGGAAATCTACACATCTGTATGATTGTTTTGCAAGTTCACAACATCTGTAACAAAAATACATTAAAAAAAATAGTATGGGCTGGGGAAAAAATACACCAAATGTAAGATAAGGAATATAGTTGGTAGTAATATTTTGACAAAGCTCTTGCATAGTTTGTGACAAATGTTTCACACCAATGCAAAGAGTTGGTGGAGGGGTGATGTATGAGACCCCTGTGTGATGTTATGTATGTTTATTCTGTAAATTGGCAATCTTTATTATGTATTTATTGCTTATGTCTGTTCATGTATGAATGATATACTTCAAAAAATTAAAAAAAAAAAAGTACAGTCCAAACCACAACCTAATGTTGTTATTAGAAAGTAGATTGTTGAGCTACACCACAGATCTATTGAATCAGAGTCAGTGGAGTTCAGACTCTTAAATTTGACCTTTTAAAAAGAGATGCTAGTGTTTATTGTGCTTCCTAAAGTTTGAGAAACACTGGCCTAAAGTTCTTTTCTGGTGTGTTTCTAGGATGAGCTTTTAAAAAGCCCTTCCTTTCTTTTAAGCAATTAACTAATTTCCTGAATATGTTAAATTATTCTATACAGAGATCATCTTAATGTCAGGAACAATTCTAACTTCTCAACTTATATGTTACATAGTGAAGATGCAAATGATGATTATGAATACTAAATGTAAAAATAATGATTATGAGAAATGCTTTATAGGGCAGCACCTTTGCAAAAATTTATGTTTAGAACCAATTCATTTTTAAAGTGCATCTTTGTCATTTGAAAAAATGTAGACAAAGTTCCCAAACTTAAAACTTGAATCTGAAGTTAGAGTGGCTCTATCAATTATTGTCTGTTGAGTACAAGTAAGCTACAATTAAGAAAGTAAACATTACATTTGAATTTTGGCAACTTGCTGTGAATTTCCAATATTCTCAAGGTTAACTATAGATAGTTTACATTTTTTTTTGAGATTAAACTTTGCTTTCAACTATAAATTCTGAGAATGTTTTTTGAACCAAACTACAAAGAAAAAGTGAGAGAGGGAGAAAAAGAAAGACCAAGATATTATACCCTTTGTGACTTGAGTATAAAATATTGAAAAGTGTTAATGAGAAGTCATTTGTTTTAGGACTGGCTGGTGCCAATTCATCCTGAAGCAAATCTTTCAATTTCTGGTTCTTTACTTTTCAAAACATATCTGACTTTAAAAACAGTCTTTTAATTATTATCATTGATTTGTACTGAAACAAAAGAAATTCGACAACTTGGCCATTGTCTACTGCTTCCCAAATTGACTTATCTTACAATTGCCCGGGGTGAACATTATAAATAGAAATTTCCTGTTTATTTCGATAGATTCTGTTGGACCTGATTTGAAATGGGACTTTTTTTTTTTTAATTATGCCATCCAACAGTGGGAAACACTGTTGTAGTCTGTTTTCTTCTTAGTCCATTTTCTCTTATAATGAAGGTTTATATACTTTAGAATTGACTAGTTCTCCTAACTCTCATTTCAGCTTTCTTCTTCTAGTTATTGAGCTAGTTCGTTGTGAATGAAAGGAAATCAGGAGATCTGTATTTCACTCCTGCCTTTGCCAGTTGGTATGAATTAAAGCATATAATCTCTTGGCTTCAATTTCATTTATTACTTTATTATCTCATGCATTCTGGATGTTTATAAAAGGACAGATAATCTCTTCAGTCATTTTTAGCTAAAAGATTCTATGGGAAAAAATTAATTTTTTTACTCTCCATAGAATAAGTTCTTTATATATAATGGACTTGAACTTTTCTTTTAAATTGGAGCATATGCCCATAAAATACTCTTGGCTTTTGACCTGCAATTCATTTAAATGATTCTTATGTCTCAATAGTCCAGTAACTGGGACTGGAAATACTCCTGTATAGAGGTTATCTTTTGAACTGTGAAATCCTTTTTATATCACAAAAAGCCTTGTTTTATACAGCATTTTTAACAAGTCAGTGTTTTGGTTAAGTATTTTTTTGGTGGCTTGAAGGACCCTCAGATATTTTCCCATTTTTGTCTGTGATAGAATAAAGGATAGAGAACCTAGAGTCACAGAATTTCACAGTCCACCCTTTGTTATACAGTATTTTCAACATTTCAAATAAAATAAGGTCAGATTTGGCAATCTTGGAAGTGATAATAAAAGAATAATCAATAAACAGCATCTGCTAAAGAAGCTTGCTTCACAAGAAACTATATTCTGGGATGTTTATCAGCAAGAAAATAAAATGCTTTTTGATTCTCAAATTTGAATTTCGATTTCATAATCTTGCCAATTCAACATTCAAAAAACACTTTTTCAGTGCCTATGCTAAATGTGCTAGGTAGGCAAGAGAGTAAAAATCAGATTTTTAAAAATCCTTGTTCTTAAGGAGCTTACATTCTAGTGGAGGAGTCAGGTAATAAGTTAAAAATTAGGAGTTTATGTAGTGCTTAGAAGATATATAGGATATTAGAGAGCAATAAAAGCAGAAGAGGAGAGCGGAGAGTGCTGGGAGGCAGATCGGTGAGGTGCTCATGGCAGGCAATGGTCATTTTGAGGAAATTCTCTTCAGCAAAGATTAGAAAGAGGTGAGGGATTTAATTGGTGATATCTATGGGGAAAATGTTCCAGGCAGAGAGAACAGCAGGTATAAAGTCCTGAGGTCAGAGCATGTTTGGCAAGTTCTTAGAACTGCTGAGATTGTAGTAGGACAGCAGTGGAGAAAGCAAGGGGTAGAGTATTAGGGTATGTCCAAGAGATAATAGGGTGATGTAGGATGTTCTGGGCCATTGTAAGAATGTCAGTTTTTACTCTATGGAACATGGAAATCTGTTTTGAGCAGCTCTGACTAAAGTTTTTTAGTTAATAAAAATTATTAGTGATACTGCATCAAAAATAGAGTATTTGTGAGTGTATATGTGTGTGGTTAATTAAAAGATTATTGTATTAACCTATTAGGTTTGATCTGGTTGGTAGCAGTGGAAACGGTAAGAAGTAGAAGTAGGTTCTGTTAAAGGGGGAGCCTAAAGAATTTGCAAATTGGGAAGTGCATGTGGCCCAATGGATAAGGCGTCCACCTACCATATGGGAGGTCCGTGGTTCAAACCCCAGGCCTCCTTGACCCATGTGGAACTGGCCCATGCGCAGTGCTGATGCGCGCAAAGAGTGCCCTGCCACGCAGGGATGTCCCCCGTGTAGGGGAGCCCTATGCGCAAGGAGTGCGCCCTGTAAGGAGAGCCATCCAGTGCAAAAGAAAGTGCAGCCTGCCCAGGAATGGCACCGCATATGTGGAGAGCTGACACAACAAGATGACGCAACAAAAAGAAACACAGATTCCAGGTGCCACTGATTAAGGATAGAAGCGGTCAGAGAAGAACACACAGTGAATGGACACAGAGAGCAGACAACTGGGGGGAGGGGGAAAGGGGAGAGAAATAAATAAAGATTTTTGATGATCAGCTTGAATGATGGAGATGGGAGAATATTGAAATGGAGCGTGTTTGGGGTGGGGAGCTATCATGAGTACAGCTGACTTTTCCTCCTTACACTTGTCTTTCGCCTCTAAATAAAGTCCGAATTCTAAACATGCTTTATAGAGACAGCTGTACTCTGTACTCTGGCTCCTACCTACCTCTCTGACTAGCAACTACCTGTCTCCCCTTATGTCCTGCAGTACACTGAATTTCTTCCATCTCCTCTAAAACACTAAATTTTCTCTGACTTCTAGGTATTCAGAATTCTGCATCCCCTGCCTAGAGCACTTTTTCTCTCTTTGCTTGGCTAACACCCCTGCTTATTTGGGGAGTGGGTGTGGGAGTCTTAGGTTAAATTTTGCTTTCTCCAAGAGATACTTCCAACACCAATAAGTTTGGTTATATCCTTCTTCTAATAAGACACTGTGGGCCTTTTGCTTCTACCGTTAGTCCCCCATAATTTCTGATTTTAATTACTTTAAAATGTTCATCCAACAACTTGTCTATGAGCTCAATGCAGGCAGGCACTGTGCTTTTCTGACTTGTCACAACTATATTCCCAACAGCTTAAAAATATTTCTGGAGTCAATAAATCATTTTTCCTTCTCAAAATAAAAAAAAAAATATTTCTGGCCCATAATAAGCAGTTAAATGAGTGAATTCAAAACCTTTCTTCCACGTATGTCTAGATCCTCTTGAATTAGCCAATTACTCTCACAGTCAATGTTTGTGAATCAAAGAAAATATGAACCAATAGTAATAATGGTGATAATAATACTAATAAAAGTTTTGATTTACTGAATGCTACTATGTAGCAGCATACTAGTTACTTTATATCACTTAAGTCCGTAGAGCTACCTGGCCATCAAATATAATTAGGTCCTTACTTTGGAAGAGAAATAGTAGGTCTCCATGGTTAAGCAAATTTTCTAGTTTCACTATTGGTAAGTAACAGAAATGGTCACAGAACTTAGATAACTCTGGCTCCTAAGCTGTGCTCTTTTCATGCTGTCTTGCAGTGTTCCACAGTGCTTCTTGGTCCAGTCTCTGCCATAAGTGACCTGCGATATAAGTAGCTTATGGGTATAATGAGAAACTGGCTAATAATCTACTGCATGCCATGGCATAATAATGATAATGAAGTCATGCTGCTTTCTAATACAATATCCCCATTTTAGTGTACCTATAAGGTTGCAATAAATATTAATATTAGTATTTTGCTTCTATTTGGCTGCATTTGTGATTGTGGAATGAGAAGATAAAACAAGAAATGAAGAACTATAAGGTTTACTTTTTAAATAAAAAGATTCATTTTATTGAGTGTAATAATTTAAATGTTAAATATCTTAACATTTTAGTGAAAATAAGATTCATTCCTAGATGCATAAGCACATTAAGGAGATGTTAATAATGACAGATAATTTAATCAGAATGATTTAGAGAATTTATAATCAGAATAAATCCTAGAATAACTTAAAGAAGATATTCCATTATGTCCAAGATGTTCAAAGTAAAGTTAAAAATTTAGGGTTCAGTTAAAATTGAAGTTTTTCTTTTATTTTTATAAGTATTAGAACCACAACTTTCTTAACTTCTTGGTAAGTATTTTCAAGGGCATATTAAATTTAACATAAGCTACTGAATATATTTTAAAATCTGTAGAGCAATAAAACTTTAATATATTTTCCAGTATAAAAAGCAAAACCTTATTTCTATATAAAGTTTAATAAAACAGATTCCTAGATTGTACAGAATAGAATCATTTCATTACAAGGTTTCTTTCATTTTTTATTAGGAAAATTTTATATAGGCCTGAATGATGACTCATTTAATAAGAAAAAAATTTTTCTTTGTGAAACCACGTCTTTATTTATGTACCATTATATATACTAAAACGTATATTAAGGTGCATGATACTAGTTTTAAATTAAAGCAAACATCCAAGGAAACTAAGGAAGTTTATAGGTTGAATTTCCATTATTTGATTTTATAGAATAATGGCCTTTTTCATCTTTTTTTTCCCTATTGACATTAACTCCTGTCATTTTCTGCTTAAACTTTTTATCCATTTGGACACCAAAACCAGGTATAGGAGGTATAAATTAGTAGAGCATATCAGTACGGTAAACTGATTAACCTGTCTACACACACATATATACACACACAAACACCACATGTATACTCATTTTCTAGGGATGCATCTTGTTGAACAAATATTGTCTGATCCCACCATTTGTTGCTTTAAATGCAAAGAACATTTTTTCTGTCCGATATTTCCTAATCTTATTACAATAACGTCAAATGCTTCCAATTTTTATAGACTTCAGAGAATGTTGTTCAGAAACACCAGTAATTTATTTTTACATGATTTTGCAGTACAGCAAGATTACCTCACCATTGTTAACAGATGTTTTTGTCTCCACAACAGTTTTGCTGTTATTCCATCAAGCGCAAAGATACAAAGAAATGCAATAAGAAATATATATTCTTTTCTCTCATAACATTTATCACAACCAATATAGTACTGGAACAATACTTATACGGCAGTGGTCCTTTGAGCCTGGCAGTGTTTGTACTGTAGCAATGATACTATGAGCTGGTGCCAGGATATGTTCATGGAAACACTTAACGATAATACTGCTTCGGTAGGGGCAGTAATGGTATAAACAGGGTAAAGGAAATACCAGGATTACAACAGATGCAATTGATTATATGCCTTGGGGAATATTCCACTCATTTATTCTTAAGTCCTGTTCATGTAAATCAAAGACTGCGATGTTGTCAGTAAGACATATCACAGACATCGTAATATGCTATGACAGTGTTCCTGCTTTACTGACACAACAGATCATGATTTGGACACAAGAAGCTGTCTGAAGCATAATTCTTGTACGTAGAATATAATAAGACTTAAGCATCTGAATCGCTATGGACTGTGACACACTTGTTCCAAAAATATAAGGTAATTGGACTGCTTTAGGTAAAGTTATCTTATGTATTTGAACTTGGTCTTTCTCACTAAAGAACCAATAATTTTCAATAATTATCAAGCTTGTAAATCTACATTACTGCAATAACTTTTAGGCACCAAAATGGTCAACTAAGGAAAGTAATTGTAAAATCAGGATTTCAAATGACATATGATCCTAAGAGATGCTTTAAGACAGGGGAATTTGCTCCACAAAGACCAAGTGTGTATTCTTTATTTCTGTCTAGTCAACTGAGTGAGTATTTTCAGAGTTAAAAATTTTCTCTTCCTCTGTCAGAATTACAGATTTGTTGCAGACTGGGAAAGTTATGCAGCATTTTTCTAGGAAGATGTAGGGATAGCACAGAGATTAGGAAACAATTTGCATTTCCTTTTATCTCTTACTGATTGAAAAGATTCAGCACACCCAGATTCACCTTGCAAGCTTGAACAGCCAATGGTTCTTTGAAATCTGGGACTTCAAGGGAACTGTGAAGCATTTCAATAGATGAAGGAATCAATGTATTATAATTAATACTAATTTATGGCTTCACTCCTATGAAATTACATATTACAAGCACATTAATTATAATTAGCATTCCTTCAATGAATAGCAAAGGAAATCATAATGATTTGTAACATAAAATGCAATGCTGCCACACCAGCTTTTGAAAAGAATGGGCTTTACTTGCCCAGTACATAATAAAGGCAAGCTAAATTCTAGTATTATGATTCCATTCACTAGATAGTTCATAACATAAGCAAGCAGTGAATGATTTAGTTTCAACTCTACTCCTTTTAGAAAATCAGTGTGGCAATTTAACTCATGATTTTGAAAAGAAACCTATTATTTTCTTCAAAGTAGAGAATAAAATGCAATCATATTTTTATTATTATTCATATACTACTTTTGATCTGAAGACACAACATAAACTTTCATTCAGTCTTGCAAGAATTTGGGAATCATGGAGATGAAAATGTGGGACCTTCCTTGTTGTGTGTTACTAATAGATGTACTTTTGCTCATATGCAATGGTAATGGATATTTATACAACATTTTTATTGTCAATGAATCATTGTCTATAAATTCAGAAGTGTAAAGTAATTTCATATACATATGTATATAGATATGTGTATACATATGTATGTATGACTAGATCTGACTTGCAGCTTGGGGAAATAAAATTTCAATCATTTGATTTATTGGGGTATAAAAAAAATCTGGGAAACTGGAGGCAGCCCTCTAGCCTTCAGGTTGTCGGTGGTGGTATTTATATATTCCTCATTCAAATTTAGGTTTAGTCATCTATGTTTTATCCCAAGTATGTAATTCCAGAGTCTGTAATTCCATGTGCTAGGCCCACCTTCCCTAAATGTAGCCCACGGCTGAAATTCTGCCACATCAAGAGGTGCTGCCAGGCACAGCACACGGGTTCCCAGTATCCTCAGGATCCAGTGACTCCATCATCCTCAGTTGTGAGGAATCTCAACTTTCCCCCTCTACTTTTGCTTGGCCTTGCCCCTGTCAGAAGCTCTCACCTCTCTCCTATTTCGCTCTCATAATCCTCTCATGCTTGAATTCTGGTTTTCAAGAAGCAAAAGCTGAGAAGAGACTCTGCGGGCAATTAATGCTTTCAATCCTGCAGCCATAGGCCTTTCCTAAGGTAAAAGGGCAAAAGGACCCTGGATTCCCTAGGACTCTGAAGAGGGAAAAGTACAGAGGACAGAACACAGATCAATACCTCAATATATTACTCTGCTGAACATTGTTTGAAAATTCCACCTGAAATTTTTATGCATCCATACTTGTATTTCAGTTTGGAATTATATATTCAAAAGAAGAAATGGAACACACACACACAAAGGGGAAAAATGTGCATTGGTTCAATCATTTTCAACCCAGAAATTTAGTGTCTGATTCATAGAGAAACCTCGCAGGAAAGTGAACCACAAAGGAGGATGTAGGCTGTGCTGTTTCTAGTACTGCATATTTCTTAATGAGCTGTACCTTTCAGCAATCTGATTTTATCAGAAAGTTCATGGATTTTAGGCTTTTGAAACACATTTTATGAAATCTTAAAAATAGAAGTCGACTTTTCAGCTTCCATCATATTCACATATCTGTTAAATTCTTGACATAAGACATGTTTGGTTTCATAGAGCATTTAAAACTTAGTTGCGAGTTTGATCTGATTTTACATATACTGCCATTCACCACTGTGGCATAATGTGCATAAAACATTTTCACTCTTTAATATAAAAGAATGCAAAGCACAAGATAGAGAGTAGACAAAAAGGGATTGGAATAGGTGAATACCTGAGGGTTTTTTTTTTTTCATTTCAGTGGAATTGGGCTAGCTGTGACGATAATTGCAAACACTTACATGGTGCTTGCTTTGTGCAGGATAATTTATACACGTTAACTTAGTCCTCACAACTCCGTGTAGCTGCCATTACTATTATCCCTACTTTATCTGTAGGAGAACTGAGGTAGAGTTTAAGTGACTTGCTCAAAATCACATAGTTGAGAAGTGGCTGATTGTTATTTGTGCTCCTGACTTCCTGCTCTGAATTACTTAGCTGTATCATACTTTCTTAGGATGGAAAGAGGACACCACTACCCTTATTTCTACCCTTCCCCAAAGCAACTCCTGTGAAATATGGGATCTGTGTGTGTGTAAGGACTTCTGTTTCAAAAACAAAAATAAATTGGTAGTTTATGCTTATTGAAGAAAAAAATACTTGAAAGTAAAATAGTAACAATTATCATTAAATGCATATATATAATATATATAACATTTAATATGTATTTACATTATGCAAAATTGGGACCCTCTTCAAGTACAATATTGAGGTCTAATTTCTCATTTTCTTAGCATGAGAATGTTCCACTTGATTAATCTTTAACATTTTTTATATTGTAAAATATATTTATATGAAGTTTTAGATATTTTCTGTTTTTTTCATATTGCTAAAGATAGTGAAAAATATTCTTATAAATAATTGTTTGTACATATCTCTGGTTATTTTTTCTTAAAACACATTTTTCAAAGTGAATCTCCTGGGCAAATTTTAACATATTTATAAAAATATAAACATTAAAACACTTTGGAAGATTGTTTCCCCTAAGTTGTCCTTCTTAACAAGTCCACAAATAGTGCACAGGTGTCCTTCTTAATATAAGCTCAGAAACACATATATTTGTTCCCAGTGAGAGAAAAAGCTTTTTATATTTTTTTGATATCTTAATTTCTTCTGTGAATTGTCTGTTTTCCTTGGAAGAGAAAGTAAACATATTTTTCTTACTGTTTCTCAAGGATGATTTCCACAGAAAGAATATACAACCTTTGACTTTCCCATATGTTGCAAATTTTTTTAAAATTTGTTGTTTACCTTTATTTTGCATAATGTGATTCTTAAATACAAGTTTAAAAATATATTCTAAATTCATCAAAACTTGCCTTGTGGTTCTTTCCTTTATTTTTATGTTTAGAATAATTATCCTCATTTAAATATTGGGGACATAATCAACTTAATATAATCTCTAATTCTTTTTGGTTACTTTTTTTTTTTTTTCAATTGCTCACATGTAATTGATTTGGAACTTATTTTGGCAAAAATGGATACTGAATTAACTTAAATATAATGACATCTTAAAAATGTTGAATTTTCTAATCAATTTATTCATGCTTTTTAATGTTTCTAAGTAAGTTTTAATACTTTTCTTCATATAGAGTCTATGAGTTCTTTTCCATTTTACTTTAAAATATGTATTTTAGATGCTACTGTTAATAAGATCTCTTGGTTTTCTTTCTATTTCATTTGAGAATATAAGCAAGATATGAATTATATACAGACACATAAATAATTGTTCAACTTATTGTAATCCTTACTAATTTTAATATGTTTTTACTCTACACCTATAGCTAATACAAAAGATACCAATTATCATCTAAAAAAACAGATAATTTTAGCTTCTTCCTTTCTAATAATTATGTGTAATTTGTTTTGTTTTATAGCATATGTAGAACTTCTAGAACAGTATTAAATAGGGAGAAAAGTAGTTTATTTTTGTTTTCTCCTTATTTTAATTGTTCACTCTTAAGCAGGATATTGGTTGCTGTGTTGCGATAATTTACTCAAAAATATTTATTAACACCTACCCTAAGGAGGTGGTGTTTGGAGATTCTAGAGGAAGAGAGAATAAACAAAATAAACAATTAAATTTATTAGGTTAATTAATCATAAATGCTAAGGCTTAAAAATAAACAGGAAAGGAATTGAGGTGTTTGGGAGGGTTGATTTTAGATATGATGGTCAGAGACTTTCACTAAGAGGACAATTTTTGAGTAAGGACTTTAAGGATGTGAGAGAGCAAGTCATGTTGATATCTGGGCAACAAGCATTTATGGAAGAGGCAGCAGCAAATGGAAACATCCAGAGGCAGGAGTTTGTCTGGCATATTTGAGGAACAGGACTGAGGCTCGTGTGACTGATACAGAAAATAGGAGATGAAGTCTGAGAGCTAATGAGGGGCCAGACCACGTGGGCTGTCATAATAAGCACTTCAGTTTTTATTCTGAGTGAGGTGGGATGCTCTTAAGAGTTATTGGTTTACTAAGAGATTTCTTAATTAGGAAGGGATATTAAATAAACTTTAAAATTACTGATATTAACATAATTTGTATAAAAGTTTCATGCACTCATTATGTGTCTCAGAGCAAAAACAAAAAGTTGAAAGTAAACTTCAGTAAGTAAAAGAGCTTTCACCACAGCAAAGTGCAGTGCATTTTGAGAAAAACAAGAGTAGACCTGCTTTAAGATATTATGAGATTTAAATGAAAGGATACATATAAACCCTTTAGCCTACTCTGTGGTAAATAGTAAGTACTCAAACACACTGATATATTGTAGTAGATTGAACATGTACCCCACAAAGACATCTTCAAGTTCTAATCCCCATCTTGTGGGTGTGAAACTCATTTGTAAATAGGATCTTTGTAGAACCCATTTGGATGAGGCCAAATTGTGTAAGTTAATCCAATATGCTGAAATCATTATACCTACAGGAAATTTAGACCATCAGTCAGGACATGGTGGAGAAGGAGATAGAGAGAGATTGCCAAGTGACAAAGGCAGAAAAACAACTACAAGTCAAATGATGCCAGGAATTGCTGGTAAGCCATCACTTGAACACTTCATACTCTAGGTAGGAGAAAAGAGTGGTCTAAAGTAGTACCTTGATGCTGGTCTCTAGCCTCTATAACTATGAGACAATAAATTTCTGTTGCTTAAGCCAATCTACCCTGTGGTATTTGTCACAGCAGCTGTGGCAAACTAAGATATTTTATTGTTAAAGTTATTTGAATATGTTTTTATGATTATATAGCAAGAGAATTACCATAAGAATACATACAATGCTCTAATATTGATTGAAGTGATGAATCTACAACTTTGTGATTATATCAAATGCCATTGATTGTACATTTTAGATGGAGTATATAGTTAAGGGATGTTTCAAAAAGCTGATTAAAAAAGAATACAAACAATATTAACAAGAGATTTTAATTTGACTTTTAAAAGAGAATTAAACATTATTTGTCATCATGAATGTTGTTACTTCGAATTTTCAGTCATGTAATTTTAGGATATTCCCTCAATGGTTACTCTGGCCTCACAGCAAAATTAGTCTCTCTTCAAGGATAAGTATTAGGCACTAGTAAACATCAAAATGTGGTGAAGGAATCTAGTCTTTAGCACTGGCTCAATAATGTACATCATAAATCAGGAATTCATTATCTCATTACTTTTGAAATGTACCCCTGAATTGTGATACTGTGGATCCAATAGAGAGAAAATACCAGCTTTTCTACTTTTGAAATCATGGAATAAAAAAAGAAATTTCTGGATGTCTTGTATGCCCACACAATGTATGGGCAACACTGCAACCAAATTCATAAAGAAACATTTCAGGATTGGTTGGAATAAATGAGAATCAGTAGACTCACTGCTAGCATATTGTATCAGCAGTTTTTTGGGACAGATTTATAGCTAGTTGTATCCAATTCAGCCTGAATAAATGGTTTGCAAAAGTGGTTGTCTACTTTCTGAAGGTCTGCACTTGACCTTGACATTTTGATTGAATCACTTTCTATCTAGAAACAAATGAAGAAAGAGAAGCCTCTTTTTATTAGCCTTTATGAGACATAAAACATGATAAGGGATGTTTGTATTATCTGTTCTCTAATATGGGAGGGCTCCCACTGAAGGCTAGTCTAAGCTAAAAGATAAGAGAGCTTTATCTCTTGGTCTTTTATCTAATATCAGATAAGAAATATCTTTAGTTATGGAGGTGTCTAGCAGTTTCCTGTAGCATGCCCAGAAAGAAAGAGCTTAAAGATAAGCAGTGATCTCTTGCAATGAGCCTAAAAGGATATCGCAAAAAATCCAAAGAAAGAAGAAAATAAATTAGAGGATATGGAACAAGAAAACATTTAGTAAAATTATATTTATTAATATTAAAGCATTTTAAATATTAAATGTTTTTGTTCTTTTTAATTCAAGATGACCAGACCTATATATGAAAGCCAAATTCTTGTATCCCATAGAACAAGTTCACTGAACTGTGCTTTAATGTTAACAAAAGTTGGCATCTTGCAAAATAAAATTCTGTTGCTCTATTTGCTTTTGAATAGTTTGAGGTCATTTTTTACATCATCACTTAGGGATGTGAATTTTAAAGTCCTATGTAACTTTAAGTAACTATGCAATATTTAAAGTAACATACATTTTCTTTGGAATCCAGTCTCACCACCAACAAAAATATTCTGAGATATTTTCTCTTTAACTTTTATTACTGGGAAGCTTAAATACGAAATTGAAGCACCGTTTTAAATGCAATTTTATGACTTACATATTAGTATTCTTTTCAAGTCTTGGCTTCCTTTTTTACTGTTTCTTGGTTTTGATTAATTATATATCTATTTTCTCATGTGTTATTTGTAGCTGCCCCCAATTTGTGTGTGTGTGTGTATATGTATGGGAAAAGGTTGTGCATATATGAATGGGTGAATACATTTTGCATGCCCAAACTTTCTTACTTCTTTTGCACCTTGTCAAAGGCTCGGCATTCTTGGGAAGTCAATCTTGAACTACAGTTATTGGAATCCAGTCTCACTTCGGTTTCTACAAACAATGGGGTCTTGTTCAAGTAGTTCTGTCCTCCATAATCTAACATTAAAATAGTTTAAATTGCTTAGTTGATAAACAAAAGTATTCAATTAGTTTTGAAGAAAATGAAGCCTGAAACTGTAACTGAAAGTTGAGAATTAATAATTATGATTACAAAATCATTATATAGGTGCCTTTATATTTAAAAATTGGGAAAGGTTAATATCTGAAACTGCTGAAACTGGATTTAGCCTAGCCCTGCTATTGTGATAGTCATTCTGAAAAGGTCTCATCCCTGCTTATGCTTACACTCTAGACTAAGCCTTTCCCTTGTGTATACTTAGTATTGTGATGGTAATTACAGACTGAATTTATCTTTCTTTATGGTTATTTCAGAACTACAGCTCATCCTTGTGTATACTTGCCATTGTCATGGTAACCACTCTATTCTCCCTTATTTAAATCCATAGAACTCCTTCTCCCCACAGTCTTGGAAGGCAGATTTGAGATATCCCTGTCTCTTGTTGTTCAGTGGGCCTTAATAAAACCACTTTCTGCTTTCTCTCATGACCATCCCAGTATGGACTGCATCTACTCCAGGCAGGAACATAGAGGGACCCCTGTGGGGTCTCCTTCAGTCTGTCCACAGAAAATTAAGCTCACTGGATACAGTCAAAATTATAAAAAAAAAATTTTAAATTCGGAGACAATGCCAAGTGTATCAGTACTTCAAGTCAGCTCACAAAGAAATTGCATTTTGATTTAAGAAATCATTTAAAATGTTTTCATGAAGTTATATTTTGCAATAATACAGTGTACAATAAAACACATAATGGTTTCCCATAGGTTGGTACTTGGTATGCACAATAATCTCTCATATATCCTTTAATTTTGTACAACCAAGAGATACCTTTAAAAATATATATATATGTATTTTATTTATTTTGAAAAGATACTTAGATTACATAAAATGTTACATAAAAAAATAAAAGGGATTCCCATATGCCTCACTCCCCACACCTCCCACTTTTCCCCACATTAACAACTTCTTTCATTAGTGTGGTACATTCTATATTCATTGCAATTTATGAGCACATTTTGGAGCATTGCCACTAAGCATGGATTATAGTTTACATTGTAGGTTTGTACTCTCTCCCACTCAATTCTGTGTGTTATGGCAGGATATATAATGACCTGTATCTATCATTGCAATGTCATTCAGGGCAATTGCAAGTCCTGAAAATACTCCCATAGTAAACCTCTTTTTCTTTCTCCCTGATTTCAGTACCTCCAGTGGCTGCTATCTCCACATCAGTGATATAATTTCCTCCATTGCTAGAATCACAATAGGTTTATAGTAGAATACCAGTAAGTCCACTCTATTCCTTATTTTATCCCCCAATCCTGAGGATTCTGGGATGATGATGCCCATTCCCCCTCTAACTGAGAGGGGTCTGTGATCCCTTATGGCTGATGGATGGAACTCTCTTGCTTGCGGTTGTAGACTCTTGGTTCCTTGGTGTGGTGGTGGTTTATCCTCACCTCCTTGCTAGTTGTCCTAGGTGAGTCCAATGAATTGGAGAGTAGGTGTTGCAACTCCTCTGAGGCTCAAAGGCCAGCTGAGTCATGGACGGCCCAGAGTTTCAAGTCTCTTGGACGTACACCTACCAACTCGAGCACCAACTATAGGTTCAAATAAAAGGGACAGAAGATGCATGTGTAGAGAAGTCACATCTGAGTCCAACTAAGAGATATCTTTTTAAGTACCTTTTCATCTTGTGTTTAATGATCAATATTGTTTGAACATCCAAAATTTGTATGTATTTTAAATTTCTATAAAAATTCAGTAACTCTTTTCCCTTATAAAACAACATTTCCTGCAAGATCTTAAGAGAACTTTGAGTATTATGTTTAGTTTGAAATCATGCATTTTACAAAAGTGGAAAAAAGTTTAAAAAGCATTTAACATTACTGGAGGGTTGGGAAAATTGGTTTTGGCTAACAATCTAAAGGAGTAGCATTATTTATTCAGGAAATATAAATCAGAAAAGATAAACAAAGGCAAGGTGCATTGCCTTTGGATACAAAAAGTTTTTATAACCTGGTGCTCTCCTTCCCACCCATTCTTCATCTTCCCAGATGTGGACTGAAGTAGGAAATGGACTTTATTTGTTCTATTGAAGAGTTCAGACATAGGGAAAGTGTTTTCGACAGTAAGAAGGATTAAACAATGGGTTACAAAGGGTTGTGAGATTGTTGTGAATTCTTAATCCCTAGGGAATAACTAAATTTTGATGGACAGCTATGTGATTGAGTGATTTAGACAGTGGTGCTTTGTAATAGACCCTTATATGAGATGAAAGGTTGAGGTGTTTTTCTAATTTCCAGTTCAGTGATTTTTATTAAAGCAGATATAGCATATCCAAAAACTATCATTATTTATTCCAAATTAAAACATAGAGACAGATAAATTTCACTTATTGAAAGATAATTTTAAAACAGTATTTGACTCCAGTGAACTCCTGTACCGCTCTGGACATACATCTATGGAAAAATTTATTATGTTGCATTGGGGTTATGTATTTCTTTCACTATAATATAGTGCTTTTCTTGATAGCTGAGTCCATGGTCAAAATTATATGCAATCCCAGAGACTTTACCAGTGTTGCACATGAGGCCTGCAATTAAGATGTGGCAGATGAATGAAAAAGGGAAGAAAACAAAAAGTAAAGGTGTAATTGACTTTTTGGCTTGACTTAAAAAGCTGACCCTGCAATTTTGACTTATAGCCATAAGGTGGCAGAAGAGAGCCACAATCGAGAAATTCATTCTTCATCCATTCAACCAATCATCTTATACACTATTAGGAGTTACTTTTTACTTCCCCTCCCTCACATTGGCCATCACCTTTCTTGAATCCTGGTGATTAGAAAAAATAGTGAATATCTAAAGATTATCTCACACAATAAATAGTTGTTGCTTGAAATGTAATCTTAGCAATGAAAAAGAATATTGCTGCTAAAAATAGGACATTCTCTGACAAGTTTTTTACTCACATTCCTTCTTTTTAGATTCATTTGTGCTTGTCTTTCTCATGAGAGTCCTAATATCAAATTAATCTAAGGAAAATATTACAAGTTAGCTGAAAATATCTCTGCACATTCTAATATTCTCTTCTCTAAAATTGTGTAAATTTTCTATGATGAGGATGCAAAAAAATCCATTTATTATAGAAAGAGCTATCAGTCACTGATGTCTCATGAGGTACCATGCCATATATATTATTTCTTGTTCTCTTGTTTTTATATTTTATGGAATAAGTAAATTCATTTTTAAAGATGAGGAAAATGAATTAACATTTAAGGAATTAAGGGAAACACTTAAAGAATTAAGGAAAGAAATAGAGATGTGAACCTACATTGGATTTCACTGATATAAATATTTTAAAATTCATCTTTGCTTCAGTCAATTTTTTCTTCAGTTCCCAGTTAATGTTGAGATGACCCAGCTGAGGACTATATCTAATAGAGTTCTTATCACCATGTGTTATAATTGTTCATTTACTTGTCTGTTTAATCAAAAAAGATTGACCTCATATAGTACTTGCATCAATATCTAATTATTCTAAGTTGATTATGAGTGCTTGCTTATTTACCAGATAGACTTAAATATTATGACTTGCATTATAAGTAACAATGGAGCTCCCCTTCAGGAAATACATGTTAGTCAAAACCTGGCAACTGGTCATTTATTATTTTGAGGCTTAAGATTTAGCAAATGATTTTTGCGTTATACTGGAACAAATATAAATCTTAATTAATTATCTTTTATTTAAGCCTGGAACTTCAGATAATTTTACATATATTTTTACAGATCAATTAAGGACTTTTTATTAAATCTTATGAATCTGTATGAGCAATTTTCTATCTATTCAGTCCAGATAATTTTAGTGATTCATGATTAATATAATCTTGATTTTTCAAGTTTATCTAAATAAGTCAGGGAACAAAATTAAGGTGTTGGAAAGTGATATCAATGATTTCACAGTTCTGTCTTGTAATTTGTCTTCTTCTAATTTATGTTCAGAAATAACATCCCATTATATTCCTTCCTTACTATTCCTATAAAGAATTCCCGATATTTATAGAACTTCCTTTTTAGGGTTGTTTTCCCAAAGTCTTGATTGTATGCATCATTTCATTTCTTTTATTTTAAAATAAACCAATGGAAAGAAAAGAGACTACAGAAATGATATTTCCCTCAGTAAATTTCATATTAAATAAAAGATGATTAAGTTTTAAACTGGAAACAACCAGCTAGTATGGAAGAATGTACACATAAATTTAGCATTAGAGAAAATAAATCTCTAATTCTGCTCAAAGCTTTTGAGAAGCACAAGGAAATTAAGAGATGTGTCATTTCCATTGAGTCTTCTTTTATCTCAGGGAGGTCAGGAAACTGAGAAATAGGTTTTTCCCCCATAGGGCCAAATTGGGATCTAACTGAATTTGCCCACCCTGGCTTATTGACTTGTGTTTGCAGATACATTACAGTTGAATGCACATGTGACTACCCTCCATGGATTGTTAAATAGGAGAAAAGGATAGTTTAGTTGTACTGTCATACATTTATTTCAGTTGCTGTGAACAAAATACTGTTAATCTTGGCCAATTTAATACAGTTGGCTGGGCAATTCAGGCATTATCTTTCCTATTATGTAATTACTCATACAATAGAGGAAAAAAAATGAAAGTATTATGCTGGCCTCTGTATTTAAACCTGGCCTTTCATTTTTGTGTTTTCAAAGACAACTTGAGAAGGTATTTTTAATATTTAGTTTTGCATGTTTTCTCTATTTCTTGTCTTAAAAATCTACAAAAATAGAACTTTTCTCTTAAGACTATCTGCTTCTAATGCCTCTGTACTATAATCATTATGAAAAGGTTATGATAAAATTTCCTGAGTAATAATTTATCAATATCTCAATTTGAGAAACCTCAAAACATAAACCCTAAGATTCAAAAGTTCTGTTTTCAGTACATCTACTGATTAGCAATTACTAGTTATAAGGACAATAATTAATGAATATGCTGATTTTTTCAAAAGTGAAAATATATTGATAATTTTAAAGCCTTTTATTTCCCCAAAAATAATTTCTCAAGAATATGTTCTGATCATAAAAAATATGCATCCTGAACTTATTTTCACCTGTCAAGCCGTGGTTATTTGATTTTATGAAGTTCTTAACATTTTCTAAGGCATTTAAACTTTTTTTTTTTTGCTTACCAATACTGATTTCTCATCACATGAGGAACAATGACATCTGATACAGTACAGAATCATCCACACATCCAACTGTAAAATAGCAGCATGAAAGATGATGGAATTTTGAGGAATAAATTCTGGAAAGTTTTCCTCTCTTACTGATAGTTAATGTAAAATAATTCAAAAGCAAACCTGAGGGAGACATTCCAAAATATTAGAACATAGAAACTACTGACCTTCCTTTCTTCTTTTCTTCTCATTTAAATGCCAAATGACTGTAAGATGGCCAGATTTTATTTGTCTTTGATTAATGGATATTAATTACATCTACTCAAGTGTACACCAAATTTCTAGAACATATCTGTCTACTCAGAAAATATGCCCAAAGCACATTAGTTCTGCACAAAATTGAAACAGGTGATTATAGGTCCAAATTAAAAAAATGAGGATCCCTTCTCTTAAAAGTAATATTAACTTTTATTTTAATATGCCCGCGTTAGCATGACTCTTTTGGGTTGCAAGGAAGAGGGCCTCTCTCGGTTTACCTCAACATTTTTTAGGTCCTACAGCTATTTATGGTACAGATCTACAGTCAAAAGCAAGGACTTTTGACTGCAAGGGAACTTCATGGGAATGCAGTTATACAACTTGACTGGGGATTTGATTAAAGGGTTATATCCCGGGGCCATTTGTGCCCCTGTGCCCTGTATGTTGCTCAGCAGTTAAAATGTAGCCTATGTGAGCAGCTCCTGCCACCCCTGGGGTTGTTCAAAACATAGTCCTGTACAATATACACACAGATCCCCTAAGCACAGTTACATTGCCTCCTCAGTGAAACAACTCAATTTTTTCTCTCTACAGCAGAACCATAGTGATTAGGAGCTTGCAAAGGAGTCAGACTGCCTGGATTCACATTTTTCCATGTTTATTTACATTTTTTTTACTTACTAAACATGGTCATAGTGATTATTATGTGCCAGGGAATGTTTTAAGCACATTTATAAATATTAACTCCTTTGGTTCTCATAGCAGAGCCAGGATTTAAATCCAAGCAGTTTGGCTCAGAGCCCTTGCCCTCAACTCCTTCTGAGCTCTAAGACAGTGGGGCAGATTAGTTGACTTCTTTGTGCTGTAGTTTTTAAAAATACAAATAAATATTCTTTCTCATGTATATATTTTAAAGAATAGATGTGTTACCTCATGTTAAGCACTTAAAGGAGAGCCATGCACCGAGTAAATAATAAATGTTAGTATTCCTATCCTATGCCCATTGCCACTATTCCCCACCCCTTTGCTATCCTGTAACGGAATGGTGATATAATTGTGCTCTGTCTAGGCTGCTCTTTCCCTTGCCATTTTTCATGTTTTTTTTTTTTTTTTTTTTTTTAGTGTTTTTCTGTCTTTTTCTCTTGCTAAGCCTTACATTCTAAATCCCTGAGGAATGAGAGTCTCATTGATTCCACCTGTCACTGTCAGTTTAGATTGCTAGCTTTGAGTCAGATACCTAAGCCTGGGCCAATGTCCTGTGCCTAGGATGGCAGAGTCAAGAAAGAGCTTTTCTTAAAACAGGACTAAATGCATCATAGACACTTTTACTCTTCTTCAGTATGAAGACATATTGTGCTACATTTTTAACTATCTCCAATTTATTCTGTCATTGTGAATGTGCTTGTTGGGGAAGTCATGGACACACTCGGCAGTCACCTTACAGCCCTCATCTACCTCCCTCCTTTTCCCTTATTTCTTGTTTGTCTGCAGATGTTTCAATATATTTCCATTTTGCAGCCTGTGGGAGATGTTAGGCTTAATGGACGAGCCTAACTAAATGGCCTGGCTGTACCTTGAACCTGAAATTGGAACAAGCAACCTCAGCTGCTTGACAGGGTGGGAACTCTGAACAAATGTTGCTTGATACATGCTTTTTGCTCAGTGACAGGGCCCTCTAACTCCTGTGGTATTAAAAAAAACACACACTCGGGCAGCACAGCTGTCCCCCCTCTCCGAGGTGAAGGGAGGCCTGTGGAGCTGCCATTCACAACACTTACCCATGTGTGTGGCCTCTCTGGGAACTGGCCACAATGGGACCTCTTCTCAGGTTCCTCTGGAGCCTTTGTGCTGTGTAAGTAATAATGAGGTCATTTGTTGAGAATCTCTATTGCGCCTGAGCTTATGTTCCCACAAGACACTGTATAGCAACTTGCTCCACAATTTAGCTAGTTGTGTAGCTTGCTTGAGATTTGGCCAAAGCAAGTCTGGCCAGTCAAATTTAGAGCTACCTCAACATATAATCTAGACTTTTTCTTCATTGTCCCAGATTGTTTTGACCCATTTGCTAAAGGGTAAGCCCAATATTATTTTACAGTATTTTCTTGTGTAGGTTTTTTTGTTGTTGTGGTTTGGTAACTTTATTTATAGTTTGCCTTAGCTTAGGATATGCTGAAAGTAAGTTTTAAACTATCAAGTATCATTTACTATCTATGTATTGGTAATATATAAGTTTATTAAGAGAGCCAAACCATTTCTGAGACAAAACTAATGCAGACTTAGGAGTGGGTGATAATATGGTAGGGCAAATGGTTTGGAGGCTTTTATTTGACTGCATTGATTTGAATGGAAAAAGGAGACTGAGGAGGGATGATGTGGGAGTGACTGGAGACAGTGAAGGATGGTAAATATTTTTTATCATAATTTTGTGGACTGGTTATAAACCTACTGTAAAGTGATATTTCAGGTCAAAACTGAAGACTCTTATTTTTTTTAGGGATTCTCTAGGATACAGAGATACAAACTTAAGACCTTGCTTAGTAGAAAGAGATAAAGATGGCAAAAACTTCTGTAGAGGAAAGAATGGCCTTGACCTATAAGGAGGGAAGTATACTCATCTCCATTTTTCTCACTACTGGTTTTGGGACATTTGGGAAGAAATGAGAAACAGCCCTGAAAAGATAAATCAGAGCTGTTCCAGAAAATGTAAGCTTAAGTGAGTCATCATCCTCAAGGAGTAGATATAAATGAAGGGATTTATCTAATACATACAAGGTGCTCAAATATATGTCTAGAATGATTGATGAATGGTTTTTTTTTTAATTTTTTAATTCATTTTGTAAAAATATTACATTAAAAAAATATGAGGTCCCATTCACCCCCACCACCCCCACCCCACCACTCCCCCCCCCAGCAACACTCTCTCCCATCATCATGATATATCCATTGCATTTGGTAAGTATATCTCTGGGCATCACTGCACCTCATAGTCAATGGTCCACATCATAGCCCATACTCTCCCACATTCCATCCAGTTGGCCCTGGGAGGATCTACAATGTCCGGTAATTGTCCCTGAAGCACCACCCAGGACAACTCCAACTCCCAAAAACGCCTTCGTTGACAAACTAGGCCATCAATGAACATATTTGAGATTCTCCCATGGAGACTTCCAAGGGTAGGAATGGGGCTAGTGATCTAAGAGTAGGCAGGTGGTGGTAATACACAATTTCAATTTGAGTTATTACTCTTTGTCATGTACCTTGGACCCAAAGGTTCAGTGATAAAATGTTAGCTACATATTGATTTTAAATAAAGTATTTCTTGATCACAATGAGAAAATGTGCAATGATACCAAAGGCAGAGATTATAAGTTTAAAGAGGACCTGAATGCAAACAATAAAATAAATTTTGTGGCTGTGGAATAAGTGAGACAATTATTTATTTTATGCTGTTTTGTGTATCTGTATCTGATTTTTCCTCCCTCAATATGGACAGATTTAAGATCATATAGTCAACTTCTTAAACTTATTGATAATGTTTACCTTATGTATACGGTGAAAAATTCTCGTTTATTGAAAATCTAAGTACATAATAAAAAAGAATTAAGCTCCAACTATATATAAACTTTCATATCAAAAGGATTGTGATCTCAACTCTGTGGTATAAGGAAAAAAAATCATATCATTAGTACATATTCATTCTCATTGTTCCACTTAATCAGGATGTCCTGGATTTACCTTAATCCACCCTTGTAGCCATGGCCCTTAGGGTCTTAAGTTAATGTAAATTACAGCAGAGACCATTGGGTGGAGGAAACTTAGATGATGATAATGATGATGATGATTTGGCCACATGGTATATACCACCCTGGTGAAGTTAAATTGTGATTTAATAAAATCTAAAATTACTATGACTTCTTCAATTTCCATTCCCACTATAACAACCATATTTCATAAGAAAGGGGAGGGGAGTCTAGAAGGAAACGTTTTAAGAGTTTGTTGCTTCAGACTTTACCTTGTATCACGATAGGTTTCAGACCGTATTTTTTTCCATGGCCTTGTTCATCCTTTGATTTTCCAAATGAATATTATTTGGTGTTCTATACCAAACCTCCATCAATGACCTACTTAGGGGAAAGCTTACATTTTTCACCTTTCAGTAGGAGGACAAGGCAGATCACTGATTGGAGGTAAAGTAGAGGTTCTCAGGTGTGGCTGTTCATTAGAATCATCTGGGAGAGCTTTAAAAATTAAAGTACCCTAGGCTCACCTAAGATCAATTAAAATGAGAATTGCTGGAGATGAGCATCAGCAATTTTAAAACTCCCTTGATGTTCCCAGTGTGCAGCAAATTAGAAACCTACTCAGCTAAGGAAACATGCTGATCTGGATAGTCCTTGAAGGTACAACTTTGCTTCTTCTTTGATATCTATGCTTCCATTGCTGCTCTGCTTCAGGCAGGCTGTCCTTAGAGATATGTTAATAAGACTTCCTGACCATGAGATCATTCAACTTCTTAGGGTGAATTTGTATATTTCTATTCTGATGTATTATGATTTATAAATGCACTCTAAGAAGGAAACCTTGTTTTCTTTGAGAATGGTTGTTGGATGGGGATACATTTTTCTCACCAGTTGTAGACAAATGCAGAAAGAATGATAGTAACAAGTACAACAGGACAGTCATTATTTTTAAAATGATTTATATTAAAATGGTGCCTAGACCACATATGCCCTCATTAAAATTTAATTCCTTTACCTCTGATCAGTGAAATTGGCTAAGTGTATTTTAGGAAAAAGTAATTTGCCTGTTAGTTCTCTGAATAGAACCTTTTACATTGCTAGGAAATGTATTTGACATGTGTATTTTCATAGGGAAATTAAAAGTTTTCTAAAACTTTAAAAAGTTGGCAGTTTATACAAACAGGACAGAAACTTTGAGTCAGATTATCTGTGATCTCTTTACCTGGCCATCCTAAAAGACAAGCACCTGTGGAAATAGCTTTTCCACTTGGATGGGTAGCTGTGAAGTCATTATTTCCCATTATAGAAAGGCAAGTTTGATCCATTGTCTTAACAATGATGGCCCCTGTATCCTTTCTTTGTTTTTATAACTTTTAGGATTTAATATTCTTTTGTTTCTCTTAAATAATGTATTCTGATAGAAATTTTTATTAATAGGTTGGTGATTTGGGAGAAGGGAAAGGGTATCATATTGAATTGTTTGAAATTTTTAAAAATTTGTAGAAAATCTCCCCAACAGTTTCTATAGTTCAGAAGTTATTCCAACATTCATTCTGCTTCACAATATTTCTACATAGAGAGCATTATTGTTTTTCTGCTTAATATACTTCACAGTTTATCTTCAAGCATAGTTGGTTTTCTGCTGCTTCTGAAGTAACATTTCATATGTATTGACTTTAATTATTACAAAGCAATTATACAATTAAATTGTGTTGATATTTTCTTAAATTGTTTATCTGCTACTATGATGGTAGTTCATTTAGTTCAATTATCCTATATGAAATTTTTAGTTTTAATGTTTTTTATGACTATTACTATTAAGTGAGATATACTTTATCACTTATTTGGACATGTTCGGGGTGTTTTTAAAGTCTTTTAAAATTCTTCACTTGAATTCAAATCTATGAGAAGTATGGGAGTTATGCCATGTAGGATGCTTTTTATACTGCATATTGTCAGACAACCCATCTCATCCTAGATTAAATAATATTAATACTATTTCATTTAAATAAAAAAAATACAGAACAAAGCTAAATCTAGTGTCAAATAATGTCATCAAGGAGCAACTTTCTTTCTATTGTTCTGCCTTTCTTGGGCTCAACTTTATTGTTAGGTTGGTTCCCTTTGTGGTTCCAAGATGTCTGTCAGCTACTCCTGATGATACATGATTCATTAAGCATGTCCATCAGTATTCTTGCAATATCTAAAAAGTCACTAAGGTCCACTTTAGGTTACATGCTTGAGCTAAGCCAATCACTATGCACCTAGAGATGAAATCTACTGAATGACTTGCCTAGGCCTTGAGCTTTATCCTTCATTCCAATGATAAAATTAACTTCCTTGGAATGTTTTGGCTCCCTTTATTAGTAATTTATTGCTACATTAAAAAATTGCCTGAAGGGAAGTGGCTGTGGCTCAATCAGTTGGGCTCCCGTCTTCCACATGGGAGGTCCTGGGTTCGTGTTCCTGGACCTCTTTGTGAAGGCAGGCTTGCCCACAAGCTGCGGAGAGCTGCCCAGCCTGCAAGCGCTGCAGAATGCCACCTGGCCCGCAAGCACCACAGAGTGCCGCCCAGTCTGCATGTGCCATGAGGTGCCACCCAGCCCGCAACTGCTGCGGAGAGCCAACTCAACAAGTTGATGCAACAAAAAGGGAGGCAAGCAAAAAAATGCTGAAGAGCGCAGCGATGGACACAGAGAGCAGACAGCAAGCAAGCCGCGAGCGGGGGAGGGGAAATAAATAAAATAATAAAATATAGACAGACGAACACACACCAAATGGACAGAGAGCAGACAGCATGCAAAAGGCCACAAGGGGTGTGTGTGTGTGTGGGGGGTGGGGGTTAAAAAAAATTGCCTGAGAACTTTGTGGCTTGAAACCATCACGTTCATTATTTGTTTCTTTAGGTCAAGCATCTAGGTGTGTCTTAGCTGGTATGCTCCTTCAGTGTCTCTCACAGGTGCAGTAAAGTCAGGTTGTCGAGTGGGGTTGTAGTCATTTCAAGGCTTGACTGGGAAAGCATATGCTCCCCAGCTCATTCACATTGTTGTTGCAAGTTCAGGGGACGAACTCATGATCCTTACTAGTTACTGGCTGAGGGTCTGTCTTAGTTCCTGGCCACATGGACTGGCAAATAATTTGGAAGGTATATCCGCATATAGACTCACTTTACACTTATTTGAGGTAGTTTAAAATCTGTTATGTGATGCCTTCTTAAAATTATTTCTCTAACATACTACATTAGTTAGAGCTCAGTTGAAGTGTGAAGAAATATAATAATCAAATTACCGAAAGCCACTGGCTGGAGAATGGATTTTAATTAATTTACCTGTGGTATAAGTTGAAATAGTTAATCACAGGTATCTCAAGGCCTTTAAACTAATTGCCTTCAAATATCCTTAAAATTGGATAGATTTCTTTTAACCAGTTTAGGGCATTCAAATGACAGCAAAAATAAACAAACAAATGGCCTATGAAGAAAACAAGTCCTAACCTATATCAGTCATCTCTGAGCTAGAGCCAATTCAAGAAAACATATCATTCTTAGAATTTATTTATCAATAGTTTAAGTCTAAAAGATGCATCTTCATTAGAGAAGGAGAATATGGAAATCCTATAAATCTTCCATCTTAGATCAAAGGAAATATTTTAATGTCATACATACAAAAATATCAAAGTCACAGGAAAATATTAGCTATCTTATTCCCCACGTTGTCTGACTTTTTTCCTCCTGCGAATGGTTTCCAGTGTGGACAGTCAATTATGTAAACTACCCAAACAAAAAATCAGTAACTTCAGTATCATGGAAGAGTTCAGAACCAGTCTGTGGAAACTTAGAAATGGCTTCTTAGAGACATCATGGCTCAGTGGATGAAGCAATTGACCTGAAAGTTGTCAGTTCTAATTCAAGGTTTACCTCTGATTTCCTCTGTTACTTGGGTGAAACACACAGCCTCTCTCTCTATAAAATTGCATTTATAAAATAAAGATGTTCAACCATTGACCCCTTCACCATGGTTAGTGGAACTCCCCTGAATCAAATACTAGAGTATTCTACAGTATATTATCCGATTCCCTTCAATGTAGCATTGAAATTTATTAGCATCTTTCTTTCCAGTTCGTGAATTCTTGAAATTATCAGGAAGTTAAATTCAATTTGGATTTGATATATTTAGATAAAATTTTTATTTAGATTAAAATTTATAAAATCTTAAGCACTGATTATTTTTACTAACATATTTTTCATCATTAGTAATGTGTAAAACCTTGTTTTTCAAATTCCTTATATTGGTTTTTAGTCTTGTGATGAAGAAAAAAAATAAGTAAATGCAATTCAAGGCTGTGGGTTTTTGAAATAAAGAGCCATAGGCCTTCAGTGGAGGAACAGTTTTTCCTGGCTAGGATAATAAAAGAAGTCTTTAAAACAGAAGACACTTTTGATGTGTGGCTTGAAGGATAGGTAGATTTTAATTGTAGAGATCATGGGTCGGCATTTTCACTTCAGAGGAAAAAACGGGAGCAAATCATGGTTGCAAGAATGCACAAGCAATGTACACATGCACAAAAGTTCAATTTGACTGGCCCAAAGATGCATAGAGTAAAGTACTAAAGGTGAAGTTTACAAAGCGAACTTTAAACTAGACTCTAGAGGAACTTGGAGTTATCCTTAATGATATTGGAGGGACAGAAGCAGGATATTATATATCCTGCCATAACACACTGAATGGAGTGGGAGAGAGTGTAAACTACAACATAAAGTATAATCCATGCTGTGTAGAAATGCTTCAAAATGTACTTATTAAATGCAATGGATGTACCACACTAATGAAAGAAGTTGTTGATGTAGGAGGAGTGGGGGTGGGGTGGGGAGTGGGGTATGGGAACCTCTTATATTTTTTAATGTAATATTTTGTGTGATCTATGTATCTTTTAAAAAAGCCAGTTGAGGAGTTTTCATGTCGTTTTGTGAGATGAGGAAAGTCACTAAGTGTTCTAAACTACACAATTGAAAGGGGAGAGGCAGAGTTCAGAGGCTGGCATAATAACCGGAAAGAAGTTTACCACGCATTAAGTATGGTTTTCCTTGTAAAGACATTGTTTGTTATAAATGGCATGAATGACTGGCCCTGAAAACAACTTACAGACTTAAGTAATTGTAGTAGGTTGAATGATGGACCCCAAAGAAAGACATGTTCTCAATCTTATTCTGTGTTCCTCTGGTTGTGAACTGATATGTAAATAGGGTTTTTAAGGATGCTATTTTTAGTTAAGGTGTGGCCCAACTGAATCAGGCTAGGCCTTATCTGTAAGACAGACATCCTTTATGAGTGGAAGAAATCCAGACACAGTAAGTCACAGACAGGTACCAGAAGCTGGAAATCAGCAGAATCCAGAAGAACAGACAAAATAAGAGCAAGATAGATACTTGAGAGGAGGCAGAGATGCAATCCAAAGTGGCAAGCCTGTGCCAGAACCCCATAGACTGCCGGGAGAAAGTGTAGCCCTGACATTGCAATTTTGGATTTCTAGCCTCTGAAACCGTGAGGCAATGCTTGTTGTTTAAGCCAACCCATTGTGTGGGTTTTATTATAGCAACCTGGAAAACTGAGACGGTAGCCAACATCACTGTGAAATTCTAATTAAAGTTCTAACAAGTCACCTTCTCCTTTAAAACAAAATTTTTTTCCTTTTGGAAAAACAATATTTTTTTAAAGAAAAATTTTTTGGTTGTTTTCTATGGCTTCCTTGCTATTGCTACAGATTTTATTTTGTTCAAATAAGAGCTTTTTTCTTTCTTGTAGACCAAAGTAGCGTTTCTTTTTGTTCAATCAAGCGGTGAATTTATAATCCTGTGTTTGTGACATCTTTTCTGTCTCCATGGAAACGGACACAAAAGAGCATATTTAGTCCTCTAGACTTGGTCCAGCTAAAAATATTTGTAAAAGCTTAAAATGTGAGACTATGTAAGACCATGGATGTTGGCTCTGCCTTGGTATTGATGTCTTCATTGAAAATGTCAGCTTTCTGTGAAAGTCAGCAAACAACTAAAATTGGACAGAAGGTGACAACCCTGAAGAGGTGGCTTCTCTGTTTCTTAAACTAGATTGGTTGGATTATTACCAAGGATGCTTAGGAGGATTTGTATGTTACTAACTATAACCAAGTGAGAAGACCCTTCAAGATAACTCTCAAAAGTGAGACTTGAGACTTTAACTGCAGTAGAAGTAAAGTGAGGAATACTCTCATTGAGATGATTTGGCATTATCCTTCAAGAAACTATTGTCTTCAAGCCCATGTTTAAGTAAATATAAACCTTACAGAGTGACAGTGGAGGACTATAGACCAAGATAACATTCTCCAATATGAGCAGTGCTAATCTGAGGGCCCAATTCTTTTTTGGGGGGATGTTTATATGGTCCACTAAATTTGGGACAGGATTAGGTATTTCAATACTTTGGTATATTTAGTTAAAGTAATTATCCCTAAGAATTTCTTTGGGGATTTAATTCTCGACTTTTAATAAAAAGGATAGAAGATATTAAAGATATTTAAGGACAGCTGAACCTTCACTATGTAATGAACAATTATTTCATTTGTTAGTATTATAATTAACTACAGTGGGTATCTGTGAGTTGGTGCTGCTCACAGATTACTTTCTTCCTTCCAGATAGAGATGATCTTAATACCCTTAAGAAAATATCCTTTCTGACGAGTAAGTCATGTGATTTCTGGGAGACTGCACCTATCCCCAAACCTTGCTGAGGGCTGTCAATGCTTCAGCCAATCGCATAGCCTAGTGAATCCTTCAGGGGTAGGTATTGTTAGTAGATTGTTTCATTTTTCACTCCTACTCACATCAGAACATAATTCCCCATTCTACTGATATTTACTTGGCCATGTGACATGCTTTGGCTAAAATAATGTGAAGAATGATGATCTATGACACATTCAAGTAGATATCATTTTCCTTTTAGTCAGAGAATGGATGTACCTATCAGAGTTCAGAAGGAGGTCAAAGTCACTATAAAAATTTATAATAAGAAATAGGCTTAACACCAATATGTAAAGAGCTGAAAAAATTGAAATTATAAAAGGAGAGTTGGAAGATTAGAAAAGTCATGTAGTTTGTTGAAATCAAACACATCCAACTACAGAAGAAGTTTGTGCTGAAATATTTTGCCACTGTGTGTCCACTACCAGACATCTGGTGTGAGCCTATAGCCACTATTGATCAATGTGGTAACATTTAGGAAGAAAAACTAAGGTTGGAGCAAAAAAAGAGCAAGAAAGAACTATAGTGTACCAGGCACTTATACATCTGCCTATCACAAAACCTTAAGACAAACTTCAAAGATAAATGGCTATTGTGCATGTCTACTTGCAGATATCAAGCAAAATCCTCTTTTTGCCAACTGTACATTGAATTTTCCTAGATGGAAGGAAATTCTGTTATACAGTTCCCAAGTTAACAAAAAAGCACAGTGCAAGGTACCACAATGAACATGACCCATATTAGGATGATACCTTCAACCTGAACCAAAATGAAGAATACATGAATCGGAGCTTCAGCCTTATTTAGCCTATACAATTATCAGATAGCACAAACAAGAAATAAATGTCATGCAGTAAGCCACTGAGATGGTGGACAGTGAATTATTGGAGCACATTTGAATAAGAGAAAATTGGAAGTGGGGGGCTACCTAACTCAAACCCCAAAATACCCAGCATTGCTTTTGTTGTTGGGTAGGGTGGAAACAGAAATCTGGAGAAAAGATGAACTGTGCAGTCAGTGTTTGAGACATTTTGTAAAATGCCACATGGATAGCTTGGAAGTCAGGTAACGACACTAAATTGAGGCTTTAGTGAAAACATTTTGGAAAAACATTATTACTGTGAGGTTGTTCTGCATTTAATAAGGTAATATGAGAAAGAGGAGCTCATAAAAGAATTGATGTTTTGAAAGGATGAAAAACAGTTTAGTAATTTTGAGTCATGCAGATTGGAAAATAGGATGTTTTGTTTTGTCTCTCATATTTGAAAGAAGATAATATTGATAAATTATGTTACTTACAAAGTCTGATTAATTTTCAGGTTAAGACTAAATTCAGGGGGAAAAAATCATGGTGTTGCCATCCTACCTTTTATGAAAGTTTTGATTAAATTAATGTGGATCCCAGAAACATACTTAGAGTTAACAAAACAACTCAGTAAAAGATTAAAAATTGTCCCATTGGATCCTAATAAAATAGGTACAAAGCCACCATAACTGAGATGGGGAGAGAGGGCAGATTCCAAAAGATGAATTGGAAGTTTAGCTATTGGTACATGGAACTTAAGTGAATCAAGCAGATAATAAATCAAGTAAGTGTTTGAGAGAACTCTAGGAATAAATGTAACAATAACCTGGATTAAAACCTGACAGTGACTAAGACATTAAACAACTCTTAAATATCATAAAAGTGGCAGTTCACAAGGGCGACAAAACAATTAATGAACCTAATAAGAGAGTTAGGAAATACATGAAGCAAAACTAGACCAAACTAAGGAGAAAAAGTGGAAAATTCACAAGCATAGGTGGAGAAATAACTAATCCTCTTTCAGTAATTGATTGAAAAGGGAACACAAAATCAGTGTTGATAAAGATCTGAGTAGCATTGTCAAGAAAATTGGCACAATTGACATTTAACAAACAGTATAGCCAACAATGGCAGAATATGCATTCTTTTTTTTAGTAAACAGTATGCAGTCTCTAAGATAAGCTAGATACTGGACCGTGAAATAACTGAGTAAATATCAAAGCATTGAAATTTTACGAAGTATTTTCTTTACCACAACAGAAGCAAATTAGAAATCAAAACATTAAGATTTGTAAAAAATTTCCAAATATTTGAAAATATACTTCTAAGTACCTTTTGTTAAAAGAGAAATCACCAAGGATATTGCTATATAAAATCATTTGAATTTTAATGAAAAATAAAAATTCATGGGATGCAATTAATTCAGTGCTTAGAGGGAAAATTTTTAACTTTTAAAGTCTTTACTGGAAAATAAGCATTTAAAATGAAGAATCTGTGTGTTCAATTTGGAAGCCAAGTGAAGACACATCAGAGTAAAGGAATAAATATAACATAAACCATTGAAACTGAAATCAGATAAACAATAGAGAACATTTATAAAGTGAAAATCTGCTTGTTGGAAAAGATTAATAAAAGATAAACCCATATCAAAACTAATCAAGAAAAAAGGAGATAATACAAACTAAATCAGGGAAGAAAGAAGTTTACCCAGGTAATTAAAAGATAGTAAAAGAATATTATGAAAAACCTTATGCCAATATATTTGCTAAGTAGATGAAACAGAAATTTTAACACACACAACTTACTAAAACTAATAGAGCATGAAAATGTGCTCAAATGTATTAAAGGAATTGCATTTTTATTAAACAAATTCTGCCTACATGAAAAACTTCAGTGCACCAGTGAATTTTATTAAACTTTTAAGTATGATAAAACTTAACTTTACCAAACCAAGCTCACATAAACTATTTCAGGAAAGAGTGGGAAATGCTTCCCAACACATTTTATGAAGTCAGCATATTCCTGAGACTGAAACCTGATAAAGACAAGAAAAGAAAATTATAGACAAAGTCTGTCATTAACAGAGAACCAAAAATTCTTAAGAAAATATTAGAAAATCAAATTAGTAATATATTAAAATGATATCTTGGGGAAGTGGACTTGGCCCAATGGATAGGGCATCTGCCTACTACATGGGAGGTCCACAGTTCAAACCCCTGGCCTCCTTGACCCGTGTGGAACTGGGCCATGCACAAAGCTGATGCACACAAGGAGTGCCCTGCCACACACGTGCAAGGAGTGCACCCTGTAAGGAGAGCCGCCCAGCACAAAAGAAAGTGCAGCCTGCCCAAGAATGGTGCTGCACACATGGAGAGCTGACACAAGATGGCACAAGAAAAAAGAAACAGATTCTTGGTGCCACTGATAAGGATAGAAGCAGTCATAGAAGAACACAGGAAATGGACACAGAGAGCAGACATCTGGGGGTGGGGTGGGAAGGGGCGAAGAAATAAATAAATAAATCTTTAAAAAAAAAATCTTATGGATAATTAGAATTAATACCAGGAATGCAAGATTGGTTTAGCATTCAAAATCCAAACAATGTGATTAACTACATTAATAGCATAAATGAGAAAATCCATACTATCATCTCATAAGGATCTCAAATGTGATGAAATTCAATACCCATTTATGATAAAACTCTTATAAACTAGAAATAGAAAGAAATTTCCTTAGTTTGATAAAGGATATCTATAAATATCCTTAAGCTAAATTATTTACTAGTAAAATATTTAACATTTTCCACTGAAGATTAAGAAATGGCAAGGATGTCTGCTATCACTGCTTCTACTCCTTATTGTATTGAAGGTCCTAGTCACTGCATTAAGAGAAAAATTCTTAAAAGTATGGAGTGGAAAAATTAAAAAGCTCCCTCTACGTATAGACCACATGGTTATCTACATAAAACATTAAAAGGAATAAAAATAGTACTACAAGAATTCAAAAACTAATTTAGCAAACCCACAGCATAGAAGACTAATATAAAAAAAATCAATTGCTTTTATATACCGTAACTAAGAAATGGAAAATCAAATTTTAGTATCACTTCCAATAATATAAAAATACATAAAACATGTAGGATTAAACAAAAGAAGTGCAGGCATTTTTTAAAAAATTAGACAAGTTGTGGGTTTGTAGAACAATCATTCATAAAATACCGGGCTCCCATATGCCACTCCACCACCAACACCTTGCAATGGAGTGGAAAATTTGTTGTAATTGGTAGCAGCACATTTTTACAATTGTACTATTAAAATTCATCGTTTAACTTAGGTTCACTGTGTTCCATGGATTTTTAAAAATTAATTCTGTTACTATATATACAATTTAACATTTCCTCTTTTAATCTATTCAGATATATATTCCAGTACTTTTAATTGTGTTCACAACATTGTACTACCATCACCACCATTCATTACCAAAACATTTCCGTCATTCCAAATAGTGAACCAATACATTTTAAGCCTTAACTTCTCTCTCTCCCCACCATGTTCCCTGGTAACCTGTGTTCTAGATTGACTCTATGAGTTTGCTTATTCTACTTGTTTCAAATCAGTGAAATCATACATTTATTCCTTTCTGGGTGGCTTATTTTATTCAACATGATGTTGTCACAGGTATCAGGACTTCATTTTTTTATGGCTGAGTAATATTCCATTGTCTGTATATACCACATTTTATTCATTCATCAATTGATAGATTATTTTCAACTTTTGACAATTGTGGATAATGCTGCTATGAATGTCAGTGTGCAAATATCTGTTTGAGTCTCTGCTTTCAATTCTTGTGTAGTGGGATTGCTGGTCTATAATTAGCTTTCTGAGGAACTGCCAAAATGTCTTCACAGCAGTTGTACCATTTTACATTGTCACTGAAGGAAGCTGCCTCTGGCACAGGTGCTGTATTGGCCATCTTGTTGCTAAGCGCTATTTTTAGATACTAACCAGGTTAAGTTTCAATTAAGTTGCTATTCTTAAGCCACTCCCCGGGGCTCCAATTAGGCATTCCCTAAAGAGCACAAAAGTCTTTCTGTGGACATTGCCAAATAACCATCTGCACCAGCCTGTGGCAAGAGACTCAAAATCTAGTTAACCAATCATTTACTGACACATGTGTTGTCAGTATGTACCACCTCATTCATCCCTGGCTATAAGAACCCCTGATTGACCCTCAGTAAGCAAGCTTGATCAGAATCTTGTCTTGCCTCCATTCTTTGTGTCTCTTGTCCCTTTTTCATTCCCACTCCCTCCCTCAGGTCTTGGTTCGACTGATCCATGGGTCGGGTCATGTCACCAGCAATGGTATGAGTGTTCCTACTTCTCTACATCCTTGTCAACACGTATTTTCTACTTCTATTTTGTTGTTGTTTTTGTCAACATTTTGTTTTTTGTCAACATTTTGTTTTTTGCTTTTAATAGCAGCCATTCTAGTGCGTGTGAAATGGTATCTCACTGTGGTTTTGATTTGCATTTTCCCTTCTTTGGAGAGGTGTCAAGTCTCTTGTCCATTTTTCAATTTGGTTGTTTGTCTTTTTTAAAAAATTAAGGAATGATTTCTATATATAGCCTGGATAGTAATCCTTTATTGGATATAAGTTTCCAAATATTTTTTCCCATTGTGTAGGTCATCATTTTACTTTCATGATTGTCATTAGTGTAATTGCCCCAGCCAGCGGGGCATGGGATGGGGGCTCGTGGTTGCGTGGAGGAGAATGGTGAGACAGGAGACGCGAGGAATGACAGCGAGACAGGGTGAGGATCAAGCTGCAAAATTTTATTGTGAGAACAAAGCATTTATACTCTTGGGGAGGGGAGGGGTGGTGGGTGAGGGGGTAGGGGCTAGGGATTGGTAGCTGCTGTTGCTAGGGTGGAGGGAAGACTTTAGTTTTGCACCTTGCTCCTGCTGTACTGCCTTATCAGCCCGGGCAGTGGCGGGAAACGGAGAACAAAGGACTGGGGAGGAAGAATAAGGAAGTGGGCTCCGCTCTGGCGGCCATGTTACTGGCATTGCTGAACTCAGTGTATACTCGTATTGACCGCTCCCAACACATGATAAAGTCTTTTGAGGTACAAAAGTTTTAAATTTTGATAAGGTCCCATTTATATGTGTTTGTGTTGTTGTTGCTTGTGCTTTGGGTGTAAAAACTACGAAACTGTTGTCTAACAAAAGGTACTGAAGATGCTTTCCTATATTTTCTTTTAGAGTTTGATAGTTCTAGCAATTATCTTAAGGTCTTTGGTCCATTTTGAGTTGATTTTTGTTTAAGGTGTGAGGTAGGGGACCTTCATCATTTTTTTTGCAAACAGAGATTCAGTTTTCCCAGAACTGCGTTTTGAAAAGACCATTCTTTCACAATTGAGTGGTCTTTGCCAACTTGTCAAAAATCAGTTGACCCATGAATGTGAGGGTTACTTTCTGAGCTCTCAATTTGATTTCATTTGTCTAAATGTCTGTCTTTGTGTCAGTACCACAATGTTTTGATTACTGTGGCTTTTGTAATAAGTTTTAAGATTGGAGAATGTGAGCCCCCCAATTTCATTCTTCTTTTTCAAGATGGCTTTAGCTATTCAGGCCAACTTACCCTTCCATATAAATTTGATGATTGGCTTTTCCATTTCTGCAAAGAAAGATTTTGTAATTTTGATTGAGATTGCATTGAATCTATAAATTGCTTTGGGTAGTATTGACATCTTAATGATAGTCAGTCTTCCAGTCCATTAACACAGAATGCTCTTCCATTTACTTAGGTCTTTAATTTCTTTTCATAATGTTTTGTAGTTTTCTGATTACGTCCTTTGTTATATTTATTTCTAGATATTTAATTCTTTAGTCGCTATTTTGATGGAATTTTTTTCTTTATTTCCTTTTCCGATGTGCAAGGCTTTTAAACCAAAAATTATGAAATCTTGCCGAGGTAAATTAAAGAAAATATAAGCAAAGGAAGAGATATATCACGTTCATGGATTGGAAAACAATATTGTTAAGATAGTCAATATCTCTAAATTTAGCTGATGATGCAAGACAGCATTTTTCAAAATCCTAGAAGACTTTTTTTTGGATAGAAATTCATAAGAAGATTTTAAATTAACATGGAAATGCAAAGGGCCTAGAATAGCTAAAACAATTATTTCAAAGAAGCAAAAAAATGGGGAACTCATACTGCCTGACTTTTGGAATTATCCAAAGGAAAAACATGTAAATTGGTGGAACAGTAAAGATACTCCAAGAATAGTCTTGGTCAATTAATTGATAATCTACTAATTTACCAAGATGGCTCTTCAAAGAAATCATACATTTTTTAAATGGTGCTAGAACAACCAGATGTCTGCATGAAAATAATTGAACAAAAATTAAGCCTTGATCCTATACTATATATAGGATATATTTGCTATAGGTTACAAACATAAAAATAAAAGCAAACAATCATATTTATGGGAAAAAACATTGTGGAGATTCTTTGTGACTTTGGAATAGGCCAAGATTTCCAAGGTCATAAAAGCACTACCCTTTTTCTTTTTTTAACCTTATGCTTTTTCTTTTTTTATTTAGAGAACTTTTGGGTTTACAGACCAATCATACATAAAATACAGGATTCCCATACACCACCTAACCACTAATACCTTGCATTGGTTTGGAACATTTGTAACAATTACACTTGAATAAATAAGTTTGTATTGACAAGAGGAAGAATTTCCTTACCAAATGAAATTGGACTCTGAATGGGTTTCTGAACATTCTGCTCCTGAAAAAAAGAGTTTGCAAATACAATATTTGGGGCATGATTTTTCCATGATTAATTTTGTCAAGGTCCCCATAAACCAAAAGTTTGATCAAAGCAGAAAAGTAAATCTTTCCTTACATACCTTCAAAATTTGGGTATATTTGGTAACTGGTCCTTGTTCAGATCACGAACGTTAACAAAGCTTGGATAGTTACAAGATTGGAAATTTCAAAGTACATAAAATCTACATCATACTAACCTAGAGTCTGGAAAGATTTAAAATATTTCCTTTGATATGATTCTCAAATACTATATAAAAGTAAAATGATATTGCAGAAATAAAGCATGGTATGGCATGTCTAGAACTTTTACAACTAGCTGACTTTAAAACAAACAGTGAAATGAATAAAAGATCAAAGCTTTAATGATTTTGATATTTCTCTTTTCTTTTCTATAGGGAAACTAGAATAATCTACATTTTAAAAATCATGTATTTTGTCAAGCATATAACATTGTTCATCTTATAACAAAGATTCGTAAGTATTATGAAGTAGAATTAAATTTCTTTTCATTTTTGTTTTTGTGGTATTTGTCAAAGTAGTTTAGAAGTAGTTAACTAACTGGTTAGACCTGTGCTAAAAAAAAGGAGTGGGGCAATTCTAATTAATAATAAGGCATTTCATGAAATGAAGTGGTATAAAAATATATTCTTAAGTTGAATATGGTGAATCTCTTGTACATTATTGCTATGTACTGTGCTAGAGAAAACATTTTTAAATACCTTTCTTTTCCTTGGGTATAGAAAAAAAATTTTATGTAGCAAATTGTGCGTTAAGAGGAGGATAATCCCAAAGAAAGAGAAATAAAACATTAAATTGATTTGGCATTGCAAAATATCACTTGATCATGATTTTTATAATAAATTGATCTTCCTATATGTGTTTTCAAGGATTCATTTTTATTAAGGTTGCATTGTTTGAGCATATCCAAATTGAAATATTTTGTTATCCATAGGTGATCAAATCATGATTCATTACTAGCACTCCTCTCTTCTTTCTCTTGCGGCCCTCACAGGACTTCAGCTGAAATCAGTTACTTTCCTGTGACCTCTGTAATTCTGGTTATGCCAGTGGCTCTTAAACTTGAGTATGCGTCAGAATCACCTGGAGGGCTTGTTAAGTGGCTTGCGGAACCCCTCCCACATGGAGGCTGATTTAGTACATCTGGATATCTAACAATTCCCAGGTGGTGCTGCTGAAGCAGCTTTGAGATCAGTTAAATTTTTATGCTTTCCTTGGTTTCTGCTATCTGCTCCCTCCCTTTACATCTTTAGAGAACTGCGACTGAACCTAATGCTTTGGAAAGTCTTCACATCACCAGCATCAGCACTAACTGAAATATTGGCCGGAAGATTTCATGTCTACTGATCTTGTCCAGGGAATCAACCTCAAGTCCACTACTCTCCTAAATTTTTCAGAACTTATACTCCAGTTTGTAATTTCTCTCAAGTGTACCAGCCTTCTTCCTTCACAGTCTTCTTCAGTCTTTTATATTTTTCCAAGCAGTAGTCTCCTAATAATCTCCCTGCCTCTATTTGTTCCCTCTTCTTGGAGATTTTTAAAGTAATTTCTAGTTGAATCTGTGCCTACAACACTTCTTCCTGAATGATTAAGTTAAATAATATATTTGAGTATTTTTAAATTTTTAATGTATCATTTAAATTGCTATTGTGCTTAAAAGACTTAAATTGCTCCCCAGTGCATAGAAATATTTTTCAGCTCTTGGTCTATAACCAGGAGGGTAATATTTGTTTACAGAATGTGCCTAATCCTTTACCATATCTCTTGCATCTTGTAGTTGTCACTCAGGCTCTCTCCACAATACTGATGTCCATGCAAAGGAATTTAGATTATTTATCCCTCACAGTAAAACTAAGGTTGGGAAATGTGTGTGAAAACAAACCTTCAAAACCTGACCCTGACAATGAAGTCTTTATTTTGTCTTTTTCTTCTCAAATCCTCTCCTTCTATTCTCTTTTGTGAATTCTTTTCTCCAGGCAGGCTGCTGGGTTATTTGTTTTTGACCAGACACACTTCTATATCTTTGCTTTCTGCTTCATGAAATTCACTCTTAAATTTCATTTCTCAATTTACCTAAATTCCACTCTTCCTTTAACTGCTGCATAATCCTCTAGCCTCTAGACCAGGAGTTCTTAACCAGGGATCCATGGACCCCCAAGGGGTCTGTGGAAAGATTTCAGGGGGTCTGTGAATTAGAAAAAAAATCAACTTATTATTTTTCTCATGACTTTCTCTGTCTAATATGACCAGACCTACAATTTATGAACATATCCTTAGAATTTTCTTATGATATAGTCAAGTGTTTTCCCTGAGCTGACTCTGATGTTTCTTTTGTTTCTCATCACTCACAATTGGAGATTTGCTGATTATGTTCTTCTAAATCGTTATGTATAGTTTTTAGTGTTTACATTCTTCAATACTTATACATCATTAGAACATTAAAAAAACACAATGCATATTGAATTTATTTAATTTAAACTCATTGTAAGTTATAATACCTTAATGAGTTGTTTTTCCTTTTCAGTTTTGTATTTATTTTATTTAGGTTCGACCCCTTCTAGTTGCCATTATAAAGTGTTTTCATGTAAAATTTTCTAGCAATTTTGCTAATGGCAATAATGAGATGGTTACATAGTGTGGTTTATTATTTTTCTAACTTCACCTCATTAAGATAAAATGAGAAACAAGAGAAGTAAATGAGAAGAAAATCAGGCAGTGTTCTGAGTGTATCCTGGCAGTCATTCATACTGACAAATAGCTTAGCTAGTTTGACTGACTTGACTAGTCAAATCATTTGGTAAAAGAAGCAAATTACACAGAGGATGGTTTGACTGAGTAGTTTTTTCTGGGTACCCCAAAAATTCAATTGTAAAGCTAACATACAAGGACTTGTCTCTACGGACATAGTATTATCATTAACTATGGAAACATGACTATCTAGGGATTTAATTCCAAGAGAGGTAAGAAAATTGATATTCAACTTTATTTCTATTTTTGAAAGATGGTTAACATGGAATATGAAAAGACTACAACTTTGCCACAGACTGGCATGAACAGTCTGAAATACTGGCTTGCATCTCATTCATTGTATGTTTTGAGTATTGTAGCAGGTTGATATTATTGATGAATTCCAAAAAGAAATACTGGATTATGTTTGTAATCTGGTCTATTACTGGGCATGACTGAGGTATGATTAGGGCTTTGATTGGGCCATGTCATTAGGGTATTGAGTGGGTGGGGCTCACAGATAAAAGGCATGGCAAAAGACAGAGATGGAGCTTTTCATGTGAGGATTTTTGATGTTGGAGTGTTGATGTTGGAGTCTGATGCTGAAGCCTTAAGCTGGAACCCCAGGAAGTAAACTCACAGAGGAAAGAGAAGCCAGTCCCAGGAAGCGAGGAATCCTGACCCCAGGAAGAAGCAAGCCCTGGGAATAAAGGAATCTTGAACCCAGAGAGAAGCAAGACCCTGAAAGGGAGGAACCCAGGAAGCCTGAACCCTCACAGCCATTGGCAGCCATCTTGCTCCAACTCGCGAAAATAGAATTTGGTGAGGGGAGTAACTTATGTTTTATGGCCTGGAATCTGTACACTCCTACCCCAAATAAATACCCTTTATAAAAACCAACCAATTTCTGGTATTTTGTATCAGCACTCCTTTGGCTGACTAATACAAGTATTATGAGGGAATACTCGTCACTTTTAATCAGTGCTCTTGGACCCATAAGGAGACCAAGAAAATGGAAAAATACCATTGCTAAATCACAACACATCACAACATCATTTTAGATATTCCCATAATCAGGGAATATCTAATTAGTAATAACTTCCGCAATATTGTATCTCCTAAGATATAGCAGAAATAAAGGTTTTAATACTGATTTTATTGTTTTGGATGTGTCCAAATGTTTAAACAGAGTGTTATGTGCCAATATTCTTCTTTGACCATTTGTGTCAGTTGAGCACTTCTTTTCCAAACTGCCACTAATTCAACTTCTTGCCAAGGGTTGCTAGGTACTGCATAAAAGGATTTTCCAACCTATGGCCAATGTTCATGGACTTAGCTTTTATGCAGTGCTTTTTTATGCAGTTCTGATATATTCAAACCCAGCTAACAAGGTTCACTGACTCCTTCAAGGTAGTATTGGTTCAAGTTTAAACCAGGTCCCAGTTGGTTCATTTCCCATAAACCTTTTCTAAGTTATTCCCCTACTCCTTACCCAGGGTGCCCCAGCATTGTCTGCATGGCTACTATAGTTCCTAGAATGAAAGAAAAGTATGTGGAAGGGGAAAACTAGGGATATAGGGCCAAAAGATGATCTTACCATCCTCTTTATGAAAACTGATTTCTTCAGTAATAAACAGGAGTTTGAAAAAAATATTTTAAGTTATCTTTTAATTCTAAAATTCTTTGATTATATGACTGCATATTGTGAAACGTATTCTAAATATAAAAAACTTAGTATTTAAAGCAAAATTTTCTTTCAAGCAAAGAAAATAATTGGCTCATGAATATAAAAATGAGGCAAATGGTCTTTAAAAAAAATTCAGGAGTGCTTCAAATTCTTAGTTTGAAAATTCAAGTGTAGTTTGATCTCATTGAATAAATATATCCTAATAAAGTTTTCTGTGAAAAGACTGCATGTGAATATACTGAATAATTTAACATTTGTAATTACATGTTATATATATTGCAAGCTTATAAGGATAGGCAGAAAGTAAATAGTCACAAAACACATGTTTATTTTTCCAAATAAGTTTCATTACAAGGAATGGAAATTATTAAACTCTCAATATAGAAAATGTTTCTCTAGAGATCTCTCTCAAAATGTATATAAAGGAAACAATTGGCTTATTGATGTAGCATTAGGTTTGCCTGAATAGCTTAATCCTGGGAAATTTGCCAAATTTTCTCTTTGAGGCAACTGCATGAAATTGATTTCTTACCTGGCTTCTTAACTCATTACCTCGTACCTTTGCCCATTTCCCCCTTTTATGTCCCTTTTCTCATTAATGAGACTTCCTCTCCTGATCTGGGATCACCTAATTTCCATTTGCTGCTGTATGAAATAAGTTTCTTTCTTCCTTTTGGTTTTTCTAGTGCTGAATTGCACCAGGCTGTAAGTCTCACTTATCTGAGTAGGTGGTGCTTTAGATGTTACCTTCCTTGGCCTTAAAATTCCCTGAAGCCTGGTTTAACTTGCAAATGACTCTCTTTTCTGCCTTTTCCTGACTTCCACATTTTCTTGTGGATAGAGAAAGCTTCTCTAGGGATGTGAGAGGCAGAATGATGACCTTCTGCCAAAAGGTATCTGCGTCCTAATTCCACACCCTCTGGGTATGTTATGATGCGTGGCAAGGGGTAAGAGTGCAAATATAATAAAGTTGGCTACTCAGCTAACTTTAAAACAAGGAGATCATCCTGGATTATCCTTGTGGGACCAATTAAATCCCAAGTTTCCTTTAAAATGGAGAAGGAAGACAGAAGAGGAAGTCAGAGTCAGAGAGAGATGCAAAGATGCTGGCTTTGAAAATGGAGAGAGGGACCTCAGGTTGAGGAACTGAGGAATGCAGTTGATCTGTAGAAGCTAGAAAAGCCAAGGAATGGATCTTACCTATGGCTGCCAGAAGAAACACAGTCCTGATGTCAGCTTGGTTTTAATTCAGTATTTTACTTTCCTATGGATGCCTTAATGAAGTACCACAGACTGAGTAGTTTTAAAAGAACAAATTTATTTTCTCATGGTTGTGGAGGCTAGAAGTCCAAAATCAAGTGCCTTGTTGGTAAATCATAGCATTCTCTGCCTCAGTTGTCACATGGCATTCTCCTCTATTTGACTGTCTCTGTCCAAATTTCTTTCAAAGACACAAATCATATTGGATCAAGAGCTCACTCTACTCAGAATGACCTCATTTTAACTTACCTAATTCCACCATAGTGACCTTATTTTCAAATTGGGTTATATTCTGAGGATTTCAACATATCATTTTGGGGAGCACAATTCAATCATAAATTCATAACATCCAGTAAGACCCATTTTGGATCTCTGACTTACAGACTGTAAAATAATGAGCTTGTGTTGTTTTAAACCATTAAGTTTGTTGTAGTTTGTTGTAGCAGCAATAGGAAACCAATACCATGAAAAAGCCAGGAAGTTAATGGACATAGTTCCTATAAGATCAGACCCTTGGATTACTCTTAGCTTAGATGGGACTAGGTTCTTCACCGCCAATTCAACACTGAGAATTTCTCTTTGAGAGCAAATGATTCTTCCATCCTAGAAGGCAACTATTCTTCACTTTAAGTCTTAGATGTGGTTGTTCATTATTCTCAGTGACCAGTAAAACCCCACTTTTTCTTCCTAGCGTTTTCTTTGTTGTTTGGTATAACACGTGACATATATGTACTCATTGCTTCAGTTGAGAATTTTTAATGTGTGTTTCCTCATGAGAATAACTGGACATGGCTCACATCAAACTTACTAAATCAGTATCTCTGGCAGGAAAGGAGGGGAGACTCTGGAGTCAATCCATTTAAAGGCACTTCCAGTGTTTCTAATGTTTGAGATCAATTGCTCCAGTTCTTCACAGTGTGAGAACACTTTGTTATATGCTAAAGTATTATTATGACTTTAACAATATCATATAATTCTTGGATATATACTAAAAAAACAATTTTGTTTTCTTTCTAACTTCCAAATAACTGTAAACTAGTAACAACATGTTTTTGTAAAACACTCTCCATCAAGTTTGCTTTATATAGCATAATATATCCTATACAATGCCTACCAACTTTCAGTTGTCCTTTTTGGTATTTTCAGGAAAGCCAATAATTTTCGCATTTGCCTTGAAGTTTCATTTGCACTTTTTACTTTTCCTCATAATATAAAGGATTTCTTTTTGCTTTTGATTATAAGCCTTAAAGTATTGTGTGAGTCTTAGAAGTTCTCTTTCCATTCTGATTTATGGTTATGTCTTTGCAGTTTTTTAGTCCAGGGGCTGGCAAACAATAGCCTTGTGATGGTTAGGGTTTTGAGTCAACTTGGCCAGGTAATTGTGCTCAGTTGTTTGGTCAAGCAAGAACTGGGCTAACTGTAATAAAAGGGCATTAATGGACTTTAATCACTACTGACTTTACTGCAGTGGTGATTCATAGATAGCTGGTTATAATTACATCAGTCAGGGAGATTGCCATCAGCAGTGAGTGATGCCTAACCCAATCAGTTGAATCCCTTAAAATGGGGAGTGATTCCAGTACTGAGAGTGATTCCAGCTCTTCTTTGGACAGCCAAAATCTCCCAGAATTCATCAAGAATCTTCATTGGACTTTTATCAGAGCTCCTGGTTGCAGCCTGCCTGTGGAACCTGGGCTTGTGCATTTCCATGGCTGCATGAGAGACTCTGATAAATCTCTTACTATCGACGGATATCCCTTGTTGATTCTGTTTCCCTAGAGAACCCTGACTAATACAGCTTGGTACCAGGAGTGGTTCTTGAGGAACAGTCTTTAAACATGGGATGTCTGAGGTGGTTCTGAGAGTTTTGCAATTGTCTTTCTACTCTAATTGGACTCAAGGGTACTGACAACTTCCTTTCCAGTAGCAAAGAGACTGCTAACAGTCCATGGCATGAGTTGGCAATCAAGATCTGCAAAATAGCATCACTGGATTTGTCCTATTTCCATGCTTGTAAGAAGCAAGGATCTGGGTGAGAGTGTTTTCAACACCTTAACAAGTTTTGTGAAGTCAAAGGGTATAATGATGTAGGATGGCTCCTCCTAGATACTCTGGATACTGTTACCAAAGAAAGAGATGAGTTAAAGGCTTCAATTTTGAAAATTAAACACCAAATGGATGACATGAAAATTTCTAATTGTGCTCTGAAAGAAAATCTTGTCTCTTGGAGCCACAGGCTTGAAATATCTGAGAACCAAACTCAGACTCTCATTGTTCGAATAGCAGAGTTACAAAGGAAACTAAAATCTCAACCCTGCAGGGTTTCTGCAGTTAAAGTGAAGGCATCGATTGGAAAAGAGTGGAATCCAGACAATTGGGATGGAGACATTTGAACACTGAATTCTGCTGAGACTTTGCCAGATAAGCCTGCGGTGGCCTGCCCTGTCCAGGCCACACCTTGTCAACCTTGTATCATCCAGCCTCTGGCCTGCCCCAGGGAGTCTGGACCTCCTCCCAGCCCTCAGGCACATACCAGCCAAACTCCAGCATGCACTGCCAAGCCTCCAGTCTGCCCTGAGGAAACTGCCTTCCAACCCTGCCTGAAGAGAGTAATCCAGTCTCACCAGAAGGAAATGCAAGGGAATGCCCTGAGGTCTGTAGCTTGCAGTTCTAATCCTTCTCTTTACCCACCCTCACCAATTCTCTTATCTTCAAGACCTTTCCTAGACTAAAATAACACCAAGCCCTCAAAGGTAAAGTACAAAGTGTGACCCATGAGGAAGTAAGGTATACTCAGAAAGAACTGCATGAGTTTTCCAAACTTTATATAGACAGAAATCAGGGGAATATGTCTGGGAATGGTTACTAAGGTGTAGTAATAATGGTGTAGGATAATGGTGGAAGGAATATAAAGTTGGATCAGGCTGAATTTATTGATATGGGTCCACTAAGCAGAAATTCTAGATTCAGCGCTGTAGCTGAGGGGTTAGAAGGGGCTCTAACAGTTTGTTTGGGTGGCTAATTGAAATATGGGCCAAAAGATGGCCTAGCATGTCTGAGGTTGAGATGCCTGATTTGCCTGGGCACACAGTAGAAGAGGGAATTCAAAGGCTGAGGGAGATTGGAATGCTAGAATGGATTTACCATTTGAGAGCTGCTTACCCATTCCCCCCAGGAATGTACAGAGGACACACCTTTAACCAGGATTGTGAGGAATAAATTTGTAAGACTAACTCCATCTTCCCTGAAGAGTCTGTGGTTGCTCTTCTCTGTAGTCCAGATATTACTGTAGGGAGGGCTGTGATGGAATTAGAATCCTTAAACATTATGGGGATGATTGGATGTCAGTCTGGTAAAAGTCAAGTATCAGCAGATAATCTCCAAAGTCAAGGTGGGCGTGGCTACTGCAATGAAAGGCAGATTCGGAAAAGCACTCAGTCTCAGTCCTGTAGAGTTATGGTGTTGGTTAATACATCATGGGGTACCTAGCAGTGAAATAGACAGGCAGTCTACTAAATTTCTTCAGGATCTGTATAAACAGAAGGGTTCTGGGTCGAGTGAATGAAACCCTAACTCAAATTACAGATACAGAGAATCACGGCCCCTTAATCAACTCCCAGACTTGAGACAGTTTACAGACCCAGAGCCACTTGAATGAGGAGGCGGCCAGGTCTCCTTGGGAAAGGATCTTGCTAAACTAAATTGCCCAAAATTTATACTCTTAATCTTCCTCCCACCTTTTCCCAAGGAGATCTACAGCTTTTTACCAGAGTAACTGTGCATTGGGGAAAAGGAAATGATATTTCAGGGATTATTAGACACTGGCTCAGAAGTGACATTAATTCCAGGAGACCCAATACGTCACTGTAGTCCACCAGTTAGAGTAGGGGCTTATGGAGGTCAGGTGATTAATGGAGCTTTAGCTCAGGTCTGTATCACAGTTGGTCCAGTGAGTCCCCAGACCCATTCTGTGGTTATTTGCCCAGTTCCAGAATGCGTAATTGGAATAGATATACTGGCAGAATCCCCACATTGGATCCCTGACTTGTGGAGTAAGGGCTATTATGGTTGGAAAGTCCAAGTGGAAGCCACTAGAACTGCCCCTACCTAGCAATACTGGATTCCTGGAGGGATTGCAGAAATTAGTGCCACCATCAAGGATTTGAAGGATGCAGGGGTCATGATTCCCACCACATCCCCATTCAAGTCTCCTATTTGGCCTGTACAGAAAACAGATAGATCTTGGAGGATGACAGTAGGTTATTGTAAACTTAACCACGTGGTGACTACAAGTGCAGCTGCTGTCCCAGATGTGGTATCATTGCTTGAGCAAATTAACATGTCCCCTGGTACCTGGTATGCAATTGTTGATTTGGCAAATGCTTTTTCTCAGTGGCTATTAATGAGGACCACCAGAAACAGTTTGCTTTCAGCTGGCAAGGCCAGCAGTATACCTTCACTGTCTTACCTCAGGATATATCAACTCTCCAGCCCTATGCCATAATATTGTCCACAGGGATTTTGATTGTCTCTCCATCCCATAAAACATCACACTGGTCTATTATACTGATGACATCATGTTGATAGGACCTAGTGAGCAAGAAGTAGCAAAGACTCTAGACTTATTAGTAAGGCATTTGTGTGAGAGAAGATGGCAGATAAATCCAACTAAAATACAAGGTCCTTCCACCTCAGTGAAATTTCTAGGTGCCCAGTGGTGTGAGTCATGTTGAGATATTCTTTCTAAAGGGAAGGATAAGCTGTGCATCTGGCTCCTCCTACAACCAAAAAAGAGGCACAATGCTTAGTTGGTCTCTTTGGATTTTGGAGACAGCACATTCCTCATTTGGGTATGCTAGTTTTGATTGGGGACTGGAACAAGAAGAGGCTCTGCATCAGGTCCAGGCTGCTGTGCAAGCTACACTACCACTTGGGCCATATGATCCAGCAGACCCAATGGTGCTGGAAGTTTCCATGGCAAATAAAGATGCTGTCTGGAGCCTTTGGCAAGCCCCTATAGGAGAATCACAATGCAGACCCTTAGGGTTTTGGAGCAAAGCCCTGCCATCCTCTGCAGATAACTACTCCCCTTTTGAGAAACAGCCTTTAGGCTGCTACTGGGCCTTAATAGAGACTGAACGCTTAACCATGGGCCATCAAGTTAACATGAGACCCGAGTTGCCTATCATGAGCTGGGTATTGTCTGACCCACCAAACCATAAAGTTGAATGGGCACAGTAGGACTCCATAATAAGATGGAAGTGGTATATATGAGATAGGGCTCAAGTGGGTCCTGAAGTCATGAGTAAGTTCACGAGGAAGTAGCCCAATGCCCGTGGTCACCACCCCTGCCATGTTACCTTCTCTTTCCCAGCCCACAGCTTTGACCTCTTTGCGAGTCCCTTACAATCAGCTGACTGAGGAAGAGAAAACTCAGGCCTGGTTTACAGATGGTTCTGCACGATATGCAGGTACCACCTGAAAATGGACAGCTGTAGCGCTGCAGCCCCTTTCTCAGACATCCCTGAAGGACAGTGGTGAGGGCAACAGAACTTAGCACAGTGCAACTGTTGTTCATTTTGTTTGAAAGAAGAAATGGTCAGAGGTGCGTTTGTACACTGATTCATGGGCTGTTGCCAATGTTTGGCTGGATGGTTAGAGACTTGGAAGGAACACGTTTGGAAAATTGGTGACAAGGAGGTCTGGGGGAAGAAGTATGTGGATTGACTTTCTTGAGTAGGAAAAATTATGAAAATTTTTGTGCCCCATGTGACTACTCACCAGAGGGTAACTTCAGCAGCAAGATGACCCACTCTATGACTAAAGCTCTGCCTCTTTCTCCAGCCATTCCTGTCATTGTCCAGTAGGCTCATGAAAAAAGTGGCCATGGAGGTAGGGATGGAGGTTATGCATGAGCTCAGCAACATGGACTTCCCCTCACCAAGGCTAACTTAGCTACAGCCAATACTGAGTGCCCAATCTGCCAGCAACAGAGACCTACACTCAGCCCCCAATATGGCACCATTCTTCAAGGTGACCAGCCTGCTACCAGGTTGACTACATTGGACCACTTCCACCATGGGAGGGGCAGCAATTTGTTTTAACTGGAATAGACATATACTCTATGTTTAAGGCAACCCATTGTATGATATTTGTCATAGCAGCCTGGCTAAGTTAGGCATCAATATGACTAGGTGATCTAAGTTGGTATCACTAGTGTTGGGAGAGTTTGGCATCATGTGCATTCTGATATGGTGCACTGGAAGAGCATAGCTTCATTTATGTAGTAATCCTGCCAGGAATGCATGGCCCGAGCCTGGTCATGATGACTCTTTAGAAGGACTTAGGTTTAAGGTCATCCTATAGACTGTGAGGTTTGTTCTCTTCAAAACCATCAAGAACATGAAAGATATAGAAAGACTGAATAATTAACATAGATTTGATGGAGTCTGAAACATGTGACAACTAAATGAAATACCTATTTCTAGGATCCTGAACTAGAAAGAAAAAGGATACATTTTGAGGTGTTTTGATTGTCTTTTGCTTGGGGAAATACTACCCAATAACTTGATAGAAAGCAATGACCACTGACTATATCTTTTGATGGACAGGTCGTCAGTTTTGGCTGGACTTAACTGAACAATTCCTCTGTCCAATATGGTATTGACTGAGATCATTCAGTGATATTCTGCAGGTATATGGGTAGATCTGAAGGGTTCAGTACAGCTTTAATTACATTTCTGGAAACTAGACAGGGATGGTTAGAAGGCTAGGCCCTGCTGGAATTGTCCAAGAAAGTGCTTACACGTGGCAATTCCAGTATGGTATCTTTGGGAATCAGACTTCATATATGACAGCTCAGGACTGTGCCTTTTATTGGTAAGTGACCATTAATGCCATCCCAGAGTCAAGGGGACATGAATTAAACAATATATCTCAATGGGAGAAATAATAAAGTTTTGTGGCCACCTTTAATTTATTACAGTGGGACAATCAGCATATTTTGAATGGGGTCTAAGAAGTCAATGGTGGTTGAATATCTGATTTAGAAGATTATATGCTAGCTTAGGAAGTATTTCCTAGTTTGGGGGAAATAATAGCTGCAGTGTTCGGAAATTTCGGAATGATAGAAAATCATGTGTACAACTTGTTCTCAAAATGTTCTGAGAAAGGTTAAGAATGTTCATGCACATGTGTTTGTGTGTGTTTATGTGGGTAGAGAGATAGAAAGGAAGAAAGAAATAGGGAAAATTTTGATAAAACAATCATTCTAGGTTAAGGGAATGTGGAAATTCCTTATACTGTTGTTCTGGCTATTTCCCTATAAGTATGAAATTATTTAAAAGTGAATTAAAAAAAATTCTTTTAAATTAAAAAAAATGATAATTTGAATTAAGATAGCTGCATTGGGCATGAAGAGAAAAGATTGAACTGGTGCAAATTAAATAGTGGCCAAATGGACACACATTGGGAGACGAGTTTCTTGGAACACCATCATAAGCACAGAGGTTCCACTGATGGCTCATTTATAGAGAGAAGCAAACAAGTAATGTTTGCCAATAATGCTTATAGAACTAACATTCTGCTTTGTCCTTTAATGATCACACTGAAAAACAAATAATCAGTCAAGGTTAATTTTACAAAGCATTAATACCCTTTAAACAGTAAGGTTTACTCACATGTATATAATTTCCTTAGTTCAGAGCAAAATCTGTATCTCTTAATTATTTGATGGAAAAATTCTTCTGTATAAGCATATGCTAAATGGATAAATCATCTCAGCGTGTTCAATGTGGTTTATTTTGTGCAGACTATACACTTTCACTAGAGAAGGAATTCCTCCATGATAAAAGTATATCTTATTGAAAGGGAAATGAAGTATATTTCAGGATTAAAAATATTTATCATATCAAATATAGTATGCAATTGGTGTGGGGTGGACTCTATATAAGATACTGACCTGTCAAAAAGAACAATGTCCAAAGCAGTGAGCTTTACAGCAAGGAACCCGAGGACAGTGTTATAAAGCAGTTCAAGTATATGACTAAATAAAACACCCTTAAGGTATGAATGTTACCCCACAATATTTTAAAACCTTAAAGTAAATAACCAGATCATCTACAGTATCTCTGCTCAGGATATAATGCTGACATCTCTCCATGGGGAGTGCTGACATTTTGCTGAAATCTTATTAAAAAAAAAAAGGACTCCTGCTGTGGATAGGAAATGCTATGCCCTGGAAAATGAGAAATCTAAAGTCAAATAAGCTGTGAAGGAAGTTTTCTTTATCAGTTGTATTAATCAGTAGTCATTTTAACTCTGATTAAATTCTTAATATTACAGATGTGTAAAGTTAGTTCATAGGTACAAATATAAGTAGATTTGGAGTTACTTGGTTGATTTTCACCAGACTCAGGGAATTTATGGAAAACAAAACATTTAAAAAATTGATATTTTTAATCCAAATTTTAGAATATGAATCATCTCAGTTGCTTGATAAAGCATCTAATTTATATCTAACATCAAAGTAAATCCCGTTAGTGTTGTAGCTTATGTTTATTGAATATATGTGCGTGCATGTAAGTGTATGAGTCCGTACGAGCACTGTGTCTGCAGTGGGGGAAATAAAATTCGAAGTGTAGATAAAATGGGAATGAGCTGAAGATGAGGAAAGGTGACTTTAGTGGGAAATTAGAAAGTCTGACCAGAGTTCAGCACTTCGACTTCATTTTGGTTTATATAAAAATGGGCTATAATCATGAGATTTCTGATATTGTTTTTCAAGGTAAGGAATATACACTTTTCTATTTCATGTGGGTGAGGTTGTGTATTAGTAAAACTGGTAAGGTTACTTATTTTCAATTTTTTTAATTAGAGAAATCATAGGTTTATGGAAACATCATGTAAAAATACAGCACTCCCATACCCCTTCCCCATTATTATCACTTTGCATTAGTGCTGTACCTTTGTAACAATGGATAAAAGATTACTTTAATTGTAGTATTAACTACAATCCATAGTTTATATTAATGGATGTATTTTTTCCAAAATACAAGCTTATTATTAACATGTGTGCTAGTGTGGTATGTGTTATAATTCATGAAAAAAACATTTTTATATAATACTATTAACTACAATCCTTGTTTACAAAAGCATTTAGAAGCTATATGCCTGGCACTCCCTCTACTAGGCATATACCCTAAAGAATTGAAAGCAGGCTCTAGAACAGAAACTTTCACACTGCTATTCATAGCAGCATTATTCACGATTGTCAAAAGATGGAAGCAACCCAAGTGTTCATCAACTGATATGGATAAACGAAATGTGATATATACATATAAGGAATTATTATTCAGCATTAGAGGGAATAAAGTTCTGGTTCTTGTGACAACATGGTTGAACCTTGCGAACATTACATTTAGTGAAATAAGCGAGACACAGAAAGGGCACATACTTATAGTTTCACTATATGAAATAATTAGAATAAGCCAACTCAAGTAGTTAGAATTGAGAATATAGGTTACCAGGGGCTGGGTTGGGTGTAGACAGTGGGGAATTAATGCTTAATTTATACAAACTTTCTATTTCGATTGATTGTGAAGTTTTGAAAGTGAATGGTGGTGAAGCTAGCACAACATTGTGAGTGTAATTAACAGTACTGAACTATATATATATATATATATATATATATATATATATATATATATATATGAATGTACTAAAAGGGGAAATTTTAGGTCCTATATATGTTACTAATACACTTGTCTTTCATATTTTAATAGAGAATAGTTAACTTCTAAGCACCAAAGAATTACATATATTAGATTTTCAGGTCTGTATTAGTTACTGTGACTACATACCAAATTAGCCCCAAACCTAGTGGCTTAAAACAACAAACATTTATTTTTTCCAGTTTCTGGAGTCAGGAATCCAGGCATGGCTTCCGTGTATGTCTCTGACTCAAAGTCTCTCACAAGTTTGCAATCAGGGTATGGGTGGGATTGCATTCATGCTACTGGAGAAGATTCACCTCCAAACTCACTCCTCTGGCTGTTAGCTGGTCTCAGATCTTTGGTGCTTCTCCTTAAGGCTCCTCACAACTGGTCCCTTACCCCAGAGTTTAAATCCCTGAAAAAAAAAAAATGGGAGAAAGTGAGAGTGATAGAAGTGTCTTTTTGTAATTTAATCTTGGATGTGATATCCAATCACTTTTTAAAAAATTGAGAACTATCTTTAATTCTGGTTTTGTTTAATATGTCAAATGCACTCATATAAACTTAGCATTTATGTTTTGTTTTTTTTTTTTAATTTTTATTTTTAAAAAAATTTTTTTAGGGAAGTTGTGGGTTTACATAACCGTCATGCATAAAATACAGGATACTCATACACAATCCCACTATCAACACCTTGCATTGGTGTGGAATATTTGTTATAATTGATGAGAGAACTTTTCAGTAATCATATTATTTTTTGACAGTAGTTATCTTTGTTGTAATTTATGGAAGAGTAAAAGGTGGGAATGCATCTATGGACTAAAGTAGATATTATTCCAGCAATGAAAGAACTTCTATCACCAGAGGTTCTACGGGGATGGAGAAGGAAGAACAGGTGTAACATGGGGGCATTTTGGGGACATTGGAATTGTCCTTCATGACACTGCAATGATGGATACAGGCATACATTTTGTCAAAACCTATAAAATTGTGCAGGACAAAGTGTAAACTATAATGTAAACTATATTACGTGATTAGTAGCAGTGCTTCAATATGTGTTCATCAATTGTAACAAATGTACTACACTAATGAAAAGATGTTAATGTGGGAAAGTATGGGAGGGGGAGAGGATGGGGTATATAGGAATCCCCTATATTTTTGATGTAACATTTAGGTAATCCAAAGCTTCTTTAAAAAAAAAAACTATCAGAAAGAAAAAAAATAGACTATTTAACTATCATCCATAGTTTACATTAGTTACATTTTTCACATATACCACCCTATTAACACCTTGTATTTGTATTGTACATATGCCATATTCATGAAAGAACATTCTTGTACTGTTAACTATTATCCATTGACTACAATAGGGTTCTCTGTGTTATACAGTACTGTTTTACCTTTTTTATTCTAGTAACATATATGACATATTTTCCCTTTTAACCACATTCACCTATATAATTCAGTGCTGCTTACACTCATAATAATGTACTACCATAATCAGCATACATTTCCATACTTTACAACCAACTTAAATAGAAATTCTCTACAAATTAAGCATAAGTTCCCCAGTCTCTAACCTAATCTATCCACTGGTAACCTGTATTTTAGAGTCTAACCTTTGAGTTTGCTTATTGTATTTAGTTCAACTCAGTGAGATCATACAATATTTATCCTTTTGTGTCTGGCTTACTTTACTCAGCATAATGACCTCAAGGTTTATCAATGTTGTTGCATGCATCAGGACTTCATTCCTTTTTACAGCTGAATAATATTCCATTATATGTATAAATTGCATCTTGTTTATCCATTCATCTGTTGATGGATACTTGGGTTGATTCCATCTTTTGGTAATTGTGAATAATGCTGCTGGGAACATCAGTGTGAAAATATCTGTTTGAGTCCCTGCTTTCAATTCTGGGTATATACCTAACAGCAGGATTGCTGGGCCATATGGTAATTCTATACTTCATTTTCTAAGGAACTGCCGAACTGTCTTCCACAGTGGCTGCACCATTTTACATTCCCATCAGCAAACAATGAGTTCCTATTTCTCCACATTCTCTTCAACACTAGTTACCTGTTGTTTTTAATAGTATCCATTCTAGTGGGTATGTAGTGATATCTCATTATGGTTTTGATTTACATTTCCCTAATAGTGATGTGGAGCATCTCTTCAGGTGCTTTTTAGTGATTTGTATATTCTCTTTGGAGAAATGTCTATTAAAGGCTTTTACTCAATTTTAAATTGGGTTGTTTCTCTTTTTCATTCTTGGATTTTAGGATTTCTTTCTATATTTTCCATATTAAACCCTTACTGGATATGTGGTTTTCAAATATGCTTTTTCCATTGCGTAGATTGCCTTTCACTTTCTTGAGAAAGTCCTTTGAAGTATAATAGTTGTTGATTTTGAGGAAGTCCCATTTATCTATTCTTTTATTGCTTGAGCATTGGGTGTAAAGTCTAAGAAACAATTGCCTACCACAGGATCTTGAAGATGCTTCTTCCCTGAATTTTCTTCTAGGAATTTTATATTTAGGCTTTTATATTTAGGTCTTTGATACACTTTGAGTTAATTTTTGTATATATTATAAGATAGGGGTTGCTTTCATTCTTTTGCACATGGATTATCCAATTCTACCAGCACCATTTTTTGAAGAGACTATTCTTTATCAATTGAGTGGACTTGGCAGCCTTGTCAAGTATCAGTGGGCTGCTAATATGAGGGTCTATTTCTGCACTCTCAATTTGATTCCTTTGCTCAATATATTTATTCTCGTGCCAATACTATGCTGTTTTAACCAACGTAGCTTTGCAATGTGCTTTATCAGGAAGTGTGAGTCCTCCAACTTCCTTTTTCTTTTTAAAAAAAAGTTTTTGGCTATTTGGGGTCATTTACCCTTCCAAATAAATTTGACAATTGAGTTTTCCATTTCTGCGTAATAGGCTGTTGGAATTGTGATTGGGATTGAATTGAATATCTTAAATCATTTTTGGTAGAATTGACATCTTAATGATATTTAGTCTTCCAATCCATGAATTCAGAATGTCCTACCTTTTATTTAGGTCTTCTTTGATTTCTCTTAGCAATGTTTTGTAGTTTTCTGTGTACAAGTTCTTTACATCTTTGGTTAAATATATTCCTAGATATTTTGATTCTTTTAATTGCTATTGTAAATGGATTTTTAAAATTTCCTCCACAGATTGCTCATTACTAGTGTATAGAAACACTATATGATTTTTGCTTATTGACCTATCCTGCCAGTTTGCTGGACTTTCTATATATAGGATAGAGTGATCTGCAAAAAGTGAAAGTTTCACTTCTTCCTTTCCAGTTTGGAAGCTTTCTATTTCTTTTTAATGCCTAACTGCTCTTGCTACAACTTCTAGTACAATGTTCAATAGCAGTGGTGATAGTGGGAATCCTTGGCTTGTTCCAAATCTTAGAAGGAAAGCTTTCAGGCTTTCACCATTGAGGATGTTACCTGTGGGTTTTTCATATATGCACTTTATCATATTGTGGGAGTTTCCTTTTATTCCTAGTTTTGAAGTGTGTATATCAAGGCAGGATACTGGATTTTGTCAAATGCCTTTTCTGTGTCATTGGATATGATCATGTATTTTTTCCCTGTTTTTTAAAAAATGTGGTGTATTACATTAATTGATTTTCTTATGTTGAACTACCATTTCATTCCTGGGATAAAACCCACTTGATCATGGTGTATAATTATTTTAATGAGCTGTTGGATTCAATTTGCAAGTACTTTATTGAGGATTTTTGTACCTATATTATAAGAGATATTGGTCTGTAATTTCTTTTCTTGCAGGATCTATAGGGTGATGTTGGCCTGATAGAAGGAATGAGTTAGTGTCACCACCCCTTCCATTATTTAAAAGGTTTTAAGCAGGATTGGTATTAATTCTTCTTGGAATGATTGGTATAATTCCCTCTGAAGCCATCTGGTCCTGGGATTTTCTTGGGAGAATTTTTATGACTAATTCAATCTCTGCTTGAAATTGGTCGGTTAGGTCTTCTAATTTCTTCTGGATTTGGGATAGGTTGTTTGTGTGTGTCTAAGAATTTGTCCATTTCATCAAGTTTGTCTAATTTGTTGGCATACTTTTCATAATACCCACTTATAATCATTTTTATTTCTGTGCAGTCAGTAGTATTGTTTGCCACCATTTCTGATTTTATTTATTTGCGTCTTCCCTCTTTTTTTCTTTGACAGTCTAGCTAAGAGTTTGTAATTTTATTGATCATTTCAAAGAGCCAACTTTTGGTTTTGTTACTTCTATTTTATTTTTTTAAATCCTCAATTTATTTCCAATCTAATCTTTGCTATTTCTTTCCTTCTGCTTGCTTTGGGATTAGTTTGCTCTTCTTTTTTCTACTTCCTCCAGATGTGAAGTTAGGTCTTTGATTTTAGGTCTGTCTTCTTTTTTAATGTAAGTATTTAGGTCTATAAATTTCCCTCTCAGCTTTGCCTTCACTGCAGCCTATAAGTTTCAGTACATTGTCTTTTCTTTTTCATTCAATTCTTGCAAATTGAATTTCTTGCAATTTCTTCTTTGACCCACTGATTGTTTTAGAGAGTGTTATTTGATTTCCATATATTGTAGATTTTCCAGTTCTCTGCTTGTTATTGCCTGTTATTGATTTCCAGCTTCATTCCATTACGGTCATATAAAGAGCTTTGTATAATTTCAATCTTTCTAAATTTATTGAGACTTGTTTTGTGACCCGACATGTAGTGTGTCCTGAAGGATGATACACTTGAGAAGAATATATATCCTGCTGTTTTGGAGTATAGTGTTCTCTGTATATCTGTCAAGTCTAGTTCATTTATCATTTTATTCAAGTTCTTTTCCTTACAGATCTTTTGTCTGAATGATCTATTATTGATGAGAATGAAGTATTGATCTCTCCAACTATTGTTGCAGAGGTGTCTATTTATCCCTTCAGTTTTGCCAGTTTTTGCCTTTTATTATTTTGGGGAGCCATGGTTAGGTACAGAAATAGTTAGGACTGTTATTTCTTTTGGAGGGTTCCCCCTATTATTTATATAGTGTCCTTCCCCATCTCTTATATTCTTGTCAGTGGCCCTGGGAATCTGTCTCTTTTTTCATTGCAACATCTTGCTGCATCAGCTGTGTGTGTGGGGCCACTCCTTGACAGGCTGTGCTTTTTTTCACAAGGAGCGGCTATCCTTGAGGGATGCACTTCTTGACTGTGGGACTCCCCTATATGGGAGACACCCCTGCATGGCAGGGTACTCCTTGTGTGCATCAGCACTGCCTGTGTATCAGTTCACCACATGGGTCAGGAGACCCTGGGTTTGAACCCTGGACTTCCCATATGGTAGGCAGATGCTCTATCCATTGAGCCAAATCTGCTTCCCCCTATCCCCTATAACAACTTTTGACTTAAAGACTATTCCTTCCAATATAAGAATACCTATCAGCTTTTTTTTTTTTGTTACTATTTGCATAGAATATCTTTTTCTATGCTTTCACTTGCAATCTATTTTTGTCTTTGTTTCTAAGTTGACTATCTTGTAAACAACATATAGTCAGTCATGTTTTTTATCCTTTCTGCCAATCCGTACTTATTGATTGGGGAATTTAATCCACTAACATTCATTGCTATTATTATAAGGGCAATAATTACTTCAGCCATTTTGTCTTTTGGTTTTTATATGTCGTAGTTATTTTTGTCTCTTCTTTTATTACAAACTCCTATTCTGAATAGTTGATCTGTTGTGATATAGCTGACTGATCCCTTTCTCATTCTGTTTCTGCATATTTTTAAAATACTTTTTTTGTAGCTACCTTGGGGTTTATATTATACAAACTACATCTATAACCTAATTTGAAAAGATACCAGCTTAGCGTCAATAACCTACACTTTCTCATCTTCCATATCCCTCTGTTTCTATGTTTTTTCCTCCCATTTTACCACTTTATATTTGGCAAGTCCATTTTCAGTCCCTGTTTGCAAATGGATTCATGCTCACAGAATCGGGTGTGACCTGAACATGCATTTTTGCGGGGGGGGGGGGGTCCATGATTCAGTTCCCAAAACAGAGAGTCTGGGATATGATAATAATGTTCACTTCCATAATTTTGGCTCCTCCCTCCTCATTCCCACTTCAACCCCAACCAATGTTTAAAAAAAAAAAAAAAGAAAAAAAAGAGTTCCTAGAAAGCAAAAATTACTAATACCTAAAAGTAGATTTTTCATGTACTTAAACATTAGCAATTCTTCTTAGCTATTCTAGACCCTCATCTCTAGGATGTGTAATTAGCTGGAAATAAAAGCATCTACAAAATACTGAAGTAGAATAGGTTAGTCTTGCTAATTCTTTTTAAATACAAAGTTTTCTGGGGCTACAAAAATTATCAAGGTATGTTGGATAAATCCCAAAGATAAAACTTATATGTCTTTCTGATTTAATGTGTTACTGAGGAAAGCACAGTAAAATGGATTTTATCAATTCATATCATGAAATCTTTGTTCCAGTCAAAATTTTCTTTCTATAAAACATTAATATTTCATACTTTCCTTTAACAAAAATAAAAATAAATTTAGCTATTGGACTTAATTTTTTTAGATTATACTTTTTGATTAAAAACAGAAAAATTCAATTATGATATATAATAAAATTGATAATTACTGTTTTGTTCTTATTTCTTGTTTAATCATTCTTCAAAACCTAAACTCCAGAGTTTTGGAGAAAAAAACATATGCAAATACACACATCTCCCAAGGGAACTCTTCACCTCATAAATAAGCTTTATTTATTCATGATCTTGCTTGATTATAAAATAAACAATAAGAAAAAATAGTGGTTATCTTGTTTTTGTAACTTATAAAATTAGATTAATTAAATCTGCAACATTTTGCTTTTGACTTAACCTTGTAGTAATATACCTTATGTAGTTGACTGCTTCTCAAAATGTATCCTGCTTTATATAAGATTCATTATATTAGTATTGAAAAATGAAGTAATAATTTTATTTTTGACAGAAAGCAAGACTTTACTAGATTGACAAGGTGGACTGGTTTTGCCAACTGGCTTATACGGTAAGTTGACTTAGCTAAATCTGCAGAGACAACATTTTGATTAAGATGTATTTAAATCATATCAAAAGCAAACCATTATGCCATAAAAATTTGAAAAGTTATGATGAGATATACAATATTGGGATTTTCCCAATATTTTCAGGAATACTGGGTTAAATAAAGTGCCACTAAGTGAAAAATAATAGGTACAATTAATAGTTACTTGCTAAGTTTTGCTAAAGCCTTTTTTGATATACTTCCCAGAAATGGAGAAAGTGAGTGACTCTAAACACTGGGTCACAATCCTTTCACAAGTTGGGTGGTTTCCAATTCTTTGCTTTATCAAAATTGAAAGTAGATTTAATGGTAGATGATGGGTCATTAATGAGTAATTTAAATATAGATTACTATGTGGTTTTTGGCACATACTTCAAACTGTTTTAAAAACTCAAATTACATTTCTATAAGAAAAGGCCTACCATTTTTACCTATTTATTTACAGGGGCATAATGTATCATTCCTTACATATATAAAAATAAAACAAAACAAAATCAATAGGACTGATGCCAAAAACTGTTTCATTATTGAATTAAACCTTATTCATTCACACATCTAAAACTAATTGGTAAAAATGCTCCTTATATCACTAAGATACTAATTTTCAATTCTGTTTTATGTTTAAAATTAATTTTCAAATATTATATATATTTACATTGTTCTGATGATTTGTGAATTAATATTAATAGTAATAATAACTCAAGACAGAACAAACAATTATAGTGGGCTAAAATTTTGCTGGGAAATCAAATAAAAATTCTAGTTCAAGGAGGAAAATACCTTAAATATTTCCAAATAATAAAGAATTTGTGTAATTTTATACATACGATGATAGAAATCAAATTCTTATGTATTTATAGATACATTTTTATATTGGACTCCTCCAGAGATTCATGTTACACTCTTAAAAAATGTTTATATTTATACCATGGTGTAAATCATGTCATAAAGACAGTTGATTTAGAAATCACTATATGGAATGCTGGCCTTCCAGATACATCCCTAAGTAAATGGGTAATAAGTAAAATGTATCGCTTACTTCAGTAAGGGAGATCCTACAATGGCAGAGTCTTAGTAGCATCTCAGAGCAGAGGGCAAAGATAAAGTATAAATGAGGTTTTGGGGGTCTGGTTTCAGGTAGACATTTTAGTGTGGGAACTTGAATAAAAATAGGTAAACTTATGATAGGAGAGTCTAAGATTGGTGGGCAGAGCAATGTTTGGGTTTTGAGGCTAGGGTGAGTCTTGGAAAGAAAGCTTCGTTTGGTGCCATCTACTGTAAGATGAGTGATTTGATGGTATTTTAAATGAATTTTTAGGAAGTTCCTGAAATAAATAATAAGGTTTTTTTGCTATTTATACCTTGCTGCAGAAGAAATTTCTGAAATAGTCAAATCATATTGATGAATAAAGTAAGCTGCTTAAGTTTAGGTGGTTTGCTCTCCAACTTTTCCCCTTGTTTCTTAACTGGTAAAGATTTGACAAAATTCTTGTTTTCCTCTTTTTCTTCTGCTCTTTTTTTTTTTTTTTTTTAGCCATCATCATTTTTATTTCATGCTCTACATTTGCAACTTCTGGAACTTATGTTTAGCTATTTTTACTCTATGAGACATACTTGATGCCTCTTAAGATTTATCTGTTTGTATAGTATTCTAGAATATTAGATCTTCTAGCCCAGAAATTTCATTTTATACAAAATCTATTCTTTATCTTACCTTTTGAGCTTTTAATTTAGGTAAGTCTGGGTGTGTTTTAGATCTAAGAATATACTTTTTAAAGATAACTTTTGATGTAATATTTCAACTTTTTTTCATGTTGTCAATTACATTTATTTTATATTTGAGGTTATCTTTTACCCTATTTCTAGTTGAGGACCTGTTTAGAGTTTTCTTAACTGACTTTTAATCTCCTTAAATATTGAGTGACTCCTGTCCATTTGTAATTTTAGATGAGTTTCAAGAGTGGAGTTGCATACGTTGTTGTAATATCTTTCCTCAGCAGGAGTAAAAATTTCAGTTGCTTTGGCAGTATGTAGATTTTATTATATGTTTCAAGTCTCTAGCAGTTCATTGGTATGGGTGGATAGGCTAGGTAGGCCATGAATGTACAACCAGGTGGAATTTAATCAGGTATGGAAATCATTTGTGCTCCCAATTCTCACGGAGACTGGAAGTTATTTTGTGTATACTTCTATTGATGCATTTGCCATATCATAGATAAGTCATATATTTCTTGTTCAATGATCTCCTTGAGGAAAGGCGCCTTGTCTTTTCTTTATCTCTAATGCATAGCAAAATATCTGGCACATAGAAAATATTAAAAAATATTTATTTACTTTAATACATAATTTCTGTTTGCCAGACATAGAATTAAGTATTTAATGCATTGACTTAAGTATTTAATATCCTCACAATGACTACACGAAAAGGCTACTTGGCCATATTTTCAGATGAGAAAACAGAAACTGAGAGAATTTAATTCATTTGCAGAAGGTCACTGTATTAGTCAGCCAAAGGAGTGCTAATGCAAAATACCAGAAATTGGTTGGTTTTTATTAAGGGTATTTATTTGGGGTAGGAGCTTACAGATACCAGGCCATAAAGCATAAGTACTTCCCTCACCAAAGTCTATTTTCATATTTTGGAGCAAGATGGCTGACAATGTCTATGAGGAGGGTTCAGGCTTCCTGGGTTCCTACATTCCTGGGGTTTGCTTTTCTCTGGGTTCAAGGTTCCTTTCTTCCGGGGGCTGGCTTCACTTTCCTCTGTAAGCTTACTTCCAAAGGCTTCAGCTTAAGTCTTTAGCATCAAACTTCAACATCAAAATTCCAACATCAGCAACCTTCAATTCTGTTCTTTGCCATGCCTTTTATCTGTGAGTCCCCACCCAGCAAGGGGTGGAAACTCAATGCCCTAATCATAACTCAGTCATGCCCAGGTACAGATCAGATTACAAGCATAATCCAGTATCTATTTTTGGAGTTCATAATCATATCAAACTGCTACAGTCACATGTAGTTAAACTGGTATATCTGAAAAATGTATAAACACTGTGTCTAGAGCCAATATTGTCATGAACATATTTGAAATATAAAAAAATTTACCAAAATACTGAAAATGGCAAAATTAAAATGAATAAATGAATTACTAAATTTAAGAACCTCACTACATGTTACATTTAATATTAAAAATTTCATTGTATTTAAAAAGAATTTGTAATTCAATTTCTCACCTCATACAAATGATTACTGAGAAGTCATATAGTAAATTTTAAATTAAATAAAATTTTCATAACCAAAGGGATCAAAGTGGACCTATTTTAAAATTTCAAAATGTTACAGCAAGTATTATGTTTAATGCAATATACAGTCAGTTTTAAGTAGATCTGATATTATGTGAGGGGGTGGTGTTTACAAATGTAATAGTGCCCAGTGCCTACTAAACACTTAAATATGCCACTGAAACAAGTGGTAGAAATGGCATTTACATTTTTCACTTCTATACTTTGCTTTCTGTAATAACTATGTTACTTGGCAATTAAGTTTTTAAAATAAAGTAAAAGTTATGTTTTGATCTATAGTGTTCTTTTCTAGTGATATCTTTGTCTTCTCTTGTTATTAGGATAATACTGGTCTCTTAAAATGAGTTGGGATATATTTCCTTTTTTTTTTTTTTTTTTAATCATCTGTGAAAGATTGCTATTCGTTCTTCTTAAACGTTTAATATGATTCATTTGTGAAGTCATCTGGGCCTGGGATTTCTTTTTTTTTTTTAAAGATTTATTTATTTAATTTCCCCCCCTCCCCTGGTTGTCTGTTCTTGGTGTCTATTTGCTGCGTCTTGTTTCTTTGTCCGCTTCTGTTGTTGTCAGCGGCACGGGAAGTGTGGGCAGCGCCATTCCTGGGCAGGCTGCTCTTTCTTTTCACGCTGGGCGGCTCTCCTCACGGGCGCACTCCTTGTGCGTGGGGCTCCCCTACGCGGGGGACACCCTTGCGTGGCGCGGCACTCCTTGCGCGCATCAGCACTGCACATGGGCCAGCTCCATACGGGTCAGGGAGGCCCGGGGCTTGAACCGCAGACCTCCCATGTGGTAGACGGACGCCCTAACCGCTGGGCCAAAGTCCGTTTCATGGGCCTGGGATTTCTTTGTTGGAAGTTGTACTTAAAAATAGATAGGAAAAGAAGAGTACTTTATTGGTTCTTTATTTCCTTAGAATGTCCTTTCATTTTGCCTGAAGGATTCCCTTTAGTGTTTCCTATTGAGAACATATGCTTGTAACAAATTCTCTTTTTATTTATCTGGAATATTTTATTTTTTCCTTCATGACTGAAGGAAAGTTTAATTGGAAGTAAAATTCTTGGTTGGCAATATTTTTCTCTCAAAACTTTGAAGATGTCATCCCACTTTCCCCTCAAAAGATATGTCTAGGTGTAACCCTCTTTGAATTTTTACTACTTGAGCTTCTTGATTGCATAAATATTTTTCAACAAATATGGGAAGTCTTTGGTCATTATTTCTTCAAATTTTTTTCCCTGCACATTTTGTTTTCTGCTAGGATTTTCATAAGTGTCTGTTAGTATGCTTGTTGTTATATGGGTCACTGAGGCTCTGTCCATTTTTTCTTTTGTTAGTTTTTGATTCAGCTTCTCAGACTGAATACTTACTATTGATCTGTCTTCAAGTTCATGGATTCTTTCCACTGTTATCTTAATTAGCCAACACATCTTGAACAGATATTTTCTAGAGCTCTGAAAGTTCTGAGAAAATATTGACTGTACACTGGGTTTGCTGCTTTTAAATGAGCTCCACAAAGTGTCAGTTCTTTTCATATGTGCAATATTATCAGGTTTTGTCAGCACACTGCAGAGTTTGAGAGAGAAAGGGGATAGGAATAGTCGAAATCAAAAGATTACAGACCCTTTTTCTTATTGATATTCAGTAGTTTATCTTGCTAATGAGGCATCCAGTTGCTCCAGCAATATGATCAGAATCTCATGAGACCTCAATAAATTGTTGACTAAAAGAATGATGATTGTTACAGATGCATTTCACATTATTTTCTTAGAATTATTTGCACTACTAATGCCAACTACAAGGATTGGTAATTAAAGCTTTACTTGTTAATTTTACATGTATTAAGTTCAGGAGATCCTTAATATGTTACCAAAGGAAGCAGACATCTTGTTTATTCTAGGAACTTGGTGCACAAAGTTAAAATTAACTTTATTTAAAAGAAATCTGTTGAGTATGCATCATATTAATATGTTGAACACAGTGCTTGGTCAATGGTATAGAAATTACACGCACATTTTAGAAAACACGTTTATACTGATTGTTTTATTAAAAAATTCAACTATACCAAATTAGCCTTTATTTATTTAGTTCATAATTTGATAACTAATAGAGAATAGGTGGGGAAATAGGCAGAGTTAGGGGGAGATGTCAGGATTTTAACTTACATTTATTCCTCTTAGGTAGATCGAAATCGGGATCCGTTAACTGCATTACTCACTATACTGAAAACCTCTCTAAAGTTTTACATTCTTTCTTTATATTACAAGTTCTCAGGGTGCAGGGACCATGTCTATCTTTGCCACCAGTGCCTCTCATACTCATTACTGCAGAGTTGGTGTTCAATGAATATTTTGTTCAAGGAGTGAATTCTGCCTTAAAGCTGCCTGACATAAACAGGCACAGTCATTTTTTTTTTTTTTAAATGAGAGCGTGTAAAACTCATGGAGTGTAAATCGGCATAATGTAGAAGACTGCTATAGAATTCTTCCTTCGAATATTTGTCACAACTAGTTGGGAATATCTTTATGCTTTTCCATTCAAAATTTGTAATAGTTATTATTTGGGTAAAGAATACTTTGAGAATTCAAAGAGATATATGTGAACCCTCTCTCCAAGGTGAAGTAAAGAGGAATACATTTCTCTCTATTTTATATAGATCTACACATCTATCTATCTGTACATGCAGTTTCATACACTTTTATGGTGATGGAAATTAGATCAATAACTCATTAATACTGTATCAGTGAATTTATTCTAGCTTTGCTATAGTAATAGAAGCTGCAAAATTATTAGAACAAGCAATGCATGTTTTTTATTCACTTTTATGTCAAATGCTGTGAATTGGTCTTAGTCTGCTCCCTGGGCCTTTTCAGCCTAGGATTCAGGATGAAGGAGCAGACCCATTCTAAGACATGCTTTTCATATGGCAGAAAGAAAATGAGACATACGTTATATCCATTCACTTGTCACTGGCCAAAGGAATTCACATGGGCAAGCCCCATATTGTTAATGAAATGGGGAAGAAAAATACTCCCATAGGAAATGATACCATTAGGTACACAGTCAATTCTGACTGCCTGTGCTCTTCCCTAGAAAAGACCAAAGATATATGAGATGGTCTTTCTGTTTCTTGTGGGCAAAGACTTGAGTATTTTGTTTGCTGTTGCATTCACCTAAATACAATTCTCTTTGACATAAATGTGCTCATAAATATTTGTTTAATGAATCATTGGATGAAAATTTAATAAAAGTAATGGGGATAACCCAAAGCATATACAGTAACTGTAAAAGAAATTAGGCATATGTAAGAAAGGCTGACTCAGTGAGGAGATGCAAAAAAAAAAAGGGAGACAAGTAAAAACAGAAAAGCGTGCAACAAATGGACACTGAGAGCAGACAACAAGCATGTTGCAAGGGGGATGATAAATAAAAATAAATACAGACACATAGAATGCACAGTGAATGGACAGAGAGAGCAAACAATAAGCAAGCCACAAGGCGGGGATAAAAAAATATATAAAGTAGAGGACACAGTATCAGAGAGACATAAAAGTCAAAAGGGATATAACACATTGAGGTACTGTGAATAAACTTGCATGAAATGGTTTGATGCCTAAGTAATGAGAGAAGGTTGAGAGACAGGTTGGATAGTCATAATTCAATGACACTTTCTATTTAGAAAAGGGAATGACTTGATTAATATTTTGTTTTGGTAGAGATTTTCTAGCAGTTGTTTAAAGAATGAACAGTTCCTAGAATTCTTGAAATAAAAATAGTGTTATGGAAGGAAGCTACTGCACTCTAGATCAAAAGGCCAGATCTGTGTGTTGGTAGTGGGAAAGCATAGATGTCACCAAGAGTAGATACTTCAGAAAGAGTTGCCAAGTCCCAAGAACTTGGATGTATTAGACCATGGAGGAGGGAATTCGGTCTTCATTAGCTTTTTAAAAATCCATATTGCCTACATAAAATGAAATGATTTATCTCATTGGTGAAAAGAATTAATAGCCTTACTCTTGATGGGTAGAGTACCTGGAAGCTAGAATGCTGGCTATTGGAGAAAACAATTAAGGAAATAAAGTGAAATCGGAAGTCCTAAAAATAGTGTTAACAAAATTTTTAAAAAACAACTCTAGGCTTAAAAAATGTTATTTCTTTTGATGTTGAAGAATGAACACAAAATAACGAGGTAAATTATGTGGGTATAGGTACAGCCCTTTGGTGTAATTTATATTAAAATCTGATTATCTCATAACCCAGAAGCTCTGCTTCTTGATGTCCATCTGAGGAACATATTTAACATGTGCTTAAGAAAGCAGATGCAAGGGTATTCACTGAAGTGTTATTGAAGTTAAGAAATATTCCAAAATTACTAGATGTCCTTAATAAGAGAACAGATAAACTGTGATATATCCATTCTATAGATTATGACATAACAATAGAAAATGAGGCATTGCAATGAACCCCTAAGACATCATTTATAAGGTTTATGTTAAAAACAAAAACTTACATAAACAACTATATTTTCTATGGGTGCATATATGGATGCAATGCATAGAAATATGTACACTAGAATATGTATGTAAAAATAATGGTTACATAGAAATGACAATGATGTGAAGGGGGCTTTAGCTTTTACTGTAAATCTTTATTATGAGAAAATTATACTCCTATTGCTTGTGTAAGAACGAACATAACTGTGGAAGGAAAACTGAGTTTTCAATAAGAGAAATATTAATCTTGTAGGTACTTATAAAAGAGGAAAAGGAAATAAATTTAAAACACTCAGGCTCTTGATGAGAGGTAGACTCAATTGTTACTTTACATTGAGTATTGCTAATAAATGCCATGTGAAAGGAAATGATGGAATCAACATTAAAGAAATAGGCAAAATTTTCAAATAGTAAAAAGAGTTGTAAAAAAAAAATGGCAAAGTTTTGGGAAGTGCAAACTTGATTTATGATTTATGATTGGGCAGAAGTAATTGGCTAGAGTAATTAGTTGTCATGGTGGTTTGGACAGAGGAATAATATTTTACAGTATTCGTGCTAAGTCTAAAAACTACAGATGCCCTTTTCAGCACATATAATGGAAAAATCACACAAAAAATATTTAATTATGACAGGATAAACATTTGTTCCATCATCTGCCAGTGTTTGACCCAAAAAAAACTGTTGTGATTCATGACAATGACTTCAACTCTTTTTTGGAAACATATTAAGTGCAATGTTTTAAATAGGGTATCATTCCTAAAAACCTAGAAGAGTGACAATATCTTCAAAAGTTACTATGTGTATTAGTCAGTCAAAGAGGTGCTGATACAAAATACCAGAAATCGGTTAGCTTTATAAAGGGTGTTTATTTGGGGTAGAAACTTAGTTACCAGGCCATAAAGCATAAGTTAATAAAACTTCCATTACCAAAGTCTGTGGCCATGTGTTGGATCAAGATGGCTATCAACATTCAGCCTTCCTCTTCCTCTTAATGTTTCATGGTCTGGTTTTCTCTAGGTTTTGTCTCTCTCCCCAGGGCTCGATTCTTGCTGGGCTTAGCTTTTTTCTCTCCACAACGCCAGCTGTGAACTGTCAGGCAAATGGCTTGCTTCTTTTCCCAAGGCCTTCTCTCCTTCCTTCTCAAGTTCCTTTGTGTGCTTACTTCCCAGGGCTCCCTTCTCTGGGGTGCAGTTTCTTTGTGAGTCCCCACCCACCAAGGGGGCAGGGACTCAACATCCTACCGATGTGGCCCAATCAAAGCCTTAAGCATTATTTCATCAAGTAAAAGCAAAACCTCTGAATTCAATATAATCTAACATGCCCAGAGGAAAAGACCAGTTCACAAACATAATCCAATATCTATTTTGGGAATTCTTAAATAATGCCAAATTGCTACACTATGTAACAAAACACAGTGAGTATAATACAGTTTCCTACAAAAGAGCTATCAGATTAGATATGAAATATAAAAAAAAAATGTTCTCTGCCCCCTTTTGTTTTTAATTTGAAAGGAGTGTATTACACTGTTGTGAAATAAGCAGGAAACTGAAGTGATGCCATGGGATAACAGATTTATGGAATCTTAAAGGTTATCTAATATATATTACTACTCCTTTGCTTTCCCCCTCCTTTCCAGTTTCCATCATCTTGGATACATGTCCATCTGTACTATATATTTGGAAAATTATTCTTGGGGAATTTATTCTCTGAGGAAAGTCCTTTCTATCTTTGAATAGTTTTTGTTGTCATGAATATTTTAGTTTTCTTATGCATTGTTTTTTATTGAGAAAATGGGGTGATTTTATTTTTCGAAATATGTTTTGATAAGGATTATACTAGCACCATGTTAAGTAATGATACAATATAATTTTAAGTCACTACTGACATAGTAAATATAAATAATTCTCTGTGACTCGGTAAGTTTTATCCAGTGTGACATTATAGAACCAGTAAACTAGAAGAGTCTAGGGTAAGAATGCAGAAAGCACAAATAAATGTGACCTTCTGGTAGGAAGTGAACCTGGTTTTTGTAATCATGCTTTATTATAGATCTTTGAGTGGGTTACTAAAATAATGGATTACTTAATGGCTAGGGAATACATATTATTTAGACTCCATTTAGATTTTGGCAAAGTTCCTCATTATTACTGTGAAATTGAGGTGGGAATGGGGAGGAGTTGTTTAGTCATGGATAGGGAATTAGCTGATGACATAAAACAAAGATGAACAGGCACTTCACTACAGGGATGAGAAAAAATAAGAGAGACCTCCACAGACTGTTTCTTGGTCTAGATTTATTTAACCTAATCTGGGAAAAGAGCAATACCACAAAAGCTCCCAAACTCCATATGCTCTGGAACTCTTCTGCATAACAAAATGCCATTTTAATGGTTGTGCAGCTGCAGAAAGTTCTCCCAGGGCAGGGTGTGTGTAGAAAAGTCACATATGGTTTTACATATGTGCAAGGTAAAGGAAAAATAATCCAAACTCTGTATATGTTTACCAGACAGCCAGCTACAAGCTAGCTTTATGATTTAGGACTGGGCTGGACTCCTCCATGTAGAAACAAAGGCAGTGTTCTACAGCCAATGAGATCATGACTGTGGGCATTGTCAGAAAGAGTTACAGAAACAAAACAGACATGAGGCATCTAAAGTCCTTTATAAGCCCTATTTTATCCTAGAACTTCATAGGAGTTCCAATTTTCTTTACCTAAAGGAAGAAACCACACAGCTGAACACTAATAATCTGTGTGATCAAGGAAAGAGATGCAGGAAAATAAATGAGGTTCAACTGAAAGAACTTTACAAATCATAAAAAGATTTTCTTTAAGGCTTTAAACATTATATATAAGGTGAAAACTATATCTTGGGCATGTGAACATCTCTTGAACCTTGAGAAAAATGTTTAGGAAGAAATTAAAGGAAATAGTGTTCATATAATGACAGGTAAATTTATAAAAATCACCATTGTAATTAGTATAGGTATAAATAGTGTATTGAGAAGCTATTTCATCCCAAAATAGGTTAGAAAGATACTATGGATTTTATCATTGTTTTGGTTGATGTTACAAAGGAAAACCATGCTTTTTACCAAACTGCCTTTAGTGCAATTATTATCCATATAAGGAGAGATGTTTAAGAAAAAATTTGGAAGATGCTAGAAGTAGAAAGATTGTGTATGATAAGTGAAGTTTTCCAATAGCCTCCTTGTAAAAAAAAATTGGTTTGTACATGGATGAACACTTTTCAGTGTACGATGGCACTAGATTATATTTGAAATTGGAGAAATAAATGCTGTAATTTCAAAACTTCTGCTGAGTTTTGTTGTGGGAGATCCTAATAATGGCCCCATTTGCTATTATAGATAGACAACATAGTGTAGCTTAGAAGGAGGTTGATTGAAGGCAGGTCACGGTGAAGTCTAATTCCCCAGGGCATAATATTGTAGTTGTTGACTGGGTTGTGCAGGTGTGTCTTCTTCCCTAATAAGGACTTGGCATGTTTAGTCTCTGAAAATACTTTTCTTCAAGTGTAGGGTGTGTGTGTATGTGTGTGTCTAGGATATAAGGACCATTATTGTTGGGTTTGTTAATTCAGCTTTCCATTCTTAGTCAGCAAACAAATGAAGACCCCGAGAGTAGTTGTGAATGATGTGAATCATGTTTCCCAAATATAGTAGCAGTGAGTGACACTTTAAAATGAAAGGAAAAATCTGACATGAGCTAAAAATGAATCATTCTTTTACTTATTCTTCAAATATTCATTGAGTGCCTACTATTTTGCCAGCATCTTCTAGGCCCAAGGAGAGGCAGCATGAACCAGACAGACAAGGTCTTTTACAACTTACATTCTTGTGCTGTTGAAATAGCTCATTAGAAGTCACCAAAATAGATGTTTTCAAAATATCTTGAGTGGCATTTAGGGAGCATATAATAAAAGGTCATCAAAATAATTGTTTCTTATGTCAATCAGAACTTTATCGATCAGTTCAATGCCAAACATTGTGTTAGACACTAGAGGCACAAAATAAATTACATTTAGAATTGTATTGACTAGTAGAAAGACAAATAACATGTGTGCAATTAAATGTATTTCAATAGATCATATGCTATAATTGGAACATATACTGAGTTCAGTGGAGCAAAGGTGGGAATGGTTGATTCTACAGAATGGACTGGGATGTCATGACATGTTTCATTAAAGAGATGACCCCTGAACTGAACATATGAGTGAGGGAGAAGCAGAAAAATAAGGTGATGAAAAGTATAAATGAGCGAAACAGTACAGCATACACACTCTTACTTTGACATGTATGTTTTTGCCCTTCTACTCCTGCCCTGAAAACTAATTCTCAGTACTACAGCCCAGAGCAAATTTTTCCAAATACAATCTGATTATATGGATGACATCCCTTAGCCTTAGGATAAAGCCCCGAAACCTCATGATGCTTACACAGACCTATAAAGTCACGTGAATTAGACAGTTTTAATTTATTTCTGTTTCTATGTTGTAATTCTATTTAATTACTCTCAATCCTTAATTAAAATCTGGTAAAATAATACAGGCTTTTTGTGGAGAAATCCTTTTTTAACATATAGCGATGAAGTCAGAAGCCACATAAAGTAAAAAATCCAAATACATTTTCCTCCCCAATACCTAAATAATGGAGCAGAAAGGTTTACATTTTTGAGTTTTAATTATCCAGATAATTACTTAAATTCTCCATTTCTATCTGGAAACTTTTCTAAACAGCATTGGTTTGATTTTTAAAGAAACTCTTGTCATTTTTTCCACTTGGTTGCTTTCTGTTCCCTCGGTTAGACTAACCACTATCTATTCCTTTATCATCATCATTGGAAACATGGCATTAACATTTTTTCTTTGTCTGACACTGTTCTTTCTCTAGATACAGCTATTGTTTTAAGATTTTAAGGCAGTTGAAGAGACTATTACATATTTCTTGATGGGGTTTGTTAGACAAACATTGGGTTTATTTTTCTTAAGGCAATTTTCTGGTATGTTTTGCTTTTCAAGAGCAATAACCTTTCTGTATATTTTTGCATATGTTTTGATATTTTTCTTGCTGTTTAGGTTTATTCCATGCCTGGAAAATTTTGACCCATGACTCTTACCATTGTGGAAAAATTGTTCAAATCCCTCATCTACCAGGGCAGATAATCCAAGAAAAAGAAAACATGTACAAGTTGTAAATAAATAAATAAATTCACAATCAGCATTTTTGCCATAATACTAAAGAGTCAGGCTATATTTAGGTGACCTTAACTGAGAAAAAATATTGCATATATAAATGTCTTTACGTGGAATTTCGTGTGTGAGTTGATGGATTAAAACCTATACAAAATTGGAAAGGATCTCATTTTACATTTTGAAGTCACTGTTTAAATATGCATATAGTATAGTAAATATTAGTCAGTGAAGACAATGTATTCTAAATGTATCTATAAATCGATGCATATGTTTTTTGTTGTTGCTTTCTAGAGGAAGAATTTATACCTTAAGTATATAAGCACAATTGCCTTTGAAATTCACCTATGGACTTGGAGAATATTTCATTAAACTAGCATTTTAACAAGCCAAAGATTGACGCTATATGAAATGCTTCTAATGTAAACCAAACTATTCTTATAACTTCCTTTAGTGGGATACTTTAGTGGGGTATCCTCCTAAGTTTTTTTTAAAAATTTTTTTACTTTTTAAGGGAATAGAGTTATCTTTATGGTAGAAAGCACTAAGACTTTCTTTGGGGCCTTAAACGACTGAAAGAGTAGTGTTGAATTTCATTTTATGTCAAGAGCTAGAGTAGCAAGTTTAGGTTTCATAATTCTATAAGGAGGATATTTGTCATTGGTGTCTTACTACCTCTTTGCTATTTGTGTCTCCTTAGTCATTAAACTATAACTTTAAAAAATATTTCTCGTACTGTTTTCACACATACATGTGATGAATATTGCTTTTATCTTAATATATGAAGTATATTAAGTAACAAATTACCACAAATTTAGAGGCTTAAAACATACTCTTATTATCTCACAATTTCTGTGGGTCAGGAGTCCAAGCATGGGCTTAGCTAGCTCTCATCTGGAGGCTTTACTGCAAAAGGATCCACTTCCAAGCTCCCTCAGGCTGTTGACAAAATTCATTTCCTTGTTTCTGCATGAAAGTTTGATTCTTCAAAGCCAGAGAGAGAGGGGAAGGGGGAGAGGAAAAGGATGAGGGGGATGGGGGAAGGGGACGAAGGGGAAGTGGGGGAGAGGGAAGAGATGTATGAGAGAGCACCTGAGCCCTTAAAACAAGTCTGCTAGCAAGACAGTCTTATATAATGTAACCACTGAAGCAATGCTCCATCATTTTCCCCATAATGTAACATACTAATGGGAGTGACAGCAAATCATATTTGCCATATTCTAATCCTTAGAAGTCACAAATCCTGTCCACATTCAATTATTTCTATTTATCAAAGGATTATGCAAGAGAATTGACACTAAGAGGTACAATCCTGGGGGCTACTTTGTCTGCCACATCACATCAATTATATTGACTACTTTAATTCCTATAGACATATCTTGTTATTTCAATTTGTATCATACAAAATGAAAATTAAGATATACACCAATAGTTTATAAGAAATAAATAGTAAATGGTATTATCTTACTTCTCCTCTTAGAAGATTAATTTCACCTTGAGTGAGACTATAAAGAAAAAAATACTTCCATACTTTACTGCCTCTGTGTCTTTATTTTCTACATAGAGTTTTACTTGTATTGTAAGTACCTGTTCATGGTAAAATATTCAAACAGTACAGAAGAATATAAACCAGAAACATAAGTATGCAGTCAAATGAGAAATTGCAGAGGTAACTACTATTCACGATTTATGCCATTTTCTATACATGTATGAGTCTATGAAAATGTGTGTATAAATGAATTTTAAAAAATGGCATATCCTTTGTTTCTAGAACTTTCCTGGATATCTATTTATAGACATATGTAGCTCCATCCCATTTTCTTTAATGGCTGCTTAGTATTTAAGTATGTGTCATAATTAAAATTCTCTACAGAAATGACATTTTTCATTTGCATGCAAAAATATCATCCCTTTTATTTGTTGGGTTTCTTTAGTTTTAAAATGTCATAAAGTACAATTGAAACCATCTTATTGAGAAAAGGGAATCTATTTGCCATTATAACCTTAAAAAATTCAGTAAATTTGTGCATGATTGTCTCCATGGCCTCAATTAAGGTCTTCTGTGACTGATTTCTCTCCATCCTTGGGTTTGGTTCCCTTTGGGCTGAAAAAGGTGTTTGTTTCCTATGTCCTTGTACATAATGTCTTTGTGTACTTGTGAACTTTGATAAAATATTAGAGATACAGGGAGCAGATGTGCAGTTGAATGCCTGCTTCCCACATGAGAGGTGGTCCCAGTTTCGGTTCCCAGAATCTCCTAAAAACAAAAATACAAACAACAAGCAAACAAATGAAAAAACACCACCACCACGACAGGGGAGCCAATGTTGTTCAATGCTGGAGCACACTGGAGCACACTGGCTTCCTGCATATGAAGTCTAGGGTTCAATCTCTGGCCCAAATACCTCAAAAAAACAAAACAAAACAAAACAAAAAAACAAACCCAAAATAGAGACACACATCCTGGGTCAAAGTATATATGCATCTTAAATTTTCTTGGATATTTCCAAATTTTCCTCCACAATTGTTGATGTGGGCTATGGGTGGAAGGCTCTTTGTCTCTTCAGAAATAACTAAGCTGTTTGACTTGTGTCTCTTCAGAAATAACTAAGTTGTTTGACTTGTGGGTGTGAAACGGTAAGAGGCTGCAGTCCTGCTCTTAGGGACCAGCAGGCTCCAGTCCCAGGAAATGTTTAACAAAGCAAGGGCTATAAACTTTAAGTATTTAGGGGAAATGCAAAAACCAAGGCTTATCTAAAATGTCTGGAGTCCTTGCTAAAAGCTTACCTAAGATGTGAAAGAGATATATGCTAATTGAAGCCTACTGAGAACTGAAACAAAGGGACCATTTGGCCTTTCCTCTCTGTATAAAAGACGTTTGAAAATCTTGTTCCGGGCTCGGGATTCAAACAGAAAGCTCCCGAGTCCGGCCGGCCGTCAATAAACCATTTTTCCTTCTCAAAATCATTCCTGAGTCCTGGCCTCTCTATACTCGAATAATTGAACTTCTCTTAAATTCCACAACATTGTTACCTCAATTTACAGTTCTACCAATAATGCACGTTTAAGTCCATTCTTTGCTTCACCAAACATTATAATCTTTCCTAATCTAATAGGTAAAAAATGGAATCCTACTGTTGCTTTAATAGGCATTTCTTTAGTAATGGCTATAGGTGAGCATGTTTTTTTTTTTTCTATTTATATTTTTCATGTGTGTCCCCTTTACTGTGAACTCCCTAAATAGACAGTATATTAGTTTCCTAGGGTTACTGTAACACATTACCACAAAACAGATGGTTTAAAACAACAGAAATATATTTTCTCGTAGTTCTAGTAGACAGAGGTCTGAGGTCTGAAGTCAAGGTATCAGCGTAGTTGGTTGCTTCCAGAGGCTCTGAGAGAATCTGTTCCACGCTGCTTCTGGCTTCTAGTGGTTGCTGGAAACCCTTGATATTCCTTGTTTGTTCCTTTATCACTCCAATCTCTACTTCCATTTTTACATGGCCTTCTCCCTATGTTTGTTCTTCTCCTTTTCTTATAAGGACACTTGTCATTTGATGTATCTGTCCCACCTGGATAACCCAGGACGATCTCATTTCTGAGATCCTTCACTTAATTATATCTGTGAAGACCCTGTTTCCAAATAGGTCCATCCAAATGTTGTGATTGTGAGCTTATCTTTTGGGTGGACCTATCTTTTGGGTGGGAGTGGTTACCACTCATCACACTAAATACGTTTTTTCAGTTTTGCCAATGCATATAACAAAATAGAAGTGCTAAAAAAATAAGCTTAAATATCTGTTATTTCTATTCTTTTTAATGCAAAGGTAATTTTACATCTGCACAGGTGTGATTTGTGGCTTGGTAAAAAGATGAGGCAAAATGGGACGCTAGAGAAGAATATAAGTTATTTCCATGGCAACTTAAAAAAAAATGACAGAAGGAGATGTGGTTCAAGCAGTTGAGCACCTGTCTACTACATGGAAAGTCACAGGTTCAGTTCCTACTGCCTCCTAAAGAAGACGAGCAAGACAGTGAGTTGATGTGACAGGCTGATGCAACAAAGAGACACAGCAAGGAAATACAATGAAAGACAAGTGGGAGCAGAGGTGGCTCAAGCCATTGGGTGCCTCCATCCCATGTGAAAGATCTGAGTTTGGTTCTGGTGCCTCCTAAAAAGAAGATGAGCACACAACGAACAGTTACAGTGAGCAGACAGCGAGCTCAAACAATGAGAGAGGCAGAGAGAAATAAATCTTAAAAAAAATAACCTGCTTCTTCTATTACTACTTCATTAAATAAGGAAAACTAAAGATTAGAATAAACCATTTTCAGGATTTTGGTCTGAACAGACCAGATTAATCACTGAGAGGCTTTGATACTGGTATTCAGAGTATGACAAGGGGTGATTATAGCCAATGCTTCCAGGCAGCCCAGAGGAAGAGGGGTCATCCAATGGACATAAGCCAAAGCTTCAGTTCTTTTGAAGACTGGGAACCCTGAGACCAGTTTTGGGATAGGAGATGGTCAAAGACAAACTTCAAAGTAATATAGAAGAAAACAAAAAGTAAGAGATCCTTGTGATCTAAAGCCTAAAACATTGTTTTGTAGAACTCAAGTATGCAGAGGTCAAAAGGAAGTGCTACAATTTCAATAGCAATAACAACAGTTATAGAGAACTTTTGCTTGATAAGTCTTACAGGCCCTTAAACTATAATGTTGGTGTTTCTAAAAGAGCAAATGTGCTCTGATGCCTATGCTGAAAGGGCCTGGTATTATGGAAAATGGCAGAAACTCCACATTAAAGGATAAGATATTTTGAGAACAAAGGAGAGAATTGATCTATGGTGACACACAGCTAAAATATTTTATGCTTAGTAAGAGTGAATTTAGGAGTAAAAACGAGTATAGTTATTAAGAGAAATTAAAAGTCATTGGATATTTGTCTATATTAATTGTTTAGTGTCTATGAATTTTTAAAACATGTTTAGAGCAATGAATCACTGATGGAAAAACAGCAGTTAGATGACAGTATCACACATGCTAACAAAAGATTGGAATAGAATAGGTTGCAGGATAGCAGGTAATGGGAGATGAGAGATGATTATGAAACCTCCAAATAATGTTCATGCAGAAAATTGTATATGTATATCTGAAAATCCAAGGAGAAGTTTGGGCAGGGGATATAGATTTGGAGTTGTCAACATTGAGATGATATTTAAATCCATGACAATAGTTACGATCAGGTAGGCAGAAGTTTCCAATAATGAACATAGGGAAACTCATAGTGGGAGGTAGAGGAGGAGGAATTGCCAGTAAAAAAGAAATGGGGAAAAAAATGAGACTGTATCACAGAAATAAAGAGTATTTTAGGAAGTAGGAATTGGATAACAGTGTCAAGGGATTTTGAGTTGTCACATATGCTGAATACACAATAAAGTAGGTATATTCTTAATACCTAAGCAGTGGTTATTTAATATTGGTACTTCCAGGCTATACATTACATCAAACTAGGGAGTACCCTCGAGTTTACATGCTTCAGTGTTTTAATAGTCCATTGATTATCTGATATATGTAATTTCTTATTCCTGGAATTCACTGTTTATCTCAAAGACATCAACAGACAAAAACACAAAGCAAAATAAAACTCAAAAATGAAGAAACATTTGATCAATATAAGCCAATGCTATTAAAGTATCTACCATTGAATCATGAGTCTAAGAAAAAGGAACAAATATTTAGAACCCTTCTGAGATGTGGCCACGGAATTGGCTTAGAGACTTAGGCTTCACATTCAAGAATGATATTGATGGCATCAAACAAAAAGGGACCAGCACTTTCTGAGCTAATTGTTTACAACTAGATTTTTGCTCCAGATGCTATAAATTGGAAGATGGATGATTGTGAGAATTTGTAATTTAAAACTTCATGAACCATGAAACTTTCTGGAGACTTTGTTCAGTCAGTTGATTTACTAGAAATGATGAGACCACCAAAATCCATAAACCATCTATTTTCCCACCATCATGGCAATGAAATAGAGGAGAAAAACATGCAAATTGCTCATTTATGGTTTTTTTTTAAATTTGCTTTCCTAAATTGCTTCTAAGCTCACTGAGTCGGATTTCTATAACATCTTTAATTATGATGAAGTTTTGGCTTACAAAAAAGAAACGTTTAGTTAGAACTTCGTAATTGGCAATGAAACATTTAACCAAAGTGCCAGCTTTCATATTTGTTATATGCTGTTTTTTATTTGAACAATGGGAACAGCACCAGGGAGATTTGCAGAGTTTGATATTGGGACCCTAAAATGTTAGTATAATGATTTATAAAATAATTCCAAATAAAATCAAGCATTGTGCAGAGCTTTTAGAATTGCGAAACATGAACATTTTGAATGCATATGGATAATACAATAATTTGTAATACAACAAATCAAGATATCAGAACAGTAATGGATTAAACAGGTTCTGTTCTCTTTTTAGGGAAAAGACAATGATTTGTGAAACAAAATTAGCCACATATGAAGTATCAGCTAATTAAGAACTTTCAAATCAGTAACATGTCCACAGGGAATTCTGAATAAGCACAAATTAACTAGCATTTGTAACCTTAATGTACCACTTTCAATTCTGAAATTTTTTTTATCGTTCTCTCAAAAATATTGAGAATCTAGCATTCCCAAAAATGTTCTCATGCTGATTTTTCTTCATTTTTAATAAATATCAAATGTTTAAAAAATAAGGGCTTAGGCTCTGAGAAGAAATGATTTTAACGTGAAGTCAATGTAGCCACAGTGGCTATAGTAAAATTAATGTAAGAACTGTTACACATTTCTTGTTCAGAGGTTGCCCTCTGAAGATTTACCGAAACATTTCAAATGCTGTAGGTGAGAATTACACCTTGATCTTCTCTTATTCGATCTTTTGAGATTAAAGATGCTATAAATTCTTTATAGTTCTGCTTCCTATTTAAGCTAAATGCTTTTCCCTTTAGTCTGAGATGACTCACCTCAAGCTGTTTTCTGTAACTTTAATCTTGCTTCCTAGGAGAGGCCCATTTATGTCTTGATGACTAGGTTTTTGCCACATAATGACTAAGGCCCACTTCAAGGTTCAAAGTAACTTGTGGTATTTTTATTCTCTTTCTCCCACCCTTTCTCTCATCTTCCTTTCCTCTTTTCCTCCCTTCTTTTTGTCTTAAATAATTAACAGAGCCCATAGCTGGCATCACAACTGGTTTCTGGGGAGATGCTTCTATGTTTCTAATTACATATTGATAATAAAGGGAAATTAGGTTTCTCTAAAAAGAAATAATATATTAAGACATGTATTCATTGTGCTAGATAATAGGCAGAATTGACTTATGTTTGTTTTTGCTTCTTTAAAAACAATAGGTCAGGAGTTAGTTTTCTTTCTCTGAAAGATAATCCAGTCTCCTTGACTCCTGGTGTTTCTTAAACACACTTCTTCTGCAGCTACTCCCAGGGTGCAGGCATCAGAGCCCTAACACAGATGACATCTTAGGTCTTGTTCCTACTAGGGTATAGGGCTCATCTTTATGGTTCAAAGCCCTAGAGCTGCTGGGGAAATAATTTCACTAAAAGAGATAATCCCAGATGGAGTCAAGAATGACAGAGTATTTCTTCAAGCTTACATCTAGTAAGGTTTATAATCTTAGTTTCTTTGAAAATCTATGTTCAGTGCTTATTCTAGAAGTTAATGGCTGTTTTCTCTCTTTGCTCTCTTCTGTTAGGGTTTACTTGATTCTCGGGTTTTTATTTAATGATAAGTCCTCAAGAAAATGCTTTATAACTTCATTTTATACTGAATTTTTAAACATTTTTAAAAAACTTGTTCTTATACTATCATAATTTCCCTGAATTCATTTATTCATCTTTAATCAATGTGACCTCTTATATAATGAGAATGTAAAACTGACTTGACATTTACTTGGCCTTTAGAGCTATCATAAGGATTAAATGATAACGGGTCTTAAATATAGAAATATATAAAATCATAATGTTATGGATTATAACAAAGAGATATCATACTCTTAAAGTAAGTCATTGTCTCTTACAAGTGCTGTGTCGTGCCATACCCTTGTGGGGGGAAGAAAGGAAATTACACCTACTTGTTTGCAATTCAAAAGCAATAACTAGGAATCATGTAAAACATGTCCAATCTTGAAATGGTCATAAATGTTAGGCATTTTAAATTACTTTATCTTGGATGTAAAAAGCTTCTGAAAAATGTGGAATTCAGTTTTAAGTTCATGTTCCTTTTAGTCTACAATGATTGACATTAAGGTGTAACTTTATAATAAAAGCAAAAAAAAAATCATTGTAAAAGAAACAGATTCTCATACATATATTGCTAAAAACTTTGTATAGTTATATATCTATATTTGGTAAACTGGAATTATACACAAGATGCCCTTTTAAGTTCTTGACAGAAATGTAGTTTTTATAGCATTTTGGAGTACAATCCAGAACTATTAAAATTTAAAAAATTTATATATATATATATATACACACACACATATATATATATAAATCCAAGAATTTCATTCTCAGGACTCTAGCCCACAGAAATAAAGGCACCAATTCATAATGAGAGATATATAAAATATTTTGTTACATTAACAAATAGAAATAGTAATTGTTAATTGCTATATAAATTGTAAATATCTATATCATGGAATAGTAAATTAAGAATATAATAATCAATTGGATTAGAAGAGCTCCACATTAAAAAGTAAAAAATGTGTTGATTATCCCTTTTTGGTTTTGTGGGAAATAAAGTAACTCTTTCTGTATATATGAATATGTACATGCACTAACTAGTTTATTTTTTATGTTCCTGTTGAATAAGTTTATTCCAACAAGGGAAAAACATGGAATGAAGCACAATGGTAAACTCTTTGGTGGGAGATTATATGACAGGAAGAGGGGGAGGAGAAGAGAATATAAACAGGATACCACAAAGAATATCAGGATCATTTTAGGTGGTGATAAACAGGTGCCAAATGAAAAAGGGAGGGGGTGTAACATGACATTAAAAGTAAAGTGGATTATAATGACATATCTTTATTTTAAATTATAAATATAAATGAGGGGTAGGGGAACAAATGAAAGAGAAAAGAAGGAAAAAAGGCAGGAAGAAAGGAGAAAACAGAAATGTGATTATGATACTTCTTTTCCCAGGATTTAAGGGCTCACAAAGATTTTCTCTTTTACAGTGGCAAGAGAAAATAGTAAAAGATCTCCTTTGTGGTAAAAGTGATCTCCAGATGTAAAAAGTGTTGGAATTTACTTATATTAACTTGAATTAGTCACATGTTCTCTTTGAAACTGGGAAGCCCCAACTGCACAAATTTGTTGAAGATGATCAAGTCCTTCTCCTTTTCTACCATTCTATAATTTTCACTCCTGTGTCATGTTGTGCCTCAGGGTGGGAGTGGGAAGGAGAATTTAGGTTTGGGGAATGTTGCTATGACTCTAGACCTTGTAGCTCTAGTCATACAACTCAATCTCCTTGCATGACTCTCATCCTTTTAAAATTTTGATTTCTACACATCTCACTATATGTTCTATATATATTTCACTACACAACCTTATACAATAAATAAAAGGCCAGTGTACATTTAAAAATGAAAATGTCTCTTAAAAAAAATCAGGATTTTAAAAATTGTAACACATTTTTAAATCAAGTTTTGTTATAGATAATAGCCTGTGTAAGGCAGGCAAAGTCACTTGTAAGTCAACATACTGTAACTTACTTTATACCTGAAGAAAGAAAAAGACATCACTGCTGCTTGGGAATCTGTGGAGGAAAACAAAATCTCTAAATGACCTAAAAATTGTGAGTTACACAAATATCTTGCTAATGCAGATTGATTTGAAAATGCAAAAAGTTCTTATTCCATTTTATTTTAAAGAATACACTGATGAACTAGGCATAAGAAAAGCATGAGTGAATGAATAAGAAAGCAAGTAACATACTTTTTACTTAATATTACTGAGATTTATATAAGTTGTGGTTCATTCTCTAATTCTATGAGAACTGAAAGTGTTATGAAATAATGAATGTCTTCCAGGATTTTGTACATTTTTTTTTCTTCACAACTGATTATACAATTGTAAAGTTTGTTCCAACAGGCACTTGATTGAGGCCAAAGTTTTGGACAGTCCACTGCGGTTTTAATATTTGTCTCTATAGTAGCAGTACTTTTACTTCCCCATTTTTATAGAATTAAAGTCTTAATAATAATTTTTGCATGCTTATTTATATGCCAGTCACTGTTTAATCCCTACATACATTGTATGAGTTATTATTGCCCATTTTACAGATGAGGAGAATGAGGAAAAGAGATGTGAAAGAACTTCTTCGTAGGTTACAGAGCTGAAATTAATAGTCAGAGCTAGGCCTTCTTAATCTTATATTGTCTCTCATCAAACTGATGCTGAAATTTCAAGTTATTTAAACATGCAAACATTTCACTGAAAAATAATCACAACTTCATATGCTGATTGGCAGACAGAAACACCATTTAGAAGCTTAAGATGTTTGTTTTGCATTTGACTTTTAAGAGTCAGAATTTTGTTATTTTTCAAGGTATTTAAGAGATTAGAATATATGTTAAAAAGTAGGAGTTCAAACAACAGTCATGATTTGAAGGAATAAAAATTCAAGGGCTACCTCTAGAACATACTTTATTACATTATGAATGTTATATATACACATATATTTATTATAACATTTGTTATAATGAAACAAATTTCCAAAAGTTTTGAAGCCAACAGATTAATTAAATTTAGGTCTCCATTCCCTAGACATTTGAATACAACCTTATTTTTAACAAGGCCATTTTTTAGGCAGGATTGCTGAATAAAGTAAGACTTTTACGTATTATGACTAGATTTCTTTTTCCTCCTGAGATTTTCAAAATCCTTCATTCTATCTACCTCTTAGCAACAGATCATTTCACAGATTGAATTCTAGTACATCACAGGAAACCATGAATTATTGTCATTATTATTGCAATTTTGCATTTATAGAGCACATTCCTGTGAAAGAGTGTGTGTGTGTGACATGCATGGCATAATGCAGATGGTAGGTTCCTCAAGAAAAAAAAATAGCTTACGTGTCTTTGGAAAGTCTTCATAGTTTATAAAGCAGGGGAAATAATCCAACAGAATTGCTCTTAAGGGTCGAAATATGGTTGTTTAAGGTTATTACCTTGAGGAACACCTTAGGAATGAAATGGAGTCTCCTCTATGGCAGCAATGTGGGTAGTTGAATCAAAAATATTTCTAAAAGGCGCTGCCCTGTGACATGGAAGGAATTCGATGTTTCCTGTGGCAGTCCTGAAGAGTGTGTAAGGGAGGAGGGAGGTGACATGGACAAGGAATCAAGGAGTCAGAGCATAGCATTGCTGAAGGCTCAGAGGACAGGAAGACATCCCCTGGCCACTTCCTCCATGTGTCTGTTATTAAATTGTGAAGTAGTACAATATAACCCTAATTCCAAATTAGGGTTCCTAATAACCAAAGTCTACTACAAGTGCATACAACTGCTCAGGGTGAGTACATTTGGATAAATTAAAGTAATGGGCTCTTTTCCTCATTGGGGAGATAAAGTAAAAGCAGTCACAGGACAGATACAAGTGAGATTAAAATTTAGTACAAGAAGTAAATGAGGACAAACATAAGCTCTTGTTGATCCTGAGGGAAGGAAATGAGGGAGGGGAATAGGCAGCGTTCTCCCATTTCAGAAGGGATAGTTGTGAAGGACTTCTATTTACATATGAATTTGAAGGGTGATTTTATAAGACTGATGCTTTGGGACATCTGGGTCAAATTAACCTTTTATAACTTTCTCTTTTCTTTAACTACAGTTTTATATTTGATGAAATATATTGTTCCAAAAAGACAAATTTGGTGACGTTCAATCTGAACTGATCATTTGTATGCTGAATTGCTTTAATATAAAATTGTTTTTAAGGACACATTGACAATTAGACTTTAAAAGTGTTAGGCAAATAACCTGGCCCCTGCTGTCCTCTCTGAACTAACCCAGTAACTTTCTCCTCACTGGTTTCCTAAATTGTAAAGGCATAAAATAAATATTTGTGAAATGAATAAATAAGCAGAGAGGGGTTACATTAATTACTAAAAAGAATAATTATAAATTTAAAGATTTATGTATAGAAAGCAATATATGTGAGGGGAAACACAAATTGGATGCTTATATAATATAAACCATCTTTCCAATAATGTTTATACCATTAATTACTGCAAAATTTCTTTAAAAAAGTATTCAAGAGTAAATGATAGGCCATGTATATTTGTCACAAATTCTGAATTGGAGAAGTTTGGATTATATTTTAATATCTGTGTCTGTGGTAGATAGAATTGTTGAAAGATGCTGGATTCTCTAGATTCTTGGCTATGCTGCTTAAAAGAATTAAGAACATGCCAATTTAATTAGGCCAGTAAGAAAGAGTTTAATTAGAAAAGAGAAAGTACATACCTGGCATGTAGATGCGGACTATCTCCAGGCAAAGGGGCGTCCCTGGGGTCAGGGGTTGTCTTTATTAAAGCCATTTTTCACTCCTCCCCTTCATAATATTTGGGAGGGGCCCCAGCTGTTTTCTGTTCTGAGTGGTTGTCTTAAGATCCCCACCTGTTGGCTCTCAGGGGCCCACTCAGGAGGATTTTATTTGGAGTTATCTGGGACCGGTGGGGAGGCCTGTTTGGAGTTATCTGGAGCTTCCTCTTGACTCTCGAGGTCTCAAGGTCTCAGCCTTCCCTCAGGGGGTTTCCAGGCACGGTCTCGTGGCCATGGTCTCTGCTGTGTCCCAGTGTGACTTGTCTTCCCTCTTTCAGCATACTAACCTGCTTCAGAATGACCTCCTGCAAATGTCTGTGCCCTAATTGTTGAAATCTACAGATATGTTATTACAAGGTGTAGAGGTTTGAAGCTGTCTGTACTCCAGAAAAATGTGTTGTTAAATGTAATGTATTATCGTGGGTGCAAACACATTGTAACTAAGACCTTTTAATGAGCCTACTTCCGTTAAGGTGTGACCCATCTCAATCACTGTTGGGTTCGGAGCTGGGCCCCTCAGTCAGACTGGGAGAGTCAGGCTGTTGGCAAAGAAGAAGGCACATGGAGCTGCAGGGAATTTATGCATATTGAGCCCAAAAGTATATGCAGATATATACATCTTTACATACAGATAGAAACTTACCATGAATAAGATAAAAGTTAACCCTATTTCTCCTGGTCTCATTTCCATCTTCTTCACAGGTGATTTACCTATCTGCCTACTTTTCGAGTTAGTAAATCCTGAGTGAAACCTGGATTTCTTCACAGACATAATAAAACCCCTTAGCTTGAGTTAAATATATCTCTACTGTTTATTTAGCACCAGGTAGGATGCTACTCTCAACCAAGAGATTGTTATATTCTTTAGGGTGGGTTAAACTGTCACAAATAGGCCCCCCAAAGTGGAAAGACAAGGTACTCAAGTAAAAGTTTAAGAGTTGTCCCTAGTCAGAAGATTCTTTTCTCTGTAATGATTCAAGGAACTAGGCTTCTTCCAGTTTGTTGCTCCACTATTCCCCTAGAGTCTTTACTGCCAACTGAATCCAGTCTGTATTTAGCAAAGAGAATGGAGAAGGAATATTGGTTTCTTAAAAGCCAGCTTATGTTGCTTTTCACTCCACATTCCATTGGCAAGAACTGATCAGATAGCCACAATTAACTGTAAGAAAGGTTGAGATACGTAGTCTAGCTTGGAACCTAGCAGCAGTGAAAGCAGTTGAGGCAATTAGCTAGCAGCCTTTGCCAACAGATGTTCAGTAACATACTCAATATCAGGCAGCTGATAGTGGTAGACATGGAGATTGAAATACACGTCTCTGACTTGGAAAGCCAAGACCTTCACCATTTCTCTCTACTCTGGTTTTGTTTAAACAGGTGGCTCTCATTTGTTTAATTAGTTGATTCAAAAATTCCACTAAACCTGTTAGCCAGGCATCTCATATGTTGTACCCTTGTTGAGTTACCTTTAATTTAGATAATATCAGAGAAGAGAACCTCAGTACTCAGTGTACTAGGAGAGGGTGATTGACTAATACAAGAACAGCTGAGCCCTCAATTAGGCTACTCAGTGCAAAGCTTAGAAATATGACCACCTGCTAGATCATTTAATTACCAATTGTAGACCAAAATTGAAGCCCTGTAGCTTCTTTCTTATGTGCACTTCTGATGGTTTAATAACTAGTTTAAGTCACTTGTTTTCTCTCTATTACTATAAATAATTAGGTGTTAGTGGGTAAACAACTTTGTTTTGAGCAAGGGTTCTTAACCAGTGGTATGAGAAAGATTTCAGGGGGTCCGTGAGCATGAATGGAAAAAAATTAATTTATTATCTTTATTTTCTCTGACATCCCATGTTGGGTGCTCCTACATTCTGAGAAGGGGTTTGTGGTTTTCACTTGACTGGCAAAGGGGTCCGTGGAACAAAAAAAGGTTAACGCCTGATTTAGAGTTAATTGGCATAAAATAGGAAAAGGCTAGAAATATATCCTAGCATTCGTCATTTTGTCCTGTTATTTTTCAGGATCCTTTGGTGATGTATTGGTGAGATAGCCAGGAACAGTCTGGCATTAAATTTTTATGCATGGGGGTTGGGTTGAAGGTAGTGAAAGTAGATTTGGCAATGTGGATGGACTGAAGAGGGGAGTTTGCATACATGGGCATCGTTTTGGGGAGGGGGCTGGAGTAAATTCCACAATCTATAATTATAGTTCAGGCAAATAATTGACAAACAGCTTCTAAGACAAAGACATAGAGTAGGAAGAATTGAATTATGTGTAATCTAGATAGACAGACTGCAGCTGGACCTATCCATATAAGAGAATAGAGTATAGGGACTTGGCTGATTTGTGTGGCTATATGGTGGAATGAAGAGAAATCCTTGCCTCTCCCTACAGAACCAGGTAGAAATTGTCCTATAAGCTGAGTCAGCATCATCTCCATTATTTTTGGGAGCCCAAAAAGTATATGCAGATATATACATCTTTACATACAGATAGAAACTTACCATGAATAAGATAAAAGTTAACCCTATTTCTCCTGGTCTCGTTTCCATCTTCTTCACAGGTGATTTACCTATCTGCCTACTTTTCGAGTAAGTAAATCCTGAGTGAAACCTGGATTTCTTCACAGACATAATAAAACCCCTTAGCTTGAGTTAAATATATCTCTACTGTTTATTTAGCACCAAGTAGGATGAAGCATAGATTGATAGAGGAATAATGCACAGTTAAAATGTTAGAAAGAAAGCTGTTCCTAAAAAATAATAAATGCTCATCTGATTGTGGAGGAGAAAAGAATTTATTTACAATTTTGCAAGAATAGTTTGTGCAACCAAAATATGATGGCTGGCTAGCATGCCAAATGGCAGAATGTAACAAAATTTATTTGCTAAGCCTAGCACGCAGAGCCCTTCCCTGTTTCTCCATTGACTGGGTTCTCCAGAGGTTACAGCCTATCCCAGAGGTCTAACTAACCCATGTGAATCCCATTCCCCACATTCGTAAGATCCTGGCCTTTATTTATTTTTACCTATATAAGGAATTGGCACCAATCTTAGGCTTAGGTTAGAGGCTTTTTCATTTCTCTCCCATCCCCCTCTAACCACAGAGCCAGTTTGAGCTAATTTTGAACTGGCTGAGACAATAGACCAGAAGGTCTTTCAGGGAGTTTCCATGTTCTCGATTCTATGTCACCTTTACATGGAAACTAAACTTAACCCTTTCCTAACAATAATGAATGACTTGATACTCACATTTTTGTTGGTGGAAATAATTACTAGCTGAGAGTAGGAGGTATGGGATGTGGGAAACTTCACTAACATAATATTAGAGTAGTTTCTATGCAATAATTATTGATTTAGTGTGCTTGGCTACTGAAAGAGTTTGTTGAGAACTTGTGTGTCACATAATGGAATGATCAGTTTTTCTTCCTGATGCATTAAAAAAAAAATTTTTTTATCCCTTAAGAAAGAGCCCCTGATGCTAGAAGTGATGGTTAAGTTCATGTGTCAACTTGGCTACCTTATTGTGTCCAGTTGCTTGATCAAGCAAGTGGTGGCCTGATTGTTATTGTGAGGATATTTAATGGATTTAAACAATCAGTAAGTTGATTGCATCTATAGCTGATTGACCAAGGAGATGGCCTTCAACAATGAGAGAAGTCTCATCCTATCAGTTGAAGGTCTTAAAAGAAATGTTGATTTTTAGCTGTCAGAAGGGAGAATTTCTATATCTACTTCAGCCAGTCATCTTCTCCTGAGGAATACATCAAATACCCTCATCAAAGTTCCTATTTTTTGGCCTACCTTTTGGAATTGGGACTTGCCCATCCCCACAGTCATGTGGGCCAATTCTTACTAAAAAACATATTTACATTGTATATATATATATTCCCTGTTGGTTATGTTTCCCTGGATATCCATAACTAATACAGTAGGTAACCTAGATGAATCATAAAATATTTCCATTTGGCCTGATGAATGTACCTCAGCACAGGATGCATCCTTGAGGAAGTTACTTCCCCCATTATTGGAAATAACCATTATCAAAATCTGGGATTGTTTCAGGAAACCTAACCCAGGATCAGGTAAGGGACATTTTGAAATAATACCCAGGTGTCATATTTCAAAAGGAAATTTTAGCAGTTCTTACTATACAGAAAAGTATCAGGTCAGAAAAACACTGCTCTTGGACACTCCAGACCAGATGAAACCAAACAAAGTCAGTGATTGTGACAGAATGTGTAAATACCCTCAAGCGGGCTCACTAGTGAGTTGAGAGCTTGAGGGATGTTCTAATTAATTTCTTAATTGCTTCCTAGAACACTAGAGAAAACATGTCTTCACAACATGAAAAACTATGCAATCTGGAAATGAATTTAAATATTTTTGCATTAGTTTCAGGCTTTAGCTTTTCCAAATGAATTTCTCTAAGCATGGACTAGGATTATTCTCTGTACCCTACAACTTCTTTTAGTTATTAAAACTGATTAAGGATGGAGAAAAAGCAGAAGCAGATGACAGGCTAAGAAAGGGTAAAAAACAGTCCCTAGAGGGACACATGGGAATGATGCTGGCCAAGGTCCAAACCCCTCTCTAACTTCTGGTGACTTCTTGTGTTCTTTCGCCTGTGGCAGCATAACTTCGATCCATGCCTCTCTCATCAAATGACCACCTTCCCTGTGTGTCTGTGTGTCCCCTTTCTACTTTGATAAGGACTTGTCATTAAATCTAGGACCCTCCCTAATTTAGGATGACCTCATATTGAGATTACTAATTTAATTATACCTCCAATGACACTTCGTTCCAAATGTCACATTTACAGGTTCAGGGGGTAGGAAATGGAAGTATTTCTTCTGTGGATCACCATTCAACCTGTTACAAGCACCTGGAATATTCCCTATAACAGAGACAAAAATGATTTGGAATTTTCCCTAATATGTTCTGAGTTGAAAGATAATATATAGAGGAATGCCAAGCCAGGAGAAATGTCTTCTCATTTTATGAAAAGATACAGGATAGAACTGAGTGAACACAAACAACTTTGGGAGAGCTCTAGGATTAATGAATTTTCTGAAATCCAGGAATTGGAGGAGCACCTTGAATATTTGCAGTTTAATAGCAGAATCTCTATACTCTATAGCCTAGATGTATCCCCTATTAAAAGTAGTGCAGGTGAAAGAATCAGGCAAAGTGACATTAAAGGGCATGGGCACATCATGCCCTAAATTTAAGTTGCCTTGGACTCTTTAGTTGGGAACCAGTAGCCAGTGCTGTACTCAAGGAGTGATTTTTAGCAGATATCTACAGCTAGTGAGGACCAAGAAAAATGTACTTTAAGCAATATTATTTATTAATCTTATTAATTTTATTAATTTGAATGATACCTAAGTTATTGCTGGGGCTTCTGACACTTATCACCTGTTACACAAAAGCAGTTTAGAAACATGGGTTAACATAAAGTAGTAATATAATTTTATTTAAAAGAACATATTAATCACCAGTTGGTGATGCAACTAGAAAAAGACCTTGAATCTAAGGGGGAAATGGTAAAGACAAATGAGTTTATCTGGCTAAGAGACTTCAAAATGAGTTGGGAGGTCATCAGAAGGGTTGCGCTTGTGCATGTCTCAGCAGGATACCAGAGACAACCAAAATAGATACAACCCCAGGTTCTGGTGCTCCTGAGGGCTACAGAGACACACAGGTTCTTCAGTCATGGCAGATGGCTCTGGCGTTCAGTGCCTTGTCAGTGGGGCTTACTTTGGAATTTGTGCTCCTGAGTGTGATGGAGCTGGACTCCGGTGTGACCTTTCTACACATGCCTCTTCTATCATTTTTACTGAACCTGTGGTTGGTGTGCTGGGGTTGGTGTATACTCAGGAGACTTGGATCTCTGGACTGGCCATGTGTCAGCTGGGCCCTGAGCCTCAGCAGAGTTGCAGCTCCTACTTTCCAGTTCATTGGACTTACCCAGGTCAGCTAACAGGGAGGTGAAAATGGTCAACCACCACACCATGGAACAAAGAGTGCTTACAACTGCAAGCAGGAGAATTACATGCATCAACCATGTGAGATCTAAGCCCCCTCTCGATATAGAGGTAGAGTGGCCATCACCATCCCAGGATCCACAGGATGTAGGAATAAAATATGGATTAGAGCGGATTTACTGGTATTCTGCTATAGAACTATTGTGACTCTAGCAATGGAAGAAATTGTATTATTCATTTGGAGACAGTGGCCATGGTAGAGTTGCTGAGGGCAGGGAGAGGGAAGAAGAGATGTGGGGGCATTTTATGGACTTGGAGTTGCCCTAAGTGTATTCACCAAATGCAATGAATGTGCCACAATGATGAAAGAGGTGGTTAATGTGGGAGGAGTGGGGTGGGGTGGGGTGTGGGGTATATGGGAACCTCATATTTTTTAATGTAACTTTTTTTTGTGATCTATGAGTCTTTAAAAAAAAAGACAATTAAAAAAATCCCAAAACTTGTTATTTAAAAAAAAGATACCAAAAAAGCACCAGAAAACCAGAAATGGTTTTAGATCCCTTGTGAAAATTAGGTATAAGTTGTCCCTAATAGGTGATAATTATGCCAAACTTCTATGAAATATAGTATCTAAGCATTTGTTAAGTAATGACTACAAAAAGTAGATACCATCACCAATTGGCCTTAGACTACTAATTACAGATTAGAAACATTTTGGGACATAGTGGCTACTACAGGAGATTTGAAGATTATAACTTAATTGCTAAGTGATTCACTGACTTGCTTTACAATTATGAAAAGAAGGCTCAATTGCACCTAAGAAGATATTGAATTCAAGGCCAAAAGATATTGAAGTGAATAATGGAAGATGATGCTGACAGGCATTCAAATTACTTGAAGACTGTCTATAGTGAATGCTTCTGCTTTTAGCTTCCATGGATTTGATTAAACTCCTCATTATACAGATGACAGTTTTGAGAAGGTAGAGAAATTGGCCTCTATCAAGATAAGGCTGAGAAATGAATCCAATAGATTCCAACAGATTATGATTAGTCTGAGCATGAGACTCCATTCTTTACTCAAAGATTCAAATTCTCTAAAGAGAGCCATTACAGGTAAGATTTGGGAATTTATGAGATAAAGTGCCTTTTTTTTGTCCTTCAGCTATTTTTATTTTTTATTTTTTCTAATTAGAGAAATTGTAGGTTTACTGAAAAATCCTACATAAAATAGAGTTCCTGTATACCACCCTATTATCAATACTTTGCATGAGTGTGGTACATTTGTTATCATTCCTTTTTTAAAAATTTTTAATTAAATTGTCTTTTTTAAAAGATACATAAATCACAAAAGATGTTACATTAAAAAATATAAGAGGTTCTCACATACCCCAGCCCCCACCCCCCTACTCCTCCTGCATCAACAACCTCTTTCATCAGTGTGGCACATTAATTGCATTTGGTGAATACATTTTGGAGCAGTGCTGCATTGCATGGATTATAGTTGAAATCGTAGTTTACACTCTCCCCCAGTACATTCAGTGGGCTATGGCAGGATGTATAATGTCCAGCATCTGTCCCTGCAATATCATTTAGGACAACTGCAAGTCCCCAAAATGCCCCTATATCTTATCTCTACTTCCCTCTCCCTGCCCTTAGCAACTACCATGGCCCGTTTCTCCAGATCAAGGCTACAGTTTCTTCCATTACTAGTCACAATGGTTCTATAGTAGAATACCAGTAAGTTCACTCTAATCCATATTTTATTTCTGTTATAATTCTTGAAAGAACACTTTTATAATTGTATTCTTAACTATACTCTCTTGTTTAAAATAGGGTTCACTGTTTGTGTTGTTTTTATAGTCATGTCTTTTAAAAATTTTCATTCTAGCAACAGACACATAACCTAAAATTTCCCTTTTAACCATATTCACATATATAATTCAGTACTGTTAATTATATTCCAAATGTTGTGCTATCATCACCACCATTCATTATCAAAATTTACAATCAACCCAAATAGAAACTACAATTTACACAATTAGCTCTGAGGAATGAACTTAAAATAATTCACTTATATACAATTTGTGTCAAGCCAGATGCTAAGTTTCAATGATGAATGGCCCAACTCAACTTTAATTTTAATAGTCACTCCAGGAGAATCTTAGAAAACAACAGTGATCTATCCTTTTGTTTATCTTCTTGCTTGGAAAGGGGTAACAGGTCATGTGATATACAAAGGGAGTAAAAGGTCTTCTGATGAAGAAATCGGGGCAGGAACAGTCCCCCAATAGTTGTAAGTTAAATGGGGAGTGGAAAGAGAGACCATTCATTTCAGAACCAGTGCTATGAGTGGATGCTGCTTCAGCATGAAGCTTTAACTGAGTGAAGACCACCAGTCACCAATGACTATATAGTGCCTTCTCATCTTCTTCTTCCATTTCTGATTGACCCATCATTGTGGACTGTATGCTATCCAATGTTCTAGACACAAGCCCCCTGGACTTGGTTAATTTTGGTGAGACTAATTTTGGTGAAAACCTTAACTTCCCGACTAAGTTGGGATTGGATAGAAGCAGGTAGGGTTAAGTACTCTATGAATTAGGGCAGCAGTACATGAAGTTTCTGGTACATCCTAATTATCACAAGCATGTGAGCAATCCAATTACAAACTATCATTTTCAGGGTCTATTTTATAGAGTCATTTCTACTATCAATTTTCTTTGCTTAGGTCATCTAGAAAATAGGGTCTAAAGTAAGAATAAATGTGCTGATAGTTATTTAGAAAGAGCAAGCCTGGAGTACTGAGGGTGAGGAAAAAGGAAAGTGAAGACAATAAAGGGAAGATGTAATATGTCATTTGCTGCTTCATAAGCTCAGAGAGAGACAGGGGCCACTCATCCTGCACTTTTACTTGTCAGTCAGAACTTCTTCAGAAAGATTCAATGAGAAACTGCCACTGAAAGAAGTCATTAAGAGAGTAAGTCCCCTTTCATTCTCTTTCGATCAACGTTTACCCTCTTTCTTCTTCCAGAGAGCTAAGTCTTTGCACTCCTGGGTTAATTCAGAAAACCATATCCATGGCGTGATGTTTTATCTAGGTCCAGTTGGGTCAGTGCAAGAGAGAGGAAGGAGACAATTGAGGGAATTTGAGAGAGGAAATTGGGTTTATGTCCCAATACCAGGCTATGAACAAATCAAGTTATCTGAATGCCCCTTGGGTCTCAGGGACATTTGACAACTTTGCAGATACTTGTCCTGGGCTTATTTGAGACTGGCCTAGAGCACTATTAGTTGGAATGACTTTTGCTTAGAAAGGATCAATTTCTTCTCAGAGTATAAAGATTTGATGCTATTCCATTGACTGAAGCAGAAGTTCATGCATGCAACAGAGGACAAGAACTACACTTAGAGTTCTTGTTTCAATATTCAATTCCTTAATACCAGTGGAGCAGGAAAGCAGTGTAATGGAGTGATTAAGGGCAAGAGATCTGAAATAGGGTATATTCAGATCATTGGCACTGTTTTCTTTACCCTTGTGTGCTAGTATATTCATAGGTGTAATGAAGAAATTGTGCCAAGACAACTGGGTTTTTGCGAAAGGTTAGCACAGTGTCTAGCTCATATAAATATTAGACTTCTTTTTAAGAAAGCCTAATCCCATCTGAAAGAGAACCTTGTTTACTTCCAATCTTAATTCTTCTTCAAAACTGACATTTAAAAATATCCCCAAACATAGTTGTCCTATCAGGAGGCAAGCGATATTTTACTGTATTTAGTGTTGCATCTGTCAATTCTTAAAATCTCCTTTGCACTTAGCAGCTTTTGTTTTCTTTGAAAGACTCTCTTCCCTCTAATGTGTTTTTGTAAAATTCGGCCTGCCCGCTCTTTACTTGTTAACCACAGCAGCGATTCCTCTCTTTTGGCTCCATACTTTCTGTCACAGTGGGGAAAAGAGAAAGCTTTTATTTCTGCTGTCTTTGTCAAGGATGAGACACTTCTTTGGAGCCTGAAAACAGAAAACAGGCCTCCCATGGAGGAGCATCAGTCCACTTTCAGGGCACCACCGTGACTACTCCCAGGGCAGCAGTGGCTCGGAGGTGTTACTATTTGCAATAAGCTTGCGTTTGTTGGGGTACTCTAAGAAGAGGAAGTAAGACCAAAATTTTTAATCAATTAAAATTCTAATAGTCTATTTAGCAAGAGTTTAAAATAAAATGTCCAAGCACCAAGGCAGGGAGCCTGAGTGAATGAAACCAGTAAGAAACATTTCTCTTTCCTTTACTTGTAAGAAAAATAACAGCATGCTCAAGATCCTGGATGACAATTGATACTGAGTCAAAGAAGTGGAACACCCACTACAGGACTGACTGGTGTGACATCTATAGTGAGAACAGGTGTTTTCCTGGGGCAAAAGGAGCTAGGGTTGCTAGAGGTTCATATTTAAAATAAAAACAAAACAAACCTGTATTTTTATGTTAAATATAGTTTAACTGCAACAGTTAGTGACAAATTTAAAAAAAAACCACACACAATAACTGCCGGGTTCCACAACTTGGTAGACCGAGCAAAGTCATCTATGGTTCTTTTCTAATCAGTAGTTAATATGTTAATTACTTCTATGACATGAGTCTCAATTTCTTGAGAAAACCTTCACTAAAGGTATGCTTGTTTACTTAAAGTTAATTTGACTTGGTTTACCTTATAATTTAAACAGTTCTATTGGTATAAAATAATCTGTACATATATAAAAAGTATAATTAGACAGGTTGTGATGTATCTTTATATCAGGAAAACACCACAATCAAGACAGTGAGCATAACAATTACTCCCCAAAATTTCCTTGTGCACCTTTGTGATTTCTCTCTCCTGTGTCTCCTCCCTCCCACCATTCCATCCCCAGGCAAACTTTGACCCTTATAATAATATACCTTTATCTTTTTAGTATCTATAGTAGTTGTAGTGATGTCACAGCTCTAATTACTGATATTGGTAAATTGTGTCCTCTCTCTGTTTCCCGATCAGTCTGATTAGAAGCATACGAACTTTACTAATCTTTTCAAACAATCAGCTTTGAATTTCATTGGTTTTCTCTAGTTTTTCTGTTTTTTTATTTCTTTGATTTCTGCTTTGTATTGGTTCTTTTTTTCTGCTGACTTTGGGCTTAACTTCTAGTGTTTTAAAGTTGGAAACTGAGGTAACTGACTTGACGCTTCTTTTCTAATATAGATGGTTAGTGCTAGAAATTTCCTTGTAAGTGCTACTTTAGTAACATCCCATAAATTTTGATATGTTATGTTTTCATTTTTCTTTAGTTCAAAGTACTTTCTAATTTCTTTTTGACCCATGGGTTATTTAGGAAAGTGTTATTTAGTTTTCAAATATTTTGGGGTTTCCAGATGACTTTCTGTTAGTGATTTCATATTTAATTCTATTATAGTCAATGATCATATTTTGGGATATTTGAATTCTTGTAAATTTTTAAGACTTCTTTTATGGCCCAGAATATTGTCTTCATTAGTAAATGTTCTGAATGTGTATACTGCTGTTTTGGGTAGTGTATTCTATAAATATTTGTGAAGTTAAGTTGGTTGATAACGCTGTTCAAATTATCTATATTCTTACAGATCTTTTGTCAACTTGTTCGTTCATATATAGAGATAGAGTATAAAATCTCCAAATTTAATTCTGGATTCATTTATTTCTACTTGCAATTCTAGTTTTTGATTTATCTCAAATCTCTGTTATTAGGTGCATCAACATTCAGTATTAGGTTCTTTTGATGAGTTGATCCCGTAATTATTATAGAATGACTTTCTGTATCCCTGGTAAAAGTTATAGCTCAGCTGCTTGACTAAATTAACATTAAGACTTAAGGTTTACTTGGATTATTGCTATCACATTATTTATTTTTTGTCCTTATATCATTGAACTATACGTGGCTTTATATTTAAAATGTATTTCTTATAGTTGGGTTTTGATCTTTTATTCAATCTTACAATGTCTGCTCCTTATTTTGCGGGATTTTCTTCTATTTTGTTTATTCATTTTATAGAGATGTGATTTTTAAAAAAATAACATGGTTACATTCCTCCTTTATGATAGTTCATTCCTTAGTCTTGAGGGATTTGGAATGATGTCTACTCTGACTGCTTCAGGCTGAGAAGGGATGTAGATATTATGGGGCACATAGAAGGAATTGTTTTGCTTGTGGTTGTAGATACTCCTTATTTTTTGGGATGGGACTTATCCATCATCATCATTTTGTTGGTTGTCCAGAGCAAGCCCATGGAACTGGAAAATAGGAGTTGGCCACAACTCTGCTGGGATTCAAGGCTCAACCGGTATATGCATACTCCAAAGATTTTAAGTCTCTGAGAGATATATTTTATGAGTATGAAATTTATAGGTTCAAATAAAAGTAGAGGAAGAATCATGAGTAAGGTAATTATAAATGAATATAACCATGATATACTGGGAAAATATATTATCATTATTTCCAAGTAGGGCCTGCCGAGGAGGTATTGATTTCTTGAAGCTGTGTGCCTTGACTATTGTGTCCGGACATCCCTAGAACCCTCAGAAGCACTTTTGACTGAGGTTTGTTTACTGCGGCAGTTTGTGAAACTGCTAGAGACCAGTGTAAATGTAGTCTCTGAAATGACCTATTAACTTATTTTGAAATCTCTTAGCCATGTAACCTCTTTTTAATTTAATGTTTCCGCATTTTGGTCAAAGTCTTTTTCCAAATGCATCACTGGTTAACATATGTTAATAAACTCTCTCTGCCAGGAGATTCATCCCCAGGAGTCATGTCCCAAATCACTGAGGAGGTAATGAATTTATTTGCAGAGTGGCTTATAGAGAAGTCACATTTGAGTAACAAGAAGTTTTCAGGGATTTTCTTCAGTTTTTAAGTGAAAGTCCTATAGCATTATGCTTTACACTTAAGTCTGTGATCCATTTTATTTAGATACTTAGGTTGAGATTCTCTCTCTCTCTCTTTTTTTTTTTTGCCTATGAGGATCTAATTGCTCCAGCTCCATTTATTGAAAAGGTTACCTTTCCTCCACTGAATTTCTGAATTACTTTGTCAAAATAACTTGGGCATATTTTCTTGGGTCTATTTCTGGATTCTATCCTTTGTTCCATTAATCTATGGCTATCTCTCTACTGGTGCCACAAAGTCTTGATTACTGTAGCTACATATTGAGTCTGAATATCAGATAGAGGGATTCCTCTCACTTTATTTTTGCTATTTAAAATTAATTTTGCTAGTAAAGTTTCTTTGCCTTTATGTTTAAATTTAGATTAATATTGTCTATATCTACAAAAATTTTGCTCAACTTTTTTTTTAAATAGGAATTGTGTTTTATTTGTTAATTTTTTTCCTGTTTGCTTGTTTTCTTTTTTTTTTTTTTTGGTTTTGTTTCTAGGAGGCACTGGAGCCAAACCCAGGACCTCCCATGTGGGAAGCAGGTGCTCAACAGCTTGAGCCATCCTGTCCCTATCTGCTAATATTTTGTTTAGGATTTTTGCATCTAAATTCATTCAGACTATTAGTCTGTAGTTTTCTTTTTTATTACTGTCTTTGTCTGGTTTTGGTATCAAGGTAGTACTAGCTTCATAAAATAAATTGGAAAGCATTACTTCCTCATTTTCTGGAAGAGATTGTATAGAATTCATGATAATTCTTCTTTAAGTACTTGGTAATATTCACTAGTATAGAATCTCGACCTAGAGATTTCTTTTGTGGAAGTTTTGAAACTATGGGTTCAATTTTCTTAGTAGTTATAGGGATATTCAAATTATCAACTTCATATTGGATGTGTTGTAGTAGTGCTTTTTGTATAATTGGTCCATTTCATATAAGTTGTCAAATTTACTTTTATAGAGATGTTTGTAATATACTTTCAAGATCTGGAGGATATGTTTCTTTTGTGATATTAATAATGCAAGTTTTTCCTTTTTTTTTTTCATTCTTGCTAGATGTTTATGTCCATTTTATTGATCTTCTCAAAGAACCAGGTTTTCGTTTCACTGATTTTTCTCTATTGTTTTTCTGTTTTCCATTTGATTGATCTTTTGTTCTTATTATTTCTTCCCTCTTCCTAGTTTGGGATATTTTTCTACTCTTTTTCTATTTTCATCAGGTGGTAGCATAGTTTACATTATGGTTTACACTTTGCACTACATAATTTTACAGGTTTTGACAAAATGTATAATGGCCTGTATCCGTCATCGCAATGATATGCAGAACAATTCTAATGTCCCCATGTTCCACCTATTCTTCTCTTCCCTTACCTTCAGAACCTCTGGTAACCACTGTCTTTATCAATGTTACAAGTTTTTCCATTAGTAGAATAATACTAAGGCTACTTTAGTCCATAGTTGCATTTCTGCCTTATGTTTGTTCATTCCTCAATCTTGAGGATTTGGGGATAGTGATGCTTACTCTGCTTCTGATTGAGAGGGGCTTAGATCCCATGGGGCAGATGGGTGGAACTGTCTTCCTTGCAGGTGTGGATATTCACTATTTTGGGAAATGAGTGTTGTCTATTATCATCCTTTTGTTAGTTGTCCAGTGTATCTTGACAAAGTCTTTAGAAGAACAAAATTATTTAATTTTTATCTATTTTTTTTCTTTCATTGCTCATACTTTGGATGCAAAGTTTAAGACACTACCACCTACCACAAAATTTTGAAGATGCTTTCCTACATTTTCTTCTAGGAGTTTCATGGTTGTAGCTTTTGTATTTATGTCTTTGATCCATTTTGAGTTAATTTTTGTATAAGTTGTGAGAGAGGGGTTCTCCTTTCTTTTGGGTATGAATATCCAGTTCTAGCACCATTTGTTGAATAGACTGTTCTGGCCCAGCTGGGTAGGCTTCATAGCCTTGTCAAAAATCACTTGACCATAGATGTGAAGGTCTATTTCTGAGTTCTTGATTTGGTTCCATTGGTCAATCTGTCTATCTTTATGCTGTATTCACACTTTTTTTTTTTTTTTTTAATCACTGTAGTTAAATAATATGATTTAAAGTCAGGAAGTAAGAGTCTTCCAACTTTGTTCTCCTTTTAAAGATGTTTCTGGCTCTTTGGGGCCCCTTTCTTTTCCAAATAAATTTGATAATTGACTTTTCCATTCCTGCAAAATAGGCTTTTGGGACTTTTTTGTTAGAATTGCATTGAAATTGTAAATCAGTTTGGTTAGAATTGTCAGCTTAATGATATTTAGTCTTCCAGTCTATGAACATGGAATGTCCTTCCATTTCTTGAAGTCTTCTTTCGTTTCTTTTAGCAATATTTTGTAGTTTTCTGAATACAAGTCCTTTTGTCCTTGATTAAGTTTATTTCTAAATATTTGGTTATATTGTATAAATGAAATTTTTTTCCAGATTTCCTTCTCAGACTGCACATCAGTATTGTATAGAAAAACTACTGATTTTTCCATATTAATATTGGATCCTACCACTTGGCTGAAGTCATCTATTAGTTCTACTAGCTTTATGGAGGATTTTCAGGATTTTCTAGATATACAATCATGTCATCAGTGAATAGTACACATTTTACTTCTCCTTTTCCTATTTGTATGCCTTTTGCTTATTTATCTAGCCGGAACTTCTAGCACTTATTGAACAACAGTGGTGACAGTTGGCATCCTTGTCTTATTCCTGATCTCAGTGGGAAAGCATTCAGTCTTTCACCTTTGAGAACCATGCTAGCTCTGGGTTTTTCTTATATACACTTTACCATGTTGAGAAATCTTCCTTCTAATCCTATCTTTTGGAGTGTTATCAAGAAAGGATTGTGTATTTTGTTAAATGCCTTTTTGGCATCAATCAAGAGTATCATGTGATTTTTCTTCAGTTTATTAATGTGATTTATTAGACTATTTGATTTTCTTGTGTTGAGGAACACTTGTATACCTGGGATAAAACCCACTCAATCATGATGTATAATTCTCTTATTGTGCATTTAGTTTGCAAGTATTTTTTTTGAGGGTTTTTGCATCTATAGTCATTAGAGATATTGGTTTGTAATTTTTTTTTCTCATAGTATCTTTATCTGGTTTTAATTAGGGTGTTCTTAGCTTTGTAAAATGAGTTTGGTAGCATTCCTTCAATTTTTTGGAAGAGTTTGAGAAAGACTGGTATTAGATAATATTTAAATGATTGGTAGAATTTACCTGTGGAGTCATCTGGTCACAGGCTTTTCCTCTTTGGGAGGATTTTGATGACTATTTCAATCTTTTTACTTGTGATTGTTTTTTTGAGATTTTCTATTTCTTCTGGGTCAGTGTACATTGTTCATATCTTTCTAGGAATTTATTCATTTATTCTACATTCTCTGTATAGTTGTTCATAGACTCTTTTTATCTCTCTAACTTCTGTGGGTCAGTGTTAATATTTGTACCTTCTGTCTTTTTTACTTTGTCAGCTTAGGTAAGGGTCTGTTGATTTTGTTTATCTTCTCACAGAGTCAACTTTTGGTTTTGTTGATTCTTGCTAATGTTCTTTTGTTCTCAATTTGGTTTATTTCTGCTCTGACCTTTATTATTACTTTTCTTTGGCTTAGTTTTGGATTAGTTTGCTGTTCTTTTTCTAATTCCTCCAGGTGTCCAGTTAGGTGTTTGATTTTAGCTCCTCTTTTTTTTTAGATTTTTAAAATTTTTAAAAATTTATTTATTTCCCTTTCCCTCTGCCCCAGTTGTCTGTTCTCTGAGTCTATTTGCTGCATGTTCTTCTTATCTGCTTCTGTTGTTGTCAGCAGCACGAAAATGTGTGTTTCTTTTTTTGTTGTGTTATCTTGCTGCATCAACTGTCCATGTGTGCGGTGCCATTCCTGGGCAGGCTGCACTCTCTTTCGCATTGGGCGGCTCTCCTTATGGGGCGCACTCCTTGCGTGTGGGGCTCCCCTACGCGGGGGACACCCCTGCGTGGCATGGCACTCCTTGCGCGCATCAGCACTGCACATGGGCCAGCTCCACACGGGTCAAGGAGGCCCGGGGTTTGAACCGCGGACCTCCCATGTGGTATATGGATGCCCTAAGCACTGGGCCAAGTCTGCTTCCTCTCCTCTTTTAAATTTAAGCATTGAGAGCTATAAATTTTCCTTCTCAGCAACGTCTTTGCTGTGCCCATAAGTTTTGATATGTTGTGTTCCCCTTTTTATTCTTCTTAAGGTATTTACTGGATTCTCTTCTAATTTCATTTGTGATTCACTGATTATTTAAAAGCGAGTTATTACAGTCCATATATTTGTGAATTATCCATTTTACCATCTGTTCTTGACTTCCAGCTTCATTCCATTATGATCAGAGAAAGTGTTTTATATTTCAATCTTTTAAAATTTATTGAGACCTCTTTGTGACCCAACATATGGTATATGCTGAAGAAGGATCCAAGAGCACTTGAAAAGAATCTATGTACTGCTGTTTTGGGATATAAAGCTCTATAAATGTGTTAGGTCTAGTTCATTTATCATATTATTCATGCTCTCTGTTTCCTCATTTATTCTTTGTCAAGATGTTCTGTCTAATGCTGAGAGTGATGTATTGAAGTCTCCAAATATTATTGTAGAGACGTCTGCTTCTCTATTCAGTTTTGCCAGTGTATCAGTCATGTATCTCGGGGCACCCAGGTTAGGTGCATATTTCTTATATTTCTTTTTGGTTAATTGCTCATTTTATTAATATATAATGACTTTCTTCATCCCTCATAACAGTTTTGCATTTAAAATTTATTTTGTCCAATATTAGTATTGCTAATCCAGATAATTTTTTAGTTATATTTGTGTGGAATACCTTTTTCCAACCTTTCACTTTCAACATTGTTATATCTTATATCCTTACTATGGAGGTGAGTCTCTTGTAGATACATATAGATGTTTCTCCATTCTGTCAGTCCGTGTCTTTTTATCATCAATGTTATTATGGTAAGGACATTACTTTCATCGTCCAGTTTATCCTTTGGCTTTCCAATGTCATAGTTTACTATTGTCTATCTTTTTACGCTTTAATTTACTCTTCCAAAAACACTTAATTTCTATACTCTCCAAGTCTCTAGCCCTTGTTTTTTCCTTTCAGGATTCAGCACTATCATTTAGTATCTCTTGTAGATCTAGCCTTTTAGTAACATACTCTCTCAGTTTTTGTTTGTCTGTGAAGATTTTAACCTCATCCTTTTTTGAAGGATTGTTTTGTTGGACATAGAATTCTTGGCTGGCTAGTTTTCTCTCTTAGTACTGTAAATAAATCATTCCACTGTCTTCTTGCATCCATGATTTCTGATAAGAGTTGGCACTTAATCTTATTGATGTTCCCTTTTATGTGATAACTTGCTTTTCTCTTGCTGCTTTCAGAATACTCTCTATCTCTGCTCTTCGTCATACTGAGTAGTACGTTGTCTTGGAGTACATTTGGATTTATTCTTTTTGGGGTATGTTATCCTCCTTGGATTTTTATACTTATGTCTTTCATAAGTTTGTGGAGTTTTCTGTCATTATTCCTCAAATATTCTTTCTGCTGCTTTTCCATTCTCTTCTCCTTCTGGGACACCAGTAACACCCGTTTGTGCATTTTGCATTATCATTCAATTCCCTGAGACCCTGTTCCAATTTTCATTCTTTTCTCTTTCTTTTCTCCTGTCTTTTCAAGTTCAGATTTTCTTTCCTCTGTATTACTAATTCTGTCTTTGATCAATTCAAACCTGCAGTTATATGCCTCTAATGTATATTTAATCTCATCCATTGTGTTTGTCATTCCCTGAAGTTCTTACTTTTCTTTGCAGGCTTTTAAATTGTTCTGTATGCTTTCTCAGTGTCTTCTTAATATCTGTTATCTCTTTAGTCATAATTTTTTTTGCTGATGCCTAGGCATCTGAATATGTTTGTGAATTTACTTAGTCAATTTCTCTCTCTTGCCTAGTGTTTTTTTTTTTTCATGGCTCTTTGATTTTTGATTCAACTTATCCTCAGTCTTTAAAATTTCCCAGTTTAAGATATCAGAATTCAGAAAGGGACTCACAAATGGGTTGCAACTCTTCTCCCAGGGATTTGGGATAAGAGAGACCTAAAAGCAATTTTTGTCCTTGCAGTTTTCTGGTCTGCCAGCAGATGGTGCTCGTTGGCAAACCTTTCCATGGAGGTGTCCCCACCTCTGATTGCTCAGGCTTCTGGTTTGTCCAGAGTCGTGATTCAAATTGGGCTTTGCTGGCCAAATTCACCAAAGAGAAAGCACTTTCCATCCTCTGCCACATCCTCCCTTTTTTCAGGGAGAAAGACGTCTATTCCCTTCTCATTCAGTTGCAGTGACTCATGGACAGGTATCCAGGCTGCTTACCTTGAGGGTGAAGGACTAGTTTTGCTCCTAGCCTCCACAGGAATTTAGTAACTCACAGTTGTCATTTCAAGTTGTCTCTTTGTCCTTGAACTCCTGGGGGTTGCACAATCCTGTCCTGGCCTACTGATACCCAGAGTGGGTCTCCCAGACAGCTTTTGCCTTTTCTTCATTGTTTTTGGGAGATCATTGAGTCCTGCTGGCCTACTCTGATGCCATCTTCCCAGAAGTCCTTAATGTACTTTTTGATATTTTGATTTCCCTTGAAGCTTTTATTTTCACTTATTTATAATGTTTTGGTTGTATCTCTTTATATAGTTTTTAAAATTGGTTTCTCTAGGTATTACCTTACATATCCATAACTTTCTCTACTTACTACATTACATATGTATTACTTATCAGTTTACTGGTGTCATTTTTACTAAATTGAGTGAAGTATAAAACATTACCTCCCTTACTCTTCCTTTTTAATAAATGTATTAAATATTTCCCCTATGTACATTTATAACCATATCAGACTGCATTGTAAGTTTTGCTACAACCATCTTAAATAATTTGGACACTCAAGAGGAAAAGTAAAGCCTATTGTATTTACTCCTATTTGCCTCTTTCTTCCATCCTGATGTTAGATTGTTACTTCTTTTAACATATTTCTGTTTAGAGAACTTCCTTTTGCTATTTTTTAAAAGGTGGATAACTGATAAATAATTCTTTGTTTTCCTTCCTCTGAGAATGTCTTGCTTTCCCCTTCATTCTTGAAGGATATTTTTTGCTAGTTATAGCATTCTGGATTGATAGTTTTGTTTTCTTCTCTTTTCTTTCAGCACTTGAAAACTGTTTTGCCACTCCTTCTGAATTCTATGAGTTTTTTTTTTTAATTTATTTTTTATTGAAGTATATCATTCATACATGAACACACATAAACAATAAGTGTATAGTAAAGATTGCGAACTTACAAAATAAACATACATAATATCAAACAGGGGTCTCATACATCACCCCTCCACCAATTCTTTGCATTGGTGTGAAAAATTTGTTAAAAACTATACAAGAGGGAAGCGGAGTTGGCCCAATGGATAGGGCATCCGCCTACCACATGGGAGGTCCATGATTCAAACCCCCGGCCTCCTTGACCTGTGTGGAGCTGGCCCATGTTCAGTGCTGATGCGCGCAAGGAGTGCCTTGCCATGCAGGGATGTCTGTGGAGTAGGGGAGCCCCATGCACAAGGAATGTGCCCCGTAAGGAGAGCTGCCCAGCACGAAATGAAGTGCAGCCTGCCCAAGAATGGTGCTGCGCACATGGAGAGCTGACACAACAAGATGATGCAACAAAAAGAAACACAGATTAACAAACAGCGAAAGGACACAGATAACAGACAACTGTGGGGGGGGGGGGGGGGAGGAGGGAAAGGGGAGAGAAAAAAAAACTATGCAAGAGCATTGTCAAAATATTACTACCAACTATATTCCTTATCTTACATTTGGTTTATTTCCCCCCCAACCCATACTATTTTTTAAAAATATTTTTTATTACAGATATTATGAACTTCCAAAACAATCATACAGATGTGTAGCTTTCCCATACAACTCCACACCCTGGTAGAACATTTGTTACAGACTATGAGATAATATCATCAGACTATTACAACCAATCATGGTCCATAGCATACATCTGGCACACTTTTTCCATACACCTCCATTATCAACACAGTATAGCTTGGCATTAATGCAAGAATACATAGTATTGCTGTTAACCACAGTCAATAGGTCACAACAATTGTAGTTTTCTCATGTTTCTCTGTGGGTTTGCTATTTTGAGCTTGCTACTTTGAGTTAGCAACCCACGAGGACCGGGCGGGCTTCCATGGCTCGGCGGTGAGCCCCTAGGCCAGCGCGTGGGCCTAGGTTCTCCAGGTGTGGGGGACGCGCGGTAAGAACCACGGAGACAGCCTGTGAGAGTGAGCTAGTCCACTTTATTGCGGAAATACACTTGATTATATAAGGTCGGGTCAAGGGAGGGGTAGGAACGGGGGCGGATTAACTACTGGGCGGTAGTGGATAGGCGGAGCTGTGCAGGCAGCTATGAGGTAGGCGGTGAAGGATAGCAACGGCTGGAAAAGGGAGATAACAAAGGCTAGGAGGAGGGGTGAAGGGAGGCAGCAACATTTCTCCATATTCCCATCACCCTGCAATAGTGGTGTACATCTGTGCCAGCTAACAGGAGGACTCTCTTGCATTTGTACCCTTAACCACAATTCTTCAACTGCCTCTGAGTTCACTGTGTTATTCAGTCCCTAGATTATTCTTTAGCTTTCTTTCTATTGACATCTATTTCCTCAGACTACCTTTTTCAGTCACAATCCCATTTATAGACCAGTTGTTACTCACTATAACGTGTTACTATCAACTCTATCCATCTCCACACTTTTACAGTCAAGTTAATTAAAACTTCTATGTACATTAAGCATCTATAGGTCTTCTCAACCCTCCTCTTGTCTCCTTATAATCTATACTCTAGGTTTTAATTCCATGGTTTATTATTTGTATTCAATTCATATTAATGAGACCATGCAATATTTGTCCTTTTATGTCTGGATTACTTCCTTAGTATAATGTCTTTAAGACTCATCCATGTTATCACATATGTCCCAATTTCATTTCTTCTTATTGCAGCATAGTATTCCATCATACGCATATACCACATTTTGTTTATCCATTCATTGGTGGATGGACACTTGGGTTGTTTCCATCTTTTGACAATTGTGAACAATGACATTATGAACATTGGTGTGCAGATGTCTGTTCGTATCATAGTTTTTAGTTCTTCTGGATATATTCCTAGTAGAGGAATTGCTGGATCATATGACAGTTCTACATTTAACTTCCTGAGGAACCGCCAAAATGTCTTCCACAGAGGCTGCATCGTATTACATTCCCACCAACAGTGAAGGAGTGTTTCTATTTTTCCACATCCTCTCCAGCACTTATTGTTGTCTGTTTTTTTAAATAATGGCCATTCTATGTGGTGTTAGATGATACCTCATTGTTGTTTTAATTTGCGTTTCCCTAATAGCTAGTGATATGGAACATTTTTCCTGTGCTTTTTGGCCATTTGTATTTCCTCTTTGGAGAAATGTCTATTTAAATCTTTTGCCCATTTTTAAATTGGATTGCTTGCTCTTTATTGTTGAATTGTATGATATATGCTGTTATTTGAATTACTCTTCTATTTTGTTTCTCTCTCAGTGCTTTAAAGTTATTTTTTTTCCTTTGTCTTTAGTTTCCAGAAGTTTGATTTTGATGTGGCTTGGTGTGAATTTGGGGGAATTTATTCTGTTTGGGGTTCCCTCAGCTTCTTGAGTCTATAGGCCTGTGACTTTTGCCAAATTTGCAAAGTATTCAGCCATTATTTCTTTGACTACCTTTTCATTCTTGCCTTCTTTCTCTTCTCTTTCCAAAACTGTGCTGACATTAATGTTAGATCTTTTTTTAAAATAATCCCACATGTCTATGAGACTCTGTATGTGAATGTTTGTGTGTTTATATTCATACATTTTCTTTCTCTTCAGATTAGGAAATTTCTATTGTTCTAGCCTCCATTTCACTGATTTTTTTCTCTGTCCTTTCCATTTTGCTGTTAAGCACATCCATTGAGTTTTTTATTTTTGTTATTATATTTTTCAGTGCTAAAATTGTCATTTACTTCTTTTCTATATATTTTATTTCTTTGCTGAGAATTTCCTTTATTATTTGTCTTACTTTTTCTTTTTCTTGCAACTGCTCAATGAAGAATTTTGATGACGGCAGCATTAAAATCTTCATAAGGCTATTCTAAAATACATCATTTTAGTCTTGATATTGATTATTTTTAAGTTGAAATTTTCCTGTTTCTCAGGATAAGTGATTTTTAAATTTGAAATAGATTTTTTTACATATTATATTAATTGGGTCTCTGTATCTCTGTGAAACCTTCTGTTTTAACTGGCTTTTTCTTACCCTGCTCTAGCAGATGCATGGTAAGTGCAGGTGTCGGGGGTAATTCCTTTTTATTGCCAGGTGGGCATATAAGTCCAGATTCCACACTTGGCCTCTGTTGATACCCAAGCAAAGGACTCCTTTTCATCACTACATGGGAGTTGGAATTTTTCTCATGGTTCTCCACTGAAACCGCCTTGCCTGGGAAACCCAGGAGCTTCTCATTACAGCTCCTCTTGTGGTCTCCACAGGCCCTGTATGAGGAGGGAGGGGCTTATTCCTTCTAGCAGGGATGGCAGTCTGTCTTCCAACTTGAACTTCAACTTGCCCAAGTTGAAGCCCCTTATTACATACTGGCTAGCACCTTATTGCATCCTGGCTAGGCTGAATGTCTAGACTCACCACTCACCAAATCATGCAGTCAGTGGCAGCCATAGATTTTCTTCTGTAGTGCTTGGCTGGAGTAAAGCAGTTATTGTCTAATAGTTTTCTGTCTTGCTAGGTTGCCTCTTTCCTGGTCCTTTAGCTAGAGGTAACAGGATTTTCTCTCTGTTTGCATAGGCATTTTTTAAAATTAATTTTTAAAAGATTTATTTTTATTTATTCCTCTCCCATTCCCTCCTCACCCCCCAGCTGTCTGTTCTCTGTGTTCATTCACTGTGTGTTCTTCTGGGTCTGCTTCTATTCTTGTCAGTGTCACTGGGAATCTGTGTCTCTTTTTGTTGAGTCATCTTGCTGCGTCAGCTCTGTGTGTGTGTGTGGCACCACTCCTGGGCAGGCTGAACTTTCTTTTGCACTGGGCAGCTCTCCTTACAGGGCACACTCCTTGCACGTGGGGCTCCCCTGCATGACACGGCACTCCTTGCACGCATCAGCACTGCACGTGGGCCAGCTCATTACACGGGTCAAGGAGGCCCCAGGGTTTGAACTGTGGACCTCCCATGTGGTAGGTGGATGCTCTACCTGTTGAGCCAAGTTTGCTTCCCTGTATAGGCATTTTTAGGATACATATTTCAACACCTTAAGGTCTGTAACATATGAGGCAAAAGAAAACCCAAGGAATTCACCATCATGTCATTCTTTGGGTCCCTAGTTTCCTAGCCATTCTTTCTTCTATTTTCCAGCTTTCAGAGACTTTATATTTGTTTTTATAGCATTCAGAGTTTTTAGTTGTACTTAGCAGGAAGAATAGGGAAAATAATACCATCATCCTAGAAGAAGAAATCCAGTAATTATCTTTTTTTTTTTTTAAGATTTATTTATTGATTTCTCTCCCTCCCCTTCCCCCCCCCCCACCCCAGTTGTCTGTTCTCTGTGTCTATTTGCTGTGTCATCTTTGTCCACTTCTGTTATTGTCAGCGGCATGGAAATCTGTGTTTCTTTTTGCTGTGTCATTTTGTGTCATCTCTCCGTGTGTGCGACGCTGTTCTTAGGAAGGCTGCACTTTCTTTGGCACTGGGCAGCTCTGCTTACGGGGCACACTCCTTGTGCATGGGGCTCCCCTACGCGGGGACACCCCTGTGTGGCACAGCACTCCTTGCGTGCATCAGCACTGTGCTTGGGCCAGCTCCACAAGGGTCAAGGAGGCCCGGGGTTTGAACCACGGACCTCCCATGTGGTAGACGGATGCCCTAACTACAGGCACTCTTCAATATATTGTATAGATTGTGAATTTCACCTTCTTGGGTGCTGGTATTTTTCATATTATTGAAAGTACACTTTAGTTTTTTCTGAAGCATAGTTGAGTTACTGGTAAAACAGTTTAATCCTTTTAAGTCTTTCTTCTAAGATAGGTTAGTGGAACCAGAGCAGTGTTTAGTCTATGGCTACAAATATTCCCCACTACGGAGGCCATTCTTTCTGAGCACCCAGTGCCCTGTGGATTAGAGGATTTCCATTCTGGCTGAGAGGCAATTCTTGTCCTATATTTGTGTTTACTCTCAGTGCTGTTTCCTCTAATCCTTTGGGTTATTCTTTCCCTGGCCTTAGGTAATTTTCTCACAGGCATTTTCTTTGAACTCTGCTGAATACTTGAGATGGGTTGTCTACAGATGTCTGAGGTTCTTTTTCTGTGCAGCTCTGTCCTTGCCAGTACTCTGTCATGTCAGTTCTAGCTACTTGATTCTTCCTGGACTCTCAACCCCAGCTCCTCAACTCAGAGAAACTACGGGACTCCGTTTTATTTTGCCTAAGGTCTGGCAAAAGTAAAGTACCAGAAATGTGTTGGCTGTTATAAAGGGTATTTATTTGGGGGTAAAAGAGAAAAGCCCAATTCAAGGCACCATAAGAGATGCTTTCTCACCAAAGTCAATTATCTTGATACTGGCATTGTTACCACACAGTGAAGCAAGATGGCCACCAATCTCTGTGGAGGTCTCTGCCTTCCCCTCCAGAATTTACCTTCTCTTGGAGCTCTGCGTTGAGCAACCAAGCCTAGGGCTTGTCTCTTTCTGGGCCTCCTATGTCAGTTTCAGCTGTTTTGCACTCTTCCTAAGTTCACTTGTAAACTCTCAGACATATGGAAGGACTCTTAATCTGCTCCATGGGAACAGCCTCTTTAGAGTCTTCCAGCTTAAGTTATGCTCTCTCTCATGTTGCAGAATCAAATATGCAAGCTCCATTTTTCCTCTGTCCATGTGTTGTAGAATTTGAGAGAAGTTCAATTATTTGAGTGTAGAGAGGCCAGGACTCAGGAATGATTTTGAGAAGGAAAAATGGTTTATTGATGGCCGGCCGGACTCGGGAGCTTTCTGTTTGAATCCCGAGCCCTCAACAAGATTTTCAAATGTCTTTTATACCGCGAGGAAAGGCCAAATGGTCCCTTTGTTTCAGTTCTCAATAGGCTTCAATTAGCATATATATCTTCCACATCTTAGGTAAGCTTTTAGCATGGACTCCAGACATTCTAGATAAGCCTTTAGCATATTTTGTTTGCATTTCCCCTGAATACTTAAAGTTTATAGACCTTGCATTGTTAAACTGTTTCCTGCTCCCCAAGGGCAGGACTGCAGCCTTTCACCATCCCACACCCACAAGTCACAGATAGTTTAGATTATCTCTGAAGAGACAAAGAGCCTGCCACCCATAGCCCACATCATTTCCCCCCTTTGCCAAAGTTTAACTTGCTAAGCTTTGGCATAATTATTGTTGGAGCTATGAGGTGGATGGCTGTTCATTGTTTTGATTGATTATTTATCAATCTTTAGTGTAGCATCCAGGACTGTTTTTAAGAGTTTAGAAGATTTCATTCTGGACGGAAAGAATCCTGGGGTGGGAGCCTCCTGCAGTCATCCTGCGGCCACCGGCGCTCACATGGATTTCCAGTCAGGTTCCAGATCCATCTATTAATTTTATTTTACCCTTGAAGAGTTTACACCTTTAATTTAAAAGGGGTGCTGAAGGGAGATGGATCTCTTTTCTGTAACTGCTTCCTGCTGGCCATGGGCTGTAGTCATTGCCTAATAAGGTGTAAAACTCTTAATTTATTCTAACTGGAGGAAGATGGATCTGGCATTCTGTATGAAGTTGGATGAAGTTTTCATATGGTTAATAAGATGTTCACTCTGAAAGAAACAAACTTAATTAAAAATTTGGAATACCCGTTTTTAAAAGAGGACACATTGGATTACAGAGGTAGACAAGGTTAGGTGCCTATAAAGATGGCACTCTTTAAAAGCTGGTGGGAACAGCATATATATTCTTTTTTAAGTTATCCATCTTTAGAGATAAATTGCAACAGACACTTAGCTTTGTCTGAAGACACATTCCAAGCTGTTCAATGATTAACACTCATTCGCTCTGTCAGATGCTCCTGGTGAACTGGCACTCCTTGGGCAACTGGCTTCACTCAGGATTAGAACACTAATTTGGAAATACTCTTAGTTTTCACCTGTGGGAGTGATCAGAACTACAGAATAAAGATTTTTACACCTTAGTTTTCATTGTACAATTTCTAGCAATTTTGACTTGTTCAATAGGTGACTCACCATCAGCAAGCAAGCCTCACTTTTGCTACACAGCAGAGTACAGCAGAATATAGAAGTTGACTGAGACTGGCTGAGACTGCCACCTTATTCTATAGACATGTTATTAACTGTTTAGAAAATGATTTTACCAGGAATTTAACATGTCTAATATACTTCTGCACTTGATCCAAAATAGAAAAGATAACATTACAATTATTAGGCATATATTTAGTACAGAATAAAAATACAGCACTTAATATTAACTAATATATTACTTAATGCATAAGGATTCAAAGTTGCAATTATTAGTTTTGAGTTTCAGGTTTGTAATACCTTACATGTTATCTCTCCATGAGAGCAGGCCATAATGCCAATTGTGTTTAAGTTTCACTTACAGTATCCTGGTATCATGGCTGCACTTAGCATGTTCTTCAATGCAATGAGCAAGTTGCAGCATCCTTCATCTTAGAGAGATTTTCCAGTATTCTACTAGCCTGGTGCATAGTGCTCTCTGGCACTATGGAACAGTGCCAGTCTGGAGGTGATATCCATTGTACACTTGGCTGTACTGAGTCATTATTGGCTGCTGCAGGAGCTTGAAACTGCAATATAGTTTCCATCGACTTCAGGAGCAGAACCAGAGACTGATATAGCACATATTTTAATTGAGGGGTCAGTGACCAGCCTAGCCAATAACTCACATGGAGAGGCCACCTGTAATGTATTTAAGGCCTGGTTTGAATGCACAAGAGTTTGACAATGTTAAAGTTTATTCCTTGTTTTTATATATATTTTAAACAACTTAATGCAACACATATATCAAATGACTGTTTACTTACACAATTTTACTATGAAGATAACAGTAGGTACTTTACTTTAGTAATAGAGGAAAAATATTATTTTTCATTGTTAGAATGAAAACAGAATATTTCCAATAGAATCAAGACAACTTTTTATTACCATTTACTTAAATGTGTACTTTGCAGTGGCCTTCAGACAGGTTTATTATCATGAAGTTATTTCTGCTACCAATACCAATCTAAGTTTTTTTAGTTAACAATGACTTCTACAACTAGAACTATTTAAACATTTTCAGTTTGGAAGATGTTTTATAAACTCTTTATAATTGACTATAACCACATTGACTAGCCACCTCATGTTTAAATAAACTTACTAAATTATAATTACCAATGAAAGAAATATACTCTTTATTTAAGAGAGCATATCTACAATCTTTTTCCTTTAGCCTAATTTCACCAATGTGAACTTACAATTTTCATTACTGTAAAGATTTTTACATATAATGTTAATTTAGTTTATAAATTAACTATGGGAGATTACACTCAAGTTAAGTAAAATTGAAACCATAATAGTTTATGCAAGAAATGTTCTTTTTCCCTTACAGGAAGCTAAAAACTTATTTTCTTTGTTTAAGTTATGAAAATTAATAATTTAAAAGCATACTGACTACCAGGTTTTAAAACACATGCATACTGACTACCAGGTTTTAAAACACATTACACAATTACTTAATTTTTTAAAAATCATAACCCAGGAAAGATCTCTCCATAGTTTTTATGGACTTTCCTTTACTTACTGAAATTTGTTAATAGAGCCACTAATTACCTTTATTTTGTTGGAAAGAAATCTTCTGGAAGAAAATAAGGCTCACCAGATTGTGGAGAAGAAAATAATTTATTCTCAATCTTGCAAGAAGGGGCGCAGAGCCAGATATGGCTGGTGCCCCGAACAAAGAAAAATGACACAATTTATACCCCTAAGCCTAGCATGCAAGCTCTTCCTCTGTTTTTCCATAGATTGGATGCTTCAGAAGTTACAGCTTATCTGAGATTTAACTTTCCCACGCAAAAGTTTGATTTAACTGCTTCCTCTATCACATTCCAACCATTTTAGTTTTTACCTGCTCCCCCCTTTGTCAAATAAGGAATAGAATTTAGTGCTGAAATGGCACCGACTTAGCTCCTTCTTGGGCATCCTTCCACTGTCCATAGGACTGGCCTAAACTGGTCTCCACTGCTGTCCAACCCGGGAGTGGGAGACTGAGGCAGCAGGCCGCCAGGTTACATCAACATTTTTCTTATGTGAAAATTAACCTAATCTTTGTTTTTTTTGCATTTTATGGCTGACAAAAGGTTTAAACTGGGAAATTACCAGGCAAACTGATTCTTAATTCCCTAGCCTAGTAGATAGGTTTAATCTGCTACACCTAGTCTTGCCTTTAAAGCTCTTGCAAAGAGGAGACCCTTTCCCAATTGTTTCTATAATCAGATTTTTATGACTTTTTCATCCTGCTTAGTTTAATTTGGGCTTTAAGAATATTTATTTACATATATAACTGCATATTTAATTAACAATTTGAATAGAGCTCTTTTGAGAATTTTCATTTGTTAATTTGATATTATTATCCTGATATATGAAGACATACACTGAGCAAATGGGCAGACACAAAGAGTTAGACACAGAAACAAAACTCATTGATATTATTTATAATTTGCATTATTTTATATACTGTTTAGCTTAATTTGGAGTCCTGAAATATATATTACTTATAACTGCATATTTAACCTCAACAATTTGAGCAAATAGGCAGACATGAATAGTTTGACACAACAACATAACTTTAGTTACTTTAAACTTCTAATTCTTACAAAACAAGTGTGACTGCAAAACATTTCAAAGACTCTTGAAACTCTTAATTTGCACTATGACTGTGCAGTTTTATACTATGACTATGCAGTTTTACACAAGAATTTTCTTTCTTAATGGATTGTAACCAAAATGTTCTCAATGCTTTAGCACTATTTTTGTTTCAGAACTTTATATTTTACTTTGAATTTAGCAGAATTTTGGATAAGCAACAAGATTAATTTTATATATATTTACTGAGGCTATTTGAAGCCTCAGGGAGACAGACTGGTTTCTCTCATGAATTGCCACTCTTAGGAACACTGACCGTCAAGGCAGGAGACTTCTCCCCCTCCACCCCCCTTTTTGATTTTGGAGATAATAAAACTCCAGTGATCATTTAACCTTATTCTATCAGGCAGCAATTTATTTAGTTTACACTTGAATTCATGAGAGAAAGGGTTACTAATACCAGGAGAGGAGACAGTGATGTCCCAGCTCTTCTCTGGCCTATAGGGGCAGAAGCTATTATGAAATAACCATAGGCAAAGGCAAGGGGTGAGGTTAGACTTGAAGTAACCATAAACTAAGGAAAGGTAAAGTTTAGAGTTTACACTTAATAATTTCAAGCTAAATTCATCCAGCTATAATTTCAGTTATTACCTTTCCACTGTTTTATAACATAAATGCATTTATAAATGATTTTAACTCTTAGCTACAGTTTTTATTAATTTTTTTTAAAAACCTATTAATTTTATAACACCTTTAAATACCTTTCATTTGACTTATTAACATATTAAATGAACTTAACCATTACTTTAATTTTTCCTTTAAAGTAAAAGAATAAATCTCTTGCAGTTAGTTTGAAATAAAAAGCTATTTTTCAGGATTTGATTTCTAGAACATAAATGTTCTTTTAAAAGAAGTAAGACTCTTCTTCAAACACTGAGGAAATGATGAGGTTAAAGCACAAGAAGCTATTGATAAAAGATTTTCTTTGTATATTGATCTTACTCAATTTTAATCATAAAAATTTTCCTTCCACAAACCTTCTACACTTTCAGTATTCATTCAGGTTCTGTCCCACACTCTACTCTTTCTAATAATCAATCATTTTATCTTAGGACAAAATCATCTTCTGTTTCCTTAACAATAAAACACACTCCATATATCCCACATACTAAGTTACCAGGCAAACTTCTTACAACATATAATTGTCATTAATACTAAACAAGTTTGTTAAAATAATGAACTTTTCTTCACTTTAAATACTTAGTAGCATGTTAATACCAGAAACAGGTTTTTTGGAAGCAAGTTGGCAGGGGAGACTGGCTGCCAAATAAGTTTGTTATAAAATTGCCTTTTATTATTATTATTATCAATTCAGTTTTTGTTAAATAATGACCTTCTGCAATTAGCCATTTAAATACCTTAATTTAAGCAATGCTTTGTTAAACTTTTATAATGATTTATACCCTTAAGACAAATTTTACCTTCACAAAACACATTCTCTTACTTAAAGTTACTACAATACCTTCTAAGAACCTGGGCAGAATGCAAAGGTATCTTGGCTTTGACACCCTAAGGAGGGAACTTTACTGCATTTATTCTGATTCTGCTTTTCACCCCCTTCACTTCCCCCCCTTCCAGGCAGTCAGGCGCACAACAAACAGGAATGCGGCTTATGAATAGAAGGGTGGACTCACTGGAAAGGGGCAAGCCGCTCCCCCCTTTCCAGCTTTCAGCCAAAATGGGCAGACAGAACCTACTCAAATTTGGCAACTCTCCCAGGGACCCAGCCACCCTGACTGGGACATCCCCAACAAACTTGGGTGCGTGGCGCAGACACAGATGGCCTCCAAGCCCCGGCAAAGGGCCAGACCAGAGACAAGACAGCAGAGCATGCACAAACATCTAGACTCCGCAAACATCCAGACTCCTCAGCTTTTGCCCCAGAATCATTTCACCCCCTTGCCAATGGCAAGGGAGGGCTCCAGCTCAGCTGTAATTCTACTTTACATAAGGACACAACTCCAACACTAGCATTGAGCTGACACAGACAGAAGCACAAAGGTCACTAATCTGACCCACAAGTTTATATATTTATTTTCACCATGGCTGCCCCCACAGCCATCACAAACCTCAGAACACTTAACATTTGGTGTAAAGCGAATTCATTCACAAATTAGCACCATAACAAAAGATTTCAGCTAGACTTTTTCCACTGTTTAAACTTGACACCCAGACCAAGCTCCACCAGAAAAGCCGATCCATTTTTCTGTAACCAAGTTTTGTTTCCCTTAATCTAGACCAATTTCCAGGACATTAGGACTTGAACCTATAAATAGCCCTTCCTATTAAAATCGAGACTCCACTCCTTTAGTGGCTATAAGACCAGTACCAGATTCTAACATGCAGTTAGACAAACCCAAAACACCAGGGCCTTTCCCCGGTTTTTCTCCTTTTCCCAAGCCTAGAGAGAACGGCTTCCCCCCAACCTTCTGGGGCTACTAGGGTTCTCTCAGGAGGTGATCAGCCTCCCCTTCCTAGCAATTAAAGCTAGGGCCTTCCAGACTGTGCTCACCCGGGGAGTCTTACCTTCTTCCATGTTCGGAGTTCTTTTTCGTTCCCAGAATCTTTCTCTTCAGACCTTCCATTGCCCTTGATTTTTGTCGGGAAGATTCTCGTGGAGCCCACATCTTTTCTGGATTAAATTTAATCCAGGGGCACCCAGATTTGGGGTTCACCCGAGTCCTCCTGGCTTCCTCAGGGATTTGGAAGGGGCAGCAAAATTCTACCGTCTCTGGCCTTCATTTGTTGTCCCATCTGGGTCGCCAAAAATGTTGTAGAATTTGAGAGAAGTTCAATTATTTGAGTATAGAGAGGCCAGGACTCAGGAATGATTTTGAGAAGGAAAAATGGTTTATTGATGGCCGGCCGGACTCGGGAGCTTTCTGTTTGAATCCCAAGCCCTCAACAAGATTTTCAAATGTCTTTTATACCGTGAGGAAAGGCCAAATGGTCCCTTTGTTTCAGTTCTCAATAGGCTTCAATTAGCATATATATCTTCCACATCTTAGGTAAGCTTTTAGCATGGACTCCAGACATTCTAGATAAGCCTTTAGCATATTTTGTTTGCATTTCCCCTGAATACTTAAAGTTTATAGACCTTGCATTGTTAAACTGTTTCCTGCTCCCCAAGGGCAGGACTGCAGCCTTTCATCATCCCACACCCACAAGTCACAGATAGTTTAGATTATCTCTGAAGAGACAAAGAGCCTGCCACCCATAGCCCGCATCATATGCGAGTCTGTCTCTCCCTTTATATCAGAACCAGCAGGAGGGTGGGGCCTCAACATGAATCACATTCCACTGATGTAGTCCAGTCAATCGGTTTCACACCCACATGCATGGATTAGTTTAAAACATAGTAGTTCTCTTTTTGGGAGTTATAATATAATTTCAAACTGCCACAGGCTTCATGTGGGTTTCCCCTTTCTGTGCTATGGTCTGGAGAGTCTTTAAATGTAGTGAGCTGGTGCAATCATAGGGCTCAACTCATTTGCTTCCTGTCTCTCGTAGATCATTACACTTTGTCATTTGATGTGCAATAGTGCCCTTAATCACCTACTTTGCCTGTTTTTTAGGTTGTTAAGCAGGAGGATAAATCCAGTTCCTAATGAGCTGCAAATTGCCCAGAAGCAGAAGTCTCAGCTTATTTTTTTTTAATGTATATACAAGTGTTCTTTCTTCTCAATTTGATTCTAAACACCTTGTGGGTTTGTGACTATTCTCAAATTGTCTTAATCAACAGATATTTGTTGTTGAACCTGAATATTAGGGACTGATTGTTTCTTGGACATTTGAAATAACATTTAAATAAGACTATCAAAATGTTGAAGTCTACTTTTCAGTTTGTTGTTTTACCATTAACCTTCTCTTTAGCCAGACTATTTTATATAATTTCACTGCAAGCATATTTTGATGGTTTATGCCCCAAGTGTACAATATGATGTAAAATTTCAAGTGTAATATAGAGACTCTACCAATTGAGCCTCAGGACAATTGTCTATCTGTCATCCTTCATAAATCTTTGTGAATTCACCCTCATGTACCTTTTACAAGTTTATTTTTAAGTTTTGTCTGAAAATTAACAATATAATCTTATAATATAAACTTCTGTCATTCAATTATTTGGATTTGAGTTTGATATTTATCACTGTTTTTCATGGGATGATATTCATTGTTTCTCCCTTATTTCCTTCCTTTCTTGCTTCCTTTTGTTCTCCTCTCATCTTTTCTCCCCCATTTTCAGGGTTCTTTCCAAGGCTAAAACTCTAATTCTAAGGAAACCCTTCAGTTTTTCCTGAGGACTCATTGTTATAAAATTACATTTAATTTTAATTTCATGGAAAGGAGACTTAAATTCTAGAATATTGCAAATAAAATACCATTTTTGAAACAAGCTACAGAAAGCCTGGTTAGAACAGCTGTGCCCTCACACAATCCAGTTACAGCCAGCTGGACCATAAAGGCAAAATGGAGTTTTCTGGGTTGACTGCACCTGACTCTGTGAGGCAGGATACCCTAATGTGGAAGAAACTGGAGTCAAAAAAGCCTCACAGAAACATGGGGTATGGGTTTCAGCTGAACTGCTGCAAGTTAGATGATTCCTGGAACTTAAAAAGTGTAAGGAAAACAGAGCACTGAGAAGGAGAGAATTTTAAAGAATCATAGGAGTTGGGGAGAAAAGCCTGCCCAGAAACAAGCAGAACGTATCAGGTTCATTGAGAAGGAATAAAGGGAAGGAAGTGCTCTCCTAAAAGAGAAAACAATTACACAAAAATTGCAATCTTTAAAATTGTGCTTCATATCCAGGGCAAGAATCAGATGCAGAAGAGCTGAGAAAATCTGAACAGTTAAACATGGGCTGTTCTAAAGGTCTAGAGAATAAGTTATAAGAAGGGAGGAAGAAGACCCCTAACAGAAATCCAATCAACAGTAAAATCCTAGACAAAGGGAGAAACGGGCCTACAGAGTTAACTCATAAAGATAATCAGCTACCTATATGCATCAGCAAAAAATTACAAGATATACTGAAACAAAGATATGGCTTAACCAAGGGAAAACAAAACTTTGGAGGATACTCAGATATTGGAAGAGCTAATCAAAGATGTTCCAAGTCTCCTAAATCAGTTCAAAGAGATGAAGGAAATATGCATAAAGAGATAAGAATATTAACATAATGTATGAACATAAAGAATTTGAAAGTATAAAAAGAAAAATAACAAATCATGGGTCTGAAAGGCACAATAGTTGAGGTAAAAAAAAAAATACATCAGAGGCATTTAAGAGCAGATTTGAACAGATAGAATTAAAAAAAAAAACCCCGAAGATAGGACAATTGAGCTCATGCAATCAGAAGGAAAGATAGATTAGTTTAAAAACAATCTCTCTTTATGGGATTCAAAATAATCAAAATACAAGTGCTGTAGTTGATGTGGAGAAAGAAGAACTCTCCTTTACTGTTGGTGGGAATGTAGAATGGTGTAGCCTTTGTAGAAGACAGTTTGGGGCTTCCTCAGGAAACTAAATATAGAACTTCCATATGATCCAGCAATCCATTATTTGGAATATATTCAGAGGAACTAAAAGCAAGGACATGAACTGACATTTGCACACTGATGTTCATAGCGGCATTATTCATAATTGCTAAAAAAATGGAAACAACTCAAGTGTCCATCAGCCAATGAGTGGATTTAAAAAATGTGTTATATGAATATAGTGAAATACTACTCAGCTGTAAGAAATGAAATCAGGATGGATATGAAAACATGAGTGAACTTTGAGGACGTTATGTTGAGTGAAATAAGTCAGACACAAAACGACAAATATTGTATAGTCTCATTAATATGAAGTAAAATGATGAGAAAACTCATGGAGGTAAACTCTAGAGCAAGGATTCTTAACAAGGGGTCCATAAGCTTGAGTTGAAATTAAAAAAATATCAACATTCTTGTGAGGATGTGCTGGTGCAGGTGTGATATATTTATTAAATAACACACAGTATAGTGTGAACTTATTAATAGTAAGGGGTCCGTGGTTTTCACCTGACTGGCAAAGGGGTCTGTGGAACAAAAAAGGTTAAGAGCACCTGCTCTAGAGTATAGGTTACTGGGAAATAAAATGTGGGTTGAGAATGGGAGCTGATGCTTACAGTATGTAGAATTTTTAATAAGGTTTATTTTAAATGTGTAGAAATGAATAGACTTGCTGGTAATACATTATAGTGAGTATAACCAACACTGCTGATTTACAAATGTGATTGTGGCTGAAAGGGATAGTCTGTGGATGTAATATTTCAATTTAAAGGAAGCTATAGACTAATGTGAAGACTTTATATCATAGTAAATTTGGTGGTGGATGAAGATTGTGGTTAATAGTATAAGAATGTTCTTCTTTTACAAAGTTACAAAATATGATACATGGGGAAATTATAATTAATATAACACATGGGTTATAGTAAACAGTAATATTGTAATTTTTTGAAGTAATGACAAAGAAGATATATCAATTCTAAAGGACAACATTAGAGAGGTATAAAGGAGTATGGGATTTTTCCTTTGGGAGTAATGAAAACATTTTAAAGTTGACTGAGGTGATAATAGCACAACTGTGTGAAGAATATGAAAGCCACTGAGTGTACACTTTGAGTGGATTGCACAAAGCATGGGACTGTATAAAACAATGAATCCTGTGGTGGAAGATGGGCTGTGGGTAACTGAACATTCTTTCACAAATGATAACAAGTATATAATACCACAGGGTGTCAATAACCAGGTGGTTTGGTGGGAAAATACACCAAATGCAAGATATCAGCTATAGTTAATAGTAATATTTTGTTGATACTCTTTCATAGTTTGCAATAATTGTTTCATGACATTGCAAGGTGTTGGTGGGGTAATATGTGGGAGCCTTGTATGATGATACTCATGTTTGTTTTGTAAGTTCACATCTTTTATTATACACTTATTGTTTATGGACATTCATGTACAAATGATAATCTTCAATTTTTAAATTAAAAAAAGTTTTAAATAAAAATACATAAGAAAGGAAAAAATAATCTCTCTCTTTGGGATTCAAAATAATCTCAAACTGCCACAGGTAGCGTTATACTAATTCTAGCCACATACCAAAAGGAACCCTAAAATGTTTCACCTGTTGGAAACTTCAAGGGAAAGTGCCAAAATATTGAATATTAAACACACACACATGCACACACACATACATACACCATCTGAAAAAGGTATTATTATTTTTTACCATCCTAAGAGGTATTGTGTAAATAAAGCTAGTTCTTGTTTTTGCCAAACTGAAAGAACAAAGGTTTTTAAAAAGAATGGAAATAAAGTTGAAAAAGCACTTTGGCTTAATTATAATTAAAGTGGCCTCATTTTGTTCTCATTATTTAGAATCTGATTTTCTTTGTTAGTTTCAGATTTTACATTTTTTAGGTATCCAAAATTATAAGACTTCTATAAAAGTTATCTGTTTCTGTATAAAAAGTGTCCAGAGCCTAAGTTTTGAAAACAATAGTTATTTATTATTTCCCTCTATTATTTGGTTGACTGAATTCTGGTTTTCTCTGAACTCACTAATGAGGCTTTATTGGGTAGGGTGTCACCTAGGCTAGAAAGTATAGGGTGGCCCCACTCAGTTATCTGGTAATTGGCTCTGGCTATGGGGTGGAGCATATCAGTTCTCCACAACACCTCTCATCTCATTCTCTAGTAAGCTAGACATGGTTTCTTCACATGTTGGTGCTTGGAGGTTACCAAGAGAATGTACACAGAAGTACAGGGACCTAGACTTGGAGGCCACATAATGTTACTTGTGCTGCATTCTATTGGTCAGAACAAGTAACAAGCCCAGCCCAGACTCAAAGTTGGAAAACAGACTTCACCTCTTGATGGCAAGAGCAACAAAGAATTTTTAGCCATGTTTAATCTACCATACCAATTTTTGCTTATGTCACAATTATGTCCTTAGGAGCCTTTCTTCTCCATTCTTAGTATCCATCCAATAATATGTATTGTGTTAGTCATTATTTCTTTAGTTTCTCTTTCTCTTTTTATCTTTCAATTGTGGAAACCAGTACACACATAACTCTTTCTATCCTAACCCATACAAAGCATACCATTCAGTTTTTTTTATCCAGTTACTATTTTTTTAAATAAATCAGTTTTTTAATACATATTAATAAAGCATACAATTCACTGTGTGTTCATCACTTCAATCTTATTAGAGCATTTTCATTATTACAATAATTATAAGCAAAACCAAGAAAATTCCACATTTCTCAATGTTTCCCCTGCTGTACATAGCTGCTATTTCTGGCTATTCTTGTACAATTATTTATTTGTATAGGAAGCAGTTTTATTGAAATATATTCACATACTGTATGATCTATTCAGAGTTTACAATCTTTGACAGCATAATCACAGTGTTGTACATTCATTAGTTCAAAAACTTCAGAACAACTTTATTACTCCAAAGAGAAAGACTCCACACCCCTAGCATTCATTCCCCAGCCCTACACTCTGCACAAATAGAATCATAAAATATGCAGCTCTCTGTCTGGTCTTCTCCACTCAGTACAATGTTTCCTTTTTGCCTGATATTAACATTTTGTAGTATTACCCTACATTTGTTCAGTTTCAAAGAAAAATGGTCTTATATATGCAATTTTACCCATATTCATATTTCACATAATATATTTAGTTCATAATAGCACAATCATATAGTACTTGTTCTTTTATGCCTGTTTGCTTCACTCAACATAATGGCCTTCATAATGGCCATGTTGTCATGTTTCACAACTTCATTTCTTCTTACAGCTGCATAATATTCCATTGTGCTTATACTCCATAATTTATCCATTCATCACTTGATGGACACCTGGGTTGTTTCCAACTTTTGGCTATCGTGAATAATGAATGCTACTATGAACATTGGTGTGCAGATGTCTACTCATGTGACTGCTTTCAGTTCTTATTAGTATACCTAGCAATGATATTGCCAGTCCCATGGCAAGTCTATATTTAACTTCCTTAGGAACTGCTAAACAGTCCTCCACAATGGCTGTATTATTCTACATTCCCACTAAGAGTGAATAACCATTCCTCTCTCTCCACATTCTCTCTAACATTTACAGTTTTCTGACTTTTTAATAGTAGCCAGTCTAATAGATATGAAATGATATCTCATTGTAGTTTTGATTTGCATCTCACTAATTGCTAGTAATGTTGAACATTTTTTCATCTATTATTTCACTATTTGTATTTCTTCTTTGACAGTTGTCTTTTCAAGTCTCTTGCCCATTTCCCAATTGGATAGTTTGTCTTTTTATTGTTGAGTTTTATGATCTCCTTATATATCATGGATATTAATCCCTAATCAAATATGTGATTGCCAAATATTTTCCCCCATTGAGTCAGCTGCCTTTTCACCCTTGTGATAAAGTCCTTTGAGGTGCAAAAGTGTTAAATTTTGAGGAGGTCTCATTTATCTAATTTTTCTTTTGCTGCTCGTGCTTTGAGTGTAAGTTTTAAGAAACTCCTGCTAACACAAGATCTTGAAGATGTTCTCCTACATTTTCTTCTATGAATTTTATGGTGGTTGTGTTTATATTTATGTCCTTGATCCATTTTGAGTTAATTTTTGTATAAGGTGTAAGGGGTATTCTTTCTTCTTTTTTGGATATGGCTATTCAGTTCTCCCAGCACCATTTGTTGAATGGACTATTCTGGCCCAGCTGGTTGGGCTTAACAGCCTTGTTAAAAATCACTTGACTATAGAAGTGAGGGTCAATTTCTGAGTTCTCTATTCAGTTCCATTAGTTAATCTTTCTGTCCTTATGCCAGTACCATTGTGTTTTTGCCACTGTAGCAAATTAATATACTTTAAAGTCAGGAAATGAGAATTCTCCAACTTCATTCTTTAGGAAATTTTTGGCCATTTGGAACCCTTTATCCTTCCAAATAAATTTGATTATTGGATTTTCAATTTCTATAAAAAAAGCTGATGGGATTTTTATTGGGTTTGCATTGAATCCATAAATCAGTTTAGGTAGAATTGATGTCTTAATGATATTTAGTCTTTCAATCCATGAACACAGAATGCCCTTCAATTTATTTAAGTTTTCTTTGATTACTTTTAGCAATATTTTGTAGTTTTCAGAATAAAAGTCCTTTAGGCCCTTCATTAGGTTTAGTCCTAAATATTTTATTGTTTTAGTGGCTATTATAAATGGAATTTTTCCCCCTGATTTCCTCCTCAGACTGCACATGAGTATGGAAACACTATTGATTTTTGTATATTAGGCTTTTATCCCTCCACTTTGCTGAACTCGTCTCTTAATTCTTATAGTTTTCTTGTAGATTTTTCAGGATTTACTAGATATAGGATCATGACCTCAGCAAACAGAAAGGTTTACTTCTTCCTTATGTCTAGCCTAACTGCTCTAGCTAGAACTTCTAGCACAATATTGAGTAATAATGGTAATGGTTGGGCACCCTTGTTTTGTTCCTGATCCTAGTAGAAAAGCTTTTAGTCTTTCACCATTGTTTACCATACTGAGATAGCTTCCTTCTATTCCTATCTTTTAGAGTGTTTTTATCAATAAAGGGTACAGTATTTTGTCAAATGCCTTTTCTGCATCAGTAGGGAGGATCATATACTTTTTCTTCTTCAATTTATCAATGTGGTTTATTACACTAATTGTTTTTCTTGTGTCGAATCACCGTTGTGCATCTGGGATAAAACCCAGGTTGATCATGGTATGTAATTCCTTTAATGTACTTTTGGATTATGTTTGCAAGTATTTTGTTGAGGATTTTTGCATCTATCTTCATTAAAGATATTGGTCTGTAATTTTCTTTTTTCATAGTATCTTTTGCTGGTTTTGTTTAGGGCGATATCAGTTTCATAGGATGAGTTTGGTAACATTCTTTCCTGTTCAATTATTTAGAAAAACTTGAGCAAATTTGCCTTTATATGCCCCTAATATATCTTTAATCTCATCCATTGTGTCTTTCATTACCGTAATGTCTGTTACTTTTCTTTGCAGACTTTCAGATTGTTATTTATGCTCACCCAGTTTCTTCTTAATACCCTTTATCTCTTTAATCATATTTTCTTTCTATTCTTTCAATTTATTTAGGAAAGTTGTGTGACTATCATTGATTAATTGTCTTAAATCCTGTATCTCTTCAGGACATTTGGTTTGTTCCTTTGGCTGAGCCATCTCTTCCTGTTTCCTAGTATGCCTTGTAATTTTTTTCTGATATTAGGCATCTGAATATGTTGGTAAATTTGCTCTGATGGCCAATTTCTCTCTTGCCTATTTTTAACATTTTTTTCACAGCTCTTCTTTGATAGTTGGTTCAACTTAGTATAAGTTTTTTAAGTTGCCTAGCTTAAATTATCAAAATTGTGCCAGGAACTCACTAATGGGGGTGTAGATTTTCTCCCAGAAATTACAGAACAGATAGACCCAAGTGCAGTTTTTGTCCATGCAACTTCCAGTCCTGCCAGCAGGTGGTGCTCACTGGTGCACCTTTCCATGGAGGTGTATCTCTTTCTGCTTTTCTTTGTTTTGGTATGGCCATAGCTGAGATTTAAAGTGTTCTCTGCTGGCAGAAATCATTGAAGAAAGCTCCCTTGACTCCCCTCCCTTTTCCCTTGTAACAGCTGACAGGGTAGAAGACATCTGCTTCCCTCTCAGTCAGCTCCAATGAGCCAGGGGTTTTACCCCCACTTAATGTCTTGAGCTTGGGGGAGGGGAGCCTTTCCTGGCAGCCGAGAGGTTTAAAAACTCACCATTTATTATTTTGGGTTCTTCTTGTCTCTGTCCCTCACACTCCTGGGAATTGCAAAGCACTGTCCTGGTCTGCTGACCTCCAAAACTGGTCCCTTAGGCAGCTTTTGGCTCTTTCTTTCTTGTTTTTATGAGAAAGCTGAGCCTTGCCTGCCTAATCCAATGCCATCTTCCCACCATCTCCCCATTCAGTTTTATTAGTCACATTCACAATGTTGTAGTACCTCACCACCAGCTATTACAAGAATTTTCCCTTCACTCCAAGCAGAAATCCTGCACAGCTTTTGCATTAACTCCCCACTATCCAGGCTCCCTGCCCTTCATAATCTGTACTTAACTTTCTTTCTCTAAGAGTGCATATTTTCTGAAAATTTCTTTGTGGTTACCAGGGAGCTTAAATTTAACATCCTAAATCTATAACAATCTCATTTGCTTTGATGTCAATAGCATACATTAGCTATGTTCCTACACTCCTCTGTTCCCCATCTTTATGTAGCTCTTGTCACCTGTTACGTATTTATACATTATGAGTACAAAGTCAGTGACTTATTATTGCATTTATGCATTTGCCTTTTAGATCCTGTAGGAAGTAAAATGCAGTTACAAATCAAAAATACAATAGTACTGGTTATATTTACCAACATCATTATCTTTACCGAGATTTTTATTTGTTTATGTGTCTTCAGTCAATTTTCTAGTGTCCTTTTCTTTCAACCTGCAGAACTCCCTGCATTTTTTGTTGGGCAGTACAGTGGTGACAAAATCTTTCAGCTTTTGTTTATCTGATAATGTTTTGATTTTTCCCTCATTTTTGAAAGTCATCTTGCTGAAGATAGAATTCTTGGTTGGCAATTTTTTTCTCCAGCATTTTAAATATGTCTTCCAACTTCTATCTTGTTTCCATGCTTTCTGATGAGAAATAAGTCCTTAATTTTATAGATGTTCCCTTTTTTGTAACACCTTGCTTCTCTCTCGAAGCTTTCAGAATTCTCCTTTTATCTTTAACATTCAACAGTTTGATTTTAACATGGCATAGTGTGTGCCTATTTGGGTGCCAGGGACTCACTAGTGGGAGTGAAAATTTTTTCTCCAGAAGTTAGAAAACAGAAAGACCCAAGTATAGTTTTTGTCCATGGACCTCAGACTGAATGATTTCAATGGTCTTTTCTTTGATTTCGTTGATTCTTCCTTCTGTCAGCTCCAATCTGCTGTTTAACTCTCTAGGGAATATTTCTGTTAAGGTGGTCTTCATCACTGTTTGTTTCCTTTTCATAATTTCCATCTATTGAAATGCAGTATGTGTTCATCTATCATTTATGAGATTTTTTTCAGTTCTTTGTCCATTTTTTTCCTTTAGCTCTTTGAGCATATTTAGGACTATTTAAAAAAAATCTTTGTCATTTTGATATTTTAAGGTGTTACCACTGGAGTTTAGACTCTGAGACATCTGTTCCTTAAACTTGTATCCAATTAATGTTATGAAAGAGCTTTCCTCCTTGAATGCCAGGGGATAACAACAACAACAAAAAAAGAATAAAAAGAAAATAACTTTACCAGTCTTTGCAGATTGACTTTATGAGTGATCTTCTTCAGGTCATATCCATACAATGAGTTTAGAGAATAGCTCCAGGCCAAATCATATGGTCCTCTTTCCTCCTTCATCACATGCCTTTTGTCTTGGGTATGCATGTTTGGCTCCAGGAATTCTCCTGTTTGCAGGAATATGAATGTCTTCCCTTCCCTAAGAAATAGTTTCCTCATGATCCCAGGCCCTGTATTGTATATCCTACAGCCAGAAGTCCCTTGTCTAAGCAGCCAATTGACTGCTCTCCCACAACATTTTATAGGAGAGTGCTGTGAGCCTCCTCCTACACAAAATACAAATTGAGGTACTGTGAGCTCCTCAGGCACCACCAGATAGATATATGATTTAGACCTATATCTTTCTAGTTTGCACATGAGGTTACTCTCCTTCTGGAACTGGGACCAGAGATTGACACTTGGACTAAGGACCAGCTAGACTGAGCTGGGAAGGATAAAGGGCCTAGCCAAGATGCCAGGAGATCCTACAAATTTTTAGTGATTTTTAAAAATTGGTATTTGCTGTTACTGAAATTCCTTAACTATTTTCTGGAGCTTTGATAAAGATGTTTCTGTCAGTTATTTCTAGTTGCTCAAAGCTTCTGAGGGAGACAAAGCCCTGAAGCATCTTGTTCTACCGTCTTGATCAAGTTAGGGCCTTCACTATACCTGTTTCATTTTAATTTTGTTAAGTATAGATTACATGTATCTCCCACAGTAAAGCTCTTAAGAGGTCCTAAATAATTTTTAAGGGTCTCAAAAATCCTGAGATTAAGAACATTTGAGAATTGCTATTCTAGATCCAGTGACACAATATACAGAGTTCTTGTTGTAGAGAAATCAGATGTGCGTGGTATTGAAGGCCAGGACATGAGAACTCTGAGAAGGAAGCTGGTTTGTTTCGACCGGCTGGACTCCATGGACTCTTGTCCTAATGAAAACCGAGCCCCAAATAGCCTTTATCGGACCCTTTTATACAGAGGAAATAGGATTAGGGAGACAAACGGTGATTGTATGCAAACAGACTTTTGTTTAGTTTCTTCAATGTTTGAGTTATTTCCTCCAGGTAAATTTGATTTAACACATATTCCCCACATTCCAAGCCAGCTTGGATTTAGCATATCTTCCACATTCCGTCTGGATGCAACCTTGAATACACATTCAGTCTTACATCCTTTCTGAACATTCAAAGACTGTAGGGCCTATATTACTTATTTGGACTTTTAGGGACTAGATACACTTGGAAACAATTTTGAATTTATGCACAGGCTATATCATTATCAGCTTTAGCCTAAGCTTTATCTATTGCTGGGATGATGTATTTCCAGGCAGATATAGAACTGGTATCTATTTACATAAGGTATTCAGATATTTCTTTGGTTGGAAAAAGTTATTCCAAAGGAAATGAAAATCACCTATAACAAGCTTGAATCTGTTATACAATATCAAGGTTGTTGCAGTGGAACAAATCTCCATAGAGCATAGTGTTTTTCATTTGATTTCTCACAGTTCAGTAGCTGATAGAATCATGTCTGGATCCAAAAGGTAAAGAAAGCTCTGTAAGTAAAAATTCAACAAACTTTCCCTAGGAATCTCTGAAAAATTTAGAAAGATGTTTTAGAATCTGATCATTGGAGTCATATGTAGTTTAAAAATCAGCCCTGTCTTTACTGAGTATTCTTGAACAGTATACTCAACATTTTTTAGCATTAGTTTAAGAAATCTATAAAAGGAGATAATAGTATCTTTTCCATAGTGTGATAGTGAACATAAATGAGATAATTAAGCCTAGTGCCTGGCATACTGTAAATGCTAAATTAGTTAAGCATTACTTTGGAGCTTCTTATAAAGAGTGTAAAATAAATGGATACTCTTCACTGTCTTTTTTCCCCCCAACAATATCTGGAATAGGTAGTGCCTGATGGATTTGATAGTTCCTGCTGGGAAGAGCAACTGTGCCTAGGAGTAACTAGTACCTGTTGGAACTGGCTTTGATGGTCATTGGTCTTGAGGTGATACCAAAGAAATAACGGTGGTGCCCGCAGAATTAACAGTGTATAGTGAGAACAGCACTACTTGAGGTATTTACAGTGGAGATGGAGGAATGCTGGGTAGAAACTTCCTGGATTCATTTGAGAGACTGCATCAGTTACCTCTTACAGTTCACCTAAATTCCAGGTGGAAGGCATAAGCTTAAAGGGACTGAATGCCCTGCAGGTAGAAGAAAATGAACAGAGCGTATTACTGACAGAATCCCTATATCAAACCTTGAGCTAGTATATCTTGGGGCAAAAGTTACTTAAGTAATTGGTACGTTGTTTGGCATTATGTACTTACCAAAAAATCATCTTCCCAATTAAACTTCAAAAAGGAGTTCTCACATAAGGGAAAGTTGGGCAAATTGAAGAAATATAGCATTAAACAGAGCAAGTCTGAAGGTACAGATCTTGGTTTTATAAACGTTGAAATACATTATAACTTTGTGCTAGAAGTTTACAATAATTAACAAGCTGTAGCTCAGTTTACCCTGATATGCACTGAGGAAAAGGCTAACCCCATCCCCCATAAGCCTGTGTGTCCAAGGGCATGGTACTTCCCCACAGGTTAAACAAAGAAACCAGAGAGATGGGAGAAAAGGGAAATGGAAACCTTCCCTACTTGCATATCAGAGGGAGATAAAATCCCTATAGAACAAAGAAACATCTACTCCCGCAGCATTCCAAGAAACCATAACTCCCTAACCACTATCTTCTAGTGACTATCAGGGAAAGTTTTCACCTCTAGGGCTTCCTATTGGCTGCTGTACTTCACTTGGACCCTCAACCCCCTCCCACCGACTATCATTTCCCCGCCTAGTGAAGTTTTGTATAAATTAAAATCCTCCCCTTCCAGGAGTGGGCTGAAGTTTCTCTTCAGATCTCCACCAGATTTCAACAGACTGAAGTCTGTTCTTCAGAATCTCTCTGTTGGGAGAGCTTCCCGATAAATTCTTTCTCTGCTTGTGGTCAATCAGTCTCCATGTCCCAGTGAATGCCATTTTTCTCCAACACTTTGCACCAGGTAATTGAGATGCACAGAGACCTTTTCAGTAATACTGAAACTTGGAATTTGTTTCTTTCATTGACTTAAAGGCAAGAGTTCTTCACCTTTGCTGAACTCAGCTAATACAGAAAAACACAAAACAGCCAGACAATTATTATTTCAAGTACAATCATTTCTTCTACGTAACAGTCTATATGGGGCAGACACAATGAAAATAAATTTCTTCTAAAAGCACCCTTCTAAATGTAAACCCTGGTGGAAGAAATGTATATCAGTGGTAAAAGGTAGCAAGTAGTTTTCTTGTAATTTTGTTGTTTTTTATTGTTGGGTTGTCCATTTTGGTTATCTATGCCATACTTGTAGTTATTTATGCATTTATGTACTGATATTCTACATATGACAATATGATCTAGAATGTCAAAATAACTAGGGAGATTATTATTATTAACGTAAATAAAATTTGCCCAGAAAGCAAGTTGTTTTGAAATGAAAATTTTATCAGGATAATTTCAAAGTGAATACTGAATGTGAACATTTCAATTTGACCAGTAGCAATATATTATATGTCCTGATTAGCATCTCTAGGCAAGGGTTTTCCACTTTGAAGGTATTTTAAATTTTAAATATCAGAGCACTTCTTTAAGAAAAAAAATATGAATCTAGTTTTACAGCTAAAGAAACAGAGACTCAGAAATAAAATAACTTTCCTAATTTCTTGTGGTATTAGAATGAGCATTTATACATAATCTCACATTTTAATTTTATTACTTTTACTTTTTATTGTTTAATGTAAATAAACCTGGACCTTTATATTGTAACCACATTATTTTGATTTCCAGCATATCTCCTTTCTTATGAGCAAAATAAACTTCACCTTTATTGTAACTTGGAAGCTGGTATCTTCTCCATGACAATGGATCCCTGGCTACAGCAATGGGTTAAGATGTGGCCACTAACCCTTGTCAATCATATCCCTTCCCTTGGAGATTTCAATCAGTTGGTGTAAGAACAGCTTTTTCAGCTCTGTCACTAATATGTGAAGATGTGAGCCCAGTTGTAGATAGCTAGGTCCCCAACTGGCAAAAGATATTTCTTGGCGGAAAGAGAAAAGGCAACACTCAAAGAAATGCATAGATGAAAATGAAAGAGATGGAACTCCTGATGGTTCCAGTGCAGATGATCTGTAAATTTTCCCTGGACCCTGCTTATACAAGAATCCTATATTCCTGACATTACAACCAAATCATTATACACAGATAAGATTTTATTTTGACACAGAATTATGAAAATATTTAAAATATATAATTTTTTCAAATTCAAATTCTTCCAACATGGAGGAAGACTGCTCGTCATGAACAATGACTTGTAGTTTCTCCTTTTTCATGTTTTTAGTTGGTATATAAACTTAAGACTTTAAATCCAGGGCAATTTTAAATATAGTTTATAGCAAAAGTGAAGACAAGTTTTAAGGGATCATCCCACAGCAAAGGCTGAATCACATCATTCCCTTCCACTAGACAGTGATTATAATGGAAATAGTCTCTATACATGATGTTTAAAGACATTAAAAATTTAAATCTGGAAGAAAATATCAAGACTAAGTATTGGACATTTGGGGAATTCAAGTCATGGGGATAAATAGAAGCTTATATATTATGTGTAGATTTTAGACTCTGAAAATTGGAGCAAAACATATCTCAATTGCTTGTACTTTTTTAGTTCTGAGTTTTACTGCATTTTTTCAAAGATTGTCTGCTGACATTTTATTTTATCTTTTTTGACAGAAGAACTTCTGATTGGCTTACCATTGCCAGCTGAAGGACTTTTTTCTTTTTAGAATTTTTCCATAAGGTAAAATCCAGATTTTTTAAAAAGATAAAATCGATGTTTAAAATTTATTTTATAACCTGTTATTTCACTAAAACATTGATGATTGAGTATAGATAACATCCTGGTATCACATTGCACAGTATTTTTTTTTATAACATATTTATCTATTTGATATAATCTATTTATCTATTTGATATAATCCTTTTTATGAGTCATATACTTCTTTTATCTCCAATTTCCCTATTAATAAGTGAGTATATTGATTAGGTAATATTCTTGGGTTTTCTGGTAAAGCATATCTAAAAGAAATTGAGAGCAATGGTATTCATTTATATGATTCTACAAATACTTTTAAAGCTACTGCTAGATATTGGTAAGTAAGAAAAATAAATAGAAATAACTTATAGTACAATCTTACTTGATTAATGTAGCTTTGAAGAACTGGAAGGGTAAATCATACATGACAAAGTGAATTACTATACAACATGATGTTCTGTCCTCCAACATTTCTATTATCTGTGTTGTTCTTTTAACCAAATATAAAAGGCATAAAAAAGCTGTGTGTGAAATTTTATAATTTCAGAGGTCAGAATCTGTCCTTCTAAAAATTTTGAACTCATATTCATTCATTTACTCACTCATGCTTTTATTTACCCATTTAACCAGGAGATATTTAAGTTCTTTATGCACCAAATACTGTACAAGGCTCTAAGCCAATATGCATTAGATTTCACATTTGAATAAAAGAATTATTTTACTATATAGTGCTCAGATAATTTATTAATTTTTTAAAATTTTAGGAGATACCAAGGATTGAACTTTGAACCTCATACGTGTGGTGCAGATGCTCAACCACTGAGCTACACCCACTCCCCAGTGCTCAGGTAATTTTAAAATTCAGGTACTCTGGAATTTTTAAATCATCCTAATCATTTTAGCATTCAGATGACAAATGATTCAGGTAAAATTCATTTTCATGGAAATATTTTCTTGCCTTAAAAATATAAAAACCTCAAATTGCTTCAGCATGGTAACATTTTTGTGAAATCTATGGTTGAGGGCAGGGAGAAAAATCCTATGGATTTAGTTCATTTAAAATTGAATATCATTAACTTATAATTGATTTTCCTTGCCAGTAAATATTCTAAATGTCTTTAGCAAGATACTATTTTGTGGGGTTTTTGATAAATACAAAATATTCCTGATCAGAGTTGGTAGTAAATGACACTTAACAGTTCTCCAATCCACAGGGTTACTTGTGTCAGCCAAATACAAGTTGATATTGACCAGAATTTTAGGGATTCAGATGGAATTATGATCACATAGACTTGGTTGGTACCAGATGTCCAGGTATTCAAAGGGTTCCAATTCAAAAGGAAATGATAATGAAATGATTTTTAACACATGTACATCAGAGACCTTTCTAACTTCATGTTTTTAAAGTTAATCTTCTCTGGATGACCAAAGGCTGCGCGAAATCATGTTAGCAGCAAAGAGAAGCAATTTTACCTAGATTATGGAAAATCAACATTTTAACAATTGTTCTTGATTTTTATAGCAAACCATAATAATAGTTTCTAAATGGAGTCATTTACTTGTCTAAATGGCAAAGTACTTCAAACTAGCATAGAATGATCACAGCTTCCTGTGGTATTTAGTTTTCAGGGTTCAACTTTCATATCAATATAACAAATTGAACTGAATCTGTTGACAAGTTAAGAAGAATGATGGCTTTGCGGAATGTCAGATTTGTTTTGAAACAGAAATTCCCCTGTGGATTTTCTCTGCCTTGGCAGGCTTTAGTGAACCAGAATAAAACTATAATACCGGAAGTAAAGAACCAGACAGCCAAATTCACTAAAATAAAACACAAGAAATATACTGATGTGTTTTGAGACGCCAAAAGGTACTGATATACTTGCATATTAAGTTGATAATGAAAAACTGGACATAGTGTTTTTTTCTCCTATTTAAAGTATTTATAGGGAAAATGTGGACTTAGTCATGCACGCTATTTACCAGTTTTATTTCATCAGAAATATCTTAGTAAATCTTTTGCTTGTTTAAAAATATAATTCAACCAAATTCTAAAATGGTTAAAGAACTGTTTCACCAAATACTCCTTAAAAGCTTATGTGTGCTATACAGTGTTACATTCTGTGGGGGATATATAAATCTCCCTTGTGAATTAACCAACACCATCTAATCTCTCTGAAAATGCTGATTTATGTCTGGGATTCACTAATTGCTCATGGCATTCTTGGATATCCGTGCACTTTTGCTCTCACTAATTGAGTTGCCTGCTTACTAAAAGTCAGTTATATTTCCTCCAAAATTGACTGTGTTTGCTTAGTAATAAGATAATTATATTTAAGTTTACACTGTGCGGGCAGTCCGCTAGACCACTTCCAGGTCCAGGGATTCACTAGATCAGGGGTTTTTAGATTTTTTTGTTCCACAGAACCCTTTGCCAGTCAGGTGAAAACCACAGACCCCTTCTCAGAACATAGTGGCAAATAGTTTTATGAAACTCAACTAGCATCAGGTCTAACAACTGCCGTCATTTTGAAATATGGACGAGTGTAAGTGATTTTACGAGATATACACCAACTGTAAAGTGATATGAAATGGAATACTGCTGAAATTTATTATACATCCATAAGTGACGGAATACTCATTTCAGTTAGAGATCAGTGAAAATAAAGATAATAAGGTGAGTTATTTTCAATTCAGGCTCACGGACCCCCTGCTTAAGACCCCCTGGTTAAGAAACCCTGCACTAAAAGGACTCACAGGACTCAGCAAGTCCTTGTAACCATGGTTAAAACTTGTAACAGGGAAAGGATACAAAGCAAAATCAACAAAAGGGAAAGGTTCATGGTGTGAAATTTAGAGGAAATCAGGCACAAGCTTCCAAGTCTTCTCCCAGTGGAATCAAACAGGATGCACTTAATTCTTCCAGCATCCAGTCCTGACAACACATATGGAGTGGTGTCTATTGGGAAAGCTTTTCTGAGCCTAGGAATCCTGGCTTTCTATTGGGGTAAGTCATAGGCACACTGTACCTAGCACACACAAAAAATTCTAGACTCCAAACAGGAAAGCAGACATTCAGCATAAACTATATTATCTGTACAAACAATTTGGGCACAGGGAGCCATTTTTATCATTAAGGAATAATTTTATACCAGTGTAGAGAACTGTGTACCAGTCAAGTTCCCTGACACCAGGCAAAGGACAGTCTTGCAAGAGGTACCTTCTAAGGATAGTAGTCTTCTGTGTCAACTCATTTCTGTACATACATAAGCCAATGAAATAAGAATGCCCAGAAAAATAAATTAATAAAAACAGAGAGGGAGAAGAGAAAGTTGTTGTTTTTATGAAAACTAAGTTTAATAATTTTGGAGGAATTTGTAAAAGGCAATTTTTAAAAATTGCATTTGGGTTAGACATGAAACTATTAGTTATCCAACTTTCATGTTTATAAGTATCACGTGGAGATTGTGTTAAAGTGCAGATTTAGATGGAATTTGTTCTGGTTTAGAGTCTGAAATTATGTACTTCTTATAAGCTCCATGGTATGATAATGATGATGCTAGTTCATGGACTATATTTTTAGTAGCAAGGTTTTAAAGGACCATAAAATACTAAATTTAAAGGACATAAAATACTAAAGGACATAAAATACTAGAAAATTTAAAATTCAAGGAGTCTAGACATTTAAGTTGTTGCTCAATATTAAGAATGGAAGAAATTGAGTTTAATCGGCAAATCGTTATGAATGCTACTAACAGACCCACATGTAAAGGAAAGGTCTTGGCCTTTCACTGTAGTATTCATGGATCATGATACAATTATATATTTTAAGGTAGTATGAATGCCACATATTTAATGATTCACTATTTTAATAGACCTTTATTCAATTATCTTGAGCAATTACTGACCAGCTATATTAAATAGCAGGACTTCTAAGGACTAACAGAAATAAAGTCTCATAGAGAGAACAAAAGGATAAAGATTTGAGGATGGAGAATTCACCTCAATCAGAAATGATCCTTTGTAAAGGAGGAGGCATATGAACTTTGGAGGCTTTGAAAGATGAATAGATGTTAATAAGCAGTGACAGAGGTAATGGGAAATGATGATGGGATATTTTCCTAAGGCATTAGGATTTATGGAAGAATTTAGTTTAGATAAGTCCTGGAAGATAGAATGATTGGTTCCAGATTGTAGAGCTTTGGCCAACAGGGTAAAGCATGCATTAATTACAAAAATAATGGACGCTATCCTCCTCTACTTCCCTATTCAAAACCTTCCAATGACTTCCCATAACCTGTACAAAGAAAATCCAAATTCTAACAGTGATCTCTAATGATTGTCCTACCTGATCTGAATGCAGAATTTTTCTTGCCATTCTTATTGTTATTCCATTTTAGTTACACTGGTCTTTTTTATATTTCTGAATATAGCAAACATATTACCACTTCAAGACTTTTGTATCTATTATTTTCTCTGCCTAGAAATGCACATGGCATCCCCTGGTATTCTCTTGACTTTCTTTCTGTATAATTTTGTTTTTGCTCAAGTATCAAAGAAATCTTCCTTGATAGCCTTATCTAAGATACTAACATTCTCTATCCTTTTACTCTGCTTTAATATTCTGTGTATCATGACCTGGAACTATTTTTTTATATTTATTTGTGCACTGGTTTATTATCTGTAACTATTATTTCATGTAAGTTGAGTATACTGTAGTAGCCTCAGGACCTTGAAGAGTTAGTGACAAATAATAGACAATAAATGTTAGATGAATAACTTATTCATAGATTTTTCAAATGTTTGAGCTGATTTAATTTGATGAGAAAGCCTGTAAATGAATAGTGTTAGTGATATAAATTTTCTCCTCTGAGTTAGAATAATTCTTGACACACAATAGGTGTTCAATAAATACTGGGTGAATGAATACATATCCTAAATTATTATGCATTGAAGTTTTCAGTCTCATGTCCTAGCTAATTTCATGCAATAAAATAAGAATATTTATGAACTTGATATTAATGATATAAACCTATTAGATGGTATTTGGGTCAGGGAACAAAGAATGTATAACCATCCTGTTTCATTAAGGGCACTCATAATACAATGCTAATATATAGGATACAATGACAAATGAGACAAGGTATGACTGAGGTGGGCTCAAGACAGAGCCTGTCATTTTTCCTAAGTAACAATAACATACAACTCCAGCCAGGGCTGGGTTTGTGGAAATGTGACCTGAGCAATTTCATAGAGCCCTGCATAAAGAAGGGCCCCAGCTTAATTTAATGGCCTATTGCTGCTTTCTTGAAATTCTTAATAATTTTATCTTTGATCTTGTGTTCTGAAAGTGAGGACTGATGGGATAATAAAGCATGCATGTCAACAGAGGAGATATGCAGCTTTCATGTCCACCACTGTCCCTGTCACTACCTTAGGTTATAGTGTTCACAATGCACCATGAGCAAAGAATTCTGGTGGACACAAAATGCAAGGGAATTCAGTAAAAACCTCATAGTAAGGACAACATAAATGTGGTATATATATATGACTGAATAAGTGAGGCTGTGACAGCCTGGAGAGACCATACTTTCTATTACCTTCAATGCAGACAGAAGACAATGATGCTCTAAGAAAATGAACAACTGTGCAACCCTAGCTTATCCTTTTTTCCCTTGTATTAAACAATCATTTACACTGAAAATGATGACATAGAAGGAAAGGGCAAGTTAGGATGATTTACAGTTCCTTTTCATTACAGTCCCTTACTCCCATCATTTAGCGGGAGGTAGGGCATGTTGGTAGGATGTGCAGGTATTAAGCTGTGAAATAAAAGCAGTTGAGTTATTTTTGTGCAGTTTCCATATACATATATGAGGTATAATATAGGAATTATATGTTTGGTTCTGCATGCAAGTTAAATGCTTTTATATGTGTATTTAAGTTTTGCATTGCACAATATAAAGGTGAACAGTAAAATTCATGCTATTAAAATTTAATTTTCATTTACTTAGAATAACATTAAATAGCATTTCCATGGGAAATTGAGGGAGGGAGACTGGAAGAAAGGAAACATGCTTTATATCTTAGTAGCTTTAATAAGATTTTCCCCTATTTTTTGAACAAGAGACTACATTTTCATTTTGCTTGGGGCCCTGCAAATTATTTAGCTGGCCCCTCAACAAGTTTACAAATGAAGAGAGATGAACATGTTTAAGCATATGTGAAAGGGAAAGTAGCATGTCCAGGTCTACCTTAGACTAGAGTGTGCTTGTTTACATATTTGAGGTTCAATGGATGCACATATTTGCTTAATAAGCCAGAAGTTATAACTATACCTTTGGGCTTATTTGATTTCCGCCCCACCCAACAAAGTGAACCTTGTCCCCTTCCCCTCCCCACTCCAGCTTGAGGCTTTTGTGTTAGAAATAGCCATGGCTTGCTGGGGAGGTGGGACTGAAGACTAAAAGCCCCCTAGCACCAACTAGAACAAACTTGAGAGAGGAAATGTTCTTCCTCTTGGGGTCCTCCCAGGGTTAGCATTAAAAAATTCACAGATGTCTTTGTGGGAGCCATGGTAGGCTTAGATATAGCTGAGGCTCAGCTGATGGTCAGAGGTGGGGGACTCTGCCCCACCCAAAGCACTGTCCCTGCACCCAGGTATTAAGCTGTGAAATAAAAGCAGTTGAGATATTTTTGTGTACTGTCTCTCTTCACCCTGGTCACTTCCTGGCCATACTTAGCATCCTTCCTGCCACCACATCTCCCAATCTTTGCCCCTCGCTTTTTGCTCTGATCAGCCTAAGCAAAGGGACCAAGAGCTGCCCCTAACCAGAAATCTCAGAAGCAACTTTGGAGAATGGGGATAGATGGCTGAAAACAGGCTTGCTCGCTCCACCACCACTGAGAGCCAAGCAGGAGCCTGGGGTGGGTGCTGCTCTCTGTTGCCCCGGTTCTTTTATAACACTTGAACACCCACATAAATACGTTCAAAAGTCTTTAGAGGGAGGAAAGCTTTTAGGTAGAGCAAGAATTTTCTTCTATTCCCTACCCACTCACTTCCCTCTCCTACCACATTTGGGAGTAGCAAAATGAGTGAAATCTTTGAGATTTTCTTGTGGTCTGTGTAAGAAATGGAGATTAGTTTAGTTTTCACATAAAGGAAGAAAAAAAATTAATGTAACCTGGCAGTCAACTGCCTCAGTCTCCCATTTCCGGGTTAAGCAGGAACAAAGGAAACCAGCTTCATCCAGTCCTATAGTCAGTAAAACAAAAATGCACAAAAAGACCTAAGTCAATATCAATTCAGCACTAAATTCCATTCCTTATTTGGCAAAAGGAGCAGGTAAAAAACTACAATGGTTGGAATGTGATGGGAGAAGCAGCTAATGAAAAACTTTTGCACGAGAAAGTTACATTTCTTGGGATAGACTGTAACCTCTGAAGTATCCAATCTATGGAGAAACAGAGGAAGGGCTTGCATGCTAGGTTTAGGGATATAAATTGTGTCATTTTTCTTTGTTCAGGGCACCAGCCATGTTTTCTGGTTGTGCACCCCTTCTTGCAAGATTGAAAAAAAATTATTTTCTTCTCCACAACTTGGTGAGCCTTATTTTCTTCCAAATGAAAATTTCTTTCTTACAACTTTGGGGGCTGATCCAGAATTCTGAAGCTTCAGAGAATAGACCCTTGGGGTGGACAATGGGGAGGCATGCCCCACTGTTTAAATGGTCTTGGACCCCACCAGCAGGGGCCTCATTTCTGGCAGCCGAGAGACCCAAGAACAGATGCTTAGATCTGCTGATTGTGGATGAGAAAAAGGGAAGGAAAAATCTGCCTCTCGCTGACTGGGCAACTCCATGCATGGACCAAGATAAAAACAAAGGCTATTAAATATTACCTTTGTGACTGGAAATTCTGATGAGTCTGAGGTTAATTGTGCATGCATGAAATGTGTGACATACCGTGCAAAGTCCCAATTCGTGTTTCCCTTCTCCTGCAAGGGAGGGCTGGGGACAAACAAAGTGAAGGATTCAAGACAAAGAGACTTAGACAAGATTCAGAATGGGAAATTGAGGCAGTTTATAGGTACCTCCTATTAAAATCAAATTTAAAAAGAAAGAGGAAATTATTTATCAAAGACAATATCCCATTCCCCTTAACGGGTGGCAGGGACTTCAACCGACCCTTGAAGGCCTCCTTTGAAATGGTCTCTTAGAGCCCTGCATGTCCCCCTTCAATTCTCCTATTTTTCTCATTCAGAAATTGATGATAGTTGAAGGATGGTACAGAATCTAAGCCATTAATCAAATTGTTCAGGTTTGACACCCAGTAGTCCCAAATCTGTACCCTCTTCTTAGTAAAATCCCCTACCATCATAAATAGTTTAGTGTAATAAATCTAAAGAATGCCTTTGGGCCTGTCCCCTTGATCCAGAGAGTGGAGACTTATTTGCCTTTAAGTGAGAGAATCCCTCTACCAGAAGAAAACAGCAAAATAGGTTAACAGTTTTACCCTAAGGCTTCACAAAATCCCCCATCCTCTTTGAACAGGAACTAGAAAAAGTATTAGAGAAATTTGCAGTCCCATCTGAAATTTCCTTTTTACAATGTGTAGATAATATGCTAATATCAGGTAAAGAAAGGCAGATAGTAGCCCAAACTACAAAGAGCTTATTGAATTTCTTGGGAGACCAAGGGCGAAGAGTTAAAAATATTAAAAAAATATATATATATATAAAAGCTACAATTTGTGAAAAAGGAAGTCAAATTCTGGGTCATCTCATTAGTGAGGGAAGGAAGAAGACAAATCCAGAAAAAAAAAAATTCAGGCCATTACTGAATTACTTCTTCCCCAGGCAAAGAGAACTAAAAAGATATTTTTGGGATTGATGGGATATGGATAAATTCATATGCATCCCAAACCAAAGGGTTATACCAAAAAACTGTTGGAGGAGCACCCTGACAGAATAGAAGGAGGGGGAAGTAAAGGCCTTAGAGGGGCTCAAATGGGCATTGGTGCAAACTTCTGTTCTAGCCCTCCCCTCTCTCAAAAAACCTTTCCACCTGTTTTGTTAAAGCAGATAAGGGGTCAGCCTTAGGAGTCCTAACCCAGATCTGGGGAGGCCAAAGGAAGCCTGTGGCCTTCCTTTCCAGAACCCTGAACCCTATTTCCAGGGAATGGCCAAGGTATGTTCAGGCTATAGCAGCAACTGCCCTCTTAGTAGAAGAAAGCAGAAAACTGACCTTTGGAGGGGCCTAAGTTGTTAGCATCCCTCACCAGGTCAGGACTATTTTGTCTCAACAAAAGCAGGAAGGTAGTTAATGGATTCCTAAATTCCAGAATATGAGGCAATTCTAATGAAAAACAAAACAAAACAAAACAAAAACAAAACCATTTAATGCTAACAATTGATCATAGTCTGAATCCAGCCTCTTTCCTTTGGAAAGGGTCCAACCAGGTAGAAACTCCTGAACATGATTGTTTAGACTTAACTGAATGCCAAACCAGAGTCTGGCCCTACCTAGGGAACCTTCCCTTACATTTGGGGGAAAAATTGTTTATAGATGGATCTTCTAGGGTCCTGGAAGGAAAAAGCCTCAATGGCTATGCTGTTGTTGATGGGCTAACTTGTGAGGTAAAAAGAAGCTGGCTACCTGCTCAATGATTGGTCAGCTCAAACTTGTGAGCTGTATGCATTAAATCAAGCCCTTAAATTGTTAAAGGAAAAAGATGGTATAGTCTACACAAATTCAAAATATGCCTTTGGTGTGATCCACATCTTTGGAAAAGTTTGGGAAGAAAGGGGATTGATCAATGACAGAGGGAAGGAATTAGTCCATGTGGAACTGGTAAAACAAGCATTAGCCAGTCTGCTTTTACCAAAAAAAAATCCGTGGTATATATAAATGGGCATCAGAAATGTCACACTTTTAAAGCAAAAGACAACGGATTGGCTAATAAAAGGCCAAAGAGGTTTCCTTCTGTTCCCCTCTGGAACTGATAGCCCTAATACTCCCACCCCCGCCCCCCCCCCCCAAATTAAAATCCCTGTATTTTCTGAAAAAAAAAAACAAGTAAAAGAAACTAGAACAATTGGGACCAACAACCTTAGATAGCCAAGGGAAGTGACTCCTTCCAAATGGCTGGCAAATGTTGAATAAGCAAATAGTGAGGGAAGTACTAGTGGTTTTACACCAAAGGAATCACTGGGGAGTACAGGCCATGTAGGACTTGGCCCTCAAAAATTTCAGGTGTGGGCCTTTACACTATAGCCAAACAAATAAGTGAATGGTGTATAACCTATCAAAAAGTTAATTAAAAAGTTTTAAGAAAGCAAGTGCCAGGGGCAGAAGGACCCCAGCCTCAAGCCATTCCAGAGCATTCAGGCTGATTATATTGAAATGCCCCCTGTAGGTCCACTAAAGTATGTTCTGGTTATTATAAATCACCTAACGAGGTGGGTAGAAGCATACTCTCTTACTTCAGCTACAGCATCAGGATCTCCAAAAATTATCCTTGAACAAATACTTCTCCAATATGGGTTAGTAAAAAATATAGATTCAAACAATGGTAGTCACTTTACATCCAGAGTATTGCAAAATATTATACAGTGTCTAGGTATCATATGAAGCTTCCATCTACCCTGGCACCCACCATCCTCAAGGAAGGTGGGGGAAAAAAAACCAAACCTTAAAAAAAAAAAAACCTCTCTAAGTTGGCCTTAGAAACCAAATTACCATGGGTTAAATGTTTACCTATAGCTCTGTTAAGAATCTGGACTGCCCCTAGGAGGAAACTGGGAATTTCTCCTTATGAAATGCTTTTTGGTCTGCCTTTCCCTGGGAAGCCTAAAGAACTTCCCTCCTTTGAGTTAAAAAAATCTCTTTCTTCAAAATTATATACTGGCCTTGTTTTCTACTTTGTCATCCCTCAGACATCAGGGTTTGCCAGCTCAGACTCTGCCTCTTGGATTTGCAGTCCACCAACACTGACCTGGCAGCTGGGTACTAATCAAGTCATGGAAAGAGCCTGAACTCCAGCTGACTTGGGAAGGACCTTATCAAGTCTTGCTGACAACTGAAATGGCAGTCCAAACAACAGAAAAAGCTGGATTCACTACACTTGAGTAAAAAAACCAGCACCTGAACCAAATGTTAAGTACCCAACAACTTTGTCTGGGTCTTAGTAAATAATTTCAGCCCCAAATCCCTTAAAAATCACACTGAAAAGACAGTAACTGGTGGGGGAGAGGGTTGAGTTGTGTATCTTCCTAGTCAACAATGGCCCTAGTCCTATCGAAATACCAAAGAAGGAATTCAGACCTTAAGTTACAGGTAAAAATAATCTTACTAGCCACAATGTTTCAAACCCAAAAAGCAGCTAACCCCATCAAATTAGTTATAAATGTGACTGAAGGTCTGGAGTCCCAAACTGTGCAGTTTAACACCTGCCAAATAATAGACTGTGGGAATTTAAAGCACCAGCGATGGCTGAGTGGGGAAAAGAAATGATCAGAGCCAGTGGGGAATAATTATAGCCAAGCCCCCACCCCTTGCCCTTCCTGAGTTGAAGTATAATGAACTACTTAGTATACGGGATGAACCGTGAATATGAGATGGGTCTTACCAGGTTGGAGGCCATTAAAGGGTAAAATAACCTTTTATGAAAGTAATACACCACCAGACTGCAAAAGTCTTCAGTGCAATCCAATAGTAATATGTATTAAAAAGCAGACAAATTAAAAACCGAGAGTAGCAGCAGGGACCAAGTAGTCAATAGAGTACATAGAACAGGAGCAAACATTACAAGTAAAAATTCTCTAGGAAGTTTCTGTATCCCAGTCCTTCCTCCCCTGTAGATTATGACATCAACAATGCCCTCTCCAGCTAACCCTTCAGAAATGCCACAAAAACCAACAACAACCAAAAGCCAGTTCCCCAATTCAAAATGATCTCAAAGAAGTCAGGATACTTAAGGCAGAAGATTTAAAACATAAAAATAGAGACAGGATATGGGGACACAAATGCCTGGGTAGAATGGATCAAATATACAGTCCAGAGTCTAAACAAAAGCAACTATTATGCTTGTGCCACAGGCCGGCCTGCAGCTCATATTGTATCCTTTCTGCTAGGTATGGAAAAGCATAAAAGGGAATTTAGGTGTATAATACTCTTCTTCCAGAATGCTACTCCTGGTGAAAATTATAGTACATTGTCCTCTGTCTTCCCACTGGTCAAAAACAGAAACATTAAGGACATACCCACCTCCCGTCTAGGGCCAGGGAGTCACTTTGCTTGTCTCTCTAGACAGGGGGAAGGATTCCTGGACTTTGGAACTATGGCCTCATGTACATGAGTGTGGAAATGTGAGCAGTGATCGTACTGACAATTTCTCCAGTTTGGTTAGACCTCAAGTGGACCTGTGGTGGTACTGTGAAAAGGGTGTTCTCCAACCAATACTGCCTGAGAGGTGGGGCAGAATCTGTACTCTGGTCCAATTGGCTATCACATTCCAGGGAGGGAGAGAGAAGAAAAGTCTGCTTGGTTCTTTTGATGAGCAGATCTATCTAGACTTTATAGGAGTTCCCTGAGGGATCCCAGGTGAATTTAAAGCTAGAAATCAGGTAGCAGCTGGGTTTGAGTCATTCTTGTTCTTGTGGGTCACCATTAATAAAAATGTAAATTAGATTAATTACACTTATTATAATCAACAAAAATTTATTACTTACACCAGGAATGCAGTTAAGGGAATTACAGAACAATTAGATGCTATTGTAGAATTTGAGAGAAGTTTAATTATTTGCATATAGAGAGGCTAGGACTCAGGAAGGATTTTGAGAAGGCAAAATGGTTTATTGACGGCCGGCCGGACTCAGGAGCTTTCTGTTTCAATCCTGAGCCCCAAACAAGATTTTTGAGTCCCTTTTATACAGAGAGGAAAGATCAAATGGTCCCTTTGTTTCAGTTCTCAATAGGCTTAAATTAGCATATATATCTTCCACATCCTAGGTAAGCCTTTAGCATGGACTTCATACATTCTAGATAAGCTTTTAGCATATTTTGTTTGCATTTCCCCTAAATACTTAAAGTTTATAGACCTTGCATTGTTAAACTGTTTCCTGGGACTGGAGTCGTTGCCATTGTCACCAAGGGCAGGACAGCAGCCTCTTACCATTTCACACCCACAAGTCAGACAGCTTAGGTTATTTCTGAAGAGACAAAGAGCCTCCCACCCATAGCCCACATCATTTCCCCCCTTTGCCAAAGTTTAACTTGTTAAGCTTTGGCATAATTATTGTTGGAACTAGGAGGTGGATGGCTGTTTGTTGTTTTGACTGATTATTTTTCAATCTTCAGTGTAGCATCTAGGACTGTTTTTAGAGGTTTAGAAGTTTTTATTTTGGACAGCAGAATCCTGGGGCAGGGGTCCCCTGTAGTTATTCTGGGGCTACTGGTGCTTACGTGGATTTCCAGTCAGGTTTCAGATCCATCTATTAGTTTTATTTTACCCTTAAAGAGTTTACACCTTTAATCTAAAATGGGTGCTGAAGGGAGATGATTTCTTTTCTGTAACTGCTTCCTGCTGGCCATGGGCTGCAGTCATTGCCTAACAAGGTGTAAAACTCTTATTTTAACTGGAGGAAGATGGATCCAGCATTCTGTACAAAGTTGGATGAAGTTTTCATATGGTTAATAAGATGTTTATTGTGAAAGAAACAAACTTAATTAAAAATTTGGAATACCCATTTTTAAAAAGGACATTGAATTACAGAGGTAGACAAGGTTAGGTGCTTATAAAGATGGCTCTCCTTTTTAAAAAACTGGTGGGAGCAATATATATACTTTTTTAAGTTATTTATCTTTAGAGAGAAATTGCAACAGACACTTAGCTTTGTCTGAAGACACATTTCAAGCTGTTTAATGACTGGCACTCTTTTGTTCTGTCAGATGCTCCTGGTGAACTGGCACTCCCTGGGCAACTGGCTTCATTCAGGATTAGAACACCAAGTTGGAAATTCCCTTAGTTTTCAGTTGTGGGAGTGATCAGAACTACAGAATAAAGGTTTTCTACACCTTGATTTTAATTGTACAATTTCTAGTAATTTTGACTTGTTCAATAGGTGACTCACCATCAGCAAGCAAGTCTCACTTTTGCTACACAGTAGAGTACAGTAGAATATAATAAGTTGACTGAGCTTGGCTGAGACTGCCACCGCATTCTACAGACATGTTTATTAACTGTTTAGAAAATGAATTCACTAGGAATTTAACATGTCGAATATACTCTTGCACTTGATCCAAAATAGAAAAGATAACGTTATAATTATTAGGCATATATTTAGTACAGGATAAGAGTACAGCACTTATTAATAATTAATGTATTATTACTTAATGCAAAGGATTTAGAGTTGCAATTAATAGTTTTAAGTTTCAGGTTTGTAATACTTTACGTGTTATTTCTCCATGAGAGCAGGCCATAATTACAGTTGTGTTTCAGTTTTACTTACAGTATCCTGGTATTATGGCTCCACTTAGCATGTTCTTCACGCAGTGAGCAAGTTGCAACATCCTTGATCTTAGAGAGATTTTCTAATATTCTACTAGCCTGGTGTATAGTGCTCTCTGGCACTGTGAAACAGTGCCAGTCAGGAGGCGATATCCATTGTACACTTGGCTGTACTGAGTTATTATTGGCTGCTGCAGGAGCTTGAAACTGCAATGTAGTTTCCATTGGCTTCAGGAGCAGAACCAGAGGCTGATATAGCAAATATTTTTAATTGAGGGGTCAGTGACCAGCCTAGCCAATAACTCACACGGAGAGGCCACCTGCAATGTATTTAAGGCCTGGTTTGAATGCACAAAAGAGTTTGACAATGTTAAAGTTTATTTCTTGTTTTTATATAGATTTTAAACAATTTAATGCAACACATATATCAAATGACTGTTTACCTACACGATTTTACTATGAAGATAACAGTAGGTACTTTAGTAATAGAGGAAAAAATTATTTTTCATTGTTAAAATGAAAACAGAAGATTTCCAATAGAATCAAGATAACTTTTTATTATCAATTCAGTTTTTGTTTAATAATGACTTTCTGCAATTAGCCATTTAAATACTTTAATTTAAACAATGATTTGTTAAGCTTTTATAATTATTTATACTTTTAAGACAAATTTTACTTTCACAGAACACATTCTCTTACTTAAAGTTACTACAATACCTGCTAAGAACCTGAGCAGAATGCAAACGTATTTTGGTTTTGACACCCCAGGGAGGGAACTTTACTGCATTTATTTTGATTCTGCTTTTCACCCTCTTCACTTCCCCCTCTTCCAGGCAGTCGGGTGCACAACAATCAAATAGGAATGCGGCTTATGAATAGAAGGTGTGGACTCACTGGAAAGGGGCAAGCCGCTCTCCCCTTTCCAGCTTTCAGGCCAAAATGGGCAGACAGAACATTTAAATTTGGCAACTCTCCCAGGGACCCAGCCACCCTGACTGGGGCAGCACCAACAAACTTGGGTGTGTGGTGCAGACACAGATGGCCTTCACACCCCGGCAAAGGGACAGCAAACATCCAGACTCTTCAGTTTTGCCCCGTAATCATTTTACCTCCTTGCCAATGGCAAGGGAGAGTTCTAACTCCACTGAATTCTACTTTACATAACGACACAACTCCAATACTAGCATTGAGCTGACACAGACAGAAGCACAAAGGTCACTAATTTGACCCACAAGTTCTCTATATATTTTTTCAGCATGGCTGCCCCACAGCCATCAAAAACCTTAGAACACTTAACATTTGGTATGAAGCAAATTCATTCACAATTTAGCACCATAACAAAAGATTTCAGCTAGACTTTGTCCATTGTTTAATTTTACACCCAGACCAAGCTCCACTAGAAAAGCTGATCCATTTTCCTGTAACTAAGTTTTGTTTTTTTTAAAAATCTAGACCAATTTCCAGGACGTTAGGACTTGAACCTATAACAGCCCTTTTTATTAAAATCAAGCCTCCACTCCTTTAGTGGATATAAGACCAGTACCAGATTCTAACATGCAGTTAGACAAACCTAAAACACCAGGGCTTTTTCCTGGTTTTTCTCCTTATTCCAGACCTAGAGAGAACAGCTTTTTTCTGTTTTTTCTCCAGGACATTAGGATTCAAACCTATAAACAGTCCTTCCTATTAAAATCAAGCCTCCACTCCTTTAGTAGATATAAGACCAGTACCAGATTCTAACATGCAGTTAGACAAACCTAAAACACCAGGGCTTTTTCCTGGTTTTTCTCCTTATTCCAGACCTAGAGAGAACAGCTTCTCCCTAATTTTCTGGGGCTACTAGGATTCTCTCGGGAGGTGATCAGCCTCCCCTTCCTAGCAATTAAAGCTAGGGCTTTCCAGACTGTGCTCACCTGGGGAGTCTTATCTTCTTCCATGTTTGGAGTTCTTTTTCGTTCGCAGAATCTTTCTCTTCAGACCTTCCATTGCCCTCGATTTTTGTCAGGAAGATTCTGGTGGAGCCCACATCTTTTCTGGATTAAATTTAATCCAGGGGTGCCCAGATTTGGGGTTCACCTGAGTCCTCCTGGCTTCCTCAGGGATTTGGAAGGGGCAGCAAAATGCTACCGTCTCTGGCCTTCGTTTGCTGTCCCTTCGTGGTCGCCAAAAATGTTGTAGAATTTGAGAGAGGTTAAGTTATTTGTGTATAGAGAGGCTAGGACTCAGGAAGGATTTTGAGAAGGCAAAATGGTTTATTGACGGCCAGCCAGACTCAGGAGCTTTCTGTTTCAATCCTGAGCCCCAAACAAGATTTTTGAGTCCCTTTTATACAGAGAGGAAAGATCAAATGGTCCCTTTGTTTCAGTTCTCAATAGGCTTAAATTAGCATATATATCTTCCACATCCTAGGTAAGCCTTTAGCATGGACTTCATACATTCTAGATAAGCTTTTAGCATATTTTGTTTGCATTTCCCCTAAATACTTAAAGTTTATAGACCTTGCATTGTTAAACTGTTTCCTGGGACTGGAGTCGTTGCCATTGTCACCAAGGGCAGGACAGCAGCCTCTTACCATTTCACACCCACAAGTCAGACAGCTTAGGTTATTTCTGAAGAGACAAAGAGCCTCCCACCCATAGCCCACATCAATGCTACTAGCAGAATAGCATTGGAATGACATGGGAAAACAGAATAGCCTTAGATATGATGCTAGCTGAGAAAGGGGGAGTCTATGTTATAATTGGAGGTAGTTGCTGTATATTCATCCACAGTAATACTGCCCCTGATGGAACTATCACTAAAGTTTTACAAGGCCTATCAGAAGAATTAGCAGAAAATTATGGCATTAACAATTCACTCACAGGATGGCTTGAAAATTGGTTTGGAAAATGGGAAGGGGTTTCACTGTCCATATTAACTTCCCTCATTATCTCAGCTGGGGTGCTTACCACAGTTGGATGTTGTATTATTTCATGTGTCTGAGGGCTAGTTCAAAGACTCACCAAAACCACTCTAACCAAACAAATGACCATAGATATAGGCAAAACAATCTGTACCCCCTTAAAGAAGGAGATCCTTATGATGAAGAGGTATCAGATAGCTCTTAGAAAATTTGAGGAATGGAAATGTGAAAACTAAAAAGTTTAAAGAATGAGGGGCGATTGTAAGAAATGGAGATTAGTTTTCATGTAAAGAAAGAAAAAAAAATTAAGGTAACCTGGCAGCCTGTTGCCTCAGTCTCCCACTCCTGGGTTAAGCAGGAACAAAGGAAACAAGCTTTAGCTAGTTGTAAAACCAGTAAAACAAAAATGCACAAAAAAGACCTAAGTCAATACCAATTCAGCACTAAATTCCATTCCTTGTTTGGCAAAAGGAGCAGCTAAAACACTAAAATGGTTGGAATGTGATGAGGGAAGTGGTTAATCAAAAACTTTTGTGCAGGAAAGTTAGATTTCTTGGGATAGGCTGTAACCTGTGAAATATCCAATCTATGGAGAAACAGAGGAAGAAGGGCTTGTGTGCTAGGCTTAGGGATATAAATTGTGTCATTTTTCTTTGTTTGGAGTGCTGGCAATGTTTTCTAGTTGTGTGCCCCTTCTTGCAAGATTGAAAATAAATTCTTTTCTTTTCCACAATTGGGTAAGCCTTATTTTCTTCCAAATGAAACTTTCTTTCTTAGGTCTGTAGAAACTTTATAGTGATGATTACTTATATTATTGGAAATCTAAACTTTTGTAATTTGCTATTTGACAATGAAACCTTATCTAAAGGAGAGGTACAATGATGACAAATGTTCTTTATTTCTGTTCTCTTCAATATGTCTATTGGCTTGTTTCAGGGTTTTTCATGTAAGGATATATCTTATGAGAAATTCCTGTACCATTCAATAGTTTTCTATAGCCACTGCCAGACTTTAGTCAATTATGTCCTCTTCATCCATAGTATTTCCTGCTTAACATTTAAACTAATTTTGATTTGTTTTGACACATTCACTTAACTTTACTCAGTAAACTTGGAAATAAATGTTTTAGAATTTGGAACAACCTTTAAATCCTATGAGCTAAGGAAGAAACATAAAGCATTGCTATTTCTATTACATTTAGAGGTAGAAATAAAATATTCTTTTTTTTTTTTTCAAATTTAGAAATTGCTTGAAGCATTTATCAATTTTTTCCTTTCAAAATAAGGTAACTATTATTGGGACTGATTAACATTTGCAGTACTTTGTCCTCTCAAATTCCTTGCCATTTATCACACATATCAGGTTGTTTCTCAGTAATTGTGTACTGAGTGAAGCCTTCAAATACTGTTTTATCTCAATATGTTCCTCCCAGTACTGATGATTACCCAGAAACTTTGGATTATAGCTCCCTTTTGAAGAATGTTCGCTTCTGCAGTTGTAGGTTCTTTTTATAACAATGTCAATGCATTTCTTTTTTTCACAAAGAAATAATGAGTTTTGTTTATAGTTTTATATATAAAGACTTTGCTTTCCTGTAGATGCCATCAGTTTCACAAAAATTATTTATTAACAGATAATGGACTCAGGTATAACTTTTGGAAGGAGATAGAGTATATGTATTCTTTGAAAATAAAAATGCCCAATTTTTCTTTGCCTTTTGTTTCCTAGCAGATATGTAAGACTCTATTTTCCCATGGTTCTATGAAATATTATTTGCACTTCCTCATATTTATTTTGAATAATATCTTATATAATAATTTGTCCTTCCCTAAATGAAATTGAGCAGACAGGTTGGATAAGGTGGACAGAAATGACGTCTCATTCATTTTACATTCTCTGTACTTAGCATGCTATTTTATGTAGTAGGAACTCAGTAAATGTTTGTGGAATAAATGATAGTATTTTAACCTAAATTTACCCAGGAAGTATATATTTGCAGTCATAATTCACACATCACTGGCTTGCTGAATTTACTTGCATAATGCTGGATTTCCAGCTCCCTATTGTTGTGTGTAGTTATATGTGGGGGTGACTCACATAGGCTTATAGACTGTGTTGCTCTTGTCCTTTCCACAAAACTGCTTGAGATGGAAGATATACTACTGGTATGCTTTGGGTGCTATCAACATGTATACAGTCTTGTGTAGGGCATTAACTTCCCCAAACAAGTCAACCTTGAGCTGCCAAAAAATAGTACTGGGTTCCCTTCAGAGAACAGTGTTCAGGTGCTATACTTTTTTTCTCTGCAGAAATGGAGACTTCCTATGCTGATGAAGCACTGAACAAGATAGCAAAGGTCCCTAAAATCATGACGTTTATTTTTAAGTGTGAGGAAAGATAATAAATATGTGAAAAATATATACTTTTAGAAAGTGATGTAGTGTAGCCTGTGTCCCATATCTCAAATGTCTGATTTCAATATAAGTCACAAATTTCCTTCAAGCTTGATGGTTTCTGACATTAGAAATTATATTACATTGATATGTAAATTTAACATAATGCATCCTTTTATATTTTCTGTGAAAACTTGTTATTGATTGCGTGTGTGTGTGATGAAGAATTACTTCTTTGAATGAAGCAATTCTGCATGCTTCCTGAAAACCTCTCTTTTAAGTTCTGCTCCTTGCATCTCTCACAGAGCATTGGGAAACACTTCATTTGATTGATCCGAGAAATAGACAGTAAATTCCACCAACTGTCTTTCCCTAAGAAACTATTCAAACATTCTCCTTTTTCATCAGCTCATAGGATATATGCTTGATGGGTCTGTATGACCTTTAGTTAGATACACTGAGACATGCCTCCAATTTAATCAAAAGCTTCAACTAGGCTCAATCTGTAGCATTTATAGCTGGAAATTATCTAGTCCAATTCTTTCCTTTTACAAATAAGAAAACTAAAACCTTAGAGGTTAAGTGAAATGTTCAAAGTCAGTTCCAGTCAGTATTGGAGTCCATATATTCCCAATTCAGAATCTATCTTTCCACAAGACCTACTAACAAGTTACTTTAAACACTTTTAAAATTCATTCACCTTGCCTCTAGACATTATTCTTCCTAAGTAACAAATATGAAATCCTCAAAATAAAACTTTGCAAGACCTTGAAATGAGCCTTAAAAGATATTATTGGGGGTGAGAAATGGGAAGTTAATGCTTAATTAATTGATGCAGAGTTTCTGTTTAGGGGGATGAAAATTTTGGTATTGGTTGGTATTCATGGTAGCACAGCATGGTAAATGTGATTAATACCACTGAACTGCATACCTGAAAGCGATTAAAATGGGAAATTTTACATTTTAGATAAGTTATGACAATAAATTTTAAAAATATGTTATTGGTTATCTCCTCAGTATGGCTACAGGATATATGAGGATGTATTAGAGGAAGCTGTCTAAGCCCTTAAAAACCAGTCTCTTGGGCAATTGAATATGAAGCTTTAGAATTTAAAATCATCCCCAAAAATTGCTTGCTCAAGAAGGAAATGTTATACAATTTCTGTTCCAAAAGCACCTAATAATTGCCAATAGCTAATTATACCTAGATTGAATCATATTAAATGCAAAGAACAGTATAAATTCTGGGTGGTTTGTCAGTGTAGGTTTCATGCTTGATGATAAAATTATAGTAATATTTATTGCAGGGGACTTTATCTCACTATTTCTCTAAGGCTCATTTTCAACCAAGCAATGATAAAGCTAAGAAAATTCCCCTTTTATGGAAAGGCCAAGAGTCACACTTATTTTCTCAATCCCTAGCAAGCTATGTGTACCAAGGCATCAATGGGAAATAATGGTGGGAAATTTTGGTCAAATAAAAGATGATTTCTTTTTCTCCAACTGCATTGAGAAAAAATAACACGAAAGACTAGGACTTCATGATTTTTTTTTTCAGATTTACTTGTTATTTATTTATTTATTCCCCCCCACACCTCCAGTTGTCTGCTCTCTGTGTCCATTCACTGTGTGTTTTTCTGTGACTGCTTCTGTCTTTCTCAGCAGCACCGGGAATCTGTGTTTCTTTTTGTTGGTCATCTTGTTGGGCCAGTTCTCCATGTGTGTTGTGCCATTCCTGGGAAGGCTGCACTTTATTTCATGCTGGGTGGCTCTCCTTATGAGGCGCACTCCTTGCGCGCATCAGCACTGCACATGGGCCAGCTCCACACAGGTCAAGGAGGCCCAGGGTTTGAACTGTGGACCTCCCATGTGGTAGGCAGATGCCCTATCTTTGGGATTTGTTTTTGAGATATTGAATATGAGTAATATGTTTTTATAAAAGGTGGAAGGATGGCATACACAGTTTTGAGGGTTTTGGAGGAACATTTCACTTTCATGTCTTGATTTTAGGATCTGGGGTTTTGTTAAACAGCACCCAAAATTATATCACCAGGAATTATATACAGCATAAACAAATATTTGATAAGAATCCCTCAAAAAGAGATATATGTATCTAGTGAGCATTTTCTCAACTGAGACTTCTTCTTAACCCTGTTTTGAAGATAGCAGTAAGATAGTGTATGAGAACAGTAGCTGATCAAATAAGCTTGGAAAATTCTAAACTTCTTTCCTAAAGTTTAATGTGCATATTAGCATATTAAAATCTTTTTGAATTCCAGTAAGGAACACCATTTAATTTTGGTTTTATCCAGGAAATTTTTTTTTTTTTGAGTATAAAATACCTCATTATTATATTCCTGTTAACATCTTATAAAACAGTGTAAGAAAGAGGCCAAGAGAAAAATTAGGTCCTGATATGTAGAAAATAACTAAATGTAAGGTGGTGGTTTTGTGAGTGAAAAATGGAACTTGAGAAAGAAGTTATTTAAATAATTGTGAAGGATTTGATGGATAAGAGAAAGAAGTACAATGACTACTAAGGGAGAAAGGAATTTTAAGATAGAAACTATTCAATGGTATAATGCTTGATGCTTGGGTCAGTTGGCTTTTGCTGCAAAACAGATCACTTCAAACCTTAATGGCTTAAAATGGTAAACATGAATTTCTCACCTTTGTGCATTCAGCTGATCTAGGTTGAGCCTGGCTAATCACTGCTGGTTTGCTCATGTATGTGTCACTTGACTCTGTTCCGTGTGTCCCTGATTCTTCTCTTGAGAACCAGCATGTATATACGCTCATCATGTCTTTCTCATGACAATGGCAGAAGTCTAGTAGGGCAAGTGGACACATCTAAAGCTTTTTGAGGTCTGGGGTTAGAACTTCACAATTTTTCTTCTGCTTATTTTATTAGCCAAAACAAATCACCTAGTAGAATTTAGAATCAAGTTAGATGGGAAGACATTCATCTTAACATCTTTTCTACATGTCTACTGCCAATCCCACATTCAAACTGAAGTCCAGAAACATATTAGCCCTATCCTACCAGCCACAGACACATCTACTGCCGGCTTTACAAACAAGTCCATTTATCTTGTTCAAATAACAATCTAGTATGTCTCCTTACAAAGTGGTTATGGGCTTTAGTTATGCTACCTAAATGAAGATAAAGACTCCAGATGCAAGAAAGCATCTGGAACATATGTTCACAGTTTAATAGTGATATACATAACATGTATGTTGATGAGTTGCAGATACATTCCAGCATATATACATACACACACATAGACATATACAGCCTGTACAAGGGTGGACTAAAACTTTGGCCCTTTCAATGTAACACATTACCTATTCCTTTATTTTCTGATTCTTTTAAGTACAAGCCAATGTCTTTCACTTTTCCTGTTGGGTTATATTTTCTAGTATTTAATACTGCAAGAATTGACCTGAGATGTGAAAACTGCGAATATCATCAGAGACATATACAACTTGGCCATCATGTACATCATGGCCATCTCCAATATGTTTGCTAGGATATAAAGATCAGAGTAATGGCCATAAGAAACCACAGCCCACCTGAGGAATGGACCAACATAAGCCAAAGCTTTTCAACAAGTAAATATAGGAATACAAAAAGGAGCCCAACAAAGTTAATAAGGTCTGTTTACTATTTGGTCATTTAAATACATCCAGCTTTTTGACATATCATGCCAAAGAGATCAAAGAAAAGCCCTTGGCTTTGGATTTACTCAGATTTCTCTTCTGCTGCCCTGCTTATTTTGTTATCCTAGTTATCCTAGCTGCTTTCTATTATAGTATGATCTTGCTGCTGTTATCTATGTTAATTTCTCCTTTTTAAAATAATCGTAAGAACCTTCTTTTGCCAGTTCCTGGGCCCCATCTACTGAGGCTTTCTATGTTCCCTTTGTATTTTTGACTGATTCTCAAAATTAGTATGGTGACAACTTGATTGAAACATATGTCCATGGTAGACAGGTTAAGCAAATAAAGAGTCGGGTGACTGGCTAGAATAATAGAAATAAATCAAAGGACAAAAGATCATGGTGAGTATGGTGATCAGATTCCAACACAATGAAGAACTGGTAAAGATGAAATTCAGGGGGTAGAACTAGGGATAAATCAAAATTTAAGAACTGATCAAGAGTGCCTACAACTGTAAGCAAAGGAATTGCATCCATCATCCATGTGGAATCTAAGCCCCCTCTTGATCTAGAGATGGAGAGGACATCACCATCCAAGGGTACACAGAATGGAGGAATAAAATATGGACTAGAGTGGGCTTACTGATGTTCTACTATAAAACTATTGCGATGAGTAATAGAAGAAATTTTAGCATCGAGGTGGAGAAAGTGGCCACAGTAGTTGCTGAGGGCAGGGAGAGGGTAGAAGAGATGTGATGTGGGGACATTTTTGGAGTTTTGAGTTGTCCTAAATGATATTGTAGGGTCAGATGCTGGACTTTATATATCCTGCCATAACCCACTGAATGTATTGGGGGAGAGTGCAAACTACAGGGTAAACTATTATCCATGTGGTACAGCAGTGCTCCAAAATGTGTTCACCGAGTGTGATGATTGTCCCACAATGATGAGGGAGGTTGTTAGTGTGGGAGGAGTGGGGTGGAGGGGTTGGGGGTATACAGGAACCTTTTATATTTTTTAGTGTAACTTTTTTGTGTGATGTATATATCTTCAAAAATACGGTTTACAAAAATGATGTGGTGGGGGGTGGGGAGTGGGTTATATGGGAACCTGTTAAATGGTTTTTGTTTTTTCTATGTTTTTTAATGTAACATGCCTTGTGATCTATTAACTTTAATTAAAAAAATAGTTAACTAAAAAACAAAACAAAACAAAAAAAGAACTGAGGAGTATATAATGAAGATGAAATTTAATATGTGGCAATGGGGGAAAGTGACCTGCATTGAAGTGTTGAAGGTGAGTGGGACAAAGAATTTTTATTTTGTCTGATTATCAGGAATAAAGAAAGCTTTTCAGAGCTTCTACTAGTCACTACAGGATTCTTCAAATTTTTTTCTTAAAGCATTCAAAAGGTAATTTCATGCTTAAAAGCTGCCCCATTAAGAAAGCTATTATCTTACCTTCTCAATGCCCTAATCACCCATAAATTGAATGAAAAGCACTGGTTGCCAGATTTTCTTTTGGATTAATCATAATTACCCAGGAAATAGTTTTCAAAAATCATTAGGTTGCAAAAAATAGTTTTTGGTTTTTACAATTTGCTTGAATCCCATGCACATGTATCAGTCAGCCTATCCCCTGCTGACCCCTTTTGTATTTTAGAGCAAACTTGTATAATTTAGATGTACTGAGTAAGAATATCTTGTAGCATCCCATGTGCCTATGAACATGTGACAACACAACAACTGTTTGAAAAGGATAAAAATCCAATTCAAACTTAAGATTTTTAAAAATTTTCTTGATTTTTCTAATCAATTGTTTTAGGTGTGGGTTTCTCTAGAAATAATTTCTACAAAACTAACCAAAAAGTGAATACTATAAGTAGGGTAGTTTTTCTTGCTAGGTTGGTTTGATGCATTTTCATGGGGAATAACATCTTTGCAGTACATCTTTAGGAAATTTTGGTTTTCTTTCTAAAGAACTAATTCAGGAAAAAATAAAGTTTCTCATACACATTTTTAAAACTAACATAAAATGTTTTTAGTGAGTCTCATGGAAAATGCATATTCTTATAAGATGGGTTCATTATTTATTGAATAGAGGAATGAATGTCATTTTGAAAAATGGCACTATAATTGAGCCATTAAAATTTTTAATATCTGGGTATATTTGAGAAGTAACATTAAGGCTGTTTTTTAATTTTTCATTCCTTACATTCATTAGCACTTAAAAATTTTGTTAAACTTAAGATATTTCATTTCAACATTGCAACTACCCTAAAATGTAGATATTATTCTCATTCCTATATTATAGGTGAATAAACTACTTAGAATAGTGAAATACCCCATCACATGATATGTTATCAAAAGAAGGGACTTCAAATAGTGTATTTCATTAATTGCTGATTTTTCTGAAAATCTTCTGTATGCCAGGTACTTGAAAATGCAAAGATAAGCATCATGATAAAATAAAGATAAGTACCCCACTCCATCCTTTTGTCCTAGGTTAAAGGAATAGCCTCTCTTTTCGGATTGGTTAGTCCAAGACAATAATGGAACTGAGCATGATTTGTGCTGCTAAGTTCTGGGAGGGGCTGGCCACCTGGGCACTCTGCTATGCATAATGATCTGCCCAGCTCCTACTGTGCTGACATCAGACTGATGTAAGACTCTGGTAGGCACCAGCAAGTGTGAGACACTTGCTTACACATGGTGGGTCCTTCTGGTCAGTTCTTGGTTTTGTCCAAGCAAGGTGGCTGCTCTTAGGACTTTGTCCCTTAATTTTTCCACTTTACATAATTGAATAGTATGAGTTTATGTAGGTGAATGGTTCATAATGGAATATATTCATTGCAAACAAGATTTATTATGCATAGATATATGGATTGTGCTTTTTAAATGTCATTACCCATCACCACCACAAAGTTAGTTTCATGACTACGTGAGTGGAAGTGCAAGTATGTCCAATCATTAATTTATACATTCAGTAAACATGCATTACATGATCACTATGTGCCAAAGACCAGCACTGGGACACACTGGTAAATAAAAGGAAGTTACTGCCCTCATGGAGCAAGTAAGAGTGTGTGTGGAAATAATCCAATACGTGATACATAAGAAAATGAATGCTAGGAAGAAAATGAAGCAGGAAAGGAAGATAGGGACAGTGGAGATGGTGGTGAGCACTATTTGTGATCAAGGAGGGACCTCCCTGAGAAAGCACTTGTGTGTCTCCTGGGAGGAAGGGAAGGAGCAAGCCATATAGATAGGGAAGAGGAACAGAGTACAAAGATCATCTGCCAGGATTAGGATAGGAAAGCTCAAAGAACAGGAAGGTGTCCAGGATGGATAGAGCAGAGTGGACTGAATGAGAGCAAAAGAAGTAGGGAATGGGATCAGTGAAACAGGAGGTGTCAGGTCATAGATTGCCTTTTAGGTCATTAAAAGGATTTGGGGTTTTACCTCTGAGAATACTGAATGAATTTCATCAGAAATATGATATGACATACTTGAAAAAGATCATTTTTTCTAATTGTAGGGAGACAGGATTGGAAACAGGAAGATCACTAAGGAGAATGTTGCAATAATTCAGAAGAAAGGTGATGGTGGATTAGATCATGGTGGTAACCCTGAGGTGGAGAAAAATGGTAGGATTCTGGATGGTTTTGAAAGTAGAGCTAATAGGATTTGCTGATGAATTAGATAAGGAGAAGGGGAGAAAGAGAAGTGACTCAATTTTTGATATGGGCAACTGGAATAATGGATTTACTATCTATAAGAGAGGGAAGATTATGGGAGGAACAGGTTTTAGGTTAAAAGCAAGAGTTTGTTTTTAAATAGGTTAATATTGAAAGTGAAGGATATTGGGCTATAGGTATACACTTATGAGATAATAGGGCATAGGTGATATAAAATAATGGTACAAGATGTAGTCACATAAAGAGCAAGAGAAAGCAGAAGTAAAACAAGAAGTAAAAAAAATATATATCTGAAGGTACTTTAAAAATTTTTTCCCATTTAAAAAATTGTAAAGAAGTATATCATTCATACATGAATATGTGTAAACAGTAAAGTATAGTAAAAGTTGTGAACTTACAAAACAATCATGCATAACATCTGTAGCAATTTGATATTTATGAATTCCACAAATAGATATTGGTTTATGTTTGTGAACTGGTCTGTCCCTCTGGGCATATTCGATTACATTGGATTCAGAGGTTTTACTTAATTAAATTATGATTAAGGCTTTGATTGATTCACATCAGTAGGATGTTGGCACATGAGAAAACCACACAGCAGAGCAGAGGTTGGAGTTTTGATCCTGGAGCTTGGGAAAAGAGATGAGCTGTTCACATGATAGTCTATAGCTGACTGTGGAGAGAACAAAGCAACTGAGCCCAGAGAGGGGTGAGCCCCAGGAGAGAGACAGACTTATCCCAGCCCACAGCTGATACTGGAAGAAGCTGTACCATGAAGCCAAGAGAGAAAGAGGAAACCTGAACCCTTGCAGACATCGGCAGCCATCTTGCTCCAAAACATGGCAACAGGCTTTGGTGAGGGGAATAACATGCTTTATGACCTGGTAACTGTAAGCTTCTACCCCAACTAAACACCCTTTATAAAAGCCAACAGGTTTCTGGTATTTTGCATCAGCACCCCTTTGGCTGACTAATACAACATCATACAGGGCTCCTATATATCACCTCACCTTGTGTTGTTGTGAAACATCTGTATAACAAACTATGAAAGTGCTTTGTCAAAGTATTACTACTAACTATAGTTCATATCTTACATTTGGTGGGTTGGGGGAAAATACACCAAAGGCATTTTGAAATTTAGTTAAAAAGGGTAAGAATCCAGCAGAGTAGACTAAGTACTACCCTATGAAATAAGAGTTGTTCCAAGAATTAATGACATCATGGGAGGCAAAATGAAGAAAACGTTATGAGGAGAGTGTGATGAATTCTGTCAAATGCTGCTGCTAAGACAAATAAGATGAAGACCAAAAAAGAATCCATAGGAATTGGCAACAGTGGAGATATGTGCCAAATTTGTCAACTTATTTCACTGGATGAAAGCCTGATTGGATTCAAGAGCAAATGGGAGGAGAAATAGAACAGAGATTTCCACCAACATTTTACATGATTTGGTTAAAAGAGAAGAAATTTTGTTTACCAGTTAGAGGAAGATATGAATATCACAGGAAAGTTTTTCTTTGGCTTTGTTTTAAGATGGGAAATAATTCAGATATATTTGTGTCTGAAGGGAACCAAATACAACCTCAAGATTAAATCATGGACATTCGGGTGCTTGGGGGAATCTTATCCTTTCCCAGGAGACAGATGATGGAAGTGATGGCACATGGGAAAGTATAGTGAAGCAAGCAGGAGCACCACAATTCCCTGTAGACTATATTCAGTGTTTTTAATAGATCACAATAATTTTCCTAAATAAGAATTTTCCCTAAGATAAATATGTGGGAGCAGCATTATCTGGTGCATTCACTTACCCACATCCACAGTACTTTCTTCATCCTGGACTTTCCCAGTGACACTGGAGCTCAGGAGTCTTTATGTATAGTAATTGTTTTCTGTCTATATCAAATCATGATGAGTGAGCTTAGCCAGTGCTCTGCAGAATCAACCACTTTGACCAGAGTACTTTCCAAAATTCCAGTAAGTCTTGATTTGGGGGCATAGTATATTTTTTCTGGTCATGCTTCACTCTCACCACGCTCCTGGAATAAAGTATCTTTCTTAGGGTAGTTGGGAAAAAAAAATAGATAAATATGGAAGAAGTTATTGATACTACCTGCATCAATAATACTATCAAGATGATAGTATCAGTAATTTATTATTAAATTTTTAATGATGGATTACTAGAAAATGAGGATTTTTATACTTGGGGGCTTTCTCACAAAAGAAGGATTTTTATATTTGGGGGATTTCTTTCCAAAATTGCTGATCCTTTATTGAGCTTCGCAGAGAAGACCACTGTACTTGCCATCCAAAGGGGTGCTGATGCAAAGTACCAGAAATTGGTTGGTTTTTATAAAGGGTATTTATTTGGGGTAGAAGCTTATAGTCACAATGCCATAAAGAGTAAATTACTTCCCTCACCAAAGTCTGCAACCACATGGTAGAGCAAGATGGCTGCCAGTCTCTCCAAGGTTCAACCTTCCTCTTCAGGCTCCATGGTCTCAGTTTCTTCTGGTTTCAGCTATAGGCTAGTATAAGGCTTGTCTCTTTCCCTGGGGCTTGTTTCTTCCTAGGCTCAGCTGCTTTGTTCTCTCCACAAGGTCAACTGTAGACTATCAAGCTCTCTTTCTTCCTGGGGCCTCTGCCATAAGTATGGAACCATCTCTATTCCTCTGTGTTCTTTTCTTGTGTATTTACTTCCTGGGGCTCCAGCATCAAAACTCCCAATTTCTCCTCTGCTCTGTCATTTTCTCTCTGATTCCCCACACAATCAAAGCCTTATCATAATTTAATCAAGTAAAAGTGAAACTTTTGAATGTAATGTAATCTGATATGCCCAGAGAAACAGACCAATTAACAAACATAATCCAATATCTGTTTTTGAAATTCATAAATAATACCAAACTGCCACAGCCACATAATCTCAGAATCCTCAGATTCACATTTTACTCATGTCAGTTTAGTTGTAGAACTGCAACAGGTAATCAAGGCCTGCCATTCTGGGTGACTGACAGAATATTTCTCAAGCTAAATTCACCTTGATGTACAGATTTAGGATCATTTGAAAGAACATACCCATGCACTTCAGGTCTAATTAAATAAGAAGTAGAAGAAGGAGGAGGAAGAGGGGAAAGAAGAGGTGGGAAGAAAGGGCCGAGCAAAAAAAGAAAGGAAACATAACAAAAGTTGAACTCCAAGGAGCTTATGGTAAGATATCAAAGAGAACAGATATATTATGCATGTTGAAGCTGTGATATTTATGGCAAAAGAGAAATTCTATTTTTTTTTTTGTTCATGTCATCTTTACAATGTGCTCTGATTGATGAAACTCTGATGAAAGGTACTGACAGAGGTTAAATGCTTTAGGTCAGAGAGAGAGAGATCTTATTCAAAAGGAACAAGATGCTGGTTACCAGATAGATTAGGTAGTAATTTTAAGTTTCCCCATCTGAAAATATTTTAGACTGGACAGCCCATTTGCCTGTGATTTCATGCAGCTGGGGTGTTCCTTATGGCTAGACTTCACAGTGGGAAGGAAGGGATAAGTTGTACTAACAGCAGAAATCTGTAGTACAAATGAAGAAATTTTTGTTTGTCTTTGAAAAGGGTAGGAAAAGGGACTTTGATGAAGAAAGGTAGAGTCCTAGAGAATGGAAGAAGGAAATAGAAGTTGGAGACATTAAGAAGTAAGGGTCAACAGACTCAGCAATAGATTAAAGTTAATGAAGAAAGGAGAAAAAGGAAGAAAATATTAATATCACGATGATGCTGATGAAGGGTGAATAATCATAGCAATAATTCTATCAGCCCACATTTAGTGAATGATTTCTATATTCAGGTTACATGTCTTATTGTGATCTTAAAAAAACGGAATGAGGAAGATATTAACCCCGTTGTACAGAGAATAGAACAGAGGCTAAGAGAGGTTAAGTAATTTGCTCAAGGTTAAACAACTGGTAATTGAGCTGAGCCTCAAGTGGTTGTCTAATTCCAAACCTATGATCTTCACTGCTGTTTTTAACTTTGGAAGCCATAAGAATAGTGACATCATTAACAGGAAAATGAATAACAACTAGTATGTGGGGAGGGTGGGAGGATGACAGGGGGGGCTGAGGTTTATTGTTGTTCACACTAGATTGATGCATGTACCTTTTATAGATCATTACTATCTTAATCTTACAAAGAAATCTTAAGATTTCTTTGACTATGTTTTTGCAAATAATCTTTATGCATAAATAATAGGCAGTAATCCTTCAAAGTAAGCTTAAATATCAAACTTAAAAATTCTTCAATAAAAACGTCCATTCTTATTTATTTCTCTGAACATAAACTGGTGGCCTGCCACAACTGACATCTGCAGAAAATCACCATGAAGAAACCTCTTATACCTCAGGGTGATTTAGTAGTAGTTGCTACTTTTCATAACACATTGGGGAAATATGTTTTTCCACATAGCATACCTTTACTTTTTCCATGATGCCTATTTTTCTAGTAGATTGTTTTGTTCTACAACTAGCCCATCCTTCTTTTCCTTCAAATTTTCTTCCAAACAAACAGCATTGCTTTTCTGAAGTATTATTTTCAAATCCAAAATTAAACTCCCGTGTGCCCCAGGGTACGTTTTAAAAGTACATCTCCTGTGAGATATTTTCAGTGGATGCTTATTTGGCTGTCTAGTTCTTTATTTATCTTCTAACCGTGTCACTGAGATGGACAGGGAGACTTGCACTGATCATAGGCACAGGTTTGGGCAATTTAAAGGGGAAATAAACAAAAGCAAAGCAACACAGCAACAACTGGAAGAGTTAGAATGGCTATTTAGGATACTATCCTGAGTGAACTATTGTGAGACAAAAGCCTGCATATCTTCTTTAAAATTTCATTGACATTACATAGAAAGAAAAACAAAACATTTCCTTTGCAATTTTGCTCTGAAATATAGAGAACCACCTGGTTAAAAAAAAAAAAAGTAGAGTTGAAATCATTCATTCAGTCCTGCATAAACATTTTTTTATAAGAACGATATCTACTCTGTTTTGATTGTCATTTTAAGAGCATATTGTATCTGCTATAGTGATCAAATTTCTAATTATACACAAAAATAATGAGCAATCTTTTACCCTCCCTCATCCCCCCCAGGACTATGCATTTCTTCTTGAAGTACTTGTAATATTTTCTAACATTTTGTGACATTTGTCATACTTGTAATTAATTGTTCAGTGTTCTTATACTTGTGATTAATTATTCAATGCTTTCTCTGAGAAGTGAATGTTCATGTCTAGCTTGCCATATTTACCATTGACTAGAATGTTTGAAATGTAAGTAGATATTCAGAATATGTGTAGAATGAATGAATGAATGAGATATTATTTGAGGAGATAGTCACAGAGCCTCTGAGCAAAGAAATATAAGATAGAAATCGCCTAAGTCACTCAAGCTACAGGGTGAAATACGTGGTTATTCTCTTCATGGTGATTTATAGCTTAACAGGAAATGAAGTTTACACCCTGAATTACCTTGTGTTTATTTTCTGATGCAAAGTCTTACTAAATCTTCTGAAAGCATTTTTTAAAATTTGATTTATGACCAATATTTTATGATAATTTCATTTTGAAGATAGTTTATGAAATTGAATTTGTGACTGCTAATTACAAGTATTTGTGCCTCTAATAATCATAGTTTTCTTTTGTTATAAATTTAATGCAACATTTCTAGGAGTGGCTCTTCAGTTTGTCAGAATTCTCTTCTGGTTCTTTCTGCACAGGAAAATATTTAGTGGAAATATTCAATTTTATCTATATATTAATGTGACTAGTCTATGATATGGTAAGCATAATTTATTTCATCTCTTTTTATAAATGTAAACCAGTATGCCTACTAGGCAAAGTTATAATCTAGTCGAGACAATTGTTTCTGACTTTCACTGTACCTGTAAAGTTTTTCCTGTATTCTCATTTTCCCTTTATCTGAATGAAACCCCCAGTAAATCCATAAAATTTCTGCTCACACCTTATTCCCTTTAAATTACATATAATCTCAACTTAGAAATGAGAATATTTGCTTCCTGTAATTAAACTATTAACTTGCATGCATTAATTTTTTTCTTCTATCATTACTCACCTCTACTTGGAGGAACCTCTTTGAGACTGGAAATTTACAAGGAAAATGTAGCAAGGGATGGACAGTGAGATTGGATTTCCTATTCCATTCCTTTAACATCCACTGTTTTGCTCTCAACACGGTGAAGGAGGTATTGGTCAAGGGCTAGGACAATGTAGACATAATTTGGTGTGGTTGGGTACTAAATTGTCTCCTGCACTCTGGCCTGGAAGACGGGAACTCTTCTGGGCTCTTCACAGGTTTTCTTCTGCTCCCTTCCTTCTGGGAAGAAGACATATCTATTGAGAGAGCTCCTTTAAGATGATGTCTTCAGGCCCTGAGCATCTGCTGCCAAAACTCTAGCCTCTGAACTGGTGGGTCTTCCAATCCCTCTAAGCAACCCCATAGGGTAGGACCAAGATGGTCACTCATTGGTATGGTATTACTGGTCTGCAGGAAATACTTTTCATTCCATGGCCTTGGTGCAAAATCCTGGATTTACCATCTAAGTAGAAATTCTGAGCCCATTCCTCACCAGCAGGAGTCAGACACCATCCATAGTCTCATTTAGATTTTTGAGTTTGAACCAGGTACCAGTCACCTTCAGGAAACATGTTTCATAAGCAGATCTCTGAAAAAAGGTAGGGTTAAAACTCTTCACTCCCCCTTACTAGGCTTGGAATTAGAAATTGGTTTCATAGAAGTACAACAGTTCTAAGTAAATACCTTCACTAATCCTCCCTCCTCTACCCCTTGAACCATTAATATCAGTAATCTGGACCTGGGGACCAGGATCTGAAAAGGGTTCTTTTGCATTTCCTTTGTGAATTTCACATGGGGAGAGGGGAGAGGGGTACTCAGACTCAAACTCAAACTCATTATTGTAATTTCAGTTGAAACTAAGACAGGATCAGGCACATTCTAATATCCTGCTACAAAAGTAATTGAAAATATGAGGAATGAGGAACAACTAGATTGCTCTGTATAAAATTGATATCTGATCATTTTTTAATTATACAAGTGTCAATCTCATCAATCAAATTTTGTTACTTTTAAATACACTCATATAATTTACTAAAAATATGGGCCACCCATTACTTTTCCTTGGGCCCAGATACGTTTCAGAATTCATAAGGTTTTTAGCTATATAATTTAGTATATAGTCTATATATTACATATCTCCCCTGCTTATCTGTTTTATGAAGCTCTCTGACATTAATGGAAGAAGTTTTGATTATAGGAAAAACATCTGTTTTATTTATGATGAAAACGGTGGTTTCTGACAGAATTTCCAATATGAAGAGCAATTTTAGTTATCTGGAGAGACTTCTCGGTAATATATGACAACAAATAGAGGCTAAGCCATATTCTGTCCAAATTATCTTTTTAAGGAACTCAACAATATGATTATAAACATAAAAGTTTCCCTGTAGGTTTAATTTCACACTGCCTTATAAACTGATCCTACCCTCCAAGATATAAGGACACTATTTCACAAAATTCTCACAACAAATAATGTGTTAAATTTTAGAGGTTTAACATTAAAAACAGAATGAAGAAAACAGGAATATTAGCATTCTAATGCTCCTTGCTATTAAGGATTTGATCATTATATTAAACTCAAATTGATTTAACTTTCTAGCTTCTACACATAGATTTTCCTATGCTTTCTTATTTTCTTATACTTGCTTAGTCTTTCTCAAATTTTACTGTGTAGAAGAAATACTCTATAGGAATACACACAGAAAATATATATATTGCAAGTTATAGGAGAGATAAAGCAACTTTTCGGAGTAATTTTTACCTGCATATAGTTTTCACTTAAGACTTTGACTTTAGCAACTAACTCTTGCCTCTACCTAAGAGGTGGCATCAAAGCAACAGGACCTTTAAGTTCAATGCAGTCTAGGATAGGTTAGTGCAAATTGAGTGGTGATTCCTTTTTGCTAAGTGTATATAAGGTGCTGCTGTTCATAGAGGTATTATTTCCTTTTCCAGGTGTGCTTTAGCAAAAATCATCTGTTCAACTCTATCTCATTATGCTTGCCATCGTAAGACCTCACTTATCCTGCTTTATTCTCTATGTTATCTATAAACAGGAACTGTGTAAACTATTGGAACTGCTTAATATGGGAGCAGGTATAGTATGGACAGAAGAATTGTCTTAGGGCATTTAGGAAACCTTCCCATGGCTCTGTCACTATTAGAAGTGTGATTTTAGGTAAATCACTTGTCTTCTATGGGCCTTTATTGCTGAAAATGGAGCTAATAAAATTCAATAGAAATGATTTAGATTTGTATGGTATTTTGCTGTCTAAGGATATATTCACTAAATTTCACTTAATCATCATAAATCCATGAGATCAATAACTCAAACATAATTATCCACATTAAACCGGTAAAAAAAACTGTAGGTTCAAAAACGTGAGGCATCTTGCCCAAAGCCACAGAGCCAGTAGAGTCCTCACAATAAATTCTGGATTTGCATCTTGAATCTAGATTTTAAGTTTGAGACTTCAAATCCATTTTTTTTTTTCTGCTTTCTAACCATTACAGTAGTGTTTCTAAATGTCAGTCTTTTTGCATTATAAATTACCATTTTTTGCTGTGTTCCACATGTTCTGTTCAACCCTTGATGAACTTATATAACTAAAATTATATATCTTTGTTATAAATGGATAATCAGTAACACTAACCATAAATTGGAGATGTCCATAAACTATAAACATACAAAATCAAAACAACGCCATTAACTTCTAGCTAGATATTTTTACATTAGCTAAGGTCTGAGCCTAAGGTCTGCTGTTCCTTTGTTAGATTAGCAAGCCAGAGAGAGAGGCTGAAGACACACTGGCACCAAAGGGAGAATTTTTCTTAATGTAATCAAAAGCATTGAAAGAGGACAATTTTCTCACTATGCAATTCAATGTTATTTAAGGCCATTCCTGTATACCACCTGAATTCAATTTATTTGTCACTGGTGGGTATTTGTCCCACAGTATGGTGAACACTGCACTCCATCTCACCTAGCATGATCACCTATATGTTAGGATTATAATGAATTTTTGTATAATACATGTGAAAGCACTTCAGCCTTATTAGCAGTAATTGCCACTGTGTGTCAGATCTCTTGCTAGGCCATCTACGCATATTATTTTGTTATATAATACCTACAATTTTATGATGTAGGTATTAGTATCCACATTTTACCAATGGAGAAACTAAAGCTTATGGAAATTAATTTAATTTAGGTGAAATAATTAGAAAATGCAGTGCTACAATTTAAACCCTTTTTTGGCTAATTCCAGGGAGTGTACACATAAACACAATTCCATGTAAATAATTTACATTTAATATCACATTTTAACGAATTAGAAAATATGCTGTTTCAATTTTTTGTCCACTTCTGCATAAGAAGTGCTTTAAGAATGCTTTTAGTCCTTTCTGATTTCGTTCTATAATTTATGCCCACATATTTTCTTTACATATTTTTCATGCAGATATATAGCAATATGCAGAGTAGGCAATGGAGGGAGGGACTAAATGGCAAGAAAGCTCCTTTGAAGACTATACAGTGAAAAACACCCCAGAAAGAGCTAAAAGAACTATCTGGCCAGTAGAGGAAAATCCAACAAGGGAAAGAAGAGGTTAGGGAAAGAGAAAAAGAAAATAAAAGTTTTATAACAGCAGATATTTTTCTTTAAATTTTATATTTTTAATTTAGTACTCACGCATACATGCACACATGCAGAAACATGATCAAATCATAAGGGGACAGAGGTGGATAAATTTTTACAAACTGAACACATCCATATAACAGCCATCAGATCAAGAAATAAACCTTCAGTAGCAACCCAGATTTATAATATCATAGGCTAGTTTGACCTCTTTAAAATCTCATAAACAGAATTGTGCTTTAGGTACTCTTTATGTACTCTTCTTCATTTTTATGAGATTTATATGTATTATTGCATGTAGTATTTACCAATTTCTAATTGCAATGAATTTAGGTCAACTATAAACTTAAAGGATCCACATAGGACCACCCTCATTTCTGATGAGGGTTCAGATTTTCCCCAGACCGTCCTTACTTCTGAAACCAATGGTAAGTTTAAAGACTTCCCAAACCACCCTCATTTTTCATTCATTCATTAGCTAAGGACTCACAAAAGTCATTGAAAGCTATTACTTGTCTTTATGATTCTTATAGAGAAAAAATACAGATTAAAATCAACCAAAGGGATGGCTCCTCCTGGATTCATTCATTCGTTTTTTTCATTCTGCAGGTAGTGAGGTCTAGGTGAAAGCCACAGAGAGTGCTGTCCCAGCTTCCGGCTTCTTGCACTGGATGGGCGCAGGCACTGTGGCCTTCCTGGGCCTGAATGTCTTGTACTGGCTCTTCATGGCCCTTTGTGTCTGGGGGCTGGGTAATGAGAAGGGGGCCAGATGAGTTTTGGGGAATGGGCAGCTGTGACTGGTAGTATTGATGGAATTGGAAAAGTATACTCAGAACAGCTGCCAAAGGGTGGAATGAAGGTTGTCCTAATCAGCAGATCACAGGATAAACTGAACCAAGTTTCCAGTGAAATAAGAGAATATTTCAAAGTGGAAATAAGGACTTTTGCACTTGACTTGAAATCAGAAGATATTTTTTTTGAAGATTTTTAATTTATTTCTCTCCCCTCCTCCCCCCACCCCAGTTGTCTGTTCTCTGTGTCTGTTTTGCTGCGTGTTCTTCTTTGTCCTCTCCTGTTGTCGTCAGTGGCACAGGAATCTCTGTTTCTTTTTGTTGCATCATCTTGTGTCAGCTCTCCGTGTGTGCGGCGCCATTCCTGGGCAGGCTGCACTTTCTTTCGCTGTGGGCAGCTCTCCTTATGGAGCGCACTCCTTGCGCATGGGGCTCCCCTACGCAGGGGGACACCCCTGCCTGGCACGGCACTCCTTGCGCACATCAGTGCTGCACGTGGGCCAGCCCTACACGGGTCAAGGAGGCCTGGGATCTGAACCGTGGACCTCTCATGTGGTAGACGGATGCCCTAACCACTGGGCCAAGTCTGCTTCCCCAGAAGATATTTATGATACAGTTAAATGGGCTTGACTGGTCTTATAATTGGCGTTCTAGTTAACAATGTGGGAATGTCCTATGAATATCCCAAATACTTTTGGATATTCCTGACTTGGACTATACCATCAAGTAACTGATAAATATTAATATCATTTCTATTTATAAGATGATATAATTTGTGCTGCCAGGCAAGGATGAAAGATCTAAAGGGGGTAATTCTGAACATCGCCTCTTCTAGTGGCATGCAACCAGTAGTTCCACTAGTCACTCTCCACTCTGCATCCAGGGCTTTTGTAGATTTCTCCTGTCAGTGCCTCCATGAAGAATATAAGAGCAAGGGTATCATTGTGCAGTGTCCTGCATACTTCAGGCTACAAAACTGGCCAAAATTTTAAAGCCAAACTTGGATAAGCCTTCTTCAGAAACATTTGTGAAGTATGTTCTTAAAATAGTCAGCTTGCAGTCCCAAACCAATGGACACCTGATCCATTCTCTAATGGCCTCAGTAGCCTCACTCCTGCCTTCTTGGATTTATTTTAAAATAATGATGGGTATAGTCAAGTGCACATGGACTCACTATCTGAAGAAAAACAAGAAGTACTAAGCATTGATAACTGTACTGAGTAACTTGGTCAGATGCTCCCCGCTTATGCATGTTCACGGCAAGGCAACAGCCTGTCTCCTAGATTGTCAGATGTCCTTTTAATATGACTAAATGTTGTCAGAATTGGGGTGAAAGATGAGTTAGCTTTTCAGGAGTTCCTGGAATGTATTTGGGATATTACCTTGGGTTATTTTAAGATTTAGTATAAATGTTCATAACAAATGAATATGGAATTAGTGTTAGCAAGAACAATTTAATAGGGAGGCATACAATTATAACAAATCACAGAATCACAGAGTCAGACATAAAATTCAACAATTTCATCTGGAACAAAATTTTAGATAATCATCATTATTTTTCTGTTTTCTCTGAGACATACTTTAAAAAGTAATGGCCAGCTGCTCTCTTTTAGTTTTAACACTGAGGGAGTGAAGATTAGTTGATTCATCTTATGGGGGGACACACTGGAATTTAAATAGATCTCTATAAGGTTTTCTAAAGGTATATTCCAGATTGCACATTTCCATGGAAATATTCTTAAAGGTAGCTAGTGGCATAAAAATAATTTATGAAATATGGATTTGTTTCTGACACAAGAAGCCTATTGAAATATGCTTTCCTCTAATGTGTATTTCATCTCAGTTTAAATGTATGTAAAAACTAAAAACCATATGGTATGATTTATAAAGATAAATGGGCCAAAATGTACTTTGAAACTGACAGCCACCTACAGTGACACTGAAACCAAGGAAAGTGGCTTGCCTGAACCCCAAGCTTCTTTGTTTCTCCACTGCACCAGTAATGCTCACATATGTGAAAACAGGCACTAGCTACTCTAACATATGATAGGATTGGTGTTACACTTTTAAAATAGGTACCCTCAAGGTACTGATGTTATTAGTTTTAATAAAAGATATTGGTTGAAAAGATATTTCTTTAGTGCTTGAAATTAAGGCCATATTTACACTGTCCTAAAATAAATTAAGACTTATTTTTATCCTTCTATATAACTTCCATGGGAAAATCACCAAGGTGTAAGTCAAGATTATGAAACATGTAACAAGAAGATAGATGTTTACCTAAGTTGTGGTTCTCAGTCTTTTGAGTTTGAAGGACCAGTAAATTTGCAAAAATAAAATAAAATTACATTTTAAAAATTGGAAGATTTAAAGTATCTCTAGCTTCGGGTAGGGAGGCAAGATGACATTGGTTCAAGTGGGCACTCACCACCTCTCTCGCAAACAGCTATGGAGCAGGGGCAAGATCCTGCCTGAGTGAGCTGTTCTGGGAACCCACAGAGCTTCAGGGCATCATTCTGGAGGGAACAGGACAAAGTTCTGGTCAGGAACAAAGAGTTTGTCCAAGGGAAAAGCATGAGTTTCTCACCCCAGTGGCTCAAAATTGTGGGTGGATAAGCCCCACCCTCAAGGCAAAAAGTCACTGCAATACCCCTGACTCCCACCAGCCACTGAGCAGGTGGATATGTTCTTCAGGAGTAAGAGGGCTCTGGAAAAGGGTGGAGAGGGGTTTCCTTTCTGTGGTTTGGTTACCTGACCTACTTTGAATTTTAGGTAGCATACCAGCTGGCAAGAAGTCACCCTAGGAAGAGGGGAAAGGCAAATCTGCTCAAGCAACCTGATTTACCTAGCCACCTGGGAGAGAAGAGCTTGGGCTAGGAGAGCACTCAGTCAGGCAATTGACTGGTCCAGTGCTGAAAACTATCAAAATTCCAACTTCTCTAAGGGAGGTGAGCAGTAGGAAGTACTTAAAATCCTTTCAAGGGCCTATTTAGGGTCCCCTGAGAGGAGGGATAGGTCTGGAAGAGGGTTGAGGGTCATTTCTCTGCAGTGATTTTGGATACCAGGGTCCCATTTAAATTTCAGAAGGGAACTCAACCTGGCCAGGAGAGGTGAGGCGGGATCCTATCACACAGGCTATTGCATCCTGCTGCCCTGTGAAAGAAAGAAATAAAAATAGAAAGGCAGTGGGGATGGACAGGCTTCTAATGGGCAGGAATTTACCCAACTGCAAAAAGTCAAATCTGCCCTAGGGAAAGTGACTGGATAGCTCTCTCTAGCTAACAAGACCCAACTAGAAAGTTTAGCTCAGTGGAAGAGTCACCACTTTGAATATATGAGGCCCCTGGCTTGATTCCCAGTTCTCCTTAGAGTAGTGATCCTCCGTGTTATCAAACACCCAGCTGATACTTTTGGACAGTAAATACATGGACAGTATTCTTATATTACCTTTTCTTAGATCTCTTATCTTTCTTAAAAAAGTTTCCTTTTTTAAAAAATTTAACTTAGTGTACTCACTATAACCTTATTCAAAACCTACAGAGGGCAGACTGCAGGGTAATTGATTGATGAACACTGTCAGCCTGAGAACCTTCTCAAAGGCTTTAGAGGGAAGGCTGTTTTTTCCTAAATTTTTGTTTGTTTGCGTCTGTGTTTGTTTTTTGTTCTTTTATTTTTCCCTCTTCCCCCCACTCCCATTTTTTTAAAATTAGGTACTGAGGTCTTGTTTCTTGTTTGCTGTGTTTCCTGCTTCCTTTGTTCCCGCCCCCTTTTATTGTATACCAGTTTTTTGTCTACCTATGCTATTTCTTTTCCTTCCTTCATCTTCCTATCTTCTGCTTTCTGTTTTTGTTCTTACATTCCACCTATTTGTTTAGTCTTCAGTTATTCTTGTTTTTATTTCTATCTTCTCTAGTCTCTTTTTTAAAACTTTTTTCTTATTGTCTTTTATTTTCTCTTTCCCTCTCTTCTTCTTATTCTGACATTTTAATTCATTCTAGATATTTTTCTCTATTCAGTTTTTCATCTTGTTTGTATTCCACTTTTTAATTCTTATTCCCCTGTACTTCTGACATGAGTTAATTACTCATTTTCCTAGGTCTTATATGGTACCTCTTCTAACTTTTACTATTATTATTACTATTATCCTTTTTCTCTGCTTACCTCTTTCCCTTTCTCTGACCCTAATCTTATTCTTTCAATGGAACATAGACAACAGACAGGAAATAGAGTAAGAGGGATTAAATATCAAAGAGAAAACTTACTACATACACAAAAAACAGCAACTAAATAAAAACCTAAACACCAACAAAAAATTATAAATCAAACTAAGAAACAGGAAGATATGACCCAATCCAGTGAACAAACTAAAAACCAGGAGGAGATGCAGAACATGGAACCAAGTAATCAGAGCTGTCCAAACAAATATCATGGACCAATTTAATGAAGTGAAGGAAGATATTAAGGATATTAAGAAAACACTAGGACAACATATTGAAGAAATTGTAAACATACATAAACAATAACGGATATGATGGTGATGAAAGGTACAATCTAAGAAATAAAAAATACACTGGAGGGGAAGCAGCTGTGGCTCAATCAGTTGGGCTCCTGTCTACCATATGGGATGCCCTGGGTTCACATCCCAGGGCCTCCTTGTGAAGGCAGACTTGCCTGCAAGTGCTGTGGAGTACTGCCCAGACTGCAAGCGCCATGGAGTGCTGCAGGCCCCCAAGCACAGTGGAGAGCCAACTTAGCAAGGTGACACATCAAAAAGAAAAAAAAGAGGGAGACAAGCAAAAACAAAAACAGAAGGGCACACAGCAAATGGACACAGAGAGCAACAGCAAACAAAAGCCACAAGGGGTGGGGGAAATACACTAGAAGCACATAACAGCAGATTTGAACAGGCAGAGGTAAGAATTATAGATGTGGAAGACAGTGTATCTAAAATCAAACAGTAGAACAGATAGATAAAAAGGTAGAAAAAATCCAGCAACTTAGGGATCTGAAAGACAACACAAAATTCTAAAACTTTTGTATTATAGGTATCCCAGAGGGAGAAGAGAGGGGAAAGGGAACAGAAGTAATGTTGGAGGAAATAATCGCTGAAAACTTCCCAACCCTATTGATAGAGATGGATGTACATGTCCAGGAAGTACAGCATGCCTCAAACCATATAAATCCCAAAAGACCTGCTCTAAGACATATATGTGTCAAATTGCCCAATGCTCAAGACAAAGAGAGAATACTGAAAGCAGCAAGAGCAAAGAGAATCATCACATACAAGTGAAGCTCAATAAGATTAAGTGCTGATCTCTCATCTGAAACCATGGAGGCAAGAAAGCAGTGGTATGATACAGTGAAACTGCTAAAAGAAAAAAACTTTCCACCAAGAATTCTCTACCCAGCAAAGCTGGCATTCAAAAATGATGGAGAATTCAAAATACTCACAAATAAAGAGAAATAGATGGAGATGGAGAAGTAGATGACTCTAAATTATATTGGGGAACATTAATACACCATTATCACCGTTAGAACATCTCAACAGAGATCAGTAAAGAAAACTTTGAATAATATATTAAAGGATCTGGACCTAATGGACATATATAGAACACTACACCCACGTGGGATACTTTCTTCTCGAGTACACATGAATCATTCTCCAAGATAGACTACATGCTAGGCCACAGAACAATTCTCAGTGATTTCAGAAAGACTGAAATTATATAATTTTTCTGACGACAGTGGAATAAAGCTGGGAATCAGTAAGGGCCAGAGAACCAGATTAGGCACAAAGATATGGAAGTTAAATGACATACTCTTAGACAGTGGGTCAAGGAGGAAATTACAAAAGAAATCAGTAACTACCATGAAATGAATGAAAATGACTATACAACATATCAAAACCTATGGGATGCAGCAAAAGCTGTACTGAAAGGGTAATTCATAGTCATAAATGCATATATCTAAAAAGATGAAAGGACTAAAATCAAAGACCTAACTGTACACCTAGAGGAACTAGAAAAAAAAAATAACACCCCAGAGGAAAGAAGGAAATAACAAAGATTAGAGCATAACTAAATGAAATAGAAAATAAAAAAAGCACTAGAAAAAAATAAAACCAAAAGTTGGTTCTTCAAGAAGATCAATAAAATTGACAAATCCTTCACTAGACTAATAAAAAAATAAAAAAAAAAACAGAAGATGCAAATACACAAAAAAAGAAAGGAAGTGGATATCATCACTGACCCCGTAGAAATAAAGAGTGCCATAAGAGGATACTTTGAAAAAATTATATGCCAACAAGAAGGATAATTTAGAAGAAATGGACAAATTTCTACAAACACACAAGCAACCTGCATTGATGAAAGATGTAATTGGTGAACTCAAAAGACCAATCACAAGTAACGAGATTGAATTCGTTATCAAAAACCTCCCAACTGACAAGAGCCCAGGACCAGACAGCTTCACAAATGAATTCTACCAACATTCCAGAGAGAACTAACATCAATCGTGCTTAAAGTCTTCCAAAAAATATAAGTAGAAGGAATATTGCCTAACTCATTCTATGATTCCAACATTACCCTAATACCAAAGCCAAACAAAGATGCCATGTGAAAGGAAAATTACAGATGAACCTAATTAACCTAGATGCTGAAATCCTCAACAAAATACTTGCTAATCATATTCAACAATACATCAAATGAATTATCCACCATGACCAAGTGTTTTCATCCCTAGTGTGCAAGGATGGTTCAACATAAAATCAATGTAATATACCACATTAAAAGATCAAAAGAAAAAAAGAAACACATGATCATCTCTATATATGCAGAAAAGCATTTGACAAAATACAGAACCCTTTCCTGATAAAAATACTGCAAAGGATAGGAAGAGAAGGAAACTACCTGAACATGATAAAGGGTATATATAAAAAACCCACAGCTAACATCATGAACAATGGTGAAATCCTAAAAGCTCTCCCTCTAAGATTGGGAACAAAACAAGGATGCCCACTATTACCACTCATATTTAATATTGTGTTAGATGTATTTGCTCAAGCACTTAGGCAATAAAAAATATATAAAAGGCATCCAAATTGGAAAGGAAGAAGTCAAAATTTCACTATTTGCAGGCAACATGATCCCAGACATAGAAAGCTGAGAAATCTACAACAAAGCCTTTAGAGCTTATAAATGAATTCAGTAAGGTCACAAGTTATATGGTTAATTCACAAAAATCAGTAGCATTTCTGTACACCAATAATGAGCAATCTGAGTTGGAAATCAAGAAAAAAAAATCCCATTTACAATCGCAACTAAAAGAATCAAATACCTTAGAACAAATTTAACTAAAGATAAATGACTTATACACAGAAAACTACAAAACACTGTTAAAGGAAATCAAAGAAGACTTAAATAAATGGAAGAATAGTCCCTGTTCATGGATTGAAAGATTAAACATCATTAAGATGTCTATCCTACCCAAACTAATCTACAGATTTAATGCAATCCCAGTAAAAATCAACACAGCAGTTTTTTCTGAATTAGAAAAACTAAGTATGAAATTTATTTGAAAGGGCAAGAGGCCTCAAATAGTCAAAGACATTTTGAAAAAGAAAACTGAAATTGCAGGAATCACACTACCTGACTTTAAAACATAATACAAAGCTATAGTGGTCAAAACTGCATGGTATTGGCACAAGTATAGACATACCAATCAATGGAACTGAATTGAGAGTTCTGATACTATATACAGTCATCCTTGCATATGCAGTCATCTGATATTCCACAAGGATGGCAAGAAAACTGGGAAAGAGTGGCCTCCTCACAAATGATGCTTGGAGAAATGGATATTCTTATCCAAATGACTGATAGAGGAACACCATCTCACACCTGATACAAAAATCAACTCATGATGGATCAAAGATCTAAATATAAGAGCCAAAACCATAAAGACCTTGGAAGATAATGTAGGGAGGCATCTACAGGACCTTGTAATAGGAAGTGGTTTTGTGAACTTCACACCCAAAGCATGAACAGTGGGAAAAAAAAAGATAATGGACCTCTTCAAAATTAAAAATATTTGCACCTCAAAGGAGTTTGTCAAGAAAGTGAAAAGACAGCCTACCCAATGGGAGAAAATATTTGGTAACCATGTATCTGATAGTGGCCTAATAACCATCATATATAAATAAATACTTCACTTTGAAAATAAAAAGACAATCCATTTAAAAAATCCCAAGTGATTTGAACAGATACTTCTCCAAAGAAGAAATACGAATGACTGAAAAGTACTTTCACATTGACCATGAGGTGCAGCAATGCTCAGAGATGTATTCACCAAATGCAATGAATTTCTCATGAAAAAAAATAAAAAGTACTTTCAAAGATGCTCAACATCACTAGCTGTGAGGAAAATGCAAATCAAAACTACAATGAGATATCATCTTACACCCATTAGACTGGCAGCCATTGGAAAAACAGAGGACAAAAAGTGTTGGAGTGGATGTGGAAGAATAGGAAACTTCATCCTGGCTAATGAGAATATAGAATGGTCCAGCCATTGTAGAGGACAGTTTGGCAGTTACTCAAAAAACCAACTATATATCTGTTGTATGATCCAGCAATTCCACTGCTGGGTATATACCCAGAAGAATTAAAAGCAAGGACATGAACAGATATATGCACACCAATGTTCATTGTGACATTATTCACTGTTGCCAAAAGGTGGAATCAACCCAAATGCCCATCAACAGATAAATGGATAAACAAAATATGACATATACATACAATGGAATATTACTCAGCTGTAAGAAGGAATACAGTATTAACACACAGAATAATATGGATGAATATCAAGGACATTATGTTGAGTGTAGCAAACCAGGCATTGAAGGACAAGTATCACATGACTTCACTGATATGAATTAAGCAATTTGAGCAGACTCAGCTAGAGTCTAGATGATAGGTTTACAAGAAATAGAAAGGGAAAAGAAGGTTTCGAGCCAAGGTCCGTGCAGGCAAAATCTATGATAAGGTGGAAGTGAGTAGTTTTGCAGTGAAGGAATATGACAGGAGTGGAGTGATACTTTTGGGTTGGATGGTGCAAACTTGACAGGGTATAGGGTGGGAAGTGTTAGTTGGACAGTCTATACAACTGGACAGAGGTTTGGGGGAGGGAACATGTGAACACTGGGGATTGGCAGGTATGTGGCTGAAACTACAATGTTGGGAAAGCTCTTTCAGCAATATGACAAGGAAGGGCTACTGATTTAGGGTGTTGGATGGGAGTCATTCAGGACAGGGCTCATGTGGGGCAGTCTTCTAGAGAATGTTAGAGTGATCATTTTGTCAGAGTGTATTTTATCAGTGGGTGGAGACCTACATGATGAGTGGGAAGGAGTTGGACTCCCATCCTGGGGAGACCCCATATGTTTTCAAACAGAGCAGTGGGTATATCTTGAGAGCATGGGCAGTTCCTAATAGGGGAGGACATAACCGTGTGTCAAGCCCTCAGTGTTGTTGCAAGTACCTATGAATCTTGTCCTTCAAGGAGTGAAGTCTAATTGTTGCCATGGGCCTTGAGGGGAGGGAGAGGGAGGAATAAAGTAGATGGGAAAGGAGGTATTTAGAGGTAATGGATATGTTCTTCTTACTCTTGCAATGATGGATACAGGTCATGCTGAACTTCATCAAAAATTTATAAATGTGTATGGTCTAGAGTTTAGACCATAATGTAAACCATTGGCCATGGTTAGTGGCTATGTTTCAATATTTGTACATAAGTTGTAACAAATGTAACATCCACATGTAAAAAGACTACTGATATGGGAAGGGGGAAATGGGGGAGGATGTTGGGTATATGGGAAGCCCTTGTGTTCTATATGTGACTTTAATGTGACCTAAAACTTCTTTGAAGATGAAATGAAAAAAGTAAGACACTGGGGAATAAAATGGAAGATAATGTCACTGTACATACAGGATAACAGATATTACAGTGATGAAAGGCAAATAGTCAAAAATTTTTAAAAAATATTTTTCGTTATTTTAATATATTATCCCATTTTTAAAAATGTTTTAGTTTTTCTTAATTATTATGTATTTTATTTCTGATGTTTAAACCTATCATTATTTCATTTTCCTATTAATTGTATTTCACTATATTCTTCATTTTTGAAGAAGTTTTGGATCATAAAGATTACAACTGTGGCAGGGGAGGATCATTGGTGTGGGGTGTCAGTGATGCGGATACATAGGAGAAGTTTACCTGGGGATACACAAAAGGTACATAAATGTGTTCAAATGTTCATGGGGCATTGTCACAATGGGTGCAGATTCAAACAATAACCAAAAGTGTATTGAATTCCCATCCTGGGGAGTTCTGCCTCATTCTCTAATGGAATAGCAACAATCCCCCAAGGGCAGGGCAATGACTAGTGAAGGATGGTCCATTGATGGGTTCTTGATATTGATGATTATGCTTATGAGCCTTTGTTCTTGAAATTGCAACTTAGCCTAGTGCTGTAGGTTGCCTAAGAGTTACCTCCTGAGAGCCTCCATGTTGCTCAAATGTGGCCTCTCTCTAAGCCAAACTCAGCATATAAATGCATTACCTTCTCCCCAGCATGGGACATGACTCCCAGGGATGAGCCTTCCTGGCATTGAGTGATCACTACCAAGGAACAACTAGCAATGCAACTGGACAAACACACTTTGAATTAAAGGGGGAAATGTAGAGAAATGAATTTATATGGCTAAGAGATTTCAAAGCAAGTCAGAAGGTCATCCCAGAAGTAACACTTATGCACATCTCAGCAGGATCTCATAGATTGCCAAAGTAGATACTACCCCAAATAATGGGGCTCCTGAGGGCTTTGGAGACACCCAGGTCCTACAGTTATGGCAGAGAGCTCTAGAGTTGGATGCCTTGCCAGCAGGCCCTACTGTGGAGTTTGTGTTCCTGAGTGTGACAGAGTTGGACTCAGTTGTGACTTCTCTACACATGCCTCTTCTGTCCCTTCTCTTTGAACCTATAGTTGGTGTTGGAGTTGGTAGGTGTATTCTAAGAGACTTGAATCTTTGGGCTGTCCATGTGCCACCTGGGCCCTAAGCATCAATGCAGTTGCAACTCCTACTCTCCAGTTCATTGGACTCAACATGGACAATTAACAAGGTAGTGAGGATAGACAACCACCATACAAAGGAATTGAGAGGGTCTACAACTGCAAGCAAGAGAATCCCATCCTTTAGCCATAAGAGATTGAGGCCTTCCTCTCAATTAGAGATGGGGTGGGCATCACCATCCCAGAATCCTCAGGTTTGGGGAATAAAATATGGACTAGAGTGAACTTACTGGTATCGTATTGTAGACTTACTGTGATTCTAGCAATGTAAGAACTTATATAATTGATGTGGAGACAGTGGCCACTGGAAGTGCTGAAGACAGGGAGAGGAAAAAATATGTATAATATGGGGGCATTTTTGGGACTTGGAAGTGTCCTGAATGACAATGCAATGACAGTTATAGGCCATTATGTATCCTGCCATAACCTGCAGAATTGATTGGAAGAGAGTGTAAACTACAATGTAAATTATGATCCATGCTTAGTGGCAAAGCTCCAAATGTGTTTGTCAATTATAATGAATATACTACACTAATGAAAGAAGTTGTTAATGTGGGAGAGGGTGGGAGGTGTGGGGAGTGGGGTATATGGGAATCCCTTATATTTTTTTATATAACATTTTGTATAACCTAAGAATCTTTTAAAAAATAAAAAATTTTTTAAAAATGTGCCTCTTCCTTTTACTTTTGGCAGCTAAGGCATAAAACAAAAACAAAAACAAAGAAAATTGCCATCTGCTATCAGCATCAATATGTAAAGGAAAGACATTTTAGCACCCAAAAAAATATGAAAAACAATCTAAGAATAAAGGATAGTCCATTTAAATTGAATAAATTTAGCTTTATGCAAACAAAACAAACCAAAAAATCAACCAAATGGAGAAGTGGAGTCTAGAGAAGTCTAGAGTGTAGTCTAGAGAAGTGTCAAAGTGCAGAACTCCCATTTTCCTCTCCCAATGGTATCAGGATGTGTCCCTTTCCTAGCATCAATGTGTGATAACACACATGAAGTATTGCTAACCAGGAAAGCACAGCTGAGCCTTGGTTTTGAAAGTTTTCACTGAGGCTCCAATAGATAGGCATGATTAATTGATTGCTCATGTGCTTGACCTCAGTCTTCAGACTGACTGATAAACTGCACCCAAAGGCACTACCCTACATCACAATGGTGGTCTTTATGATGTGGCAGCCTCTACTCTTGTCAGGTATGGCCAGCACCCATCCTGGATCACTTTGTTAGACCATTCAGTGTGACCCAAGGCCACCAGGCAAACAATGTCACTCTTATTAAGGATATAGAGATAACCTTCCAGAAGCTGAGGGCAAAGGCCAGATCTCATTTTGGACAAGGATGAATTTTTTACTATACTCCTGGGTAATTCCCAGGTTTTGTCTACTACCAAGAATATTGCTATGAATATTCTTGTACGTATATCTTTTGGAAATATATGTATAAATTTCTCTTTGGTATATACCTAGGAGTAGTAATTTTTGGATAATGGGATGAATTTATGGAGTTCAGTGAAAAAAAATTGTTTTGCTGATTTTTCTTGTCTTTTGCCAACCTACATTCATTGGTTCATCCTTTGTAACTGCAAAGTGATTAAACTTTTGGGGAAAGATTCACCACTGAATTATGTGCTCTTTAGTGGAATGAAGTTTTCCTATGCCAGAAGAAGGTATCCTTGGAGGCTTTTACTAGAACATCCCTCTAATTTCTCTAGGAAAATGAAAAAGGTCTATAATTTAAGCTTGTTCAGTCAGACTTTCTTGGGATTTGAATTGCTATCAAAGTGCTTCAAACAGAAGAAACTGTTGGCATTAAATCCTAGTTTCAGTAGTGACTTGCAAAGACTGGTAAGCTTTGCACATTGCCTCTTTCATGTGAGTTTTAAGCCTACTTCCTTGCCACACTCTTGATTCTGTGATCTCTATCTCCTTCCAACATATTCCCTTTTTACTTAAAATATCCATATTTTCTGTTACTTGCAATCAGAAAATATATATCATACATGAAATCATAGAGGACACATGAGTAGCAATTTGCTCTTTTATGCTACAAATAATTTTCTTTTTTGCTATACACTGGTTAATGTGGAGTGTTTCAAAATAATCCTTGAAGATACATATGGGTGAGGATATCCATAAAAAGCCTGTCCTTATGATTTTTAGATAAAGTGGAAATTCTTACAAATGAGGCCTGAGGAAAAAAAATGGTCAAGGGTATGCACTACTTCATTAACCACAAGGGGCAGATTGATATTCATTAAGAATGATTTGGTGGTAGAATATATTTTCACTTCTGTAATTTATGTTTAATGACATAAAAATATTATGTTATTTCTAAAGTTATTTTATTAACTGTCTTAAGTGTTAGTCTCACAATTTCATATTTTATCAGGAGTGATAAGAAGAAGCGGTAAATAAGTGTCATTTGCCAGCTTGGAAAAAAAATTCTGTCAAGTATACTGAGTTGTATTTCATCTATGCAAATTATGTTAAGTCAGGTTAGGGATTTAACATTTTGTGTTCTAGTTAGTTCTTAAATTTAACCCTGTGTACTAAAATTTGAAGTTGAATTTGATTTTGCATTTTGACTCTACACAAACAGGAATGAGAAGGATATGATGTCCTTGTATTACAACTGCTTGTAAGCTTGAGCCTATTTTGGAACATGCACTTACGGTATTAGGTAAAGGTTGCTTCAGTTCAGTTTAAGGGTTGAATCTCAAGTATCAGTCCTAAACTGCAAAGGGAACCTCAGATAACTTTTCACAGGATTATGTGAATGGAGATGATGGTTACTTGAGTCACCATAGTCTCAAGTGTTTCTCCTTTAACTGTGCTATCAACTGTCAGTTTTTTTCCTGCCTTGCTTTCCCCAATTTCATCTCAACTCATAGAGAGAAGGGCTTAGTTGACAAAATGTAAGGATACTTTTAAGAAACTTGTGCTCTAGGGCTATGGTTATTACCCTATAATCCCAGGTCGGGTAGAATAAACCAGAATTGAGCTATAGGGGGCAACATAACCAATGACTGAAAGCATAAATTTTAGAGGCAAACTGCTGGTGTTTTAATCTGCTACTACAAATTACTAGCATTGAGTCCTTCAGCAAGTTACTCAAACCACTAAGACTTAGCTCCTGATCAGTAAAATGGGGACTAGAATAGTGTTTACTTTGCATGACGATTAAGCAAAATGGTGCCTGTGAAGCAGGGAATATAGGTCACATTGGATAGGTAACTGTTAGTACTGGCTCTTCCTGTGGTCTTGAGGTGCCTCAGGGAGTCTGTATTCCTGATTACAAAGTGTGGAAGCTTAAGAACCAAACAAGATATCTCTGGTCTATTCTTTCAAAGTATACTGTATCTATTTTTAGAGCATTTATAGTACATAAACATATGTTTTATGAGATTTTTTTGGATGTCTTTCCCTGACAGACTTAAACTTCATGAGGGCAGAGCTTATGTTTCTTTGACAGTGAATGTGTCTCCGCAATTTCGGAAAATACCTGGCATATACTAGGTGCCAAATAAATATTTGTAGAATGAATGAATGGATGAATCAATGGAGGAATGTATAGAAAATAATTCAAAGGGTTCATAACAGTACTAAAGACTCACCCATCAAACTCTGTTTGTACTTACATTGTATCCCCAGTGCATATAACCAATCCTCACACACATTAATGATTCAATAAATATTAATTTGAGCAATATGAAATTGACAATGTTCAACTACTTCTGACCTATAAAAATGTCACTTTCATATAGTTCAACATATTTATTGAAAGGATTAGTAAATAAATTAAATATATCAATCCTAAGAGTAATTCCCCTTTGTAGCCTTGATTCTAGATATATGCATGTGTGTGTGCCCTAATTGTGTAACACAAACAGTTGGAAGCTCTACAATACACAATAAAGATCTCCATCCCATATTCATAATCTCAAAAATTCTGGTGTTAAACTCTGAGACTTTGTATTTTAAACAAAGATTTCTAAGATCTTCAGTTCCTTACCAAGTTTGTACACTACTGATCATACTTTTGTCATATGTGGCTCGTAAAAAGGAATTTAAGCCTCCTTTGGATGGTCTTTCTTCTTAAGGGGTATTGCTTACCTTTTTTTCCCCCCACTTCAGGCTATGATATTTAGGAAAGGACAGTCTACCTCATAGAGTTTTGTATAGCAACACCTGGAGAGTATTATTATTTTTTAACTTGGGATTTATTGAAGCTGACAAAAAGATTTGTTGGCAATGACTGAATCCATTAAGAAATGAGCAAAAGGCATGCTTTCTATTCAAGCATAATGGTTGAGTTATATTTGACTTGGATATTTTATACAAAATTCCATTTTCTTCTCACCTGGAAAATGCTAATAATCATTAACCCAGGAACTTACGGGTCTAGTCCCTGTTCTGGTGTTATTGAGATTATTTTTCTAAGCTCTATTTTTTCTCTTCTGAGTTGCATGACCATGATTTTCTAGGCTGGGATATCTGCTTTTGAATTTGGGCCATTGTGAATAACTATGTTAAAATATTTATCTTTCTTATGCAGTTGTTGAAAGCACATTCATAAAATAAGGAGACATTATTTGTGATTTATATGGAAGACTTTGTGTCCTTTCTTTTATGCTTAGCACACAGGCTGATAGATTATTATTTTTATTTTACTTATTTTCAGTTAATGGCAAGGGCCATCATATCTTGGATGTGTCCAGAATCAGGTCCTGTGATTCTAAATTCCAGGTTTTATTTTTTAGAATTCCAAAGTATATTTAAGCTCACTGAGAGTAGTCAAGTACAACTGGCAGTATGTATCAGGCCAAAGAGTTCTTACTAAGTGCAAAGTAAGGTGCCTGGTTTGACTTTTAATGATCATATGCTTGGAAGACTTCTAGAGCAATCTGGTGAACATCTTGGAATTTATGAAAGAGCTTTATTCCAACTATGTCATCAAATGAATACAGTCTTTGTTAAAAATCTCTCTAGGCAAGTAATTCCACAACTTCACCCTTAGTCTGAAGGATATTTTTCTGTGTGACTAAAAGCCTGGTGTTGCTCCTTAGTCCATTACATTGTTTAAGGCTCAATATACTTGGGGAACAATTATTCATACTTCTTTGATGTTTTATTAAAATATATGCCCCAACCTTTTATTCTGGATCTTTCCTTTGTGTCCTTCCTTTTTTCTTTATTAGAGAAGTTGTGCATTTACAGAACAATCATGCATAAAATACAAGATTCCCATATACCACCCTATTATTAACACTTTGCATTGGTGTGGAAGATTTGTTACAATTGATGACAGCACATTTTTATAATTGTACTATTAACTATAGTCCATGGTTTAATTAGGGGTTACTGTTCGTACATATACATTAGAGTTCCATGGATTTAAAAAATTTTTATTATGTTACCATATGTACAATCTAACATTTTCCCTTTTATTCACATTCGCATGTATATTTCAGTGCTCTTAGTTACATTAACAACGTTGTGCTACAATCACCATCATCCATTTCTAAAATATTTCCATTACTCCAAATCAAAACACTGTATATTTTAAGACTTAAATTCCCATTCCTTATCCCCACTCCATCCCCTGGTAAACTTTATTCTAGATTCTGACCTATGACTCCTTCCTAACCCTGATGTGTTCTTTCCTTAGGTAATTTAGAAAGCTTCACTTTCCATCTGGGCTGCTATTCTAATATGAAAGCATATCAGTAATTCATTAGCTTTAATAGCACACCACACCACCGATTTATATTTATTTAGCATCTTAATCAGAATGACCTTCAGGACTTCAGTTTCATTTTAGGAGACATACATTGCACTTGTCTCCTTAATTATTTGCTTAAATGTCATATTTCTTATTCATCCACTTTAATTTCTGCTGCCTTTTTGTATCTTATTTTTAAACCAGTTAAATTACAAAGTGCCTATATTGTCACACTATAATTTAGTACTATGGAGCTACTAACAGGTTTAGTATAAAATCAATGCAGATTTTAGTCTGAAGCTCATTCTTAAAAAGTATTTCACCTTTTTATGACCTTCATATTTATAAATATGTAAACAAGATTATAAATTTGGAGAAGGCAACAGTGTGCAATGTGTATATTAAAATAATTATGCTACAGTAAGGTCATATTTTTTTCTTATGTTAAGCTATATATTTTTTAAACATGAAAAAAAAATGTGAAACCACATCATATTTATTTCCTCTTTATTACCCCTCTCGTAACTGAATGTTTCAAATCAATTAAATAAAATAGTCTTATTGCACTTCAGGAGTATCAATAGACATTTATTTCAGAAAATTGCTTTTCAATTTAGTAAATACCCAATAACTATTTTACTTGTTCTAATTCAAAATCAAAGTTTAAATTAAACAGTATAATACAGGATAACACTTGATTTCTGAGAGCTACCCTCCCATAAAATATTTTTTAAAACCCAAATCAAACCACTTTAATAGAAAAAAGTCTCTTGATTTCTCTATGGGAGGAGGCGGGGCAAGATGGTGTCTGAATAAGTCATCCCTTACAAAAGGCCGGCTGTCTAGTGTCGCAGTCCTACCAGAGCAGGCTGTTTTGGCATTTAGTTATGTAAATTATTCACTGTGTTCCATAAAGAAAATTCTTTTTCAAAAACTGAAGAAAATGTGTAAGAAGAAATCCTCTGAAGATAAAAATAAAACTGATGTAGAAAATGATAATAAATTAATTGAATTTTTTTTTTATCTCTGACTAAAGCCCTCAAAAAAGCATAATATAAAATTATTCTAAAAAGTGTGGCATATAAACCTATCAGAAGAAGTAGATAAACCTTTAATCGAAAATAGTTAGAAATGGTTCAGGATCAGATAATTGTGAAGAGAAATGTGATTTTATTTACAAAGCGTGGCAGAGAGATAGAAGTGCTAGATTTAAGAAATAAGCGATCTGGCAAATACCAGGCAGTGTTGTTCAACTTTTAGGTAAGTGGTCAGGGATGGAGTAAAGAAGACAAGGCCTCGGAGGGTTCCTAACTAGAGAGAGAGGTGGGCAGATCTCTCAAATACAGGAAGGTAATTAATTTCAAAAATCTGAGAATCGGGTACACAGAAAGATTATAATGACCAAACCCAGTTGGCAAGGGGTGATTTCTTTTACTTGAAATGTTGGACCAGGTAAGCTCACAGAAAAATTTATGATTAGAAAGTAGTCAGGGTCCCTGGAAAAATTTTATTTTATTTTTTAAGTTAGTCACAAAGCAGTCAGGAAAGACCATCTGAAATCTAGGTGTATATATTAGCTAACCTTATTTTTAGCATAAATTGGGGACCAGGTACTATATTAGTTCTTTAAATAGATTATATCTCTTACTACTTAATTTATATTATGGGTATTATCTCAGTATAGAGTTGAAGAAAGAGACCCAGAGAGGTTAAATTATTTTTAAAGGTCTCACAGCTAGTTAGTAGTTTGAGTCAGAACTGGAACTAGACAATTTGACTACAGATTTACAATGATAAATCTACACAGATCTACAAGGGCAGGTAGAAATCCTCAGGTCAATTTGATTAGATTTGAGTGGAATTCATCTTTGAAAATCATGCTGAAGTAGTGTGGACTAAGGTAACTATATATCTACTCCTATATTTGAATTTCACAGCTAATAATAGAAATACAGACTTACCTTGGAGATATTGTGGGTTTCATTCCAGACCACCACAATAAAGTGAATATTGCAATAAGGCCACCCAAAGTTTTTAGTTTCCCAGTGCATAGAAGAGTTATGTTAACACTATAGTCTATTAAGTATGTAATGGTATTATGTCTAAAAAAACAATGTATATACTTTAATTTAAAAATAATATATTGCTAGACAATGTTAACCTGCATCTGAACCTTCAGTGAGTGGTCTTCTCTTGCTGGTGGAGGGTCTTGCCTTGATGTTTATGACTGCTTACTGGTCAGGGTGGTAGTTGCTGAAGATTGGGGTGGCTGTGGCATTTCCTTAAATTAAGACAACAGTGAAGTTTGCTGCATCAATTGATTCTGCTTTTCACTGACTCTGCCTTTCATGAAAGGTTTCATTGTAGTAAGTGATGCTGTTTGATAGCATTTTACCCATGTAGCACTTCTTTCAACATTGGAGTCAGTCCTCTCAAACCCTGCTGTTGCTTTATCAACTCAGTTTATATACTCTTCTAAAGCCTTTGTTGTCATTTCAAAACTGTTCACAGCATCTTCACCAGGAGTAGATTCTATCTCAAGAAACCAATTTCTTTACTCATCCATAAGAAACAACTCCTCATCCTTTGAAGTTTTATCATGGGATTGTAGCAATTCAGTCACATTTTCAGGCTCCACTTCCAGTTCTAGTTCTTTTGCTTTTTTACCACATCTGCAATTACTCCACAGAAGTTTTGAATCTCTCAAAGTCATCCTGAGTGTTGGAATCAACTTCTTCCAAACTCCTGTTCATATTGAAATTTTAACTTCATCCCATGAATAATGAATGCTCTTAATGACATCTAGAATGGTGAATCCTTTCCTGAAGGTTTTCCATTTACTTTGCCCAGTTCCATCAGCGGAAACACTATCTATCGCAGGTATAACCCAATGAAATGTATCTTTAATAATAAGAATGGAAAGTTGAAATGTCTCCTTGATTCATGGTTTGCAGAATGGAGTTGTGTTAGCAGGCATGAAAACAACATCCATCTTGTTGTACATCTCCATCACAGCTTTTGGGTGACCTAGCGCACTGTCAGTGAGCAATAATAAATATTTTTAAATTTAATTTTTTAAAAAGATACTTAGATTATACAAATGCCACATAAAAAATATAGGGGATTCCCATATGCCCTGCTCCCCATATCTCCCACATTTTCCCACATTAATAGCATCCTTCATTAGTGGGTATATTCATTGCGATTGATGAACATATTTTGGAACATTGCCCACTAAGTGTGGATTAAAATTTACATTGTCGTTCTCTCTCTGTCCCACACAAATCTGTAGGTTATGACAAGATTTATAATGGCCTGTCTTTGCAGTTTCATTCAGGACAAAACACAAGTCCCAAAAATGGCTCCTTATTACTCCTGTTTTTCCCTCTTCCTCCCCTCAAAACCTCCAGTGGCCACTGCCTCTACACCAATGATATTGTGATTCTAGCAATGGAAGAAATCATAAGTCTGTAGTAGAATACCAGTAAGTCTACTTTAGTCCATAGCTCATTCCCCAATCCTGAGGATTTTGGAATGTGATGTTCACTCTACCTCTAATTGAGAGGGGACTGTGATCCCATAGAGATGATGGATGGGACTCTTGCTTGCAATTGTAGACACTCAGTTCCTTGGTATGGTAGCTGCCCATCATCACCTCCATGTTAGTTGTACTTGTTGAGACCAATGAACTGGAAAGCAGGTGTTGCAACGCCAATGAGATTCAGAGCCCAGCTGGCACACAGACAGCCCAAAGATTTAAGTCTCCTGGATGTACAACTACCAACTCTAGTACTAATTATAGGTTCAAATAGAAGGACAGAAGAGCCATGTGTAGGGAGACCACAAGTGAGTCCAACTCTGTCACTCTGGGGAGCATAAATTCCAAAGTAGGGCTCACTGGCAAGGCACCAAACTCCTGAGCTATCTGCCCTGACTATAGTGTCTGGATGTCTCCAGAGCCCTCAGGAGCCCTGCTATTTGGGGTAATATCTACTTTAGAAATCTATGACATCCTGCTGAGACATGCATAAGCGTTTCCTCTGGGATGACCTCCTGACTCACTCTGAAGTTTCTTAGCCACATAAACTCATTTGTTTATGTCAAGGTCTTCTTCCAGGTGCATGGAACTGGGGGAAGGGAAGAGAGAGAGGGCAGGTAAACACCAGGAATTGGTGGGCACATGGTTGAAACTATAATGTTTGGATGCTCTTTTGGCAATATGGCAAGTGAGGGTTGCTCGTATGTGGTGTTGGATGTGGGGGGCATTTGGGACAGGCCACACCTGGGGCAGGGTTCTAGGGAGTGTGTGAGTGTTCATCTTGCCATAGTGTGTTATTTCAGTGGGTGGAGACCCACATAATGAGCAGCAAGGTCATAGACTCCCATCCTGGGGAGGCCCGCTATGTTTTCAAATAAAGGGGCAAGAGTCTCTTGAGAGCATGGGTGGTGCGTAGTGGGGGAGGGCAGACCAGTGTGTCCAGACCTCAGTGTTGCTGCAAGTAACTATGAATTTCCTCACTAAACTCCATCATTTCTAGCTTTTGATTTAAAGTGAGAACTTTATGACTCTTCCTTTCACTTGAACACTTAAGAGGTCATTGTAAGGTTATTGGCCTAAGTTCAATATTGTGTCTCAGGAAAAAGGGATGCAAGAGGAAAGGGAGAGAAAGGGGATAGTGACCAGTGAATGAAGCAGTTAAAACCTACAGAACATTCACTGATTAAGTTAGCTGTCTTATACGGGCACAGTTCATAGTGCTGCATAACAATTACAACAGTTACACAAAAGATCACTGATCACAGATCACCATAACAGATGTTACAGTAATAAAAAGTTTTAAGTGTTGTGAGAAATTACTAAAATGTGACACAGAGACATAAAGTTAGCACATGTTGTTGGAAAAATGGCATTGGTAGACTTTCTTAATGCAGGGTTGCCGCAAAGCTTTAATTTATTGAAAAAATACTGTATATATGAAAACAAAGTGAAGTGCAAGGTAAGATGTAACAAGAAAAGTTTCTATGATTTTAAGACAATGATTTAGTGACTAAATTATTGGTGAAAAATTATTCTTGGAATTGATTTCATTTCTTCTGCTTAATTTTATCATGCTGATCTTCATAATATATCCTTTGGATGCAATTTTTATGCATTTATAATCCTGAAAAGCAGTTCATTTTAAGAAAATCTTTGCTGTAACTCTTTTTAATTATTTATTGATATCCTGTCCTTTAAAAAATTTATATCCTGTCTTTTTTTCCCTTTATTAGAGAAGTGGGTTTATAGAACAATCAAGCATAAAATATAGGATTCCATATACCACCCTAGTATTAACACCTTGCATTGATGTGGAATATTTGTTCCAACTGATGATAACACATTTTTATAACTGTATTATTAACCATAGTCCATGGTTTAACATGGGCTCACTGTTTGTATGTGCAGTTCCATGTACTGAAAAAAGTTATTCTCTTACTGTATATACAATCTAACATTTCCCCCTTCAATCTCATTCAGTGCTGCTAATTACGTTCATAATTTCATACTACCATCATGACCATCCATTCTTGCTCTAAAGTGCATTTTTGGTTAGTGAAATATTGAAGCATTGATGAAATATTAAAGAGGTACTGGATTTTGATGAAAATGATACGGAGTTATTTATTTTACTTATGTATGTATATGTATATGGATGCATAAATAAGTCTGTTCAGAAAATATATGGGAAATTATTAAGCTTACTTAATTTGGAGACAATTCTATATACTTTTCCTCTTGATTCTAAACAAAATTGCTTAGTTTTAAAGCAGAGATTTAAAAACATACCCTCTATTTAAATGCATGCCTATTTTAATTTCCTAAAAGTTATGCACTTTAATCAAAATATTTTTAAATATTTAGGAATCATAATGAGTTTTTGGCACAGGTTTGTTCTTGTGATTTAAAGCATATTTTTAGACAAAAACATATTGGATTGTTTTATATGATTTCTTTCCTAGCAATCATATGGTTGGATACAATTTATCAAATAAACAAATTTTAACATTGCCAACTATTGCACTGAATGTCTTTTGACTTCAGTGAATTATAAGATTGCTTCTGGTCTCTCTCTCTAGTTTGTGTACATACTCCCATTTAAAATATATACTTTATATATATATATACATAAATATATACACACACACAAATTAAATCTTTTCTTTCTGACATCAGGGATATAGGATGTTGTCTCACTCACATGAGAACTTGAAACCTAAGTAGAAAATCTGGGGATATTTTGTGGAAATATTCCATGAATATTTTAGCATCTTTTCTGACCCTAATTTGATTGTTTAATCTCTTATTGCTGCAACTGTTCTTTTGTGTTTTTCTTAGTATTAGTGGGTTATTTGGTTGAATCACAGAATTTTACAGGTGGAAAGAAGGGAGGAATTCTTAGAATCCCTTTATTTTTCAGAGGAGGAAACTATAATACAAATGGACCAAGACTTGCTCAAGATGATATAACTAGCAAAGGCTGGATCCTGCACTGAAACTCAAATCCTTTTACTTCAAATCCTGTTCTTTCCAAATTGGGGGCAGAGCAAAGCTTGAAGATTTAGAGCAAGTGCCTACCCGAGTCAGAGAAAATTCAGCAGGGAGAGGAAATAAGGGCATTTTGACATGCTGGTAAGAAGAAAGCAAAATAAAATGCAGTGTTACTTGAAGTTTGAAAAAGAAAAGAGGGAATGAAATATGAATAACTTTAAAAGAACATCATATAAGGCTGCTAACACATCAAGCCATAGAGTTTATTTTGAGCAAGTTGGTGACATTTAGAGAGAAGTGAGGGTTTCAGCTGTTTTCAGTAGGTGGTCAGCTTGACATTTCTGTATAATGCCTCTTTGGGCTAGTAAAACTTGTCTAATCCTGCTGGTTTCATTTTCATTCTATTCTTTCTGTTCATTTAAAATAACAGTTTAGTAAATCACAGTATATGGACAAATGCTGCAAGTCAAATGTTTACACATACTAAAAATTTTTAAGCCTGAACTTTTTGCATAACAGATGGAAGAAGTGTGAGTAATTTCACTGGAATTCTCTAGCCTTATCTATTTATTTATTTTTTTGGAAAATTTTCATGTAGTGACATTTACATATTCAGTTTATGCTCAATAAAACCAGTCATATTTTAAAATAAGCCTGGCAATTATCAAAACAGATTCTTGTGGCTTGGCAACTAACAAATAACATGGACATCTGTTGGTGGGAAAAGAAATTGAACCAAAATAAATATACCATAGTGAATATTGATATAATTTGTTAATTAATATTTTAAAGTACAAATTTGTACAACCTAATATCAGCTGGACTCTTCTTATTATGTCCTGTTTAAAGCATGTCGCATTACCAATAGATGTGTTTCAATTTTCCAACTTTCTCAACCCCAAAATATAGACCCACTACCTCAGCAGTAACTTTCTCAAAAATTACCCACTGTTTGTATTTATGTGACTATTGTTTCAATCCAGTTAGTTCCCTCACTTTTCTTATTTCCTTCTCTGTACTTTAATTCCTCTTAACTTCTTTCCACCTTGAGAAAGTATTCCTACTTCCTCCATATGTAACAGGATATATATCTTTGGTTTTGATCACATCACTCTTTCTAGGATCTTTTCACATCAGTTGTCTTTTCCTTCAAAGTATAATTGGAATTGTCCTCAGCACTGCCCTGTTTGGGGATGGGAGGATTCTGGAAGTGGTTCTGCTTATTCCCATCTAAGTACAGCTGCTTATGGAGCTTTCTCCATCACCTTCAGGAGTCCCTTGTCGTTATCAGGACCTCATCCTGTTTAGAAACCTAGTGTATCTTGGGACCCTGAAGAAGAGATTGTCTTCGTGCTAGTAGTTGTAATGGTAATTTCTCTTGCTAAAGTTTGGCAGTCATCATGCAGGCATCTGCAGAGGACATCTTTAACTTACTAATCAGCAAAAAAAAAAAAAAGGACTACTTATATACTTCTTCAGTAAAGGCAGCTTTACTTTTGTGTCTTGGCATTGGAGAGCCAGCACCTCACTTGCTTAGGGAATATTTCAGTATCCATAGCCAGAACAAACAGTATCAGGAGTACTGGATAATATTGCTCTTCATATATCTCTTAAACTATGCTTATGGGTAACTCAATACTATGCTTCTTCAGAGTTTTGAGTTTTGATCTTTGATTTCTCCTTTTCTTCTTGACAGGCTGTTCTCTTACAAACCTAGTTTTTGCTGTTATATGGTTGTCAACGAAATGGACTTCACAAACCTATTTGGAAGGCAAAGCTGAATATTGCCTTTTCCTTCATTTTCATTCTAGCTAAGATTGCCACTATACTTGATATGGGTTTGTTCTGTATTAAGATAGAAAAGGAGGGCCTCCCAAACCTAAGTGGACCATTTTTTTGTAGGGAATGAAAATGAGATTACCCATCTTCTTCCATGAACAAATGCTGTTCTACATCAGCACCAGTATGAGGGAGACATTGCCTGTGCTGAGAGGTACTTAACACAGTGGACACTTGTGATTGAATAGGGGAAGTCATACACAAGCATTTATGTGCAAGAAATGCACATGGATCTAATTAAAAATATTATATCTAAAATTGCCCTCTATTCTTTCTATTGAATTAATCCTTTTACCCTCTAAATTTTCTCTCTGAAATACCTCAAGAACAACCACCACCACAATAATGATAACAAAGACAAGTAATTTCACTTAATCAGTAAAGATAACAACCTATTTATTTCCTTTCCTACATTCCAAACATCTTGAAAAGAGAAGTCTGTTGGCTACAGTCTTCAGTTCTCATAATTTTCTGCATGTGCCTAGCAAACTCTCTTCTCTTTTTATTTTTCACCACAGAAATTTTAAACCGACACCAATCTGATCATGTGCATACATTTTCTCTGAAATTTTCTACTGCTATTCCTAATTGTCCGTATCAACATCTATTCATACTGAAATGTTCCCTATGCAAGTGAGGTGTTCCTCCTTCTATTCAAGGATAATTTCTGAATTTATCCATTGCCAAGACATTCCTCCATCAATTGATTCTTGCTCCCCCCCCACAATCTTCAGATTCTCTGGTTCTAATGGCTCTTTAGCTTTTATGTATAATTACGTCCAAGTCTATACAAAAGAACTATTTCACTCAATCGAAGTTTTTGCTCTAGCTATTCCCTTAGTGCTTTCTCATTTACAGTCATTTAAAAAAATCATTTATTTCTTATGTAAATATTTACTGAGTTTCTACTGTACACCAAACAGTGTTCCAAGGACCATGGATACATAATGAGCAGAACAGAAAATTTGCATCTTCAAGGAACTGATACTCTTGCAGGAGGAAATGGACAATAAAATAAATAAAACACATGTCAAGGGGTAATAAGTACCATAGAGAAAAATAAAAGCAAAGGTAGGGGTTATGTTCTGCCCTGGGACCATTTAATCAGGAAAGGCCTCCCTAAAAACCTCCTTAATTTAGATCCAGTGAGTACAGTTCTACATTCCCATTCACTCTGGGACTCAAAGCAACCTACAGCTCTAATGGTCTTCTTCACACTCTTGTTTCTCTTGGATTCTGTTACTTCTTTGTCCTAACTCTGTCCTCCCTGATAATTGGCTCTCAGTTATCCTTTTTCTGTCTTTTGTTTGGTTAGAGCTCTTAGTGGTAGTGTTTCCCAATTTTTTCTTTCCACCTCTTTTCTTCTCCTGTTCTTTTCATTCTGTCTAGGGATTTACATTCACTTTCAAGACTTTAATGACTATATGCTAAGTTGGTGACTCCCAAATCTAAATTATGAACCAACTCTTACTTGCTTAAAAAAGTTGATTAATAAGAAATCATTCAGAAAGCGCACGAAACCCCACATATTGCCAAATTTTATTTTCTCCCTTGTTGGAGCAAACCAGTTTGCTAACTAAGGCAATTGGTAACAAAATTTTTAAAATTAAACTCATGTTTTTATATTTTCTAGTTTGAAAGAGCACATATTAAATTTGGATATCAGTCTGCCTTACTGCTATATTGTTATATCAAATGTTTTTTTTGAGTTGTTGAACACAGTGCAGAAGTTTGTTGTTGACTTTTGTCACTATGAATGAGACAGGCCTTTCTAACTTACTAAAGTGAAAGTGATTTCTCCAAGTCATTTTTTTTGGATATATCTTGAATTTGAGTACATTTTGATCTTTTTCTTTTTACAAAATAATAAATGTCATTTTAGGTTCTAGGAGTTTTCTTACTTGTGAAACTGCTTAAAGGAATCTCATTAACATCTTTTATTCAGGAATAAGAATATGTAAAAATGAGTTTCGTATGTTTATGCATATAAGAGAAATAAATTTTATCCTTGCTATTGCTAAATAAGTACTAGAGATTTTCTAAGCTATGAGTAAAGCAGACATTTCTGATTTCTATGATGTTATCCATGGTCTAAGTTAAGTATTATTTTATGGTATCAATAAGTACTATTAAGTTAATCCTTTCATTTAGTGAAGATACTGAAATTAATGGCGATACCCATTACTAGACATAAATTGACATACCTTAATATTACTGGAATTTGTAGACCTCAATTCTTATATAAATATGAACATGAGTAGGAATGTAAAACAAGAAGAAGAGACAGCATGAGTTAATGATTAACTTTGAAAAGCCTATCAATTTGGCCAAAGTCACATCTTCAAATTTCCCTATTTACTTCTCTGAAAAATCACAATGCTTTGGCAACTTATTTCAAGAGGCAATAATTAATGAGCACTTTGAAGTAAATAAGATGATGGTACAGAACATTTAATATTTAAGCTAGACTTGATTATTTGCTAAATTTCCTGGAGGGGAAAGATAAGTTATTCAAGATTATATGAATATAGATAGTTGTATAAGGAGTTAACTAAGGCAAGGAGTATACCACAAAAAGATAACCATTTTCTCAATAGAATTACCTATTGCATTGAATGTTCATCAAAATGTGAGGGATGGCAGATATTAAAATGCCTGAGTTTTATATTTCTCAGTATTTAAGCTTCCAGCAATATGTACTTAGTTTAAAAAACCAGGGGTGTGTTTTAAACCATTTTTCTACATATTTTTCTTAGAAGGAACAAACTAAACCATAAACTATATTAGATTTTGGAGGAAGTGGGGAGGTAAAATCAAAGAAAAAATTAAAACATTTCATATGGAAATGTTTTTGTACTGTTAAAGAAGATAGCATTCATCTGTCAAGGAACAAGAAAATTATATTTGAAGGTGGGATTTGAATGACAGGGACTTTGAAACAGCTGGCAAATGAGAGAATAATGTTTGAAAGTACACATTTTAAACTAGCATTTTTTAATGGAAAACATTAAAAATTTCTTTTAAAAAAAACCTATATTGAAATAAAACAAAACAAAAAGATTTTAAAAGTAAAATCAGGCAATTGTTTCATATCTGAGAAAAGAATTCTTTAAAGTGATGGAGAAATAAGATTTCCAATATCAATAATGACAGGAGATACTGCTTTATGATTTCCACAAACTAAGGGAGGAGATTATTGATGTAGGGAGTACTCAAATTTGAACCATATTATTTGGTGCTCAGTTACTTAAATGCTTGTCATTCATGGGTCTACAAGGCGGATGGCTCAGGAGAGCTTTCGAGAAGACCACATACTTTGGAAAGTCATAGATTCTGAAGAAGCAACGTTCCCATAAAAATTCCTCAGGAAGAACGATTTTTCATGCTCAGGGGTTAAATATTTCCCCTTGTGCCAGTGATGTCATAAATCCTTGCATTCACTATAAATTTAGTTTAAAAGATTTTAATTCATAAAATATATTTTATTCAGTATAATTCATTTTGCAATTAACAATGGACTTACTATGTTTAAGTTAAATTGCATATTATAGATAATATAATGTTGAGTACCCAGAAGACGTTTTTAATAAAACAAGAGTTGGACAGGAATGATGCAGCTAGAAATATGACAAAAAGTACAGTCATCTTCAACATTTTTTCATCATTGACTGAAACAAAATCTATCACTTTGTTTGTATTCAACATGTATTTGTTAGGTGAATTGTTATGATAAGTATCATAAGAAAATAAAAGTGTTACAAGTATTCAGTTGGTGGGTAATGATGTATGGAATGCTTTATGTCACAACTCTAGTTTTGCTGTGTTCAGTGATACTGGACTCAAATCCCATGTGATGCATATTAAGCAGGATGGGAGACATTGTATCTCTTTTTCCACCCATTCATTTGTCCAATCTTCATTCAATAGCTTACAGAACACTAGTAATATGAGAGGACCAGAAAAAAAAAAACACTAAAACTGAAAACAAAAGTGCTTCCATTATTGAGTTCACTGTATATTGGGACAAATATATAAGCAATTAAATAAGCAATTAAAGACAAATAAATAAGCAATTAAAATAAGTTTTCATAAATCCTATGATAAGTTCTACCAGTGTATGTTTGTGTGTGTGTAATGGTGTGGTGCATCAAATTTTGTCTCGACTTTTGAGTTAGAATAAATAGGAATTAGCCTGTTAAATTATTTTCCCAGAAATACTGAACCCAAATTTATTTCTAATTCTTCTTTTACCCTGTCAAACTATATTATTAACATAACCTTTATACATCTTAAGTTGACTGAATGCAATTTTTAGTAATTATCACACTCTACATTTTGGTCTCTGATTGGATGCACCATAAATAATACTTCATTCCATCCTTTGTAAACTCTTTGATTGGATTTATTATTTCTTCATATTGTTATATATCCATCCTAGATATCAAATATAAAAGTTGTCTTTCTGTTTGGTCCTGTTTATCTTAGTAAGCCACATTATAAATCCATGCTTGCTTTGGGCTCTTGTTTTGACACACTGGAAATTGATTCAATTTTCATTATGCTTGGCATTTATTTCAGTTGTTTTCCTTTCAATTGTTTGGCCAATGTTAAAGCTTTCTATTATGCATTTAGGTGACTTGCTTCATCAGTATGTAACAGGCTCCCATAATGACCTGCAGATCCACCTCTTTCATCCTAAACAAGCACCTTTCCATCATATTCATCATGTCCCCCATGATTCCTGTTCAGTTATTTTAAACAAATATTTGGTATTTCTCAAATGTAGGGGAATAACTTTTTAAGCTTCCAGAATAATCTGAAAGCCTGAACTGCTTAGAGATGAATAACGTGTTCCATAGAGTCTGACTGCCTATGTTCGAATCAGCTCTGTCATTTACTTTCTGTATGATTATATTCCATTATCATCTGTAGACCTCACTTTCTTCTTCTGAAAGATGAGGGTGATAAGAATAATACCTATCTGTGGTAGTTTGACATTGTTTATGAATTCCAAAAATATATAATGGATTATGTTTGTGAACTGATTTGCAACTCTGGGCATATTAGATTTTATTGGACTCAGAAGTTTCACTTTTACTTGATTAAATTATGACTAAGATTTTGATTGGGCCATGTCAGTAGGACATTGAGTCCCCATCCCCTTGGTGGGTGGGGACTCACAGAAAAAAACTACACAGTAGAGGAGTTAGTTGGAGTTTTGAGCTGGGGTCCTGGGAAGTAACCACACAGGAGAAGAACACAGAGGAATAGAGATGGCTCCATAGACACAGCAGAGGCCCACGAATGGAGAACCTAATAAGTCTATAACTGACCTTGTGGAGAGAACAGAGCAGCTGAACTCAGAGAGAAATAAGCCCTGGGAAAGAGAGAGACTTACCGCAGCCTACAGCTGATACCGGAAGAAGCTGGAAGCATATAGCCTAAAGAGGAAGAGGAAGTCTGGACTCTTGCAGACATCGGCAGCCATTTTGCTCTAACATGTGGCAGAAGGCTTTGGTGAGGGAAGTACTTACACTTTATGACCTGGTAACAGTAAGTTTCTACCCCAAATAAATTCCCTTTTATAAAAGCCAACAGATTTCTGATATTTTGCATCAGCACTTCTTTGGCTAACTAATATACTATCCAATAAGACTCTGGTGATGCTTAAGTGTGTTGGTATGTGTAAAGTGCTTAAAATGGCATTTCCTAATATGAGTCATTCATCCACATCTTCAACCAGATTGCCATCCTCTATTAAAATTACAGAGATGCTGACTGACAGTAATAATAATGGCTAATATTTAGATGTGGATTTACTATGAAGCTAATAAAGCTTTATCTCCAAGATTGCTCACTTGTACAGGTCTCTGAAAGGTCATAGTTTTTGGTAAAATTTGCACAAGTAATGTAATAACTGCAATGAGTTGAGACCATTGTTTCCTTCCTATATGACTTTCCCCTCCATCATATTTCTCATATAATCCATAGGCATATTTGGGATCCAGTTCAGGGAAAGTTGGGGGTGTATGTAGTGTGAGTTTAGCAGGATGTAGTTGAGTGGTTCATAGTATTTCTGGTGTAGCTACATAATTGCTAGCTGACCCAGTTAGGAATAACTTTCAAGAAAACATCTGTGGCCCGTTGTGCAAACTCACCAGGGCATCCTGCTAGGGCTAGAGTTTGTACTAAAATGTAAATGTGTCCCATGGCTCTCAGCACCAAAAATATGTATGTAGTAGAGGAAAAATCATGTTTGAAATGTGTGAAGTGAGAAGCCAGTTTGGGGGAAATTCTTTCAATTATAGACCATATAAAATAGATGAGGAGGTTTTGTTTTTATCAATATCTAGTTAAATGTGTCAATGACTACAAACTATATTTTAATCAATTATTTTTCTATTAACTTGTAGAAATGATGAAGCAAAATAATATTCATGTGAAAGGACAAAGAATAGGTACCAAAAATGTAAATAATATTATATAGTATCAGGAAATTAACAATATTATTATTTTTCTGGGTTTAGTGGTTTATAGTGACATTTGTCAGCTTTTTAAACTTTGCAGTTTTGTGATTTTTTTGTTGTTTTGTGATTATTTGTTCTATACAATGACAGAATTTTATGTAATTTTGAATTTGTAATTTTTGTCTTTTTCAAGATTCCTCCAAATTATATAAAAAAACAGGTCCCATAAAAACTGGATCCATCCTGGCTAATATATAATGAGTAACTTAATGTGCCAAGAGCTGTTTAAAATTTTACACATAAGGCTCATATTTTCCAGTTTTGATCCCAAGTCAAAACTGTGTACTTTTAACCAACTTAGTCTCTTTTCCTCTTCTGCCATCCAATTCCCAGCCCATCTCTCTCTCTCTCTCTCTTTTTAAACACACTCTGGGCAGTTTTATAACAAAATTTTTACATGATTTACTTTTTGCCAATCTATTCTGACATGCCTCTAATGATATCAGAATCACTTGGATCAATGATAGCCAGTGTACATACTCTGTAGTATTTGCTGTATGCTGTGCCCAACTCAATATTATTGCCACTGTAATGATGAACACCAGTTTTGGCCAAAATGGCATGGTACTCTACTTTGGATCATCAAACCTGGGCCAACATGGCATAGTACTCTATTTCAGATTTCATCAAAGCTAGTTTTGCTTTGCCTTGCCTGATCATCTTCAGAGTCTGCTTGTATCCTAGCACATCCTTTCCACTTTTCATAACAAGTTGGAGTCTAGGGCTAATTGACTTCAGTGAATTTTTCATCATCTTTGCAGCCACCATATACCTGCCTAGGTGCAGGATGGTCCCAACCAAGAGCAGCTGCCAAGATGGCTGGGGAATGAGAAAGGGTCCTAGCCCATTTCTCTTTCTGTCCTTTAGCATAACTATAGATTTTAAAATTTCTCTGCATCGTTCTGTTTATTCTCTCTCACATTTTGTCTCTCCTGCCATCTGATAATTTGAGAATTTATTTAAAATTTAATCCCATTAACTTAAATGTCTGATCTATTTTTCAAGAATCATCCAAGCATTCATTTACATTTTAATTCATTGGTTCACAACTTTCATAGCACATTAAATAAAATCAACTGGGGAGCTTGAAAACCCTTTTTTAAAAAAAATAAATTTCTCCCCATCCCACCCTACTCATTGTTTTGCACTGTCAGTCTGCTTTCTGTGACCATTCACTGTGCATTCTTCTGTGTGTCTGGTTATCTTCTGTTTAGGTGGCACCAGGAACCAATCCTGAGACTTTCCAGAGTGGGAGAGAGGCACCAACCTCTTGTGCTACCTCAGCTCCTGGTCTGCTGAGTCTCTTATTGTCTCTCCTCTATGTCTCTTTTTGATGCATCATCTTGCTGCACTAGCACTCCACAGAGGCCAGCACTCCACAGAGGCCAGCACTCCTGCACAGGCCACTCTCTGCATGGGCCAGCTTGCCTTCACCAGGAGGTCGCAGGAATCAAACCCTGGATCTCCTATGTGGTAGACAGGAGCCCAATCACTTGAGCTATATCTGCTTCCCTTGAAAAACTTTCAAAACTCAGGCAACATACCAAAAAATTAAATCAGAATCTCCGATGGTAGAACCAAGGCAATTTTTTAAGGGTGAATCCAATGTGCAGGTGAGATTGAGAACCAATGGCTTAGTTGAAGGTACTACATTTTTTATAAAATTTTGGTGAAAATAGAGACTGTGTCCCTGAAATTGAGGCTGAAAGGAGAAGAGAAAGCATCTAGGAAGAAAAAAGTTTACAGAGTACAGAAGCTAAGTATCTCCAAAAAAGGACCTCCTTTTTGTAATGGTGTTAGTGGGGAGAATAAGGGCAGAAAAGTGAATTCAGCCTTTGTCACTTTACCTGGCATGTAAGCTCGTTATATCCTATGCAATCTTGGGATCTTCAGTTGTAATATTAGTGTAATATGTATATTATGGTTTGTTTTGAAAGTTAGAGGTAATTTATGTAAAACAACCAGTGATTAAAATTGGCACTTATTATTGCTATTGTTATTCATTATAAAGGTTTATAGCACATAGTTAAGTGATTGCTTCCAGGGAGTTATAATTAATTGCATGCAGTTGTACGACACTCTCTAATGGCAGAACCTTCTGAGCTGTCTGAGGACTAGGCAACTTCTATCGTATTCATTGCTATAATCATACACCCTAACAAGTACCTAATACATATTAGAACTTTAAAAATATGAACACCTGAATAAATGAATGTTTCATATAGCTTAATTGCATTGGTTTAAAATAGAAGGGTGACACCAGATTATATATTTCTTTTGTCATCTCTTGTCATCCCTTTTCTTTTACTTGATTTATAGCAAATTAAGCCAATAATAATTTACTATATGCAAGATACTGTTCAAATTGTTTTTATAAAATTAGTACTTAATTCTATAAATTAGGTATTATAACTATTCCCATTTTACAGATAAGAAAGGTGAAGTATGGAAAGGTTAAGTCATTCACCCAAGACACGTAGCTAGGAATCTGGCGAGTTGGTATTTGAATTTAGGCAAGTCAGACTTTAGAACCAGTTCTCTTAGTCATTAAAACTTGTTGCCATCATCATTTTACCAGTGCACAAGCAGCTACTGCTCTACGCTACTTAAATACTTGAACCAAACGTTCATCTCTTTCTTCAAGTTAAAAACAAGATTCATTTTCTACGCGTCTTGGGAACTACATAACTCTGGGGAGAAAATTGTATTGGTCAAAGAGATATAATTACCATATTTAATTTGCTTGGAAAAACAATTTTTACTTAGAAAAAACGATGTTATTAATTTTTATTTGGTTTAGACAAAAACACATGGACTCAAATCAATACAGCTATTATTTTTGCTTTGTTCAGATATTGTGCTGCTGGAAGCAATGATAAATTCAGACTTCTCTTTAGTATTATGTCACAGTTCATTAGAGAGTCAGTAATCATATTTAAGAGTCTTTACTTTGGAAATTCTAGGTTTCATTTAAAATGCTCATTCCTGCAAGGTATTCACTAAATAAGAGCTCACATAGTTTAACTTTCTCCTAAGAAATAGTGAGGGAGTGTATGCCATAGATTATGCAATTTCATTTCCTTTAAAACTTTGGATGATAAAGATCAGGTCATAATAAGACCTCTCTTTACAAGCACAGGCCAAAAAAAAAACAAACAAACAAACAACAAACAAACAAATGAAAAATAAAACCCACCAGATATATTTCTAACTTTTAATTTATAATGAGGAAAGTCTCTTCCAGTTTTGAATTTAACTTCGGATGTATATGTAAAAAGTTTGATTGCCTTTTAAATAGTAGGTGTTCTTTCCCCCTATTATATTTATAATCAGTTTTAACTGAGTTATAGGTCTTCTCTCTCATCTTTATTCCTTTTGGGTTGTATGTATATAGGCATTTAAAATTATTGCAAAAACATTTTCATATATTTGAGTAGAACACAATTGGATTTTCAAGGAATATTAAGGAAATGAATGATTGCCCATTTCTAATAATTTAATGTTATCCAAGATGGATGGTAGATAGTTTTGGTGAGGAACCACGGGGTCTACATAAGAAACAACATGGCCAATCTCTCTCTTTTCAATAGCAGATGTTTCTCTGCTGATAGTCAAATAAACATTTCCCTTGGAAACATCTGAATAACATGTCTATAATTGAAATGAACATTAAGTATATTAGAGTGTGCCAATAAATAAAGAAACCCAACTCACTTACTGGGAAAAAGAATGCTATTTTTAAAAAAATACTTTGAGGTAAAAATGCAATTATAAAGTTTAGTTACATTTATTGTAAAATGTCTTCTGTAGAATATTGCACCAAATGTTGTATGCAGTCAGATCCTTTTTTTCCAAGACATTTAATTTAAAATTCTGACTATATCTGTTTATGGGTTCCATTCTAGCAATATGACTAGATTCATATTCTGCATATATATTTTTTTAATTTAACCCAACAAAGAACTAAAATAGAATCTCTGAAGAAAGGATAGGTGAGGTATTTAATATTGCAGAAAACAGGAATTAAAATGAATAATTTTTTGTGCTTTGTGAAATTAAAATATGGAGTTACATCTCCAAAAAGGCCCAAACTAAAAGAAATAAACTTAATTTACAAAATAGTTGGATGTGTACTTGGAGGTGGAAATAAGTCATTGGGTAAGATTACAAAGAAAAAAGAACTTGGATGCCATTAACAAGTTCAATGTGTTGGTCTCATTTATCCTAACATCAAACATACTTTCATATTTGCAAGGATTAATTTAGTTCTAATACACTTTAAAATATTATGTCTAATCTTGCCCCATAAGTTCCACAGCATTATAAGACACAGTTTTAAACTTGAGGTTTTTATGTACACCTACTTTTTCAAAATACCCACCCATTAGCAAGGTTTGGTGCTGACTTCTATGCTGCTGCCCTTGTTCCCATCACAGTTTGTCATCTTTTATCCAAGCAAAATGTGACAGACTGCTGTGTGTTTACCATTTATTGCTGGGCACACCAGTAGACTATATTTCCCAGCCCCTTTATAGTTTTGCACAATGGAATGTGGGCAAGAATGATTGATGTATGTTACTTCAAGGTCATGCCTCCGAAAATCTCTGTACCCAATACTTGACTCTCCTAATCCTTATTCACCAGCTGAAAAGAAATACTGTACAAGGTCATTGTCACAAGAATGAAGAACTTTCTTTCCTGAATGATATGTGAAGGGTTTACAAACAGGAATCCCCACTGGAGCAAGGACTATACTTTCATTGTATGAAGCTCCTGAGATTTTCAGATTTGTAATTATAGCGGCTAGCATTACTCTATTTCAGGTTTACCAGTAGTTATAAGTATCACCTGCTTATTCATCTTTATAATTCCATGTCATTTGAAATTCTAAAGTCTCAAAACAAAGTCTTAATATTCCCTACCAATGAGTTCTCCTTTGCAACATTCCAGTTGCAAACAAGTTCTAGAATTGAGTTGTCAAAAAAAGAAAATATGATGGGATCATAGTTTGAGATCTAGTTAGGCTGGAAATAAGGGCATTTCAATATCTGATCATTGAAGAATTAACTCTTCTATAGGCAATTGTTACATTCAGTTATATTTTAGCAACTTTGACTTGGCAACGCAATCAAAATCCTTATGATGAACAATATTTCTACTATAATACATATCACATTAAAACTTGGAAAGGCAGCTAGGTAACATTATAGCAAATCTATGTTGCAGCATAACACAACTGGAAGTCTTTGAGATTGTTGTTCTAGTGTATCCGCACTAGAATGAATCAGAATAACTTAATAGTATCTTCATGGAAACTATTCTAATATCCAGCTCCTGAGTTCAAGGTAGTGGTCACTCTTAGGGATATCACTGTAAATCATAAGAGATGTAATAAGTAAAGGCTCTAATCACATAGAAGTACATGAGTCATGCCATCTCTGTAAAAGTAGACACTGGATATAATTTTTTTTCCTGTCATGAAAAATAATCAAAAGAATAGCTCCAAACATGCTTATTATAAAGGACTGGTAAGTTGTTACCACTGTGGCAGGGCTGGCAGTGGGGCTACAGTTGTTAGAATGCCAAATCCCAGACATGGCATGATTAAATCCAGTGTCTAATCATTTTGTTATAGTAAATTCACAAGGCAGTCTGATTATAGCATGCCCTGTCTTCATGGTGGTACATGTGTTATACATTTGCTATAAAATTGCTAGTGAGAATTTATAACCAAAATGTATTGTTAAAATAGAATATTCCCCTATAATTAAAAAATCTGATTTACATATTCCACTAGTGTGGTAGGTAACAGCCATGATGTTAATTGGAATTTTCACTTTTACTATTAGATGTCTGCTTTTTCTTTAACTATAATTTTTTCTGGGTTTTGCTTTAAGTTTGCTATTAGATTTTACACATAAGATGCAAAAGTCAGCTGTTTAAAATTAGAATGTTCAAATAACATAAGAGAAATATTAATTTTTTTTCAAATGCAAATACTAGAGTTGTTTAGTAAACATACATTAATGAGTTTACAAAAATAGAACCCATGGCTTTGGGCTATAACAGAGGAAATATATAGAGTTACAAGTTATTTTAATATCTTGGGTAAGAAGAGATATGGAAATATATATCAAATCAAACCATTTTATTTCTGTATACCATATTAATGGGTAATAGGACACATTTAACAAACTCTCGACAATAAGTAATACATTAAATAAATCATCAAAGTTTGACTATGGATCTGTATTATAGTGTTCTTTTATGAATAATACTATATTTGTTATAAATATCTGTTTCTACATTTGAAAATCTAAAATTTGACCACTATTTTGAGGTAGTATTCCCTCTCTATTTTTGTCAACTCTACTGAACTAGCAGAAAATAAGAGTGAATTTTTTATGAATGATAAACTCCAATTAAAAATAAAAGAACAGAAAAAAAAATTTTGGGGGCTCAATGAAATGCAACCATAGAAAGAAAATTTGGGGTTTGTTTGAACTGATAATCTGATGGAGATTTGGGCCCGAAGGGTATCAGGAATGAAAGAAAGAGAAAAAGAATAGTGAAAGAAAGAGAAGGAAAGAAAGAAAGAAAAAAAAGAAAGAACGAGAGAGCTGGGATCAGAGGGTCTGTGAGTAGAGACTCATCAGACAACTTTGTTGTTCACAAGTGGCTCTAAATATACCCCAGTCCATGTAAGACCAAGCAGCAACCTGCAGTTAACCATCAGCATTACTCATAGTCTAAGGAATTCAAAAAATCTTATCTCAAGGTACAAAGTCTAAGTGTTCTATTCACTACAAAAGGTATGTGCTCATCTTTTCTTTCAGCCTTTAACAGCTTCATCCTATTTTCTGAGAACTCTTAATTACTGCATTCCTTAGGTTACAAGTTTAGCCATGGAAACAGCACATCTCTCCTTGCGAGACCACTGTGCCTCAGTTTCCAACAATAATCTACCAGAATAGCCAGACACATACATTTGTGAAGAGTCTGTTTTAAACTATCAACAACTATTGGGTGTTTACTCTAAATCCTGCCATTTGAATGACATGTTTCTACATAAACATTGTTTTTCATAAGATGAATTTTCACTACCTCCCTCCTAATTGCAAACACTTCCCTTCCCCTGGCTCAGTTGAATTGCATTGTCTTCAGAACTATTCCACTGTTATGAATTCCTTCTGACTTTTCTTGCCTGTCTTGCCTTTTGTCCTCAGCCCCAGCTTGATATATGCACCTCTTTACTCAACACATCTACTTGAAAGACAAACTTAGCATGCAAAAATTGAGCTCTTGATAGGTCCAGTCAAGCCTGCCCCTCCACAATTGATCTCAGCTCAGTAAAAAGTACCTGTCAGGTACTCAGGTTTTCAACCCCCAAATTTAGAAGTCATTCTCATGTCCTTGTTCTATTATATTTCATACCCAGTCCACTAGAATATTCTGTAGGCTGCAACTTCAAAATGTTTCTAGAAACTGACCGTTCCTTTTACCTCCTTTGTTGCCACTGTAGGCCAAATGATAGCTTCTCTTGTTTAGACCTAAGATTCCTAAATGATCTTATATGTTTCTACCCTTGCTCTACTTTTAGTCTCTTCACGCGGTAGAACAGCACATCATGTCAATCTCCGCACTGAAAAATTTCCTGAGATCACATAGTGTTTAGAATAATATATGACATCATGCAGATATCTTCAAGACCTGAGATAATCACCTTGCTTTCCCTTCTGATTCTATCTCTTACTCTTCAGGTCCTGCTGCAAGCCATACTGGCCTTCTTGCTGGTCTTTGAAATGTTCAAGCTCACTCTCATCCAAGGTATTTACATTTTTCTATTCTTTCTGCCAGAATATAGGATCCCAAATTGAGAGCTTCCTCGGAAACTTCTGTTTAAATATTACACCTTCCAAATAGTACTTTCTGCTCATTCTATCACCCAAGCCTAGTCATTATCTAATCCTTTTTTCTTTTCTTAATAGCTCTTACCACCACTTAAGATGATAAAATGCTTACTTTTTATTGTCTGTCTTCACTACTAAAATGAAACTCTAATGAGCCAAGGTCTCTGTCTTACAGACTGCATATACTCATCATTTAGAAAAGTTTCAATAAATATTTGTGGAATAAATAATTGATTAAATCAAATCATCAATTTTAAAAGTCCTATCTTCATTACAACTAGTTGATAATAATCTTATTACTTATTCTGATTAATAAGTTCTTTTGCTCCTCTAAATGCTTTCAATAAACAGTAGGATATGATATATCCATAAAATGTCTGGATGATTTTCATCTCCTCCTGTCATGGCTTCCTTCCGGAAGGGTGGAAGTTTTCTACATACCTAGATAAGGAATGGACCTGGAGCCTGAGGCCTGTGAGGTCAGGTTAGCTGGGAATCCTGCTTTAGAAGTAAGTAATTACCAGGACAGTATTGAAAACCTAAAATTTGACAAAATCCAGAAAGAAGCAACAATAATAAAAGAGATAGAGAAAGAAAAGTAGGAAAAGGAGGAGGAAGTTTATAGAATTTGGAACAATAAATAGGCCAGAAGAATAGCCAATGCCTGAAGAAGCCAGCTGAAGCTGAATTAGATAGCTGGTGCTTGCAGTGGATTTTTTTTTCTTTTTTCTGATATTTATGAATTCAGATTTAGAAAGGATTATTTGGGGATGCAAGAAAGGCCTTTACAAAACTCTAATACATGGCAGAAATCTTCCATCTCTGTCACGTTTAGAAGCTTCCATGTAGATCCCTATAATTGTTACAGTCATCCATCTTTAATCTTCTGTGTCTTCTATTGGTGTTAAGTAAAAAATTAGCTATTTTGGTAAAAATGTTTTAATTGGAAAATGAGCTACCTGGATCTTCTTTTCCTTTTGGCTATGATCCCCAATAGACTTGCTCTTTGTGAATGATCATTGGTGTTTACTTATTAATATCTTCATATTGTCTCATCTGTTCTGTGTACTACTACTGTTCATTAATCTCAAATTGAGGATCTCCAATTCTCTATCACACTTCTTCAATCAGACCTAAAGTCTTAACTATCAAAATTAATAAACTAATGTACTTTAGTTGGAATGTAGAAGATCCTTATATCCAGGGGTTGAATATAATAAATGAAAGAGACATATTTATTGGATGTTTGTTACAGTGGTGTTTTATATGTTAACAAACTGAATTAATTTATTTGCCTTTTTGAAATAATGCCCCCTTTCAGCTTAATAGATATATTGGTTTTAATATATATATTGAAGGAAGAGAGAATCAATTCATTAGAAAATAAATGGAATTCCTGGGTATAATTCTGAGTCTGATATGGTGTATGGAATTCTTCAAACAACACTGTGTAGGTACTTGTCCACTATTTCTTTATTGCCTGTCTTGTTTATCAATGTTATGCTTGTCTTACTCAAGTAATCTAATCAATATGAAACATTGAATTAAGAGGAGCTATTTAAGAACATAATTGTTTTGCTAAATTAAAACTAAAATTTGATTTAATTTTACAAATTTGGATATATGTGTGTGTATAAAGAAAGGCATATGTAGAGAAATTCCTGAGTTTAAAGAAATTTATATAAAACAAAAAAAGTCATTCTTAATATTAGACTTTTATTATATGGCAATAATATCAGTTTCAGTGTAAGCCATTTTTAATGGCTCCTGGTTTCTCTCAAATATTGATTTTTTTTTTCTTGATGAACATGTTTTAAACTTTGCATGAAGTTTTACCAAACAAAGCCATTTGAGTTCCACAACCTGCCTTTCATATGTCAAAGGTCTTTATAGCTATATATAGTATAATAGGTTTATTGGAAAGTATGAATGTTGTAGAGTACAAACTTGAAGATTTATTTTCTCTAACCAATGCCCCCAACTGTACAATGTCAAATCTTCCTTCCCTCCTGGGTAGTAGATCTTTTAACGACATCTTGGTCAGAGTCCATAATTTCTTTCTACTTTAAGTTATTAAAAAGTCTAGTCTAGTTTACAACTCCCACCTCATATCCTTTCCTTTCCTCAGTGTAGGCCTGTTTTGGGGTCAAGGAACTTGGAGTGGGGTGGAAATGTGATCTGCTTTCTTATTTCCCCACTATCACTGGGAGTCAAATGGGAAGGCTATAGTATGCCTCTCTGAGACATCTCCCCAACTTATTATTACTGTTTCTCTTACTGTCAACTTTCTGGATAATGTTGAAAAATCATTCATGCCCTGGGTGACAGAATTTACCCATGTGTTTTATTAGAAAACCTAAGTCCTGGTTTTCTAATGAAAGACATGGGTAAATTCTTTGGAACATCCCACTGTAAAGTTTCCTAATTTATTATGTTTTTATATTTATTTAACACTTATACAGCTCTTATTTTGTGCTAGCCCATTTTATTTGCTTTACAAATATTAAATCATTTAGTTATCTAAAAATTGTGTGAGATAGGTACTATAGTTATTTGAATGCTGTGTGGTTTGAAGCTGTGTTTACCCCAGAAAAATATGTTCTGAAATTAATCCATCCCAGTGGGTGTAAACCCATTGTAAGTATAAACTTTTGATGAGCTACTGCAGTTAAGGTGTGACCCACCTCATTTAGCATGGGTCTTATCTTAATCCTGCTGTTGGAGACTTTTATAAACAGAATGAAGAGACGGAGGGAGAGAGGGAGAGGAACACACCAAGGAAGCAATATCCTGAAAGCAAAGGAACATGGAAGAGAGGGGAGAGACCAGTAGATGTTGCCATGTATTTAGCTATGTGACAGAGGAGCCAAGGATTGCCAGTAGCTGATCTTTGGGAAGGAAGAATCACTTGATGATGCCTTGATTTGGAAATATTCTTGCTTTCAAATTCCCATTATTTAAGTCAACCCATTTTGTGGTAGCTGCTTTCAGCAGCCTTGGAAACTAAAACTTTCAGAGAAATTTTTGAACCCTGAAGACACTGGAGCCAAACACTAAAGAGTCTTAAATGGAAATAGACAGGCTATGGAATGGTCATACATATCCCACAGATTAAGAATAAGTAAATTATATTCTTTAATTACAAGGTCATTCTAATTTGCAAGAAGGAATTAAGGTCATTTATTTCTCTGCTGTACAGTATGTCATTGTTAAAATTTGACATTAGAATATTTGATTCATTTTTAGAGATAACTACTCTTCTTCTGGAAATAAAATCTTCTTCTGGAAGAAAATAAGGCTCACTGATTGTGGGGAAGAAAATAATTTATTCTCAATCTTGCAAGAAGGGGCAAACAACCAGAAAATGTGGCTGGTGCCATGAACAAAGGAAAATGACACAAATTATACTCCTAAGCCTAGCACGCAAGACCTTCCTCTGTTTCTCCATAGAGTGGATACTTCAGAGGTCACAGCCTATCTGAGAGGTCTAACTTTCCCACACAAGTCCCCGACTTTTTGATTAACAATATCCCCCATCACATTCCAACTGTTTTGGTTTTTACCTGCCCCTTTTGCCAAATAAGGAATGGAATTTAGTGCTGAATTGGTATTGACTCAGCTCTTTCTTGTACATCCTTTTTATGGGCAATAGGACTGGCTAAAACTAGTTTCCTTTGTTCCTGCTTAACTCAGGAGTGGGAGACTGAAGCAGTAGGCTACCAGGTTATGTTAATGTATATATTTCTCTCACTTTAAATTACCTTTATGTGAAAATTAAACTGATCCCCATCTGTTACAACTATTCAGTTTTCTTAACACCACTAATAGAATGGATCATTTTTCCCTACTGATTTAAGACTTAAACCTTATCATATATTAAATATCACCTAATTTTTATCAATTCCTAGATGTTTTATTTTCTTCTAATGGCCTGTTTATTAATGCTTTCTCTTGTTTAATCATGGAATTTTATATTTTATTATCAAGGGCTATTCTCCTCCATTGCCCTTCTTTTGAAGAATTTCCCTGTCTATTCATGTTTATTTTTCCATATGATCTTTAGAATCATCTTGAACAAAAATATTTTGCTTTTTAATTGTCATTGCATTAAAATTTAATTTATGGGTATTTTGAAGTTTCTAATAAAACCTTATGTCATTCCTGGTTAAGTTTATTTCCAGGTCCAATATCTTTTGTTTTGCATTCTTGTAAATGGGATCTTTTCTTCTATTATATCTTTAATGGTTACTGTTGGTAGTGGTGAAGTGAATTGCTAATATGTTTACTCATTTTAAACATTATGCATTTTAATATTTTACCATGTACTATGCTGACTTATTTTATAGCTATTTAATCACTTCTGCAAATAGTGAGACTGCCCCTTTCTAAATTTTACACCGCTAATTTAATTCTGGTATCAAATTATATTGGCTAGTAACTCAAGTACAGTGTTAAACATTAGTGATGATAGAGAACAACCTTATCTCACTCCTGACTTTCCTAGGTGTTAGAGGCTTGCAATAATTAACAAGCTGTAGGTCATTTTCCCCTGATATGCACTGGGAAAAGGCAAAACCCCTCCTATGTGCCTAAGGGCATGGCACTTCCCTACAGGTTAAACAAAGAAACCACATAGAGACAGGAGAAAAGGGAAATGGAGACCTTCTCTACTTGCATATCAGAGGGAGATAAAGAAACCTTTTAATCCCTACAGATCAAAGAAACATCTGCTTCTGCAGCATTCCAAGAAACCATAACTCCCTATCCCACTATCCTCTAGTCATTATCAGGGAAAATTTTCACCTCTAGGGTTTCCTATTGGTCCCTGCACCTCACTCGGACCCTCAGCCCCCTCCCACCAACTATCATTTCCCCACCTAGGAAAGTTCTGTATAAATTCAAATCCCCCCCTTCCAGAAGTGGGCTGAAGTCTCTCTTCAGACCCCCCCCATGCTGGTGGGGGGCTGAAGTCTGTTCTTCAGACCACCTCCACTGGGAGAGCTTCTCAATATGTTCTTTCTCTGCCTGTGGTCATATCAGTCTCCATGTCCCAGTAAGTGCTGTTTTTCTCCAACTCTAGGAAAATTTATAGTGTTTCTGTATTAAACCTTTTGAGCTGAGATAAATATACATTTTATCATGTTAAAAAAATATGCATCTGGCCCACTGGATGGAACGTGGGAGAGTGTGGGCTATGGTGTGGACCATTGGCCATGGGGTGCAGCGATGCCCAGAGATGTACTCACCAGATGCAGTGGATGTGTCATGATGATGGGGGAGAGTGTTGCTGTGGGGGGAGTGGTGGGGTGGGGGTGGGGGGGGTGAATGGGGACCTCATATTTTTTTAATGTAATATTTTTAAAAAAATTAATAAATTGAGTAGAATTTGAAAAAAGAATATTCATCAATTCCTATGTTATTGATTATTTTTATATTGAGTATATTTTATAGAGAATGTATACTGAATTATTATCTACGGGTTTTATCACTTGGCATTTCTTCTTACCTATTAACATGTATTAATAGCCTAATTTTGAACAATCCTTATATTCTAGAATAAACATCTCTTGAAAATGATATATCACCCTTGTGTTTATCTGCTGAATTCTGTTTGCAGATTTTTATATTGGATTTTCTCATTACTACTTACATTGTGTCATAGCATTTTCATGCAGTAATCGTCAGGTTTTGGTAGAGATATTATAATTGTTTTAAAAAATGGAATTTGATCTGTTTCTTTTGCATTCATTGTCTCAAAGAGCTTTAATACCTGTGAAATGGTATCTGTTGTTTCAAAGAGTTTCCTGTGAAATGATCTATTTTTAAAAGATTTAATAAAATTACATCGTGAAACAATCTAGGCTTAGCATTTTTTAGTGGAGATCTCACTTTGGCAACATTAATTCTTCTGTGAATTTATTGCAAATGGAGATAGCTTCCATTTTTCTTTTCAGGAAAGAGGATAAGAATGGATAAAAACATAGATGGGATAATATATACTTGCCTTCCACCCTTTTCCTGGTAACCTTTATATAGATGAAACTGTGAGATAAATGTGATCATGCCTAGTGTTTTATAAGAATAGGAAAATAATACATCATTTGAGCATGGGTTGAACATATATGGGAGTTGGGAAAGGAAAAGGGAGCAAGGTAGGGATGAGGAAGGCTTATGCCAAGCAAAGTGCTCAGAAAAGAATGGAGGTCATTAATTTTCAGTAATATTAATCAGCACTATGCACTTCGCTGTGTAATGCTTTCTATATTATTATTTTTTAATTAGATAAGTTTTAGGTTTATAGAAAAGTCATGTAAAAATACAGTGTTCCCATATATCCCACTATTGTTGATTCTTTGCATTAGTGTGTGTATTAGTCAGGGTTCTCTAGGGAAACAGAGATATCTGTCAACAAGAGATATCTGTCAATAGTAAGTGATTCTGTAAGAGTCTCTCATGCAGCTGTGGGGATGCACAAGTCCAGGTTCTGCAGGTAGGCTGCAACCAGGGGTTGCAATGAAAGTCCAATGAATGGTCTTGACAAGTTCTGGGAGATGTTGGCTGTCCAAAGATGAGCTGGGAAATTCTCTCTCAATGCTGAAATCACTTCCCCTTTTAAGGGATTCAACTGATTGGGTTAAGCATCACTCATTGCCGATGGCAATTTCCCTAATTGATGTAATTATAGCCAGCTATCTATGATATCTATGCAATAAAGTCAATGACAACTAAAGTCCGTAAATGCCCTTGTATTACAGTTAGCTCGGATCTTGTTTAACCAAACAACTGGGTACAATTACCTGGCTGAGTTGACACAATAGCCTAACCATCACAGTGTGCTATCTTAGTTGTAATTGATGAAAGAATATTAAAATAGCTTATTAACTCTAGTCCATAGTTTATTTACATTAGGTAGATTTCCCCCATATACCACCTTATTATTAACACCTCGGATTAGTGTCATACATTTATATGACACTTTCATGAATTATATGTTATAATTCATGAAAGAAAATTCTTATAATTGTACTATTAATCACAGTCCACTTTCCCAGGTATCACTGTGTTATACAGGCCCATGTTTTATCTTCTTTCATTCTAGTAACATACATGACCCAAAATGTCCTCTTTTAACCACATTCACATACATATTTCAATACTGTTAATTACACTCAATAATGTGCTAACATTACCACCATCCATTTCCACCCTTTCCAATCAATATAAATAAAAATTCTGCACAAATTAGGCATCAACTCTCAATTTTTTATGCCAATGTCTCCCCTAGTAACCTATATTCTAGATTCTAACTCTATGAGTTTGCTTTATTATAATTAGTTCATATCAGTGAAATCATAGACTATTCATCCTTTTGTGCCTGGCTTCTTTCACTCACCCTAAGGTCCTTAAGGTTCTGTTAGTATGTAACCTCTTGCTCCCTGAATTCTGACATGCTCAAAAAAATGTGACCCTGAGTCCGTACATGCTCAAACACAGGGTGCCCCATTCTGGTCTTTGCTTATCACCCTCCCTGAAAGGCCACACAACATTCCTTCCCCAACAATCAGACAATTTTCAGAGCATTATACCCTACTCTGAGATAGCTGGCTTGGTAACTTCCCACCCTATATCTTTGCACCACAACTACATGCCCCTTCTGTAACAACCCCCCCCCCCCCCCCCAGTTCTCCCAGCTCAAAAAGCACTCCCAACCTACACAGGTGAGCTGAAGTCTCACTTCAGACCCCTACCATGTTGGCAATCTATTAAACTCTTGCCTAAATCTGGATCTGTCTCCAAGCTTTATTAACCTGGGATCTAACTGGTTCATCCATATTGTCATATGCATCAGGTCTTTATTCCTTTTTGCAGCTGAATAATATTCTATTTTGTTCATATAGTCATCATTTGATAGGCCTTGGGGCACTTCCATCATTAATCAATTGTGAATAATGCCTCTAAGAACATTGGTGTGCAGGTATCTGTTCAAGTCCCTGATTTCAATTCTCCTGGGTATAAACGTAGTAGCAAGATTGCAGGGTCATATGGTAATTCTATATTTAGCTTCCTGAGGAACTGAAAAACTATCTTCCACAGGGGCTGCTCCATTTTACATACCTAACAGCAATGAATGAGTGTTCCTATTTCTCCACATTCTCTCCAACGCTTGTAATTTTCTGGGTTTTTTTTTGGTTTGGTTTTTTTTTTTTCTTTTTTTTTAATATATTACATTAAAAAAATATGAGGTCTGCATTCACCCCCACCGCCCCCACCCCACCACTCCCCCCACAGGAACACTCTCCTGCATCATCATGACACATCCATTGCATCTGGTGAGTACATCTCTGGGCATCGCTGCACCCCATGGCCAATGGTCCACACCATAGCCCACACTCTCCCACGTTCCATCCAGTGGGCCATGGGAGGATATAAAATGTCTAGCAATTGTCCCTGCAGCACCACCCAGGACAACTCCAAGTCCCGAAAATGCCTCCACATCTCATCTCTTCCTCCCATTCCCTGCACCCAGCAGCCACCATAGCCACTTTTTCCACACCAATGCCACATTTTCTCGATTATTAACCACAATAGTTCATGAATAGAATATCATTAAGTCCACTCTAATCCTTACTGTATTCCTCCTTCCTGTGGATCTTGGCTTGGTTGTGTCCATTCCACATCTATGTCACGAGGGAGCTTAGATTCCACATGGATACTGGATGCAATCCTCCTGCTCTCAGCTGTAGGCACTCCGGGCTCCATGGTGTGGGGGTCAACACTCCCCAACTCCATGCCAGCTGAGTGGGGAAAGTCCAGTAAACCATAGTGCAGGAGCCAAAGTCTGCTGAGGCTCAGGGCCCGGCCATCACATTGTCAGTCCAGAGATTCAAATCCCCTAGATATATCTTAAACCCCAGCACCAACCACAATTCCAGCAAAGTAGCATGAAAGGCTTGTGAAAAGAGATCACATCTGAGTCCAGCTCCATCACGCAGAAACACCAAGTCCAAAGAAGGGCCAACTGACATGGCAGTGAACTCCATCTGCCATGACCATAAAACCTGTGGGTCTCTTTAGCCCTCAAAAGAACCGATACCTGGGGTTGTATCTACTTTATCTGTCTCTGAGACTCTGCTCAGGTGTGCATAAGGCAATCCTTCTGATAACCTCCAGACTCTTTTTAAGAGACTCATAGCCATATAAACTCATTTGTCCTTTCCATTTCCCCCTTACTTTATCAAATAGCATTTTTAACTCCTGTTATTATATGTAGACAGGGATATTCTGCTGGTCCACGTTGAACCTTTAATTCAAGGTCATTTTCTAGTTATGTCATCAGCTGGTACTTGGTAGTGATCCCTCGGTGCCAGGGAGGCTCATCCCCAGGAGTCATGTTCCATACTGGGGGGAAGGCAATGCATTTACATGCTGAGTTTGACTTCGAGACTGCCACATTTGAGTAACATGGACGCTGTCAGGAGGGAACTCTTAGGCACAGTGCTGCTCTAGGCCTTGTTCTTATTTCAGGTGTATAGGTTCACAAGCATAGTCATTAGTATCAGGGGCTCACTGTTGGACCCTCATTCCTTCCTGGTCCTTTCCGTTGCACCTGGGGGACTGCCGCTACTCCCCTAGGGACCACGACAGAGCCCCCCCCCCCCACCCCCAGCCAGGAACCCAGTACCCTCCCAGCTGTTGTTTTTAATTGTTTCCACTATGAGTATATCCAAATATTTCCATGCACCCTGGACACATGCCCTGTATAACTCCCTGTCAACCATATGTCCCCTGTCAATAACATCCCATACCAGTATTCCTCTGCTGCCATTGTTGAATCACTCTGTGATCCAAAACTTCCTGAAAAGTGAAGCCCAATATAATGCCAGGTTCCCTTAATAGTAAAATGGAATATAATGATGAGTTTAAAGGTTAGATATAAAATACATATTGATTTGGAAAAATTCTACATCCTATCTTTTTCTTTTCTTTTTTCCTAATTATTGAGCTTCTCTTCACAAGAGCCATAGATCACAGTAATTCATATATACAAAATACAGTACTCCCACATATCCAATATAAAACCTTTTCCCTTCCACAGCAATAATCTTTTAACTTATTCATATCATATTTACTGAAACTGATGTACAAATTTTGAGACAATAGCTTTCAAACAAGGTAACATTTATGTTTACATTGTGGTTTATACTTTAGGCTATACAGTTTTCTAAATTTTTAGTTATCCTGTGTTTTACATTATGGTTTACATTATTAGTCTGTCGTCCCCTATATGTTTTTGGTGTAATATTATATGTTTTATATCCATCCTTGTGTACTCTTGTGAAACACTTCTATTGCCCTCACAGTTACATTGGTACCATCTATTCAATATCTATTTCCCCCTCCCTTTGGGGCTCACAGTGACAGTCAATCTTCATTTCTTGAAGAGCCATGTTCAGAGATACTTGCAACAGTGTTGAGGGCTTGACTTGTTCAACTGCCCTAATGTCCTAGGAGCCACCATTTCTCTTGAGAGATACAGTTCCCTCTATTTGATGGCATTAGTCCTCCCCAGAATGTGGGTCTACCTTCACTCTCATTATATGGGTCTCTACCTAATGGTGTAACCCACTCTGGCAAAATGAGCATTCAGATATTCCCTAGGAGTCTGTCATACATCAGTTTATCCCCTTTAAGTATCTTAAACAGTAACTTTCCTAATTATATTTTGAAAAGGTTTTCTCAGCATTATACTCTCAACCAACACCTGACAATCTCCTATGTTCATATGTTGCCCCACCCTCCCCCCAATTCTTGGGTAATAGTACCCATCTGCCCATCCCTAGCCCCCCTCAAACCCTCAAAGCCCCACCCAAAGGTAACCCTATGCCCCCATTTTATCCCTTCCTTGTACACATACTTACCTCCAGCTTATCATAGATTTCCCCCCGTGTAGATGTCAGTTTATATCCTTCCTCTACCCCCCAATTTCCTGTAAGCCTATCTTCCAGTCTCTAGCTCTCTGAGGCAACTTGCTTATTTCATATCATTGAGATCATGTAGTATTTGTCCTTCAATGCCTGGGTTGTTTCACTCAACATAAGGTTCTCAAGATTCATCCATGTTATCACATGTGTTTGTAGTGTATTTGTTCTTAAAGCCGAGTAGTATTCCATTGTATGTATATACCACATTTTATTGATCCACTCATCTGTTGATGGGCATGGGTTGATTCCAACTTTTGGTGATAGTGAACAACGCTGCTATATGGTGTCCATATATAGGTTTGTGTCCTTGTTTTCAGTTCTGCTGGGTATATACCCAGCAGTGGAATTGCTGGGTCATATGGCAAATCTATGGTTAGTTTTTTGAGAAACCACCAAACTGTCCTCCAGAATGGTTGGATCCTTCTGCATTCCCACCAGCATTGGATGAGTTCCCATTTCTTCACATCCTCTCCAGGATTTGTATTCTTCTGTTTTTTTTCATAGTTGCCAATCTTATTGGAGTAAGATGGTATCTCATTGTAGTTTTGATTTGCATTTCCCTGATAGCTAAAGATTTGGAGCATTTTTTTCATGTGCTTTTTAGCCATTTGTATTTCTTCTTTGGAGAGGTGTCTTTTTAAATCTTTTTCCCATTTCTTAAATGGGTTGTTTATCTTTTTATTTTCAAGATATAGGAGTTCTTTATATATGCAAGTTATAAGTCTCTTATTGGATATATGGTTGCCAAATATTTTCTCCCATTGTGTAGGCTCCATTTTTACTTTCTTGACAAACTCCTTTGAGGTGCAGAAGGCTTTAATTTTGATAAAGTCCCATTTATCTATTTGTTCTTTTGTTGCTCATGCTTTTGGTGTGATGTTCATGAAGCCATTTCCTATTACAAGGTCTTGTAGATGTTTCCCTACACTGCTTTCTAAGGTCTTTATGGTCTTGGCTCTTCTATTTAGGTCTTTGATCCATCTTGGGTTGATCTTTGTATAAGGTGTGAGATGGTAATCCTCTTTCATTCTTCTACATATGGATATCCAGTTCTCCAGGCACCATTTGTTGAATAGGCCATTCTCTCCCAGTTGAGAGGGTTTGGTGGCTTTATCAAATATTATATGGCTATATATATGAGGCTCTATATCAGAACTTTCAATTCGATTCCATTGGTCTGTGAGTCTCTCCTTATGCCAATACTATGCTGTTTTCACTACTGTAGCTTTGTAGGATGTTTTGAAGACAGGTAGTGTGATTCCTTTAATTTCTTTTTTCTTTTTCAATATGTCTTTGGCTATTCGGGGCCTCTTTCCTTTCCAAATAAATTTCATAGTTAGTTTTTCTAGTTCCTTAAAGAAGGCTGTGTTGATTTTTATTGGGATTGCCTTTAACGTGTAGATCAGTTTTGGTAGGATAGACATCTTAATAATATTTAGTCTTCCTATCCATGAACAGGGAATATTCTTCCATGAATGTAGTTCTTCTTTGATTTCCTTGAACAGTCTTGTATAGTTCTCAGTGTATAAGTTTTTTACATCTTTAGTTAAATTTATTCCTAAATATTTGATTTTTTAATTTACTACTGTGAATGGTATTTGTTTCTTGATTTCCTCCTGATCTTGTTCATTATTGGTGTACAGAAATGCTACTGATTTTTGTGCATTGATCTTATAACCTGCAACTTTACTAAACTCATTTATGAGTTCTAGAAGCTTTTTTGTAGACCTCTCAGGGTTTTCTATGTATAGGATCATGTCATCTGCAAATAATGAAATTTTAACTTCTTCCTTTCTAATTTGAATGCCTTTTATATCTGGTTCTTGCCTCAATGCTCGAGCAAGTACTTCTAAGACAATGTTAAATAGAAGGGGAGAGAGTGGGCATCCTTGTCTTGTTCCTGACTTTAGAGGGAAGGATTTTAGGATTTCTCCATTGTAAATGATGTTGGCTGTGGGTTTTTCATATATACTCTTTATCATGTTCAAAAAATGTCCTTATATTCCAAACTTTTGGAGTGTTTTTATCAAGAAAGGGTGCTGTATTTTGTCAAATGCTTTTTCTGCATCTATAGATATGATCATGTGATTTTTTCCCTTCAATCTGTTTATATGGTTTATTACATTGATTGATTTTCTTATGTTGAACCATCCTTGCATACCTGGAATGAATCCCATTTGGTCGTGGTGTATAATTTGTTTAATGTATTGTTGAATAGGATTAGCAAGTATTTTGTTAAGTATTTTTGTGTCTAGGTTCATTAGAGAAATTGGTCTGTAATTTTCCTTTCTTGTGGTGTCTTTGTTTGGCTTTGGTACTAGGGTAATGTTGGCATCATAGAATGAGTTAGGTAATGTTCCTTCTGTTTCGATTTTTTGGAAGAGTTTCAGCAGGATGGGTGTTAGTTCTTTCCAGAATGTTTTGTAGAATTCACCTGTGAAGCCATCTGGCCCTGGGCTCTTCTTTGTTGGGAGGTTTTTAATGACTGATTCTATCTCTTTACTTGTGATTGGTTTGTTGAGATCATCAATTTCTTCTTTCGTCAATATAGGCTGCTTATGTGTTTCTGGAAATTTGTCCATTTCCTCTGAATTGTCATTTTTGTTGGGATATAGTTTTTCAAAGTATCCTCTTATGATAGTCTTTATTTCTGTGGGGTCAGTGGTGATATCTCCTTTCTCATTTCTTATTTTGTGTATTTGCATCTTCTCTTTTTTTCTTTGTTAGTCTTGCTAAAGGTTTGTCAATTTTATTGATCTTCTCAAAAAACCAGCTCTTGGTCTTGTTTATCTTTTCAAGTGCTTTCTTATTTTCTATTTCATTTAGTTCTGCTCTTATTTTTGTTCTTTCTTTCTTCTTCCTGTGGGATTACTTCGTTGTTTTTTTTCTAATTCCTCCAAATGTGCAGTTAGTTTTTCAATTTTTGCTCTTTCTTCTTTTTTGATATATGAATGTATGGCTATATATTTCCCTCTCAGTACTGCTTTTGCTGCATCCCATAAATTTTGATATGTTGTGTTATCATTATCATTTGTTTCAAGGTAGTTTTTGATTTCTTTTGAGATTTCCTCTTTGAGCCACTGTTTTTCTAAGAGTGTGCTGTTTAATTTCCATATCTTGGTGTGAGATCTGGGCCTCTGGCCCTTGCAGATTTCCAGCTTCACTCCACTGTGGTCAGAGATATTATTTTGTATGATTTCGATCTTTCTGAATTCATTAAGCCTTTCTTTGTGGCCTAGCCTATGGTCTATCTTGGAGAATGATCCATGTGCACTTGAGAAAAATGTATATCCTGTTGTGTTTGGGTGTAATGATCTGTATATGTCTATTAGATCCAGCTCCTCTAATATACTGTTCAAATATTTTGTTTCTTTAATGATTCTCTTTTGAGATGTTCTGTCCAGAGTTGATAGTGGTGTATTAAAATCTCCCACTATAATTGTAGATGCATCTATTCTTTTACTTGTTTTTCCAGCATTTACCTCACGTATTTAGAGGCACCCTTGTTAGGAGCATAAATATTCATGATTGTTCACTCTTCTTGAGAGAGTGTCCCTTTCACTAATATGTAGTATCCTTCTTTGTCTCTCACAATTGTTTCACATTTAAAGTCTATTTTGTCTGATATTAATATAACTACTCCTGCCTTTTTTTGGTTACTGTTTGCTTGTAAGATTGTTTTCCAACCATTCACTTTCAGCCTCCCTGAATCTCTGGGTCTAAGATGTGTCTCTTGTAGACAGCATATAGATTGGTCATATTTCCTTATCCAATGTCCCAGTCTGAATCTTTTGATAGGTGAGTTTAATCCTTTGATATTCAGTGTTATTACTTTCAAGGAATTATTTATGTTAGCCATATTTTGATTGGACTTGTGTTTTTCATATTTTGTTTGTTTTTTCTTCTTCTCTTTTTGTCTTTTTTTGTTGCTCTTACACTCTCCTCCAACTCTGCCTGTCCTGTTTTTCCCTTTCTTCCTGCAGAACTCCCTTTAGAATTTCTTGAAGGGGAGGTTTCTTGTTGTCATACTCTTTCAATTTCTGTTTATCTGTGAATATTTTGAACTCTCCATCATTTTTGAATGGTAGTTTAGCTGGATAGAGTATTCTTGGTTGGAATTTTTTTTCTTTTAGTACCTTAAGTATATCATACCACTGCCTTCTTGCCTCCATGGTTTCAGATGAGAAATCAGCACTTAATCTTATGGAGCTTCCCTTGTATGTGATGGTTTTCTTTTCTCTTGCTGCTTTTAGAATTTTCTATTTGTCTTAAGTGTTGGATAATTTGACAATATATGCTTGGGGTGGGCCTATTGGGGTTTATGATGTTTGGGGTGTGTTGTGCTTCTTGGATATGTACATCTGTCTATTTCAGTAGATTTGGGAAGTTTTCAGCCATTATTTCCTGCAACACTCCTTCTGACCACTTTCCCTTCTCTTCTCCTTCTGGGATGACTATAATAAGTATGTTTGTGCTTTTTGCATTGTCATTCAGGTCCCTAAGTCCTAGCTGGATTTTTTCTATCTTTTTATCAATCAATTCTACTATCCGTTTTATTTCCGATGTACTGTCTTCCACATCGCTAATTCTCTCCTCTGCCTCTTCTAATCTGCTTCTATTTGCTGCGAGTGTATTTTTGATTTCTTGAACTGTGGTGTTCATTCCCCTCATATCTGTTATCTTTTTGCGTATGTCTGCAATTTCCTCTCCAAGTGTTGTCTTCATATTGTTAACCTCTTCCTTTACTTGATTAAATTTGTCTCTGATATATGTTCTGAGATCTTTAATTACTTGTGTGAAGTTCTGCTCTCCTTCCTGGTTTTTAGTTTGTTCATTGGATTCAGCCATATTTTCCTGATTACTGGTTTGGTTTGTAGTTTTTTGTTGCTGTCTGGTCATCATTTTATCTTGACGGGTTTAATCAGTTCCTTAGCTTCTTTGTCTAGTCTTGGGAATTAATTAGCTGTTGTTTTTGCGTAAGTGTTATATATTCTCTTTGTCACTTTGTTCTTCTTATTCTAATTTCTTATTGCTGGCTGAGTTCACTTTGAGGGAAAGTATTAGGACCAGGGAAAGGCAATTGTGTAAGAAAGGAAAATGTATAAAGTAGTATTGGTAATAAATGTTAACAGAGCAACAATATGAGATCTGGGAGGATGGATATTAGAATCATGTAAGTTGTGTAGAGTTATAGCAGTAAGTAGAGTACCTATAATGAGGTAGTCCACTGAATATGGGAGGAATATGGTATAAATTAAAAAGGTAGTGTTTTCGTGAGAGAGGGAAAGAGAAAAGAAAGAGAATAGTTTCAAGAGTGGATAAAAGACAGAAAACAAAACGAAGGTATTAGAAATTAAAAGTTAGACGATATGGGGATCAAAGAAAGGGAGGTGGAATATAGGAGAGACAGTAGATGATGGAGGATATCAAGATGTGGGGGAAAGGGGATAGTGTAGGTAGCCAAAATCAATTCACACAGCAATGAGGCAATGGAGGACAAGGAAACCCAGCAAATGTGAGGCGTTCCCTGCAGCACCTATTGTATAATTAAGATAAAATAAAATAAGAAGAAGATGAGGATCAAGAGAAAAAAAAAGAGAAGAAAGAAAGAAAAAGGGGGGGTGGGTAAAGAAAAGGGAGGGGAACAAGTAAGGAAAAGAAAAGAAGATATAGAACAACAACAACAGCAACAACAAAAAACCCCTAAATAAATGAAAAAAAAAAGACCTTGGGGGATACAGTGGGAGAAAAGACTAGGAGATAATGCAATATTAGCAACCAGGACAATAAAAAATAAAAAATAAAAATAAAGAAAAAACACAAACGTTGAGGGTTGGTACAATCAAGGACCTCAGATGGGCCTCAGGGTGTGGTGGATTCAGGATGGAAAGTCTGTGATATTGCAGACTCAAGAGGTGTGAGTCTCTGGGGTGTGGGCCACCAGGGTTTAGGGGACACAGATCTGGCAACCTCAAATCCTGTTAACAGGAAGCCTGGGAGCACCGCAGTGCAACACAGCCTTCATGGATCCCTGCAGCTGGGTGCCAGCCCTATGTGGGAGGTCACATCCACAAACTCTGACCTATGTGTCAGAAACCTGCAATTCCCTCTCTCAGAAGGGTCTCTTCTGTCACTGTATCACCAATTCAACTTCAGGGCACCTCCCGCCCTGCAAGCCCCTGAAACAGCCAGTTGGAGGTGCCTGTATATTGCAGCCAATTTAAGGATGCTGCAGATCAGCAGCCAGGCCTAGGGGGCGGGCCTCTAGCCGGAAGCACTGATATCAGTGTCAGAAACTGAAAATCCCACGCCTTGCAAAAGATTCCCCTAATCGGCTTCCAGACGCCTCCCACACTGCAAGCCCCTGAAACAGCTTCCCGGTGATGTCTCTTTATTGCGAGTGATTTAAGTCCACTGCAGATTGGCAGCCAGGCCTAGGGGGCAGGGTTCTAGCCAGAAGCCCTATTATTTGTGTCAGAAATCAAAAATTCCCCGCCTCACAAAAAACTCTGTCTGCCTCACCTAATCAGTTTCCAAAGACCTCCTGCCTTTCAAGCCCCTGAATAGCCCACTCAGGGCTTATAAATTCCCCAGCACTACAGAGCCTCCAGGTATCGCCACCATGGTGCTGGTGCCATGGTTCTGCCCACCCCAGGGGGGAGCGTCCTGCGTGCAGCCCCTAACTCCATGTAAGAAAGCCTCAATTTTATTTTTTACATGAATCTTCTCTGTTACCTTCCCACCAAATTGATGTCCAGACACCTCCTGCCCTACAAAATCCTGAAACAGCCTGGTCCTGAAGAATTTCTAATGCTGCCCAGCTGCTTCTTTGCAGGAGAGACTATAAGGTGCACTCACTCAACCACCATCTTGCCCCGCCTCCTTCTTGGTTTGTTTTTCAATTGTAGTCCTTCTAGTTGGCATGAATGATGTCTCATTGTGGTTAACATTTGCATTTCCCTAACAGGCAGTGATGTTGAGGATCTTTGTGAGTACTTTTTAGCCATTTGTGTATCCTCTTTGAAGAAATGTCAATTCTTTAGTCTATTTTTTAGCTTGATTGTTTTTCTTTTTATTGTTGAGTTGAAGGATTTTTTCAATATATTCTGGATATTAAAGTCTTATTGGATATGTGGTTTCCAAATATTTTCTCCCATTTAGTAGGTTGTCTTTTCACTTTTGGGACAATGTCCTTTGCACAAAAAGTTTTTGATTTTGAGGAGGTGTCATTTATCTATTTTTTTCTTTTGTTGCTATTGCTTTGGTTGTAAAGTCTGAGAAACCATTGCCTAACACCACATCCTGAAGATGCTTCTCTAAATTTTCTTCTAGTAGTTTATAGTCCTGGGTATTCTATTTAGGTCTTTGATTCATTTTGAGTTAAGTTTTGTATATGGTGTGAGATAGGGAGCTTCTTTCTTTCTTTTGCATATAGATGTCCAGTTCCTCCAGCACGATTTGTTGGAAAGTCTATTATTTCCCAAATAAGTGGATTTGGCAGCAATGTGAAATATCAATTGGCTTTAGGTGTGAGAATCTATTTCTGGAAATTAAATGTGTTTCTATTGGTCAATATATCCATCCTGTGCCAGTACCAGGCAGTTTTGGCCACTGTAATTTTGTAATATGCTTTAAAGGCAGGAAGTGTGGTCCTCCAACTTTGTTCTTTATTTTCAAGATTTTTTTTTTTGGCTATTTAGGGCTCTTTCCCCATCCAAATATATTTGATTATTGACTTTTCCAATTCTGCAAAGTAGGGTGTTGATATTTTGATTTGTATTGCATGAATTCTATAAATTCAACTTGGAAAGAATTGAAATCTTTATGATATTTCAACTTCCAATCCATGAACACAGAATATGTTTCCATTTATTTAGGTCTTCTTAAATTTCTTTTAACAATGTTTTGCAGTTTTATGTCTACAAGTAATTATATCCTTGGTTAAGTTTATTCCTAGATATTTGATTCCTTTATTGGCTATTGTATATGGAATTTTTTCTTGATTTCCTCCTCAGCTTGCTCATTACTAGTTATAGAAGCACTACTGATTTTAACATGTTGATCTTATACTTCACTATGCTGCTGAATAGGTTTATTAGTGCTAGTATTTATGTTGTCAATTTTTTGGACTTTATATTTCTAGCATAATATCATCAGCAAATAGTGAACATTTTACTCCTTCCTTTGCAACTTGGATGCCTTTTATGTCTTCTTCTTGCCTAATTGCACTGGCAAGAACTTCCAATACAATGTTGAATAACAGAGATGACCATGGGTATCCTTGTCTTATTCCAGATCTTAGAGGGAAAGCTTTCAGTCTTTCACAATTGAGTATGATATTTGCTGTGGGCTTTTGATATATGCCCTTTATCATGCTGAGGAGCTTTCCTTCTATTCCTATTTTTCTATATGTTTTTTTATCAAGAAATGATGTTGAATTTTTTCAAGTGCCTTTTCTGTATCAGTTAAGATAATCATGTGGCTTTTCCCTTCATTTTGTTGATGGGATGTATACCATTAATTGATTTTCTTATGTTTAACCACCCTTGCATATCTGGGATAAAACCAACTTGATCAAACTGTATAATTCTTTTAATATTCTGTTAGATTTGATTTGCATGAATTTTCTTGTCTTGTAGTATCTTTCTCTAGCTTTGGTATTAGGGTAACTTTGAACTCATAGAATGAATTAGGTAGTACTCCCTCCTCTTCAGCTTTTGGAAAATTGGTATTAGTTCATTTTGGAATGCTTGGTAGAATTCACCTGTGAAGCCATCCAATCCTGAGCTCCTCTTTCTTGGGAACCTTTTCATGACTGATTCTGTATCTTTACTTGTGATTGGTCTTTTGAGGTCTTCTATTTCTTCTAGAGTCCATGTATGCTGTTTGTATGTTTGTAGGAATTTGTCCATTTCATTGAGGTTTTCTAATTTGTTGGCATACAATTGTTCATATTATCCTCTTATGCTCCTATTTATTTCTCTGGGTTCAGTGGAATATCCCCTCTCTTATTTATTATTTTATTTATATGCATCTTTTTCCTTTTTTGGAACCAACTTTAGGTTTTATTAATTCCCTCTATTGTTTTTTTTTTTAATTCTCAGTTTCATTTATTTCTGCTTTTTTAATATTTCTTTTCTGCTTGCTGTATGGTTGGTTTGCTCTTCTTTTTCTAGTTCTCCAAGCGTGCAGTTAGGACTTTGATTTTAGCATTTTCTTCTTTTTTAATATAAGCACTTAGGGCTATAAATTTTCCTATGAGCACTGCCTTTACTGTATCTTGTAAATTTTGATATGTTGTGTTTTCATTTTCAGTCATCTAAACATATTTAATGACTTCCATTGTAATTTCTTCTTTGTTCCACTGATTAAGACAGTGTTATTTAACTTCCATGTATTTGTGGAATATATATTACATATGTGGATTTTCCATTTCTCCACCTATTATTGATTTTCAGCTTCATTCCATTTTGAACAGAGAAGATGCTTTGTATAACTTCAATCTTTCAAAATTTACTGAGATTTGTTTTGTAACCCAAATTGTTGTCTATCCTAGAGAATTATGTATGTGTACTTGAGAAGAATGTATATTTTAATGTTTTGGCATGCAATATCCTGTATTTGTTAGGCCTAGTATATTTCTCATATTATTTACATTTTCTATTTCCTTATCAATATTCTTTGTAGATGTTCTATCTATTGATTGATTTTTTGAAATCTCCAACTATTATTGTAGATGGTTTTATTTCTTCCTTCAATTTTGCCAGTGTTTGCCTCATGTATTTCGGGGCACCATGGTTAAGTGCATAAATATTTATGGTTGTTATTTCTTCTTGGTCAGTTTTTTCTTTTATTAATATAGTTTCCTTCTTTGTCTCTTGTAACAGTTTTTTACCTAACATCTCTTTTGCCTGATATTTGTATAGCTACCATGCTTTTTGGGTTACTCTTTGCATGTAATATCTTTTCCTATCCTTTCACTTTCAACTAATGTGTGTCTTTGAGTCTAAGGTGAGTCTGTTGTGAACATGATATAGTTGGATCATGCTTTTTAAAAATCTGTTCTGCTAGTCCATGTCTTTTGATTGGGGAGTTTAATCCATTAACATTTATTGTTATTACTGTAAAGGCAGTGTTTTCTTCAGTCATTTTGTCCTTTGGTTTTTATATGTAATATCTTTTTTCATTTCTACCTTTATTGCAACCTACTCTCTTTTGTGTTGATCTTTTGTGATGTATCTGACTGATCCCTTTCTCATTTCTGTTTTTTAACACTTTAAAAATCATTCATTTGTGGTTACCCTTGGGTTTATATTATACAATCTACATCTATAACCTTTAATTTGAAAAGATTCCAACTTAGGTTCTTTTGCATTCATGTTCTCTGCTCCCATAACCATGTTTCTCCTTTTTATGTTGTTTTTGTCCCATTTTACCACATTTTATTTTGCTTGTTCATTATCAAGAAATGTACCTTTTTCTTATTCAATTGTATTCTTATTCTCATATGAACTAAGGAGTAGAGTTGTATATTGTGGCTATACAGTACTACTGGGTTTTGCATTTACCCTTTTAGTTACCCTTACTGATGATCATCATTTCCTCACACTACTCCATTCCATTCTCTCCTTATTTTCCTTTCAACCTGCAGAACTCCCTTTAGTAATTCTTATAGGGCAGGTCTCTTATTGACAAACTCTGTCAGTTTCTCTCTATCTATGAATATTTTAAACTATTCTAGATTTTTGAAGGACAGTCTTGCCAGATAAAGAATTTTTGTCAGCTATTTTTCTCTTCCAGTACCTTAAAAATTGCATACATCTGCCTTCTTGACTACATGGTTTCTGATGCAAAATTGGTGCTTAGTCTTATTGAGGATCCCTTGTGTGTGATGAATCACTTTTTTTCTTGTTGCTTCCAGAATTCTTTTTATCTTTGGCACTTGACATTCTGATTAGTGTGTGTCTTGTAATAGGTTATTAGAATTCATTCTGTTTTAGTACATTGCACTTCTTGGGCATGTATATTTATGTCTTTCATAGGAGTTGAGAAATTTTTGGCCATTATTTCCTTAAATACTCTTTCTACCTCTTCTCCTTTTGCAATGTTATGTGCATTTTGTGCTGTCAGAGTCCTGAGACTGTTCAATTTTTTCTATGGTTTTCTCTTTTTTTTTTTTGACTGTATGGTTTCATTTGTCCTTACCTCTAGCTTTTTTCTCCCTTTTCAAATCTGCTGTTGTATGCCTCTGGTGTATTTTTAGACTATATATTGTACCTTTTATCCCCATAATTTTCTTTTTATGCTTTAAAATTCTTTGTGTTCACATTCTTTTCAATATTCTTTATCTTTTATGCATATTTTCCTTCATCTCCTTGATTTTAGATTTGTTTCAACATCGTTGAGTAGTTGCTCCAACTTCTGAGTCTCCTCTGAGGTTTCAATTTATTGATTTCTTAGTATCACTTGTAATTTTTTGCTGATATCTAGGCACTGATCATATTGATGAGTTAACTCCAAAGGTCCATTTCTCCCTCTTTCTAGGGTTTTATTGTTGATAAGCTTTGTGTTAAGGGTCTTATTTGATGTTTGGTCTAACTTATTTTAGACCTTTAGAAAAACCTGTGTTTAATTGTTCAGATTTTCTCAGCTCCTCTTCAGTAGATTGTTACCCTGTATATGCAGTGCAATTTTTAATACTGTGTTTTTTGCACAACTGACTCATCTCCGGGAGATAGCTTCTTTTCCTTTGTTCTTTCTCTGGGAATCTTGATCTGTTCATGTGTACACATATGTGCAGACTTTTCTTCGTGCTCCTACGATTTTTTTAAGTTCTCACTGATCTCAGTGACCCATTTTCCTTACACTTTTCAGATCTGGAACTCTCTCTATCTTATATTAGTACACTTTCACCCCTTCCTTTTTTTTTTTTCCCCATGAGGGTTTTCTTTCTTCTCTGCCAGGGTTTTTCACTCTGTGGAGCCTAATGGGATTAATCCAGAAAGGTGGGTCATTTCAGAAAAGTCCATTTTGGCTTTTGGTGTCTAGCCATCTGAAACTGGATTGAGTGAGAGTAGAACAGGTCTTACCAACCTTTCTATGATGGTTTCTCTCTCTCTCCCTCTCTCTTTTTCACTCCTGGTTGTAATTTTTTATGCAGCCTCCTCATTGTAATTTTTTATGCAGCCTCCTCAGAGGCTTGGGCTCTGCCCTGGGTCTTTGTATATTTAAGTCCCTGTGCCTGGATATGAATGCAGTTCTAACTCACCGCTGTGAGAGGAAACTGCCAACAGTTGGTAGCAAGACTTGGAAGATTATGATGAGAAGAACAAAGCAAGTTACTTCTTAGTGCAACAAGAGATTGATTGTTTTCATTAGCATTTCAAATTTTACAATGGTAAACCAGATGAACTTTTGTGAAATGAAAAGAACTACTAAAACAGTTTTCAGTTATTTAATAATATTTGGTCAGTTATTATTGTTTTCCAATTATAGTATGAAAAAGTGATTGTATAATCATTTTTATGCCAGTTACTAATAGATTTTCCCACTAAGGTACTGAATTAATGTTAAAATCCAAGAGACTTCTGTTTTTACTGGTGTTTAAGTCTTTCCAACACTTGCATATGGAAATGTTGTCAAAATTATTTATACAAAATACCAAATATTATTTCTGCTACTCTCTTATGCATTTCTATGTTGAAAATGAAATTATGGATATCTTGCAGTGGCTATAAAGAACTTTGAATGATATTTTAAAGAAGTGATATGACAGCATGGATTTAATGTTGTGGGAGTTTACTATTTTCTAGTGGGAGTGTGAAACTAAACTAATCATTCACTTTTCTGGTGAAAGCCATTTTGATTGTGAACACAAATCAGATGTCATTTGGTACACGCCATTAACAAATAGTTTATATCACCCCTGATTTTTTATGTAATTATCAATATCCACACTTGCCTTTTATGTGGTATAGTGTTGTTTTAGTTTTCACAGCTAAACTTTTAAAATTTCTATTCCCATACAGTTCCATATCCCATAGAGATGCTTCAACAACTAGTACCCAATGAAAAGTTGATAAATATGAATTTTTAAAACTTCATTCACAATGAAATTGAACAACTGACCCAAGGTCTCAGGTTATGAAAGGAAAGAAAATGCATTGTATGACATTTTTTATTTCTTTCAGATTTGTTTTTTCTTTATGATTTGTAATGAAATAGATTAATCAATCCAATTCTATTACTCATTAAGTGGATTTAACTTGGACCGTTAGAGGTAAAGTCAAAATAACAGTCAACTTTAGATCAAAGCTTCAGAATAAAAATGGACTAACTCAGGAAGAAGAGAAACTAAGAAGGATACTTGTTTAAATTCAACTGGAACATCTGATTAAATACAAAGATCAAATTTAGGATCCTGCTATATATCATTGATAAGCTGACATGCCCAAAGTATAGATACTGTTATTTTATGGAAGTAACTCATGTATAAACCAATTTTTGAGCTAATGGAATATCTCAGATAAAATCATATATGCTAATTCATTTATTATTTACTAAGGCAGTGACACTTTACTAATTAATAGTGATAAATAAGGGATTCAGATACAGTAAATGCCATTAGGAAACTTAAAATATTAATAATGAGGCACAAACTAAAAAATATTCAATATAAACAAGATTTATAGTAGTTCCATGACAAGTGATACAGATAAAAGTGCCAATTTTTTTATCTAGGAAGAGATTATCTTTGTCTGGAAAGGTTTCATGGAAAGGAAAGCTCTTGAGCTGAGCCTAGAAGGGTAGTTTGGATTTGAACATGCACAGTTGGTAAGAACAACTTGAAGTGGGATAAATATGGACAGAACCACAGAGTCAGAAATCACATGTGAGTAGGATATTAAATCCCCATATTCCTGAGTCTATCCTAGCATTTCTTTAGCAGTGACCAGAACACTCAGCAATATTTTTACATTGAAACCATATGATTTTCAACTGCATTCCCAGGGGTCAGTCTCTGAAGCAGCAAGGAGATATTTTGTAAGTGGTAGAATCAGGGAAGAGATAAGGAAAAAGTAAACATGGAATCAAAGTCATCATTTTTGAATCTCTGTAAGTGTCAGATGGGGGAATAAAATTTCAATGAGATTTAATAATTTGTCTCAGGTAATATAGTCAGAGTTAGGATAAAAAACTATGTTCTTCTGAGAACTGGGTCTACCATGTCATGTTTTATTCTAGTGAAGGCCTGTACCATATTGCCTAGTCTAAACACTGATTACTGCAGAGAAAAATGGCTAGAGTTATTTAATTTTGAGTGTTCTCCTCTGTATTCCCCACTGTTTTTCTATTTCAGTCACAGTGATTATATATGTCTCTTTGTGCTTTCTTTGCTTGTCCTTAAACTTCCTCTGTTTGCCTCTAAATTGGTCTAAAGCATTTGCTCAAAGACAATGGAAAGTTATATTAATCCTCTCCTTCTGGATGTTCCACCACTATTCTCATCATTCAATTGCATAAGCAAAGTTTTTCCCTGATGAAAATTAACATTTTATAGAAGTAATTTCACTATCCAAATTTAAAAGATAATGTTGTTTTTCCCTGAAACAGAACATGGTCCTGTCCATTAACAAAGAGGAGGACATCAATGCGTTTTGGCCATTAAGTGCTTGTTTACTACTGATGTCAAAATATAATTAATTCAGGGAAAGTGCCCTATCAAAATCGAAAGTGGGTCTGATTAGGCACACCAGGCTCAGCTTTCTCACAAAAACAACAGAGAAAAAGTCAAAAGCTGCCTATGTTGCATTTGTGAGTCCATGGCATGATTTTGATAACTTAAGTTGGGCAATTTTAAAGACAGGATAACTGAAGCAAATATCAAAGAAAACCTGTGAAAAAATAATAACAATAGTCAAGAGAGAGAAATTGATCATCAGAGTAAATTCTCCATTTTCAGATGCCTAGACATCAGCAAAAAATTACAAGCCATATTAGGAAGCAGGAAGAGATGGTCTAGCCAAAGTAACAAATCAAATATCCTGAAGAGAAACAGGATTTAAGAAAATTAATCAGTGATAATCACATAACTCTCCTAAATTATGTCAAAGAAATTAAAGAAAATATGACTAAAGAGATAATGGATATTAAGACCTAAAGAGACTAAATCTGAGTAGAACTACCCTGAGACACCTACTATTCAGAATGAGAAATATCAGAGATAAAGAGAAGATTCTGAAAGCAGCAAGGGAAAAGCAAAGCATCACATACAAGGGAACCTCAATAAAATTAAGTACCAGCCTATCAAGAGAAACCACAGAGGAGAGAAGGAAGTGTTACGATGTATTTAAGTACTGTAAGAGAAGAACTGCCAGGTAAGAATTCTGTATCCAGCAAAGCTGTTCTTCAGAAATGAAGGGGAGTTCAGATTCTTCATAAACAAATAAAATCTAATAGGATATGTTACCAAAAGATCAGAATTGCAAGAGATGCTAAAGGGAGTGCTACAGCCTGAAAGGGAAATAGAGAGGCAAGAGATGTGGAGAAAAGTGTGGAAAGGAAGATTATTAGAAAGGATAAATTAAAGAGTAAAAAGATAGACAATAGTATGGTATAACAACAAAAACCAACAGTCAAAATGGATGAAGTAACTAATGCCTTTATAGTAATAACATTGAACATTAATGGCTTGAACTCCCCAATCAAAAGACAAAGACTGGTAGAATGGATAAAAAAATATGAGCCATCTACATGTTGTCTATTAGAGACTCACCTCAGATGTAAGGGTACAACCAAGTTAAAAATGAAAGGTTGGAAAAAAGATATTCCACACAGATAGTAACCAAAAAAAGAGCTGAGGTTGTGATACAAATATTAGACAAAATATATTTTAAATGCAAACTGTTATAAGGGATAAAGAAAGTCATTATATATTAATAAAAGGGTCAAATCACTAAGGAAAAATAACTATACTAAATATTTATACACCTAACCTCAGTGCCCAAGATACATCACGCACACTCTAGCAAAGCTGAAGGGAGAAATAGATGTCTCTAAAATAATAATTGGAGACTTCAATACACCATTCTCAGTATTGAAAAGAACATCTGGGCAGAGGATAAACAGAGAGATTGAATAACATGATAAATGAACTAGACCTAACAGATATCTATAGAGCATTGTACTCTAAACCAGGAGGATATACATTCTTTTCAAGGGCCATCGATCCTTCTCCAAGATAGACTATTGAGACTTGGCCTGTGACCCAATATATAAATTTAAAGATATTGAAATTATGCAAAAACACTTTCTCTGATCATAATGGAAAGAAGCTGGAAAACAGTAATGGAGGGAAAAGGAAAAAATCATAAATATATGGAGATTAAACAGCACATTCTTATATAATCAGTAGGCCAAAGAAGACATTACAGGAGAATTGAGATGAATGAAAATGAGAATACTGCAAAGCAGTGCTGAGAGGGAAATTTATAACCCTCGATGCTTACATTAAAAAAGAAGAAAGATTAAAATTGAAAACCTAATTGCATACCTGGAGGAACTAGAAAAAGAACAGCAAACCGATCCCAAACCAAGCTGAAAGAAAGAAATAGTTTAGAGGACAAATAAATACAATTAAAAAAAAAAAAGCAATAGAATCAACAAAGTCAAAAGTTGGTTCTTTAAGAAGATCAACAAAAACAACAAACCCTTAGCTAGACTAACAAATAAAAAAAGATAAAGGATGCAAATAAAATCAGAAATGAGAGAGGGGACAATACCAATTATCTCACAGAAATAAGAGGATATTATGAACAACTGTATGCCAAAAAACTAGAAAATGATGGAGATAGACAAATTCTTAGAAACACATGAATCAGCTACACTGACCCTAGAAAAAATAGAAGACCTCAACAAAACAATCACAAGTGAAGAGGTGGAAACAGTCATCAAAAACTTTCCGAAGATGAAAAGCCTGGGATCAGATGGCTTCATAAGTGAATTCTACAAATCATTCAAAGATGAATACAGATTTTGCTCAAGCTCATCCAAAAAATTGAACCAGAAAAGAATGCTACCAAACTCATTCTGTGAAACTTACCTCACCTTAATACCAAAACCAAATAAAGATCCTATAAAAAAGAAAATTATAGAGCAATGTATCTAATGAATATAGATGCAAAACTCCTTAACAAAATACTTGCAAACTGAATCCAAAAGCACATTTAAAGTATTATGCACACAATCAAGTGTGTTTTATCCCAGGTATGCAAGTGTGGTTCAACACAAGAAAATCAATTAGTGTAATAAACCACACTGATAAATTGATGAAGAAAAAATCATATCCTTTCTATTGATGTGGAAAGGCATTTGACAAAATACCATACCCTTTCTTGATAGAAATACTCCAAATAGAAGGAGGCTTTCTCAAGATGGTAAAGTGCATATAGCAAAAACCTACAGCTAGCATTGTACTCAATGGTGAAATACTGAAAGCTTTCCTACTGCGATTAGGAACAAGAAAAGAATGTCCATTGTCATCATTATTATTCAATATTGTGCTAGAAGTTCTAGCTACAGAAATTAGGCTGGACAAAAAAAACACACGCTCAAATAGGAAAGGAAGAAATAAAACTTTCACTTTTCACTGATGACGTGATCCTATATCTAGAAAATCCTGAAAAATCCAAAACAAAGCTACTAGATTAATAGACAAGTTCAGCAATTTGGCAGGATATGAGATTAATACACAAAAATATACTATATTTCTATACACTACTGAAATGCAATCTGAGGAGGAAATCAGGAAAAAAAATCCATTTATGATAGTGACTGTGATGGTTAGTCTCTTGTGTCAACTTGGCCAGGTAATTGTGCCCAGTTTTTGATCAAGCAAGCACTGGGCTAACTGTAATACAAGTGTATTTATGGACTTTAGTCACCATTGACTTTACTGCAGCAGTAAATCATAGATAGCTGGTTATAATTACATTAGTCAGGGAGATTACCATAAGCAATGAGTGATGCTTAACCCAATCAGTTGAATCCCTTAAAAGGGGAAGTGATTTCAGGATTGAGAGAATTTCCCAGCTCATCTTTGGACAACCAACATCTCCCAGAACTCATCAAGAATCTTCACTGGACTTTCATCTGAGCTCCTGGTTGCAGCCTGCCTGCAGAACCTGGACCTGTGCATCCCCATGGCTGTGTGAGAAACTCTGATAAATCTCTTACTATCGACAGATATCCCTTGTTGATTCTGTTTCCCTAGAGAACCATGACTAATACAGTGACTAAAACAATAAAATATTTAGGAGTAAACTTAACCAAAGACATAAATGATCTGTATTCAGAAAACAACAAAACATTGCTAAAATAAATCCAAGAAGACTTCAATAAATGGAAGGACTTTCTGTGTACATGGATTGAAGACCAAATATTGTTAAGATGTCAATTCTACTCAAACTGATTTACAGATTGAATGTAATCCCAATAAATATCCCAGCAGCCTTCTTTGCAGAAATCTAAAAGTCAATAATCAAGTTTACTTGGAAAGGTAAGTCACCCTGAATTTCGAACAATTCTCTTAAGAAAAGAACAAAGTTGGAGGACTCTCACTTTTTTACTTTAAAGCATATTATTTAGTTACAGTGGTAAAAACTGCATGGCACTGCATAAGGACAGATTGACCAGTGGAACCAAAGTGAGAACTCAGAAATCAACCCTCACATCTACAGTCAAGTGATTTTTGACATGGCTGTGAAGCCCACCCAGCTGGGCCAGAAGGCCTGTTCAACAAATGATGCTGGGAGAACTGGATAGCCATACCCAAAAGAAAGAAAGAAGACCCCTACCTCATAACTTATATAAAAATTAACTCAAGATGGATCAAGGTCCTCAATATAAAAACAACCATAAAACTCCTAGAAGAAAATGTAGGAAAACATCTTCAAGATTTTGTGGTAGGCTGTAGTTTTTAAAACCTTACACCCAAATCATGAGCAATAAAAGATTTTTGAGGCGGTCCCATTACCTTTTTTTTTTTTTTAACACTTTTTCACCTCAAAGAACTTTGTTAAAATAGTGAGAAGGCAGCTGATTCAATGGTAGGAAATATTGGCAATCTCATATCTGATCAGGGTTTATTATCTTATATATAAGGAGATCATAAAACTCAACAATAAAAAGACAAACTAACCAATAAAAAAATGGGTAAAAGGCTTGAAGATACAGCTGTCCAAAGAAGAAATACAAAGGGTGAAGAAACATATGAAAAAATGTTCAACATCACTAGTGATTAGGGAAACGCAAATCAAAACTACTAGATATCATTTTATACCTATTAGACTGGCCATTATTAAAATTCAGAACAAGGTAAATTTGGAGAGGATGTGGAGAGATGGGAATGTAGAATGGTACAGGCACTCTGGAGGGCTGTTTGGCAGTTCCTAAGGAAGTGAAGTATAGACTTGCTTTGGGACTTGGCAAATACTATTGCTAGGTATATACCCAGAAGAACAGACAGCAGTGACACAAATAGATATGTACACATTGATGTTCATAGAAGCCTTATTCACAATAGCCAAAAGTTGGAAACAACTCAGATGTCCATCAACTATTGAATAGATAAACAAATTATGGTGTGTACACACAATGGAATATTATGCAGTGGTAAGAAAATTGAGGTTGTGAAACATAACAACATGGATGAACCTGGGGGCCATTATATTGAGTGAAGCAAGCCAGAAATAAAAGCACAAATACTGTATGATTGCACTATTATGAACTAAATATATTGTGTGAAATATATATTATGTGAAATATGAATATGGGTAAAATTACATTTATAAGACTGTTTTTCTTTGAAGCTGAAGGAATGTAGTTAATATTACAGAATGTTAATGTCAGACAAAAAAAACACACACATTAAGTGCAGGAGGCCAGACACAGTGTACTGTATATTGTGTGATTTCATTTATATAAAATGTAAATATAAGTCAATTTATAAAGATGAAATTAGATTAGTGGTTATGCAGGGCTGGGGAAGGATGCTAAGGGTGTAGAGTCTTTTTGGAGTAATGAAATTGTTCTAAAATTTGAGATGATGAATGTACAACACTGTGATTATACTAAAAGTCATTGATTATATACTTTAGATCATATGGTATGTGAATAAATCTCAATAAAACTGCTTAATCAACAAATAAATAGTTATGCAAGAATAGCCAGAAATAGAAGATATGTACAGCAGGGGAAACAGAGATTGAGAGGGGAAGAATTTTATTTTTTATTATTATTATTGAAATAATGAAATTGCTCTAATAATGATTGAAGTGATGAATGCACAACTATGTGATTATACCAAATACCATTGATTATACACTTTGGATGAGTTGTATGCTTTATTAATCTGTATCAATAAAATTGACATGTTAAAAAAATCAGTTGTAGTTGAGTTAGAAACAATATAACATGCTTAATATTGATATTCATGTGATTAGCTCAAAGAAAATAAGGTGAATATTAAAATCTAACCATTGCCTTTCAATACATTAATGCCTAAATCTGTGTGCTTCAAACTTGGAGAAAAATAATTTAGTGACCATATTGTATATATAGAAATATATGCAGATAGAAAAATCTCTATTGTCATTTTTTGAAAGTTGTCTGATCTTTGAGGGTGAAATTTCTTCTGTCACTCCAGCCTAGATGAGTGTCCAGTAGCAGACATAAACCAAGTGAGCAGAATGAGTCAGATCTGAGATGGGAATACAAGGTTAGTACTAGGGGATTTGTGTCCAGTGCTTGCTTGGAAGGTGATTATGAGGTCATACATAGTACACTGAATAAGTGATAAGGAATCAAATTTTATTTGAAAGTTAGAGAGCTCAAAGGAAGAGTAGAAGGAACACAGGGGGACTTAGCCATGCACATGGTAAGCAGGTCAAGTCCACTCTTAAGGGATTCTGATTTTGAGGAATGGGTCCATGTCAATCAGATTATAGACAGGCTTGGGTTTGAAAAATTATTTGGAGAAAAAAAGTTTCAAAAAGCTCTATTTAACCTCAAATTCTACACTGGTAAGTGACTTTTCTTTTAAATTAATTGTTCTCTATTTTGGCTTTGAGGATCATCCTTCCATTTCTCTTTTTCCCAAATTACTAAAATTCAGGAACTGTATCTTCCTTTGCAAAACTGACTAGAATGACAAAAGAAGTTTATAAGGTAGGAACTCAGAAGCAGCTATTGTACCTTACACAGGTTATTTTCCATCAGCCTGATTGCTCTGTGCCCAACAATTTAAAGGTATCTGAGTTGGAAAGTTAAATTGTCATTAATCAGTTTGGAATTTTCTAAAATGGTCACTTCTATAAATAATTTTTGTCCTTTTAAAAACAATTCTAAGACTCCTAAAAATTGATTTTAATGTGAAAAATGACATTATTTGAAAAGTTGATTAATTGGAAATTAGTAGTACTCTTAGAACTAGTGAACCTAATAGAGATTATGTAAAAAAAATCCATTTTTTTTACTCCATTCTTTATTCAGTAAGCATGCTGATATTTTTCAATAAAAGTATACAAAATTTTTGGGTTATTCGTAGTATGTTTAATTAATTTCATCTTTTTTCTAAATTATAATAAGCTTGGCCAGAAAACTTAATAGGACTTCTTTTAAAAGTAGAGACTAGATTTTTGTTATGAAAATATATTTCTAACTTATATTACTAACCACTCCTTTACAAAATGATCATTTTAGTTACCCAGTTAAAGTAAACTTTCAGTTAAAATATATTTCAAATTCCCATAAGATGTAATTTAGATCTTTTCAAAGACTGTTCAGTTACTAGTATTTACAACCTTTTCCCCAAAAACCAGTATATAATGGTACATTTTCACACAACCATAGAAAGATACTTTTTCTTAATTTATAGAGACCTATTAAGAGGTTCTTCTCAGTGCACAAACTAGTCTTTGTTTCATGTTAGTACTATCAGATCTCAGATACAATGTATTTAAATGTGTTCTTTAATACACACTTTTATTTCATTATTCAGTATCTATTGGATAGCTATAGGTATTGAGGCTATAAAGAATAAGAGAAGGCCATTAGTTCCAAGGAGCTTAGAGTATAGTGGAGTGATTATCATTATCACCATATGAACAACTAACAGGGTCACATTACCCCTATGCTAAGGCTAAAACTTACTGAATGTTAAACACTTTACATGCTTTAATACCTTTATTTCTTGTAACAAGTCAATAAAGTGAGTCATTTCTTTGTCATCCCCATTTTACAGAGAATGAAAAATGAAGCACAGTGAGATTAAAGTAATTAGTTTTAAGACAAACAATAAGAATCAAAGTCAGTATTTGAACCCAGGCACTCTATTCCACTCTGTGTTCTCTAACCCATTCCAAAAGAAAGAAAAAGGACAAGGATGACGTGGGAGTAAAGAGAAAGTTTGTATCAATCAGGTGTGGCTTCAAAAAAATCTTCACAGATGGGGTTAAGTTTTAGTTTTGAAAAAAGGATAGGAAGAAGACCTCTTCTGGGCAGTGGAAACAGCCTGTATGTTTGAGACAATAAGTCTTTTGGGGTTAGTTAGAAGGTTGATGTGGGAAATGGCAAGAAATCGAGCTAGAATCTTAGTGCAAGCATGAGGGCATGATCAACCTTGGGGACTAATCTAAAAAAGTTGAAATTTATACTGGAAGCTATGGGGTGCTATTAAGTAAGTTTATCCTGGTAGTTGTCTGGAAGATGAATTTGAATAAAGGCTAGTTAGCGGACAAGTGAAGTAAAATATGCAAGAGTTATGAAAACCTAAACAGAAGCATTGATGGTGGGAATAAAAAGGAAAGATGGGTGAAGAATTTAATTTTAGTATTTAAAATGGCTATCATTTAATAAGCACTTTCCATGTGTTAGTCATTTTACATATGCAATCTCACTTAATTCTCAAGCAGTTCTGCAAGAGAGATGTCATTATTAAGATTTTATAAGGAGGTAATAAGAACTTAGGGAAGTTAATTAGCTTACCTAAGGTTACACAGCTTGTCGGTGGTAGATTTGGGATTCTTCTACTCCATGGTTCTTGCCATGGGAGATTTTAGAACAACAAATTTGCAGACCTCAAAGCAAACTGATGATAGTATCTAAGTTAGAAAAATGAGTCTATATTTACACTTAGGTTTCTGGTATGTGTATGAAATTTGGCATCATTTCACCAAAATATGGAGAAGAATTTTCTCAAAAAAGATGTATCCCTCAACTTCTCAAACTCAGATCTGTCATCAGACTCCTGATTTTCACCAAAACAGCTTTTTTTTTTTTTTTAAGGAATTTTTAAATTCATTTTATTTCTTTGAAACACAGGTCCTACATATCTATTTTTATATATTTTATTTTACTCTTTCTCTCCCTTTTTTTTAATTATTTTTTTAAATTACATTATGAAAAATATGAGGTCCCATTCAACCCCACTGCCCCCGCCCCCCACTCCCCCCACAGAAACACTCTCTCCCATCATCATGACACATCCATTGCACCTGGTAAGTTCATCTCTGAGCATCACTGCATGGTCCACATCATAGCCCAGACTCTCTCACGTTCCATCCAGTCGGCCCTGGGGGGATCTATAATGTCCCGTAATTGTCCGTGAAGCACTATCCAGGACAACTCCACGTCCCGAAAACGCCTCCACATCTCATCTCTTCCTCCCGTTCCCCACACCCAGCAGCCACCATGGCAACCGTTCCCACACCCATTCCACATTTTCTCTGTGGACATTGGATTGGTTGTGTCCATTGCACATCTATGTCAAGTGAGGGCTTAGATTCCATATGGGTACTGGATGCACTCCTCCCGCTTCCAGTTGTAGACACTCTAGGCTCCATGTTGTGGTGGTTGACCTTCTTCAACTCCATGTTAGCTGAGTGGAGTAAGTCCAATAAATCAAAGTGTAGGAGCTGAAGTCTGTTGAGGCTCTGGGCCTGGGTGTCATATTATCAGTCCAGAGATTCAAATCCCCTACATATATCTTAAACCCAGCACCGACTACAATTCCAATAAAGTAGCATGCAAGTCTTGTGAAAAGAGATCCCCTCTGAGTCCAATTCCATCACGCAGAAACACCAGCTCCAAAGAAGGGCTATCTGTCATGCAGTGAACCCCTTCTGCCATGACCATAGAACCCGTGGGTCTCTTTATCCCTCAAAAGAACCAATAACTGGGGTTGTATCTACCTTATCTGTCTCTTAGACTCTGTTCAGTTGTACATTGGGGTATTCCTTCTGACAACCTCCAGACTCTTTTTTAGACTCACAGCCTTATAATCTCATTTCTCCTTTCCATTTCCCCCTTACATTAGGTCAAACAGCTTCCCGAAGTCATGTCATTATATGTAGACAGGTATATTCTGCTGTTCCGCATTGAATCTTTAATTCAAGGTCATTTTCTAGTTGCTTCTTCAGCTGGTATGTGGTAGTGATCCCTCGGTGCCAGGGAGGCTCATCCCCGGGTGTCATGTCCCACGCTGGGGGGAATGCATCGCATCTACACGCTGAGTTTGGCTGTGAGAGTGGCCACATTTGAGTAACATGCAGGCTGTCAGGAGGAAACCCCCAGGCACAATGCTACTCTAGGCCTTGTTCTTATTGCAGGTGTATAGGCTCAAAAGTGTAACCATTAGTATCACGAGCCCACTGTTGGGCCCTCCTTCCTTCCTGGTTCTTGCCGTTGCACCTGGAGGATTGCCGCTGCTCTCCCAGGGCCCACAACAGTGACCCCCCGGCCAGGAGCCCAGTACCCCCCCAGCTGTTGTTTTTGTTTCCACTATGAGTATATATAGACATTACCATATACGCTGGGCATATGCCCTGTATAACTCCCTGTCAACCATATATATCCTGTCAATAACATCCCATATCAGTATTCCTCCGCTGCCATTGTTGAACCACTCTGTGATCCAAAACTTCCCGTACAGTGAATCCCAACATAATGTCAGCTTCAGAAGAGTCTTAGATCACCGAAATTCATATATACAATATACAGTATTTCCCCAGATCCACCATAAAACCTTTTCCCTTGCACAGCAATAATCTTTTAACTTATTCATATCATATTTCCTGAAACTGATGTACAGATTCCAACACTATAGTTTTCAAACAAGGTGACATTTGTGCTTACTATGTGGTCCATATTTTAGGCTGTACAGTTTTCTAAATTTTTTAGTTATCCTATGTTTTGTCTTATGGTTTTCATTATTAGTCTGTCGTCCCCTATATGTTTTTGGTGTAATATTAGCTGTTTTATATTCATCCTCGTGTACTCTCACATAACTCCTCTTTTTCCCCCTTATTTACCTTTGTTCCATCCATTCCACATCCATTTTCCCCTCCCCTTAGGGCCCACAACGCCTGCCAATCTAATACCCTGGGAGCCGTCCTTTCTCACGAGAGATACAGTTCTCTCTATTCAATGGCATTAGTCTTCCCCAGGATACGGGTCCACCCCACCCAATGGTAGAACCCACCTTGGCAAAATGAGCCTTCAGCTATTCCCTCCGGAGTCCGTCACGCATCAGACCATACCCCCTGAGCGTCCTAACCAGGTAACCCTCCTACTTATACTTTGATACGTTTTACTCAACATTTAGTTCTCAACGAACTTCTGACACTCTCCCATATTCGTATGTTGCCCCTCCCTCCCACCTATTTCTTGGACAATATTACCCCTCTTCCCATCCCCAGCCCCCCTCAAACCCAGAAAACCCCACCCGAAGGTAACCCCTTGCCCCCATTTTGTCCCTTCTTTGTGCTCATACTTACCGCCAGCTCATCACAGATTCCACCCCTGCAGACATTAACTCACATCCTTCCTCCACCCCCCGATTTCCTGTAAGCCACTTTTCCAGACTCTAGCTCTCTGAGGCAGTTAACTTATTTCATATCATTGAGGTCATATAGTATTTGTCCTTCAATGCCTGAGTTGCTTCACTCAACATAAGATTCTCAAGGTTCATCCATGTTATCACGTGCGATTGTAGTGTATTGGTTCTTACAGCTGAGTAGTATTCCATTGTGTGTATATACCACATTTTATTGATCCACTCATCTGTTGATGGACATTTGGATTGATTCCAACTTTTGGCGATAGTGAACAATGCTGCTATGAACATTGGTGTACATATATCGGTTTGTGTCCTTGTTTTCAGATCTGATGGGTATATACCCAGCAGTGGTATTGCTGGGTCATATGGCAAATCTATGGATAATTTTTTGAGAAACCGCCAAACTGTCCTCCAGAATGGTTGGATCCTTCTGCATTCCCACCAGCAATGGATGAGTGTTCCCCTTTCTTCACATCCTCTCCAGCATTTGTATTCTACTGTTTTTTTCATGGCTGCCAATCTTATGGGAGTAAGATGGTATCTCATTGTAGTTTTGATTTGCATTTCCCTGATTGCTAGAGATTTGGAGCATTTTTTCATGTGCTTTCTAGCCATTTGTATTTCTTCTTTGGAGAAGTGTCTGTTTAAGTCTTTTCCCCATTTTTTAAATGGGTTGTTTATCTTTTTGTTTTCAAGATATATGAGTTCTTTATATATGCAAGTTATAAGTCTCTTACCAGATATATGGTTGCCAAATATTTTCTCCCATTGTGTGGGTTCCCTTTTTACTTTCTTGACAAACTCCTTTGAGGTGCAGAAGGCTTTAATTTTGAGGTAGTCCCATTTATCTATTTGTTCTTTTGCTGCTCGTGCTTTTGGTGTGATATTCATGAAGCCATTTCCTATTACAAGGTCCTGTAGATGTTTCCCTACACTGCTTTCTAAGGTCTTTATGGTCTTGGCTCTTATATTTAGGTCTTTGATCCATCTTGAGTTGATCTTTGTATAAGGTGTGAGATGGTAATCCTCTTTCATTCTTCTACATATGGCTATCCAGTTCTCCAGGCACCATTTGTTGAATAGGCCATTCTCTCCCAGTTGAGAGGGTTTGGTGGCTTTATCGAATATTATATGGCTATATACATGAGGTTCTATATCTGAACTTTCAATTCGATTCCATTGGTCTGTGTGTCTCTCCTTATGCCAGTACCATGCTGTTTTCACTACTGTAGCTTTGTAGTATGTTTTGAAGTCAGGAAGTGTGATTCCTCCTATTTCGTTTTTCTTTTTCAATATGTCTTTGGCTATTCGGGGCCTCTTTCTATTCCAAATAAATTTCATAGTTAGTTTTTCTAGTTCATTAAAGAAGGCTGTGTTGATTTTTATTGGGATTGCATTGAATGTGTAGATCAGTTTTGGTAGGATAGACATCTTAATAATATTCAGTCTTCCTATCCATGAACAGGGAATATTCTTCCATTTATTTAGGTCTTCTTTGATTTCCTTGAACAATCTTGTATAGTTCTCGATGTATAAGTTTTTTACCTCTTTAGTTAAATTTATTCCTAAGTATTTGATTTTTTTATTTACTATTGTGAATGGTATTTGTTTCTTGATTTCCTCCTGATCTTGCTCATTATTGGTGTATAGAAATGCTACTGATTTTTGCGCATTGATCTTATAACCTGCGACTTTACTAAACTCATTTATGAGTTCTAGGAGCTTTGTTGTAGATCTCTCAGGGTTTTCTATATATAGGATCATGTCATCTGCAAATAATGAAATTTTGACTTCTTCCCTTCCAATTTGAATGCCTTTTATATCTGGTTCTTGTCTCAGTGCTCGAGCCAGTACTTCCAAGACAATGTTAAATAGGAGCGGAGACAATGGGCATCCTTGTCTTGTTCCTGAGTTTAGAGGGAAGGATTTCAGGATTTTGCCATTATAAACAATGTTGGCTTTCGGTTTTTCATATATACTCTTTATCATGTTCAAAAAGTTTCCTTGTATTCCAATCTTTTGGAGTGTTTTTATCAGGAAGGGGTGCTGTATTTTGTCAAATGCCTTTTCTGCATCTATAGATATAATCATGTGGTTTTTTTCTCTCAATCTGTTTATATGGTGTATTACATTGATTGATTTTCTTATGTTGAACCATCCTTGCATATCTGGAATAAATCCCACTTGGTCATGGTGTATAATTTGTTTAATGTGTTGTTGAATATGATTAGCAAGTATTTTGTTAAGTATTTTTGCGTCTAGGTTCATTAGAGAAATTGGTCTGTAATTTTCCTTTCTTGTGGTGTCTTTGTTTGGCTTTGGTACTAGGGTAATGTTGGCATCATAGAAGGAATTAGGCAGTGTTCCTTCTGTTTCGATTTTTTGGAATAGTTTCAACAGGATTGGTGTTAGTTCTTTCCGGAATGTTTTGTAGAATTCACCTGTGAAGCCATCTGGCCCTGGGCTCTTCTTAGTTGGGAGATTTTTAATGACTGATTCTATCTCTTTGCTTGTGATTGGTTTGTTAAGATCATCAATTTCTTCTTTCGTCAGTATGGGCTGCTTATGTGTTTCTAGGAATTTGTCCATTTCCTCTAAATTGTCATTTTTGTTGGAATATAGTTTTTCAAAGTATCCTCTTTTGATAGTCTTTATTTCTGTGGGGTCAGTGGTGATATCACCTTTCTCATTTCTTATTTTGTGTATTTGCATATTTTCTCTTTTTTTCTTTGTTAGTCTCGCTAAAGGTTTGTCAATTTTGTTGATCTTCTCAAAAAACCAGCTCTTGGTCTTGTTTATTTTTTGAAGTGCTTTCTTATTTTCTATTTAATTTAGTTCTGCTCTTATCTTTGTTATTTCCTTCCTTCTTCTTCCTGTTGGGTTACTTTGTTGTTGTTTTTCTAATTCCATCAAAAGTGCAGTTAGTTCTCCAATTTTTGCTCTTTCTTCTTTTTTGATATATGAATTTATGGCTATAAATTTCCCTCTCAGTACCGCTTTTGCTGCATCCCATAAATTTTGGTATGTTGTGTTATCATTATCATTTGTTTCAAGGTAGTCATTGATTTCTTTTGAGATTTCCTCTTTGACCCACTGTTTTTCTAAGAGTGTGCTGTTTAATTTCCAAATTGTTGTGTGGAGTCTGGGTCTCTGTCCCTTGAAAATTTCCAGCTTCACTCCACTGTGGTCAGAGATATTGTTTTGTATGATTTCGATCTTTCTGAATTCATTAAGCCTTTCTTTGTGGCCTAGCATATGGTCAATCTTGGAGAATGTTCCATATGCGCTTGAGAAAAATGTATATCCTGCTGTGTTTGGGTGTAATGATCTATATATGTCTATTAGATCCAGCTCTTCTAATATACTGTTCAAATGTTTTGTTTCTTTAGTGATTCTCTTTTGAGATGTTCTGTCCAGAGTTGATAGTGGTGTATTAAAATCCCCCACTATAATTGTAGATGCATCTATTCTTTCACTTAGTTTTTCCAGCGTTTGCCTCACATATTTAGAGGCGCCCTTGTTAGGATCATAAATATTTATGATTGTTCGATCTTCTTGACAGATTGTCCCTTTCACTAAAATATAGTATCCTTCTTTGTCTCTCGCAATTGTTTCGCATTTAAAGTCTATTTTATCTGATATTAATATAGCTACTCCTGCCTTTTTTTGGTTGTTGTTTGCTTGTATGATTGTTTTCCAGCCATTCACTTTCAACCTCCATGAGTCTCTGGGTCTAAGATGTGTCTCTTGTAGACAGCATATGGATGGGTAGTATTTCCTTATCCAGTGTCCCAGTCTGAATCTTTTGATAGGTGAGTTTAGTCCGTTGACATTCAGTGTTATTACGTTTAGAGAGTTATTTATGGTAGCCATATTTTGGTTGGATTTGTGTTTGTTATATTTTGTTTGTATTATTTTATTTTCCCCTTCTATTTTTGTCTTTCTTGTTGCTTTTACACTCTCCTCCATCTCTGACTGTCCTGTTTTTTCCTTTCTTCCTGCAGAACTCCCTTAAGAATTTCTTGAAGGGGAGGTTTCTTGTTGATATACTCTTTCAGTTTCTGTTTATCTGTGAATATTTTGAACTCTCCATCATTTTTGAATGCTAGTTTAGCTGGATAGAGTATTCTTGGTTGGAAATTTTTTTCCTTTAGTACCTTGACTATATCATACCACTGCCTTCTTGCCTCCATCTTTTCAGATGAGAAATCAGCACTTAATCTTATGAAGTTTCCCTTGTATGTAATGGTTTTCTTTTCTCTTGCTGCTTTTAGAATTTTTTCTTTGTCTTGAGCATTGGATAATTTGACAAGTATATGTCTTGGGGTGGGCCTGTTGGGGTTTATGATCAGTGGAGTGCGCTGTGCTTCTTGGATATGTACATCTGTCTCTTTCAGTAGATTTGGGAAGTTTTCATTCATTATTTCCTGCAACACTCCTTCTGACCCCTTTCCCTTCTCTTCTCCTTCTGGAATGCCTATAATACGTATGTTTGAGCATTTTGCGTTATCATTCAGGTCCCTAAGTCCTATCTGGATTTTTTCTACCTTTTTATTGACCACTTCTACTATCTGTTTGATTTCCAATGCACTGTCTTCCACATCACTAATTCTCTGCTCTGCCTCTTCTAGTCTGCTGATATTTGCTGCAAGTGTATTTTTGATTTCTTGAATTGTGGTGTTCATTTCCATCATGTCTGTTATTTTTTTGTGCATGTCTGCAATTTCCCCTCCAAGTGTTGTCTTCATGCTGTTAACCTCTTTCATTACTTCATCAAATTTGTCGGTGATAAATGATCTGAGATCTTTCATTGCTTGTGCGAAGTCCTGCCCCCCTTCCTGATTGGATTCAGCCATGTTTTCCTGATTACTGGTTTGGTTTGTAGATTTTTGTTGCTGTCTTGTCAACATTTTTTCTTGACGGGTTTAATCAGTTCCTTAGCTTCTTTGTCTAGTCTTGGAGATTAATTAGCTGTTGTTTTTGCGTAAGTGTTATATCTTCTCTTTGTCACTTTGTTCTTCTTATTCCAATTTCTTATTGCTAGTTAAGCTCACTTTAAAGGAAAGTATTAGTGCTGGGGAAAGGCAATTGTGTAAGGGAGGAAAAAGTGTGAAGTAGTATTGGTGATATATGTTTACAAAGCAACAATATGAGTTCTGGGAGGATGGAGGTTAGATCATGTAAATTGTGTAGAGTTATCGTAGTAGGAAAGTACCTATAATGAGGTAGACGACTGAATATGGGAGGAATGTGGTACGTACTAAGAGGCTATTGTTTCCGTGAGAGAGGGAAAGAGAAAAGAAAGGTAATAGTTTCAGGGATGAATACCAGATGGAAAACTAAACAAAGGTATTAGAAATTAAGAGTTAGAGACTTTGCGGATCAAAGAAAGGGAGATGGAATATAGGAGAGATAGCAGATGGTGGAGGATATCAAGCTGTAGGGGAAAGGGAATAGTCTAGATAGGCTAAATCTATTCACAGAAAAATGAGGCAGTGGAGGGTGAGGGAACCCAGCAAATGTGAGGTATTTCCTGTAGGACCTATTGTATTGTTAAGATAAAATAGTATAAGAAGAATATTGGGGACAGGAAAGAGAGGATTAAAAAACAACAACAACAACAAAAATAAAATAAAATAAAAAATAAAAAAAAACAAAAAAAAACAAAACAAAACAAAAAACAAAGAACAGAAACCCCGCCGCCAGGCTCGGCTGGGCTCGGCTACTCTCGGCTGGGCTCCGGTCCCCTGCCCTCCGCGGCTCGGCTGGGCTTGCCTGGGCTTGGCTAGGCTCGGCTGGGCTCGGGTCCCCCGCCCGTCGCGGCTCGGCTGGGCTCGGCTGGGCTCGGCTTTCCCGCCCGCCGCCCGCCGCGGCACAGCGCGGCTCGGCTCTCCTGCCCGGCGCGGCTCGGCTGGGCTCGGCCGAGCTCGTCTGGGCTCGGCTCCCTCGCCCGCCGCGGCTCGGCTGGGCTCGGCTGGGCCTGGCTGGGCTCGGCTTCCCTGCCCGCCACCCTCCGCAGCGCAGCGCGACTCGGCTCTCCCGCTCGCCGCCCTCCGCGGCGCGGCTGGGCTTGACTGAGCTCGGCTGGGCTCAGCCCCCTCGCCCTCCGCGGCTCAGCTGGGCTCGGCCCGGCTCGGCTTCCCCGCCCACTGCCCGCCGCGGCGCGGCTAGGCTCGGCTGGGCTCGGCTCCCTTGCCCGCCACCCGCGGCGGCACAGCGCGGCTCGGCTCTCCCACCCGCCGCCCGCCACCCGCCGCCAGCCGCCCGCCGCAGCTCGGCTGGGCTCGGTTCCCTTGCCCGCCGCCCGCCGCGGCACAGCACGGCTCGGCTCTCCCGCCCGCCGCCCGCCGCAGCTTGGCTGGGCTCGGCTCCCTTGCCCGCCGCCTGCCACGGCGCAGCACGGCTCGGCTCTCCCGCCCGCCGCCCACCGCGGCGTGGCTCGGATCCCCCGCCCGCTGCCCACTGCGGCCCAGCTAGGCTACCCTGGCCGCCGCCCGCCGGGGCTCGGCGCGGTGCTAGCTGCCTCGGCTCCGCCTACCCAAGGAGGGAATCCTCCACACGTAGCTGGGATCTCCGTGTATATTTCACGGATGGATCCTCTCTGTTACCTTCCCTCCAAATCGATGTCTAAACACCTTGGGACCAGGAAAAATCCCGAAACAGCCCGGTCCCAAGGAGTCTCCGACGCCTCCCAGCCGATTCCCTCCAGGAGCTAGTAACCAGGAAGTTCACTCAGCCGCCATCTTGCCTCCTCCCTTTCCAAAACAGCTCTTGATAGATTACCAATCACCTTCCATCTCTAAATCCAGAGAATATTTGTAATACTTTGTTACATTCAGCACTGTTGTGCACTTCTTTCCTGTCATTTGAATTTCCTGCAACAGTGTCCTTTGATGTTTTTCCTAAGTTTCTGTTTCCTTGTCAGGCTCATCATTCTCTTGTGGGACATTAAATATTGACGTTCCTTAAGATTAGTCAAAGAACCTCTCTTCTCATCTCTGGTGTTTTCATCGACCTCCATGCTTTCAATTATTACCTATAGAGATATAACAGATGAACTTACCAAGCCCCTTTCTCTGATTTCTCTTCTTTGTAATCTCTAAGGCACCTCAAATACAGATATCCCCCCAAATACACTTAACCTATTCATCTTTCAGCTTTGCCTATCTTTGGGAATGACACTGCAATCCATATTTTGCTATAAGCAAGGAACTTTGGACAAAGCATTCTTCCTTATCTTCCATATCGAAACCATCACCAAGTCTTGTCCATCATAATTCCTAAATATTTATCAAATCATATCGTTCTTTTTTTGTATCCATGCCCAACACAGCATTCTCTGCTATACTCATTGCTGGATGGGATTCTCAATAGCCTATAAACTTATCTCCCAAACCTTCCTTAAACTTTCCTCTCACCCATCTTCTATAATATATTGCAGTGATCTATCAAAATACATTTCTGATCCTATTCTACTTCTGCTTACTACCATTTAATGATAGGTATTGCTCTTAGGATAAAGGCTAGAATTCTTACCAATGTATTCAGGACCCTGCATCATTCACGCTCTACTGTTTATTCTAACATTGTCTTGTACCATGCTTCCCCTACTCTTTCTCATCCATTCCACCAGCCTATTTCCAACTTTTCATATCAACTATTCACATATATTGCTCTTTGTGCTTGGAACCCTCTTTTTTCCCTTGTTTAATTAGCTCTTTCCTACTCATCCTTCAATTCTCAGTTCATGCAGCACTTTCTCTGGGAATTTTTCCCTGACTCCCTTTCCTGAATGGCTTTTTAATACTCCCCATTAACTTCTTACTTTTAAAAATATTTTTGTAGTAACTAATTAATATCTACCCCCTTCTTTCTCTCCCCATTCTTAAGAATTGGCTTTCTTTTACTTGCCACTGTTTCCTTAGATTTAGATGCCTGGCAGATTCAGTTAACTCATTGAATCCTTATAACAATTCACTATAATATTTACAGTAAGTGTGAAATGTATGAATGAGTGGATGAAAACAGATTTACTTTAGCATACAAATCATGTCCTCTCTATTTCTCTTCTTCCATGGGTAATTACCTGATTATCTCAGTTTTATAGTGAAGTAAGTCCCTTTATGTTCAAACTTCCCAACAACCTGTAGAAATTGCAATGCCTTAGAATTGCAGTGAACAAATATGTTAGCTACTATCCACGTATTTAAATTATTTAAGTGTAAATCAATTATAGTCCAATAAAATTGCAGGTACAGATCTCTTTAGCACAACCCACATTTCAAGTGCATACTAGCCATATGTGGCTAATAACTACCATTTTGAACAGCATAGATATAGAATATTTCAATCATCACAGAAAGTTATATCAGATAGCACTATCTTAAGGGATGATTAAGAAGAGTTTTGTCACTTGTTGAAAGTTTAGTTTTCCAGCAGACACATTTAATATAAAATGGCAGTGTATTAAATTTACAGATCAAAACAATCCTCTCTTGAACACAAAAACTTCTTGAAGCTAAAAAGAAGTCTGCCTTTTACAAAGTCTACCTGCTCTTTGTGGATAGAATTTTTATTTTACTGTGTTATTGTACAGGTTAAGTCAAGGGCAGCCTAGTTCCAGAAAGAAGGCAGAGGAAGTAGATGTGAGAGGAAGGATAAGTTAATGTATAAGGACTTGGAAAGGATCAACTGAGAAGGAAAAAGAAAGAAAGAGAAATGATGTTGAAGTAATGAAATGGACAATAACTCCAATTCCAGGAAATTTGAAATAAAACACTTTCTGCATAATGGACCAGATATATAACTTGTTATAATGCATATTTAGACCTGGGTCATGGTTCTTTGATGCCCTGCCCCATGTTTTTGAATTGCCTGGCTAGCTTCAAAAGAATGACCTAAACTTGCTCTCATTGTCTTTTATTAATTTAAATTTTCCCCTATGGTTTTTATAAGCAAAAATGCTTTCTTTTGTCCTGCCAAAAATTGTAGAACAACAAATACAACTAGATATTACCCTCAAAACTGAGACAGAAATAAAATAAACTCCGTTTTCAGCTGAGTACTTTTTTTCCCAACCAGGATGAGAAGATTTTATTTAAAAAGGAGTATAAAAGGGATAAATACAGAACTTCTAGCCCTAAATAGAAAGAGACAAAAATATCAAAGATGTATTGTTTCATTCAAACGTCAACTGTTTTCAAATGTATGTGATCTAAACAGCATTGATAATTTTCAGAAGAACCTTTGATGTCCTTCCTAATTAGAATTATAATATAACCCATACTCAGATGACAGTAGAATTTTGATTCCTATCAGACAAACACATTTGAACTCTAATCAAAGTCAATATCTTCAATTTAGCCAGACAATCTGTCACCACAACTGGGTTTCCTTCCAATGATGGAAAATCTAGCCACTTGAATGAAGAGGGACCATGCAAGGGATGCAAGGTACCTAAAGTGAAGCACAATGCATCTTGTTGGAGATTTCTATTTGTTTATTGAAAATGAAATTCTATACTTATAGAAACAGATACATTATGGAATGAAATTAAAATCCACATAAATTTTTTAAAGACAAAACATGGTCTTGAAAGAAATTCAGTGTTTGGAGTGGGTCCTGAATTTATTTTGTGACTGTCCTTTAATGTCTCAATGTTTCGAGAAAATTTGAGAAATTGCCAGTAGGTAACAAAGTTTCTTTAAAGTTAATATAAGATGCATGTAAATATTTTAATAGAAGAACACAAGGCTAAGTGTCAACATAGCTGTGGTTACTCACAATTTTTTAAGTCTTCCCATCTGAATGCCATCTCTTTATCTTGGAAAGGCACAGAATCATATTCCGATTAGAGGATTGTGGCATAGTGAGAGAGCATGGATTGAGGCTAGATAGATCTGGGTGTGATTACTTAATTTTTTGGCTAGTTATTTAACTTCTAGACCTGTTTCTTTGTCCATTAAATGGAGGTAGAAATCCTATAATTTCAGGGCTATTTTAAGAATAGGAACAAAATGTAAAGAAAATGACTGGTGCTAAAACATGGTGGATTTAACCTGTCCTCATGACATAGTCATGACATCACGTCATTTTCATCAAAATATATCATTCCTTCACATGCAAGGAAATTACATTTGTAATAATAGGCTATACTTTATTTGTCTTGGTTTTCTTAAAACATAATAAAAAAAATGACTTGGAAATTGTATGTTTAACACAGTCTTTGAATTTGTCTCTATTAAAAGCCATATGTGGGAGGCAGATGTAGCTCAAGTGATTGGGCTCCTGTCTACCATATAGGAGGTCCAGGATTTGATTTCCAGGGCCTCCTGGTGAAGGCAAACTGGCCTGCATGGCGAGCTCACCTGCATGGAGAGTTGGCCCATGTGGAGAGCTGGTGCAGCAATATGACACAATAAAAAGACCCACAGGAGAGATAATGAGAGATGCAGCAGACCAGGGAGCTGAAGAGGCACAAGAGACTGAATGCCTTTCTCTCAATTTGGAAGGTCCCAGGATCGGTTCCCAGTGCTGCCTAAAGAGAAGACAAGCAGACACAGAAGAACATGCAGCGAATGGACACAGAATGGACACAGAAAGAAGACAGTGAGTGCAAAACAATGAGGGGGGCAGGGAAGAAATAAAAATGTATTTTTTTAAAAAAGCCATATGTTGGGAGCAGATGGGGCTCAAGGGGTTGAGCGCCTATTTCCCACAGGGGAGGTGCCAGGTTTGGTTCCCAGTGCCTCCTAAAACAACAACAATAACAACAACAAGCAAACAAATGGAAAAACCAACTCAGGAGAGCTGATTTGGCTAAGTGGTTGAGTGTTGGCTTCCCATATATAAGGTCCTCAGTTCATCTCTGACCCCAGTACCTCAAAAAAAAAAAAAAAAAAAAAGCCATCTGTTTTATTTCACCTTGATTTGAAGTCTTTTATGTGGTAAATACATACCTTTAACTTGGTCTGATCTTCATGAGAGGAAAAGTTGTGCCCTAATTGTTTTTATATGTCCTCATACTTAGCATACCAATTTGCACATCCTCAGTACTGGATTTCTTGTTTAATTGCCTTTTTGAAATAGCTCCAAGTCCAACTTTTCTATTTTTGTTAATGATTTATTTGTCACAAAACACAGCCATCTCTCTCTCCTCACTTTCACTCATCTAAGGTCCAACAAGAATTCAAGTCGCATCAATTTTCCACTTACAAAATGTCTTACATTTTTTCCATTTCCACTTATTCTCATCATTCTCCACCCACTTGCTTCCTGAAAATAGGAATTTTGTAATTATTTTTAATCCATTTTACCTCCTCATTCTTTTTCCACAACTCTTTTGCGTACTACTAACATATCAACCTTTCCTTGCCTTCCAGGGCAAGATTCTTTCTTGGTTCCCTTCTGACTCTCCTTAGTTGATTCTTCCTCTTCTCCTACACCTATAGACATTGCGGTGGTCGAGAATCAATCTTCAGAATTTACACTAATATTTACTCTCGAGGTGATGTCAATTAATCTTTTGGTTTTAAATACCATCCATCTATACACAGGTGACTTCTAAATGCATATTTTCAATCAAGATCTCATCCCAAACTCTAGATTTGCATGTCGTACAGGTTTTACACTTAGGTGTCCAATAAGTAGCTCAATAAATAGCAATGAAACCTATTCTCCTTATCATTTGTCCATTATCTATAACAATTACATTTTATTTACTCATCTATGTAATCTGTAATATGTAAGCACCATGAGGTAGGACTGTTTATTATCTGCTTAATTCTAGTAAAAGAACAGTGCCTGGCAAATAATAGTGTATATACAAATACTTGTTGAAGGAACAAAGGAATCATTTCTTTTTTAAATTTGAATGACTGTCTACTTGTTAGATTGGGTTTCCTGGAAGCAGGGTCTGAGATGAAGATTAGTGGTTAGGAACCTTAATGGGGAGAACTTTCCTGATAAACCCTGTAGGGCATGTGAGAAAAGCATAATTAGATTGGGGAAGAAATTGATTTATGATCCCAAGAGGAGCTCTGGAGCTGAAATAGCATTGTAGAATTGTCTAGAATTGGGACCAGGGTGAGGGGATATTTATTATCTGTACCAAGCAGCATTGAAACAAATTCCCTTGGTGGAGACTTTTCAGATGAAGATAATCTCTGCATGGGTCTTAGCTACAGGCTGTCAGTCTCTTACACTCTCAGCACCTGGAAGAATGTGCTTTAGTACCCAGGGCCCCAAAGTGTCCATTATTCTATTATATAAAAGGTTAGATGACAAAAGGAAATAACCTGAAAAATAATCAGAATTTCAACAGATAGACAAAAAAGAGCAACTTTTCCAAATGGAGGACAATTCATGGGCAAATGAAATTGGAACAAACAAGAAGATTTGCTGAGTTTTTCACATACATTTTCCTTAGTTATTTTGTAGCTGGACACTCTATATATTTGCTGCCACTGCACACTACTTCTATATTTGAATTATATTCTCTCCAATCCTTCAGAAGTGACTCCTCTTCTGATAAATCCCAGAGCATTGGAGTTCTCAGAGTTCTTATACTTTTTGGGAGATTCTGCTAGTTGCCTATCAATGGAAGCTGAATCATGTCTCACACGAAAGTCAAGTTCAGATCCCAATTCCTGGTGCTATGGGTGTGGGCCCATTGTAAATAGGATCTCTTGAAGAAGTTACTTCTGTTCAGGTGTGGCCTAACTGCATCAAGTTGGGCTTTAGTCTGGATTATGGGTTCCTTTATCAACAGAGTGAAATTCAGATAGAGAGAGATACAGAAGCCATGGGGAGCAGTCAGAACCTGGAAAAGGAAGGAGAGGCTACTACCATGTGCATTGCCACATGACAGAGAAGGAACCACAAAGATTGCCAGCAAGTCAGGAGATACTGACCCATGAAGAAGTAAGTTTCCTCATCTTTAAAACTGTTGTATTAGTCAGCCAAATGGGTGCTGATGCAAAATACCAGAAATCAGTTGGCTTTTATAAAGGACATTTATTTGAGGTAGGAGCTTACAGTTACCAGGCTATAATGCATATGTTACTTCCCTCACCAGTCTTTTGCCATGTGCTGGAGCAAGATGGCTGCTGATGTCTGCCAGGGTTCAGGCTTCCTGAGTTCCTCTCTTCCCAGGGCTTGCTTCTATTTTCTCACAACCAAGTTTCTCTGTATGGTTACATCCTAGGGTTTCAGCTAAAAACTCCAGCATCAAAATTCCAACTTCAAAACTCCAACTCTGTCCTTTGCCATTTCTTTTACCTGTCAGTCCCCATCCACCAAAGGGTAGGAACTCAACACCCTACTGATGGGTCAAATCAAAGCCCTAATCATAATTTGATCACACCCAAGTGCAGACCAGTTTATAAACATAATCCAGTATCTGCTTTTGGAATTCATGAACCATATCAAACTACTATAACTGTAAACCAATAAATTCTCATTGTATAAGTCAACCCATTGTATGTTATTTGTTTTAGCATCCAGGAAATTAGAATGCTTACCTATTATTCACTTACAGTGAGCAACAAAAGAGTACAAGACAAACAACCAGGAAATGATGGCCCACCCAAAGGAAGAGGATAAAAAATCCAGAATACACCAATGAAAAAGACCAGAATATGGACATACCAAAAAAAAGTCTTTAAAAGATAATCTTAAAAATGCTTATGGAGATGAAGGAAAATGCAGAGAAAGAACTAATGAATGACGAATATGAAAATCTTAGTAAAGAGATAGAAATTTTAAAAAGGAATCAAAGAAACTATTTGCGTTGAAGACCACAATATCTAAAATGGAATATTTCCAGGAGGGTTTCAAGAGAAGACTGGAGTGGGCAGAAGAAAGAATAAGTGAACTTGAAGATGAGACACTTGAAATGAGCTATACTGTGGAGCAGAAAGAAAAAAGAATTATAAACAGTGAAAATAGCCTAAGATACCTCTGGGATATCATCAAGCACACCAACATATGTATTATGGGAGTCCCAAAAGGAGAAGAGAGGAATGAGCAGAAGAAATAGTCAAAGAAATAAGACAAAATTAGCAAAAGACATGAATATTCACAGCCAAGAAGCCCAGACACCAAACAGAATAAAAACTTAGAAAAATAGAACCTGTCATATATTAATTACATTATCAAATGCAAAGGACAAGGAGAAAGTTCTGAAAACTGTAAGGGAGTACTAATTAGAATGAGTCCCAATTTCTCATCGGAAACCATGGAGGCATGAAGGTAGTGGGCTGAAATGCTTAAAGTGCTGAAGGAAAACAACTGCAAGCCAAGAATTTTATAACTGGTGAGGTTCTCTTTCAAAAATGAGGGTGAGATCAAAACATTCTTAGATATACAAAAGCTGATGGAATTCATCCCCTCAAGACATGTCCTATAAGCAATGCTAACGGGAGTTCTTCAGAGTGAAATGAAAGGACAGTAGACAGTGATTAAAAGCAGCACATGAGGAAATAAAGACTGATGGTAAAGGTAACCATTTGGGTAATTATAAATACCAGCATTATTGTCTGGAATGTAACTCTACTTTTTACTTCCTACAGGTGCCAAAATGCAAATGCATAGAAGTAATGATAATTCTATGGCTTTGGACATAAAATGTACAATGATATAAGTGGTAAGAAGCCCCATAATTTAGGAGGGGACAGTGATATAGGAAAATTTTATGTGTATGCTATTGAAGTAAAGTTGATATGAAACCAAATTTCATTGTTATATGTTTAGGGTGTTAAATTCTGAAACCAGGGTAACTACAAGGAAAATAGGTTAAAAATATATCCTGATAAAAAAGAGAAAGCACTCAATATGGTACAATATAAAAAATCAAATGAATAGAAAGTAGCCAATAATGGGAGAATTGAGAGCCTTTATAAGACAAAGCCTAAATAGAAAAATGGCAGAAGGAGGTCCCATATTATTAGTAGTGACTTTAAATATAAGGGAAATAAACTCTCCATCAAAAGGCAGAAATTGTCAGAATGGGGGAAAAAAACACATGACCCAACTCCATGATGTATGCAAACTTCCTTTAATTACAAGATACAAGTAGGTTGAAAGTGAAGGAATGGAGAAAAACCTACCATGTAAGTAGTAACCAATGGACATCTGGGGTTGCTATACTAACATCATACAAATCAGACTTTAAAACAAAAACTGTTATGAGAGACAAACATGCTCATTATATACTGCTAAAAGGGACAATTCAACAAGATGATTTAAGAATTATAAATACACATGCAATTAACAGCAGAGCCCTAAAATATATGAAGCAAATATTGATAGATTTGAAGGGAGAAATTGATGGTTCTACATTAATAGTAGGGGAGTTATTAACCACTTTAAATAACAGATAGAACATCTAGTCAGAATATCAGTAAGAAAATAGAAGACTTGAATGATACTCTAAAACAAACTAGGCCTAAGAATCATATGTAGAACACTTTACACAGAAACAAAACAAAACAAAACAAAACATATTCTTCCCCAGTGCACATAGATCATTCTTCTGTACAGATCATATGCTATGTGACAAAAGTAGTCTCAACAAATTAAAAAGGATTGAAATCATGCCATGTATATTCTTCAAGCACAATGTATTGATGCTAGAATAATGAGAAGAAATGGAAAATTTATAAATATATGGAAATTAAATAACACATTCTTTTTAAAAATGTTTTTATTTATTTTTTTAATGTTACATTCAGAAAATATGCGGCCCCCATATACTCCCCACCCCCCTCACCCCACTCCTCCCATAACAACAACCTCCTCCATCATCATGGGACATTCATTGCACTTGGTGAATACATCTCTGAGCACTGCTGCACCACATGGTCAATGATCCATATTATAGTTTACACTCTCCCCCCAGTCCACCTAGTGGGACATGGGAGGACATAAAATGCCCATTAACTGTCCCTGCAGGACAACTCCAAGACCTGAAAATGCCCCCACATCCCATCTCTTCTTCCCACTCCCTACCCTCAGCAGATACCATGGGCACTTTCTCCAGTCAAGGCTACATGTTCTTCGATTACTAATCACAATAATTCATGAATAGAATATCAGTAAGCCCACTCTAATCTATACTCTATTCCTCCATCCTGTGGATCCAGAAATGGTTATGTCCACTCTACATCTATATCAAGAGGGGGCTTAGATTCCACATGGATGATGGATGCAATTCTCCTGCTTTCAATGTAGGCACTCTTGGCTCCCTAGTATGGTGGTTGATCTTTACCTCCATGTTAGCTGGCTGGGGTAAGTCCAATAAACCAGAGGGTAAGAGTTGCAAGTCTGTCGAGACTCAGGGCCTGGGTATCACATGGACAGTCTCCAGAGATTCAGGTCCCCTGAGTATACACTAAACCCCAGTGCCAACCACAAGACTGGTAAAAGTAACAGGAGAGGCTTGTGAACAAAGATAACATCTGAGTCCAACTCCATCATGCTCAGGAACCACAAACTCCAAAGTAGAGCTAACTGATATGGTACTGAACTCCATCTGCCATGACCACAGAACCTGTGGGTCTCTGTCACCCTCAGAAGAACCATTACCTGGGGTTGTATCTACTTTAGCTGTCTCTGGGACTCTGCTGAGGTGTGTGTAAGGGCGACCTCTCTGATGACCTCCTGGCTCTTTTTTGGAGACTCATAGCCATATAAACTCATTTGTCCTTTCCATTTCCCCCTTTTATTCAAGGTCAAAAAGCATTTTTAACTCCTGATATTACATATAGTCTGAGATATTCTGCTAGTCTGAGTTGACCCTTTTATTCAAGGTCATTTTTTAGTTACATCATCAGCTGGTACTTGGTAGTAATCCCTCGGCACCAGGGAGGCTCATCCCCAGGAGTCATGTCCCATGCTGGGGGGAAGGCAATGCATTTACATGCTGAGTTTGGCTTCGAGACTGGCCACATTTGAGCAACATGGAGGCTCTCAGGAGATAACTCTTAGGCATCCTGCAGCTCTAGGCCTCTTTCTTATTTCAGGTGCACAGGCTCACAAGCATAGTCATTAGTATCAAGGGCTCATTGTTGGACCATCCTTTTTTGGTCTTTGCCATTGCACCTGGGGGATTGTTGCTATTCCAGTAGGGAATGTGACAGAGCTCCCCTGGCTAGGAACTCAGCACTCCCTCAGTTGTTGTTTTTAACTGTAACCACTATGAAAATATCCAAACATTTTTATGTACCCTGTTTATATGCCCTGGAGAACTCCCTCCTAACCATGTGCCCCTGTCAATAACATCTCACACCAGTATTCCTCCCCTGCCATTGTTGAACCTATCTGTGATCCAAAACTTCAAAAATGAAGCCCAATATATTGCCAGGTTCCATTAATAGTAAAATGGAATATAGTTTAAGGTTAGATATAGAATACATACTAGTTTAGAAAAATTAAAATAAAAATAAATTGGTGTATCAAAAACTTTAAAAATAAAAAAGCTTTGTTTTTGATGTTTTACCTTCCATCACTGCAATAAGTGTTGCCCTGTATGCACATTGGCAAGGCAACTTCTTCCATCTCTTCTTCAGTGTCTATGTCCTTTCTTTTTTTTTTTTTCCTAACTATTAAGCTTGTCTTCACAAAAGTTTTCAATCACAGTAATTCATATATATGGTACTCCCACATATCCAACATAAGACACTTTGTCCCTTCCCCAGCAATAATCTTTTTTTATTTTTTGTCTTTATTTTTTTAATATTATATTAAAAAAATATGAGGTCCCCATATACCCTGCACCCCCCTCTCCACACTCCTCCCCCCATAACAACAATCTCCTCCATCATCATGAGACATTCATTGCATTTGGTGAATACATCTCTGAGCACTGCTGCATCTCGTGGTCAATGGTCCACATCATAGGCCACACTCTCCCACATTCCACCCAGTGAACCATGGGAGGACATACAATGTCTGGTAACTGTCCCTGCAGCACCACCCAGGACAACTCCAAGTTCCGAAACAATCCTTTTACATGTTCATACTATATTTACTGCAACCGATGTACAGATATTGAGACAATAGCTTTCAAACAAGATTACACTTGGGTTTACATTATAGTTTATATTTTAAACTATATAATTTTCTAAATTTTTAGTTATTTTATGTTTTACATTATGATTTACATTTTAGTCTATAGGCCCCTATACATACTTCGGTGTAATTTAACATGTCCTATATCCATCCTTGCATAAACTTGTGGACCACTTCCATTGCTCCACAGTTACATTGATTCCATCTATTTAATACCTCTTTCCGCCTCCCCTCAGGGCCCACAGTGACAATCAATCTTCATTGTTTTAAGGGCCATGTTCAGAGATACCTGCAACAATGTTGAGGGCTTGACATGCTCAACCTCCCTAATGCATTGGGAGCCACCATTTCTCTAAGAGATACTATTCCCTCTATTTGAGAACATCAGTCCTCCCCATACCTCACTCTCAATGTATGGGTCTCCATCCAATGATATAACCCACTATCACAAAATGAGCACTCACACACTCTCTAGAAGCCTGTCCTGTGTCAGATTCTTCCCTTTAAGCATCTTAAACAGGTAACCTTCCTTATTATATTTTTGAAAAAGTTTACTCAACATTATACCCTAAACTACATACCTGACAATCTCCTATGTTCATATGTTCCCCCACCCTCTGCCCAATTTTTTGGGCCATATTATCCATCCTCCCATCCCTAGCTCCCCTCAAGCCCACAAAGCCCCACCCAAAGATATCCCTATGCCACCATTTTATCCCTTCCCCGTACAGGTACTTACCTCCAGCTTATCATATGATTTCACACAGGTAAGTGTCACCTTGCAACCTTCCTCTACACCCCAAATTACTTTAAGCCTATTTTTTGGCCTCTAGCTCTCTGATGCAGCTTAGTTTACTTATTTCATATCATTGAGGTCATGTAGTAATTTGTCCTTCAATACATGGGTTGCTTCACTCAACATAAGGTTCTCAAGATTCATCCATGTTATCACATGTGTTTGTAGTGTATTCATTCTTAAAGATGAGTAGTATTCCATTGTATGTATATACCACATTTTATATATCCATTCATCTGTTGATGGGCATTTGGGTTGATTCCAACTTTTGGCAATGGTGAACAATGCTGCCGTGAACATTGGTGTGCATATATTGGTTTGTGTCCTTGTTTTCAGTTCTACTGGGTATATACCCAGCAGTGGAATTGCTGGGTCATATGGCAAATCTATAGCTAGTTTTTTGAGAAACTGCCAAATAGTCCTCCATAATGGCTGGATCCTTCTGCATTCCCACAAGCAGTGGATGAGTGTTCCCATTCCTTTACATCCTCTCCAGCACTTGTAGTATTCTGTTTTTTTCATAGCTGCCAATCTTATGGGAGTAAGATGGTATCTCATGGTATTTTTGATTTGCATTTCCCTAATAGCTAGAGATTTGGAACATTTTTTCATGTGCTTTTTAGCCATTTGTATATCTTCTTTGGAGAAGTGTCTGTTCAAATCTTTTTCCCATTTTTAAAATGGGTTGGCTTTATTTTCAAGATATAGGAGTTCTTTGTATATGCAGGTTATAAGTCTCCTATCAGATATATGATTATCAAATATTTTCTCCCACTGCGTAGGCTCTCTTTACACTTTCATGACAAACTCCTTTGGGTGCAGAAGGCTTTAATTTTGAGGAAGTCCCATTTATCTATTTGTTCTTTTGCTGCTCATGCTTTGGGTGTGAAGTTCATGAAGCCATTTTCTATTACAAGGTCCTGTAGATGGTTCCTTACATTGCTTTCCAAAGTCTTTATGGTCTTGGCTCTTATATTTAGGTATTTGATCCATCTTGAGGTAATTTTTGTATAAGGTGTGAGTTTTTAATCCTCTTTCATTCTTTTACATATGGATATCCAGTTCTCCAGGCACCATTTGTTGAAAAGGCCATTCTCTCCCAGTTGAGAGGATTTGGTGACCTTATTGAATATTATATGAGTGTATATATGAGAATCTATATCAGAACTCTCAATTAGGTTCCATTGGTCAGTGTGTCTATCCTTGTGCCAATACCATGCTGTTTTCACTACTGTAGCTTTGTAGTGTGTTTTGAAGTCAGGTAGTGTGATTCCTCCAATTTCATTTTTCTTTTTCAATATGTCTTTGGGTATTTGGGGCCTCTTTCCTTTCCAAATAAATTTCATAGCTAGTTTTTCTAGTTTATTAAAGAATGCTGTGTTTATTTTTATTGGGATTGAGTTGAATGTGTAGACCAGTTTTGGTAGGATAGACATCTTAATAATATTTAGTCTTCCTAGCCATGAACAGGGAATATTCTTCCATTTATTTAGGTCTTCTTTGATTTCCTTGAACAGTATTTTGTAGTTCTCTGTGTATAAGTTTTTTACATCTTTAGTTAAATTTTTTCTTAGGTATTTGATTTTTTTATTTACTATTGTAAATGGTATGTCTTTCTTGATTTCCTCCTGAGATTGCTCATTATTGGTATACAGAAATGCTACTGATTTTTGCACTTTGAGCTTATAACCTGTGATTATATTGAACTCATTTGTGATTTCTAGAAGCTTTCTTGTAGACTTCTCAGGGTTTTCTACATATAGAGTCTTGTCATCTGCAAATAATGAAATTTTGACTTCTTCCTTTCCAATTTGGATGCCTTTTATATCTGGTTCTTGCCTCAGTGCTCGAGCAAGTACTTTGAAGACAATGTTAAATAGAAGGGGTGATTGTGGGCATCCTTGTCTTGTTCCTGATCTTAGAGGGAAAGGTTTTAGGATTTCACTATTGTAAATGATGTAGTCTGTGGGTTTTTCATATATACCCTTTATCATGTTCAGAAAATTTCCTTGTTTTCCAATTTTTTGCAGTGTGTTTATCAAGAAAGGGTGCTGTATTTTGTCAAATGCTTTTTCTGCATCTATAGATATGATCATGTGATTTTTTCCCTTCAATCTGTTTATATGGTGTATTACATTGATTGATTTTCTTATGTTGAACCATCCTTGTATACCTGGAATGAATCCCACTTGGTCATGGTGTATAATTCATTTAATGTGTTGTTGAATACAATTAGCAAGTATTTCGTTGAGGATTTTTGCATCTAGGTTCATTAGAGAAAATGGTCTGTAATTTTTCTTTCTTATGGTGTCTTTGTTTGGCTTTGGTACTAGGGTAATGTTGGCATCATAGAATGAGTTAGGTAATGTTCCTTCTGTTTCAATTTTTTGGAAGAGTTTCAGCAAGATTGGCATTAGTTCTTTCTGGAATGTTTTATAAATTCACCTGTGAAGCCATCTGGCCCAGGGTTCTTCTCCATTGGGAGTTTTTTAATGACTGATTCTATCTCTTTACTTGTGATTGGTTTGTTGAGATCATCAATTTCTTCTTTCATCAATATAGCCTACTTATGTGTTTCTAGGAATTTGTCCATTTCCTCTAAATTGTCCTTCTTGTTGGAATATAGTTTTTCAAAGTATCCTCTTATGATAGTCTGTATTTCTGTGGGGTCAGTGGTGATATCTCCTTTCTCATTTCTTATTTTGTATATTTGCATCTTCTCTCTTTTTTTCTTTGTTAATATAGCTAAGTGTTTGTCAATTTTATTGATCTTCTCAAAGAACCAGCTCTTGGTTTTGTTTATCTTTTCAAATGCTTTCTTATTTTCTACTTCATTTAGTTCTGCTCTTATCTTTGTTATTTCTTTCTTTCTTCTTCCTTTGGGGTTACTTTGTTGGTTTTTTAAACTATTTCCTTCAAGTGTGCAGTTAGTTCTTCAATTTTAGCTTTTTCTTCTTTTTTGATGTATGAATTTATGGCTATACATTTCCCTCTCAGTACTGCTTTTGCTGCATCCCATAAGTTTTGGCATGTTTTGTTATCATTTTCATTAGTTTCAAGGTAGTTATTAATTTCTTTTGAGATTTCCTCCTTGACCCACTGTTTTTGTAAGAGTGTGCTGAACAGCACATTCTTAAACAACCAATAGGTCAAAGAGGAAACCGCAAATGAAAATAGGAAATACTGAGGTGAATGAAAATGAAAATACAACATACCAAACTTATAGGTTAGAGCAAAAGCAGCACTAAGAGGGAAATTTATAGCTCTAAATGTTTACACTAAGATAGAAGAATGACTTCAAATTGGAGACCTAACTTCAAAACTGGAAGAAATAGAAAAAGTAGAGCAAACTAAACCCAAAGCAATCATAAAGCAGGAAATAGTTACTAGAATAGAGATAAGTGAAATAGAAAATTACAAAAAAATAGCAATTTAATAAAACAAAAAGTTGGTTCTTTGACCTTTAGTCAGACTGACAAAGGAAAAAAGAGATGATACAAATAAAATCAGAAATGAAAAGGAAGACATTATTACAAACCCACAAAGTTAACAGTAATATATGAGGATGCTATGACCACCTGTATGCCAATATATTAGATAACCACAATGAATGGATAAATTCTTAGAAACACACAAACTACCTACTTTGACTCAAGAAGAAATAGAAAATTTCAACAGATCAATAATTAGTAAGGAGTTTGAATCAGTAATCAAAAACCTCCCAATAAAGAAAAGTCAAGGACCAGATGACTTCAGAGAGGAATTTCACCAAATATTCCAAAAAGAATTAACATATATCCTGTTCAAAGCCTTCCAAAAAAAGTGGAAGAGAAGGGAATACTCTATAATTCATTCTATAAGGTTAATATCACTCTCACCAAGCCAGAAAGATAACACAAGAAAGGAAACTACAGACCAATATCTATTAAAAATATAAAAGCAAATACCCTCAACACACACTAGAAAACCAAAATCAGAATATTAAAATAATTATACACCATGATCAAGTGGGATTTATCCCTTGTATACATGATTTGTTCAAAATAAGAAAAACAATTAAGGTAATATACTACATTAATACAATAAAAGAAAAAAATCACATGATCATTCAATTCTACTTCTTGATAAAAGCACTCACAAGAAAAAGAATAGAAGGAAACTTTCTCAACATGATAAAGGGCATATTTGAAAAACCCATAGTTAACATCCTAGTTAGTGGTGAAGACTGAAAACTTTCCATAAAAGAAATAGAATAAAGATGCTCAGTGTTGTCACAACTGTTATTCAACATTGTACTGAAAGTTCTTGCCAGAGCAATTGAGAAAGAAAAAGAAATAAAAGGCATCCAAATTGGAAAGGAAAAAACAAAATTTTCCCTATTTGCAGATTACATGATCTTATATGCAGATAATCCTGAAAAATCCACATTTTATGCAGTTACTATGAAAGTGTAACTCTGCCCTGATGAGAAACATTGTATATGTTCATTTCATGATTACCTATCCTGAGCACTGTACTTTCTAGTCATGTTCTGCCTTAGATGCCCTCTCCATCTGCACATAAACATGTAGTATAAAAGACCCCTCTTGCTTTGTGGTAAGGGCAGACTTGAGCTTCAGAAGCATCATGCTCTACTTCAGCCACCAAAGATGAGGATTTAGGCTACAACCAGGCTCAGACTCACCAAGAGAGAGGATCTCCCCTCAGACATTGAGGGATAGGCCCACATTAGCCCCCTCTTAAATGCTCACTTGCTCTCCCAGTTAGACTTGTCTGAGATTTTCTTTGGTCTGGCATATCCCTTCAGTTTGGGGAGAAGCTGTCATTTTACATTGTTCCTTGCTATACCTGAAACAATTGCTGTTGGCAGTGTAAAATGGTACAGCCACTGTGGGAAGCAGTTTGATGTTCCTCAGAAAATTAAGTATAGAACTACCATATGATCTGACAATCCCACTTCTAGGTATAAAGTCCAAAGAATTGAAAGCAGGAACCCAAATAGGTACTTGCACATTGATGTTCACCACAGAATTATTCACACTTACCAAGAAATGGAAAACAAGTATCTATCAGTTGATGAATTGATAAAAAAGTGTAGATTATCCATAGAATGGAATATTATTCAACTGTAAAAAGGAATGAAATCCTGAGGGAAGGGAAGATGGCCACAGAGTAATGAGTACTTAGAGTCAGCATATCCTACAGTGCAGTTAGCAATCACCCAGAGCTATCTAAAGCACCTGTTTGGGGGGCCCAGGAGACCAGAAGAACATCCTGCAACATCCTTAAAAGAATGGAAGGAGACTGCCCATCTGCAATGAAGATTCATTATTAGAGCACTTGGAGAGCTATTCCTTGGCTGGAGTTTGGAAGCTATATTTCCCAAAAGTGGGTGAGGAAGAGATGGTTGGGCACCAATTTCAGCTACTGATTAGTAAATTTGACTGGCTAAAGTCTAACCCCAAGAATAGTTAAAGTTTGAAAAAGTTCAAGTCAGGAAGAAACTGGTAGCCTCCATTTTAACTCTACCCCTGGCATGAGGGTGATACAGGGCTGAATGAAGATCACAGTGATGATAGGGACTGGCTTCATTCCACCCAAGTAGAATTGCAGCCCTAGCCTAGGCTACAACCCCACCTCCAGCAGGGAGGAGGCTAGGGGGACCTGCACTAGCCTCTCCTGTTAACTGTAGTCTCTTTTGGCCTACATGTACTAGATAGTTGGGCACCTGTAGCTCCATCCCCACCCTACCTCCATAGACTAGGAAATGGGTGGTATTTCCCCAGCCTCTCTGGGCAATGACAGGCACTTTTGGCTTTCACAGACTAGATTCTTGGGCAAACCTGTGGCAAAATCCCTGCCCCCAATAGGACAGGAGGGGGAAGGAATATTTCCTCTGCCTCTTCAGATAACTGCAGCTGATTTTAGTCTGTATGGCCTAGATTGTTGAACACATCTGTGGCTCCATCTCTGCTCCAACAGCAAGGAGGAAGGAAAGTGTTTCCTGAGCCTCCCTGGGCAACTTTCATGACTTCCAGCCCACACAGAATAGGTAAGTGGGCACACCAGTGGCTCTATCCTCCTCTTAGCAGGAGAGGAGGGGGGCTGGTGCTTAGTCAAACTACCTGGGTAACTATGGTCAGTTTTGACCCACATGGATTGATTTGCTGGCCCACACCTGTGGCTCCTTCCCCACTGTAGGCCAGGGAGGAAGAGGTGTGAAGCTTCTTCAGTCTCTATGGCCAGCTACAGATGATCCTGGCCTTTATGGCTTTGATTACTGCACATTGCTGCAGCTCTGTCCCTACCCCTGGCACTGAAGAAAGGTGGGAGAAGCCTCATTGATTCCTGGGGCAACATGGGCAGCTTTAGTCCCCATGAATAACAGTTCCAAGCAGGTACTTGGCTCCTACCATACAACCAGCAAGGGAGAAAGGCAAGAAACAGATGAAAAAGAACAAAAAATTCAGATGGCTAAACACAAGCCTCTATAAAGATCCTCAAATTAACTTGAGCCAAGTATCAAAAAGGAGTTGTGGCACAAATCCAATCAAATAGAAAGCCCTAAAGTAAAGAGAAACTGAGCTCAGAATAAATACATCTACTAAATCATATACCAAGATACCAACAAAAAATTACAATCCATACAAAGAAACAGGAAGGTAAGGTCCAGTCAAAGGAAAAAGTTAAGCCTCCAGATGACATAAAGGAGTTGAAACAACTTAATCATAGATGTTCAAACAAATCGCCTCAATAAATTCAATGAGATGGTTAAAGAGATTAAGGATATTAGGGAGACTCTGGGTAAGCACAAAGGAAAATTTGAAAGTATAAAGAAAAAATAGCAGATCTTATGGGAGTGAATGACAGAATAAACAAAATTCATGTTGAGTGAAGTAAGCCAGTTACTAAAGGACAGATATTGCCTGACCTCACTGATGTTACCTAAGCATACTGAGCAGACTCAAAGAGCTAGAGTCTGGAAGATGGATTATCAGGAGATAGAAATGGAGTAGAGTGTGATAAGCCAATACACAATATGGGAAAAACCAATAAGATGGAAGGTGTGGTTTGGCAGTAGAGGGGGGTGATGGTGGTACAGGGATGTGAGTGGGGTCAACGGTGCTGGAATGTAAGAGTGAGCAGGGTGGGGAGGTGGGTTGCACTAGCCATGAAACTAGGGGCAGGGTTGGAGGAAGGAACAAGTGAACTCTGGGGATTTGTAGGTCTGTGGTTGAAACTACAATGGTGGAAATGTTCTATTGGCAAATATGGCAACAGAGGGTCACTATAGCAGAACGTTGGTGGTTGGGGGATATGTGGGAAAGATTGCTCCTGGGGCAGACTTCCATGGAATATAAATGTGCTGCTTTTATCATAGGGGTTATCTCAGTGGGCAGAGACCAACAGAATAAACAAGGAAATATTAAACTCTCATGCTGGGAAATCCTGATACGTTCTCAAATAGAGGGATAAGAATCTTTCGACAGTGCCTAAAAGAAGGTAACAGGCCTGTATGTCAAGTCCTCAATATGAATACATGTAACTATAAACCTTATCCTTCAAAAATTGAAACTTGACATACTGGTCTATTTTTTGTTTTTATTTTTTATTAGGCATTGCCCATGTTTTTGAGAGATTCTTGCTTCTCTGACTGGGAACATAGCCAGTATCCCCACGATGAGAGTTTAATATTTTCTTGCTTATTGTGGGTCTCCACCCACTGAGATAACACACTATGACAAGACAAACACTTTTATATTCCACAGAAGCCTGTCCTAGGTGCACCCTGTCCTACATATCCCCCCACCCCCAGTGCCATGATGCAGTAACCCTCCCCTGCCATATTTGCCAAAAGAACATTCCTGCTATCGTAGTTTTAACCAGACCTGCAAATCCTCAGAGTTCACTTTTTCATTTCTCTAGCCCAACCCCAATGCCATGGATAGTCCAACCCAACCCCCCCCACCCACTCCCCCTCATATTCCAGCACCATTGAACCCAATCATATCACTGTACCTACATCACCCCACCCACTGCCCAAGTACCCCCTTCAACCTTATCAGATTTTGCCCATATTGATCATCATTATTGCATATAACTGTAACCATATTCTTCAAAAGTTGAAACTTAGTGGTTACCATAGTGTTGCAGTTTGTTATAGTTATGAATTCCAAAAATAGATATTGGATTATATTTGTAAACTGGTCTGTCTGAAGTTTCACATTTACTTAATCAAATTATGATTAGGGCTTTGATTGGACCATGTCAGTAGGGCATGGCCCCTTGGTGGGTGGGGACTCACAGATAAAAGACATGGCAAAAGAAGAGATTTGGAGTTTTTGCTGTTGGAGTTCTGATGCTGGAGTCTTGAGCTGGAGTCCCAGAAAGTAACTACACAGAGGAGTTTGGTTGTGAGGAAAGAGAAGCAAACCCAGAGAAGAGAGGAACCCTGAGCCTGGAGAGAAGTAAGCCCTGGGAAGAGAGGAACCAAGGAAGCCTGAACCCTGGAAGATGTTGGCAGCCATTTTGCTCCAACATGTGGCAAAAGATTTTGGTGAGGGAAGTAACTTATGCTTGATGGCCTGGTAACTGTAAACTCCTACCCCAAATAAATAGCCTGTATAAAAACTAACTGATTTCTGGTATTTTTCATCATCACTCCTTTGGCTGACTAATATTCCATAGGTTCTGAGGGGAGAGGGTGGGAAGAATAGAATAGATATATAACATAAGGCATTTTTAGGGCATTGGAATTGTTCTGCATGATCTTGCAATGATGGATACAGGGCATTATATATTTTATCAAGCCTATAAAAGTGTCCAGTGCAAAATGTTAACCATAATGCAAAGCATTGACCATGGTTAGTAGCAATGCTTCAATATTTGTTCATCTTTTGTAACAAATGCATCATACTCATGTAATATGTTATTAAAAGGGAGAGTGAGAGAAGGGGTGAGAAGTGGGTATAGGGGAATCACTTATATTTTCTATGTGACTTTTCTGTAACATAAAACCTTTTCAAAGATAAAAAAAAAATAGACACTGGGGACACATATGGAAGAGATTGTCACTGTACATAAAGGACATCTTACAGTGATGAAAGGCACAATGAAAAAATTTTATTTTTTTAATTATTTTTGTATTTTATTTTCTTTTATTACTTGTATATATTTTTTGGCTTTGTTTGTGGGGAGATTTTGGATTGCAGAAGGGTCACAACTATGGCAGGGAAGATCACTGGTGCAGGGTGTTGGTGATTGGGGAGATGTATTTGGAGGGGTGTACCCGGGGCATGCCACTAAGGCATATGAATATGTTCAAATGGTCGTGGGGTATTGTCTCAAGTGGGTGGAGACCCACACAATAACTGGAAGAATATTAAATTCCTATCCTGTGAAGTCCCGCTACATTCTCTAACAGAGCGGCAAGATTACCCCAAGTAAATGGGCAGTGCCTTGTGAAGGAGGACAGACATTTATGCTGGACCCTTGATATTGATGTTTGTGCTTATGAACCTGTTCTTGTGAAATTGAAACTTAGCCTAGTATTATATATTGCCTAAGAATAACCTCCCGAAAGCCTCCTTGTTGCTCAAATGGGGCCTCGCTCAAAGCCCAAATCAGCTTATAAACACGCTACCTTCCTGTCCCACTCCAACTCTGGCATAGGACATGAATCATGGGGATAAACCTCCTTGGCTCTGAATAATTATTACCAAGAATCAACTAGTGAGGCGTTTGGAAAAAGACCTTGACCAAAAGGGAACAATATTAAGTACAAATGAGTTTTTATGACTAAAAGATTTCAGAGTGAGTCAGGAAGTCACTCCAGAGGTTATGCTTATGTATGTCTCAGCAAGATTTCATTGATTGCCAGAGTAAACAGTGCCTCAAATAGTGGGGCTCCTGAGGGCTCTAGAGACATCTAGACATTATAGGCAGGACAGACAATTTCAGGAATTTGGCATCCTGTCAGTGGCACTTACTTTGGAATATATGTTTCCCAGTATAACAGAGTTAGACTCATTTATAATTTTCCTGCACATCGCTCCTCTGTGCCTTTTATTGGAACCTATAATTAGCATTACACTTGTTAAATATATGTCCCAGAGACTTAAATTTTCAGTCTGTTCATATGCCAGTTGAGACCTGAATCTCAGCAGAATTAGAGCAACACCTACTCTCCAGTTCATTGGACTTGCCCAGGAAACCTAGCAAAAGGATGATGAAGGACAATGCCTATTCCCGAAACAGAGAATATCTACAACTGCAAAAAGGACAGTTCCATCCATCTGCCCCATGGGATCTAAGTCCCCTCTCAACTGGAAGCAGAGTAGACATCACCATCCCCAAATCGTCAAGACTGAGGAATGAACAAATATAAGGGGGCAATGCAACTATGGACTAAAGTAGAAATTATTATTCTAGCAATGGAAGAACTTGTATCACTGATATTAAGGTAGTGGCCACCAGATATTCTGAGGGGGAGGGAGAGGGAAAAATAGGTGTAACATGGGTCATTTTTGAGACATTGGAATTGTCCTGCATGACATTGCAATGATGGATACATGTCACTATACATTTTGTCAAAATTTATAATAAAATTGTGTGGTGCAAAGTTTAAACTACAATGTAAACTATAGACCATAGTTAGTGGTCTTCAATATGTGTTCCTCAAGTGTAACAAATGTGCCACACTAATGAAAGATGCTGTTAATGGGGAAAAGTGTGGGAGAGGGAGGGGGCAGGGTATATGGGAATCCCCTATATATATATATATATTTTTTAAGATTTTATTTATTTATCCTCTCCCCCCTTGATGCTTGCTTGCTGTCTGCTCTCTGTATCTTTTGCTGTGCATTCTGTGTCTACTTGTCTCCCTTTTTTGCTTCATCTTGCTGCACCAGCTCTCCATGGGCATGGGCCATCAGCTTTTCCCAGGCACCATCCAGCTTGCCTTTATAAGGAGGCCCTGGGAAGCAAACCCAGGGCCTCCCATATGGCAGACAGGAGCCCAAACAGTTGACCCACATCCCCCTTATATTTTTGAGGTAACATGTATGCAATTTAAAGAATATTTAAAAATAAAAAATAATAATATAATATGCAAATGAGTTTTTATGGCTAAGAGATTTCAAAGTGAGTTGGGAGGTCATTCTATAAGTTACACTTATGCATGTCTCAGCAGGATCTCACTAACTGCCAAGTAAGCAAAGCTTCAAACAGGGGTGATCCCAAGGGCTCCAGAGACATTTGGACAGTATAGGCAAGGTACACATCCATTGAAATCAGCATGTCATCGATGGGCCTTACCTTGGAATATATGATAACTTATTTTCCCACTGTAACAGAATTAGACTTGTTTATAATTTACCTACACATGATTCTTCTACCCCTTTCATTTGAACCTATACTTAGCATTTTACCCATCAAATGTATGTCCCAGAGATTTAAATCTTCAGTCTGTCACATGCCAGTTGAGCCCTGAATCTCAGCAGAGTTGCAGCCAACACCTACTCTCCAGTTCATCTGACTCACCCAGGACAACTAACAAAATGATGATGATGGACAACCCCCATCCTCAAAAGCAAAGAGTATCTACAACTGCAATTAAGACAGGTTCTTCCATTTGCCCCATAAGATCTAACTCCCTCTCAATCTAAATCAGGGCAAGCATCAACATCCCTAAAAACTCAAGACTGAGTAATGAACAACATAAGGGGAAATACAACCATTGATCAAACTAGACATTATTATTATATTAACAGAAGTATTTGTAACATTGATATAAAGACAGTGGCTACTTTAGGTTCTGAAGGGGTAGGGAGCGAATAATAGAATATAGGGCATTTTTAGGGCATTGGAATTGTTCTGAATGATATTGCAATGATGGATACAGGCTATTATATGTTTTTTCAAAACCTGTAAAATTGTATGGTACAAAGTGTAAACCATAATCTAAACTATAGACCATGGTTAGTAGTAATGCTTCAATATTTGTTCATCAATTGTAATATATCTACCACAGTAATGTAAGATGTTATTAATGGGAGAAAGTATAAGGGGGAGGGGTGGAGTATATGAGAATCCCCTATATTTTCAATGTAACTTTTTTTGTAATTTGAAACTGCTTTAAAAATAAAGTTAAAAAAACTTAATACTTGGAAGCGGACTTGGCCCAGTGGATAGGACGTCCATCTACCACATGGGAGGTCCGCAGTTCAAACCCCGGGCCTAGTTGACCCGTGTGGACTGGCCCATGTGCAGTTTTGATGCGTGAAAGGAGTGCCACACCACGCAGGCATGCCCCCCATGTAGGGGAGCCCCACACGCAAGGGGTGCGCCCTGTAAGGATAGCTGCCCAGCGCAAAAGAAAGTGCAGCCTGCCCAGGAATGGTGCCACACACACGGAGAGCTGATGCAGCAAGATGACGTAACAAAAAAAGAAACACAGGTTCCTGCCACTGACAACAACAGAAGCAGACAAAGAACACACAGCAAATGGACACAGAGAACAGGCAATGGGGGGGGGGGGGAATAAATAAAATAAATCTTAAAAACAAAAACAAAAAAAACAATACTAGAGAGAAATGATGTTTTCATTGTTACTATGTTAGAGAAGTCGATGTCAATTCAAAGAGACCCAAAGAATAAGAAGAGAGATCATATGGAGACCCTAAAACAAATAACCTAGAGAAAACCAAGTTCCCCCCAAAATTGGCATTCACCATATTAAATTTGCAACTAGAGGATTCAAAAGAAAAGCAATTTAGAAATCACTATATGAATATTAGTTCAGCTATATATTATTATTGCATAAAATTTGGACAGTCTAAAATCCTGAAATCATTACTGGGTGAGCTTCAGTGTGACTTCATTATTGAGATGCAGTGTTCTTTTGCCCTGGGGGAAAATGCTGAAGAAATTTATGGAATTAGAAATCTAAGGAAGATATAAGAATATGATATATAACTAAAAGGAGACAGGCAAGGTCACAGTAAGTAGAAATTAAGTCTGTGCTTGATAATAGATTGAGGGCTTTTCCTCTAGATGGAATAATTACTAAAGAGAGCAATACCCTCTTTCAACAATGAGTAGAAGGTCATGGTCAGATCATGTAGGCTTGATAACCCACATAACATATATCAAAGAAGTTATAATTTCAGTATTAACCAAAGTGCACAACAGAAATTGTATTACTTGATGTAAGAAGACCCGTAAATGCTGAAATGGCCTCTAACTCTTGCATCTTTCCATTTCTTTGAGTTGGTTCTGAATTTAGGAGGAGGCAGTGAGGATTATTTATTTTAATGCTCTCAAGTTCCCTCATTAGCTCATATTTGTTTATATCCTCATCCCCAGGATATTTTTGATTGTAGTCACAGAGCCTAGTACAGGACTGGAATACAGTATGCTTGTTGGTTCAAAGTATTAATTTTAATCTTCATGATAGGTTTGTGCGTTAGGTATGAGAAATATGTTTTAACACAACAGAAAACTGTGTCACCAAAGGCTAAATAAATTGCGCTGAATCCCACAGCAACTAGGGGGAAGTACCAAGAATCAAACTTAGGTGTGTCTCCAAGCTTTATTCCTATCTGTTGTACCATCTTCCTCTCCCCAGGAATAGGGAGCAAGTAATTATCTTGTTGAATAAGCTAGTAATGACATAGTATTGAGATATAAAATAAACCAAAGATGCTGAGGAAAATTTTGGAAAGTCTTGTATACCAGATTAAGAAGTCTGAAATTAATTTAACAGACTAATTGGGAGTTATTGAAGGAAATGTGAGGAGAGAGACATGATTATATTTGTAGAGATAAATAGCATATCAGAAAGGCTAGGCTGAGGTCATAGAGGCCACTTGGGAGGCCACAGCACTTTCCTCAGCATCAGACAATAGCAGACTGAATTAGATTGGTGATAATGTGCCTGGAAAATAATGAGAGGATTTAGATATTTAAGTTTTTTAAAAAAATATCAGGAATATTATCAGTGTATTAGTGTGGATTAACTTGCTTTCTTTGTTTCCTAAGAACTCCATCCAACTAAGTATAGAATCCCAGATTATTCATGAAACACCTAACAGGTGCCAGAAAGTGATCTGTTTCTTATTATACCTCTGTGATCAGAATCACGGAGATACTTTATTTCTCAAAAACACACATTGTGCTCCCATATATAAAGTGTTACCAAGATTATGATTTAAAAGCAATTTTAAAATTAATTTAGCATTGGTCATTAAGGTGCCACTTTGATTTGGCTATTCCTCTGCTGGAAAGCCTTCCACGATCCTCATCATCTCCCATGCTGCATAATTGGTATACCATCGTTTGGACCTAAACAATCTTTTCATCCCTATCACTTCCATGCCCTCACACAAAATCCCTAAATGAAGAAAAAAAACTAAAGGGATCAACATATCTAATTCCACATTTAACTTTTGCCATCCTACTTCTGTATCTTTGCTTATAGAATCTCCATTTTTAATCCTAGCTCTAAAGTGAGTATTTTCAGATTTGAATCTTTGTGATGTTGGGTAAATTCTAAGACCTCTCTGTGCCTTGATTTCTTCATTTCTTTTTGTAAGGAATAATGAGCATTTATAATCGTGTCTAAGATAGAAGTCACTCATAATATATTAGCTATTATCATTATTGTTATTTGGCTTGTGGGTCATATTTAATACAAAATCCATAATATTGCTTATAATACAGAAGAAGCCACAGATTTTTTCCTTGAAGTTCTTGCAATTGGTTTAATTAAAGATATTAATAATTAGGAGTAAAATATTAGAACAAGAGAATATAGCTAAATTGTTTGATTTGAGTTGCAGAATTCCAGGTCTTTCTTCCCTTCTCAATGTGCCAAGAGAAACTGCATTCTAAATGCTATTTATGCTATGTCAAAGAGAACTCAACTGCTTGACATCTTTATTTCTCTTCCCCAAGGAAGCATGAAAGCACACCCTGACAGAATTGACCATGCTGACTTGAAAATTTTACATCAAAAATGAAATTCAGCAGCACACCTGAACATTCTGATTAATAGCTATATACTATAAAGATTTTCTATGATCAGTTTTTCATGTGAGTATAGGACTAAACAAATAAAAAGATGAAAAAGATTTCTATTGTCAGATTCTCTAATCCATTGAAGATACTGATACTATTTTGTTCAGGAGAGATTATTAACTGGGCATGTCTTTTATAAGTTACTGGAATGGAGTTTTCTCATTTTGAGTCAGATAAAATGGATTACTGTCTTATGGTGTTGATTTTGAAATGTTTTCATTCTTATTAGATAGTATCAGATCTTTTTATTACCTTTTATTACAACAATTTATACTTTTTTGTTGTTCATTTTAATCCTTAAACAGAAATCTATTACAGAAATTAGAGACTATTCAGTCATTCATAAGAGACCTCTATTTGAGTCAATAAATTATCTCTACATATACAAAGATGAAAGCTTGTTGTCTGAGTTTAAGATCACAGAAAGAGCATAGGAATATCTGAGATATAGCAAAAAGCCAATGGTTGTCATATTTGGAGTACTGGAAGAAAATGTTTAAAAGAATACTTACCTTTACAATAAAACTATTATTTGCCTATAATAAGGAGTTTAAAATATATAAAGATAGAATATGGAAAATATCACCCCCCATATAAAAAGAGTTACAGATATATTACATTAGATTGGACCATATGGAGTTGCTGTATTTGTAGGTGAAAAATACTCAAATATTAACTATTTCATATTGTTCAACCTGATATGTAACCTTTTGTATTTCATAGTCTTAGTTTTATCTTGTTAATCTTTGAATATGACTTTTAATAGTTTAAAAACAGCACTGTACTTTCGTATCATTTTCATGGGTGGAATTTATTTTCCTATTCTATTGTTGGACTTGAGCGTTGCTTACCATTTTTACAATTATAAAACCCATTATATTGAACATTATTACATGTAAATCATTGTTTGCAGCTTTGGTTATTTTCATAAGATATAGTCTTACAAGTAAAAATTTATATCTAAAGATAAAACTCCTTTTAAGGAAATTAAGATTTATTAAATTTCCTATGTAAAATAAAATTGAACACAAGAAATGTGTGAGAATGCGTATTGCCCTATATGCTCATACACATTGAGTTTTTTCATATTACTAGTGGTGTGTGTACTTCTCACTTGTTTACACCATATTCTTGTGGTATTTTCCTCTTTTCATAAAGCTTGAAATTACTTTAACAAATATATAAGTGCTTAGAATTGTGCATGCCATACTGTAAATACCCAATGATGTAGCACTTATTAAAATTTGTTCCTGTAACACTCTTCTATTTCTTCTTCTCTTCTTTCTCATTATTAAAGCAAATTGATGACATAGAATTTAATCTTGCTATAGCTCTAAACCACATGAAAAAGATGAGCTAGCTAAATAGGTTATGCTTTTATTAACTTTGTATGCTACTAATATAGAAACTATAATCCCTGCCCTTGAAGAGCTTGCAATTAACATGACTCAATAACGTAATAAATGTTTTCTATGGGTGTGATTTTTTTTTAATCTCTTCTGTTCCCCATATTAAAAAAATTTCAAGTGGTAGACTTGGAGAGATTTTCTTTGTGCCTTTATTACAAAATCCAGTCTCATATAAGTTCAATAGAAATTTGGAAGTTTTAAAAGGAAATATATTTATCTTTATAATATAAAGTTTAATATTTATCTCTTAATTTATAGGGGGCTTTAAGAGTATTGGCAATGTTTCTTTGTAATGATTATATTCTAATGTTTTTTTCAACATTTCCATTTATACATTCCGGTTTATTATATGAGACCCATTATTTTTTCTATTTGTTAAACCAAAGTTTTAAAAAGTATGTTAATATCTTCATATTTGAATTTTTAAATTTTGTCTTTTTCTCTATAAATATTTCAGCTGTTAGGTTTTAAAGCTATTATGCTTAAAAACAAGTATTCATGATAATTTTTTTAGCAATAAAAATGACTTTATATAGCTTATCTCTGAATTTTGTTTTATAAAAAGTATTTCTGTTGCAATTTCATTTTTACAAATGCACATATAGCTATTTCAGATAGTTTTTTAGGGACTTTCTTTAAAGTAGAACATTTCATTCTCATTGTTTTATAGAATCCATTGTGTGATTATGCCATCATTCATTTATCCATTCTATTGTTGATGAGCATTTGGATAGCCTCCAACTGAAAGATATATTATCAGGTATGTAGAGACATAGCATTGTGATATATCCCTTAGAGAAAAACCCCCTTTATCTTTAGGAAATGTCCTTCTCTAGTCAGGTAAATATATATTTAGAATGGCAGTAGCTGTGATTAGGAAAGTTTATGTTATCCCATTGTGGAAGATAAATTCTAAGGTAACCTCCAGGGATCCCTGCCTTCTGGTATTCACACACTTGTATAATTCCTCCCTTTATTATGAAGTGTAATATGTGACTGCTTCTAACCAATGTAATATGACTAAAGTATTTGTATATCATCACCACAATATGTTAGCCATATATATACTTCATCTTGCTGGCCTCATGTTAGGGAGAATCTTCCTCACTGGCCTTGAAGAAGCAAATTGCCATGAAGAGAACATGTGGCAAGGAACTGTTTGCTCCCTCTTTGAATGAGGGCATTCACCAGCAAAAAACTCAATTATGCAACCACAAGAAAATGAATTCTTCCAACAACCTGTAGGAACTTGGAAAGTGAATTTTCCCAAGTTGATCCTCTGATGAAACTAAGCCCCAATACCTCAATTGCAGATTCATGAGAACCTGAAGCAGATGGCCCAGCTAACCTGAGCATGGACTTTGGACTTACAGAAACTGAGAGATAATATGTGTTGTCTTAATCCACAAATTTCTGGCAATTTGTTTTGCAGTAATGGATATCTGATATATTCAACCATTACCCATCAATCTTTTTCCAGGTTAATACTGATAGATTAAAAGGCATATCATAGGGACAAGCACCCATGGATTCTTTAATTCTATTACCCTGTAGGATAGCACTAATCTCTTACATTTCACCTAGAATACAGTATTACTTCTTAGTTATTATGATAGCAAGGGGAATTTGTGTATTTTAGGGGTTTCCACCTGGACTTTTCTACCATACTATTGCTTAATCCGTAAATCAGGGATTTAATTGTGTGGTGTGTAGATAAATTGAATTTAGCATGAGATTTGGCTCTTCCACTGTCCTAACTCTAAGCCATAATAACATTTGGGTTCCCTAATATATCAATTTAACTTTAGATCCTGTAAGGAACAGCCCTTGAATGATCTATCATTTTCCTTTTCATAGAGACATTCAACTCTGGTAAATATCCACAGGTCCTTTGAGGGAAATACAGGAAGAATCAATCATTGCTGTATATGCCTTCTAGATGTTTCAACGTTCTTCCTCAAGAGGACCCAGACATCCTTTTAGTTGATTGGTTCCTAGGTTAAAACCTGAGTCAACCTTAAAAACAGGATAGAGGTAAAATTCATGAATATGTGGAAATTAAACTTTGTACTCTTAACCTATTGGCCAAAGAAGAAGTCACAAGGCTAATTAGAAAATATATTGAGATGAATGAAAACAAAAATACAACATTCCAAAATTTATGGGATGCAGGAAAAGTCATGCAAGAGGGAAATTTAGACTTATAAATGCTTATATTAAAAGAGAAGAAAGATCTCAAAACATCGACCTTACTATAAAACTGGAAGATCTAGAAAAGGAACTAAACTCACAGTGATGAGAAGGAAGGAAATATATATTAAAATGAAGATAAATGAGATAGAGAATAGAAAAACAATAGAATCAACAAAACAATAAGTTGGTTCTTTAAGAAGATTAAAAAAAATAGATTTTTGGCTAGACTGACAAAGAGAAAAAGGGAAGATTCAAATACCAGAAAGTAAAAGTGGGACATTTGTACCAACCACACAGAAATAAAAAGGGACTATAAGAAGAAACTATGAAGAGCAGTACACTAATAAATTAATGACCTAGATGAAATGGACCAATTCCTAAAAACACTCAAGCCAGCTACATTGAATCAAGAAACAATAAAATTTCTTGACAAACCAATTACTAGTAAAGAGACTGAACCATCAATATGAATGTGTTCATGTGGTAATGGGGTGTTATCTCAGTAGATGGAGACCCACACAATAACCAACAAAAATATTAAATTATCATCATGGGGAGTCCTGCTATAATTTCTAATAGAGTGGAAAGAATCTCTAAAGTACATAGGCAGTGCCTTTTGAAAGAGGATATATCAGTATGCCAGGCCCTTGATATTAATGCTTGTACTTATGAACATTATTCTTGTAAAACTGAAACTTAGCCTAGATATATATATATATTGCCTAAGAACTACCTCCTGAAAACCTTTTTGTTACTCAAATATGGGCTCTCTCTAAGCCAAACTCAGCATACTCAAACTCAGTGCTCCCTCTCCATACCTGGTGTGGGATATGACTCCCAAGGATGGGCCTCACTGGCATTGAGGGATTAGAACCAAGCACCCACTAGCAACGCATTTGGAAAAAGAGCTTGACCAAAAAGGGGAAATATTAACTATAAATGAGGTTTTTATTATGGCTAAGAGAGTTCAAAGTGAGCGAGGAGGTCATTCCAGAGGTTATGATTACGCACATCTCAGGAGGATCTCACTGACTGTCACAATAAACAATGCCTTAACTCGGGGCGGGGAGGCGGGGGTCCTGAGAGCTCTAGAGATATCTGGACCATATAGGCAAGACAGACAAACTTAGGAAATAAGCATACATCAGTGGTCAGTGGTCCTTACCTTGGCTTGGAATATATGATAACCAATCCCTCCAATGTAACAGACTCATTTATAATTTTTCCACACATGGTTCTTCTGCCCCTTTTATTTGAACCTATAATTAGCACTATACATGTTAAATATATGTCCCAGAGACTTAAATCTTCTCTCTGTTCACGTGCCAGTTAAGCCCTTAATATCAGCAGAGTTGCAGCCAACACCTACTTTCCAGTTCATCAGACTTGCACAGGAGAATTAACAAAATGATGATAATGGAAAACACCCTCTCCCCCAAAACAGAGAGTATCTGCAACCACAAGCAAGACAGTTTCAATCATCTGTCCAATAGGATTTAAGTCCCCTCTCAATCAGAAGCAGAGTGGGCATTACCATCCCTAAATCCTCAAGATTGAGGATTGAACAAACATAAGAGGGGAATGTAACTATGTACCAAAATAGACATTATTATTCTAGTAATGGAAGAACTTGTAACAATGATATAAAGAAAGTGATAACCAGAAGTTCTGAGGGGAAGGATTGGGCAGAAGAGATGAAACATGAGGCATTTTTGGGACATTGAAATTATTCTGCATGACATTGCAAAGACAGATATAGACCATTATATATTTGTTAAAACCTATAAAATTGTGTTGTACAAAATGTAAACCATCATGTAAACTATAGATCATGGTTAGTAGCAATGCTTCAATATTTGTTCATAAATTGTAATAAATGTATCACACTAATGAAAGATATTATTAATAGGACAAATGTGAGAGGAGGCAGGGATGGGGTATATGGGAATCCCCTATATTTGTGATGTAACTTTTCTGTAATCTAAAACTTTTTAAAATAAAGAAAAAAAAAGATGACAGCAGTAAAACTTAAAAAAAAAAATCTCCCAACAAAGAAGTCCAGGACCAGATATCTTCAGAGAGGAATTTCACCAATCCATCCAAGAAGAATTAACACTTATGCTGCATAAAGTCTTCCAAAAAATGGAAGAGGAGGGAACATTACATGATTCATATTATGAGGCCAACATCACCCTCAAACCAAAGCCAGATAAAGTATACCACAGCCCAATATCCCTTATAAACATAGATGCAGAAGTCTTCAAGTCTTCAACAAAATGTAAGTAAACTGAATCCAACAGCATTTCCAAGGAATTATACATTGTGATTATGTGGAATTCATCCCAGGTGTGCAAACGTGGTTCAACATAACAATTAATGCAATACACTACATTAACACAACTAAGAAAAAATTACATGATCATCTCAAACTATGCAGAAACAGTATTTGGAAAAATCCAGCACACCCACACACCTTTTGATAAAATCATATGGACAGTTAGGAATAGAAGGAAATTTCCTCAACATGAGAAAGGGCATTTGTGACATGGTCAAAGCTAACATTCTAATTAATGATGAAAGACTATATACTTTCCCTCTAAGAGGAGGAATAGGACAAGGATGCATACTATTACCATTCTTATTCAACATTGTTCTGGAAGTTCTTGCCAGAGCAATTAGGAAAGAAAAGGGAATAAAAGGTATCCAAATTGGAAACGAAGAAGTAAAACTTTTCCTATTTGCAGATATATGACCCGTTATACAGAAAATCCTGAAAAATCCACAACAAAGCTCTTAATGTGAATTCAGTAAAGTGGCAGGGTATGATATCAACACACAAAATCAATAGTGTTTATATACACAAACAATGAACAATCAGAAGAAATAAAAAAAAGAAATTACATTCACAATAGTGACAGAGTCAAATATCTAGAAATAAATTTAAATGAGGATGCAAAAGACTTGCACACAGAAAACCACAAGGCAATGCTAAAAGAAATCAAATAAGAGCTAAATAAATGGAAACACATTCCAGATTCATGGATTAGAAGACTAAATATTGCTAAGAGTATAACCCAAAGTGATTTACAGATTCAATGCAACCCCAGTCAAAATTACAAAAGCCTTCTTTGCGGAAATGGAAAAGCCAATCATCAAATTTATATGGAAGGATAAGGGGCCCCAAATAGCCAAAGCCATCTTGAAAGAGAAGAACAAAGTTGGAAGACTCACACTTCCTGATCTTGAATTTAATTACAAAGCTATAGTAATTTTAGTAAGCTAAAAAGATTCCAAGTTTGCTCCAAGAAAACACCATGAAAGGGCTTGGTTTAAACAATGGGAATTTATTTGCTTACAATTGGGAGGCCATGGAAAAGTCCAAATCATGAAATCAAGGTGTTGTTTTCTTCCCAAAGACTGCTGGTGATCATCGGCTTCTCTGCCAAAAAACAAGGCACATGGTGGCATTTGCTGGACTCTTTCTTCTTTTCTGGGTTCTGTTTCAGCTTCTTGATCCCTGTGTTTTTGTTTTTTTAATATGTCTGAATTTCATTTTCTTATAAAGAACTGTAAAAATAGGATTAAGACCTATCCTGATTGTGGTGGGACATTCCTTAACTGAAGAAACCTCATCATAAGGTCCTGCTTACAATGAGTTCACAGACAGGGATGGATTATATTTAAGAAAATGTTTTTCTTGTGTACATACAGCTTGAAACCACCACTCTCTGGACACTCCCAACTCCCCGTCCCAAAGTTCTTTCTATATACAAGACAATATCCAGGACAATATCCCCAAAGCCTTAAATAATTTCAGAAAAATTCTTAGTATTAATACAAAGTCTAATTAAAATTGGTTATAGGTGTGTTCTGTCCTGGGGCACAATTCCGCTACAACTTTGGACCTGCGGAACCTAGAGAACAAGTTCTCTGCTTTCAATATATAGTGGAGGGATCGACATAGAATAAACATTCCCATTCTCATAGGGAGAAAGTGGAAGGAAAATAGGGGTCATGCATCCCAAACAGTTCTTACACATCACAGGGCATACTACATTAGATTTCAAAGTTTGGGAATCATTGATGCAAGGATGTTATGTCCTCGAGGCTGATAGAAAGGGTGGGATTGCTGCTGCTCTAAGTGCTTGTGAATTGTCCATGCTCTCTCCGAACACTGAGGTGAAGGCTCCACCCTCCCTAAGCTTTGGGATGATGGCCAGATTCTCTGAAATCCCCGGTACATAGGCTCAGCCTCTGGGGTGGTGGTCAGACTCTCCCCAATCCTGGGGGCTTATGCTCCATTCTCTCTGAAGCCTGATGCAGCTTCTCTTTTCTTGAACAACAAGGTAGAAGGGCCACCCTTACCAAGTGCCAGGGAAGACTCATTATTTTCCCATATACATGATTGAGTCCACTCTCTGGTCTTGAGAAGATGTCCTTGGTCCAGACCTCGGAATCCATGGTTCTGCCCTTGAAGTGATTTTTCCTTCAATCTGTCCAGGCTAGCTGTGGTTTCTTTCATACATATCTCACAAAAAACTTGTCAGGTTTTCATGTAGTAAAAAAGGGTCCAAAACATTAGATAAAAAGAACTTTCCACAGATCCTTCCTAGATAACTTCATTTCCAATCCTGACTTGAAGTGAAATGGTTTACTGGATTCCTCTTAGGTTAAATCTTCACATGGAAAAGTATTCTCTGGTGACTCATTTTCCAGAAGCTTAGAGTTTCTCAAACCATCAATTTCTTTTTTTTTTTTGTGCCCAGGAGTTCAGTTCAAAACTTTCCTCTAGCACTTTAGTATAAGCTGCAAGGAAAAACCAGGCTGCACTTTCCATATTTAGCTTACAGATCTCCTCAGCTAAATACCCGAGTTCATCACTCTCAAATTGTGACATCATAGTTCAATTTTTCCAAGTTCTCTGCCACTTTAAAACAAAGATCATCTTTCCTCCAGTTTCCTTCCAATAACACATTCATCATTTCTGTCTGAAGTATGTTTAGCCTCCATATTTCTACAAACAGTCTCTTGAAACAATCTAACAAAAAGAAATGGAAAAGAAGAGTTTATACTTTTGCATTGTGTTGGCAGATATCATCTCTTTGTTCCCCCCATTGATTTTTTGGTAATATTTTAATTATGGTACACTTTTGAATTTATAAAAATTGCAAATAGAGTGCAAGGCAATCCTGTATACTCTCTACCCAGACTAGCTAATTATTTATACTTTGTTCCAATTGTTTTTTTTATTGTCTTCCTCTTTTCTGTTTGTGTATACACTGTTTTTCTGAATCATTAAGTTGAAGACAACATGCCCCTTTAAGCCTAAATGTTTTAGTATGTTTTTTTCTAAGAATAAGGGCATTCTCCTAAACATATTACAATTATCAAAAAAAATAACATAACATTGATATATTCCTGTTATTTAGACTGGAGTTTATATTAATATTTTGGCAGTGGTCCTAAATAATGTTCCTTATAGCTATTATGTTTTCCAGTGTAGGATCCAATCCAGGAACATGAATTGAATTTAGGTTTCACGTCTCTTTAGTTCCATTACTCTGAAAGTGTTCCAGAGCCTTTCATTGTCTTGTGAGACCACAGAATTTTTGAAGGGTAGAAGCCATTTATTTGGTAGAATACCCCTCTCAATTTGAGTTTTTCTGATGTTTCCTCAGAATTAAGATTCAGTTAAGCATTTTTGGCACTAATACCACAAGGGAGGTGGGGTCCTACTCAGGGCTTTATATCAGGAAATGTGTGTTATCTATTTGTCCCAATATTGGCAATGGTAACTTTGGTCATGTAGTTAAGGTGCTGTCTGCCTGTGGGGATTTCTCCACTGTAAAAATCAGTTTGTCTCCTTTGTTTTTAAGGAATGTGAGGATACTTTGACACTATGCAAATATGTTGTTCTCCACTAAGCTTTCACCCTCTTGTTTTAGCATCCATCGATTAATTTTTACCACTGCATTTTTTTTTTCATTTCAGTTGACTTTCTATTACAAGGAAGAATATATCCTTTCATGCATACATATCACCATAGACTCATACTCATGGACAGTTTGTTGAATAAGTTAAAATCAATGAATATAATCTATTTTGATGCTCAAATTGGCCAAAATTAACCAGTGTGAGCCCCTCAAGGCAACTCTCATGTCCTTTTGATACCCCCAATCATTCTTTGAATAGTTCCTACTTCCTGGCATAACAAGATGTTCCAGGTTCATCTACTTCCCCTTCCCTACCCCTAAAACCAGCTTTTTCTTTAAGGAGCCTTGGATACTTTTAGAAGAGAATGATACTTAGAAACAAAAATTTGACCTCTAGATGTTCTCCTTATTACTGGTGTGTAATGGCTTACAGTTCTTCTCAATAGACAGAGTGAGGAGAAAATTATCCACCCACCCCCCACAACAAGGGAAACTCTTTCCTTACGTAGGCCATGCTGACACTGTGCTTAGTTATTTATCTGGAAGTAATGATGGAGCATCAGGTTGTGAGAAGAACAAGCATCGTCTTTCAAGGCACCAGCCTTATATGAGGTTTTGATAAAATCCTTACTTTTAAACATCTATTTGTTGTAATATGCTAAGGAAAATAAACTGTGTGAAATAATATTTGACATACAGCTATGATATCCATCATGGTGAGATAAAGAGCTTAACAATTGACTATATTTTTCCACATGTATTTAGAATCTGAATTTTAGAGTTGTTAGAAATGGAAATTATCTTGAAAACTGTAGTATTTTACAAATAAGGGAACCAAGAGCAAGAAGTGATTTGTCTATTGTCTTAAAATTATGAATGGTAGAGTTCAAAGTAGAATATAGATCACTTGGCTCTGGTTATTTAATTTTATACTCTAACATATTTTCTCTTCATAGCAACCATTATGTCCTGAATGACTGCATGACTGTTTCAAAAAACATTATTTTATATTCTTGGTAAATGGGCCAAATATAACCTCTGCTCCATGATATTAATCATTGATTGTAAAGACATGTATCCTAATTCTGGTTGTAATTTGAAGTCTGTATGACACACACCATCTTGTAACAAAAGGAAAATGCAATTAGCAAGTTTGTCATTGGTCCATTTCCGTATAGATATATTACAAATGTTTTGAATATGTTTTGTTTTGTGGTGTTTTGCTTTTGGGTCATTTTTGTCTCCTATATGTTCTCTGCTTTCAAACTCCACTCCTTTTGATGGCATCAGGCAATTTTCAGCCTCCTCTTCAGAAAAATTGATGGCAATATATTTGTAGTGAAACCTCAAGAGGCAATTTTATTATTTCACACCCACACTCTTTCCACAGTTGCTCTATAAATCTTTGTTTTTCTTGTTTATCTAGAGTTCCCTGGCACCACACTTCAGTGACTTCTTAAGTTTTCTTCCTGCTTGGCAATACTTTTGCTAGTATCTCTCCAAGGACTATGAGAGTATCTGGGAAATTTAACTGTTATGTAGAGTCATACAACTTTAGAATAAATGTGTTTTTTAAATAAATAGCCTTTTGAATAAAGATTTCCAGCAGGAAACCAATTGGCTCTGGATAGCAGACCTGGATTATATGTTTAATAAAAAGCCTAGATACATATTGGTAGAGTTAAAATAATGTTGTTGTGATTGACTCTTTATATTTATATAATTTGGAGGTCATGACAAATTTCTAGTTCCAAAGAAAACTCTGTAATCATCCACATTTAGGAGTATGGAATGACATTAGGTTTGAGTCAATATATACTGTGAGTCAAGGTTGTAAAAATTCTGTATATTTCTTAACACTCTGTAAGGATATTATAAGTTCACTTAGACTTTTGAATGTTAGAGATGAAAGCTAGTGATGCAAAATGCAAAATAGAAATTTTATTTGTTCCTAATAGATGAGTATGGCCCCAGCTTAAAACAGAGGCAGAAGAGTTTTAATCTCAGCTATCTATGTAAAAGCTCTGCAAGGAATATGAAGTGGCCTTTCCTATTCAACATTAGAAAGCATCATTCTGTTACCTGTGTTTTGAGATTCTGTTTATATTTTGTACCTTTGTCCTTGCAAACTATGCATACAGTACATACCTGTGTTATAATAAAATATATGTAGATTTTACTCTTTTTGTTTTTTTTAACATGCAGAAAAAAATATATAAACTTTGTCTTTGATGACAGCAGAAATGAATGTTCTGCTTCCTTAGACAGCAAACTTATTTTGTCAGTTCCACTATTTCCCTTTTTATTTATTTATTTTTGGTAAACAAATCTATTCTATGGCTTATTTTAGGAAAAGAATATTTATTCTGAAATAGGATTTATTTTTGTCTGTTAACAAGACATTGGCAACTTAAGGAAAATTTCAGGTTCAAGGTTGCATTTGTGAAATGCTCTTCTACTTACCTTATTTGTATAGAGAATTATTTTATGATTGATGTTTCAGAACATCATTTTGAGCCAGATACATTTGCACATTTCAGTTATAATTTTTTTGTCTGCACAAAATCCTTTCAAATACAGTACCAGTATAAACGTATTTCCCTCCAGGATGCTTAAAATTTTTGTCTAAAGTGATCTATTGAATAGTAAGTACTAACAAGATTTTCCTGCAAATTTAGAGTTCTTCTCTTTCTTAGACAAAATTTAGAGTTTAACAGAGTAAGAAAAGAGTCTTTGTGAACTCCGTATCATATGTTTCATTTTACTTTATTTTTGTAAATCAGAGATCAGCAAACATTTTCTGTAATGGCCAGGTCGTAAATACTGTAGGCTCTGTTGGCCATATGGTCTCTGTCACAGTTACTCATCTCTGCCATTGTAGTTTGAAAGTAGCCATTGACAATACATAAATAAGTGGGTGTACATATGTTCCAATAAAACTTTATTTATAGAACAGACAGTGGTCTAGATTGGCCAGTAGGCTATAGTTTGCCAGTCCCTGTTGAAGATAGTTAATTTTCATTGGTAATGTACTTATAAGACATATTATACCAGAGGATAATGCTATCCTTTAATAACTGCATTATTTACAGGCTTCTCAATATTCTTGCCCTCCAGATGAATGAAATATTGCCAGATAGTTTTGGCAAAAACAAAATCATGTTTACAGTTTACTCAATCAATTAATCAATACAAAAAGTTAAACAAAGTGCTTCAACAGCACACTTATAGTTTCCTAGTACTTTGGGTAACATGCTAAAAAGAATGTAGACATACTACATTATCAAATGATCTGAAAATAACAATAAAATCAATAGTAAGGCCAAAATCAAAGCATTGGCTTTCTCCCCTAAGTTAGTAGCATCCTGGTGCTGTTTTGCTGCTACCTTTGAGTTCTGTGGCTTCCATCTCTGTCTCCCATCCCAAGATGATGTCATTGATTTCCTGGTTACATGGTGATGCCATTGTCTCCTGTTTTCTGCAGACTTGCTGCTATTCCTAATGGCTTTGTGACTGTGTGCAAATTTCTTCTGTTTATAAAGGCTTTCAGTAATATGAATTAAGGCCTACCCTAACTCAGTTGGGCCACATCTTATTTAAAAATAATATCTTGGTTCACCCCATAGGAATGTGAAATTAAGATTAAGAACACGTCTTTGTTGTGGTACATACTTCAGTCTACCACAAGGCTTAAGGTAAAAGGTGCAGGTCAGAATGAAACTTGTGATTTGCTTCTGAAAAGGGAACACTGAATTATCAAAAAGAATTTTAGGATAACGTACAATGACCTCCTACTTGGGAAATGAGGCCCTCTAAGTTGTGATCATCAAAATCTGAGGGGAAAATCCTCTCTAGGCTCATGAGACAAAAGGATCAGAGAAGATTTTCTGAGATAACATACTTAAATTGAAGCTGACCCAGTTCATATTTTTTCAATCAGGCATCTTAAAACTGCTATTTGTATACAAGTAATAAGCATAAGAGATGCAATAGAACTATGCCTATAAACTACAAAAAAGGGAGAAATATTTCTCTATATTCTTAAAATTATTAAAGGTACCCTTTCATTCAAAAATATTATTCAAAGAAGAATTAGTGATAACAGAATGACATGAAGACGTAGTACTCATACAAGAAATTATAAATTACAACAAAATCATTATCATTACTAAAATGAAATACCCATTGGAAACAAGAATACTCAATGTGAAGCCAATAATAGATGTCAGATCTGATGGGAAAAGTCACTAATGAAAATTTAAGAGAATAATAGATAAACTTGATTAAAATGGGAATAGCTATGAAAGACAAAGAAGACCTAACATAAACGTAATTTGTGTTCCTGAAAAGAATACAAATGGAATGGGGATGCTTTTTAAGACAAAAGAAAAGAAAAGTTGTTGCAATGAAAGAAGATCTTCAATTGTAATCTAAGAGGGCATAGCCTGGTCAAACTAGTAAAGAACAAAAAAAAAGCAAGTCATATCCTGTTGAAGTTACCAATATAGGTATCTAGCTAGGAAAAAAACTAAAATGTGAGTTACAGGAAGAAGAGTCATTGTGGACAAAGCCTTCTTCACAACAGTGAAGAGTGCCAGAAGAGAATAAAAAATGTCTTCTACAGAAGTAGTTCTCAGTGTGGTCTGGATCCCTTAAGCTTCTCTAAAATCTTTTAGGTGGTTTATAATGTCAAAATTATTTTCACAGAACACTAAAATATTATTTGCCCCTTTTCTCTTTCCTTCTTTTTGAATGTACAGTGGGGTTTTTAAAGAAAATATATGATGTGTCATGTTACAAGATTTTGACAGAGGAAACAGATATGAGGCTTCAGGCATCTTCTATTAAGCTGTGCATTAAAGAGATTTGCAAAAATGTAAGGTCATGTCAATCTTCTCACTTATGCACTTTGTTTTGGAAGTTATTTTTCATAAAACATTATACTAATTTGCAACTGGATTTATTCTCACTTACAAATGAAGTAAATATTGAAAAATATTTTTAGTTTTGAGTATGAAAAATATCTGTAGAGGTAATCTACATAAATAAAAGCTTTTTGAGGCCCTCAATAAATTTTAAGAGTGTAAAGGAAACTATTTGAAAACCACTGTTTTATAGTGTTTTGAAGGGAAAGAAATTTACATTTTTAGTACTGAAGTTGTTTAAATAACATCAATTTTTGTAGATGCAATTGGAAAACATTGTAACTGGGAAATTATTACTCATAAGGCATAATTTAATATATTAGTTGAAATAAACTGGCTAAGATCTGAATTTAAATAACTGATTGAGAAATACAGAAACCATGATATCAAACTGGTGATGAGAAAGGAATGAACTGAAATATAAAATTAAGGTCAAACATCTATGGGTGTTAGAAATTTTTAAAAAAATGCCATTGAAACAAATACTTATAATTTGAAATTAATAATATGTTTCATGAAATTGATGGGTGGGAGTGATCAGGGAAAAGCACATGCATGCTAACTGCCTAACCTTCTATGGTGGGGAATCAGTTAATATGGGCTAAAATTGATAAATCAGGTATATAGTTTAAATACATTCTGAAAAGCTATAGAAATTTACTTTAAGATTTAAAAATCTTCAAAATTATCAGGAAGGGAAAATATAAAAAACACATATATTAGAGTTTTCCAGAGAAATGAAATAGAACCGAATGATACATATGAATTGTCTCACATGACCATGGGTATTGGCAAATCTGAACTCCATAGTGTAGACCGTAAGCCAAACTCTGATAAAGGTGATGTTCAAATCCTTAGACTGAATATCCTAGGGGAAGCTGGCTGGCTAGAAATCCCAGCCAGAGCCAATGCTAAACTTGTGTACAAATTCTTCTGACTTTTGAAATCCTCTGCTCTGGCTTTTAAGACCTCCAATTGATTGGATAAGGAGACTCATCTCCTTGCTGTAGGCATACTGCATTGTTGATTGTAGATGCAGTCAACTGATTATAGTTGCAAATTCCATCTATAAAATACCCTCATAGTAACAAGCAGCCCTTTGTGTGACCAAATAGATACCATGACCTAGCCAAATTGTCACATAATATTAACTATCACACAAAATTATAAAACAAATGAAAGAAAACACAAATATTCAGCAAAAGATAGGCTGCAAAGGAAAAATTGGTAACAAAAAGATGTAAGATTACAGAATTTTGATGGGAATAAAATAGTTAATAAAGGCTAACTCACTTTTACTCCCCTGAGATACATTATAGAAATAAAACAAGTTGCAAAATAAAAGATCTGGATAAAATATATAATCTATAAAATGGCTATCATAGCAATTTATCCAATGCTATGAAAAGAAAATGGAAATTTTGTTATTACAGCTATAGAAAACTAGTTATTTATAGGTTGTGGAAAAATTAACTAGACAAATATCTCAAGGTATTACAAAGGATAAAAACACTGTGCTTAGTTAGAAAAGAGAAGTAGCTACTTGGAATGGCCAGGCAAATCCATTCTGAAGAGTTACATTTAACTTTGAATTATGAAATGGAGGCAACCATGGAGAAAAGCATTTCAGTATGTGTGTGTGTCAGGAACAGGTGAAGGGGAGATGGATTCCTGGTGATGGCATAGCATTTGCAGAGGACAATTTTAGAAAACAACCTTGGCATGTAGACAGAACAGAAAGAAGTTCGTGAGTCTGGTGTGGCTGGAGTGTGAGATGGATTAGAAGATGTAAATTAGGGGAGGGAGAGAAGAGTCTGTTCACTCAATCTGAATCATGTAAGTCTGACATGCTAAGGAGTTTGGCTATTACTTGAAAGTAAATGGGAAAATATGAGAATATTTTAAGTAGTAAAGTGTCACATTTGCATTTTAGGGAGATTGCTGTGTCCTAAGGTGAATTAGAGAATGAAAGAAGAGAGAAACATAGTGTGGAAAACAAGTATCCTAATATAATTGGTAGGAATTTAATTTGGTACAATCAGTTTAGAAGGCAGTATTTTATATAAGTGTTTAACAGTTGACCCAGAAATTACATTTTAACTATTTATGGGGGTCACACAAGTATCAAAGATATTAATACAAAATTATTCTTTGCAGCACTATTTATAATAGGAAAGACTGGGCTTATCTGAATTTCTATCTATGAAAAATGGTTATATCTAACCGGGAAGTATAATAAAATACAGCAATTGAAAATAATGATATACCTATGTTATGTTTATGTTCTTTGTTCTTGAATATACATATATGCATTTCAATAGATCTATATATGCATATGTAGAAATCTGTGTTCTCTCATACATATCTATATATTCTCAAAGAAAATGTGTATGTAGCATGCATACATACACAAGCATACCTACACATCATAATTGCTCATTAAAAAAAAGCAGTTCTAAACGGATATGTAAAATATCGTTAATAATTGTTTTTCCTCTGCAAAATGGAAAAGGTTAGGTAGATTAGTGCACTAAGTCAAGAAAATGACTGTTACTTTTCTTTAATGCACTTACGTTTTAAATTTCTGATTAATATATATTCTTTCCATTAAATAAATTAATGTATCCATTTTAAACTAATGAAATATTACATTTAACATCTATCAGTATTTTCTGCAGACTTAAGGTTCTTAAACATCAGATTTTCTGTATATTAATGACTTAAGTAGCTGCTTTCCATTTTGCTGTATGCAAAAACAGCAACAAAAGATATATTTTAGAGGCATTTATTAGCTTGATGCTATTAATAGGGATGGCTGAAGACATAATGATTATGATTTTAAACTGACAACACAAACATTGAGCAGATGAAATGTAGCATATCGCTTTCAATGGATAATGGATAAAAAAATCTATACAGGTATTTTTTTATAGGAGGGCTCAAAATAGGATACTTGTGTGCCTAACTGCCTCATTTATTACTAGGATTTTACCTGGATCTTTATATTAAGACCTTTTATGTTCCTTTGTCATATTAAATAGAACATGCTTCTTCATTTCTACGGCAATTAACTAATTAAAAAAAACATCAGTCTTCAGGACAATAAAACTTCCACAAAATATATGAAGCAATATACCCAATGTTATTGTGTGTATTACTCTTAAAGCATTCTTAGTGATTACACCATGTGGTAGCAATTTATTAGTTTAGTAATCTGAACTGATCACTCTATCATTAACCTTCATTTGCTCTGATACAAAGCAATACCCTCAATATTCTCAACTTTCAGTAATATGGGTTGCCATTATTTTAGAATAAAATGCAGTCTTCAAATTATTTTATTTCATTTCTTGATTTACCTCTATTTTCACCTACTTTTGGGTAGCCCATTTTCCTACACCTATTTTTTCATTTGATTGTTTAATCTCCACTATTGTATTGCCTTATTTTAAAGATACTAACTTATGTGTGTACAGTACATCTCTAAACCATGTTCAGTAAGTTTCTATGAGCCATCTGTGCAGTAAAGTATATTTGCCATATGACATTGTATTTTACCATATTTTTTTTCTGGCTATTGAGCATTTGTTAACACTGATTATAAATTATAAAGACCAAACATTGTTTCTTTGTTTTATAGCTTCACTACGCTAGTAGTAGGTAATACAATTAGATGTCTGAGTATTCTTTAAGAATGGGAATACACGTTTCCTTGTTTTGCCTTGCTTCCTGAGATATTTTATTTCCTCAAAATCACTGTGTTATTTATGGCAATTTTGATGTAGACTGGAAGAAAGGGAATCATTTAAAGTATGTAAAAACTGTAATTGCTGCCTATTCCTATTCAAACTCCATCTACATACACACTGGCAATAGATTTTAATATATGTAAAAATACATAGAAATCCACCCAACTAATTCGTCCATTTGTTCACTCTTTCCCATGTGGCTAACCATTTAATTTAGTAATGGATTAATACTGTGGATGCCAAAATCAAATCAAAACTTTGGAAGGAGACCTCTATTGTCTATTACACACTCCCAAGGAGATATGGGAGAATTCCTTCAGGAACACAGAAGCTATGTTGGACCTGCTTAATTAAAATGACCATTACTGGCTTTATTTATACCAATTCTATACTGATTTTTGGTTATATTTTTGTTACACTAAGCAAATTGTAAACATCATAGCTCTCAGACACTGATTTCTCAATGGCTATAATCACAATTTTGAACAAGTCTGTGTCAAATGGATTATCTCTGTGCAAAATTGTGCATCAAACAGTCTATCTTGGATGCTCACCCATATCCCTTTGGTTAACCATTTGACCTTTGATTAACCTTTTACTCTGGCATAAAGTATTTTCTTCAATCCCTTTGCCCTTTCTATCCTTCAAGTCTCTATCTCTATCATTTCCCTGAGCTTTTACTACTCTTAGGTCACAGAACTCTTTCTATGGTAAATAATCAGATAAAGCCATTCTCATCTTAGACATTTTAGACAACATATACTACAGAATAGAGTGGTCTTTTAAGGCAATGATGAAAGATACAGAGAAAAAATAAATCATTCATCTAACTTTGTTTCACTTCCTACCATGGACCAAGAACTTATCTCAATTTAAAAAGTAGCTATATAAAGTAAAAATAAGGAATATAAATAATATGCTTATTTAATTTAGAAGTTTAGTAAATGAGATAAAATTGAAAAAGTTTATGGAAAAAATACATAAACCTGTTGAGAAAACCCGTAGCCATCATCTTCTTTTTTATATTTCTCTTGTATATTGCTGCCTAAATAAACATTTTCTAATCAAATTTACATTGGAATCTTAGTGCTTACCATATGCTAAAATATGGTATATAATTCTAACGAATTTCATGGAATTATGAATAATGTTTGCATATAGAATAAAGAAGGAATACAAATTGAAGTAAATACTATTAATCAAAGCTATCCATTGTTACCATATATTTTCTCTCATTTTTTATCTTTTCAATATATTGAAATACATAATATATACAAAATTGTGTATTTTTCTACTTATTAAAATATCTATTTTCCTATGTCCCTAAAACTTATAAAAATTTCAGTAGCTCTATAGAAATCTATTAATTTAATTATCATAAATTAATGTGATAGTTCACCTAAATAACTTGTGGATAAGCTTATTTATTCAATAATTTACCATCAAGAATAATGATAAAATGAAAATAATTTTGCATGTTTTTTGCTAAAAACTCATTGTTTTATTAGAATTTATAACTGGAGGTAGAATTCCTGGGACAATATGATAAGAATGATTATATTGTTCTTGATGTTTTATCATAATGGTTCTGAGCAGTCTTTTAAAAATGAGCATGGTCAAATTTATTGATAATTTTCTTTGTGATTTCCACCACACATTAATTTAGAAAGTATTTATATCTTTAAAGATCTCCTTGACCTCAGCTTTGATTTAATATTTCAAGGACACTTATTTTTATTTGTGAATGAGAACAAATTCAAAACAACTTGTAATTCAAGTAATAAAATCATGTATCAATGAAACTATTTCAACACTTTGACCCTTTGATTAGCTGTTTCATTTTTCTATTAGAATTTTCTTTGCTAACAACTTTCAGATATAAGTCAGATACCACACAATTCACCCATTTAACTTGTGTATTCAATACTGTTTGCAACCAGCACCAATCACTTTAAAACATTTTCACTACTGCAAAGAGAAACCTTATAACTTTCAGCAGTCACACACCATTTCCCCAAACTTCTCCCTTTGTAATCATTAATCTCTTTTCTGTCTATAGATTTGCCTATTCCGGATGTTTTATATAAATGGAATCATGTTTTATTTTGTGACTGGCTTCTCTCAGTATGTTTTCAAGGATTGTTCAGTTTTGTAGCATAAATCCATACTTCATTCCTTTACACTGAGAAATAATATCCCATTGTAAGATACACCATATTTAATTTGTTCTTTCAATTGATTAGCATTAGGTTTCTCTCTACTTTTTGGCTATTATAAGTCATGCTGCTATGAACATTCCTGAACAAGTGTTTTCAAGAAAACATGTTTTAATTTCTCTTTGGTAGATAGTATAGTTGTTGAGTCAAATGGTAACTCTATGTTTAACCTTTTAAGGAAATACCAATTTTCCAAAGTGGCTGCATCCTGGGAAATATTAAGTGTTATTAAATTGTAGTTTTGATTTGCATTTATCTGATGGCTAATACAATTATTTTAAGCTTATGTTCTATTTCTAGGGTAAATATATTGATACATTTATGTACCTATTTTTGTAATATTTGATTAGTTATTATAGTTCAATATTGTGCTTTAATATTTTATTTTTTTTTAGCTTTCAGTATAACACATCTTTTAATACAATTTTTGCATATATTCTTTTTCTTAACTATTCCAGATAAAGCTTAGAACTATTTCGTACAGTTTAGGAAACAATTGAAAATTTCAGTAGACAACTAATTTGAGAAAAAAGTTGACATCTTGTGAAATTCATCTTTCACTCAGGAAAATTTGGCATTTCACTTAAATCTTACTTTAGTTTTCTTACTGAAGTTTTGTAGTAGTTTTTCCAATATGTCTCTAGTTTATTCTGGTATTTCTTAAATAAATTGTAACCCATCTGTTATAGGTTGCTAGGCTGCTGGAAGCAATATACCATAAATGATAATAAGAATTTATCAGCTTACAAGCTTACAGTTTGCCTTGAAAATGTCCAAATCAAGGCATCATCATGATGTTACCTTCTTCATGAAGACAGAATGCCAGGGATCCTAGACTCCTTTGTCACATAGCAAGGCACAAGGCAGTATCTGCTAGTGTTTCCCTTCTCTTTCACTTTTTGTTGCTTCCAGTTTCTTGCTTCTGTGACTTTCCCTCTTTGAATTTCATTCTCTTATAAAGGACTTTGGTAATAAGATTAAGACTCACTCTGAATGAGGTAGATCACATCTTAAGATCCTACTGAACCAAAGATCTCACTTAAAATGGGTCCATAACTACAATGGATTACTTTTAAGGCCATACTTTTCTGGGGTACAAACATCTTCAAACTGTTACACCATCACATGCTTTTTAAAAAAACTTTGAACCACATGGATGGTTTCTCTTTTCTCATGCATATCCACTTTTCCCTTTCTATTGAGTTAATTCTTATGAACATCTGAATCTTTTGATATCTCTTTTACCCTTTAAAGGCCCTCTTTTGACATTAGATTCTTTCCAACCACTAGCACATTTCTTTGCTCCCATTTACAGAAGACAAACAAATAAAAATCTTGAATGAGTCCAGGGCTATGTATTACATATGTTTCCCCCCTTCCCCCAATAAATTCCTTTCAGTTGCTATGGTCCACCCTACCTATTTTAAAACTGTAAATGAGTTTCTTGAAGTGAAAAGGCCAATTTACCTGCAAAATATACATCTCTTTGCTTTTCTAAAATTTAGTCATGGAAGGGTTTGAATATACAACTAAGTGACATCTAGCTACAAGCTTTTTTTTCCCTCATTATTCTGTCTGTATTATGTAAATTCTACTTGAATTGTTAAAAAATTCTTTTGCCAAATGTGGATAATTTTTTTTTCTTAATATTTTGCATCGTCTCCTGGTTATATTGGAAATTTTTTGCTCTTTGGGTTGTCAAATAACTTCATTCAAATAGGGGGGATGATATAATAAAAAAATTGAAAACTTATCTAGGCATATGTCAACAAATCAACAAAAATCTCAGCTATCTAGATACTTACTCTATAAGGCATGCTTTTCAGTTGTGTGAAAAATAAAGGTATCTCCTATTCCAGAACATAATAGTCAGGGACAATTTTCTTGCTAATTCTGTGGTCTTGACCTCTTAACCTAGTCAGCATACATGGCAAAAAAAAAGATAATAACATGCAGACCTAGGAGAACTGAAGCCCAAAAGACACATCTGGTCATCAGAAGGGAATGTGGAGTGTGCCAATAGAAAATTGTCACACTTACAGGATACCATCTGCTATAGCAGAACTAATGGCAGAAAGAAAATAGCTAATTTGAAGTAAATGACATATAAGCAGGTTGCTGATCCAAATAAAATGGGGTGAGGGATGTCACTCTCACATTCAGATCTGTTTAATATGTGGGCAGTAACACTGATGATCTGAGTGATGTGTGCCACTCTTCAAGTTAGAGAGAATTTCAAGTCATAAACATCTCAGGAGAAATGAAACCTTTAGAGGAAGCAACTATGTCAATGTGAGCCAAGAAACTTGGGGTTTTAGAACAACAAACTTAGCAAGACTTAATGCATCAATCATCTGGTCTAGTAATACTTAATAAATATGGAAAAAAACAATTAGCATTTGTTTCAAGATGCTGCTGCTCATCACCATCATATATGCTATCCTTGTTCTCTGGAAAGGCTTGAGGAATTTTTCAGGCTATGACAAAATTTTTGGCAGCAGAGATCTTCTTTTCCCTCAGAGTGTTGGCCCAGTACCATTTTGCCTCAGTATAGCAGATTCAGTGCCTTAAGTAGTGAGATAACAGATGTGAAAAGTTGAGGTAGGCTAGCAGAATCTTTTATCTGACTCAAAAGAGCAACAGCTTGAGTACTTGGGAAGGAAAGTAAGATTTGATGCACTGACTCCTTGCACATTCTATTTACAGTTCCTCTGTAGGCACTTTTATTTTGAAGAAATGAAAAATTAGCTTAAACTATCTGGTTCTGCAACACTAATTATTAGGTCTTAATATTCTTATACCTATATTGTCATTAGAGGTATGCAAGGATTGCACATATTTTTGAATCTAGCAAAAGAAATCATGGTGGAGAATCTCTTGTTTTGTTACAGCAATATTTGATAATAATTTAATCCCGCCTTCAGCTTTTTACATGTTTATAATCATATATTAACAACCATAAAACTTTTCCCGAGTCCTAGCACTGGGCTCTGTTTTGTTTCCTGGACTGTTCAAAGCAGGTTCCATGAAATGGGTTGGCTTAACAATGTGAATTTATTAGCTTACACTTTGGAGACTGAGAAAAATATCCATATCAAGGTGATGCTTTCTCCCCAAAGACCAGCTGCCAGTGATTCTTGATCCTTTGTCACATGGCAAGACACATGGCCATGTCTGTTGGTCTCTCCCTTCTCTTCTGGGTTTCATTGATTGCAGCTTCTTGCTTCTGTGGGCTTCTCTCTCTTTCTCTGTACTCATCTCATTTATAAAGGACTCTAGTAAGAGGATTAAGACCCATACAGAATGAGGTGGGTTATACCTTAATTGAAGTAGCCTTGTCAAAATTCCTACTTAAAATAGGTTTACACTTACAGGAATGGGTTATGGTTAAGAACATGATTTTCTGGGGTACATTAAGTTCCAAACAAGCACAGGGACTGACTTGATTATTTTTCCTCTTCTATTAGTCGTTATAACTGTTTTAGTTTGCTAAAGGCTGCCAATGCAGAATATCAGAAATGGGTTGGCTTTTATTATGGGAATTTATTAGTATAAAAGCCTATAGTTCTGAGACTGTGAAAATATCCAAATTAAAGTATCAACAGAGATGATATCTCACCAAAGGTCAGCTCCAGACAGGCCTGGACTCATGCCATGTCGTAAGGCAAAATGACTGCTGGTCTCTGCTCTTTTGTCCAGGCTCACTTTCTCTTTGAGCTGAACTGTGGGTGATCAGGCACATACTCCTCTCTTCGCAGACCACCTCTCTTCAGCTTCCGGCTGCTCAGCTGATTCTAGACTCCAGCCTGTCTCTCTGTCTTTCGAGGTCTCATTCTGTGGCTGCACACTATCCTGGAGTCCTCCTTCACATGGCAGAGTAAAATGGCAGTTCTCTATCTCTGTGTGTATCTACATGTTTCTCCTGTTTATAAAGGACTCTAGTAAAAGGGCCAAGACCCACCCTGGGTCATGTCTCACAAGTACTCTAATCAAAGGCCCCCAACTGACTTCAATCCAATCAAAGTGTCCCACACCCACAGAAATGGACCAATTTAAGGAAATGCTGTTCTAGATTTCACATAAAAAATTCAAACCAACACAATCTCTCTTTCCTTGATACATATCATGAAATCGGTACTGAATACCATTTCATTAATCAATAGTGAAATGTGATCATCTTTGCAATTAGAGAGCCATGATAAGTGCATGCTTTGCTCCATGATGCATGCACACCAGCAATAAGTAGCCCTACATATATGCTCTAAACCTTTTACCCCTAAGTCATTTTAGCCTCAATTTATTTTTAGGGATAATACTAATTTATAGAAGCAGCACTTGAGCACTTAGAATGTTATATGTAATATTTTCTTTGGCATTTCTCCAAAGAACCAAGTGCAGTACCTATTCCAGAGTTGGAGGGTTTTGAACATGTGTAGATGATAGTCTTTCCTTCTTTCCTTGTTTTTAAATTAATGTATTTTTTAATTGTGTTATGCTTCTGGTCTTTCTTAAACTAGCAAGTTGGAGATTATTCTCTCCATATCTACTTAAATCAGGTTTCCATTTCGTCAAAGAAAATATTTTAGAGAAAATCTTTTGCTTAATGGATCTAAAATAATATAAAGGCAATTACATCTCTCTGATATATACAGGTTTAGATTTGGTGAACATGTGTAAGAGCACATGAAACCACTTTAATAACAGATGGGCAGATTCTGAAAATCCACACATTTTGTTAGAGGCCATTTTTAAATTTAGAACATTTTTAGGGTCAGATCCCAATTTTCAACTTCTTTATATGGAACTATCAATGGCATCTATTTAAGGTAGTGATTTTTTACTTTTTTCTTCTATTTATGTGTCTGGCAACAATTTTTCCCCAACTTTTTATGGTTTTTAAAAATGTATCTTGAGATTCTCAAAATACATGAAAGCAAATTTCCAGCCAGTTCTTTGCTTGAGCATTTTGCAATGCTGGTAAGAGCCTAAAAATAATATTTATGTTTAATGTATCCTGCTTTGAGATTTGTACAGGAGTTTTTATAGCTTTGTGAGTTGTTAGCATATATGATTATATAAATTTAAAAAGCTGAAACCAATGCTAAATAAATGTCAGTTTGGTTGTGAAGAAAAATGTAATCATTTACATTGGCTACCAAGTCTAAACACTGTAGAAATATGGTAAAACCTTTAAGCACTACTTCTGATAAAGAAGATTGGATTTTGAAGCTGTAAATCCTGCCTAAGGTGAAAAAAAAAGACCTTAACTAACTTTCCCAGATTTGTGAAGTTTTGGAGATCTGAAGATAACAGTTTATAAATGTAGGGAAAATTGAATTCAGACTAATGCTGGAAAATGCTACAGTTTCTTATATTTTTCCAAAAAATTAAGTGCATTGCATTTCTTTTGATGCTATGTATTCCCATTTTTAGCACCATCCTGTCATTTCTCATTCCCTCATTTCTGCTCTTTCCTTTTGATGGTGAATTTCCCCAGTTCAATCCTTAACTCTTGATCATAAGAAGGAAGTAGGACTCATTGCTATCCCTAAGAGAAGGGGAACATAATTATTGCTTAAATCAAAATCCACATGTCTTATTCAATTCTCTTTTCCCTGTTAACCAAAAAAAAAAAATTGTTCTTTTGTTGTTGGTCCATTTCATTTTTACTTATTTAATCTACAACAGGGTTTCTCTGACTTAGCATGAGAGATATTTAGGGCCAAAGTAATACTTGTTGTGGAAGGTGGGCCTGTGACTTGTAGGGTATACAGCAGCATTACTGGTTTTATCTATTAAATGCCAACTGCCAGTTATAAAAATTAAAAATATCTCCAGACATTTTTCTCAGGAAGCAAGAGACCTCAATTCAGAACCAATCATTTATACAACAATTCAGGAAATATTTGACTTAAAATTTTAGAGAGAAACATAAAGAGTAACATAAAAAAACAGTATTTTATTTTACAGTGGAAGATATAATCTTAAAAGCATCAGTAAGACAGTTATCATATATATATATAGAATGCACATGTGTTCCAAACAAATAATAAAGAAGAACTAATGAGGACAATAAGACATATATTTGAAATCCAGATTTTCCTAGGATGGCAAGTATGTTATGCTTTCTTTCTATTGCAGGTAAATGTGGTAGGGTAATTTACCTTAGAAAAATGGAAACTCATTTTATGTAATTTTGATTCATTTATGATTTGCTGCTATCTCCTTTAGTTAGATAAGATTTATATTTTCATAATATATGTGCATAGTATTATGGCATTTTTAAGGATACTGATTTACTAATATGAGGAAATTGACTCATCTTTACATCTTAAATGCAATTATTAACTTTGGGGCATTTTATTCTCAAAAACAGTTTATACTTTGTGCTAATATTGCTGCAAACTATTAAACAAGGTAAAAGCATCTACATTCCTATGTTGATAATTACGGAGAATTAGCTGCTTTCATCTGTTGAATGACATGAATTAATAAAACCATGCTTCCATAACAGTAAGTCTCCTTTGCCCTTACAGCTGCAGTTTTAATTATAGCGTACATTCTTTTATTAACAGCTATTCACTATTTACTATTTTCTATAGTGAATGTCTTTTCTTAGTGCCTGACCCATAAAGGCTCCAACCTACAAAGGCTGAACGCCAGGTTGTTATTACACATTCAAGCTGAATTTATACCTTATATATTACACCTTGACAGTTAACACTAGATAGGATGACATTAAATCAAACCACATGGATGGTTTCCAATATGAAGTTCTCTACATGTAGAATATTAGTATTGAGAGTTGGTGGTTTGTTGCTTCTGTTGAGCTGTAATACAATAAAAATTAAATGCATACTATGATTTTAGTATTGTATTTTTTAGACTATCAGTAAAAGCTTGAAAGCAATATTTTCAAAAGTTTTGTTTTAAATTTAAGAAGATATGTTTGGATAAAATGTGTCTTTTGGATGACTGGTATGGCTATTTTGGTACTTTATTTTAGCATGTAACTCCAATCACCCAGAATATGTTTTCTTTGCTCCAGGTATTATGTTTTTCCCTCAATGCCAAGACTCTGTACTTATGTGCTATATCTGGGCTTCCATTGATTTCCCATGCCATAAAAGCCTCTTTATTGTATTCTAATCCTAGATTCAAGATTGAACAAGTTCTTTTAGGAGCTGTTGTAATCTTCACATGAGCCTGAGATATGGTTAGTGCTACCTTCAGTTTGAAGATAAGGAAACTGAGACTTAGAGTGTTTTGAGTCACTTGATCAAGGGCACAAGTTACCTTTCACAGTTTTACTCACCCATCTGATAAACTCATCCCTGCTACAGATGGCCATTAAAGGACCACCATTCCCCTTTATGTAGGCACATTTTAAGAGCATCATTTAAAACACTGTGACCCAGATTTTGTTCAATTAAATCAAAATCAATCAAAGAATGGTGCTAACCTGAGATGAAATGGAAAGGGTCATGAAAGGTCAAAGGAAAGGTATTTTACAGCACAGATTTTAAAAATTCTTCTTTGGGTTTTGATAAAAGTTGTATTTAAATAGTATAATGATACAGGCAGTTTGACTCATAAAGACAGTTGCAATGCTTTAAAATAAAGTTCATGGCTTTACATTTAGAATGTCATGAACTTGCAAAACAACCCACAAAGCACTTACAAAGTTTGAGTCCTTGATAGGCCAGTTTGGCTATGAACAATAAATGAGTCACAGTTAATAATTAAGGGTCCATTTTGCTGTTGACATTTTTTTTTTCCCTGCAGAATTCAACCCTTGGAGATACATTATAAAGTATGACTCAATATGAGAAATACAATTTTAAACTAGAAATGAAGGTCTCTACCTAGAAGGTAACTTGTCTAGGCATATTATTCAGATAGTAAAAAAAAATGATTTTATTGAGAAAACTCCCCTCCAAAACAAATAAAACCTGTTAAGTCTTTCTATTATAAATGAATTATGTCCTGATACCTCTACAAGAGGAATGTAGGAGAAGTTTTCATCTTACATGTTGTTAAATTTATGAAATCAATGTAGTTATTTTGTGCATATCTAACTTTTTGGCTGCTGATTTTGGCTACTGATTGGTAGACTCAGCTGGCTAAGATATAACCCTGGGAATAGCTAGGGTATGAATCTGCCCAAATCAGAAAAGGGATAATGGCCACCATTTTGACTCTACCCCCAGCCTAAGGGAAAGCCAGGACCAAAAATCACAGTGATGGTAGGAGCCAGTTTCTTTCACCCAGAATGGCCTGCAGCCCTAGAGTAGGCTTCAGTCCTGCCTCTAGCAGGGAGGAGACTGGTGGGCCCTGCACAAGCCTACCCAGGTAACTTCAGGTGCCTTTGGCTGGCACAAACTGAAAATTAGAAGTCTACCAGGCTTCAGTCAGCTTGGACCCACACTGAATAGATTGCTGCCCACACCTGCAGCTCCATCCCTGCCCCAGGCAGGGGAGAAAGGGGCATGAAGCTTCATCAGTCTCTCTGGGCAACTACAATCTAGGCCTGCATGACTTGGATTACCCCTCATAGCTGTGACTCTGTCCCTACCCCTGGCAAAGGAGAAAGTTGGAAGAAGCTTCATCGGTCCCTACACAATGAAGGCAGCTTGAGCCTCCACAGCTTACAGCACGAACTACATGCTTGGCTCCTATTGCACAACCAGCAATGAGGGAGAGATTAGAATCTTCACAGATAAATAAAAACTGAGAGAATGTCTAAGCAAAAGATCAGATTTTCAGGAAATACTACAGGGTATGCTAGAGCCTGAAAAGAAAAGACATGAAAGTGAGGCCTGGAAGAGAGTCTAGAAATGGAGATTACATCAATAATAAGTTAAATTTGTCACAAGAGTGTTGAAAATAAAATATGACAGATGAACTCGAATAGGTAGGAATAAACTTAACCAATGATGTAAAGCACTTGTATTCAGAAAACTGCAACTCAATGTTAAAAGAAGTAAAAAAGGGCCTAAATAATTGGAAGAACACTCTATACGTAGGGATTGGAAGGCTAAATATCATTAAGATGTCAATTCTATGTGAATTGATATACAGATTCAATGCAATCCTGATAAAAATTCTACCAGCACTTAAAAAAAAAAAAGAAAAGAAAAGAAAACATGATCATCAAATTTATTTGGAAGGGCAAGGGGTCCTGAATAGCCAGAAACATCATAAAAAGGAAAAGCAAATCCTCATCTCCAGACTTTAAGTCATATTACCTAGCTATAGTGGTAAAAACAGCATGGTACTGGCCTAAGACAGACAAATAGACCAATGGAACCAAGTTTATGGTTCAGAATCAGACCTTCACATGTATGGTCAAGTGATTTTTGACTAGTTTATCAAACCCACAGAACTCTGGCAGAACAATCCATTCAACAAATGGTGCTGAAAGAATTGGATATTTAAAGTCGAAAGAAGGAAATACGGCCCCTATCTCACACCTTATCCAAAAGTTAACCCAAAATGGATCAAAAACCTAAAAATAAAAGCAAGAACCATAAAACTTATAGAAGAAATTGTAGGAAAATACCTTCAAGACCTGGTGGTAGGTGGTGGATTCTTAAAGGAGATAAGAGAAGGACTGAGATGTACTACTGATATTTAAGTTTTAATTAGCTTTACTGTAAAAGTGTGGAAATGTAGAGAGTGGATGATAACACATAGTGATAACAGGTAGTTTATAAATGGGAATGTGACTGAAAATGATAGTCTAGGTATGTAAATGCCAATTGACAGAATGCTGGAGAATAATCTAAGAACTGAATAGCACAGGAAACCAAAAGGTGGATGAGAATTGTGGTTAATGGTACAGATGCAAGAGTGTCCTTTGTGAACTAGAGAAAATGTATATCACTACTGCAAGGTGCTGGGAATGTGGAGAAGCATGGGAAAAATATGGCTGGAGTGACCTATGGGCTGTGGTTAGTAGTAGTAATATAATATTCTTGTGAAAGATGTACTGTGTTGATCATGAGGCAGTATGGAAAATATGAGCCAAATGTACACTATGAACGTGGTAACAATCAGATGATATTATCTTATCTGTAGCAAATGTTCCACCACAGTGTGGTGTGTCAATGGAGGGGTGTTGTTTGGGAATTCTGCACATGTGCATGATTTTTAATATAAATTTACAAGGGTTGTCATAAAAAACGTATTTAAAAAATAATAATAGGGTGTGTTGGAGGAAAAACACACCAAATGTAAGGTAAGGACTGTGATTAGTAGTAAGATGTTGACAACATTCTTTCATTATTTGTAACAAACTTCTCACAACAATGGAAGATGTTGGTGAAGGGTTGATGTATGGGGCCCCTGCATGTTACACCTGCTTGTTTTGAAAGCTCACAACTTTTACTATACACTTCATTGTTTATGTATGTTCATATATAAATGATATAAAGATAATAATAATAGGGTTTATTGGGGGAAAATACTTTGGTTAGTAGTAATATTTTGAGAATTCTCTTTAATCATTATTTAAAAAGGCTTAACAACAATGCAAGTTATTGGTGATAGGGTGAGTTATGAGAGTCTATATGATGTTATTTTTGTTTTGTAAGTTTACAACTATTATTACATACTTATTGTTTAAGTATATTTATGTAAGAGTGATATACTTCAATAAATTAATTTTAAAAAACTCAATGCATGTGGCTAAAAAGTAAAAAAAAAAAATTACATTATCCAATGACCTAATAACAATCATGTCAATTATGTGTTATTTGGTGCAAAATAGGTCTCTTTTATTAAAGACATCTGAATGGACTTTTGGATTTTTCATCTAAATATATTAGTAGCCTTAAGCACATATTTCTAAAATGGAGAGTAGGACATTCTTTAAGGGGGATACATGTTATAACTGATAAAAGAAAAAAATGAAAATTTGGTAAAAAGAGCAATATTTGCCCAATATCCACACTTTCCTGGTGAGCTGCTATAATTCACAATCTCTCTGAACTCTTTCCAGGTTGTAAAATGAGAATAAATTTCACTTTACATTGTTAATGCTCAGTGTAAATTCTGCAATGGCCATGAAAATGTAGCCTAGGAATGCAAGACTAAAACAGTTGAGCAGTAGAAATCCAGGAATTCCACTCTCAGGAGGAGTTTGAGCATCAGGTATAAAAAGTTTTCAAATAATTCAAGAGCATCTGCACAATGGTATGACTTTCCACATATTAACGGAATTTTTGGCAATTGTTCTCAAACTGCAAATTGTTTTTGTCCTGTCAAAATCAAATGAAATGCTATACAACTGAACTTTCTTTCCTATAAAGTGCATTTAAAGAAGCAGAACCAAACACTGAGAAAGATAAAGGTATCATGTGAAGTAGAGAGCTATATTCCAGGGTTAGAAAAATAATTTATTTTATATATGGTAATGAACAGATATTTTCAGAGGTTTTGAAGAAGAGATTATATTCTAAAATTATATGAACTGATGGATAAATTACAGATAGGGAAATGGCTGATCAAGTCTTTTTTTTTTTTTTTTTAAGGTTTTTAAAAAATTATTTATTTCTCCCCAACCCCTCATTGTTTATACTTGCTGTGTCTGTTCGTCTTCCTTATTTCTTTAGGAGGCACCAGAAACCAAACCCGGGACCTCCAATGTGGGAGGGAGACACCTAGTTGCTTGCACTTCTGTTCCCTGTTTTGTTGTGTCTTTCATGTTTTTCTTGTGTCTCTTGTTGTGTTATCTTGTGTCAGTTTGTTGTGCCTGCCCAGCTCACCAGCTCTCTGTCTTCTTTAGGAGGCACCGGGAACCAAACCAGGGACCTCCCATGTGGTAAGTGGGAGCTCAATAGCTCCTACACTTTGATTTATTGGACTTACCCCACTCAGCTAATATCAAGTTGAAGAAGGTCAACCACCACACCATGGAGCCTAGAGTGTCTACAACTGAAAGCAGGAGGAGTGCATCCAGTATCCATGTGGAATCTAAGCCCCCACTTGACATAGATGTGCAATGGACACAACCAATCCAATGTCCACAGAGAAAATGTGGAATGGGTGTGGGAAGGGTAGCCATAGTGGCTGCTGGGTTTGGGGAATGGGAGGAAGAGATGAGATGCGGAGGCGTTTTCGGGATGAGGAGATGTCCTGGGTGGTGCCTCATGGACAACTACGGGACATTGTAGATCCCCCCAGGGCCCACTGGATGGAACGTGGGAGAGTGTGGGCTATGATGTGGACCATTGACTAGGGGTGCAGTGATACTCAGAGATGTACTTACCAGGTGCAATGGATGTGTCACGATGATGGGAGAGAGTGTTGCTGTGGGGGGAGTGGGGGGTGGGGGCGGTGGGGTTGAATGGGACCTCATATTTTTTTAATGTAATTTTTAAAAATAAATAAATAATTAAAAAAAAAAAGTGGGAGCTCAATAACTTGAGCCACATTTGCTTCCCCAATCCTCTTTATAAACTCCAAAACTGAAGGACTTATAGTGAAAGTAAGAATTAATTTGCAATTGGTTTTAGCAGTCATTCTACAATTCTTTCCCTCCTGCCTCTCACCTCCCTGCCTTCCTAACTCCAGGCAACTTTGGTTTCCACTTTCTGTGATTAGTATGCATTTTAGAAAATTTAATATGAATGGAATCCTTCAGTTTATCCTTCTTTTTTTAAGAAAATATTTTGATGTAGGCAAGAGCAGAATGTAAAAACAATGTGGACATATGATGTCAAAATTGGCTACAAAAAGGAGCATCTTATTGGGAACAATGAAAAGATAACAAAGCTGTTACTTAGCTTAAAAAATTCAACAGTTTTTTGGAATGGATAAATTAGAATTTAATATCAGAACTTTGCTCATTGTTTTTACCTTGTTTATAAATATTATATATCATTTAGTTATTATATTACTAAATTGTTCAAGTTTTGAAGTGTGGGTTCACATGTATAGAGTTTATTGAAAACAGCATTGCTACTAAAAAACTAGAGTTTTTTTAGTCTTATACCAGAATTTAAAACCCAATTTTGCTACTTACTCGCTATGACTTTTAGTATGTGTCTTTATTCTTTGGGATTCTGTTTCCTCGTTTTCAAATTAAGTACTATATTTATCCTCTGCCTAAGACCATTCTCATTCTATTTAGCATCAAATGCCAGTTCCAAGGGCTGAATGAATGGTGATGGTAGCACAACGTTGTGAATGCATTTAACAGTACAGAAATACATATCTGAATATGATGAAAAGGGGAAATGTTAGCTTGTATATATGGTAACAAAATTAAAATACAAAAAGTACATGGACTTACACTACACACTGAACCCTAAATTAAACCATTGACTTTAATTATAGTATAATTATAAAAGTGTGCTATCATCGATTGCAACAAATGTACCACACCAATGCAAGGTGCTGGTGATGGGATGTATTTGGGATGCCTGTACTTTATGCATGATTGTTCAGAATACCCACAACTTTTCTAATAAAAAAAAACCTCATTCTATCTAGAGTCAAATGCCAATTCCCTGCATAGCCTTTGAGGGAAAATTACAGACTGTGATTAGAGAAAATAACCCAGGGCAACTACTTTACTTTGGTTGGTCAGATAGCTCTCAAAGGTGACATATAAACTGAAATAGAAAGAAATAAAAATTCAAGACCTGTGATGAGGGGCATAATGAGCACTGTGCAGAAGGAAAAAGTTTAAAGTCTCTGAAGTCTTTCTCTAATAATAAATTGTACTTTTCTTTCAAGATAATTTAGTATATACTATCTTCTTCAGAATCTTTTCTTCTACTCTACAGTGATTTTTTCTATTAATCACTATATGTTGTCTTATTGACTAGAAATTCCAGCATATATTAGGATTCCACTAATTATTTGTTGAATAAATAAGATTGATCCTAGTAATTCATAGACAATATGAAAGGAGTGTCAAAGGAGACACTGCATGTGAAAAAACCATATAGTTATATATGGCATATGGCAATACAGAGATTGTGGTTATTACCAATTTTATTTTTATAGTTAATTTGATAGTATACATACCTGTATAACATACATGGTGAAGAAACTTATTTCACAAAGTTTGGATTGGCATAAACTTGAATTTAGGATTACAGAGAGAATCTGCAGTATGTAAAAAAAACCCTGTATCCCTTACCCTTCCATATAACTTGTTTCTAGCCACATTCCTATTATATTTCACTCTTGGTTTCTAAATGAATAACTCATCAAAGTTTATGCTTATCATGTGATTCCATATTCCAGAATAGGCATATAATAGTTGCTTTAATTTTAAGAACTGCAAACACACCATAATCCATAAAGAATATGAAATGCGTCAGCTCCCAAATTTGGTTCTTAAATAGCATGTTTTGTTAAAGAGTTCCAGACACTTCACAAATGTTACTTTTATTCCACATATTTAGAGAATTAACTCTTATGTAGTATGTGGCATTTACTACCCCATTGATTGCTGAACTATAAATGTACTCTATGAAACTTTTCATCTTTCGTATTAAATTGTTTTTGGTCATCTCTTTTGATAACGCCTGATTGAAGTTTTATTTTTGCTCCAAACTCCTTGATTTTGCCTGCATCTTTCTTCTTCAGTTCATTACTCCTATGACCCTTTTTAGCCACACATAATATTATGCAAGCCACGGAATGAAAGGATATGTCTGCTTGTAAACTTTAATGATAGTAATTAATTTCCCTGAAGCTGGTTATCTATATGTATGGTGAGATACAACAATTATATAATATTCCCAAGAATAATCTTATGAAAAGAAAGATAAAATATGTCATGTAGACCATTTGATGACAAGAAAAATTATACTGTTAGTCACAATGATTATTTGGCAGCTCTGCTATATGGACACTGGCAACCTAGGACTAATTTATCCTTGATACCAGATAAGGATTTTCTACTTTATAACCAGAAGTAATTAAGGGAATGGACCCCAAACACTGCATAAATCTCTAGATAAGTGAAATTAACAGCTAAATTAAATGTCATGTTTGCTAAACAAATAAATATATGAATAATGTATCCATTATTAGATAATCTCCTAGATCCAAGCAGAAATCTCATAAGGAGATATATTTTTTAGTCAAAAATTAAATGCAAGGAGAGTTTCAGGATTGCATATTTCTATGACCAAAAAAGCAGAATAAGATGTTTTCCAGTGTATGATCTCTATAATCTGTAAGCTAAATACCTTATCTTTGGCAGAGGATTTAAATATTCAAAGAGGTCTGTGGTCTCTGTAAAAGAATAGAATTGCTATGATAATACTGAACTTAGAAACCACTTGAATACTCCATTAGTTTTCCAACTAGTTACACTCCATAAATATTACTCATTGGAGTACATTATAGAAAGCACAGGAAATCTCTAACTTGTAGGAAGTGACAAAAAGTTTTTTAAAAATTAATTAATTTATTTATTTCTCTCCCCTTTCCCCCCCACCCCAGTTGTCTGTTCTCTCTGTCTGTTTGCTGCGTCGTCTTCTTTGTCCACTTCTGTTGTCAACAGCATGGGAATCTGTGTTTCTTTTTGTTGTGTCATCTTGTTGTGTTAGCTCTCCATGTTTGCTGCGCCATTCCTGGGCAGGCTGCACTTTCTTTCACGCTGGGCGGCTCTCCTTACGGGGTGCACTCCTTGCGTGTGGGGCTCCCCTACGCAGGGGACACCCCTGTGTTGCACGGCACTCCTTGCGTGCATCAGCACTGTGCATGGGCCAGCTCCACATGGGTCAAGGAGGCCCGGGATTTGAACCACTGACCTCCCACGTGGTAGACAGACACCCTAACCACTGGACCAAGTCCGCTGCCAAAAATGCTTTTTTGAGTTTAAAAGTTTTTCTCAAGAACTTGGAATGTCCCCCTCCCTGCATTTTTTTTCCATTTTCTCTTCTAATATGAACTCATCGAATCCATTTCTCCAAAGTTCATTTCTACATATCTTTTCATGAAATGAGTTCTCATAGTTTGTTACTTTTCTATTTCTACCCTGTAACTTGGGAACTCTATTTCTTAAATTATTTACTGGGTTTGACTATGTCTTACTGAGTTCTGGACTCACATGAGAAAAATAATCATCTGAGTACAGACTTATTTTCATGTTCACTAAAGGGGTTTTTTTTTGCCTAAAATTGCCTTAAACACACACATTTTTCACTTCTACATTGGCAAAGTTTTATAAAAGTGATTCTGGAGTAATCATTTTATATTATTTCCTGCCATCAGTGGTAGGCTGAATTTTAAGGTGGACCCCAAGTGCCCTTTCCTCTGTATAAATCCCTTTCTCTTCAGTGTGTGTGAGATGAACTAGCATTGGGGCACCATAATCACTCTCATAACTATGGTAAGTTATATGTCAGGAGGGATTTTATAGATGTAATTAAGGTCCTTGATCAATTGAGTTTGAGATTATCCTGAGTGTACCAGACCTAATCAGATAAGTCCTTAAATGTGGTCAGATTTAAACCCATCACTATATTCCATTTTCCTATTAATGGAAGCTGGTAATATATTAGGCTTCCTTTCTAAACAAGTTTTGGACTACAGAGAGGTTCAATTGTGGCAGAGAGGAACACTGGTGTGGGGTGTTATTGATAGGGCCACATGGTTGGGAGGGAGTTCTCCAGGGCATGTATATAGGGTACATAAAAATGTTTGGATATTTTCATAGTGGTTTCAGTTAAAAACAACAACTGAAAGAGTGCTGAGTTCCTAGCCAGGGGAGCTCTATCACATTTCCCAACGGAACAGCAACAATTCCCCAAGTGCAATGGCAAAGATCAATAAAGATGGATGGTCCAACAATGAGCCCTTGATACTGATGGCTCCGATTATGGGCCTGTGTGCCTGAAATATGAACTAGACCTAGAGCTACAGGGTGCCTAAGAGTTACCTCCTGAGAGCCTCCACATTGCTCAAATGTGGCCACTCTCTAAGCCAAACTCAGCATGTAAATACATTATCTTCCCCCCAGCATGGGACATGACTCCTGGATATGAGCCTCCCTGGCACCAAGGGATTACTACCAAGCACCAGCTGACAATGTAACTAGAAAAAGACCTTGAATAAAAGGGTAAACTGAGACCAGCAGAATATCTCAGCCTACATGTAATATCAGGTATTAAAAACTGATTTTTGATCTTTAGTAAAAGGGGAAATGGAAAGGACAAATGAGTTTATATGGCTATGAGTCTCCAAAAAGACCCCTCTGACCATCAGAGGGGTAATGCTTACACATGCCTCAGCAGGGTACCAGAGACAGCCAAAGTAGATAAAAACCCATGTGCTGGTTTTCCTGAGGGCTAAGGAGACCCACAGGTTCTATGGTCATGGCAGATGGCTCTGGAGTTCAGGGCCATGTCAGTTGGCCCTATTTTGGAATTTGTGTTCCTAAGTGTGATGGAGTTAGACTCAGATATGACCTTTTACACATGCCTCTTCTGTTACTTTTACCGGACCTGTGGTTGGTGTTTGTGTTGGTCTATACTCAGGAGACCTGAATTTCTCTACTGTCCATGTGACAGCCAGGCCCTGAGTCTCAGCAGACTTGCAACTCCTACCCTCTTGTTAATTGAACTTACACTGGCCAGCTAACAGGGAGGTGAAGAAGATCAACCACCACACCAGGGAGGCAAGAGTGCCTACAACTGCAAGCAGGAGAATTGCATCCATCATCTATATGGAATCTAAGCCCCCTCTTGATGTAGAGGGGGACTGGACTTACCCATCCCAGGGTCCACAGGATGGAGGAATAGAATATAGACTAGAGTAGACTTACGGGTGTTCTGCTGGGGAACTACTGTGATTAGTAAGGGAAGAAATTGTAATATTAATGTGGAGAAAGTGACCATGGTAGCTGCTGATGGTAGGGAGAAGGAAGAAGAGATATTATGTGGGTGCATTTTCAGGATTTGAAGTTGTCCTGGGTGGTTCTGCAGGGACAGATGCTTGACATTGTGTATCCTGCCATGGCCCACTGAGTGGAATGGGGGAGAGTGTGCACTACAATGTAAACCACTGTCCATGTGGTGCAGCACTGCTCCAAAATGTATTCACTAGGTGCAGTGAATGTGCCACATTGATGGAAGAGGTTGTTGATGTGGGAGGAGTGGGGTGTGGGGGGGTAGGTAGTATATGGGGACCTCATATTTTTTTAATGTAACATTTAAAAGAAAATAAAGAAGAAAAAAATAGAAGGGGTGATAGTGGGGGGCGGAACAAACAAACAAACAAAAGTAAAGAAATAAGTAAATAAATAAATAAATAAATAAATGTGGTCAGAGAGATTTGAAGTGGATTCTCCTCCTGGCCTAAAAGAGCAACCTGCCATGTTGTGGAGACAGGGATGTGGCAGGGAAGAGTGGGGCGCCTCCAGGATCTGAGAGTGGCCCAATTGACTTCATCAAGAATGCAGAGCCCTCAGTTCCATAATCAGAAGAAATTAATTTCTGCCAGCAAACAGTGAGTTAGAAAGATGGCCCTGAGTGTCATTCGGATAAGAACTTAACTAAACCAACACCTTGATTTCAGCCTTATGAGACCTGAAGAGAGAACCCAGATATACTGTACCCAGACTTCTGCTCTATAGTAAATGTGAGATAAATAGTGTGCTGTTTTAAGCCACTAAGTTTGTGGTAATTTGTTACACAAAACAGAAAACTAATATGGCATCTTTTCTAATAATGTTCATTTCTAAAGTAGCAAACTCAATAAAATTTGGCATTTCAAGGAATCATTATCCTTGTAAAACCCTAGTTTTATGTTCACTCTTAAACACAAACTGCTTAGAAGTATGTAGTATCCTAGAAGCTTAAAATGGGCCATAATGTACATTAGGTCAAACACTCTCTTTATGAAAGAAAACTAAAGAAATTGATTTTTTTTTTCATAAGCACCATTTCAAAAACCAGGGTATCAGTATAAGGTAAAATAAAACAGTGCAAATAGCTGGGTAATTTATTCAAAAATTTTCAAACACATTTGAGTTCTATTATAGTTTATTGGTTGGTGGAATATTCAGATCCTTCTTTTTTTATATCCTTACACTACTTCTTTCTTCCTTACTTTTGATTATATTTCACTGCCTATGAGCAGAGGGTGAGCAATGCCAGAGAACATTCCTAATGAACATCTTTTGAAATTTATTAGCTTCTGTGATGAAGAGTTTAGTGAAGAATGATGAAGTAATGTTTAAAAATTAAGCTGCAGTACTTTTGAGTAACATTGCAAGTTAAAAACAAAACAAATCATAAAATCCTTAACTTTGAAACGTGGTGCTGTGAAGCCAAAGTCCTTTTTATAAAAGCTGCAAAATGAGAATTTTTAGCTAATGAGTGAGACTTGGCAGGACATAAATGGAAATATGTTTCTTTGGCCAACATGTTTTGGAGGCATATGAGTGTCTAAATAGACGATGCTCAAAAGAGTATTTTTGGCATGAAACTGCCTCCAAACATTTTGATCTGGAATTTGATTGCCATATGCCCATATCCTCCAACTTTGAACATTCTTCAGGTCTCTTGGGATTTCTTACTTCCTGCTGTACTGACTCATGTAATGTTAAGCATTGTGGCTTGCAAAATGAGTTATTTTCTTTTATTTCGTAGCTATTTGTGTATATTGATCACTGCAATATAAACTGTCTGGGTTTTGAATAGTCAATGATTTCTTGAAGCTCATTCACAAAAGCAGCCATGTTTAGTGATTGGTGTTGAACAGCACTTATGGATCCCACTCGCACAACGCAACCATTAAACCTTCAATTTTTTCCCTCTTAGTCAGAGAGGTTCACTAGTCATCTAAACTCCTAGATTACAAACTTGTAAACTGCATTATTTGCTAACTTCCTCTTGGTTTTCTCCATAGATCCTTTCAAATGGAAAGCATTCAGAAAAAAAATGTGCCACAGATATTACTGAATAACACCTTAGACATTTCCATTGTTTTAATCAAAGCAACCTATTTTAATAGCACATGTGGATGGCAGCAGAGGTAGAAATCTTAGTTTTAGGAGAAGATAGTTGAGATTGGAAATTTTCTAATGTGCTAGAAGTCCTCATATCACTTGAATGAGAGGAAGCATTTCAGTAATAATCTTCCAACTCATTTCATCCTATGTTTCAATTTTATTTTCTGATATTGTGAATGTTTGACATTTGTAAATATGTATGCATCTGTATCTTGCAATATGGGAGTGTTAAGAGCAACACTTTTTTCTTATTTGAGCTAACTTTTTACATGCAATATTCCTACTTGTATATTATAGGAAAGTGATGGTTGCATTTTAGTCATAGTTGTTAGGTCTTTTGTACCTCATTTTGTGATTCCTAATCTCCTTCTTTTGTGTACATTCTATTTCATCTTTAAATCAAAATTTTCATTTTGCCTTATTTTTTTAGTGTCTATTCTTCGAATATCTGAGCTTTTGATGTAAGTATCGTGGTAAGGTACCCTGAAAATCATGAAATGAAAGGCTTCATCAAAGTGGAATATAACTGATTGATTGATATTACAGGCAAGGCTGGCATGCCTCCTAGGCAGAAGCAATGGAAAGAGTTCAATGAGGAGCTCAAGTGCCATAATTGAAAATAAAGATTTTTATGTTTAATATCTCACCTACTGAAAATGGAGGATTTCTCTCATCACATTAGATAGCTCGAGGCCTCAATCTCATTTATGATAGTGTTTAGGGCCATTTTAGGTTATATATCAAGTTAAATAGCTCTCTGGTTGTCAGATATTTAATAAGAGAATTGTGAATAATCTCAATCATTCAATTTAGTAAAGGAAATAGTACATCTTAATAGTTTTTGTTTATTCAAAGGACTCTAGAGTTCAGCAATGACTTGAATACTAAGCACTTGGAAAAAAAGATGAATGACTGGTCAAATCAAAGAATCATTAAGTTATCTGCTCAAAATATGTGCAGCACATTCCCAATAATGGTGTATGCAATGACCTTGCTTCTTTCTGTGCATACTGGCATGTCTGGCATCTTGGAAATTGTTGCATGCCTGAATTCCTGAGACACAGTTCTGCTTCATCCATCCCTTCCTGGGACTTTTTTCTCTGAAACTTGGTTCTGGGGGTACAGGAGAGATGAATAGTAATTTTGGGAATGAGATCTTATCTGTACAAAACCTAGCATACAAATTGAATTTATAAAACAGATTGATGTATTACCAAAGATATCAATACAGAGTCTTAGCTGCTTCTATGAGAGTCTTACTCTAGACTCTAACCAAATTGTAACTACAATCTTTCATCTGACATGCTGATAATTTAGCAAAATAGTCTCTCAAATAAGAGTCTGTAGGCTACACACTGTATTCATCTAATCATTCATCTCTCTCTAAGATCCTATTGTTGACCTATCTAATCTATCATCTATCATCAAATACCTGTATCTATCTCCCTTAGAAGCACCTCCTATAAAACTGCTTTTGCTACTCCATTTGTCTTTATTAGCTACATATTTACTGTAAAAATCTTTTTTTTATTAAAGTTTTTAAAAAATGTTCTGGTATATAGCTCTAACTGAAATGACAATTTCTCCCCCCAAAATACTTTCTATTTCCTCAAGTCAGATTTCTTCTCCTCCATAGCTCTTCTAAGTTCCTCCACTGTATCATATATTATACCATCCATCTAGTGTCCATTGCTTAATTTTCTGACTCCTCAAATAGATTTTAAGCATCTTCACATCACACTACATTTCACTCATCTCTGTATCCTTCATTTTTTTCTAAGCTAGTGCCTTGAAGATAGTCAGGTGTAAATAACATATTTGTAATTTTTCATTACAAATTACAAAACATATAATTTGTAGAAAATGCATTTTATGGTCATTTGAAATTATTTTATGAATCCTTAAAAGAGAAATGTTTGTAAACTAATCTATTCCTCCGGTGCGATACCCTTTGATTGCATTAAATTTAGTTGAGGGGCCTTTGATTAGATTATTTGTAAGATCTCTTTAAGGATCTCTTTGATTGGACTATGTCAGTGAGGCATGACTCAGTTTTGAATCTCTGCTATCTTGCTGGGTCTCGTATAAGTGGAAACACAGAGACAGACTCAAGACAGACACTGGAAAAGGAAGACATCATGTTTGATCCTGTCACGTGAAGAGAGAAGACTACAAGAACCAAGATTGCTTATGCACAAAGCCCCAAGAAGCTGGGCCCATGGAACAGCTCAAGAGGAGACAGTGAGCCAAGAGGGGAAGACTGAAACCTTGGCAGAGACTGGTGGCCATCTTGCTTCACCACATGACAACAGGCCAGGATCAAGAGTAGCTGACTGTGGTGAGAAAGCATCTCTGATGGTGCCTTGATTTAGTCTTTTCATGGCCTTGGAACTGTCAGCTTTTATCCTAAATAAATCTCCTTTATAAAAGCTATCCCATTTCTGGTACTTTGCACCCCTTTGGCAAACTAAAACACATTGTAAATAAATATAGGTTGAAATCGTTATAGAGTATCCCTTAAAGTTTTTTTATGAGTCTATTTATTTTAGAATATGAATATTTTGATGCATCTATTTTAAATAATGCTCATACTCATGAGTTCCTATTGCATGTCAGGCTCTATGCAACATGTTTTATAGACGTTCTTCAATTAATTCCTGGCAATAACCAGAGGTTCAATGGGATAAGGAAGCTGAAGCTTATGGATATTAAAAATAACTTGTAGAGTCAGGGGCAGAATTAGATTTAATACCTGAATTTTCATACTCCCAGGCTGGATTTCACAACCACTACATTATGTTTTAACAGCTTGAATTTAGCATATAAGGTAATCATTAAGTTGTCTACCATTCTGGCCATGTCCCTTGTGAATTTTCCTACCCCCTTTTAACATGGCTGTGATTTTTATGACATAACATATAAGTAGAAGTGATACTTTCATCCCTGATCGAAGCTCTAAGAGCCAATGTTCTCTTCCCTCTGAGGTGGTGATTCTGGAAACTTCCATCAGTCTGAGTCCCTGAATCACTACAGCAAGCATAACCCTAATGCTGATCAGTGTTATCCTCTTATTATGAACAAGAAAAAATATTTTAGGCACTAAATATGCTTTTGGAACTAGTCTGTCCTAGCAACAAAATTTTGTTCTTCTTGCAAAATGGCATTTTCCATGCCATTTTCTTCAGTTATTTGGGTTTCCTATTAAGCAGCAATCTGTTTATGGTCAAATGATTGAAACATGGCTTATATGTCATAATAGTTGGAGGGTCAGTTCTTAGGGAGCAAGGTATCAATGAGTTATTTTAAGCAAGGTTTAATCAGAATTACCTGGGGAGCTTTAAAAAAATGAAGTCTTGACCCTACCCTAAATCTACCCAAATCAAAATCTCTTCTGGATTTTAACTGATATCTTGTAAGATTCTAAAATAAAGTTTGAGAATTAATGCTATGGACATTAGAAGAAAACATTTCTTCCCATGGCTAAATCCTGAGCTGAGATTTCAATTTGTAGCATGTGGCAGGAGCCAGTCTTAGGCATTGCCTTAATATCTTCTCGGTAAGTAACAACCATAAACAGAAAAAACAATAAATTCAACTTTTCAGTTTTCAGGGTAAAATGAGTAGGCTATAATGAAAAATGAAATTGAGACACAGAATGTAATTTACTACGGATTATGTTCCCTGTATAAAAATCCTAGTGATATATCTTCATTATGGAAAATATATGGACAAAAAATACAGATGAGAAAAAAAAAGAAAAAAAAATCAACTATATTTCTACTGTTAACATTTTGGCATGTCTTTCCCGACTCATTTTCTTCTTCTTTTTCTATATCTCTCTACTAGATATATAACTGCACACCTATAGCATAAATGATACCATGCATTAAAAACTTAGGTATTTTGTGGGAGATTGTCTCCTTTTATTATTGTATTTTTAAAAAACATTGTCATGACTATGGTAGTGAATATTTTCTGAATTTTTTATAAAGTTTATCATTTACTGTTAGCCCCCATGGTTTCTCACTTTGAAGACTTCTGGAAGATATGGATTTGAAGGCAGCTTTGCTACTTATTCATGTGACCTTGAGTTACCTAACTTCTTTAAGCTTTACTTTTTTAACCTGTATATTCTGGGTAACATGAAACCCTTAATTATTCTCTTATGTCCTTATTGCACCCCTGTAAGATAAGCATCATCATCTCTTCACAAATGGGGAAGAAGTGGCCTAGACATGTCATATAGCCAGTCATTAAAACTAGTGTTGAGGGGCCTTGAAATTTTCAGACTTTTTCCCACATCATCAGCACAAGGCTAGATATCTTCACTGAAAAAAAAGTTACTCTCTACCTTCAATCTTGAGATAATTATTACAAAAGCTAAAGTATCTTATTTCTTCTTTGGATGATATAATACGAAAGGGCACCTGTGTGGTGGAAGCATGGGAGTGGCCAAGTACAAAGCATTGCAGGAGCAATTATGGCTTCATCCTGGCAATGGGCATGTCTCCCCATGGTGCTCTCCACTATGGCAACCCCCTCAGTACATTCATCATGAAGTTTGGGACTGATGGTCAGTTTCCTACTCAGGGGTCCATCAGAAAGTTGCAGCCTGAGTCTGGGTTCTCTCAGTTCTGCCCTAAGAGGTGGGTGCTTGTTTTTGTGGATAGTGGGGTAGGAGGCATTAGGCAGCCTAACACAGGCAGAGCAGTCTTTGTTCCTTGAAGACAGATGGAGTGGCCTGGGGAAAATCAAGGATGGACTTCCCTTTCCCAAAGCAATTGTATGGCTATGGACCATTTTTCATATGGGGGTGGGAGGCAGGAGGGAGGAAGAACTTTTAAGGGCCTGGAACCTGAATTTCTGCTATGTGGTACTGGATGTTTAACAGGACTTGAAGCAATTTTACAAGCATAGCCTCTATCCCAGTCTAAAAGCAAGAGGTAGGGTGCTGAATTGGAACCCATCAGGATCTCTGTGATTCCTTGCCAGGCCCTCACAAAGGTAGAGCAAAACCTACAGCTTACTCTCTTTAGCCTCAACCAGTTCACTATTTGCCACTCCAAGATGTTGTCCCTGTGATTCTTAGCAGAAGCTATATTGAGGTGAGAACAGTAATGTGCAGCATGTAGAGAAGTTACTGGAAAAGAAGTGTTTTTTCATCAGCCCTTAGCTATGGAAGGCCTGGAGAGAGGGGACTTGGCAAATTTGGGATGGGAATCAAGCTTGCTTTTCTTCTCAGAACCAGGAGGTCATGATTTTGGGAATTGGGCCTGAGATGCCAGAGGCCTGGGGCTTGGAAACAGAGGTAGGTCCCGTACAGCTTCATCCCCAAATCACCCCTCCCAGGTCACAAATATTTTAAGGTCTTAAAACACGTGCTCAAGGTGCTGGAAGGTCTTGGAAAGTGGGAGGCAGCATGATGGGAATAGAGGTCTGTGAGGAGTTTGCTGTCAATGGGGAACGTGTTTTGGAGAGTCACAGGTGGTAGGACTGGGCCAGTTCAGAGGAAGGGCGTCTTTGAGTAGGGCAACCATTTGTTCTTGGACTGGGCATCAGCTCTATGTCTGTTTTCCAGTGAATTAGACCCCATTCCACTTTCAAAAGTATCCTCCTTTGGATAATATATTGTCACCAAACTTATTGGGAAACAATCTCCCTTGGTCCGTCTTCAGGTCCTGGTGGGCCAAATCCCTGGGACCAGGTCAAACCAGGCCAGGAGGTGGGGCAGGGGAGGGATGCACTGCAGAGAAGCAAGTGGGTAGGGGGAAGCCAGGGAGCCATTCTCTTAGGGGGACAAGATTTTGGAACATAATGATCTGTGGTAACAAGTCGAGGTGCTGCATTGTGAGGGCAGGTGAGCAACCTCAGGCAGAGAGAGTGCAGAGGGGCGCAGGCTCCCAGGTGGCCAACCAGCCAGCCACCGTGATGGGGCGCTTTCTGGCTACCTGTGTTCAGGACACAAACCCCATCCTAATGCCAGTCCTAGCTCTATACATGCATTGTTTTCCCTGTGCAACGTTTTTATAAAAGAGGTCACTAATTTTTTAAAAAGGCACCTGTTCTGAAACCCAGAATACCAAGGTTTCAAGTATTCCTTCTAATACCCACTGTGTTCCCTGGCTTTGAGCACCTCCCTTCTCCTGTATAAAAAGGATGACAATTTTTGAAGTTTTCTTTTGAAGTTTATAGATAAGGAACCCTATGTGCCTAGCATAGTGCTTCATATGTAGTAAACATGCAATGAGTATTTAAATTGAATTGAATTTCACCAGAAGCTATAAGAAAACACTTGACTAATCTATACATTTTAATAATGCTTCCTTTAAATAAGACAGTAATTTTATAAATATGACTATTACTTTACTTATATAGGGTACATTACTTTCTACTCTGTTATTTTTATAAAATATTCCAGTCATATTTAACAAGAGCTTGATAACTTTACCTTTACCCAGCACTTATGAGCATGTTTCCTGTGCTTGCTATAATCATTGTAACTTAAATTACAACTAGGGACTCAAATATCCAGCCTATTTTGAATCACTTAAGAGTAACTGTGCACGCACAACAAAATTACAGATAAATGATCTTAAAGTTTAATAGGTTTACTTTTTTGATAAAGGACATGAATAACTCTAAGGTAATCAAAAGCTTTATTCTGTGAATAATATGATTTCTTGTTGGAAGGTAGAGCTAGTTTGAAATATGGAAGACTGGTTTGATTATAAAGAAGCATCATGCTCTTTGCATTAAATGATAGATGGCCAACCCAGCTGCATACATTTGACTTCCCAAGACAGCTAGAGTTGGATTCAAAAGCAGTGAATAGCCTTGGGGACCTTCCTTTGGCATCTTGCCCAATGGTACTCTTCATGGGAGGAGCAGGTTCAAATGCAGGGCTTAAAATCACCTGGGTTGTTATTGTTCTGAATGCTACTGCTGACAGATGTACCATCTGCCTTTGAGAAACACAGCAATGTGGGCAACTTTGATACTGAGTAACCAACCACGTGATAGCCTTTGAAAGCCAAAAGCTCTTATTAAGTAAGAGTTGAAAATATTTCCTACCTAAACCAAACTAAACAAGAAATAAATGACTTTTTAATTCTCTACAAATACAAAATGGAAATACATAGATGGTAGAGCATTCATTGAGCACTTTATGTAAGCCAGTGCTAAGCTCTTTACATTTCTATGTGTGATCTGCACAGTCATCCACTTTGTATAATTTTTATCCTTATTTTAAAAATAAGGAAACTAATAATGCAAAAACTTATTTACCTTATTTTAGATAGTGTCACAATAGAAATTTGAATCAAGGCAGTCAGGCTCAGTTTACCATATAATTTATCTCTGTAAACACTGCATTTTTCTCTTGAAAATTGATGTCCTGGAATATCTTAGTATTGCTTTATTTAGTAAATGATACAGGTATATAGCATATATATATATATATCTTATATATATATATATATCTTATATATATATATATATTCTATATATCTTATATATATATATATATTCTATATACCTGTATATATATATATATCATATATATATATTACAATAGATTATGTAGTCAGGGAGAGATTGCTTAGAATATGGCTATAGTGAAATTATATTTGCACATTTGATCTTTCTTTGCCTCATGAAAATCTTCAGAAGATAATGTTTTTCCTGGAGATATTGTACTCCTAGTTTTAAAAATGTGTCATCATTATGACAAAGAAAGAATTATAAGTGGCATTAAAGTACATACTTCACTTTTAAAACAAAGAGAACTTGTCATAGTGATGTGTAAATACTTAGAAAAATTAAAAGCTCAATATATTTTTAATGTTTATCTTATCTGAAGGATAGTGTATTTGCTTAGCATGTTTATTAACATATAATTTTAATAATCTTTTTTTGTCATGTCTTGCATTCATAGGGGGCTGCTAAATATATACTATACTCTCAGCAAGTGAGCCGTGATAGGCATGTATAATCATATTCACACACAACTACAATGCTATATCCTGCTCCTTTGCTTAAACATTCTTGAGCTGATCTTTAAGCACTCAAATGCTGATGATCTCAATGCCATTAATAAAATATCTGTTGGCTTTAAATGGTAATTTAATTTAAAGTCTCTAAACAGAAATGCATGGATACATTTAAAATTGAATTGCATCTTTTAAAATAGCTCTCTGTGGACATTTCCTTCTGTTCCTTAAAAGGCAGGCACATTCCAGCTGTAAGCACTTACAGTTGGAATGCATATCGTGACCGGTACTTGCCCTGCTTTCCTTTCCCTTGGGGAAATCTACCAACCTGGTTGTAGATTGTCAGTAGGAAGATAGGTAGAATGATTTATAACCAGCCTGTGGCTGTTTATACTAAAGTACATAGAGCCAAATCACACTGGAGGGGAAAATGGAGTGGAAGATATTGATGCATAATTTTTAGGACCAGCCCTAAAACCCACAAGCACAATCAATAATGAGTCTATTATTCAAAATATGGAGTGTACTAATGAAGAGTAGACAAATTGAAAGCTGTAAAATGACCTTAAATGTGGAGGGAATGCAACACACAAAGAAGAGGTGCATGAATCTGAAATTTGTGATTTAAGATTAATCATTATAAACACTTTCCTAGTTATATTTGAAGACTCCAGATCCTTTACTGATAATGTAAAGAAACACATGAGTTATTATGTGGAAATATAAGATTTCATTTGGTCAGGTTAGAGTTAGAAGAAATGTGTGGTTCAATTAAACAAAAGTAAGGCAGACTCATAGGCACTGATGCATGAGTTTAGAATGTAGTGGAAAGAATTGGGTCATGTAAGCCTAGTTTCACCAATGTGGGAAGAATTTTGGGATTTAGAGATAAATTACCTTGAGGACAGAGCCCGACTCAGCCCCTTGCTAGTTATACATCCCTAGAGAAGTTGCTTAACTTTTCTTTGCCTCTGATTTCTTAGTTATGGAACAGGATAACACCAGTTTCATATTTTTCTTATGAGGCTTAAATAAGTGGAAAGGGAAGTGGTTGCCATTCTGGAAATATTGCATCAGCACTAGTTTACTACTTTCCTCTACTTTTTGCTGCTTCCTGAAAATACCTATGTGTTCACGGCGTCCCATAAACTGCCCTGATTCCATTCTTCCAGCTTTATGCTCTAGAATGTACCATTCAATGTGATTCTTTAGTCAAATTGGTTAAGTGGTCTTGACTTTCATATATTGACTTTTGTGCATTTATGACTTTTTTCGTTAAAAAAGTAAAATGTATTTAGCCCTAAACACCTTTAAAGTTAATGACAATTTTTTGTTCGTCAGTTAACCAATAGTGATTTTGAGTCATTAAAAATAGGCGCTACCTGTCAGGTCCTTGTTGGTTGAAATGCCTATATTTCTCAGTGTTTTTTTTTTCTTTCATTTTTTAAATTCTAAGGATCTTTTACTCTGGATTTGCAAACGATTTTCAAGAGCATGTATATTAGTCAGCTAAAGAGGTGCAGATGCAAAATACCAGAAATCTGTTGGCTCTTAATGAAGGTTATTTATTTGGGGTAGTAGCTTACAGTTGCCAGGCCATACAGTGTAAGTTACTTCCCAAGTCTGTTGCCACTTGTTGGAGCAAGATGGTTGCCAATGTCTGCAAGGGTTCAGCTTTCTTCCACTTAAGGCTCCATGGTCCAAGCTTCTTCTGATATCAGCTGTAGACTGGGATAGATTTTGTCTCTCTCCTGGGGTTTGTTTCTCTCTGGGCTCAGCTGCTCTGGTCTCTGAACAAGGCCAGCTGTAGCCTATCAGGCTCTCTCTCTTCCCTGGGCCATTTGCCATGACTATAGAGCCATCTCTCTTCCTCTGTGTTCTTCTTCTATAGATTTACTTCCCAGGGCTCCACCATCAGAGTTCCAACTCTCTCCTCTGCCATATCATTTTCCCTGTGAGTCCCTGCCCACCAAGGGGGTAGGGACTTAGCGATGTACTGCCCTGGCCCAATTAAAGCCTTAATTATAATTTAATCAAGTAAAAGTGAAACCTCTGAATTTAATACAATCTAATATGCCCAGAGGAACAGACCTGTTTACAAACCTAATCCAATATCTATCAAACTAATGCAGCATGCAAGTATAGAGATTTTCCTCCAGCAAACTCTGCACTTCAGTATCCTAGCTGGATAGTAGCATATTTTCCTCCAGCAAACTCTGCACTTCAGTATCCTAGCTGGATAGTAGCATATTTGCATGGAGTACCTATTAAGTTTCTATAGGATTTCCTTTACAAAGAAAATTAAAATGAAGAGAAAAACAAAAACAAATTAGAAAATGTATGGCTTGGAGGTGCTGCATATAGTGGTCAAGAAGTTCAGATAAGTCAACTGGTTAGATAATATTCTGATGTGCTAAGCTGCTCAAATCAGATACCTTGAAGTAGGTTGGATTTTACAAAGGGAAGTTATTAATTTAAAAGCTTACAGCTCTGAGGCTGTGAAAATGCCCAAATCATGGCATCAACAAGACAAACTTATCCCGTCCTGGACTTCTCAGTCACATGGCAGGGCACATGGCAGCATCTGATGCTCTCTCCCTTTACTTCTGGGTTTTGTTGCTCCCTGATTCTTGCTTCTGTGATGCTCTCTCTGTCTGAATTTCATTCTCATATAAAGAACTTCAGTAAGGGGATTAAGACCCACACTGAATGCGGTGGGTCACATCTCAAGATCCTTTTCACCAAAAGATTCTACTTACAATGGGTCCATACTCACAGGAATGGATTAACTTTAAGAACATACTTTTGGGGGTATGTAAAGCTTATCTGAGGGACCACAGATCAGTTTACAGTATTAGTTTGGTGCCTAATATTGAAGTGTTTATATCAGTGGTCCCAAACACAAGTGTTTTATAGAATAAGAAAAGTTACCTAAATGAGTGCAATAGACCAGTCTGATATAATAAAAAATATTGTCAACACAAGCACACTGGTGATTGTCAACACAAGCACACTGGTGAGTACATGCCCTATGTAAGTTTATCTATCTATCTATCTATCTATCTATCTATCTATCTATCTATCTATCTATCTATCTATCTATCCATCTAATTTTTCATGTAATTTCAAACCCTTCCAGAGCCCAGACATTTTGTGACATCTATACTAGTGCAGATAAAGAAGCTACCCGATGACACACACAAACACTCAAATTTGCTTGCAATTATTGAATATTAAAGTGTTTATTTTGTCTTTGAGAATGATGGAAAAGAGTGAATCAGAATCTGAAGTGATTTCATTTCCCATACTCTCTCCTTTACTACTACTTCTTACTGTTCCTCCTCCTTATCATACATGTTCCATGATTCTCTGTCCTCCCATTTTCCAGCAATACTCAGGGTAGACTCTTGCTTCAAGGAAAGCATATCCCCTTAGCCCCAGCAAGGAGAGGGTACAAAAAGGATCCTCCCTAAATAAGTGGATTCCTCAAGATGCTCAGGCAATGTGGACATCCTATCATGTGGGTAGAGGAGATTGTCCCCATTCTGGGGTAGTTAACAGAGGCTTACTATGAATCTAACCAGTGAAGATGGTTTCTGACCACTGTCCCTATTAAGTTTAGTCATACTATTTTAAATCTTGCTAAGAATTATTTTATAAAAATATGATGGTAAATACAATATATACCATATTATAATATCTCTGGTAATAGTTCTTCCTTATTTGTAATTCTTGTTTTTATATATTTAACTTTCAGAGAAGTTTTCAGGAAGCTCTCTCTATAAAGTAGAGATTTCCAAAACTTGCTATTCTTTAAAAAATACCTTATATTTTCCTCTTTTATACTATCTCTGCCACTCAAATTCTACGTTTCTCACATCGTAGCTCATTTGCCATGTGACTCCATAGATTTGTTCCAACTATTCCCAGCCCCTCACTAGCTAGATTTAACCCTTTATTATGGCATTTATTTCATAGTTTCTATCATAATTATTTGTGACTATGTCTCATCTTCTCTACTCCAATGTTACCTTTTCAGATGTCTTAGACAGCTTTCTTCCCCCAGATGGTCTGTGCTAAAGCAATTGTGGAAAAGACTAACTGGCTCTTAAAAGATTTTTTGAAACTGAATAAAACAGGTCAAAGATATTTGATTTTAAGATATTTTTCATAATAGCACGATGGTTAATTCCCCATCGATGTGAAGTTAATTAATGCATATGATTCAAATATGAAGGTAAGAAAATAAACAAAGCAAAGTGAAACTCATGCATTCATTGGTCCTTTGAATTTATGTATCAAGGATAAATTTCCCAGTATGTATAATATTTCCTCAGTGAGCCATAGCTGTCTTCTTAGATTGTTAGCTTCCATTCAAATTTACAAGCATGTTTTTATCTTATATTCATTCTTCAGCACACTTTGACACAGAAACATTAGGAGAATGTATTCCTTCTATTTTTATCCTAATTCAAACAACAATCTACATACTATATTCCCTTTTCCTGCCTCCTCCTGTGCACGTACAAGTTCTGGGTGCTATCTTCAATGTCTTAAAATTTACTGCTACACGTTGGCTTACCTGCTGAAGCTATTAGGTGAAGTGTACATGCATTGGAGGAAAATGTGGTAGTTTCAAAAAGATATTTGTAGTCTCATTTCTTTAGTATTCAAAATCTTGACAAAAGTTAATGTAGTATTAGTTCCATAAAAGTAATGAAGATCTTAAGAAAATAGCTATAATTATAACTTCTTCAAGATGACTTCAGTGTAATTTCAGTCAAGTAGTTTTCACATCTTGGAATTTACATTAAAAATAATGCTATTTAACAAAAGATGTCAATAATGGAATAAGAAATAAAGTGAACCAATTTAATCCACCCCATAGGAGGCAAATTAATGCCTTATCTCATTTCTTTCTTTCAAAACTAATAGACTTGGAAAGTAGATATTGTGCGAAGCCTCACTTGCATTATTAAAATGGACATCTGAAACTGAAAGTAAAAGTATATTTTAGAAATAGTAATGTGCTAATGACTTTACAATTTTAGAGCACAATAGAAAATCTCTTATAGCTCTTACGCCATTCTGTGTGTTTGCATCACCTTTTAAAAAATGCCACAGTGCATTTCAAAAACCTTCAAAGCACAATGACATTAAAAGAGAAGTACATTAGAAAAAATAGAAATGGAGCATTTGCTATGTGATCGGAATCTCACATCACTATTGGTAATAGTGTGAAGGAAAAAAGTTGGTGTTATTTATCAAGGACATTCTCAGTCATACTTTTCATGAACTTTTTTATCCATCCTCAAAATAAACTGTTAAGTACTATCCCATTTTACAGAAGTGAAGAATGGTGACCAGGAGATTTTGGGTTAATCATCTGTACAAGGGTATACAATTGGCAAATTGCAGATCTGGAAATAAACCCAGAGCTCCTCTTCTTCCACTATTTCTAAGTTAATAAATTTTTTTTCTGAATACCAGTGCAAATAAATCTTTGTCAAGATTAAAGGTCAGGGGAAACGGACTTTGGCCCAGTGGTTAGGGCGTCCGTCTACCACATGGGAGGTCCGCGGTTCAAACCCCGGGCCTCCTTGACCTGTGTGGAGCTGGCCCATGCGCAGTGCTGATGCGCGCAGGGAGTGCCATGCTACACAGGGGTGTCCCCCACGTAGGGGAGCCCCCACGCGCAAGGAGTGCACCCATGAGGAGAGCCGCCCAGCGTGAAGGAGGGAGCAGCCTGCCGAGGAATGGCGCCGCCCACACTTCCCGTGCCGCTGACGACAACAGAAGCGGACAGAGAAACAAGACGCAGCAAAAAGACACAGAAAACAGACAACCCGGGGAGGGGAGGGGAATTAAATAAATAAAAATAAATCTTTAAAAAAAAAAAAAAGATTAAAGTTCAGTCAATATTAAAGGAATTATTCAGCCCAATAATGTGATATCAGAAAAATTTTTAAAAGATATTTATAGTAAGGCAATGAAGATAAGTAGCTATTTTTTAAATATAGCTTTGCCTATTTTCTATTCCTATGACTTAACTGTGTAATATGGAAGCAAATAATAGGATTTTAAATAATGTTTTTGGAAAGTGAAACTATCATCTTCACCTCTTTCCTAAAGTTGCTTACTGGATTTTTATGGAACTATTATTTTCATTTCAATTTACAATAGTAATCAAAGTATGTCTGTACTTAAATGGGAGAGGCCTTGATAATACCAGAGACTTTCAGCTTCATGATTCTATAGTGTAAACATACATATCACAAAATCTATGTTTTAAAAATAAAAATTATAATTTCATTTAATAAATCATTGCTTTAAGAAAAAATTTCCTCATGCTAATTTTTCTTCCTTTGCCTTTTATCTTTTTCAAAGTTTTAATCATATTCACAGTTTCTTTTTCACAATTTATTCCATAGTTATTACATTAAATCTACCCTATATAAGGCAGAATAATTAAAAATATATTGAGCATCTGATACATGTACTGTTTTAAGTCTGGGGCTATTTACAAATCAATAAGACCGAAAAGACCAAGTTATGTGCTCATAACTTAGAAGACAAATAACAAAAGAAAATGAATTACTGAATAAGTAATTTAGTATTTACTAAATACTAGCATTATTTAGTAAAGAATATTAGTATTCAAAAGTTAAATTGGGTAATGGCATAGAGTGTGATAGGGATAGATAGTGGTAATTATTTTGGTTTAGAAAATCTGGATAGCTTTATGAAGGTGATACTATGTGCTTAGAGGCCTGAATGCAATGGAGCAAGTCATATCTGGGGAAATACTAGTAAACAGGGCAGGTGACATATAAAGGTGACAAGAGTAAATCATTCAAGCTTAGAATACAGGTGATCATGGATAAACATCAAAACTTTCATTTGAAGGGGGCAAATTATCACAAACTGATGACTGGCTTTTTTTCTTTTTCATGGAGTATATACATGTTTAGTCCCTAACCAAATTCTGAACCAATGAAGATGGTGGGAAATCTTCACAAGAAAAATAATGCAACACAGGTAGAAAGAAAATGAAAGAAATTAATTGTAGATTATGTAAAAATTGGCTGGATGTTCTGCATATACAGATTAATTTACCTAATGTATTTGCAACCAGGTTGATGTAGACACATGGCTTGATTCTGAACAATGGAACTGAGGTACAAATTGTTTGCTACATCCTAGGCCTGTCCAATAAGCTACTATATGGGATCTTCCATGTTCTTTTTTGAACTATTTGGAAAGGAGATGATTCCAGGACAACCTTGGAAGTTACATGCTAGAAGATAGAGCTAGGAGAGAGTATAAGCCTGGGTTATTCACTCTAGGAGGAGACCTGTCGAACAAGGATGACCCACATTGATGATTATGAGTGAGAAAGGATCTTTTATTTTGTTATGCCACTGAAATTTGGAGGTGTATCTGTTATAGTAGGCAGTGCTACTAGAAGGTATCCAAATTCCTAGATTTAATGAAAGTATGTATAAAAAAAGAAGACATCTGCCACAAAGGGAAATTTGTCATTACGGAATATAGAGAAGAATCAATATGAAATATTGTACTAGTTTTGTGTCAGGGACAAAATGATGATTGAAACATGAACAAAAGATGTCAATAATGAAATAAGAAATAAAGTGAAGCTATTTAATCTTCCCCCAGGAGGCAGATTTGTTGTGATTAAAAAGTATATTAAAAAGTAGTGCCAATTAGGAATTATCCAGATAAATTCCTGTTCAATCCCTGGCTTGTGTATATTTCAAGTATAGAACTATGAACAGGCAATAATACCTAATGTTCATTACTGTCATTAACAGTTGACTATTCTAGCGTTTCCTTTATTCAGATTTCAAGAATCTGGAACTCTGCCTTTACAAATATGATATTCCCAGAATACATGCCTGGGAAGGCAACTTGTAAATAACCTAGCCACTGGAAAGATATATTCAAATTGTAAATGACCAGATTCAGATTATGTTTTGTGTTTATTCATTTGTTTGGTTTGCTGCAGTTGTTTGGAGATTGTGTTCTCATGAATCTATGTTTCCAGGCCTTGGTGAGAAGAAGATTTGGACCTGATGGTTTCATTGAGGTAATGCTGTCCTGTCAAACACCTTGGCAGATGGCAGGCATTTCCTCATGACACTGCTCCTTCTCCATCCCAGCCTTCAAACTGCAATGTTAATTATACTGCTCAACTTTTTACCACATGTCCTGAAAGTTTTAAATAAATGGTTTATTAAGTGGTTTTCATGTTAGATACTTCTACAAGTTCAAAGAAAATTGCATATATAGTTATTACTTTTAGCCAGCTGATATTCAATACAATTATTAACATGACAAAATTACTCAATTTTTGGTTTCAAGCTAATTATTCTGATTGTTCAGGGAATTTTAAATGTAAATTTAGGGTTCATTGAAAAACCGTGGTATGAAGTATATTTTAATAAACTCATTGCTCTACTAGGCTATTTTATATCTGAATATTGATGGCAGGTGATATAGAATTGCTTCCTTTTGGAAATGTTAAAGGCTAAGCTAAAGAATCACTGAGAAGGAAATCAATTCCTTTTCTGAAGCTTCTATAGTAGGAGCTTAAGGACTGTTGATGATCATTTTAATCTCAAATTAAATTCCCAGAAGTGAGACATCTTATATATAATATTTCATACAGCTTACATGGAAGGTATTAATTCCATTCATAATTTAGGATCAGCTAGTAAAGTAACTTGCTGGTTATCACAGAGTTAAATTAGCCTGCTCCAAATTACAAAGTGCTGAAATTACAATCAAATCCAAGTTTTTAGATACCTTGCTCCTTTCACTAAATTGCTATATTGGTTGGAATAGAAAAGTCCAAAAGGTAAAATATAGCTAAATACTAAGGAACCATTTTTGTTAGTTTAAGAAACTTGGCCATTATCTGGAAGGCAAGGGGAAATCTTGAGGCAGACATTCTTCCTTTCTTCTGCAGCCTCATCACACATCATTCTCCCTTTTGCTGTTTCTTCAGCATCCATGCTAAACATAGAGTTACTCAAAGTTTCCTTTCAATCTTGGGTTCATGGATAATACTATTTTTTCTCTCCTTAATTCCTATTCTTTCTTCAAATATCAGCTCTAATGTTATTTCTTACATGTCTCCCCTGACCACCCAGCCTATTATAAACTACCATTCTTATTTTTTGTTTATAATTTTTTTCTTTTAAATGTTACGTTCAAAAAATATGAGATCCCCATATACCCCCTACCCCACCAATCAAATATATTTGTTGAAGGAATGAATGAATGAAGTGTATTACGGTTGTAAATTAGACTGTTAGGAAGGAGTGGAGTACAAGAACATATGAAGGAGCAGAGAGTCTTCATTAAAAGAGGAAGACTTGACACCAATAGACGAAGGAATTGAAAGAAAAAAAATGGAAGTGTAGGTTGCTATGAAGAATGTTATACAAGGATTTGAAAACTTAGGAAAATAGAAGAATGATAACATTTACTGGCAGAAAAAGATGCCTTCCTAAGGGGTTTTGGAAGTGGAAAAAAAAAAGACTTTGGTTTTAGACAGATTGACTTTGAAGTTAGATATGTGGAATTCAAGAAATCTGAATATATAAGTTATGCTGTTCAGTAAGAAATTGGCATTAATGAGTGAACAAAAAACTTATGAACATATCTTTTGGTTTTTCAAAATCTAAGAAATTCAATTCAAATAATTTCAAACCATCCAATTGAGTGTTGCTGTGTATATGATTTGGTGTGATGTATTTGTGAGATTTGTTGATAAAATAAATCTATATTCTAAAGAAGTTTATGAATGAATTCTAGATAATCATAGTAGCCTTACAATCATTATGTGGCCAGAAACTCCATGTTTCATTTATTGTTGGTGGTTTAAATACATTTAAAATAAAAGGCATTTGTCATGTGCATGGGTGTGGGCGCGCTGCCGTGGGTCAGCGGCTCACGGAGTCCGGGAGGCCTTCCACGGCTCGGCGGGGAGCCCCTAGGCCAAGGTTTTAGCCTAGGTTCTCCAGGTGTGGGGGACGCGCGGTAGAAACCACGGAGACAGCCTGAGCGCAGGAACAAGTCTGCTTTATTGCGGAAATACACTTGGTTATATAGGGTTGGGTAGAGGGAGGGGCAGGAGCTGGGGCGGATTAACTACGGGGCGGTAGTGGATAGGCGGAGTTGTGCAGGCGGCTATGAGGTAGGCAGTAGCTAGGGAAGGAGGCAGATTATATATTGGCAACGTGGGCGGGACTGGCGGGAAGGACAGCAACGGCTGGAGGAAGGAGATAACAAAGGCTGGGGGAAGGGATGCAGCAACACATGGGGATGGAGTGTTCAGATGTGAAGTAAGTAAATGGCAAAATAAAAATATTTGAACCAATAAACATGAATATATTATGATCCTTAAGTGAGTGTGCCTGGTAATGTGCTGTTCGCCTTTCATAGGCATAGTCCATGGACTTCAAAATTGTAAACCAAGGTGCAATCTAAGAACATTTGTTCAACCACCTCTAGCAATATAATGTACATAATGTATTTGTTGATGACAAAGGGTGCTAATTGGTGAATCCATAAACATAAGAAACCTTTCTTAAATTATATAGTTGACAAGGAAATGGTAACCTAGAAACTAAAACTGTTTTTCATTCAAGCTTTTCATTCAGGCTGCATATGAAATGCTAATGCTTTATTTGGAAGAAAAAATGTCATGATAAGAATAAGTTCATGATGTGTTATCAAGTCAACTGCACTGCCATGTTTATCATTCTTTTTTTTTTTTTCAGAAAAAGACCAAGATTATCTTGATACATTACTCTCCATCTTCTCCCTATTACTTCTCTTTATCATAAGCCATATGTATATTCAGAAGATTCAATCATAGCTACATATTAGAAAGAACTCCTAAGGGAATCCCTCTCCCACTGATGGATGCCTTGTCTGTTTGCTCATTGTTTTTGCTCATTGTTTGTGCTTGTTGCCTGCTCCCACCTCCCCCATTCCTCCCATATCAACAATCTTTTTCATCACTGTGGCACATTTATTGCATTTGGTGAATATGTTTTGGAGCACTGTGCACTGCATGGATTATAGTTCTAGTTGCCTTCTCATTGTCTTGTTTTTTCTTTAGGGGGCACCAGAAACTGAACCCATGACCATGTTGGAGGTGTGCGCCTAACAGTTTGAGCCACATCTGCTCCCCTCCAAAGGGAATTTTAATCATCAACCTTGAAATATCAAATTTCTTTTAGATTTTGTCTGGTTATATTGCTAGAATAATGGAAAATCATTGGTATTATGAATAAATTCTAAATATTTGGGAAAAGATACTGGAACTAAATCAAAATGGCCTCACGAACACATTATTGTATTATGTTCTAATATAAACAATTATTCTTCCTCCATGAAATATATCCACTGCATACTTTTTAAAAAACATTTTACCTTCAATAACATATTTTAAGGATCCTCTAGGCCTGTTCTCTGAAGGTTCCTTAAATTTTATTCATTTGTTATAATATATATAAGTTTTGACATGGACTTTATATTCAGTTCTTTTTAAGCTTTATTTTTAAAGAAGTTTTAGGTTATAGAAAAGTTACATTGAAAGTATAGGGGATTCCCATATACTCTCCCCTCCCCCACTCACATTTTCCTCTATTAATATCTTACATGAGTGTAGTACATTTATCACAATTGATGAGCAACTATTGAAGTATCACTACTAAGCATGACCAATAGTTTACATTATGGATTATGGTCTGCACTTTGCACCATACAATTTTATAGGTTTTGACAAAATGTACAATAGCATGTATCTGTCATTGCAATATCATCCAGAACAATTCCAATGTCCTAAAAATACCCTTTGTTATACCTATTCTTTCTTCTTTCTCCCACAGGAACCTATGGTAACTACTACCTTTAATATCATTGTTACAAATTCTTCTGTTACTACAATAATAATATGTATACTTTGACCCATATTTGCATTCCCCCCTTAGATTTGCTCATTCCATAATCTTGAGGATTTGGGGATGATGATGCCTACCCTGCTATAGATTGAGAGGGGTATTAGACCTTATGGAGCATATGGAAGGAAATATTTTGCTTGCAGTTGTTGATACTCTTTGTTTTTTTGGGATGCATTCAGTTTTAAAGTTTCTTGATGTGAAGAGTAGAAAGAGTAAGGATGGTGTCTCCTACACCTATGATATTTCCCAGAATTGTAACTGAACTTCTATAGGTCAATGGAAAATTTCTTAACCTGCCTGAGTCTCAAATTTGTCATCTGTAAAAGGGCTATAATCAGGCCTACATCACAAGTTAAATTATCACCTACAATGTGACTGGAGGATAAAAGGAATAAGAAAATTACTATAATTATTCTGTTGTTATTAACATAGGTCCAAACTTTAAACGTTTACTACTCAATTAAGGAAATTTTCTCCCCCTATTTCCTAGTCCTTATTCACTTGTCCTTTTTACAGTTATCCTTCCTAGTCTTTACTTTTTAGGAAAAGAGAAACGGAAAACTGATCAATATTTGAGGGTACCCAACAATCTTATCTCCTATAAACCCAATGATGACAATGTCAACTTAAGTAGTATAGTCTCCCATTACTTAAGAAATCCTTTAAAGGATTTTCACAGTCAACAATATGCTTCTGGTATATTCAACTCTTTCCAGTGCTACTGAATGTTGTGTGGAAGTATGATTCCATGAAATAGCTAAAAACACAATATGAAAAAAATTAATGTTATAATTTATAATTCTTCTTAGTAAACAATCACAGATATATTGAAAGAAAAATGAAATGCTAGTTATATAGACCACATAGCGTGCAGTCCAGTTTGCCACCCAGCACTTTGTCTTCCTTCCTTTATCATAACAGAAACTTGACTTAATTCAGATTTTCGCCCTTCCTGCAGAAACCATTTAACTTAAAAGAAACTGACACCAGCTGTGGACTTTGGATGGCTTCAGCCAACCAACCACTGCCAAAGTCACTAGTTCAAGAATAGCATGTGAGCCAACCATCCTAATCAGGTTAACTCTGAGGATGCTTGATTGGAATGCTGGGATTGAAGCATTCTCTCTCTCTCTTCCACAGTGTGGATCCAAATGGGCCTAATAGCTGGAAATGAGGTCCCAAATGACTGTAGTTATTTTCTACCAAGTGAGACTGAAGCCAATACACAGAGCAAAGTAGAGACAATAGATTTATAGAAAGCAGAATCAGAATCTGATCTTTCTCATCTTAAAACTAATTTGAGTTATTATAATTATTACATACACACAAAGACATCCTAAATGTTAAAGATTAGGATTTGGAGACATTAATGTGATGAAAAAACAGGCTCTGATTAGGCAACAATGTAACATGCCTAATCTCATAGAGAGGTTGAGTCTTACAGTCCCCTTGCTACACTTTTATTATTGTCTGCCTTCTTACAGTAAGTGCCTTACAGTAAATCTCATAACAAAGAAATATTTACAGGAGGAGTCCATGTTGTTTCACCATGCTGAGGAGCATATGACAATACTGTCTGTCAAAGGGAATGGGTCTCCTTCTGTTCTTTTCTCCATGACTTTAATTATGTTTTTACAACTTCAGTATTTATATCTCAGGTCTAAGCATTGCAATGGAATTCTGTGCAAATATATTAATATATGTTGCTTAATTCAGAAGTTGAATTATTGGGAATAATTAGACCAATTGAATCCATTATAAAGAGAAACATGGGGACTGGTGGTATGTAAAAGTAATACCACTGAAGACTCTTTGGATATTTATTCCTGGCATGATGTATTGATAACTGCTCTTCAGCAGTTACTCCAAAGTCAAAACATGATTCTAGATAGATTCTTTGACTTACAATTCAAAAAACTATTAATCAATCTAGCAGGGTATTGTGGTATTTTTGATACCTTTCCTAACTATATCAGTTAGTTATTACTGAGTAATATGCCATCCAAATTTAGTGGTTTAAAAAAAGCAGCCAATTAAAAAAGACATGAAATAAAAATACATATTAATAAAGTAAAAATAAAAACATAAATGAAAACAAAACAAAACAAAAACAATAATTAAAACAAAAAGAAAATTAAAAAAAGGTAAAAAATACTTAAGTGGTTCTGTTGATCCTGATTGGCTTATCTATCATTATTTGGACTCTCTCGGACCTCTATGGACAGTGAGTTTCAGGTGGGATGATTCATCTCTGATCAGTTCTTTTCATGTTATAGAAGGATAGCCTAGGTTGGTTCTGCTAGCAGAGGCAAGGTTCCAGGAGAAAGAAGGGAAGAGCCCTGGAAACCTTAAGGCCTCATCTCAGAATAGGCATACTAGTTATTCTTATTTATCAATATTCTCAATTGTCACAACTCTTCCTTTATTCAATTTTAAAGCATATCTCATCCTTTCTTACAATGAACAGGAAGATGACAATAGCAAAGAAAACTGCCAAAAAAACCGACCAAACAAAAAACCACACAAAGCAACAAAAATAAATCATCCCCATGAAGAGAGCAACTGTATTTGAAGTTCATAAATACTTAAACTTTCTTCTAAAAACACACATAGAAGATCCAAAGTTTTAACAAATAGTTTCTCCCTCTTGATTTATGATATTATGCAAAAGAACAGAAAGAAATAAATAAAATTTTTGGGAAAGTGAGAATTAAATTGTGTTAGAAGCTCATGACCAGCCACAGGGTTGGTGCTTTGCTAGAAAGACTCAGTTTATAGTCACATTTCAGAGATACACTTACAGTAGCTACATAGCAAGTATATACACCTAGATCAGTAAGTGATGATGACACATCAGGCAGAGTTTGAAGGAATCTACTGGATGCTTCCCATGCTCTCTCAGAAGGGGCCACACAAGCATGCTCTCCAGGTAGCAGGAAAATGCATGAATATTGGCACAGTGTTTCTGCCAAGGGAAGCCTGTTTGAGAATCAGATACAAAAATCGAAACCTTTCATTACCCTTTGTGAGCTAAATGGTCTTATCAATGCAAGAATTTTTTTTTCTTTTCATTTCCCAGAGCCAACCCTGGGCTAACCTTGCAAACAGTCCTTTCAAAAGATAACAATATTAGGCCTACTATGTTAATTCATTTCTACACACACATCAAAATTCCAAAGATACATGGAAGGGTATAGTTGTGTAGTGGATGGGTGTGACAGTGGTGCAGTGATGTGATTGGGTTCAGCAATGCGGGTCTACTAGGGGGAGTAGGGTGGGGCAATTGGGTTGGACTATCCATGGGATTGGGGAGGGCCAGGAGAAAGAACAGGTGAACTCTGGGGATTTGCAAGTCTGTGGTTAAAAATACAATGTTGGGAACGTTCTTTTGGCAAATATAGCAAGGAAGGGTTACTGGTATAGGATGTCAGATGTGGGGGGTATACAGGACAGGGTTCACTCTATTTAATACATAAGTGTTTATCTTATCAGTGGGTGGAGACCCACACAATAGACAAGAAAATTTTAAACACCCATCCTGGGGAGTACTGCCATGTTCTCGATTAGAGGGACAAGAATTCCTCAAGCGCACAGGCAGTGCCTAATAAAAGAAAACAGAGCAATATGTCAAAACCTCAATATTATTGCAAGTAGCTATGAATCTTATTCTTCAAAAAGTGAAACTTAGTGGTTATCATGGGTTCTGAGGGAAGGAGGAGGGAAAGAAGAGAATAGATGGAGCATAGGGCATTTTTACAGCATTAGAACTGTTCTGCACGATCTTGCAACAAAAGACACAGGCCATTTTAAATTTTGTCAAAACCTATAGAAGTGTACAATCCAAAACAAACACTGACCATGGTTAGTGCAATGATTTGATATTTGTTCATCAATTGTAACAAATGTACAATCTGCATGTAAAATGTCATTAATAGGGGAGGAGGGAAAAGGGGGAGGGCGTTTGGAATTTTGGTATATGGGAATCTTCTCTATTCCCTATGTGACTTTTCTGTAGCCTAAAGAGTCTTCGAAGATAAAATTAAAAAAAAAAAAAGACACTGGGAAAATATACAGAAGAAATTGTCACTGTAACTATAAGACAACAGATCTTGCAGTGATGAAAGACACAATGTCTAAAAAATTATGGCTAAGAGATTTCAAAGTGAGTCCAGAGGTCATTCCAGAGGTTACACTTATGCACATCTCAGCAGGACCTTATTGACTGCCACAGTAAACAGTTCCTCCAGTAGTGGGGCTCCTGAAGGCTCTAGAGACATCCAGACACTATAAGCAGGGCAGACATCTCAGGAATTCAGCATCCTGTCAGTGGGCCTTACTTTGGAATTTATGCCTCCCAGTGTAACAGAGGTAGACTCATTTATAGTTTCCCTGTACATAGCTCTTCTGCCCCTGTTATTTGAACTTATAAATAGCACTATACTTGATAAATATATGTGCCGGAGACTAAAATCTTTGGTCCATTCATATGCCAATTGACTCCTGAATCTAAGCAGAGTTGCAACACCTAATCTCCAGTTCATTAGACTCACCCAGGACACGTAACAAGGAAATGATGATGGACAATGCCCATCCCAAGGAGTAGAAAGTCTGCAACTGTAAGCAAGATAGTTCCCCATGGAATCTAAGAGGGGTCTTAATCAGAAGCAGAGTAGACATCACCATTCCAAAATCCTCAAGATTGGGGAATGAAAAATGGACTAAAGTAGGCTTATTATTATTCTAAAATAGACATTATTATTCTAGCAATGGAAGAACTTTTATTATTGATATAAAGGCAATGGCCACCAGAGGTTCTGAGAGGAGGGAGAGGGAAGAATAGATATAATTTGGGGGCATTTTCAGAACATTGGAATTGTCCTGCATGTCATTGCAATGATGGATATGGGCCATTATATATTTTGTCATAACCTATAAAATTGTGTGGGACAGTGTGTAAACTATAATGTAAACAATAGTCCCTGGTTAGTAGCAATGCTTCAATTTGTGTTTATCAATTGTAACAAATGTGCCACTGACGAAAAATGTTAATGTGGGAAAGTGTGTGTTGAAGAGCGGGGAATATAAGAATCTCCCATATTTTTTATGTAACATTTATGCAATCTAAAGCTTCTTCAAAAATAAAAACTAAAAAATTAAGAAAAGTTAGAAACCAAATAAAACAGAGTCAGCAATGCCCAAATACCTACAATACTCAAAAGACAAAGAGATGAGAATGTGGCAAGCATAAAAATTCTAAAAGATAGTAAAACAAGAAAGTAAAAGCCAAAAGCAGATTAAAGATTTTTCATAAGGGAGTAAAAGAGCAATATGTAGCAGAAACAATGATCTAAAGTATCATAGGACAAAAGCTTTTCTAATATAATAAAGGCCATTAATTTTAAGCTTACCATGTTTAACTCAAATTTAATGGAAGAATAACTGTAAACTGATTAAAATTATGAAAACTAAGAAAAATACTGGGTCTTCCAGAAATATGACAGTGTTCATGTTGCTTTCCTCTCAAAAACATTTGTTTAAAGAAGATTTTGGAAATAACAACAAGCTTATATAAAATAAGTGCCAGATAAATTGAAATTTTTACCTAAAAGAAAGATGGTATTTATATCTTATCTTGAGTAGAATGCATCTTTGGAAATGTAATTGAAAGGGTGCAAAAAGGTCTCAATTTTTTTTCATGGTTAGTCAATGACTCAGGCTATGATTGAAAGCCACTGGAGAAGCTAGAAGATTAAATCTTAGGATATCAGTGACAAATGAGTATAATAGATGGGAATGAAGGAGCAAACATGCAGCAATTCTTTGTATTTTTTGAATCAACCTCCTTACCAAGATAGCCTAATACAATAGTACTTTTTTTTTATTAAAGTCAGGGGGAAAAAGTTGAACTCTAAGAGGATTCTGTCATGGAACCAGAAGTGCCAATGGCAGAATATTCATGAGATTTTATGGAAACATTCATTTTTGAATATCAATTTCCTCTTAACTCTGCCCATCCTTTTCTCACCATCCCTGATTGTAAAGAATCAGATAACTGATTTCTTATCCTCCAGCTCAAAGGATAAAGTTAAGAGTATTTCTCTAAACTTGGAGGATAAAGAGAAAACAAGTATATTATTCCAGAGAAAATGGCATGCCTGGAAATAACCATCCCCATTAAAAGATAAAGGATGCTCAGAAATAGATTCATAGTGGGTAAAATATATAAACAATGCTTTTTAAAAAAACACACAATAAATAGAAGGAAAAAGGCATGAGAATTAAAGGCTTATGAAGAGTATGCTTTGCAAGAAGAATTGTTCTGATGAATACACAGTTTTAGGTTAGCCTTTCTACTTTCTAAAGTAGATTTTTAAAGAAGATGGAGTTTATAAAACAAAACACTAGAAGCAGAAAAATGCAGACTTATTGACATGACAACAATGTTAGTGTCATGGAGGATATATGAGAAAAAATGGAAAAGGATCTGGAAACTCAGAATTTAGTAGCAAAGTACAAAAAACTCAGAGTAGAGAATGATATATGAACACATGCAATAAAATTTTAATACATAAACTGTGTGCTTTTAAAAAGTGAAATATGAAAACTATAGAAAAATATAATAGAATTAAAATTTCTTGCAATTAGAGAGAAGAGTATGGTATACCAGTAGACTGAAAGGGCTCACAGAATATCAGAAATAAAAATGTAGTCATTTACAAACATACATACAGATCCTGAGTACATTACTGTACATTAAAAATTAAAACACAAAAGTACATTATAAATATCCAGACAGAAAACAGATTATTTATAAATATAAAAATATCAGGTGATTTTATATTTCTATATATACACAGTGACGGCACACTATGAATAAATTCTTTGCAGGTTTTTTAATAAAAAATGATGTGTCAATTTTTCATGTACAAATACCATTTCATTATAAAAATTAAATTTACAGACAAACTAAAATCCCATTTTCTCACACCCTATGTGCCAAGCATTTATTGCCCTTCTTCCCAGATAAAGCACCTATTACTAGTATGATTATATATCCTTCCAGATATGTCCTTTTATGTAATTTTGCAACATATGTATTGAACATTAATTCTGTTCTAGGAAATATTCTAGTAACTGGAGATAGAGTTATGAATAGTGTAGATTTATTCTTTGCTCTTATGACATCTGTTATAACACAGTGAGAAAATTAAGCAAACATGGGGATAAAAGAGAAACTAGAATTAGCATGATTTCTTCATCTTTTATAGGTGGCAGTAAAGAAATTGGCTTATTTCTGAAATTGAATTGAGAAATACAGATTCAACATATTACTTAAATATATGCACACTAAGATCTAAAATAGAGTCTATACTATATACATTATCACAAAGAAAGGAAGAGAGAAGTAGAAAAAATACGGAAATTACAAAAAGTGAGAAAACAGCAAAAACGTAAAACTCAATTATTAAACAAAGTTAAGACAGAATTAAGATCAATATATATTTGTAAAGTAAACACTTGAACATGATAAATCACCTTTTAAAACAGAGGAAAAATAAACAGATTCTCCAATTGGGTTACTGTTACATAAATAGGCCCAAGCTGGCCTCTGTGTATTGGACCTACTTTGTTTTTCACAGCAGGCCATGACCATTAGGGACCATTAGTCCAAAAGCCCACCAAACTCAAATTCCCACACATTCATTTGGTCTAAACATAGCCTAAATATATGTTTTTAACCACTTAGTACCAGCTTGCCATACCCTGAAGAACTGTACTCATCTGCTAGTCATATGTAAGACAAACCCAAGGGATATAAAACACCCAAAACTGTCCTTTGGAGCTCCCTGACTCAGAGAGTCTCTCTTGCTTCTACATCACCTAGACACACAAGTCTCTCACTTCCTGTGCCCTGAGAGTCCCCTAGCTCTGCTCCCCTTTTGGGTACGGTCTCACACTACTGCCTCTAGAAGTTACCCTTCTGAGAGGGACTTCCCCTCTTATGCAAACCTGCCCAAGAGTCCCTAAATAAAGCTCATTGTGTGCTATTGTTATTTTGTGGTCAAATATTTTTGTCATCCCTGAAATCCTTGAACTCACCTTATTTATATAAACAAAACCAAGCCTGTGCTTTCTTTAAGAGACATACCTACAATCAAAGGACTCAAGAATTGAAGGGACATACGGGTGAAATATAAGTCAGGAATTCCAGACTGTTGTACTTATCTTTAAGTGCCCAGCAAACTTTCTCATTTTTCTTCCACCAAAACCTTCTGCTCAAGCCTGGGGTGGGGGGAGGGGAGGGGGCACTTGATATAGGCATCTTTGTCATTATTTTTGATTTTGAGGCTTTGTCTCTGAGGTCAGTGATAGAGGGATATAATTTTGGGTCTCCTAGGCTACTTGTGGAAAACGACTGAAATTAGGAGAAATAAAGCCAAAAAGGGCTAAGGAGTGAATGAAGTTTTATAGAAGGAAGTACAGGCTAAGTTGAATCTTAGTTTAGTTACTTAAGTACATTTTTATAAAATTCTTTTAAATCCTTAATTTTGTGCATTATACTAGGTCGCTTTGGCAGCCAATTTCCTTCTCACCTTAAACTAGTTAGACTTTTGTTTCTGGGACTTGTAAATATAGCAATATTGGTCAATATATTAAGCAAGTGATTTAATATTAGGAAGTAGTGGTCATGATAGTCATATCAAGATACTTTTTGACAAGGCATAAAATATTCAACGAGGCAAAGAGGACTTGTTTATCATGACCAAGAGAAAAATATACAAAGATAGTACAGCTGTCAAGAAATTTTTGGCAAGTATAATACCATGGCAGAATATATAGGCAAAACAACATGTGATATATAAAAGAGAAACCTAGAGATAGAGAACTATTTTGGAAGAAGTTTTCATGTTCCTTTCAACACTTGGCCAGATCAAGTAGTTCAAAAAGATAGTAAAGACTTACATTTATATAAGTAATAAAGATGATTTAATAGATATATGCAAACATATTCAACTCTTTTAACTTGCCCTCAGAAAATTTAAACTGAAATTATGTTTCAATGAAAAGTTTTAGCCTTACATGTAATCATCAGAAAAGAAGACAGACTCAAAATCAGTGATCTAAGCACCCATCTCAAGAAGTTAATGTTTTGCTATAGATCCTCATATATACAGTCATCTGATATTTGACAAGGCCATCAAGCCCACTCAACTGGGAGAGAATGGCCTCTTCAGCAAATGGTGCCTAGAGAATTGGATATCCATATGCAAAAGAAGGAAAGAGGATTACCATCTCACACCTTAACAAAAATCAACTCAAGTTGGATCAAAGACCTAAATATAAGAGCCAAGACCATAAAGACCTTGGAAAAGAATGTAGGGAAGCATCTACAGGACCTTGTAATTGGAAATGGCTTCATGAATTTCACAATCAAAGCACCAGCAGCAAAAGAACAAGATAAATGGGACTTCCTCAAATTAGAGCTTTTTGCACCTCAAAGGAGTTTATCAAGAAAGTGAAAAGGGAGCCTACCCAATGGGAGAAAATATTTGGTAACCATATCTCTTATAGGAGCATTGTATTCTGCATATGTAAAGAACTCCTATATCTTGAAAATAAAAAGGCAAACAACCCATTTAAAAAATGGGCAAAAGATCTGAAAAGGTGCTTCTCCAAAGAAGAAATACAAATGGCTAAAAAGCACATGAAAAAATGCTCAAAATCACTAGCTATTAGGGCAATGCAAATCAAAACTACAAAAGATACCATCTTATTCCCATAATCTATCAAAAAAAAACAAAACAAAACAAAAAACAGAAGACTACAAGTGCTGGAGAGGATGTGGAGGAGTGGGAACACTCATCCACAGTGGTGAGAATGAGGAAAGATCCAGTCATTCTGGAGGACATTTTGGCAGTTTCTCCAAAAGTTAGCTATAGATTTGCCATATGATCCAGCAATTCCACTGCTGAGTATATACCCAGAAGAACTGAAAATAAGGACACAAATCGATGTATGTACACCAATGATCATAGCAGCATTATTCACTATTGCCAAAAGTTGGAATTAACCCAAATGCTCATCAACAGATGAATGGATAAATAAAATGTGATATATACAAGCAATGGAATACTACTAAGCTATAAGAAGGAATACAGTACAAACACGTGATAACATGGATGAATCTTGAGACCTTATGTTGAGTGAAGCAAGCCAGGCATTGAAGGACAAATACTACCTGACCTCTCTGATATGAAATAGGCAAACCAGCTGACTCAGAGAGCTAGAGACTGGGAGATAGGCTTACAGAAATTTGGGGGGAAGAGGAAGGTTGTGAGCTGATGCCTACATGGGTGAAGTCTATGATAAGCTGGAGGTAAGTATTTGTACGGGAAAGGGATAAGATGGGGGCATAGGGATAACTTTGGGTGGGGTTTTGCAAGCTTGCAGGGGCCTAGGGTTGGGAGAATGGGCAAGGAATTGGGGGATGGGCTCAGGGAACAGTTGAATATGGGAGACTGTCAGGTGTATGTTTGAAACTATAATGTTGAGAAAACTCTTTAGAAAATATAATAAGAAAGGATTATGTGTTTAAAGTGCTTAAAGGGGGGTGGGGCATCTGGCACAGGGGCAGGCTTCTAGGGAGTGTGTGGGTGTTCATTTTCATAGTGTGTTAAATCACTGGGTGGAGACCAAACAATGAGTGTGAAGGTATACCCACATCCTGGGGAGACCTGATATTCTCAACTAGAGAGAATTGTTCCTCAAGAGAATTGGTGGCCCCCAATGGATTAGATCAGTTTAGTATGTCAAGCCCTCAGCATTGCTGCAACTATCTGGTCCCTCAGGTACTGAAGATTGATTGTCACTGTGGGCCCTGAGGGGAGGGAGAGAGATATATAGAATAGATGGAAGCAGGGCAACTGGGGGGCATTGGAATTGCTCCACAAGATCATGTAACGATGGATATAGGACATGTTAACTTACACTAAAAATGTACAAAAGTCTATAAGCTAAAATGTAAACCATAATGTAAAACATAAGAGAACTAAAAATTTAGAAATTTGCACAATCTAAAATATAAACCATAATGTAAACCAAAATGGAACCATGTTTGATAGGTATGTTTCAAAATCTGTACATCAGTTGCAGAAAATATAACATGAACATGTAAAAATATCATTGCTGGGGGAGGGGGAAAGGGTTTGATGTTGTATATACAGGAGTCCCCTATATTGTATACTGTGATCTAAAACTTTTTTGAAGACAAAATTAAAAATCAGAAAGAAAAAAAAGGATGTAGACACTGAGGAAGAAATGAAAGAAAGTGCCTTGCCACTGTACATATAGGGTAACACCTATTATAGTGATGAAAGGCAAGATGTTAAAAACAAAGTTTTATAATACTTTTCATTTTTAAATACAGCAATTTATTTTTACTTTATTTAAGTATTTCTAAATTAGTATGTATGCTATTTCTAATCTCTAAACCCATCACTATATTTCATTTTCCTATTAATCGAGTTTGGCAATATATTAGGCTTCATTGTTGAAGAAGTTTTGGACCACAGAGTGTTTCATCTATGGCAGGGGAGGAACACTGGTGTGAGGTGTTATTGATAGGGGAACATGGTTGGGAGGGAGTTCTCCAGGGCATGTATATAGGGGACATAAAAAATGTACAGATATCGGTTAGGTATTTTCATAATAGTTACAATAACAAATGACAACTGAGGAAGAACTGAGTTCCTACCCAGGGGGGCTCTGTCACATTCCCCAGTGGAACAGCAAAAATCCCCCAAGTGCAATGGCAAGACCAACAAGGAAGGATGGTCCAATGATGAGCCCTTGATATTGATGACTATGCTTATGAGCCTGTGTACCTGAAATAAGAACTAGGCCTAGAGCTGCAGGGTGCCTAAGAGTTACCTCTTTGAGAGCCTCCATGTTGCTCAAATGTGGCCACTCTCTAAGCCAAACTCAGCATGTAATGCATTACCTTTCCCACAGCATGGGACATGACCCCCAGGGATGAGCCTCTCTGGTGCTGAGAGATTACTACCAATCATTAACTGGTGATGCAACTACAAAGAGACCTTGAATTAAAGGGTCAACTCAGACCAGTAGAATATCTCTGCCTACATGTATTATCATGTGTTAAAAACTAATTTTTTTTACCTTGAATGAAAGGGGGAAATGGCAAAGACAAATGAGTTTATATGGCTAAGAGTTGGGAGGTCATCAGAGGGGTCACACTTACGCATGCCTCAGCAGGACCCCAGAAACAGCCAAAGTAGATACAACCCTAGGTACTGGTTCTTCTGAAGACTGTGGCGGCCCACAGGGTATATGGTCATGGCAGATGGATTTGGAGTTCTTTGTCATGTCAGTGGGCCCTACTTTGGAATTTGTGCTCCTCCTGAGAGTGACGGAGTTGGACTGATGGAGTTGGACTCAGATGTGACCTTTCTACACATGCCTCTTCTGTCACTTTCATTGAACCTGTGGTTGGTGCTAAGGATGGTGTATACTCAGGGGACTTGACTCTCTGGACTGCCTATGTGCCAGCTGGGCTCTGAGCCTCAGCAGGATTGCAAATCCTACTCTCTGTCTCATTGGACTTACCCAGATCAGTTAACAGGGAGGTGAAGATGGTCAACCACTGCACTAGGGAACCAAGAATGCTTACAACTGCAAGCAGAAGAATTACATTCATCATCCATGTGGAATCTAAGCCCCCTCTTGATATAGAGGTGGAGTGGACATCATCATCCAAGGGTCCACAGAATGGAGGAATAAAATATGGATTAGAGTGGACTTATTGATATTATACTAAAAAACTATTATGACTAGTAAAAGAAGAAATTTTGGCATTGATGTGGAGAAATGGCCACAGTAGTTGCTGAGGGCAGGGAGAGGGAAGAAGAGATGTGATGTGGGGACAATTTTGGGTCTTGGAGTTGTCCTAAATGATATTGCAGGGTCAGATGCTGGACATTATATATCCTGCCATAACCCACTGAATGTACTAGGGGAGAGTGTGAACTACAGGATAAACTATTATCCATGTGGTGCAGCAGTGCTCTGAAATGTGTTCACCGAGAGCAATGAGTGTGCCACAATGATGGGGGAGGTTGTTGGTGTGGGAAGAGTGGGGTGGGATGGTGGGGGGTATATGAGAACCTCTTATGTTTTTTTAAAGTGACATTTTTTGTGATGTATGTATCTTCAAAAAAATGCAATTTAAAAAAATGATGGGGTGGGGGTGGGGGGTGGGGAGTGGGTTATATGGGAACCTCTTATTTTTTTAAATGTAACTTCTATGTGATCTATAAACTTTTTAAAAAGTGTGTTTAAAAAGGCATTAAAAAAGAGGGGGAATAATAAGGAACAAAAGGCAGCAATCAATGAAACAGAACTAAGCATGCAAAAGTAAAGATAGATTAATAAATGAAAGCCCTGGCAAGAGTGATTAATGGTATTATCTTCTTTTAAAGAAGACTGACTTTTCTTATGGACTGTAGCTCTTCTGGTGGCAAGGTAGTCTTTTTTTTTTTTGCCTATTTTTACTAACATGTTTTTTTTTTTTAATATTACATTAAAAAAATATGAGGTCCCCATGTACCCCCACCCCCCTCACCCCACTACTCCCCCCATAGCAACATTCTCCTGCATCATCATGACACATTCATTGCATTTGGTGAATACATCTCTGAGCATTGCTGTACCTCGTGGTCAATGGTCCACATCATAGCCCACACTCTCCCACGTTCCATCCAGTGGGCCATGGGAAGACCTACAATGTCTGGTAATTGTCCCTGCAGCACCACCCAGGACAACTCCAAGATCCGAAAACGCTTTCACATCTCATCTCTTCCTCCCATTCCCCGTACCCAGCAGCAACCATGGCCACTTTTTCCACACCAATGCCACATTTTCTCGATAACCACAATAGTTCATGAATAGAATATCAGTAAGTCCACTCTCATCCATATTCTATTCCTCCATCCTGTGAACCTTGGATTGGTTGTGTCCATTCCACATCTATGTCAAAAGAGGGCTTAGATTCCACATGGATGCTGGATGCAATCCTCCTGCTTTCAGTTGTAGGCACTCTTGGCTCCATGGTGTGGTGGTTGACATTCTTCAACTCCATGTTAGCTGAGTGGGGTAAGTCCAATAAACCAGAGTGTAGGAGCTGAAGTCTGTTGAGGCTCAGGACCTGGCTCTCATATGGCCAGTCCAGAGATTCAGATCCCCTGGGTATATCTTAAACCCCAGCACCAACTACAATTCTGATAAAGTAACAGGAAAGGCTTGTGAAAAGAGATCACACCTGAGTCCAGCTCCATCACACAGAAACACCAACTCCAAAGAAGGGCCAACTGACATGGCACTAAAATCCATCTGCCATGACCATAGAACCTGTGGGTCTCTGTAGCCCTCAGAAGAATGAATACCTGGGGTTGGATCTACTTTAACTGTCTCTGGGACTCTGCTCAGGTGTGCATAAGGGCAACCCCTCTGATAACCTCCCAGCTCTTTTTTAGAGACTCGTAGCCATATAAACTCATTTGTCCTTTCCATTTCCCCCTTGATTTAGGTCAAAAAGCATTTTTAACTGCTGTTATTATATGTAGACAGAGATATTCTGCTGGTCCAAGTTGAACCTTTTATTCAGGGTCATTTTCTAGTTACATCATCAGCTGGTACTTGGTATTGATCCCTCGGCACCAGGGAGGCTCATCCCGGGGAGTCATGTCCCACGCTGTGGGGAAGGCAACGAATTTACATGCTGAGTCTGGCTTTGAGACTGGCCACATCTGAGCAACACGGAGGCTCTCAGGAGGTAACTCTTAGGCACACTGCTGCTCTAGGCCTTGTTCTTATTTCAGGTGTACAGGCTCACAAGCATAGTCATTAGTATCAGGGGCTCATTGTTGGACCTTCCTTCTTTTTTGGTCTTTGCCATTGCACTTGGGGGATTGTTGCTGTTCCTTTAGGGACTGTGATAGTTCTCCCCTGGCTAGGATCCCAGCACTCCCTCAGTTGTTGTTTTTAATTGTTTCCACTATGAAAATATCCAAACATTTTTATGTACCCTGGATATATGCCCTGTAGAACTCCCTGCCAACCATGTGTTCTCTGTCAATAACATCCCACACTAGTATTCCTCCACTGCCCTTGTTGAACCTCTCTGTGATCCAAAACTTCCTGAAAAGTGAAGCTCAATATGTTGCCAAGTTCCCTTATTAGTAAAATGGAATATAGCGATGAGCTTAAAGGTTAGATATAGAATACATATTAATTTGGAAAAATTCTACATCCTATCTTTTTCTTTTCTTTTTTCTAATTATTAAGCTTATCTTCACAAGAGTCTTAGATCACAGTAATTCATATATACAATATACAGAACTCCCACATGTCCAACATAAAACCTTTTCCCTTCCACAGCAATAATCTTTTAACATATTCATACCATATTTACTGAAACTGATGTACAGATATTGAGACAATAGCTTTCAAACAAGGTAACATTTGTGTTTACATTGTGATTTATATTTTAGACTATACAATTTTCTAAATTTTTAGTTATCTTATGTTTTACATATGGTTTACATTTTAGCCTTTTGCTTATGGACCGTAGCTCTTCTCGTGGCAAGGTATTCTTTTTTTTTTTTATTGACTTTGTAATAATATTACATTAAAAATATATATGTGAGGTCCCATTCAACCCCACCCCCCCACCCCCCCTCTCCCCCCCCCAACAACACTCGTTCCCATCATCATGACACATCCATTGGATTTGGTAAGTACATCTTTGGGCACCTCTGCACCTCATAGACAATGGTCCACATCATGGCCCATACTCTCCTCCATTCCATCCAGTGGGCCCTGTGAGGATTTACAATGTCCGGTGATTACCTCTGAAGCACCATCCAGAGCAGCTCCATGTCCCAAAGACGCCTCCACCTCTCATCTTTTCCTGCCTTTCCCCATACCCATCGTCCACCATGTCCACTTTTCCCAATCCAATGCCACCTCTTCTATGTGGACATTGGATTGGTTGTGTCCATTGCACCTCTATGTCAAGAGGAGGCTCAGATTCCACATGGATGCTGGATGCAATCCTCCCATTTTCAGTTGTAATCACTCTAGGCTCCATGGTGTGGTGGTTGTCCTTCTTCAACTCCATCTTAGCTGAGTGTGGTAAGTCCAATAAATCAGATTGTAGGTGTTGGAGTCTGTTGAGGCTCAGGACCTGGCTATCACATTGTCAGTCCAGAGATTCAAATCCCCTAAATATATCTTAAACCCCAACATTAACTGCACCTCCAGCACATTAGCATGAAAGTCTTATGAAGGGAGATCCCATCTGAGTCCAGATTCATCACACATAAACACCATTTCCAAAGAGGGGCCATCTGCCCTGGTAGTTAACCCCATCGGCCATGACCATAACTCCCATGGGTCTCTTTAGCCTTCAAAGGAACAAATATCTGGGGGTTGTGTCTGCTTTATCTGTCTCTCTGACTCTGCTCAGTTGTGCATGAGGGCAATCCTTCTGCCAGCCTCCAGACTCTTTTTTAGAAACTCGTAGCCATATAAACTCATTTCTCCTTTCCATTTCCCCCTTACTTTAGGTCAAACAGCATTTTAAAGTCATGTTATTTTATGTAGACATGGATATTCTGCTGATCCGCATTGAACCTTCCGTATAAGGTCCTTTTCCAGTTGCATCATCAGTTGGTAGTTGATAGTGGTCCCTCGTTGCCAGGGAGGCTCATCCCCGGGTGTCATGTCCCACGCTGAGGGGAAGGCATTGCATTTACATGCTGAGTTTGGCTTCGAGACTGGCCACATTTGAGTAACATGAAGGCTGACAGGAGGAAATTCCCAGGCACAATGTTGCTCTAGGCCTTGTTCTTATTTTAGGTTTATCAGCTCACAAGCATAGTCATTAGCATCAGGGGCTCACTGTTGAACCCTCACTCCCTCCCCGTCCCCGCCGCTGTACCTGGGAGACTGTCGCTGCTCCCCTAGGGACCACGACAGAGCACCACTGGCCAGGAATCCACTACCCCCCCTGCTGTGGTTTTTAATTGTTGCCACTATGAGTATATCCAAACATTACCATGCACCCTGGACATATGTTCTGTACAGCTCCCTGTCAGCCATATATCACCTGTCATTGGTATCCCATACCAGTATCCCTCCATTGCCATTGTTGAAACACTCTGTGATCCAGAACTCCCCGAAATTTGAAGCCCAATATAATGTCATAGTCCCTTACTAGGGAATGGCATATAGCGATGGGTTTAAAGGATAGATAAAGAACTTGGATAAAGTTAGATAAAGAACTTAGATAAAGAATGTTGACTTGAAAAAATTCCACATCCTATCTTTTTTTTTTTTTTCCCCCCCTAATTATTCAGCTTTTCTTCACAGGAGTCCTAGACCACAGCAATGCATATATATAATATACAGCACTCCCACACATCCACCAGAAAACCTTTTCCCTTCCACAGTGATACTCTTACGCCCTATTCATATCATATTTACTTAAAGTGATGTACAGAGTCTGAGACATTAGCTTTCTAACAAGGTAACATCTGTGCTTACATTATGGTGCATACTTTAGGATACACAGTTCTTTAGATTTTTAGTTATCCTATGTTTTACATTATGGTTTACATTATCAGTCTGTCATCTCCTATATGTTATGGTGTAATATTACATGTTTTATATCCATCCTTGTGTACTCTCAAGAAACTCCTCTCTTACCCCCCATTTACTTTGGTTCCACACATTTAACGTCCATTTTCCCTTCCACCTTGGTGCCCACAGTGACAGCCAACCTCCGTTTCCTGAGGAGCCACTTCCAGAGATAGATGGAATAGTGTTCAGGGCCTAACTTGCTCAACTGCCCCAATGCCCTGGGAGCCACCCTTTCTCTCGAGATGCTGATTTGATTCCTTATGATGCTTAGTCTATTTCTGGCTCACCCTCATTATTAGGTTAGAGTCCTTTGGTGCTTCCACCAAAAACATACAGTGTTTGTTTTTTTTCTTCAGAGGCCCTCCTCCTTTTCAGATCCCATACCTTTTCTCTGTAACTGTATGGAATCATTAAATGAACTACTTAGATAACTTCTCTGTCATCAATTTAATTTTTGAAAACAGCACTTGCCCTAAGGAGTAAAAGTAGCCACAAAGTTTGAGTTAACTTTTTTCATCTTCTCTTCCTAGTCCAACGTATTCTCAGGGTTGGTAACTTCCTGAGGCTTCCAAAGAGATTTTTAAAAATTATTTTGTCCAGTTGGTTGACTTAGTCTCAGAACCAGTGTTTATCCTAACCAACCAAATGCTGGATGTGAGCAATCCATTGCTGGATGTGAGACTTCTCCCCTAAGCAAACTTTGGGTCAAATGAAATAAAAAAAATTAAATCCAGAAAATAATGCTAATCAACAAAATGTATATCAAAGCCCATTGAGCATTACAGCTATGCGCAGAGAAAAAGTCTATGTCTTAAAAACATTTTTCGCTAAAGAATGAAACCAAATTCAGATTTATTCTAAGATTAAGAAAAAAACAACAACAAAAAGCAAGCCAATGGAAATATGTGATAAATATAAAACAAAATTCAATGAATTGGCAAAAAATAAGATGTATAGCTTTGGCAATCACTTCCCAAAACTATTCAATTAAGATTAAAATCTCAGAGAGAAACCTCTAGGTAATCAAATGAAAAAATTAAAGAGTGGAAGAAACCAAAAATATACAGTTAGAAATAAAAATAAACAGATGCAAAGAAATTTTTTAGAATCTTTAAATAGGAAAAAGGTTTTCACATTCTTACTCTTTAAAATTGAAAATCCAGGGACATTTACTATTTTATACTAAATGTAAGTTTTAAAAGCTGACTCAAAGACAGAAATCTACACAAATGAATAACTATAGAAAAAGCGAAAAAAGAAAAAGCCAATAAAATATTCCCTGAAAGGTGAGGAGCTCAGAAGTTTCCACAGCTTAGTTTTTTGAAAGCCTTCAAGAAGCAAAGCACCAACATGTTATTTAACATATTTGAAATCAAAGAAATATTAATAGTTTACTGACAATGTAATAATCACCTTATTAGGTATTTCATATACATTATCTCAAATGTCCTATGAAGTTGTTACTATTATTTCCCTTTTTAGCAAAAGGAAAATGAGACCTAGAATGGTAAGTAACTTGAAGAAGATCACAACTAATAACTTACTGAGCCAAAGTTTAAAACCCAATTCTGATGATGTGAGCCAATTAATCTTAAGGTTCTCCCTGAGTCTTGACAACTGAGGGGATTTTCAAGGCCATCATGTACATTTATGCAGGTCAAGCAATGTACAAAGGCACCAGCCTAGCAGCAGAGGTGGAGGCTTTTACCCTACTTGTAAGCCATGCCTTCTGGAACAGGTTTTTGGGCCCACCTGGGGAATGGAATTTTTTCTAAAATGCCCTAGATCACATACATGCAAAAATCTGTTCACCCAGAAGGGAAACCTTTTTCTAAACAGCATGACTTATTCAAAAGCATGGCCCTCCTCTTACCCAGCTGCTTACACTCAGACAATTGGATCCCTGATCTCTTATTTTATGCATGGGAAGTTCTGAACGGGGCATTCTCAAAGTTCCTGGCCTTTCCATAGAGTGATTTTGTGACCACTGAATTCAGTTTTGGAGTTTAAACTGAAATTTTCAGGCAATAACAAATTTTCCTTAAGTTCCTTGTATTGAATTTATTAGTTTTGGTTTAATATATTTGATTAATTCATCAATCTGAGAGTTCAGGAAACAATGAAAAACCCAAATAACTATGGAAAATTCTTACATAGATATGCTTTGCAGTAAATGTATTCAAATACTTTAAATTAAGTAAATACTCATTATACAGGTCTGGTTTGCTTTGACTGCCAGATCCTTTATACTAAGAATTTTTGTCTCTCCAGAATTTGGTCAGTGCTATGAATGTTGACCTTTTCCATCAAGGAAATATTTAGAGGTAAGGTGAAAGGATAACTCTCTGGGGATCCTTGCATTATATTTAGTTGTATATGGTTTGTTTTACATAAAAAGAAAAAAATTACCCCTCCCTCCACACTACCCAATATTTGAATAAAACTGTCTCACCAAAACCTATCTCATGTGTGTCCCAAGGTGACTCTTCTCTCTGAGAAACCCAAGCTCTGATTACGCAGTCACTCTTATGTGACTACATATAACTATCAACTAAATTCAAGCCTTAAAAAAAAAAGCATTTTATAAGGGATAAAAGCATATGTAATGAGGAATTGAGGTACAAAGAGGCTTAATAACTTTTTCAACATAGTAAGTAAAAAAGTTAGGTTCCAGGGGGCATTCTGGCTCCATATCTCCTGCTCTAAATGCTTATGCTATATTGTTATAATTCTGTGACTGGTCCTTAGTACCTTGCCATTTTGTATCTTGCCCTTCTTTGTGCCACAGCAATTTCGTTAGTATATAGTATATTCAGACTCTCACTGTGATTGAATATCCTTTAATTTTTAACAGCACATATTCTCATAAATAAGATGGTTCATACCCATTTAAGGATTCTTTGTTGATACTTATACTTATTCATTCTCTTGTGTACTCACTGCATTCTACATACTTCTATTATGGCACCTAGAGCACTTTTTGATTTTTAATATACTTGGTCTTACCCCCACTAAACTATAAGATGTTTTTTTTTTAAGATTTATTTTATTTATTTCTCTCCCCTTCCCTCCTGTTGTCTGCTCTCTGTGTTCATTCGCTGTGCATTCTTCTGTGTCTGCTTGCATTCTTGTCATGCAGCACCAGGAAACTGTGTCACTTTTTTTGTTGTGTCATCTTGCTGAGTTAGCTCTCTGTGTGTGTGGCATCACTCCTGGGTGGGTTGCGCTTTTTTTTTTTTTTTTGCATGGGGCAGCTCTCCTTGCAGGGCACACTCCTTGAGCGTGGGGCACCTCTATGCGGGGGACACCCCTGTGTGGCACAGCACTCCATTGTGTGTGGCAGCACTGAGCATGGGACAGCTCACCACATGGGTCAGGAGGCCCTGGGTACTGAACCCTGGACCTCCTATATGGTAGGCAGATGCTCTGGAGAAAGTTTTAGTGATAGAAGATTGAAGTAGCCACAACATTCCCTTAAGCCAAAGCATAATCCTGAGTAAGGCCTTAACTCTCTTAACTCTGTGAAGGCCTTAACTCTGTGAAGGCTGACAGGGATAAAGAAGCTTCAGAAGATAAGTTTGAATCTAGCAAAGTTTGGTTCATAAGGTTTAAGCAAAGAAGCCATTTCCATAACAAAAAAAGTGCAAGGTGAGGTAGGAAGTGCTGATACTAAAACTGAGCAAATTATCCAGAAGATCTAACTAAGATAATTGATGAAGGAGGCTACAATAAACAACAGATTTTCAATGTAGACCAAACAGCCTTCTTTTAGAAAAAGATGCCATCTAGGACTTTTATAGCTGTAGAAATTGATGCCTGGATTCAAAACTTCGAAGGATGGGCTGACTCTTCTTAGGGGCTAATGCAGCTAGTGACTTGAAGTTGAAGCCAGTGCTTATTTGCCATCCCAAAAATCCTACTGTCCTTAAGAATTACACTAAATCTACTCTTCCTATCCTCTGTAAATGGACGAACAAAGCCTGGATGACAGCACATCTGTTTGCAACATGGTTTACTGAATATTTACAGCCTGCCGTTGAGACTTAGTGCACAGAAAAAAAGATTTCTTTCAAAATATTCATCAACAATGCACCTGGTCACCCAAGAGCCCTGATGGAGATGTGCATTAAGACAAATGTGGTTTTCATGTCTGTTGACACAATATCATTCTGCAGCCTATGAATCAAGGAGTCACTTCAACTCTCAAGTCTTATTCAAGAAATATATTTTGTGAGAGTAGCTACCATAGATAGTGATTCCTCTGATTCACCTAGGCAAATACACTGAAAACCTTCTGGAAAATATTTACCATTCTAGACACCATTAAGAATATTTGTAATTTATGGGAGGTGGTCAAAATATCAATGGACAGGAGTTTGATAGCAGTTGATTCAAACCATCAAGGATGACTTTGAGGGGTTCAAAGTTTCAGTGGAGAAAGTAACCATGGTTGTGGTGGAAATAGCAAGAGAACCAGAAGTGGAGCCTGAAGAGATATGACTGATTTGCTAAAAGTCGCTTCTTTGTGGATAAGCAAAGAAAGTGGTTTCTTGAGATGGAATCTATTCCTAGTGAAGATGATGTGAACATTGTTGAAAGGATTTAGACTATTACATCAACTTAGTTGATCAAGCAGAGGCAAGATTTCTCTGTAGCATGAGATGCTGTTTGATAGCATTTTACCCCCAGAATTCTTTCAAAGTTAGAATCAATTGATGTGGCAGACTTAATTGTTGTCTCATTTTAAGAAATTGCTACAGCTACCCTAACCTTTAGTAACTACCACCCTGACATCAACATTGAAGCAAGATCTTCTACAAGTGAAAAGATGACAACTCACTGAAGGCCTGGATGAAGGTTAGCATTTTTTCTCAAAATATTTTTAATTAAGTTTTGTACATTTTTTAGACATAATGTTATCACACTTAATAGAATACAACATAGTATTAGCTTTTATATGCACCAGGAAACTAAAAAGATATGTGACTTGGTTCATTGTTATATTTACCTTTTTGTGAAACTGCTGTGGTCCAGAACTGAATTCACAAATACATCCAAAGTATGTCTGTAGCTATATCCACCTGGTCCATTACTTGTAGGTAAGAAAGAGCTATCTGAATTGAACCAGGGCTACAAGTGAGAAGTTCAAGGAAGTTGAGAATGAATGCAGGAAATTTAATGCACAAATGAACACCTGTGAAAATCTGGAAAGGAGGAAGATGTATTTAAAAACAGTGGAAAATGATAAGATTAGTGGATTTTAGATCATAAGGAGTTGAACTATTCAGATTGTGGTACTAGAGAGAGTGAACTAGAACATTGGGAGATAGGTCTGATATTTCTATGGTTTAAACAGAAAAATTACATCCTCAACCCTGATTAAGTTTTTGTATATAATACGAGTTTTTAAAAGACACCTGTGTAGATAATAGCACAATTCATCATTTTTATTGAAACACATGCTAAGGCATGTTCAGTTCACAGAGAGCCAAGGCACAAAGAACAGAGTACACATGTCATTATCATAGGTGCTGAGAAAGCATTAATTTTTCAGCCAGTGAAAAGCTGAGCAGCAGTGATATTGCTAATAATAACAAACCCTTTAAATAAACTTTGTTACAGGATTCTTGGCAGCAAGGTAATGATAATCTTTTGAATGTAATGAAATAGACATTCAGATCAAAGATATTTTCCATTCAAAATGTCTTACTTTTAATGAAGATTTTGCATTATGTAGTAAATATATAGTCTTGAATTTAAAACTCTGAGAGGGTGAATAAAAAATAAAAGCCCCACACCCCTTTCCCTCTCATATATACTGATATAATTCTTAAGAGTGTTCTATAAATATTGAAATAGTCAGAAAGTCATTCAATTTAGCATAGTGATATCTAAAATTCCTAAAACAATTAAAATTAATAAAAATGAGCTGGTGTGTTTTAGAGATGTTAAACTGACACTCACTGAATATAAAAATAATTTGTCAAATAAAATATAATCATGAAAAGTGTTTTATACCAAGGTTTAAATTCTATTTCATGATACTGACATATTGTCCAGTGCTTGAAGGAGAGAAAAATTTTGACTCTTAGAGCATTTCCTTCTTTATTAAAACTTTTCCTACACGAATAATCATTTTGTGAAGTAATTCTGTCTGAAAAGTAGAAAGATTTTTCACAAATGGGAGAAATGTTGTTGAAAGACAAAAGTGAAATAAGCTATATTAATTTATCTAAACATCTTGGATGTACCATCGGACTTTCAAATAAACCAAATTTCAACCTAAAAACTATTTGAAGCTTTCTTATGTACACATTCTAATTTAGGGGAAAATAAAATAAAAGGTGATGATATTCTTCAAACCATACACTTGTTAGTTGATACAAATTGATTTTTCTTACACAAATCGTTTTGAACTTCTACTTTAAACCTTCTTTATGACCCAAACTCCTGCTGTACATAAATTCTGGAGTATTGTTGCACTAAAGGAGTTACAGGAAAGAACATCATAGATGAAAAATAAAAAGCCAGGCAGCTCACTTTCAGCAGGCATAATTTGTAGAACTAAATGAGCACATGGCAGAGACACAAACTCTTCTGTTTGCGACCTTACCTTTATCCAATTACAAAAAGAAACAAGAAATGAATTAAAGAAACACAGAGTGAGAAAGAACCCCATCCCATTCCTCCCCTACTACCAAGCTGATTACATTACAGTTTATGCAGCTTCATTGATATGAGTACATTATGGAAGGAAGTAGTTTGGGGAGTGGGGAGAGGCCAAAATGCCGTACAGCTTATTATGCAACATTTCAGCTAGAACACATCTCACCATATCCACTCTAGTATAAAGCAAGATAACAGGCATTTAAAAGACCTCTTTGTTACAGATTCTTAAGAGATTCTGTAGTATAAAGATATATAATCACTAGATGCAAAGTAGTAGTTAAGCACTTGCTATCAGGATTTGTAAATCAGAAAATGTATTTTCCTTTTCTACTTGGAAGATTTCTGTCCTTTGGTAACCTAATGAAACTTTTTTAATGGAACTTAGCACAATGTCTATTGTATAATGAGCACTCACAAATGTCCCCTTTTATTATTATTCACACTGGTATATTCTTACAGTACCTCTTCATAGTTATGTTTCTCTCCAATATTCAAACACAGGTAGGGCCCCCTTTATCACTGGAATAGCAACTGTCCTTGACCTGACCCCAAACACTCCCCCAGTTCCGTAGACCTTGCAGTGAAAATTACCCTCACAGTGATTGATGAAAAGTGGCACATTGTAAAAATGGTTTACTTCCTACCATGGTCTATATTTATCTTGTCTTCCACCCCACTATAAGCTTATTTTTTATACTTAGCACTTCTCATTTCTAATGCAGTACTTTTATTTCTTATTTTTCTGCTTATTGATTATTACCTGTCAAACCTACTAGATTAGTGATTCTGTGTGGTCAGGAATCTGCCCTTTTTTGGCCTTATGTTCACTGATTTTGTATTGCAAGACATTCATTAAATTATTTTAAAAATAAACTAATGAATCCCAGAGAAGTTTAATTACCCAAGGCCAACCATGAGAAGAAGTACAATTCAAAAAATAGCAAGATTTCAGTCTCAATTTTTTCTCTTAATATCACTTATATACAATTCTTAACTTAAATTTGTCATTAATGCATTTATCTGAAGTCCACTCTATTCCTCAAAGAACTAGTCATTTTATAAAATTTAATAAAAAACTCTAGAAATGGAAAAAGATAGAACCTACATAGAGCCTCCCACTGGTGCTGCACAGAGTGTGCCCTGCAAACGCTGGACAGCCATATCCTGTGACTGTGGAAGGTAACTACAAGTTAGAATTGAAAGTCAGTGGAGGATAGATTAAAATGCAATGACTTAGAAATTTACTCCTGTAATATTTCAAGTCCTTTGTATGTACTAGCCTTAACATTAGACTGTAAAATGCTTAATGGTAAGAACTGTACATTATAGTTTTGCTTTATGGTGACTTTTTGATAAGGAACTAATAGAGCATGTTATAAAGAAATAATTTGCATTATTAATCAGAAATTCTAGCAAGCTCTGTCACTAGGTTACTTGCTATATGAGTTCTATCAGGTTCCTAAGGCGGCTGAATCTTCCTCTAGTGAAATGTAGGAGAGAGTTGAAATACTTAGGAACTGGAACTCTGAAACTAAACAGAACAGAGCCCACATCCCAGTTATGGAATTTACTACAGGAGTCAGGTTCAAACAATTAATTCGTCCACTGTTAGGCACAGTTTCATCAGGACAAAGAGATATTGCAACTGCCTACCCTCATGAGGTTGTTGTGAGGACTACAGGAAATAATGGATGTAATACTGGCACAGTGACAGGGTCTTAATACTCACACACATGTACATACACTCTGCTTTAAGTATTGTAAATTGCAAACTCAGAGTTGTGAGAATTAAGTTAAATAGGATAACATGTCCATCAGCAGCGAGAAGGAGGGTTCAACACATGGAAATATGAATTTACTGTGAAAGAAGACTGATTCCACATTGAATGTCTAAAATAAAGAGTCAGATACTTGGGTTCAACAACAGATAAAATATTTAAAAATTAAGTTAGCTGAGGACAGTTATCTGTCATCCCTTAAATGTTCATCATAAAATGAGACTAGTCGATAAGTAATAGTATAAAATTCATGGGTATTTTGAAGACTGAGATCATCCATAAAAGATATTTGCTATAATTTCTGATACATAAAAATATTAGCTATATTTACTATTCATTGAAAAATGCATAATAGGTAGAATAGCAGACCTCAAAATGATTATTTTGGAAACCCAATTGTGCAAATAATAATAGACCCCTTGGATCATGTAGCTTCAGGTCTGTATTGTTTAAATATGCAAACACACATGTCCACTGTGTGGTAGGTAGCACAATACCAGTGTAAGAATTAGACAACCTACTTTCACAATTTGGCTTTCCCTTTTCTTGGTAACGTTGAGCTAGATACTTCAATTTTCTAAACTCTGAATGCTTCATATATAAAATGAGAGCCGTGCTGAGTTTTTATAATTTCCAGACCACCCTCTCTGTGGCTTTATGTGGGACTCCCCTTACCACCAGAATCTCTCTTTTGCTACTGTACCTCATTCCTTCAGGGCCTTTCAAGAAGTTACCTCAACAGATTAATGTATTTCCTCTTCTAGTTCTGTTGGCACATCAAATCAGGATTGCTAAAATATCTGTGACTTTGTAACTACCCTCCCTCACCCCCAGAGCAGAAATATGCGAAGTAGTGGTTAAAAAAACAAACAAACACATAAAGCCTAGAGAACATATTCTGAACATTTAAGCATCTAATATATGGATGACATTCTTCTAGATACTAGGGATATAAAGATAGAAAAAGTCCAGTCTAGAAGAAGTAGAAGGCACATCAATAGAATAGGCTAAGATAAATGTTATTAGAGTATGTATAGAAACAAGTTAAACTCATCACAAAGTTTTGCAACATTTCTCTGATGAAAGAACTACTTGAGGTCATGCCTTTGATTTCTAATACTAATTATATATTACCCTAAGGAAGGTAAATTTTGGAACTTTTGTGCTTGCTAGGTTGAATAGAGATTTGGCTATACATAATAATCCAACCAAATACTCATAGCCTGGTGATTTATTCCGCAAGCACGTTAAACACCAAAGGGTACCAGACAAAAAAATGGTGAAAACATGATCCTTGCCTTCAAAAATATTTCAATTATCACTTTATTTCTCAAAGGCAACTTTGTCTTACAGATCTAACATTTCCTTTAATCAGTAAATGTGCCTGGCATTCAACTACCTCAGCCTTGATTTCTCTTGCCCACTTTCTAGAATCCACCATAAATGAATCATTTCCTAATGCTCATAAAGAGCCGTTCAGTTTCAGATGGCCTTCTAATCATAAGCTTTGAGGCCAGAAATACCCAGGTATAAATTTCAGGTCTGTCCTTTGCATGCCAGGAAAACAGGGGGCAAGATGCTTAATTATTCAGAGTCATCATTGCTTTAAAAAGTAGAGATAATGCATGTAAATTTTCAGCAATGATGCACTATGCATAGTAAGTATAACTGACTGGATTACAGATATGCAGTGGGAAATTTTGTCTGCATTCCTATACCAAAGCACCTTCTTGCCCTACAGAAGAAAAGCGAACTGCACAGTTCATGACTAATGCACACCAGCATACTGGTTACTTATTTTAAATATCAATGTGGTCTGTGGGACTTTTTCATTTATAGAGGAACCATGCAGTCCAGCAAATAAAAGTAAAAATAGTTTTCAGTAGCAAATGAATTTGGCTAGGTAAGATGAAAATGAATCCAGAATAGGGTTTATTAGTTAATCATACTTAGGATGGAGCATGCCTCCCTTGGCCTGAAGTGAGATCAGGATATTTTCCCTAAGACATGACCAAGCAACTTTCTGAACAAGGATAAATGTATTATTTTTTTTAATCACTCACAATTTATAATTCTAGTAAAAGACTATCAATTTTTCCCCATCATATTTTTAAACCTACTTAATACTTCCAATGATTCTAAGTTAGTGCTATAGTTTTACTAGGAATTGAAGTTGGAATCAAAGGAGTATAATTTCCAGGGACATATTTCATGGTACTTCATATAGTATTTTTATCCTTTTAGCCTCACTTTATTGGCCTTTTTAATATATTGGTTATATTATATACTGCAAGGCTCAAAGTAGATGCTAAAGTCTTCTCACAAAGACCCTGTGTATGTATTTAGCATGCTCTAATTCAAGGTGTATAGAACATTTCAGGGGTCCTGCTGACTCACACAATAATGTGAGAATTGATGTTTTTATAGTGGAAAACAGTAGTTAGAAATTGACATTAGTGTATATTTATTTAAAAATGATTTTAGACCAGGTCCATAATATCTTAACTGCTTTTCCCCAATGTACAAAGTTCTGAAAACAGAAGAATTTCCTTTTACTTTTTTTTTTTTAATATAAGTTTGATGCCACTCATTTAGCAGCTACATCTGACACAGATGGAAGTAAGACTATTCATTTTCTTTACCCCACACTTAGTGTGAATATTCAGATGTTTTGCTGTAGATAAATTAATATGTTTAAGTGAGTTTAGGAAGTTCTGCCTCAAGATCCAGATATTAAATAGTAAGTGGAATACAGGTCAAAAATTTTTAAAAAGTAGTATAATACATAAAGAAACACATAAACAGTTTGAGTTCTCTCTCACACACACACCAGAAGCCCTGTGTTCCCTTTTAGTCACTATCCCCGCATTACCAAAGTTAATCTATGCTGATTATAATTTTCTGTTTGTATTTTGTGAGTGGAATCATTATATGTGCCTTTCGTGTTTTTGGCTCCTGCCAGTGAGCTTCATCTATACTGATGTATGTGGCTGTAGTGCATTCATTCATTCAAATTGTTGTATAATATTACACCAAGCCAATATTTGTTTATCAATTTTATTACTAATAAGAATTTTCCAGTTTTTGAGCTATTATAAAAATGCTATGCAGTTTCTTTTACATGTCCTAATGAACATTGGCAATGAGTGGAATTATTGGTCACAAATACACATATTCAGTAGCAAATTTGCTAAAATTTTTTATAGTGATCATACCAATTGGTACTACCATTTGAACAGTATTAAAAATCTGATTATTCAGCCTCTCCTCTAAAAGATGGTATTTTCTGTATTTTCCATTTTAGCCGTTCTTGAGTTTAAGTGGTTTTACACGTGGTTTTAATTTCTTTTCTCTGATGACTAATGAATTTAATTACCTTATACATTAGCAATTTTGACATCTTTGTTGACGTATTCATTTGAGATTTGTCCATTTTTGTCTATTGGATTGTCTTATTTTTTCCAACAGAGATTTTGCCATTTACTTAAGAACTATATGTAGGAAGAAATGAAGGGGACAGACCACCAGCCAGAAGCTGGGGCCCATCAAATCTCAATTCCTAATCGTGTATTTATGGGTTCTTTTAATACATGGGTATAATCAAAGATATCCTGATTGAATTTTATTTTATTTTTTACCTTTTTAGAACAATTTCAGGTTTACAGGAAAATCAAGCATATACCACAGTTTCCCAGACACTTCTCTCTCCTATCCACAGTTTTCCCTATTATCAACATCTTGCATTAGTGTGTTACTTTTTTTTTTTTAAGAACTGATGAACCAATATTGATACTTTAACCAAAGTTTGCCATTTACATTAGGGCTCACTCTCTGTGTTGTACAGCTCTGTATGTTTTGACAAATATATATTAGGTACTCACCAGTACAGTAACATACAGAATCATTCCACTGGCCAGTAAATCCACTTGTGCTCCACTTATTCATCCGTCCTCTTCTCCCCCAACCCATAGCAACCACTGTTTTCTGATTGATTGCTAGGAGTTCTTTATATGTTCTGGATATAATACTTTTTTCAGATATTTATATTGCAAATAGCTCTTATCCCTCTGTGGATTCCATTTCACTCTGATAAGTCATTTTATGAACAAAGTTCTTAGTTTTAATAATGCCTAATTTATATTTTAAAGGATACAACAATTTGAATTATATTTTAAAAATTGGGGAGCAGATGTAGCTTATGCAGTTGAGCACCCTGCTTCCCACATGGGAGGTCCCAAGTTTGGTTCCTAGTGCCTCCCAGAAAGAAAAAAAAAAACAAGCAAAAATAAATCACAAGCAAAAGCAAAAATAAAACAATTAAGGGGAGACAATATGGCTCAGAGGTTGAGTGCCAGCTTCCCACATACAATGTCCTAGGTTCAATCCCCAGCCCTGGTACCTAAAAAACAAACAACACACACACACACACACGTACACACACAAACTTAAAAAATTTACTACTGAAGGGCATTCCATGTTCATGGATCAGATTAGAAAACTTCAGAGGGCAGTATTTCCCAAACTGATCTACCAATTCAGTGAAATTCTTTTTTTTTTTTAAGGGTATGAATGTTTTAATAAAATTGATTTTTAAAAGATTACAAAATTTGATATTGAACAGTGAAATTCTTATCAAAATCTTAGTGGCATTTTTGCAAACACTGACAAGCTGATGCTAAATTCATATGAAAATGAAAGAAAAGAATAATCAAGACAATTTTGAAAAAGAACAAAGCATAAGTGACAAAAGTAATGATTGAAAAGAGGTACTTCAAATTTAACAATTTTTGTGCTTCACAGGAAACCATGAAGAAAGTGAAAAGACAACCCACACAATGGAAGATAAGATTATCAAGACCTTGTATCCAGAATATACAAGAATTCATAAGCCAATAATAAAAGGAAAAATAACTCAACTAAAAAAATGAGCAGGGGATTTGAATAGACATTTTACCAAAGAACATATAAATGCCTAATAAGCATTTGAAAAGATGCAGAATTATTAGTTATTAGGGAAATTCAACTCAGAACCACAGGGACATACCATTTCATTCCCACTAGGATGGCTACAATCACAAAGACATATAGTAATAATTGTTGGCTTCGATCCAGAGAAATTAGAGCACTTATACATAGCTAGTGAGGATGTAAAATGGCGACTTTGGAAAATAATTTGGCCATTCCTCAACTAGTTAAACATACAGTTTCCATGTGACTCAACAATTCCATTCCTATCTAGGAGAGAAATGAAAACGTATTCACACAAAAACTTTTACATGAATAATAATAAAATTATTCATCATATTTAAAAGGTGGAAACAAGCTAAATACCTTTTAACTGATGAGTGGAGAAGCAAAATGTGTTATATCCATACAATGATATATTTTTTTGGCAATAAAAGGGAAGTACTAATAAATGCTGCAAAAATCTAGATGAACTTCAAAAATATTAAGCTAAGAAAAAGAAGCCAGTTATAAAATATCACATACTGCATGATTCTATTTAAATGAAGTGTCTATATTGAGCAAATACAGAGAGAGACAGAAAGTACATTAGTGGTTTCCTAGGGGCTGGAGGATGAAGTAGCAGAGATGGGGTGGGGAGTGGCTCCAAATGAGTACAAACTGTCTTCTTGGGATTATGAAAATGTCTTAAAATTAGATTATGGTGTTGGTTTACAACTTTGTAAATAAACTGAAAACTATTGAATTAAAAGTTGTTAAAAATTGCTGCCTATCATAATTTGTTCTAAAATGTTCTCAATTCTGAAATATACAATTCTAAAGATTTTAAAGACTGGATTATGCAGCACCACTTAAGAAAAAGCAAATATTCTATAACCATTATACAATTTTCTATGGTAACATGAGGCAAATAGAATTAAAATCAGTAAGAAAAAGCAAACTAGAAGATACATGTTCAGAAAACTTATAGCCCTACAAATTTGTCCCAACTTAATTTTTCATATCCTGACTAGAGTTTCGACTACCTGGTTAATCCTTTCATGTGATAATAAATTATGTTTCCCTTAATTAAATGAAATTATTTCCATAAAATTCCAAAAAGCCATCACAGCATATACATTCAATGCTGCCTTGGGAGTTCATTTCTCTTAAGGGAAAGGTTGAATCAATGTATCCCCAATTTCTTTAGCACAATGAAGAGATTTTACATGACAGCTTGAAGTGATTCAAGCAACTAATTTAAATGATTCAGATATTTTATTAATGAAATATGTCATTTTATTGATGAAATAGGTCATGCACTATATGAACATGTGTATACACAATATAAATTTTATATATATATACATTATAATGCTACCATGATATACCATATATATATATGGTATATATGGTATATATGGTATATATGGTATATATATATATATATATATATATATATATATATATCATGGTAGCATTATAATGTAGCTGTGAGGAAACTCAGAGATATAGAATTACCTTGCAAGATTAATTAGCCAAAAGATTTTAGAGCAAGTTTTCAAACCAAGCCATCTGGCTCCAAAGCCTTTTGCACATGAACTTTGGTACACTGTCTCACCTATAGTTCTGGTATTGTAAAACTGATATATGGCCCTGAATGTGTTCATTTTTATTGGATAATATGGTAAATAAGTCTTCAAAATATGTACCGCTAGTCTACTGAACCCATTCATGGAATGACTGGAGTACAGGATAAAGATGGGAAGACAGAGTCCTTTTCATTTCCAACTCATTTCTTTTTCAAAAAATGATAGTTTCTTGAAGTTTTTACTATGTAAAATTCACTTTAATACGTTTTTAAATTTGTCAGCTTGAGTTCAGTTCTTTATGATGTGATGTCTGTTTCACAAAGGAAGCTACTGTGATTTAAAATCAATATAGAAAATCAAAAGAAGAGACATGGAAAGCATTAGAGAGGCAATAGAAGCCTCCAAAAAATGTATTAATGAATTTTAAATCTGCCATAGGTTAGGTAAGAACACAAAATACCATCGTGCTAACAAGTCAATGTGTTCATCATTTGTAACAAATGTATCACACTAATGAAAGATGTTGTTAATGGGGGAAGAGTGGATGGGGAGAAGGTGAGGTATATGGGAATCCCCTATATTTCTAAAGTATCATTTATGTAATCTAAAGCTTCTTTAAAAATAAAAAAATGTTTAAAAAATGAAATCACTGTGTCTTATAACCACTCTCCTCAACTGACAAGAGCAATAGAAATGGGTTTTCAATTACTGCATCAAAAATGAAAGAACTTCCTCACTCAGGGAATGGTTGAACCATGAAACTGATTATTAAGGAAAATCATGAGACTGTCATTCTTCTAGGAGCAACAATAAATTTCCAAAAGGCTGTGATGACTTCTTAAGAACTCAAATAACTTAATACCCTTTAATCTATTTTTTTTATTGTTAAACTTCTTTAAATCCAAAAGGTAAGCCCAAATCAGAATTAAGAGAAACTTCATAATGTTCACGTTTGCTTACATTTTTGACTGAATCTTTAAAGAGTGATCATAACAATGAGTGTGCTTGTCACTCTCATTGAGAGCTTGTCCTTACTTGCTCTCAATCCATTTCCTGAACCTTTCTTTCAATCTGTATCAGAAGGGGTCTGAATCCTTCAAATTACATTTCCAAGTGGCCCTGGCCAACAGAGTTCTAATCTAGAGTAGCGAATAGAAACAGGAGTTCGGAGGGTTTGAGGACATTTTCAGTACTCTGTGTTTCCTCTCTAGTTCCCAGCTTCTGTCAAGCAGTCTCCATCATAGTTCCAATTTCCACTGACTCCATTTGCACCATCTCCCTTTATGATTACTCCATATCCAGGGATAACTCTGCTCTCTTGCTGTTGCTAATTTCTGGACTGACTCTCTACCCTTGTTTGACTTTCCACCACTTTCGACAGTTTTGCAACTAATCCATTTTATTGAACTACCTAAAATATGCTGTTTTTCTAATCAAACCCTTATTAGTGTGAGTGCGAAGAATGGTTTTTAACAGGGAAATCTAGGATTGGATTTCTCTCCTCTTTGAACTTGATCACATAAATGACTTCTTTGCTGAAGGAAATGGTGATGCTAATAATGTGTCATGTGCAGATGCATCAGAATTGCTCATTATTACCTTTGGTTGTTTGGGATGAAGTGCCAATTTAGGGCAGAGCTTGGAGAGATTGAGTATCCACTGGCTGCTTCTGGGCCTTTTGGGCCTTCTGGAGAGCTTAAAGCAAGACAACAATAGGCTCAAGCTTTTAAATTTTTGTCTCAAGAAGTCAAATACCCAGAAATTCCCAAGATGGCTTTAAAAGTATCATTTCTTATATGACAGGCATGGCTAAAAGACTTATCCAAAGTCTAACTAAACAGATTGTAGAATTAAAACATAAACTGAATTTGCAATATTGCCATGTTTAAGCTTTTCCCACTGTCTTAGAAGGAGTGAAACACTAATATGGTATGGGAAACATGAGGAATAGATGAATCAGAAAAACTTGAACCTTTGAATCCTACTGAACCTTACTCATTACAAGAACCCTTTCTCTACTGCCTTCCCTTACTTGAAGAATCTGTAATAACTGCATCAAAGTTATATGCTTGCAGAAGTAATTTATTATCCCCCAAAATCTACTTCTACCACTCTTCTTTGCCTTCAGACTGTTAATTAGAGGAATGTTAAAGTGGAAAACCCACTCACTTACATCCTAATTATTTCCTTTGGGAAGGAACAGAGGATACTATTTACTAATAAAAAAAAAAAAAAGTCGCTAGTGAATGTAGCAAAAGCATCCTTAAAATGCTGTGTTAGCTTTCTTCAGTGAGTTTGAAGTCATGATGCACAATTTGATGTGACCTTCTGATTGCAGGAGGAATGTTGGTATTCCAGAGTTGCAAAGGCCAAATAGTAACACAGACAAGATAGGTGAAACCATAATAATAGACATCAACAATAGAGTGGCAATCAGAGTGAAATGACCCTCACAGATCTGTGGTGGTCACCAAAAGATTATGTTTTCCTAAAGAATGTGAGGACATGTACTGAATTATTAATTGAATACTAACCTTCCCTTAGTCACAGCGGCAAAGTCAGCCACAGTCTCTCATTCTATTCCCATACAGAATCCATTTTAGCTCCCTTCAATTGAAATAGGGGCAAATTTCTCTAGCGCAAATATCCTATAACATTGTTACAGTCTTACACAAACTTTTCCCAAAGGGTATTTATTCACTGCAGAAGGTAAATACACAGAAATTGGGAGGGTGGGGAGTGGGGGTGGGAAATTAGTCACTGGCTCTGAACTAGCATTAGTACATGAAAACAAAAAATTCCACTTTGGGGAAGACAGAGTGGGTACTTATTAATTACATTTTTTCTCAAGTGTATAGAGATTTTTTTTTCTGTATATTGACTTACCTTACCTAATCATAATACCTCTGCCAGCAACTCTATCCATGGAATTATAGAAAGTATTATTCAATATTACAGTAACCTATAAAACAACTCCTTCTCATGAAAGGACTCACATCATAACAATGCTTTTGGACCAATGTAATTCTCTCTTCTTACCAAATATGTTATAGTTCAGAAACAACTGAACTCATACAGTGTGGAATAACCTACTGAAACTCAGGTATAGCAATGGTTGAACCTTTACCCTACAAGACTAAAATCCAGTTCTACAGAAAGTAATATATGCCTTGAGCCAGCAACCAATGAATCAGGGATCAGTAAACTGTATCCCATAGTAGATCTGGCCAATTACCTGTTCGTAAGTTTTACTGGAACACAGCTATCCACACTTGTTTACATATTTTCTATGGCACTTCTCTCTCTAAAAAAGAGGCAAGTAGTTGCAAGACTGTGAGTTGTTGCAAGAGGGAACATAAGGCCCACAAAGCATAAAGGCTCTTATCAGAAAAAGTTGCCAATCCTTGCAATATATAGTGCTGATTCTACCATAGCCAGAATACATGAGCTAGGAAACAAGGGATGAAGTTGGAAGGAGCCACTATCACTATTTCACCTAATGATAGGTTGAATTTATACTTTCTATCCCTGTAATACTGGGTTCTGCTAGCTCAGAAGTCTATGTTCCAAAGGGAGAACTGCTTCCTGCAGAATACAAAACACTTTCTATTGAATTATAAGTTGAAATTGCCTTGACTTGTTTTGGGCTCCTTATACCAATGAACAAAATTAAGAGGAGGGTGATGGCCTGGGGTACCAATCCCATTTACAAAAGGGAAATCCTATTACAAAAGGGAAATTGAATTTATGCTATGCAAGGGGAACAGGGAGGAATTTTTCTACAACTCAGGGGATTCACTGGATACCTCTTAATATCTTCATGTTCATAATGGATGCTTACAGCATGATTCAGCAACCTAATAAAAGCAGAAGCATTATAGAATCAGAGCTCATAGGAGGGGTTTGGTTCACTCGACCAGGTAAGTGTTTGGGATCACTCAGTCAGCTAAAATACCCAGATGCTGAAGCAATTATGATGAGCCTGGAGAACAAAAGGAATATGGAATCAGTGGTAGAAGAGAGAATCACCATCAATCATGTTTTCACAGTTGGCTGATATTTACAGAAGCTGGGACTATAATTGCTAAATGGATAGAATGTTTTCTTCTGTTTTTCTCTTGTCCCATCTTTTACTATTTGATGTGAGTAGTAACTAGGAAATATTAAGGAGAGTCACATCTGTACCTGAAAGAGAGTACTATGTTGAAATTAGAGATCCTGCATTTGAGATAAACAGAGGGACAGGAATTTTCATGAACAGTTCCATCACATTAGGTCAAAGCATTATATTTCTGTCCTATGACAGTTAAATGTGGAAAGAAGCGTAAACATTGAGACTGAGCAACAAAAATGTGACTGTGCTACTCATTTTCCTTTCCTTGAAGATGCATTCCCTGCCCTCCTCCTGCTCTGTTCTGTATTTCAGCAGATTGTTTTCTGAAGCACTAATTCACATGGTCCCTTAAAAAGTGGCAAGAATTGCCAATGGGAAGTATTAGAAATGGATAGGAGAGAATTTCCAGATAATTTTCTCCATTTCACTATGCTAGAGGCATCTTATCCCACAGTCCCAACTACAATATAGTTCTAGTACTCAGTGGTGCTAGAATCCAATTTCAAACTAGTTATCTGGGTCTTCCTATTATTTATAACCATGTTTGGCAAATTATTGATACACAAATGTTTCTCAAAAATACATTATTTCTTCAATTTTTATTGGATCAAGAGGAAGAATGATTTCATTAGATTTTGTTCTTATTTACTGGCAAATATGTTAAACCCCTCTTCAAATGCCTCTTACTTCTATCCCCAATGCTATGTAATACTCATTATCTTAGATGAATCAACTGACTCAGACTGTTTCCATCCTCACAACCTCCTTAAGACCAAATATTATATCTCCTATAAAATAATTTCTTACCTAACTCCCTATCTTTTCTTTCTCTTGCCAACATCACGTTATACACTAAGGAGAAATGTGGAGCTGTTCATTCAATTGGATGAAACCAAATGCAGTTTACACATTTATAGCTGTTGTAATATATTCACATATTTTGACAAAGTGTTTTCATGTCTGATTTCCCAAAGGGAATTGGGAGCTCCAGGGAAGTGTGGGTCTATTCACCTCCATTGTCCCTGTGCATAAAACAGTGCTAAACAGTGTTTGTTGAATTGAATAACTCTTACTATTCTTCTTAGGTATCAAAAACTACTCATTTGGTTTACATTTGTGGTATTGATAAATGTAATCATAATGATGCATTATGCACAGACTTGAGGCAGTGTATTAAAAATTAAAAGTACCAGTTGTCTTGCTCAACAAAAAGTTGGTAATCTAAAAATGTGGCTCTTTTAAGTTAAGCACTAATTTTAAAAAAATTGTTATCTTTTACTTGGTATTTTGTAAACAATTGAGCACATTTTAAAAAATAGCACTTTTGTCCTCAGAAGTGAAAATCATTGTTATAAACAGCTATATTTGTCATATTAAATTTGATCAGAATTTATAGCATGGAGATTGGGAAACAAAGAGGTTGAAGGATATGACAATGGCACACACACTCAATTAATTACCTTTAAAGTCTCATTTCCCATAATGTTTCACTTTATTTTCTGGCAGGTTCTTCTTTTATATGCCCACACTTTGATGAAGATGCGCAGGATTCATTTATCAATCCTGTTCCATCAGAACCTGTTTATTCCTTTAAGATTCATGAGACTAGAGATGGTTTTGCTGTGTATATTTTCTGTTTTATTTAGCATGCTCTTAAAGGTAGCTCTCGCAGTGGTCATTACTCCTGGGTTCTGATATTTCCGGTTTTCCTCCATCATGGCACACAGTAGGAATACACTTTCCTGACTCTTGAAGTTAAGCCTGATTATGGGATATTCTTGGGTAAGGAATTGGGAGAAGTATCTCGGGTCACTCCTAGGAAGCTACTGGCTTGCGTCTTTTTCTGTCAGATTCACCAGAGATACTACAGATGGTTTCTGAAGGTAGACAATAGGGAGCAGAGACCTTTAGTAAATACACAGGATAGTGTCCAGCCTCATTTTTTAGGTTGTCTATTACCTAAACTTATTAACTATTTTTATTGATCTGAATTCTGATGATTGTTTTTGCTGTCTATTATCTAGAGGTTTTCAACCCTGTTTTAACCATAGCAGTATTTCCTCAAGTAAAATTTTATGCCAGATTGCAACAGATGAAGTTGGATCTATTCTGTTAAAGGTACTGATGGACTTGGTTGTTCACTGTCCACTCATTCTCCTATCTTATGAGCTGAACTCTTGAGGGGCATCTCTTTGGTTGCACCAATACTCACTTGAGCAGTTAAAACTTTCAATTAGAAGTCAGGAGACTTTGTTTAATTATACCTAGTAATTTATGAAAAATGCACTTTCTTCTTAATCTTTCAAACATATCTTTAAAATTCCATTTCCTTATAAACAGGATATATATAATACAGGAACTGTTCTTTAATTCTACCTTCTACTGATGATTGAAAAGCATTTAGGTAAGAGATGAGAAATAATTGATTTGAAGTTATGTATGTACAGGTATATGAAAGAGATGCGATAAAACAGTAAAAATATATAATGAAGTGGTACCTCTATGGCTTGTGATCAAATGGATTTTCTGAATCATAAAGCAGTATATAATTTAAGCTGATTATTTTAATTAGGATAATTCATTTAATGAAAGTAAGTTCAAACACTAGTTTTTAGCTTGATGGGTTTGCGCTCATAGTTCCAGTCCAGGAAGAGGAAACTGAATGATTTTGCCTTTTCTCTCCACTTAATGTGCACAAAAAGAAACAACTAGGCAGCATTAGGAAGGCTGAGAAACTTATTCTAAAATCAGCTTATCCTACTGTGAAATTGTGAGGCCCCATCTGCAATACTCTGTGGTGTGATTACTAAGGAAATCAAAGGAAAAATAGTTGGGGCAATCGCAGAAAGGTGTAATTTCAATAGCTAAAAATAGTCATTTCATGACTATGGGATGACTTCATGAAGAACCATAAAATTAGGACTCCTTAGTCTAAGAATATTAATGATGAGAGAGTAATGATTACAAGGTCCAAATGGTTTTGTCCCCTTCTAGCTTATGGAAATATTGAAGGACATAACTAAATGGTAGCTAACATTTTTTTTTTAAACACTAACAATGTGGTACTGTTATTTTTCCACCTTAGGATAAAGAAACAGAGGCTAGCTACTTATATAGCAGTCATGTTAAAAGATTGGGCTAGTATCATAATTCTTATGGTATAATAGAATGTTTTTCAAATTGCAATATATATGAGTCTCCTGGATTCCGTTTTAAAATACAGATTCCTGGGTCCAGCACAATCTACTCTAATTTAGTGTACCCAAAAAGAAGCTCAGAAATATGCATTTTTACGATGCCACAGGTACTGATGCTATTGTGTCAATGACTATATTAGTTAGCCAAAGGGGTACGATGCAAAGTACCAGAAATCTGTTAGCTTTTGTAAAAGAAATTTATTTGGGGTAGAAACTTACAGCTACCAGGCCATGAAGCATAAGTTACTTCCCTCACCAAAGTCTGTTGCCACATGTTGGAGTAAGATGGCTGCCGACATTCAGCCTTCTTCTTCCTCTTAAGGCTCCATGGTCCCAGCTTCTTTCAATATCAGCTGTAGGCTGAGATAAGTCTTATCTCTCTCCTGGGGCTCATTTCTCTCTGGGTTCAGCTGCCTTGCTCTCCCCACAAGGTCAGCTAAAGACTATCAGGTTCTCTAGGCTTTGTCCCTCTCCCTTGGGCTTGATTTTCTCCAGGTTAACACCTCCGTGTGTTTACTTCCCATTCTCCAGGTCAAAAACTCCAAATGCCCTTCTCTGCAGTGCAGTTTCTCTGTGAGTCCCCACCAAGGGGGTGAGGACTCACCATCCTACTGCCACGGCCCAATCAAAACCTTAATCATTATTTAATCAAGTAAAAGTAAAACCTCTGAATCCGATATACTCTAATATGCCGAGAAGAACAAAACAGTTTATAAGCATAATCCAACATTTCTTTTTGGGATTCTTCAATAATATCAAACTGCTGTAATGACCTACACTTCAAGAAATAATTGTGGGTAGATAAATACTTCCTGGATTCAAATCCTTGGAAATCTAATCAATAAATATATGACCTCAGGCAAATTATTTAACCTCTTTTACCAAATCCATGAAAGATATTTAATATGAGTTCTGATGTTATTGACTTATGAAGATTAAATACATTGCCAATAAAAATTTCTAATCACAAAGTAGTTATTTTATATTATTTTTAATATACATTTTTTTTAACAAAGGAACTTAGATTATATAAAAAACATAGGCGATTCCCATGTGCCCTACTCCCTAGCCCTGCTACCTTTTCCTCCATTAACAACATCCTTCATTTTAGTGTGGCATATTGGCCACAATTGAACATATCTTGGAGAATTGCTACTAAACATGAATTATAGTTTACTTTGTAGTTTATACTCTCCCTCACACATTTTTTTTGTTATTATAAGAATTACAATAGCCTGTATCTGTCATTGTAATGTCATTTAGGACAATTCTCAAGTCTTGAAAATGTCCCAAAATTACACCTATTTTTCCTTCTCCCTCCCCACATAACTTCCAGTGGCCACAGCCTCCATGTCAATGGTAGAGTTCTTCCATTGCTAGCATCACAAGTCTATAGCAGAATAACAGTAAGTCTACTCTAGCCCGTTGTTCATTCCCAAATCCTAAAGAGTCTGGGATGAAGATGCCTACTCTGCCTCTAACTGAGAGGGGCCTTAGATCCCATGGGGCAGATGGATAGGACTATCTTTCTTGCAGTTGTAGACTCTTTCTGTTCCTTGAGATGGTTGTTGTCAATCATCATCTCCTTGTTAGTTGTCCTGGTGAGTCCAATGAACTAGGGAGTAGCTGTTGCAAATTTGTTGAGATTCATGGCCCAACTGATACATGGACAGCTCAAAGATTTAAGTCTAGTATTAATCAACTCTAGTATTAACTATAGGTTCAAATAGAAGGGGCAGCTGAGCCATGTGTAGGGAAGCCACCACTGAGTCCAGCTCTGCCACACTGGGAAACAAAACCTCCAAAATAGGGCTTTCTGTCCAGCCTATTGTCTCTGGATGTCTCCAGAGCCCTCAGGAGTCCTGTTATGTGAGGGAATATTTATTCTGGCAGTCAAGGAGCTCCTACTGAGATGTGTACAGGTATAACCTCAGGAATGACCTCCTGACTCACTTTGAAGTTTCTTAGCCATATAAACTCATTTGTCTTTACCCTTTCCTTCTTTTGGTCAAGGTCTTTTTCCAGTTGCATTGTTAGTTGGTGCTTGGTAGAAATCCCTCAATGCCAGGGAGGCTCATCCCCAGGAGTCATGTCTCATGCTGGGGGTGAGGGAGGTAATGCTTTTATATGCTGAGTTTGGCTTGGAGAGAGGACCACATTTGAGCAACAAGGAAGCTCTCAGGAGGTAACTTGTAGGTAGCTTATAATACTAGGCTAAGTTTCTATCTCAAAAGTAAAGGTTTATAAGTACAGTCTTTGCTGTCAAGGGCCCATTCTCCTTCACTTGTCACTGCTCCCATATGCAGGTAATTCTTGTTGTCCCCTTAGAGAATGTGATGGAGCTCCCCAGAATGGGAATTCAAAGTTCCTTTGGTTATTGTGTGAATCTTGACCCACTATGACAGTACCCCGTAAACACTTGAACACATTCATGAGCCTTATAAGCATTCCCCAGGTGAACCTCCTCCCAGGAATCCCTCATCTCTGTCACTCTGCACCAATGATCATCCTTCACCACAGCTGTAACCCCTGTGATCCAAGACTTCTTCGAAATTCAGGCCAACAAAATGAGGAAATACAATTAATAGAAAAATGATATGGCAATGAAAGCTTTAAAAATAATGAATAGAGAATAAAAAATTCAATTTGAAATAATAAAATAAAAAGTATAAAATTAAAAAAGAAATGTTTACATTATGTCTTTCATCACTGTAAGATATTTTAACTTTTTAGGATTAACTACAAAAAAACTGACATTTCACATACATTTATTTTAATTCTCATAACTTCTATGTAAGTTGTGTGAACTTATTCCCCAGAGCCCTAAAACCCAGAAGTTGGTTTCATAAGAAATTATTTGCATCCCAGTAGCTTCTGTACAAAAGTCTGCATTCTCCTCCACACTCATTTATTCAACAATTATTTGCAGAGTGCTTATTAAAAGGTAGGCTTTACAAATAGCTCAGAATATACCCATGTACAGAGCAGAAAATTCCCTGCCCTTAATAGAATTAACATTCTTTTGGAATGTAGTGTCTCATTTCTTTGACTTCACTGTGAACTCCCTGGAGGGGAGGGTGGGGAGAAAAGAGGTCAAATCATAAACAAACAGCCAGTTGCAAGATTTTGCAAGGGCAGTAGTTTAAAGCATATTTATCCACTGAGAAATCTTATAGTTGAGTAATTTAAAAAAATTGAATACACTATTGGTTAGTAATTAATCTCCAAAAGAGCTGATTCATTTTACCATATCCCAGGAATTCAAAATAATTTCCTCTAGACTTCTCCATTACAAGGCAGAATGACACCCTTCACCCAACCCCACACCCATCCCTGTGCTCCATAACAGTTTATTTACACTACTAGGAAAGTACTTATACCACTAGTTGGTTGATTGTCTATTTTTTTTTTTTTATTGTCTATTTTTCATCACATTTTGAGGTCTATGAGAACTGGATCCAAATTTATTTTTTGTATCTATAGATATATATCTGACACCAGGAGGTAAATAAATTTCCACTAAAATGAGAAGGAAAAAGCTCACCTAGTAATCTCATAAGTGCATGTCACTTGAAAGGAGGAAATATAAAGAAGTAATATGAATCAGTGTAAATTGAACCCACACAACCAAAATATTAACCCTTCCCACTGTACAGGTAGTCAGAGGGTCTAAGCTTAAATCTAAACACTGCCACTTAAGTGTTTATTTGATCTGAAACATGCCATCTAACTTAGCCTACATTGCTTTATCTATAAAACTCATGATACTAAATAGCCACAGGCTGTTTTGAAATTAAAGTGAGACAATAAGTATCCCTTCAGAGATATGCGACTGTAAGTGAAAGTAAGAAGATACAACATCTCCTTTTGGATTATCAATATGTTCTTCATATTAAAGAGTAATATACTTTATTGACTTAGTAATTGAACTCAGAAGCAAAGACTGAGATCAAATTCCAATTCTACCAGTTACAATAGTATGTTCTCAGACATTTTTCTTAGTACTTTAAAATCTTCAGTTTCCTTAACTGGGAAAAGGAAATGTTATCGATTGTATTGCATCACCGTATAGTATGCTATGAGAATCAAATGAGAAAATGCATATGAAGTTATTAGCTTAGTGCTTAGCTCTTAGGAAATCAAAATAAATTTAACCTGTTTTTTTTTTTTTACAAATATGTACTATTAAGCATTTAACATGTTTGGGCTCCATGCTAAAGGAATATGAGAAATATTCTAAAAAATTTTCATTGCATTTCCTCTGCTTCTTCCCATTTGATTTGCCTATTACACCATTATCTGTGTGGATGTCAATGATATGGTTTTCTATTTTTAATTTATAGTGATATGTGATTTTTATTTAGCAGTTGTTCCAGAGGGACTGTTTCCATTATTTATTTTCAACTTAACTATCAGACTAATCTAACTCAAAAGTTAAAGTATTTTTTTACATCATGAAAATTACAGAAAACAACAACTATTTCTTCATTATTCATTCATATTTAGTAATTTGATCAAGAAAAGTGTGATCAAGCTTTGAATCCAATGCTTTTCTCACTCTTTCTAAATAATGTCAGGCCATGCAAAATCTGCATTTGGTTTCCCTTACACATCTTGAAAGTATTTAGTGTATTTTTTAAATGTTTTCTTATGATCTATTTTCTCACCAACCTCCATATGCCTGATGGAAGATGTAAAAAAGCTGTTCCATATGCTTTTTGTAAAATATGTGGAGTGGAGAAAATTGGGCACAAAACTGTCTACATAGAAAAAAATGAGCAGAACAATTGCATGATTTTTCCATCTGACAAGGCAAATTATATTTTATTGGTACATTTTGCTTTACATTTCCAGATTCAAAATTCAGGCTATTTAAAATTTAGTAAACAGTTGCACATTTGCACAATGGACCTTTTACTATTGCTTTATAAAAATAATGTGTTACTAGAGTTGTCCTTTCTAAGGTAACTGATAACACTTATAACAAATTGTTAAGAATCATGCAAAAGATAGGAGCAAGATTTTAGCTATTTCCTTATTTATAATTTATGCACCAACTAGCTCCCATAAAGAATTTAAAGAAGCATAAAATAAAAGCAACTTGTAAGTTTTTTAAAGCATATATGAAGAAAGCAATCCAATACACCATATATGTTTGTTAATGCAATTAAGGACTTAAAATTTAGGTCTTATTTTTTCTGGCACAGTACAACTTAAAGAAAAGTAAAATTTGAAATAAAACTGGAAACATTGTTTTGGTGTTGCTCATTATGCTCCAGGCTTCATAATAAGGACTTCCTGAATTGTATTCTAGTTGATACTCTTCACATCTTAAGAGATGGTGCTCTTATTACTGCCCTTTTGCAGATGAGAAAACTTGAGGTAGAAAGCAATTAAAGAACTGGATGCTAGGTTATAAAAAGGAAAGTGGCCAAAGTTACTGTTTAAATACTGATCAAACTCAAATGCCAAGCTCTCTCCCACTAATTCACATCCCTCTATTAATTCTCCTGAGACATAAAGTTCACAAGTAACCAAGTTTTCCAAAGAATGTCACAGATACACAGAGAGCAGAGTAAAGTACAATAGGTAAAAAGTCTTTAGTAGAATGTATATTAGGTTTTCAAATTTAACCATGCAACTTCATGTTGTTAAACTAACTTACCAGTAGCCAGAAGGATAAGTGATTTGTGTGTTATTCATGGCTTCACAGTAATCCTTAATGGATACTGATACCATATCGACAGTAGTGAAAAAATTAGCACTTCCCAGTTTCCTTACTAAAATCATGTTAATTACATATAATATTGAATACCACATGACCAAATTGTCTAAGTCCTGGGCACCTTTCTCTTCATATTTTACTGAGAACTTATAAATATTTTAAAGGCAGATATTAAAAATACCCATGTTAAGTCACCATTGGTAAGGGACAAATTGATAATTTGGACTAGATTGGTGGTAATATAAAAGTGATAAAGGATGGGCTAGCGTGTGTGAGGAAATGAGAGTTGTCAATGATCACATCTTCATTTTTGACATGTGAAGCTGAAGGAACAGTGGGGATGCTCAAATAGAAAGAGGATACGATGTGAAGTGTTTTTTAAAAACTGGATAATGATGTCAACCAATAGATGAATATATCAGTCTGTGCTGAGAGGAAAGTTAGTGCTAGAAATATAAGTGCAAACTTCCTCAACTAGAGAAGTTCATGCAGAAAGCACCTATGGATAGAGATAGAGGGTAGTAAGAAGAAAAGAGACTTAAGGCTCAATCCTGAGAAATGCTCACGTTTAGTGACCAGATAGTAAAAGATGGCCTTACAAAGGTAATAACCTAGGAGATATATAAGAGATATATGAGGAAAACCTCTGCATTTTCACCAATATAGATAGAAAGGAGATCCAAAATGAGAAATCAATGAAGAAATGTCTCAAAAAATAAGTTGAAGGATGAACTTGTCTATTTTATTACATGGAAACTTCCATATTTGTTTCCAATTGGTCTTAATGTGTGTTCTTGCCATTTTAATGCAAAAGTGTTCTGCTGGACTATTAATAAATTCCATTAACTCTGCAGCTTCTAAGTATTAATAAATTCAAATCAGTATGAAAAATTATTATAGAAGTATCTAGGAAATAAGTTTTTAAGGTTCCATTTTAAAACTATCTTTTATATAAATCTACAGTCATCTTTCCAAAATATTTGGAAATTAATTTGAACAGTTATAATGTAATGGGATTGCCTGAAAACTAAGACTAGACATAAATTAAAATAATTTAATTAAATAAGCTATAATAGATGACTACAGTACAGAATCAGTTTTCTCTTTGACATTTTAATTATATTTCATGTTATATACATCTCATCTTCTTCATCAAAGTGAAATTCAAATGCACAGACCCTTTACCATGAAAGTATCCCAAAAATGTTACTGGAAAAAATATATACATTAATTTACATTAAGTTATATATAATTGGAATCTATGGATATCAAACTTCAATCAAAATTGAACTCTACAATTCATTTTTCTGAGTTGACTTATAAAATGTGGAGAAAAATACATACAATAAGTATTTCAGTATTTCCACATATGGATTAAATAATTGAAATATTTACTATTTCAAATTAAAAAACAACAACAACACAAAACCCTCAAATCTGTTCCTCTGTATTTGGGGTTTTGAGTTCTAATAATTTAACCCTTTTATTTCCTTTTAAATTTAGCATTAAGATATAAGGCATAAGGAACAGAAACACAGACTAAAGGATTAGCATTATTAATGAAAAGCTGTTTAGAGAATTTGCTTTAATTCTGCATCTATAGCTCCTTTTAACACTTCAAACTAGACTTAAGCATACTTGCATGGACTGAAAAAATTCAAAGCCTCTCTTGGCAAGATTTGAAGTAAAGGTGTGAAATTTTGTGAATTTTAGAGGCTGGCACCAAAATAGAGAGGGAATAAGGAGGTGAATTGTGTGTACACAATTCTATCTACCAAATATAGCAAATAATTCAGTCCTCCCCCAATAGGAATGAAGCATGTGATTGAGTATTGGGAAAATAGGTCAAATATTGCTCTAAGCCAGAAAGCCCTTTGGCTTAGAAACCTAAGGGAGGAAAAGGTGGTTCACCTACCCAAGATTACGCATTAATAAAATACATTTAATTTTAATAAAAGCTCTAAAATGTATTGGACCTATGAGTTATACCATAAATTTCCATTTCATCCTCCTCCTATGTTACTTTTTAAAAAGGTAACTATTTTTTCCATATTGGGAAAAATAATTTAGACTAATAAATAATAAAAAAGTTACCATCTTTATTGATATAATTAACTTAAATTTCAGCAAGGTCATGTGGCTGATGAATTTACTGAAAAATAATGGCCAAAAAGTTTGCAAAATTCAGGATTATCATATCAGTCTATAAAAGACAATATTTGCAAATATTTCCTTTGTAACATACCCAATTTACAACAACAACAAAAAAGTGTGTATAGGAATCCACCCTGACTTTTAGATTGTTTTTATTACATAAGCACTACTCCCCATAGCTTATCTCCTCTGTCCTTGCCAATAAAACGATAGATTACTTTAATCTTGTACTTGATACAAGAGTCAACATTTTTCTGTGTTTTAAGGCTTACATAATATGTTGTAATCACATCTCTCCTGTTTGACTTTTTTCCTTTCTTCCCATCCCAGTGACTGACACCACTCTCTTCCCATATACCCAAGTCAAAAATCTGTGGTCATCTCTCTAGGATCTCTCTCCTCACATCTTATTAGGGACCATTTTCCTATTGACCCTACCTCAGACTTTTGGAATCTGTTCCATTCTTCTCCCACCTTAGATTAGACTCTCATCTTCCTCCTGGGCCAATATCCACTATAATCAACTCCTTACAGGTCTTAAGCTTCTGATTCAGATGCCTTCAGCCTTTTTAACTTTTTATTGTGGTAACATACATAGAACAAAATTTCCCACTTTAACCACATTCAAATACAGTTCAGAAGTATTAATTACTTTCACAGTGTTGTGCTACCATCACTACTAGTCATTAACAAAATTTTCGTCATCAGCAGAAAATTTTGCTTAGGAGAACAACTGATTACAGGTCAAAAGAGATGCACTAAGAGTATGTTCAAAAGTGAACAAATGTGCAGGAAATATTCCATGGTTCACATTTGCACACCTGTTCACAGCCATATACATACACCCCACAATTTCCTCCAACTGCTGTGCTCAGCCCCTTCCTGCCGCTTGGCTGCATGGAAAGCTAGAGGTACCTTACTTAAGTACAGTGTTTCAGTCCTTTAGTACAGAAGCCTCTACCTCTATCTGCTTCTTCTCTCCAGGAATTAGATGATCAAATCTGTAAGTATGGCAATTAACAGTTTATTGGGATATCTTCTGGCTTCCATGAAACCCCTTCCAGAAGATAGAGTTTTTTCAAGCTTATATCCTCAGTGAGGAACTAGAATATGATGTTATACCAGCAGCCACTGGCTCAAGTTCATCTGAAGTTAATTTCCCTCTTAGCAGGGACACCATAATTTGTGTAAGATGACTCCTCTTGCTAAATGTGATGGAAATGCACCACATATGAGTCTGCGCTTCTTTCTGCCTTCAAACATTTACTCAATTATTCAAAAGTATTGGTTCAATGCCAAGCCCAATTCTATGCACTGAGGAGGCAACTGTGAACTTGACTGATACCACCCGGTTTACAGAACTCCTCTGGTGGAAGAGATAAACGTAAACATTTTAAAAGCAAATTATAAATATATTAAAAGTTCTAATAAGTATGATAAAGGGAATAAAGAGGATAAAAGAGTAACTGAAGCCAATGAAGACCTATCTTAAATAGGGTACTCCCAGCTATTTCTTTGGGAAAGTAATTTTTAATCTGAGAAGTATGAAAAATGAAGGAACTGACTATGAGAGCTGGGAGATCATTATGGAACATAAAAGATGTAAGCATTGGAAAGAACCAAACCCCATAAGGAGTCAAAAACATGCAATATGGCTTATGATTCAATAAATACACATTTTTAAGTAATACATATGCTTAGTAGCATTTAGAGTCAATAAAATGTTTTAGAACTATTTTTTCAAACATTTGGGGTTTTGCAAACATAAAATACTTTGTCCAGTCTTCCCATTTTTAAGCCCAGTGCATTTCAAGGAAATGTCATTCATATGTTTCCAATATATTTACACTTAATTAAATAGTGTTTTGTAAGAAATCCATAAGCAGTTTATAAAATATTTTAGATTTTTCACATTAAACCAGATGATCAAATTTTAAAATATACAAATAAAAATTTCTGAATTTACCTCAAAATATAGTATTTTATAATAGACATTGTATTCAGATTGTATGAAAGTAACATTCCCAAATAGGTTTCCATAATCTGGTATTAGGTGCCACCCAAACATCCCTTGTGTAGGGCTGGGCTAGGAGAGAGCTAAAGGAGCCAGTTGAGATCAATTCAGGGGGTGAAACGTCTAGTCTTTGGCTTGATGAGAGTTAACTACAGACGGGAAAATTCTCAAACTCTTTCAGAAGTACCTAGTTTTACACACCATATCCTATTTCCCCATCTAATAACTGTGACCTTAGACAAGCCACTTAATTGCTCCCATCCCATTTATTTTAAACCTGAAAAGGGTGATAATACAGAACTAACCTCACAGTGTTAGAGTGAGGGTTAACTATTAAGTTAAATGTGTAAGGCACTCAAAAGGGGATCTGCATATAAATTGTCAATAAAATTAATAGTATGTGTATTTGAACAGTTTACCTGCAATAACCACTTCAGCTCAACTGCTTTTAGTTACGTGCTCATTTGTCAATTTTTTTCTTCATTTAAGTGATTTTGGTATATATGCACAAATGAATAGGGCAATAAAAGATAAGCTAGAGTCAAAGCAACAGTGAAAGCTTTCTATTTTTTTTCTCCATTTGTGATGGTTAGTGAAAAGAACACTGGGCTAGGAAAGAGAATTTTCATTCTCTGTGTTGCCATTAGTTGCAGTTATGACCACAGGTAAGTTATTTAAATGTGCTGGGTTCCAGCATCAGCTGCAAAGTGATTTGGGTAAACTAAATGTTTTCAGGTCCCTCCTAACTTTCAAATAGAATGGCTTGATTGTTTACCTCAACATTGAAATATATGAAAACCCATCACGAAAATTAATTACAATGGAGAGGCACTTTCTAAAGTATACTGGGATGAGAAGTTACAAAGAAGTCCATCTAAACTATTCCATAGATGTAAGCAGACTTTACATACATGTTTTCAATTAATTGAAATGCAGAGCAAGATAATCAAAATATAATTTTAAATTTCAAAGGTCTGACAAGGAACAGCTTGGAGGGATGTGTGTCATATTAATACATTTCACTTTTTCAAACTTTCTTTTGAAGTTACACTGAAATTAAAGAAGTTCCATGTTAAATACATTGTTATCCATAAGAACACAACCCTTTTAAAATTATACCTTTACCCTTTGCTTCATTTTTAATGTTATTTCTCATTACTTCCTTCCTACATAATTTGGTCATCTTACATTTGGAAAAACAGAAGAGTCATTCTTTGACTTGGCCCAATATCAGGCAGAAAATTCAGGCCCCAGTAAAATGAGAACCCTTGTTCTATAAACCATAGCCCACAAGTTCAAGTCATCACTAATTATTATTCAAAATAGGAATGAAATGTAAATACAAAACAAAACAAAAGAATCTTACATGAAGAGGAATAAAAGCAAATTGTCAAGGATCTAAAAACAGTTCCAGCAGAGCTGAAGTTGTGACTAAATCTCTTGCTTAACCCAGAAATCTTCTCATTTCCATCAAAAACATCTGTCATTTAAGGTCTTTCTTTTTCTCACACTACTGTCAAGATAAATTCAGAAGCATATATTCTCAGCCAGATTGAGCGAGGCATGTAATTATTTTAGATTTTAGATTGAGATACATATCTTGTTCTCATAAACACTTTCCTATATATTACCCTTTGTGAACTTTCTCAAGTTGATAAAATAATCAAACCTAGTCTCAATAGTATGATCTTTGCCACTATTCTGCTAATTCTGTGAAAATAAATTCTCATTTTGTCACCTTAAAATACATTAATAGTTATATATCAACTATGTAATTTTTGTCTCTTCCTCCTCCAGGTACTTGGGGCATTAGAGGAAATTAGACTGCTTCCCAGATACTAGCATTTTTGTTGAATGGAAAATATTAGCATGTAGGATGTGCTAAAAACGAGCCTCTGACCATACATTACAATCAGGACTCAAAGCAGAGGGAGATTCCTCTGGATCTGAGGAATAGAATTAATTTTGAAAGCCCCCAAAGGATGCCACCATGATGGGTCTGCTATGACACCAAATGCCAAAACTCAGATTTTGACCTGATGTGTGTTATCCCTCTCCGGTCTCCTTTATTCATATTGGCCTGCTTGAGATGCTTGCAATGGAAACTTCACTATCACCATGCCTATCAGGAGAATGCCAATATCTGTGCTGTGGCTGGTGGGTTCCCATGGTCCCCAAATTTTCAGTCTTCTAGGTACCAGAGTCATGAAGGTTTGCATGCAGAAGTAGCAGATGAAGCGTTGTTTCAATGTCTTTTGTCACCCTGGACTTTAAGTTCCATTGTGCCCAGATCTAACAAAATTTTGAATGTTCTCTCAGCTTCTGCCTCTATCATTTTTAAGATAAAATGCACACGCATAAAGTATGTGTGGATATGTGATTACTTGCAAAGCTCATTTAAAAAAACATAAAATTTAATGCAAGACAACTAAATAATAAAATGTTTAGACAGAAAAATATAGTCTGTCTTTTGCAGAACATTTTACCCCTTCATGTGGAAATCTTATTCTTTATAACCATTTAATCTTAGAATTCTGACAATAAACTTTTCAAAGCTAATCTGATGAAATAAATATATATTAATTCCATAAAATATTATTATCACTAGAACGGAATGGAATGCAACAATATAATTAAATTTTATATTTCAAAATTTTCTACTAATGCTATAAAATATTTGCCTTTTGATAGATCCATTAATTTTTAGTACATTAGGGAATTATTAACTCTGGCTATATTTTAAAGTGTTGCTAAAATAAGCTCAGGAAAAAAAATCATAGCAATCTCTTCACTGGGCACTCAAACTTTAAAGCTTTGCTTCAAGCATTATATTTCTTTTAAACCTCATGTTATCGAAGAATAACATATCACATGCTGTGTTTAAAAGCCAGAATGGAACAAAGAAGAATTTAGCTTCATGATAGGATATACTTTTGCTTTTATTTTCAGGAATTTTAAGTGTACCCACACTAAGGTTTCTCTGAGGTTTCCTTTAAATTTTATCAGTAACTATTCTTTCTTCCTACCTCTATTACATTTCACACATGAAAAAGATTAACACAATGTATCTGCCATTCTATTGTATGTTAGCCTTTCTACTTTTGATGCCTTTATTCAAAAATCTCCAAAAACAGTTCACAAAAGATTTATAGAGATCCAGGTGAGAAATTTTAAGCTGCCAGGGGACTTCTGCCCAGAAATAGAAATCATTTTGACTCATTTCAGAAAGCAATTTCCATAGCCTCAGAAATATTTGGTTATGAAAGATAATCTGGATACTTGTGGTTTTAACTCATTTTCACTGTTCAGAGAGACTTCTGTGAATTGTGGGAGTTTTCAATTGTCAGCTTTGGGATTAAAGTATCTTGCTCCAAATTAAACTCAGCTCAAAAACAAACTACTTATGGGATTCAGTGGTATGTCAGAAAGTCTGTGGGTATATAACTAGAAGTATAGACTCTGATCTCAAAGCACTCAAAATTCAACCCCAGGCCTCCTTGACACATGTGGAACTGGCCCGTGTGCAGTGCTGATGCGCGCAAGGAGTGCCGTGCCATGCAGGGGTGTTCCCGTGCAGGGGAACCCCACACGCGAGGAATGTGCCCCATAAGGAGAGCCACCCAACGCAAAAGAAAGTTCAGCCTGCCCAGGAATGGTGCTGCACACATGGAGAGCTGACACAGCAAGATGATGCAATAAAAAGAAACACAGATTCCTGTGCCACTGACAACAACAGAAGTGGACAAAGAAGATGACGCAGCAAATAGACACAGAGAACAGACAACTGGGGCTGGGGAAGGGGAAGGGGAGAGAAATAAATAAATAAATAAATCTTAAAAAAAAAATTCAGCAGAGGAACCTAATGGAAGTAACTTTTTTTCTCTCAACCTTCCCACAGTCTGATTTTCTTCTCTAGATAGTATAATGCAATACTGCAACCACTCTCTTTTGCTAACATTCCACATTCTGGCCTTATTGTTTTTGGGCCCCCCAGACTCTACATTTTCTAACTTTGATTCTTCAATCTCCTCTAAATATGGGCTTCTGGATGATGTTATACAATTGTCATACAACTGCACAAATCCTGGAGTTTAGTGACATCCAACCCCCAATTATTGATATTTGCTAAATATGGGGACCTCTAAATCACTTGCTTTCAAGTATGGTTGGCCAGCTAGCACTCACGTTAAAATGAAAAAAAATCTATTCCAAAACTTACCTACTCTCCACAAGTTCTCTAGGCTTCCCTTAATCTCTATCAATGAATTACCTTCTACATCACTGAGATTGTCACAGTTGCCAAAATAGAACTCATTAAAATTTCTGTCCTCTGCAAATGTATCTACTACTATACCTGCCCTCACCTCCTTTCCTCCAACCTTGGAAGACTAGGTGCACTTTCTTAAGTTTATCTCCATCTTTACACTTATGGTATACTCTCCAAGACCTTTTCAATTCTCTCTTTCACCAAACGCTTAAGTTTTTGAACAAAGAACCAAATTCAGGTGATTCAGTGTTCAAAAATAAGTGTGCAGAAATACTCCTGAAGAAATAAATGATTTATTGTTTGACAAGTATGAAGCACATACTAAAGGTCTGTGAAATGTCAGAATGTGTTGTGCTTTAAAAATTGCAAAGAATGGGTCCAATTTCTGGTCAAGATTATATAATCAGTTAATACTTATCAAGATCATCTACTCCAGACACCTAGCAATGAAGAATAAAATAGAAAAATGTAAAACCAAAAGGAAATATCTGGACTTAAAAAATTACAAAGTAAACATGAGGACTGATGCTTCAAGTTCTGCTGTGCTCTAGCTCTGGAGCACGCGGAGGTTGCCATCAATATTAACTACTTGGTGGTTAAAAGGTGAAAAGGGACTAAGAAGGCTCCTGATCAGGCTAAAAATCATAGCCAGCCTCAACTACTGAAATTGATGTTTTTTCCCCACACCCCCTAACTACACTGAAAGAAAACTGAGAAAGATCTTTCAGTAATAAGCCTGAAGCTTTGTTAACTGGGAGAAAAAACAATTCAATCATGACATTCACTGTCCCAAAGACTGGGTCTGAATGGTCTTTAATGCATGGATATTATGGTATAGTCTTTTAAAATCAAAAATTCAAAAGTATATTAGAAAGTATACATTACAAAAGCCCATGGATTAAAGAGAAAATTTAAAATGAAGACTAGAAAATATTTAGAAGCCTATAAATACTTAATATTAAGATTTACGAGATGTAGAGAAAAAGGCTTTTAGTAATAAAATATATAGGCTTCAAAGAATATAATTATATGCTCTACTCAAAATTGAATGAAATGAAGTAAATTTAAATAATTGGGAGGAAAAAATTAAAGATAAAAAGAAACAAATTAGAATAGAAATGAAACAATGAACAAATTTTAACAAAAGTTGATTCTTTGGGTGGAAACTAAACTTAGGAAACAGAAAAATCTCCAGCAAAAATAAAGTCTTAAATAAGTACTAGGAAAAAAGAGAATGACCTATAAAATAGGACTAGGAATGAAAAGGAGACTGTAACTAAAGACCAAGTAGATATTAAACAATTTTAAGTGAAACACATTAAATGTTTGTCTCTAGATAAAATTTTGAAAAATATTCAAAATTGATTAAAAATGAATATATAATGTCCCAGCTATGAAAGAAATCAAATTCATTTTTTTAACATATTCTATCACTCCTAATCCCTAAAAGGAAACAGACCCAGATAACTTTACTGGAGAGTTTTCCAAACCATCAAGGAACAGAACCATAAGTTATATAGCTTTTTTCCCCCAGAGTATAGAAATAGAGGGAAAATGCTCCAACCAGTTTTATGAGAACAGTTAAACTTTGCTAACAAATAACATATAAGTACAAATCAAGGAGAAAGAAAATCCATGGGCAAATCCCACATATGAAACTACATGCCAAAAATGTAAATAAACTGCTAAGCAATTTAATGCAGCAGTAATTTAAAAAAGATTATAGTCAAGCAGTATTTATGCCAGGCAACAGCAGAAAATTGAATAATGAAAATTAGCACACTAACAAATAGGGGAAAGTCTCATCAATAAATGCTCCCAAAATGTATTTGATAAATCAAACACTTGTGATGTAATATATGACATTTTGCAAACTAGGAATACAAGGTAATTTCTATAATCTGATAAATTTATCTATCCAAAACATGTAGTGATTGTCCTTCTAAAATTTTAGAAGCCGGATTTTTAAATTCAGGATAGAGCAATAGTTTTATTCAATATTGCAACAGGAGTTCTAGTCAAGATAAAATAGAAAAATAAAAATATAAAAATTAGAAAGGAAAAGGCAATGATATTTTCATTTGTAATAATATACATAAAAGAAGATAATTTACAGAAAATAGAATTAAAATTGTAGTTCAGCAAGATTACTGCATGCAGCATCAAGAAAAACTAAGAATGCCCTCTACCTAGGGATAACTAAAAATAGCTCTCATTCATAATAAACCAATTACAGTATCTGTGCACACACATGAGCATATGCATATCTAAACACAACAGTGAAAACCAGAGGAAGATCTGAAAAATGTAGAGAGTTTATACTATGTTTATAGGTTAAAAGATTATCTATATATATATAGTAAAGTTATTTCTCCCCAGATTATTTCCTAAATTCTCTGTAACACCCTTAAAATTCCCACTTTTCTTTTAATATAAACTTCAATTTTTATGGTTATTTTAATACTATGGTACTTAATAAAGCATAAATAAGAAAGTGTCAAGAAGAGACTCATAGAACCATGGATCAGAATTGAGGACACAGAAAACGGTTGATTTTATACATATGTAGATATAGCTATATAGATTATGATGAGAGAGAGATGATCAACATAAATAGGTAGACGGATTTTCATGAGAAAAGGATGGGTTATATAAACAATATTGGTAGAATAATTGTGTATACAATAGCATAAAATGAAATTAAGTTATCTCAGACTGTACAAATTACAAGTGAATAAAAGATCCACACATATAAAGTAAAGAATCTTGAGGAGAATACAGAATAATTTATTACTTTAGGATAGAGAATTTTTGACAATACTCAAAAGACATAAACCATAAAGACTTGTAAATGTAAGTTAAAATAATACATAACAGAATGGAGGATTATTTGCAAGATTAATGTTCAGAGTACATGAAGAAGTCTCTCAAATAAATAAGAAAACTAGCTATAAACTATACAATAAAATACTCAAATAATTTAACAAACAATTCATAGAAGAGAAAACCTAACATGCCAATAAATACATACTGAAAGATGGTATGTTGCCTAATTTTGTGTATTAACTTAGGTAATTTATGGTGCCCAGTTGGTCAGACACTGACCTAGTCATGTGGAGGCATTTCTGTCACTGTCTTGTGTTCCTGTACCCTCCTATGACAACAACTCCCAGATGGGTGTGCTTAGGCATTTTTGTCCTGGAATGACAGGATGCACTGGACCAAAACTATATCTGATACTAAGCTTGGAGCAGAAGTAGAGCTCCAAATCCAAAGTCACCAATATAGAATGTGTATGAGAAATGAATCCACAGTAGCGTAAGCTGCGGAAAGTCAGAAGGAAGTTTTTAGTTAGAGTTTTTATTTACAGCAAAAGCTGTCTAATAAAGAAGGCGCTATTTACTATTGTTATATTATAGAATATTGATGCAAAATATAAAATTGAATGTTTATAAGACCATTTCATATATTCAGTAGCAGAGACAGTCGTAAAATATACCCAAATGACCCAGGTTTTAATCTGGTTCAAGTTCACTACCCTAATCCAAAATACAACATGGACACATGCACTAAGCAAACTTCTATAATTAATAATCAGCAAATTCTATTCTACAATAATGCTCAGGAGCACATGAAATTCCTTTGAAGAAGAGATGGCTTAAGTATAGCTAAAAATTAATTTCTAATTTAAACTTCAAAAATACAGCAAGAATGTAATTTTTAATTCAGTTAGTACTACAAAATTTTCTGTTTTGTGAATAAATTTTGAGATCAGCTTTTATCTGCTAAATACTGCCCTTATGCCACAAATTCTTTGTAGAGAAAATAGAACTCCTATAAATTACTATGGAAGCCTGTTCTATCAAGCAGGAATTTTTGCCTGTTATTCCTAAAACAACAAGAGGAGAGACTGCCTCAGAAATTCTGTGTTCTCTTAAAATGGATAAGCCCTAGGTTTGTCCATAGTGGAGTGTCCAATAGGAAGCCATACACACACAAGCAAAAAAGCTAGAACTCCAAGGCTACACACTCAAGGTAAGGGTGAAAAAGGAGTAAACCTATCTCTATACCTCCAACCTCTAAGGAATGCAGAAAAAGTGATTTAGCAATGAGCAGATCTGGGAGTGTGTGCACAAATCTCAGTTATGGCTGTAGCACTAGAATACAAACCTAAGGGTGCTGCTATATCTAAGGATGGACATCATATTTCAACAGCATCTCAAATATGATGGTTACCTTATTTGCATGTACATAAAACTTAAGCCAGATATAGACATATCACATCTAGGACCAATATATTAGAGTTGCCTAATTTACATGTATGTATACCTACAACCATTTTTGTTGGATTAACAACATGCTTAGTTATCGTATTTAGGACTACCTTTCTGGAGGTTGCTAAATATAAAAACCCTAAGCCTTCATAGCTCAGTGACAGTAGCTCCCACTGCAAGGAACTTTCCCAAGAGGGGAAGGTGGAATCTCCAGCCAAGACTGAACCTTACTCTTTTGAGAGTGCTTGTACCAGATCAATAACTCAGTGATGAGTTAGACAAGCTTTGGGCATAGGCTTTGGGGGAAGGGGGTGAGAAAAGAAAGAGGAGAGAGACAGGGAGGAGTGGAAAGACAGGGAAAGAAAGGGAATCTATATCTACTGGGTATCTAATGGACCAACTATTGATAGCCATCAAGAAGATAAGGCATTTTGCCTCTACCACAATAAAAGGTATAATGTGTATATTGATAGAAATATTTAGTTGTAAAAGTTAGATAAATTCATATTGGACAAATTTTTGATACATTACATAATACCATAATGGATATAAGTAATTTGAAAACACTGCCTCTAGTTGGTTGCACATTATTTTGTTAAAGAAGTGAAATAGTTTAATTAAGTAATTTTATTTTATTATAAAATTTCCATATAGATATATTTATTTTATTATAAAAGTTGTGAATTTGTATATCTTAGAACCTCTCCTTCATCTCCACCATAGCTTTGATAAGTTAGAATAAATGCAGTGCATTAGAAGTTGAAACCACTTTTAAGCCCTATCAGCCTATACTCATATAGCCTGAGTGGTAAAAATATTAAGTTATGGAGTTCTGTTGCCCTTAGGACTTAGCAGAAGCAAAGGGAAATATTCTCTGGAAGTGTTTAATTTCATCCTCATCAAAGAATTCCCAATTTTTTCCAAAGCAATGAAAATTCTTAGTCAACATAAATTAAGCATATGAGGAAACAAGAAAGCATGCTAAAGAATCAACCATACAAAATATTAAAGAAACAAATCTACAATGAGTTGTTAGATGTGTTGGATCCAGATTATAAATTAACAATGCTATTAAAATAAAATAAAAATCAAGCATGATAACATCTTCAGGGATTGAAAAACGAAATATAGCTACAGAAATCTGAAAAAACAAAGTAACATTAGATATGAAAATAAATTTTAAAGTCTTAGTGGATTAGATAAGACAGATGAAGAGAAAAGTAGTAAATTAGAAAAAAATCAGAATAAATTAGCCAATATGCAGAGAGACAAAACAATGAGTGATGGAATCAAATATAACCTATAACTTCCAGAAGGAGAAGAGAGAGCATAGGATAGACACATAATTGAAGATATAAAGCCTAAGAACCTTCCAAAGTCGATAAGAAATGACATCCAAACAATCCCATATGGGATAAATACATTTACTCATACCTGGAGATACAACAGTAAGATTGCAGAAAATCAATGGCTCACAGAGAATATTAAAGAAGCTGGAGGGAAAAAAAAAGATATCCTTCAAAGCAGTGATAGTTTGATGGATAGCTCATGTCTCAACTGCAATAGCAGAAACCAGAATGCAGCAGAAAGTAACCTTAGTAGACTAAAAGAAAAATGCCAGCCTAAAAAGTTTGTATTTCCAGATAAAATTTCTTTCAAAAATAATGGCAAAATCAAGGCATTTAGACAAAATTGAGAGGGTCAGAATTGCTCTGAAGTCTAAAGGATGTACACTTTGAAAGAAGAAAGATCCCAGATGAAGGGCTAAGATGAAAGAAAGTGATAAACATATGGGTAAACATAAGTAAATACTGAATAAAAGAGATAATGTAATGTTCAGAAGGGTTAGAATATACAGAATTAAATCTAGAAGGTAAATAACATGTCCAGAGCAGAGGAAATTAAAGTGTTCTAAGAGTATTTTATTGCCTGAAAGGAAAGCAATGGTACTGAATAAAGTTCAATATTGAAAACAAGTGTGTTGTAATTTATATGACAATCCCTTAAATGTAATTGCATAAATAGATAAATATTAGTAGGAGAAAAAGTGAGATGAAATTATTTCCCAAAGCAAAAAAGGAAAAAACATACAAGGAATTATTAAGAAAATCATTTGTAATAATATGCCAGATTTTATCAGTAATCACTATAAATATCACCAGATTAAATTTCCTTAGGAAAGGAACAGAGATTTTTAGAATTTTTTATATCACTATACATGCTGGTTTTGCATTTTAAAAAACTAAATAAAGTAAACACATGGAAAGTGATGAGCCATGACATTTCTAACCAAATGAAATTGGGGGTTGCAATATAAATTACTGAGAAATAGTTTTTAAGGAAAAGCATTCCCAATGACAAAGAATTTATAATAAATAAAAACTAATTTTTGAGGAATATATTATAATACGAAATTTCTATGCACATAACTGTATTTATCAACACTAATGAAACTTACAAATATAGTGTTGAGCAAAATAAATCATAGAAGTGATTTACATAAAACCATTTATGTAAATTTTAAAAACCTGAAAAAATGATGTGAATTTAGAGATAAATACATATACATTAAAAATGCAAAGAAATTAAGAGAATGAGTAATAAATAATTTAGGGTGGTATTCATTCTAGGAGAGAAGGTGCTGCAACAACAGAGGAGTATGTCAGGGACATCTAAGCATATCTAGTATTTCATTATTAATCTGGGTGGTAGTTACATAGTTACAAAGGTGCTTGCATCATTACTTGTCTTTAAAGTTTGTGTACATATTTTGTATGTTCTACCATATATTTCAGAATTTAAATATATGAAATCTGATCTCTTAATATAATAAGTGACATACTTAAGGTAACACAGCTAGCAGTGATAGCTATCACTTCTGGCTCAGGCTATGATATTCTCTCTTTTATAATATGAATTATTTAACTTCCTTAGTAATGTCCTTTACTCTATTTTCCTCAACGTCCCATTTGTAGAAAGATACTATATTTTTATGCAAAATTCAGATTTGTTGGAAAATATGTGAGCAACATCTTTATTCTAGAAAGTCATTTAGCAACTCAAACATGCATTCCTGAATAACCTCAAAGTTCCCTAGTGTTATAACTTAATTTGTGACTGTCTTGGACAACTATTATTTTGCCTGACCCAAATCTCTTTTCCTTCTTCCATTAACAGAATTCTTCTTTCTCATGGTCATATTATTCCTTGAGTTTCAAGTTTCATATTAAATTGACTCTCCCTACTCTTGACACAGGGACAGGCAGATAAACCAGGACTGGTCAAAGAGAACATCATGTCCCCATGGCAATAGTAATTGATTGGGTTCAGCAGGTGGTCTGAAAAAGGCCAATGAAAGCCCCCTCAGGTATGATCTTGGAGTAGATGGGAAAAAGCCCTCTTCCATATTCTAGAATTATGGGTACTAAGGATTATGAAAATCTGGAGTGATCCATGACTTGAACCAGCCTAAAGAAGATGGGTAACAGGATAACAGGGTTAGGAGATAGACAAAAAAAATATATTACTGATGCCATCATTTCATACCTCTGGATCCAAATAATTTACGACGTAAGTATTCACTTTGTTTTAAGGAAGTTTAAGGTGGTTTCTATCATCTGTCATGCAAAATTGTTGTCCAGTTCTAATCTTTCTAAAACCTTAAACCAGGGGTTGAACCTGAAATGCCAAATGGGACCAGGCAAATAAATGGGCTAAGCCAACCTGTAAATTGTTTTCATCCCTTTATTCTCTTATCTGAAAGCTTCCAAAATATTGCCCTATTTTCCCTTTGGCAAAGGAATAAAAATCTGTTGTCTTTAAAGAAGAAGAATTTCTTAGTTTCCTTTTATCTTAACCAAACACTACAAGCGGTACAACATTTGACACTGATGGATCTAAAGTGTTCATTCTCCATCAAAAGGGAGCAGCTGCTATTTGGCTATAGCAGACTTTTGTCATTTAAGCATGTGGGCCCAGTGTGCATTTGTTATCTGAATTTAATAAAAGATGGAAATACTTTTATTTGGGAGAAATTTCCCAATTTTTAAATGTGATTAATACAAATTTGTTTTAAAGGCTGTGTGTGCCAATAAAACCACATCTGGGGTGTCAGCAGTTTGGAACAATTCCCCAGAATGATGCCTTCTCAACCATCTCTCTCTCTCAAGAAAACATTGCCTCTCTCCGCCTTGTATTCAATTTAACTATGTCTAGTTGATAGTAAGAAAAACTATCAATAACTTGATTAGTCAGGTCAAATAAACTTGTAAATTAAGTTTTTGCAGGTTGTAAGGAAAAGACATTCATTTCATGGTTTATCTCAGTTAATGGTTTTTAATATTTAGTCATTTAGAAAAAAGAAAAACAGTAAGTAGGAGAGTACTAGTTAGGAGGTAATTCCTTTAGAAAGGATAGATACACATTATTAAGTATGCATAATATAGCATATAAGAGGCAATCTAAGTAAAAAGTTATAATTATATGATATGATCAGGCATGTTTTGGAATATATACACACATCTTAACTTTTGTGGTCAAAAGAATTCATTGAATTAGAATTTAATAGGCTGATTTAGTCAGTTTAAGGTGATTCAAGGAATTGCCTTGCTCACAAGATAGGTTCCGGTAAGGTATGGATATTTTTATATTCTATCATACTTTGGCAGTCTTAAGATCACACAGAGGAAAACTGGTATAGAATTTGGAAATAATTTACTCAGAGAAGAATGTCTGATCCCATTTGGTGGAAGAACATTAGCAAAGGATAAAAGGAGATGCATGAACCTGCTATACCCAAAGTATGTCTTGACCACAACACATAACTCTTTTCTTCTTGATGGAATAGATGTGAAGATTTTAATAGATATAAATATTGAATGCATTTAATGTTGTCCCATTAATGGTGAAGGCAAAGGGCATTATCATGGTAGCATTTATAAGGTGGCTTAAATTGCTAGCCACTATAAGAACCCATCAGCAGAATAATTTGAGTCCACTATAAGAGCTATGTTGAAGAGTTACCAAATAAACCAAGATATTATAATGAGTGAAACCTGGAATACTGTTCAAGATACAACCAACCTATAAAGCCATAGTCATCTTGTCACCCACCTTTGTAATCTATAATTGTGTTGCATAAAGAAGTACATCAGTTAGCTATTGATGCTATTGATGCATACTCCCATGCATTCTCTCACTTACTAATGGGATAGCCCAGGTGTATTCTCATAGGAAAGGCAGAGGAGCAAAGGGGAGAATGAAAGGCGCAAGGACGTTTGTCTCAGACTCAGAACTGGCACATTCACTTCTACCACATTCTATTGGCTAAAGTAAGTCAAGAGGCCAGGCCAGATTCAAGGGTTTTGGAACTAAATTCCACCTCCTATTAGAGGAATTGCAAAGTCACATTGCGAACATGGTAACTTCCATGGTTAATTTTCTGTCAGCTTTGCTAAGTTATGCTGTGCAGTTGTTTGGTCAAACAAAAGCTGGCCTAGTTGGTTAACATCACAATGAGTTCCTAAATAATTAAGTCATAGACTAAAGACAATTGGTAGTCATTCAAGTTTTAGTCACCTCAGAAAGAAATAGACACAGATAGTATTAAAATATAAAATAGTGGCTATACAATTACTTTTTTAAAAAGATTTATTTATTTCTCTTCCCTTCCCCCCACCCCAGTTGTCTGTTCTCTGTGTCTATTTTTGCTGCATGTTGTTCTTTGTCCGCTTCTGCTGTTGTCAGCGGCACAGGAATCTGTGTTTCTTTTTGTTGTGTCATCTTGTTGTGTCAGCTCTCTGTGTGTGCGGCACCGTTCCTGGGCAGGCTGCACTTTCTTTTGCACTGGGCAGCTCTCCTTACAGGGTGCACTCCTTGTGCGTGGGGCTCCCCTACACAGAGGGGCAACCCTGTGTGGCACGGCATTCCTTGCATGCATCAGCACTAGCACTGCTCATGAGCCAGCTCCACACAGGTCAAGGAGGCCTGGGGTTTGAACCGTGGACCTCCCATGTAGTAGGCGGACGCCCTAACCACTGGGCCAAGTCCGCTTCCCTATAATTACTTTTTAAAAGTCATTAAACTACAATTCGTAGTCCTGGTAGATATTTTAATAGAATTTAATCTATTGTGGTTCAAAAGATAAGTAGCAAAGTCAAGCTTGGACTTTTTTCTTTATTTTTTCCCAATATAAATTTTATAATTCTTGACAGTTTTAATTGTGTATGTGTGGGTTATTTATATATTCACACACATGGACACATTTTTTGTTGCAGTTCAGAGGTATTCCATTTCTTTCCTCCTTTAGCTGCTTGCCCAGCCCATCCTTAGAACATAATGGTACTGCCTTCTTACACTTTTTTAAAGAGATGCTGGGTAAATGCCACATGGGAGAATTGGCACATCATCCAAATAGGAGTCTTCAAAAGACAGAATTGCCCACATTCCCAGAAGGCCTGCATATAGTGAAGGAGCGTTTTTACTGGAGATTTTGCAGGAGAGATAGTAGGGGAGACAGCTGATACCAAAAAGCAGGTTACTTTTCCTGGGTAGTTCCAGGGATTATGGACTATCTGAGAACAGGATTGGTGTCAGAGGTGAAGTAGTCACACCCATATATGATTTTAAGCACAGCCAGTGAATACCAATACTCTAACTTTTCTGCAAATTCCAGGAGAGTTCAGACCATCTATTTTATGTGTGTTGGAAAACTCATACCTTCTTCACACCTTCAAGTACATAGAGTTCTTGATTTTATTCAAGTTTTTCTATTAGGAAAGGTGCCCATCTTCAGACTCTATCTAGTTTTCTAAGATTTCTCCACCCTTGAATGCTCTACTCTTGGAGGCTGCAATTTGTTGTTCAGCCACTGAAGGCTTTTCTGATGTAATGCTGGCACGTCACACCGTGACTGTGACTACCACAGTCCCACCCATGCCTCTTCTGCATATATTTCTTCAGTCCCTCCATGCACACCGACCTTCTACCCACCATAATCATCAAGCCCAAGATCTGTCGTATCTTTGTAGCTACCACAAACCTTGTTAAATTGCCTGCCTTATAGAAGATATTCACTTAATTATAAGATATACATAGGAAGTGATCATTGCTAACAAGTTTCCAATATTATACATACTATTGTTTTTTTCTGCCTGTGGAGTCAGAGCAGGAGTCATTCTAAATCCCCAAACACAATCTGTGTAACTGTAGACAAGTTTATCTTTTCAAACCTTAATTTTAGAGACACAGAATGGGCCCAGTGGTACCTAACAATATGTCAATTTTTTTTCAGATCAAATTAAATAGTAAATGCAATAAATTTGGAAAAAGCCTGACATATAGAAGACACTAAAAATAACAGTTTTTACATAAATTCTAGGTCGTAAAATCTTGATTAAAATATGATTGAAAGTAACTACTATTAAAATATGAGCAATTTTCCTCTTAAAACATCTTTGTTTCTTAGATACAGGATTGTATAAGCTCAGGCAGTCATTCTTAATAAATGGTATGCTGGGTATCTTGCCCTTCCCGATCCACTCTCTACCTTTCTAAACCATCCTCTGTTCTAGGGCTTGGATGTGTAGGAAACACGATTCTTTCTGGCTTCAAATGGAGCTGTCTAGTGAAAAGTAATAGAAGAACAGAGGAAAACAGAAGAAAGCAGCCAGTGTATTTGCCCCTTGATCATTTCCTGCAAAGAACTGACTCTTTTCCTTGACCAAAAATCACTTTTCCTCTCAAGACAACTCCCTCTCTATGGCTCTCCCTCAGGTATCTGGTAAACACCACTAGCAGCCCTTTTTCCATTGGCCCTGGAATGGTAAGAGCTCTGTTGCTACTTAGCTCAGCATTATCCCTCGTGGTTACACTACATGCAAACCTTTGTAAACAGCGCCTTTAAAAATTAACTTTCAAATTATCCTATTTTGAATGTGCCAACGATCTCCTACTGAGGCTTAATTGATACTTGAACTGACTTCAGGAAACTGACACTTAAAGACTTAAAGTGGTATTCTGGTATTGGGTTGGCTGATGAGTAAATAAGAAGATGGATTAATTCTTTACTAGTGGAGAGTAGGGTGATGAAAAGGGTCATGGGTAATCTATGTCAAGCAAGATCATCAGATTTACTCTAATTATCCCATAGTAATGCTGACTGAAGTATAGGTGAAAGAAAGAGTGTTGGGAGAACAAGTACCTATTACTACCAACAGTACTGATTAAAGATTGCTACCTAAGACCCTGAAGAGTTTACAGGGGGAGGGGAACAGAAAGTCTACAAATGTGAAATTAAGAAAATATTTGGAGAATCAGGGAGACTGCATGGCACCTTTAGAGGAACAGATTATCTCCAGTACGAGCAGAGCTATTATAGCTGAGGACCAAATTTAGGATGCATTGCAGTGGTTACAGATTTGAAGCACTAATTGTGTTACAATGCCAGATAGGGGCACAGTGGGAAAGCAGTGGATCTTGAGATATTGGATAGGGATATTTGGGCAGATATGGCAGAGGTTGAGAACTCTGAACCTATAAATTTCCTGATCTCTTATTGGACAAAGCACTCCTTTCCCTCCTCCAGGGAACCAGCTCTTCTTTCCATAGGTCTTTCCACAGCACAGTATAAGACAGTTGCCTCAAATTAATACGAGTTCTCCTCAAGATAATCTCCCTCCACAGTGTTTAAACTTAGACTCAGAGCCCTGTGTAATCTAAACAGGTATTGAGACTATACTGGGAAGAGATAGCTTTTCACAGTTATCAGTAGGATCCCAGAAAGCAATTGTGGAGTACATTCTAATGGTAATGAACCATGGGAGAAGAGATACGTGACTTGATTGGACTGAATGCATTAATGGGTACACTAAGGATCTGGATTTTAATATGTTGGTTTCAACACCTTAGATGAGTGTCTCTATTAATGATCTGTTAAATAACTGATCAAAGCCTGAACTCAACAATTGCTTATAATCAATGACATTGAAATGTATCAACTACAAAAGCACAGGGTTGAAAAATGAGTCACAGGTTACTAAAATAGTTACATTGGAATGGATCTAGCAGACTTACTTGCTCAGAAAATCATTAGAGGGTCTAGAAGATGTTCCCTATATTGAGCTATGGCTTGCCACACCCTATGCCCATTGTCTACTGATGACATATCTTCCAGACTTCATACTTTATCTCTGTAAGTCTGCTCAGTATGCTTAGGTTATATCAGTAAGGTCATACAATATTTGTCCTTTAGTGACTCGTCATGAGGTAATTCCGGAGGTTATGCTTAGGCACATCTCAGGAGGATTTCACTAACTGCCACAGTAAACGGTGCCTGAAGCAGAGGTGCTCCTGAAGGCTCTAGAGACATCTAGACACTATAGACAGGGCAGACAACCCAAGGGTATCAGCACCCCATAGGTGGGTTTTAACTTGGAATATATGGTAACTTATCTCCCCAGTGTAACAATGTATGATAATTCATCTCCCCAATGAATCATAGTTTTTCTGCTTCTTTTATTTGAACCTATAATTAGCACTATACCCATTAAATATGTGTCCCAGAGACCTAAATCTTGTGGCTGTTTATATGCCAAGTGAACCCTGAACCTCAGCAGAGTTGCAGTCAACGTCTACTCTCCAGTTCATTGGACTCACCCAGGACATCTAACAAAAGGATGATAATGGACAACACACATTCCCCAAAACAGACTATCCACAAGTGCAAGTAAGACAGTTCCATCCCTCTGCCCCATGGGGTCTAAGCCCCTCTCAATCAAAAGAAGAGTAGGTATCGCCATCCCCAAATCCTCGAGATTGAGGAATGAACAAACATAAGGGGGGACTGCCACTGTGGACAAAAGTAGACTTACTATTCTAGTAATGGAAGAACTTGTAACATTAATATAAAGAAATGTTTGTCAGAGGTCTGAGAGGAGGGAAGTGTAGGAACAACATGGAGCATTTTTAGGACATTAGAAATGTTCTGCATGATATTGCAATGGTGGATAAAGGTCATTATTTTTTGTCAAAACCTATAAAATTTTGTGGTGCAAAGTATAAACCATAATGTACACTATAGACCATGGGTAGTAGCAATAATCCACTATGTGTTCACAAATTGTAACAAAGGTACAACACTAATGAAAGATGTCAGTGGGGGAAAGTATAGGAGGGGAAGGGGATGGGGTATATGGGAATCCCCTATATTTTCAATGTAACATTTATGTAATCTAAAGCTTTTTAAAAAATAAAAATTAAAATAAACTAAAAAAAACCTGCAGGGATGTAAAGAAATGTACATTATTACTAAGTGTTCTGGAAATAGTTTTGTAACCATATTAAGATTTTTAAGTGACCATTTAATGAAACACAATCCTACCATTTAACCCTGTACATTTCAAGGTACCATCAATAAACATGCTTTGATATATACATTTTTAAAAAAGATGCTCCCTTTCTTCACAGCATTAAAAGATTGTGAAAAGTAGACTGGAACATTTGAAGAGCTCAGTGGTGGTTCTATTGTGTAGGCTATGATAACTGTGAGAAATGTTTTAATGAGATGGATCGCCCTTATCTCAATAGGATCCCAGAGGGGTAGTAGCTGTGTAGTTTTTACTCAACAGTCTAAGACAAGGTAGATACACATGCACAATAAGGCAGAGACAAAAGGGTAACTCTTCTGGTTTCTAAGCTATGCTTCACATTACAGTTACCTGGAAATTTTAAAAAAACTTCTGATACCCAAGCTATATCCCAAACAAATTACATTATGAGAGGAGATGGGGAATCTTCAAAAATACTAATTCCTGCCTCTCAAGTGAATATCATGTGAAAAGGAATTCAGGAATTGTAGCTGTTTGATATGATTGATGAATTCCAAAAAGAAATATTGGATTATGTTTGTAAACTGATCTTCTCTGGGCATATTAGATTATATTGGATTCATAGGTTTCCTTGATTAAGTAGTGACCTAAACCTCTTGTGCCAGTAGGCCATTGAGAAAAAGACATGGCAGGGGATAGAGTTGAGGGTTCTTAATGTTAGAGTTTTGATGTTGAAGTTGATGCTGAAGCTGGAGACTAGGGAATAGAGGAACCATGAGCCAGGAAAGAAGTAAGCCTTGGGAAGAGAGGAACCCTAAGACCAAAGGGGAAACCTGGGAAGAGAGGAACCCAGGAAGCCTGAACCCTGTCAGATGTCAGCAGCCATCTTTCTCCAATACGTGGACACAGACTTTGTTGAGGGAAGTAACTTATGCTTTATGGCCTGGTGTCTGTAAGCTCCTACCCCAAATAAATACCTTTTATAAAAACCAACTAATTTCTGGTATTTTGCATTAGCACTCTTGGCTGACTAATACAGGAACTCTTGACTTAACTAGAGTCTGTCTAATCTGAGACGTAGAAAGTTATCTTCATAGTGAGAATTTACAAATGCAAAGGGGAAAGATGGCTGCAATGTCTCATAAAATTAAGGAAAACACCAAGCATTAGGGAAAGAAGCAGACCTGAAAATAGAAATAGAGTTTGAGATTCTATGATTAAAGGGATTTACATTACCATAGTTAAGGGGAAGATAATGGTATATATTCCACATATTTTAAGTGCAATCCAATTGTCCTTCATTACAATGTCTTTGTCTATAGACAAAGGGATCTTATATCATGATAATAAATACAAACATATTAATTCTATCATATTGTAGTAGAGGATATTATCTAAGTATCCAAGTGCTCAATAGTTAACAACTACACTAGAGTTTAGAAACCGGAGAGGCCATTGGGATCTGAAGAGATTTCCAGAAACTTCCTGAAATGTGTGACATACAAATGTGAATCTATTTGAAGACAGTGTGAACAGTCCTGCTTCTCTTTACTAACCATTTCACTAACTGTATTCAGTCTCCTACTTCTCTTGGAGTTTGGCAGAAAAATCAAATTGGGTGGACTCAGTCTGGACCCCAAATTTTCTTTAAGATGAATTCCACAAAAATTGAACTGAAGTAGATTTCTTCTCCTGTCTAGTATTTCTAAGTTTTCAAATTTATTCATAATTTTCCTTTTAAAAAATGTCCCACCTACTAACATGTATAGCTTCTCTCCTCTTTTGTTGCCTTCCTTAAATAGCGACTCTGCCAGGCTGAGTGAATCCATCTATGAAATTTTCATTTTTCTCCTTAATTTGTAATCTCCTCCCATTTCCCTTTTGTTGGCTAAAACCGCCTACTTAAAAATCACCTAGGAACTCTGTCATGTTCAGTAGTTTTTCCAGTTCTCATTTTATCACTTTTCTATAATTTGATACTGTTGTCCAAACCCAGCTGCTTCTGCTCTTTTTCTCTCCATGGTTATGTTTCCTCCCCCTGCTTTCCTACCTGGGGATATTCCTTCAGACATAGTTCTCAAACTTTTGCCCATTCACTCTTACTATTTTTTCCCAGGAGAGTTTATTCTTGCTCAAGGCTTCAGCATTGCAGGTGGCTCTTGCATAGTTAACTCCACTTATTTATTCAGAACTGCAACACAGTCCAAGTAACAATGTTAACTTGAGGGGTGCTGTCATAGCTTCAAACTTCCTGTTCAAAAATCAGCCTAATATTTTTCTTCTGATTAGAGCAAGTCAGTTATATGACTTTTTTTTTTTTTTTTTTAATGTTTCTCTTAATCTCCCTCTTTCTATTCCCTGTTTCACTATTCCTTTCATCTCTTGCTTGGATTGATACAGTATCCTCTTTACTGGTTTCTGTCTTCACTCTCTACTCACTCCATCCCACCTAACATCTGCCCACTTGATTAATCTTTTTAAAACATTGATTGCTTTAAAATATGCCTCTGTACACAAACATGCCCTCAGGATAAAACTTGAACTCTTAGGTGTGGCTTTCAATGTCCTTTATGACTGAACTCTCACTAACCCATACCCCCTCCTTTCACCAGACTTATCTAATCGCTATTGCATAAAACCGGTCTATGTTCATTTTATTCTCATTTTGCTTTTAGGAACTTTGTTCAGTTCTGGAAACATTTCCTCTGATAAGTGCTCCAGATACTACTATATCACTGCCTGCCACCCAGTAATTATACTTTCTCAAGATGAAGAACTAAATTATGGTACTTCCATAAAATTGAATTCTATACAGATACTAAATCTATCATTTAGTAACAAAAGAATTCATTGGTGGTATTCATGTATTCATATATTTATACTACATATTTCATAATACATTGCTATATATTATATGCTTAACATGTTTACAGAGCTATACTTTCAATGTTGTGATTATTGGTGATTTACTTCTTTATGCTTTTCTGTAGTTTTGGAGCTTCTGCAGAAAGCACTTGCTATTTAAATAATGGTAAAATAAATGTTGGATTTATAAATATACACATGACATTTTCAGATACATTAAAATATTTCTCTTACGTAAAGTTATTTTTGTTCATTGTGTTTATTTCATATTCTCTAAAACTTTTCTTATTACTGTGTCCTAGCTTTGTGGTTTTCATTCTAAGCTTTGGTCCTGTTGTTATAAACAAAATCTTGCTGCAAGGTAAGTATTATATGTAATATTAGAAAAAGTTTTCTACCCTCTGCTATAAATCCTCCAGGCTATTGTACCAAAATTCTTATGGAAACACTGCTTAAGGTTTTTCTGAAAATTATTTCTGGGTTATTTATTACAAACCCTTGAATTAATCATCAAACATTTAGATACAAAATGAAGGACTCAAAAGTTGATTATTTCCTTTAGCAGTAATTTTGATATTTGGATGAAAAATCCTGCACACTTTTATTGAATCTTTAAAATCTACTTCCTGTTTTATCAAAGAGCAGCCCCACAAGAAATAGGTTGAAACAGTGTAATTTAGCCATACAAGACATTTTTCATTATTCACACTGATGTGATTTAGTACAAAAGGAGGCAGCAAGGAGAAGGAAGATAAGACACAATTTATGAATCCACTGAAACAAAAGATAATTGTTGAATATATATTATATATTCAGGTTGGGATATTTTACTCCTGTTTTTCAAAAGCAGTTTTATCGAGATATAGTCACATACCATACAATCTATCCTAAGTGATCAATGTTTACCCCTATCTTAAAAGGCACATTTCTCATGCTATTCTGTTTCCTTGATTATAAAGTTCTACCAATTTACACTTCTACCATAGTATATAACAGTGTCACCTCATTTGAATAATGCTATTTCCCAAAGTACATTCTTGATGACTGCAAAATCTCTACATCTTTCCCCTATTTCATACTGAGAGTCACATTCCTAGCCATACTAGATGCCCAAAGCCCTCTCATATCTAGTATAAACTATTAATAAACTAAACTCATTACCTGTCTGAGAACTTTTATGCATTTCTTTGTTTTTGATCTCCATGAATGATGCCAGAACCATTCAATTCACTGAGCTTGAAGCTTCAAGCTCAACCTCAAATAAAGTTTGCCTTTTCCTACCCAACACAATCAGTGGAATCCTATAAATTTTATATCAAATGCCTTTCAAATCCTTTTTCTTTCCAATCAATTTTATATCAGTCTTTCATTTACTCCCAACTACTACATGGCAAAAGCATGCTAAAGGTTCCTTTTCTAAGCTAAATTCCTGAGCATGACATTCAAGTTCTTTATCACCAATTTCAAACTAGATCTCTCACCCACCTCTTAGATGTACTTTCAAATCAAAGCCCTCTCAAAGAAACCCTGTCTCTAGTTTTCTAGAGTTATCTGACTAGATGATTCTGGTCAAAGCTAATAGGCATACCATTTTCTGCTCTCCTGCCTTGTGTTGTTTTTTTTTTTAATCTCCTATGGTAGGCTCAAATGTCACGATCCCTAAAGAAGTCTATTCATACAGCAGCTCAGAGAAGTGAACTCATGTCTCTTTCTTACATGCATTTATTCTCACTTTAAAATATTATGAATGGGAAACCCTGCCTAGGTTTCTCACCAGAACTGTGTTTTCCCATCTATCAGTATTGGAAGGGCTCTGAACTTGGAATACTGGGCATTTGCTGGGTAATTTAAAAAAGCATTACCCTCACTACTTTCCTTTGCTTGCCTGTTGATTCAGGGAAATAGGGAAGAGGAGGAATAAGAAATAGAACCTGGATTTTATAACCCACTGAAAAGAAATGTTTCTTATTAAGGCTATCTCTTGAAATAGGATTACTCTAAAACATGGTATCTATTTTCCATGTGCTCATGAAAACTGCATAGCTAGGTGGAAAATGGGCGAGAGCTTTAATGAAAATACAACATGGAAATGCTTAAACTGAGTTATTCAAATGTAAAAGAGATTTTTAGTATAGCTAATTACCACTTTGCTTTGTTTACTTCCTAGAACGCTGACACATGAAAGGTTATACTTTTTCAAAACAGTCAAATTGTTATACAATATGGCCTCTAAAAGTGGGCTCTAAAATCAGAGTTGATTAAATTAGAATTCCATAAAATAACATTTGTTATTTTGAATCATTTACTAACTGTATTTGTCTGATTAGGGAAGTAGACCTGAAGGTATTAATTAGTCGACTCTAGGTATGTTAAAGTAACAGGAAACATGACATTATCAAGTTCTATGGTTCCGGAGTTTAACTTATTGTTAGCATTTTAATGAATCTATAAAATACCCACCCTAAGTGTAAAATACAAAATGTAAAAAATTAAACGTAAAATAAAATAGAGTGGATAAATCATGGTATTTTATAATATAGATTGTACGTAATGAAAATGAATGATTCACTACATGCTACAACACAAATTAATCTCAAAGTACTGGGTAAAAAGCCAAGCAAGAAAATACTTTGTTTAACTTGTATACAGAGTTCAAAAACAGACAAAATTAATCTATGTTTTTAGAAGCTGGACTAGTGGTGACTTAGGAGGGAGGGTACTGATAACAAGATGGTATGAGAAGAATTTTGAGTTGCTAGTTATATTCTATTTCTTCACTTGGGTGAAGACATAAGCATTCCTTTTGTGGTGGTATGCAATTATGAATTGTGCTATTATGGTTTTGAAGACTTAATAGAGTTTTCTAAAAAATTCTGATTTTGCTTTTTGAAGGATATAATTAAATACAAAAACAGTTAAAAGTTGGTTTTGCTTAACTATGCCAAGTACTAGAAATTAGGTGAAATAAGAAGTCAAAGATACTTGGTAGATTTTGCAATAACGCAACAGTTTAATGGTGACAATGACAAGAGCAGTTGCATGGTACGGTAAAAGAAAACTCTATATGGAGCTGGACTAAAGAGATAACATAATGTTAGGGAGTGGAAATTGTAATGGTAGTTGTTTCAAGAAGTAGTACTGAGAAAGGTAGATTTGGACACTAACTAGAGGTCAAGAGAAGTTTAACAGCTGAGAAGTTCTAGAGTACTTTCATAGATTTGATGAAAATAAGACAATAGAGGATATATACATGAAGCATGGAAACAGGGCATAGACGGAAGGATAAGAGAGAAGAGGGGATGCAGAAGAGAGGATATTGTCTCCATAGAATAGTAGGTAAGGAGTAGGAGTACAGATGCTGGGATGATAGCAGATTGACCATAATGAAAATCAGGGAGATGTTATCTGATTGCCTTGTTACCTGTGAGTTAAAGGAAATGGGAGTAAAAAAAAAAAAAAAAAAGCATAAGGAGTAAAGAGAAGTTTTTAAATAATCACTTTGGGAAAAAGAAAATAGAAGTATAGCAGTGATGCTTAGTTAAATGCATTTCGTTACCATTGTAGTAATAAATTCAAACAATGTTAAGTGATTTGGGGAAAGTTGAGAATAAGAGCCAGTGTCCTTATTCACTATCAATTTTGCCAGTTTAATTCATAAAGTTAATATCTGGTTAGGAAAGGAAGCTTGTAAGGCCATTCAAGTTATTCCTTCAACTAAACCAAAATTTTTAAAAAAAATTTTAAAAACCCAACATAGACTAGATTGTAATATAATCTAAGGAGTTAGTTACATTGTATAAGTTAAAGATATATTGCTAAAATTAAATGGAATTCATGTCACTTCAGTTACATATACGAAATATTCACTGATCTTCTAAAGCCAATCATTAGCTAGGGTTGGGGACTATTAAAGTCATGGTAAGAAAGAAAGGAAAGGAATATTGTTTCTTTAGGAAGTTTTCTGTCAGTAAGGGGAAAGGTCATAGCATTCAGTACAAAGAATACAATGGAAGAAATAGGTACCATGTACAATGATTAGTGACAATAATTGGAACAAAGTAAATCTTGTTTGGGACAGCTGTATATTTCAGAGACTTAATAGAAATCTGTAGAAGTCTTCAGTTAATTTGACTCACTCATGCCTTCAAATATTTTTACTCCCAGCTGTTTACCAACTGTTTTAAGTGCTAGGGTTAGAACAGTAAAGTAAAGCCCTTATCATCAGGAAGCTTATATTCTAGTAGTAGAGAGAAAATGGAAAAGCAAATTTAATTATAATATTTAGTAGTATAAAAGGTAACTGGAATGCATGGTTGAAAAGCAAAGGAACTATAAGAAAGTTATAGCCAGGTGCAAGGAAAAAGGATATTAGGTCAATGACAAGTAAGGTGAAATCTAAGTCCTTATGAATGCTGTGCTAAAGTGGGTTTTATTCTGAAGGCAATTTAAGACCACAGAAGTTTTTCAACCAAGGGAGTGGCTTAGTTAAATTTGTTTAAAATGATTTTCATGGACAGTGGTTTAGTGTTTAAGTCATAGTAAATATAGACAAAACATGTTACATAGTGTCTAGTTTCCTAGGGTTGCCATAACAAAATATTATGTAATGGGTTGCTTAAAGTGACAGAGTTAGTTCACAGTCCTGGAGCCTAAAAGTCCACAGGCACGGTATCAGCAGGGTCACTTTCCATTCAAAAGCTCTAGAGGGGGGTCCTTCCTTGCCTCTTCCTAGCTCCTGGTGGTTGCCGGCAATCCTTTAGCCTTCCGTGGCTTGTATATGTATCACACCAGTCCCTGTCTGCTTCACCCAAGATGGTTGCCCTCTGTGTGTCTTCACTTGACATTCTACTTTCATATATCTGAGTATTTATGTGTTCATATTTTCTACTTCTTACAAGGATAACATTCATTGGAATAGGACCCACTCCACCCCAGTATGACTACATCTTAACTTGATTACACCTGCAAAAATTCTATTTCCGAAAGGTCACATTTGTAAATGTTAAAGATTATGGCTTAAATATATCTTTTTGGAGGACACAATTCAACCAACAGGTGGCAGAGAAAAAAAAATTGAATGAGGACATGAAAAGAGAGGGAGTGCATTGTAAATGAAATAGAAAGTGAATTTGAGTGCTAGTGTAGCATGTGATTTAAGATTAGAAAAGTACAATGTACTTTCCAAAATGAGATTAAAGACCACCTAAATAAATGGAAGGACATTCTGTGTTCATAGATTAGAACACTAAATATCATTAAAATGTCAATTCTACCTAAGTTGATGTAAAGAAATTCCAACAACCCTTTTAAAAAAAGAAATGAAAAGCCAATTATCAAATTTATTTGGAAGGATAAGGGGCCTTTCTAGCCAGAAACATCTTAAAAAGGAAGAACAAAGTTGGAGGACTCCACTTCCAGACTTTAGATCATATTCCCAGATACAGTGATTAAAACAGCACAGTTCTGGCATAAAGATAGATATATAGACCCATGGAATCAGTTGAATGTTCAGAAAAAGACACTTATACATCTGTAATCAAGTAATTTTTGGCAAGGCTGTCAAACCCACCCAGCAGGGGCAGAACAATTTATTCAACACATACTGCTGAGAGAACTGGATATCTATATCTAAGAGAAAAGAAGAGAACCCCTATTTCATACCTTATACAAAAATTAACTCAAATGGATAAGAAAAACCTAAATATAAAAGCTAGAACCATAAATCTCCCAAAAGAAAATGTAGGGAAACATCAACACCTGGTGGTAGGTCATGGTTTCTTAAACCTTATACCCAAAGCACAAGCAATGAAAAAAAAAATGGGACCTCCTCAAACTTGAGTACTTTTGTGCTTCAAAGAACTTTGTCAAGGTGAAAAGGCAGCCACTCAATGGGAGAAAATATTTGCAAACCACATATCTCATTAGGGTTTGATAACCATACTACGTAAAGAGATCAAAGAATTCAACAGTAATAGGGCAAGGAATCCAATTGAAAAATGGGCAATCACTATTGGCCCCCACCATTGGTGGGGTAACCAATAACGGCTGGGGACCCTCCCCTTAGCATTAGCAAGGGGGAGGAATAAGTAATAGTTTAAAAGGTAAACACACAAGGCAGAGCTCGCTCTTTGTGCCTAGAAGAGTACACACCAAATCTCAGAGCGTATTTCCATCTTCTCCCATTTTCCAGCAAGCTCTGTTCTTTTCCCCCATTTCCCAATAAATTCTTTTTACTGGCCTACCTAAAGAAAATTTTTTTTAATGGACAAAAGACTTGAATAGCTATTTTTCCAAAGAGGAAATACCAATGGCCAAAAAGCATATGAAAAAATGTTCAATTTCATAAGCTATTAGGGAAATTCAAATCAAAACTACACCTCAGAGAATGGCCATTATTTTTTTAAAAACTAGAAAACTACAAGTGCTATAGAGGATGTTGAGAAATAGGAACATTCCTTCGCTATTGGTGGGACTGCAGAATGGTGCAGCTTCAATGGAAGACAGCTTGGCAGTACCTCAAGAAGCTGAATATAAAATTGCCATATGATCCATCAATCCATCTACTAGGAATATTTCCAGAAGAACTGAAAACATGTATGTGAACAGACATTTGGAAACAGACATTCATAACAGCATTATTCACAATTGCCAAAAGATGGAAACAACCCCAGAGTCCATCAACTGAGGAATGGATAAACAAAACGTGGTATATATGTATGATGGAATACTATTCAGCTGTAAGAAGAAACAGCAATGCATATGACAACATGGATGAACAGTAAGGACATTAGGCTGAGTGAAGAAAGCCAGACACAAAAGGACAAATATTGTATGGTCTCACTAATATGAACTAAATAAAAAGAACACAGAATTAAAATCTAGAGTACAATAGGAGATAAGATGATGGCTGAGAAGAGGAACTGATGCTTAATGTATGTAAAATTTTTTAATTAGCTTGAGGGTTAGAAGTGGGGAAATGGATAGCTGATGGTAACATTATAGTGAATGGAAATCTGCTGGTTTATAAATGTGACTGTGATTATGATTGAAAGGGGGTAGTGTAGGAATGTAAATGTCATTTGAAAGAAAGCTAGATAATAATCTAGGGACTGTATAACACAGTAAACTCAGTGGTAGATGAGAATTGTGGTTAATAGTAAAATTCAAGGATGTTCTTCTATGAACTAGAACAAATGTACGTCACTATTACAAGGTGGTAAGAATACAGTGATGCATGGGAAAAATACAACAACTTATGGACTATGCAGTAACTTATGGACTACAGTTAACAGCAGTATTGTAGTATCCTTGCAAAGTCAAGAAGGTACTATAGCAATGCTAAGGGTCAACAATAGGGGTTATGAGATTTTTTTTCTTTTGGACTAAGGAAAACTTTCAAAAACTTACTGAGGTGGTGCCTGTACAACTCTAATGAAACTGACAGCCACTGAGTGTACACTCTGGATAGATTGTACAAGGCATGGGACTATAAAACATAGTGAACCATGTGGTGATAGACAAATATGAGAGCGTTCTCTCATAACTATAACAAATTCAATACTAATACATTAATTACTAAAATATTATTATATGGTGTTAATAGGGGGTATGTGGAAAAATATACCAAATGTCAGCTATAGACCATACTCAGTAGCATTTTGATAATGTTCTTTCATAATCAAATGTTCCATAATAATTCAAGGCGTTGGTGGAGGGGTGATGTATGGGAATTCTGAGTGTTATGTATGATTGTTTTGTAAGCTCAAAACTTCTATAAAATATTTAAAAATTCTTCCAGCCTCCCTGCCATTGTCTAATTCCAAAGTCACATCCACATTTTTGTTATGTTATACCAGCACCCCACTACAAAGTACAAAAAAAAATTAGTAGTAGTTTTCTATAGCTGTAAATTTCCACAAATTTAGTGGTTTAAAATTTTTCTTACAGTTCTGGAAGTTAGAAGTCTGAAATTGGTTTTACCAGGCTAAACTAAAATTATTGGTAGGGTTGTGTTCTTTTCTAGATGCTCTAGGGGAGAAAGGATGGAGGATTTGTTTACTTGACTTTTTTTTTTTAGCTTCTTGAAGCTGTCTGCATTCTTTAGCTCATGGACTTCTGTTTTCAAAGCCAGCAATGGGTGGCCACCTCTCTCGGTCTTACTCTGACACTTTCTTCCTCTTTGGAAACCCTGTTATTAATTACGGCCCACCCAGAAATTTCAGGATCACCTCATTTTCAAATCAGATGATAAGCATTAATTACCCCTGCCATGTAAAATAACTTCATAGATTCTGAGGATCAGGATGTGGCATCTTTAGGGGTCATTATTCTGTGTACCAATATCATTCACGACAAAATTGAATATAGTTATAGGAATATGATAGTCACATTAACCAGGTTAGGGTGTTGAGGAATGAATGGATAGTTATGAGGAACAACTCATTTATAAGAGATATGGTGAATAGGACATAAATGAGGTATGTGGGAGAAACAGAAATACTTTTCTTTTAGCTGTTTGATATTAAGATAAGTGAAATATAAACATCCAATATGCCCATAGGATAGTGGGTAATGGAAATCTTATATGCATGGTATCCAACATTTCAACTAAGAGACTGGAATTTAGGGAATTATAGTTAAAAATCAACATATGAATCATATCACATACCAGCTAGCTTACTTGCCATTAATTTAATCAAGATTCTTCATTTTTTTGTGGATTATAAAGGAAAGTGGTAAAGATCAGATTTTATCCATCTTGAAAACTAAGAATATTATCAGAACATAGTGGTTAAGAGCACAGTTTCTGAAATAAGATTCTTTCCAAAATTATATAAAAAACTGGTAAGAATATTGAAGTGACTGATATCACATGTTGGTGTGTATGTGGAGCCCCTAGAACACACACACTGCTGATGGGAGAGTAAGTTGATATACTTGAAAGTCTGTTGGAGCTCTTTCAAACAAATTGACAAACTGGTTGGCATTACCCAAGAGGAATTACAACCCTAGGTTTATACTTGACAGAGAGTATGTATGTAACCAAAAACATGAATAATGGTCTTGTCAATCTTTTCTGTAATAGCCCAGACAAGAAGCAATCAAAATATATATCAAAAGATGAATAAATTTTTGTATGTTCATACACTGAGATACTATACAGAATGATTGCTATGTAAAGTGATAAGTCCCACAAATATAATATTGAGTGAAAGTAGCCAGATCCAAAATAATACCTGGTACAATTCCATTTATATAGAACTCTAAAACAAGTCAATCAATGATTTTGGAAATCTGGAGAGTGGTAAACACAAGAAGGTGAGGAATAGTGACTCTGTTGGAACATGAGGTGGAGTTTCTGTGAAACAACTGAAGTTCTATTTCTTAAAAGGAGTGATTATTATACTGAAGTATTGTTTTCACAGTGTGGAAGTTTTGCAGAGTATATGCTTGTGATTTGTGCACATATGATTCATGAAAAAATATAGAAAAGTGATGTGAAATATTTAAAACTGAAACTCAGAATCAGTGAGAAAGTAAGGGAAGGTTTTCAGTTCAATGTGAATATATTCAGGGTACTTGCTAATGGGAGAATATTCAAAGAAGTAAGAATAGTCAAAGAAAAATTTCAAAGTCAAGCGTTAGCTGATTGCTCTTTATTGAAATGGAAGAATAGAGATGAGAAGACAAATTAGCTTGGAAAACTCATTTTAGCCTGAAAACTAGTAAAGTTTCAAAGTGGTCATTAGAATTCCAAGGAAGTTTTGATGTAACTAAATATAAATTATTGTGTGCACAGATGTTACTGCAGTTTACCCTTTATTAAGTATAATTTTAGTTTGTGATATTTCTCAAGCAAAGACTACAATCCATATGAAATTGCAGATGGCAAAAATGTTAGTATCATATACTCTAGAAGCCAAATCCAAGAACTTCAAGGACTATGTTCGGCAGGCCATTGTTATATTTGGCCTAGATTAGTATTAAGCAGGATGTAAAGCCCAGACAAGAACTTCTTTAAAAATCTTACTTTATAATTTTTCTGCATACATTTTCTTATTTTCCAAGTCATTTATTTTTAGTTAAGTGTAATTGCCAAATAACCACCTATTTCAATCCTTTCCACAGACTTAAGTGCTGAAATATCATCGGGTCAAGCTCTGTATCACATCATACTATCTACAATGATTTCAAATGGATCTAATACTTGATTTTAAGTATATTTTGTTAAGGAATTTGGCAGTTAAAGAATATCAAAATTTGACTGAAATCTCTATGTAAAGCCATATTTTGGCTCTGCCAAGTAAAATGAGTTAATTTAGAAGTTTAAATGTTTCCAATTAAAAATAATAAATCCCTTCTACTTCCTAGCAGGAGGGAAATGACCATTTAGAAAGACATTTGATAACTGAGAACATTTCCAAATATAACATAGTCTCTACAAGGCTGGATTGATATTAAGATGAGTGAAACATAAATATGTTCAATATGTCCATAGGTAGTAGGTAGTAGAGTGGTTATTTTTATAGAAGGTATATCACAAAGCCATTAGTACACAACAACATTTTCTCTTCTGAGGTGAAAATAAACACAATCAAGTTCTTTGCTTATAAAATAAGTTCTTTCATGAAAGTAAACATGAAAAGTAAAACAGTGACCATTAGTTCATTGTTTAAAAGACTGTTCAGCTCAATATAAGATCAAGTATCATCATATATTATAGCCAGTGAAAGGGAACAGAAATATTCCATTTAACCATATCATTTAATAAGCACACACCAGGAAGAGGTAGGCAATAAAGTCACCACAGTGAGATGGTACAGAAGACCACCTGACACTATCATTAAGGCAACAAATTGTCAAGGTAAAATTTAAACCTGGACACACATGTCCAACCAACTCACAGAAACAGGAGGGAACTTAACCCATAAGGTAGTCAATGAAAAAAGAAATAATTGAGAAAATAATTCAAATGAAATAGAGAATCTTTCAAGGTAAGGGTAGAAAGATATTGTGCTTCAATATCTAGACCCCACAAAACTTTAAGTGAGCATGTCAGAGCAACCTGAAAGAGTGAAAATGCAGAAAAATGGTCTATAGTCAGAGCTGAAATGTAATAATCAGAAAAAATTATGAACCCTTTTGTGTCTTATGACTTCACTGAGATATCCAAGTAATAGTTGGAATTGTGTATTTAGTTCATCATCCATTAATTGGTTATACCCACATATCTTGTTTATATTTGAGTCATTTACTATTTATGTATGTATTTAATGTATTCAGTTTTTTCAGTACTTAAGAGTTGATTGCAGGCCAATGATCATAAGTGCTGGTATAAGATTAAGACAAAGTCTCAGACCTCCAAATGCTCACTGTCTGGTGGGAAAAGAATATGAAGGATGAAGTACTGAGAACAATGAAGTTTTGGGATGTATAAGAAATAGCATGTTAAAGAAGTCTCACTTTAGCCCCACCTCCACAAGAAACAAAATTTGTCCATAAAAGAAGATGATTCCTTCAGTTGCTTGACACTAGATGATGAGATTAACAGTAAACTAAGATACGGGTGTTGGTACATCCTGCTGTGAAACCTGATAGTTTAGCTATCACTTAAATAAATTGCTTAACCAGTGTCCAAAAAAGTATCTAGCCCCAAATAGGAAATGGCAATTCAGAAAGCATTTAAAACTTACATGGGTGCCTCTTGCTCAGAAAATATGTAACTAAGTTTTCATCACTTACCTAGCAAACAGCAATTACTCTGGGCAAGTTCATTGAATAAATATTTGTATTAATCTAGTAACTCTCCAGATAAGCCCCCAAAACCATTTCCTGAAGACTAGAGGAAAGAACATGTGACATTGTCAAATTATATAAGCTAAATATGCTATGAAATTCCTTAATATTCTGTGCTTCCTTTTATAACAAGTTAAAGATAAGTTATTCCTTTCCTATTATCAGTAGATGGAAGCATCAGGGAAATCTATCTTAGGAAAAACAGTTGTGAGATCTTCAAGACACTAAATGTTCAAATAGCTAATCAGACTGATCCCTCTGTCTAAAAATTCCTATTCCTTCATTCATCTACAAGAGGAGAATAATATAACAAAGCATTGTGAAGAGCAGATGGACACATGTAAAACTCTTAGAACAGTGCCTGGCACAAAGGAGGCCTTTTTATACTGGATTAATTTTATTGTTATTTAAATTACTTTAAGTAGCACCCTATAATAAAGGGCAAAGTTCAAAGCACAATTTTACATAATTAACTCCTAAAAGCTCATATTAAAAGTTATAGCAGAGGCGGATTTGGCCCATGGTTAGGGCATCCGTCTACCACATGGGAGGTCAGTGGTTCACACCCCGGGCCTCCTTGACCTGTGTGGAACTGGCCCACGCGCAGTGCTGATGCGCACAAGGAGTGCTCTGCCATGCTGGGGTGTCCCCCGCATAGGGGAGCCCCATGAGCAAGAAGTGCGCCCCGTAAGGAGAGCCGCCCAGTGCAAAAGGAAGTGCAGCTGCCCAGGAATGGTGCCACACACACGGAGAACTGACACAACAAGATGATGCAACAAAAAGAAACACAGATTCCCATGCCACTGACAACAACAGAAGCGGACAAAGAAGATGCTGCAAACAGACACAGAGAACAGACAACCGGGGTGGGGAGGGGAGGAGGAGAGAAATAAATAAATAAATCTTAAAAAAAAAAAGTTATAGCCACGGTAGCATACCAATAAATGGGCATTGAAATTGTTTTGATTCAGCTAATTCATCCTTCACAGTTCTTTTCATTTTAGTCACCTGGTCAGTCTGGAGATACAAAACTAGATATTTAAATACTGTTTAATATCAGTAGCAAGTAAGTATATTCTTATCATGCATAGAATAGATTCATGATCTCAAATAAAAAATAAGCCTCATTACATATAAATAAAACCAATATTAAGTTAAACATGGCTAATTCTTATGGCTTTTCTTAGTCTGTGAAACAAAGACCACCTGTTTATAGGTATGTCCTAAAGAAACAAATACAAGTTGATTTATTTACCAACACATTTAAAATGAATGAGGTGGATAGATGCAGTACAGTGCTAAGGAGATCTGATTTAAATTTTGCCTCTGCCTTTTTTTTGTTTTTTCTTTTTTTGAACACTGGCATATTAGCTTCTCAAAGCCAATTTTTTTTTTGCACAAAAGAAAACTCTGAAGTAAATTAAAGGAAATAAAGTACCTTGCTTATAGTATTATTATGGGAGTTAATGTAGAATGCAAATTGTTTGGTTAATGCCAAGCATATATGATTAATATTACTTATCTTTTAACCTTTCAATAACAATGGAGGAAAAAGTAACAATCACTACTGCCATGGAGTTTTAAAAAGCATTATAAAAAGTAGCTTTTCCCCAATGAAATAGTTAAACCTACATATTTTAGGCAATGCACATTGATGTTTTAATAGGATTGAGTCATTTTTCTGGGCATGAGAGAAATACAGGTGGCATGAACTTGTACAAGTACACACACACTTCAAAGTATACTACATTTTGTTTTTCCTTTCTATAATTTGGTTCCTGTTAACTTTGAAAGAGGAAAGATGATATGTATTAGAAAAGGAAAATATAACAGGAAGTTATATGTGGGAAAATTTCCAGTATACTGAGTTTAATATTTTATGAAACTCTCAGTTATTGCAAGTCTTCAGAATCTGTTTTCATTTCATTTAAAAGATACATTTCTTCTACCAAATGTGAATAGTAAAGTTATTCATATTTCAATTCCATCCAAAAATTCAAAAACTAAAAGATGAAAAAAATGTAGTTTTATATCTAGTCTTCAAAATAACCAGGTATGAGTATCACAACTGCTAAGGCTAATGAGATAATTGAGCAGGAATGAAACCTTATTGTACAAATCTTAGTACAGTATAGTTATTTCTTAACTTTTTTTTTGAAATTTCAGACTTCAGCTTTTTAAATTTCTTCTCTAATGTGTAGTGCATCAAGAACATTAATCAGTTCAGGGTTGTTGGGTGGTTTTGTTTCGCTTTCCACCTCATGTGAACTGAGGGGATAACATGGTACAGCATTTGATTGAACTTCTAATTGCTTTAACTTAATTCCATCTGGAGGAATGGAAGCCTGAACATTTGCATACATCTCGGCCCAAATAACATGTTGCTATAAAACTGATTAATAATTGTACTTAGGCAGCCATGATTCACTATGTGAAGATCTTGGTGCTAGTGGAAAAGGAGAAAATGAATATTTATCATTCATTCACAGCTTAATATGAAGAGCATGTTAACTAATGCTGTCACTTATGTGAGCAGTACCTAAGAGTTTAATGTAAAAAGAGATGGTTTTCTTCTTTCATGTTCTTGGTAGAGTGCACAAGCATACTAGACAATGAAGAAAGCTTAAACTCCAATTTTTATATGTGATAAAGAGAGAACACATTATGGTAAAAGGAGTCAGCATCTATATAGGCTGGAGACTATTTTCAATCTCAAGTAAGCATTCAGCAGTAAAATTCTATGTTGTTTTCTGTAATTCCATCCAAGTCTAAACAAGGTATGGGTTCTTTGCTTTAAATAATTCACCTACACATGAATCACTGGGAGTAAACTTTCCTGTCCACATATCCGACAAATAAGAAATATGATTTTTTACAAATGGTATTTTTATCGGCCCTTTAAGACACTATCATCTGCTTTTCTAACAAAAGCCCCTGGAATCAAGACAATCCTTATTTTGTCCCTTACCAGCTATGAAGTCATTTTCCCTTCCCCTCTCTCAAACAGACACAGACACAAAACCAACATCCCAAGCTTGTGCTTTTAATGTAAATAAGGTATTGATACCAAAATACCTTTGAGCCAACTCATTTAATATTACCATATTTTTATATCCATGTTTATTTTAGTATAATTAGCAAGAATATCAATGAAGGTATGTTGTATGTAGATAGTGCTGCATTTTACACATGCTACCAGTACTTCTCTATTGCATAATACATACAAAACACCTGGGGATCTTATTAAAATGCAGATTCTCATTCAGGTCTGAAAGGAACCCCAAGGATCCTGCATTTCTAACAAGCTTCCAGTGTTGCTATGCTGTAGTCTGAGGACCACGCTGAGAAGTGGCACAGTTAGCCATTTATTCCTCCCAACACACCATGAAGTAGGTACTAGTACGCTATCATCTTAGTGAACCTGAAGCACAAAATTTAAGCACTTTACACAAGGGAAGATACAGTAAAATCAAAATAAAACCAAAGATTACCAAGTGGTGTAATGTATATTTACATCCAGGGAGTTAGTCTCCAGGCCTTATAAGTCAATTTGTTCCAACCCTATATCACCTGGCACTTAATTGAGGGCAAGTCCCTGAATATGTTGACACTTAAGGAAAGTAAAGGGAGATAGCCTGGGATAGAGGACTGATGGGGAGGAAGGAGAGGAGAGCTAGCGAGGAGGAGGATAAGTAACAGAGGAGAGGAAAATGGGGGTGGATGCGTAAGGCAAGGCAAGGGTACACACAGATGGTACCCAGGATTGAAACAGAAAATCCTGCAAATGTTTTCTTTTCTGCTTTAAGAAACCAAAGTCTGTATGTAAGTCATCTGATAGTTACATGCAGAAACAATTGTTTGATATTCTGAAAGACAATGACTAGCAAAACAAATGTATCATTTATTTGATTTGTTCTATTTTTGTTCCCCAAGATTGACTATCACAGGATTTTCTTTGAACTACAAACTTTTCCCCTGGAGGCTTGGAAAAAGTTTAGGAATGTTACTTTTCTGGCTGGACTGTTTGGACTTTGAGCTAAAGTTAAAGAGAAACACCTGGAATAAAGACAGCTTTGAGGGGCATTATCAAAGTCTACATTAAGGTAGCCTCAACCACCTTATCTCCAAAAATAACTTGACAGAAAATCATTTTTATTATTTGTACTTCATGGACTTTAAATTTACTTATGTTTGATGTTATAAGTTTATATACTGTAGCAATTTGAATCTTTGTGGACCCCAGAAAATCCCCTTCTTAAAGCCAGTCTATCCCTGTGCCTGTATACCTAATATAGATGAGAACTTTTGATTAGATTATGGGACTTTCCTTTTGATTAGATCACTTCAGTAGGGCATGACCAAGGGAGGGTCTTAATTCTCAGACTGGAGTCTTATATAAACAGAAGAATAAAAATCCACAAACACAGAAAGAAGGCAGAGATGGAAGCCTCTAGAAGTTGAGGAACCCAGGAGAGAGAAAAGCCTCAGGAGTATTCTGAAGCTGAAAACAATGAGAAGGGAGAGACAAATAAACTAGCATTGTGGTCTGCCATGTGCCTGATCGCCCATAGCTGCAGCTTGGCGAAAAGCATCTCTGATGTTTGATTTGAACACTTGCACAGGCTAAAAACTGTTAACTTTTAACCGAATAAGTCCCATTGACAGAGCTAACTCATTTCTAGTATATTGCATTAACAGCACTTAGCAAACTAAAAATTAAATCTCTATTAAAGGTAAAACAAAAGATTTCAACGGTAGAGATTAGAATTTTTTCCCCATGTATTCATTATTGATTGCCTTCTGTCATCCAGGTTTAATATTATAGGGCTGGGAATCCAGTGGAGAAAGAAAAAGATCCTTGGTAAGGGGGCTTGCACTATTGTAGGAGCACAAATGACAGAATCAGGTAATGGAGTTTTAGGAAGACTAAAGCAAAAAGGCTAAAAAAAAAAAAAAATGATGGGGAGAGAACACCATTTTAGTGTGGCAAGTGAATGCTCTCCTGAGAAGGGCCCTTTTAGCAGGTACTTGAGTGACGTGAGGGAACAAGTTCTATAGATAACTGGACAAAAAGTATTTTGGGCTTAGGGATGGAAGAAGAAGATACCACCACGGGAAAGAGGTGACTATTTTAGAACACCAGTGTGGTCAGTATGTCTGGGGAGAAGTGAAAGGTCAAAGATGTGAGGAAAAGGTAAGAAAAGGGGCTGCAATAAACAGATGGTTTTCTGCTTTGGAAAGTATATTAGGCATTTCAATTGAGAAGTGATATGAACTGCACTAATTCCAGAGTCTTAGACTCTGCTTTTGGAGCAATCCAAAAGTAAGACAGCATATGAAAAGGTCTTTCTCTAAACATGTGCAGCAGCATGGGTGAGAGCAGAGTAAGCAGAGAGGTGAATACAATCAACATTAGGGTTATTTTTAATCTTATGAGATTTTTCATACATAAGTACTATATACCAGTGATATACTGCGGCATATGTATACAGGTGTCTGTGACTATATGTATATAAATGCATACATATGCCTATATAAGCTTATCCTATGACTGATTACTAAAGAATTGCCAAAATAAAGTATGGGTACTGCAGTTTTTCCCAAATGCAAGTTTATTTAGAAAGTCATTCATTAAAAACTCTTGAGCCTTTTCTATGTGCCAAAAATTATTTTAGGTGCTTGAAATACTGCAAACAAAACATTTGCCTATATATAAATTTATATTTTCACCAACTAAATGATATATATACATGAACATTAAGAAAGGAACCTTGTAAAGAAAGGAGAGAACATAATAGAAGTCATGAAGTGTAGTTATTTAAAATAAGATGTTACCTAGGTAAAGAAGTGGGGGTGGCAGGGAAGAAATGTAATATACTGATGAAATTTAAGATTACCACATTAAAAAGTGGTTAAACAAGACATTAAAAACTGCTCTGTAAAAGGAAATAAGTATTAAAGGAAATAAGAACAAGTGAAGAGTAGAGGGAAAATCATACCCATCACAAATGCATTTTGAATATTCACAAGCTTCCTCCTACTTTACCTCACTGTTTCTTCTACTAATCCCCAAATCCTATCCTTGGCCCTCATCAGCAAATGGGGCCTAGTTACTCTGTTAATTAAAAAAGAAAAAGAAAAAAAGAAAAGAAAAAGAAAAACCACCACCATCCCACTTGTGGGTTTGTGTTGTGTCTTGAAAGAAAAGGCAAGATCATTGATATATGAAGTTTACAAATTCATGTACAATGTTTGAAATAAAAAAATGGAGCAATAAAATGTATTTTTCCTTCACAGTTATTCAGTTGATTACACCAACAAGTAGATAAGATACAAAGGAGATGTAAATGTTGACCACAGATGGGAAGGGATACTGTCTTTCTTCTTTTACAGTAGCCATAATTGGGGTCAAGACTCAAAGCCACTTCATTTAATAAAAAACAAATGCTGTGATTAGACATCCTCAAGACTACTTCAGCTCAGAATTTAAATATTTCAGATTTCACTACTGTCCTGACTCCTGCAGGCACAAAAATGAGTAAAAATTATGGACGGGAAAAGATGAATGTCTAAAGATGCTTGTAGAACCCCTACAAGCATCTTTACAGTACCTGCCATTTCTATTCCAGAAAAATATTTTAATTTAACAACGCCATTATTTTAAAATGCCCATTAAAATTACATGTTTGAAAGATATACTATATTCAATTCTCAATTTGGCTATATTAAAGGATAAGAGTATTATGTGTTTCTCAAAGACATGATTATTTTATATGAGAATTGTTGAGTTACTCTCCCTCTTACTTAGGGATTAAATATGTTAACTAAAAAATGGAGGGAAAAAGTAGTGGGCCCACCACTGTTGAAAGACTGGCAGACTAGATTGTTAAAATTGAGTCAAGGCAATTAGCCTGTGTTAATGTTAGAATTTCTTGGGATCTGTAGGGAGGCCACCCTTTTAGAACTTGGCCCAGTAAGCTACATTGTATTATAACACTATACAAAAGAAAGTTATATAGAGGAGATATTAAAACCTAAATTAGGAAACTTATAACACTGTATAATTCATTGGAAATATGGTCATGAAATTCTAAAAAGTACATCTGTCATATCACAATAAATAATGACTTAGAAAAACCACCTATTAAAACAATGCTTGCCTTTTGTTCTTTCTCTTTAAGTTAACATAGAGTCTTGGCAATAAGTTCAAGAACAGTTGAAAACCTTTCAAATATTTGGAAACACTGATGGTACTTCAGTTTCTTCTTTCTTATTAAAGATAGTTTTGGCAGTCGAATATTACATTTTATGGACCATATATTTGTTTGGTGTCTTTCTAAAAATGTTTTCAAAAGAATTCCATAAATGCTATAGTCTATAGATACATGACCAATAAAGAAATTTTATGGTAAAGTGAGCAATGCTAATAAAAATATAAAAGTTACAGCCTCTATATTTTTTATAATGCTATGAATAGACACTATCTGCATCTCAGGATTGTTAAAATTATTTGAAAACTGCTTAAAGTCATGACAGGATTTTTGTTCCAAATTCTCATTTCAAGATGGTAAATATATCTCAAGGATACAATTTTTCTTCCATGGCTTTTACTCTTTAAAATATTGTTTTAAAACTAAGTTCCAATGAAAGTTTTCTGGATATAAACTCAATATCAGAAATATTTGCAAATGGAAGTAAATAAGGATGAGCGGCCGCATTATGTAGTAGTGGTTTCTATATCTAGAGATATTCAAGCAAAATTTACCTCTCAGTGATACAACAGAGAAGATTCCTGCTATGCAAGAGATAAGAGATTACCTCTGAGTAGGATAACCACATAATTACTCTAGCTGGGAAAAGTGAAAGAAAAATGGGGACATAATTATGGAGAGCAGTTGTAAACCTGGACTGCCCCAGGTAAAAAGTGACATATGGTCAACTGTGGAGTGCTTTTCAATACTTTGATCTAGATGTTAAATCTCCACAAAAGTGTATAGCATTTTCACAAAGTTTTAAGTAGCTCTTATAGAGACTGACATATCATGAGTCCTTTCTCCAACAGGCAGACAAGTCATGATGGTGGCAGCAAAAACAAGTCTGAAGATCAAGTCAGATGGGCCAGGCTCCCAGAATCTATCTCTTATTACTTAAGAGTAAAGGCTGACATTGGTTAAAATGATTAAAAATATAGCATGCAGATGAGGTGTGCCAGCAGTGTGATAATTTAAATGTATTTAAACAAAAAGGACGAATGCACAAACTTGCTGCTGCTTAGATCACTGCAGCTTCTAGGACCCAGTTTCTTTTACTGATTTCAAAACAAAACAAAACAAAAAATAAAAATAAAAATAAAAAGTTGTGCCTGAAAGGAATCTTTTTTTTTTTTTTTTTTTTAATAAGTAGCTGCCTTGTTTTTATGTCCTGTAAAATACAGGTGCTTGAGCCTTGGCGTAGCTTCTGTTTGACTTCATATCATGGGAATGGATTGGTCTGATTTCGTGGCCCTCATCTTGAATTGGCCTCATTCAGGGTCCCTGAAGATTTTGTCTAAGATGAGAAGGGTGACCTCAGATGGTGTGAGGGAGGGCGCTTTATCTTCCCCATTGTCGTTTGCAGTTTTAATCTCTGGGTAAAACATATTTGCCTTCTCCAGTTTTCTGTTAAATGTGAAAGAATGGAAGCAAATAAAGTTTTACTGATTTTTGAGACAATAAAAAAATACATAGCAATTGTTGAAAAAATAAAAAAATGGAACCCAGATACAAATACCATATCCCAAAATTCTAAGGTTTTTCTCAAACTAAATCAAATCAATGTACCTATAGATGATCCTTCCAAATTTACAGGAAGCATCGGATTTGGGTAACTATGAGACAAGTACAATTTAGAGAGAGACAATAGAATTCACAGAAGAGAAAAAAGTGAGTCATGCCAAGAATCAGAAAGTCTTAATTGCTTAAGAAATTACTTTGTGCTGTCAACAAGAACTGCAAGCTACCCAGTTTCTTCTTGATTAATTGGCTTCAGGAGACAATCCTGCTGTTGTTCTCATCACTTGGTAGGAGTATGTAGGCCTGTGAAACAGACCCCTTTAGTCCAGTCCCAGATTCATGCTGCATTTAAGAATACCCAATAGGAATGCATACCCTTATATCAGCCTCTAAAATATTTAAGGGAAGAGCAGAAACACAGATGAAAGGAGAGAAACAGTGTATGAAAAGGACATCTCTTTTGTAATTTTAAAATATAGGATAAAAAAAAAAATCAAGGTCCTAAGTTTTCATATTATACCATAATTAAGATGCCTGACTCCACCAATGACTACTGGGGCACAGCTCAAGTCTCGCTGGCTGTGATGTGGTTGGTCTCTTGGTGATGCAGTATGCCACCCAGATCCCAGCTCGCACCAGATGCAGCCAATGCTCCAGTTCCAGATGGAGAACCTGCTGGGGTGAATTTACTGCAGGTAGAAGAGCAGAATTCCCACCCCAGTCAGGGGCAGGTCCCCCACTGGGCCAGATCCCCTGGAGGAAACATCCTTGCCTTCTGCATCAACCACAAGCTAAGGGACTGGATGCCCCACCCCAGACTGCCCATTATGTCAGAGGCCCTGAGTAAAGATGGTCAGATAGCCATGTATATATATTTTAAATCATTTAAGCAATTATGAACTTCTTTTGCCATGGGAACAGGCCATATTACATATGTAGAAGTGTTGCTGCTAAGCCAGGGACATTTGTGGAGAAAGTCACTTCATTCTTTTGGAAATTGTTTTCCTACTCTGTTGCTTCACATCTACCCTAGAAGGAATAGGAGTTCTGAGCAAGCCAGAACAGTGGGAGTCCCCAGCACTGAAAAGCTGACCTGCAGCATGTCAGCCCTGGAGCTCCTCTTGTAGCACCCATCCATCAAAATTCTGCTGGAAGAAAAGGGAAGGGTTGAAGATCAACTTCAGCTGTGGTTATCTGAAGACTCAGAAGCATTCACAACCCCCACTTCCCTTCTGCTGTACCTTCTTCAGACTCTTTTCTCTGCCTCAGACTCTCTATAGACAGTGGGGGGATATCTATAACCAAATCCTTAGGATGAGGAAACAGGCAAGTCTGAGTGGCTGGAGCACCTGGAAAGGTTGACCTGAAGCTCAAGGGAAGAGGACACTGCCTCTGACTTCCATCTCTTTGTGCTGCTGGACATGGTGGACATTTGACCAACATTAACTATGTCTAAAATTTAAAAATAGTATAACAAGATTTTCGGGTGCTTAGAATTTTTACTCAATTGAGGATACATGAATATACACTGGCAGGTGACATAACAAATTGGACATTTCCAGTTATACCTCTTCTGTCTGCTGTTCTTCCAGGCACATAGCAGAATTGCACTTTCCTATCTCCTTTCAACTAGTCAGGGCCATGCGACCAATTCTGGTCAATAGGTTGTATGAGTTGTGGTTATTGTTAGAGGTTCCCCCTTACTAAGTTTGCAATAATTAACAAGCTGTGACTCAGTTCCCCTGACATGCACTGAGGAAAGACAAGCCCACCCCCCCCACCCATAGCCTACATGTCTGAAAGTATGGCACTTCCCTAAAGGCTGAACAAAGAAACCATGTGGAGACAGAAGTAAAGTGAGATAGAGACCTTCACACCCTCCAGATCAAAGCGCCACCTGCTCCTCTAGCATTCCAAGAAAACATAAGTCCCTAACCCACTACCCTCTAGCCATATAAGGGAAAATTTTCACCTCTAGGGCTTCCTATTAGCCCCTGCACCTCACTCGTACATTCATCCCCCTCCCACCAACTATCATTTCCTTGCCTATGAAGTTACTGTATAATTTCATATTTCCCCTTTCAGGTGTGGGCTGAAGTTGATTCTTTAGACCCCCCTCCATTGGGAGAGCTTCCCAATAAACTTTCTGACAGCAATCATCAGTCTCTGTGTCCCAGTGAGCACCATTTCTCTAAGAGTTATAATAGGGAGATGATAGATAAGCCATCTATGACAGAACATTTAGTTGCAAGTTTAATATTGTCTACTGCTTTCATCAACATCTGTGACAAGGAAAAGTTCAGGTCTTCCAGACACTTCAGCTACATGATGATCAGTCTCCCACAGTGTCTTGCAGTGACTCTGTGGAGCAGAATCCTCTCTAGACTATGCTGGATTTGTAGCATCGTTGAGAACTAACCTTCTACTGTACTAAGCCAGAAAGATTGGCAGTTGTTGGTTACCACTGAATTATCTAAGCCTAACCAATCTAATCCATAGGTATTGGGTAACAGCGATAGGAAAGCCCACACTCAATATTTGATTCCTCACATATTGAGAAATTTTAAAAGGCCCAGTCATGACTGATGAGATACTTTTTACCTGGTAGAATATTTAGAAGCATTGCATTTAAAGTCATTAAGGACTCATTAACTGAATCATATAATTAGGTATTCAAACACCTAAAGCATTCAGAAAATACACTTTTTTCTGATGGTTATGTGTTGTGTTCCTCAACCTATCCACTCACCTAAAAATAAATATGAACAAAAAGGTAAGCAGTCATGAGTGGTTAGGTCCAGATTTTAGAAATATATTATATATATATATATATATAAAACAGATATGTATATATCCATATATAATGTGTATATATAATATCCTAGTATCTCCAGTTATAATTTTAAAGCAAAACCTTGAAACAAGCTACTACTGCATTGAAGAATTTAAGGAGAAGAAAATTATATAGAACTTCATGTACATGTTCATTGACTGGTGATTAACTTTTGAAGAATTTCTGGCAAATCAAGAAAAGTTTTTAAAAAATCACAGGCATGCAATGAATTATAGTGAGAATGCAAGGAAAAACTGGGTTGTCCCACTCATGACAGGCTTCATAACTTGAAGTTAGAAATGCCCATGGAACTACTCTAAAGAAAGTTTATGAGTGTCCTTGAAGAGATACAGGTAGGAAATGGGGGAAGGTATATATTTATATAAAATCCCTGTTGCACATAAAGTTTCTTAGAATGTTTGGGAACCTTGTAATACACAAGGCAGTATTTTGCATATGTATGTTATGCAGAACAGAGGCCACATCCCTGGTCATTGCCAAACTTCAGAGAATTTACAGTGAAGGTAACTGCTTTTCTGCCATAAAATTAATGACCTAGTTTTGTTTTTTGTTATTTCAAATTTAAAATTGTAAAAAATGAATACTTTGAGATGTTATGACCATATCAAATAATCAGAGGTTGTTAAAGAGGTTCAAAATGCTTATAAAATGAAGACACACTGATATTTCAAGTTTCTGTATTATGCCATCATGGTCCCAAAATCTCTGAATCCAAGCATATTACTGGAACAAACTCACACCCAACGTGGCATGATTATCTTTGCCTTTGGGTGTGCATGCCTGTGTGTGATTTATAAGTATCTGGGTTGTATGTCTACAAAGTTCTGAACTTCTGCCCACTTTGCACACATTTTTTATCCAGGAACTAGGGACATCCTTATCTCTTCACCTGAAGAGATTTCCTCAGCCACCTCTTATTGCTACTTCTTCTATAGTTCCTGCAGCTCAAGCTGAGCTCTTCACGATGTTCCTCCACTAACTCAACATTGCAGCATTGACTACCAGACCCATGGATTGGCCCAAAGATACAATATCCTGTACAACTGTACCATCTGTACCTGCAGGCTTGGTGTCAGCCTCAAACCCTTCGAAGTCTGAGTTACAGCTTCTGGCCACAAATTCTTCCATGCTGAATTCATGCTGGTCCTCTTTAAAATTATCAGACCAGCCATGGCTAGCCTTAAATGTCACTTATCAGTTCTGGTTTTTCAAGAGGTCAGCATGCAACTTATTGCTTTTTCACATATGACTTCCAACAATCTGTTGGCTGCTAACCGCTTCTCATTTACCCAAGTGAATAACATCTTTTCAAGTTCCTTGAGTGTTGGGAATGCTGCTTTCTTACCGCTTAACTCCTTTCACTATAGCCTTTAAATCACTTATTTTTGATGGAGACCATTGTTGCTAGGGAATTCAGTATGCCTAGAACATCAGTAATGCTAATACTCATTTTTTGTTTTTACTCAATGGTGGTACACAGCAATTATTCTCAGCACTACACTGCTACACTGCTTGTTTTGGGGCACCATGGCTGCATTTAGGTGTTCTAAGTAAACATCTTCAAAGTTTTGGAAAGTTTCTATGGAAAAATGTGGCAATAAGTGTGATGTGATATTGGTACCAACAAGTTATTAGTAATTTCTTTTGAAGTAATCATGGAATCCTATACGTAAAATTCATACGCACTTGTTATAGTGGTTATAACATTTACCAGCCATGTTCCAAAGTAACTTTATTGGTTTTTTTTTTTTAAATGGTACTCTACCAATGCATTAATGTGACAGTTTGATGCAGCATGAACCCTAGAACATCAGGTCAGAGCAAATCCATTCCTGTGGGTGTGAACCTATTGTACTTGGTTCCCTTGTTTACATTATTCCAGTTAAGAACCCTTTAATTAGGTTACTTCATAAGGCGTGGCTGAGGGTAGGTCCTAGTCTTTTTACTGGAGTCTTATTAGTGGGATGAATATGGAGAGAACAAGTCACAGGAACAGAGGAAACCCACAGAAGCCAAGAAAGGAAGCCAAAGAAGTCAAAGCTGAAAATGACAGGACCCAGAGAAGAAAAGTGATGCTGCCACGTGACTCTGCATTTGACAGGAGTCCAGGATCACTCACTGGCAGCCTGTCTTCAGGGAGAAAGCATCACCTGATACCTTGATTTGGACATTTTTCATAACCTCAGAACTGTAAGCTTTTAAACTAATCACCGTCGTAAAAAGCCAGTCCTGTATGGTATTGCTTTTTAGTAGAATCTTTATTTAGAACCCCCTTTCCCCGCAAAAACAAACAAAAACCAAAAACCAAAAAAACCCAAAACGTTTTCCATCCACACACAGGAGAGTATGGGTAAAGGTACCTGTATATCCATCCCCTGCCCTCACCCCCACGTGATTTTGGCAGCAGTAAGGGGTGTGGGGTAATGGCCCCCAAATAAAAATGGTGTATGTGTGCATATATGGGAAGGAGAGGGGTGCAAAAGCAGTGGAGAATGGGGGGGGGGGGGGGGAGACAGAAGAGGTCAGTACTGGCAACGCTGCAGGAGGGAGGCCATTTTACAACATTTGTAGTTGATCAAACCACCGTGGACACCTTCTTTGCCCATCAGCAGGACTAGCGTTTTGGCAGTCCTGGCGACAGCGAGGTTGAAGCCGGGAGCTCCACCGGTGCGCCTGGTACGAAGATCCATGGTAAAGTCTCCCTCCCGGAACAGCGAGTCCCGGATCACAAAGCACTCCCGGCCGCCAAGGGTCAGCCCATTCACGAGAAGACTGGAGCGGTCTCTTTCAAACAGGACACCAATCTCAGCTGGCGTGATGTTGGCGAAGGTCTTCCCGGGGACGGCGGCCCAGACGGAGGGCGAGTGCTTGTAGCCCACGATGGCCGCGTCCTGGCAGGTGCCGTCCGCCAGGAGGCTGTTGATGAACGCGCTCCACCGGGCCATGGCGCTGCGGCTGCGGCTGCTCTGGGCGGCGCTGCCGGGCGGCGGGCTGGCCTCGGGCTGGTGGGCGGGGAGGCGGAGAGCCCGGGGCGCGCGCTGCAGTCCCGACCCCGCTCCGCTAGCTGTGCTGCAGCCCTCGCTCCGACACATCAACAGCTTCTAGCAGACCAGAAAAATTAGTTACCTTTGAAAGGCCGAATTAGACCAGCTAATCCACGCTCATTCCCATCTAGTCTTTTAAGCAATGACTAATTCTTTAGGAGTCATTTTCATTAACTCTCAAGTTTTACATTTTAGATTTCTCTTGGCTGCTTGGTTTCTTCATGAGTACCTGCAGCCAATATTAAGCTATTGAATACCAGGCCAACTATAAACTCCCACTTTGCCTTTTTCAGTCACAAACCCACTGACACTCCTTACTACCGTAGCACCCAGTACCACAGCCACCACATTACTTTCTTCCCAGCACTTTCACTAACCTTACAATGCTGATCATTCTGACTTTCCGTGAATTGGTAGAACTACCGTCAACATTCTGTCTTAGCCAAGAGTAAAAATAAGTAGTCTTGTCAGATACCTTTCTGAATTTTAGTTTCTTCCTACTTGAGAAAGTTGAGAATGAGGAATCTCAGTGTGTGTGTTCATACACATACACATCCTATTCCAAAGTGTCAAGTACTGTCCTCTAGAAAGGGAAGTGGGATAGTGCACATGTATTACATGTGCTATTTGCTTCTGATTCACAGCCTGATCATTTAGACTAAAATCATTCGTTAGTATACAGAGGCCTCCATTCATTCAATACATATTTATGGTACCCCCCACTATGCATCAAACATTAGATTAGGCCCTAGAAAAAGTGAAAACAGTGTTCACTGCTCTTATGAAAATTGCAACTCAGTGTGGTACAAAGCCATCCGTGTACTTAAGTTACTTGGAGTGTTTGAATGAAACATAAAGGTTAAAAGAGAGGTTAAGAATGGCTTCATTGAGGAAGTGACTTTTGAACTACAGTCTGGATAAGGAGATGTTGGCCAAATGGAGGGAGGAGAATATAGATAGAAGTGAGCAAAGATTAATTTAGAAGGTAGACAATAAGTCCAAGAAACGTGTCAAAGACCAGCATGGCTGAATGCAGGCATAAAGTGTGACAAGAAGCTGAAGGGTAGGTTTGAACAAAATCCTGAGATATTTTGTGAATTATAGTGCTCGCCTTTATTCTCAGGATGACCTCTACAGCTGTTTTAAAGATGGGACTAACAGTCAGGTTTAGTGTCTACTAACATATTACTCCAGGTTTTAGGGCCGGTTTCTTAGACATGTGACCTGCACAGTTACATAGGGCTCTGCTCCCAGGAAGGGTGCTATATTTGGTTTAGTATTTCACTGTCACCATCTAGACTTTAATTTTATCTTTGGGCTTGCATTTTTTAAACAAAATCAGATGAGACAAAGGAATACATGTCAGGAGTGATTGTAGAAGTTTGAAGCTTTGTGGAATCTAGAAAAGGTCATGCTCTTGGTGCTAATCCATTTTCCTGGGTATGAGACCTTTTGATTGGGTTGGATTCAAATGGGGGGTCTTGGATAGTATTACTTAAGCAAGGTGTGACCCAGGGTAAGTCTTGGTCCCCTTGCTTGAATCCTTTATAATTGGAGAACTAAGTACAGACACCCAGAGAAAAAGCCACAGAGATGGAGAGAATTCAGGAGGTTCAGAGAAGAACTGGCAAGAAAAGCCACAGATGGAGCACCCAGAAGCTGAAGAAATGAGACCTAGGAGAGAAGCAGATCCTCCATGTTCCTTGCCATCAGAGAGCCATCCGGGATCTCCTGCAGCCAACTTTTGGTGACAGCATCTCTGGTGTCTTGATTTGGGCATTCTCACAGCCTCAGAATTATTAGGTTAAAAGCATACAAGTTATTATAAAAGCCAATCCATTTCTGATATATCATTGCCAGCAGCTTTTAGCTAACTAGAACAGGTGACTTTATAGTAAAAGGATCTTTATACGGATAGCCCTGTCCTACAAAGACTAGTGACAGATATGAAGAATGTTAGTACTCATCAGTTCTAGAACAGGGTCTTATGGGGAAACATCAGGGACATAGGCTCAAACAAGCAGGAACAAAAGTTACAGTTGGCCAAGGGACTGTTCCATTATAAGGTTACATGGGTGGAATTGTAGTGGTTGGTCAAGCAAGAATAGGAACTAGGGAGTTTGTAGTTGACTTTACCTGGCCGTGAACCCAGGGAGGATTCAGGGAAGAGAACGAGCAGCTGTTTCTTACACAAGTGTTAGGGGTGATACCTGAGGAACCGAAGGACAGGCTCTGAGATACTGAGGCATCCTGAAAGAGGGGAAGAAATTCCCTGTTTTTAGTTCACTACAGTGGAGAAGAAAGCCTCTATTTTTAGTTTACTTAAGTATGTCAAGTGACAGCATATATATGTGTGGATTCAAGTACAGGGCACAGATGGCAGTGGACAGCATGTGCACCAAGCAATTGATTTTGCTACCTGCATGCATACACACTGGGGGTGGTCTAGTGTGCCAACAAGGCCCTGAGGGGGAGATCATTGCCAAGACATGGACCAAGGTGAGCAGTAGGGAGAACAATGGCTCTGGCAGCATCTATAGTAGACTGGCTTGTCAAGCCTTCCACAGAGATCTGCACAAATATCAACTCTCCTACCTAAGTGTCAGGAAAGGAACTGCTTATACCCAGCAGTAAACACTGTTAATAAATTTTTGCAAAATGAAATTGGGCATTGTAATACATTAAGGGAAACATTGCAAAGCAAATACCCACAGGCTAAGTGATAGAAATTAAGATCGCAGCATTTAACAGAAAATAACCCATTTTCATATAAAGCTTTGAATGAACTAATGGATTAAAATTGAATAAAAACTGATATTTAGAATATTATGAGGCCACTGGATTTCTTATATAGCTTCATTTTATACTGTCAGTAAATAGAGGAGGTTTTCTTCTAGAAGTCTTGACCTAATGGATGAATTTGTATAAGAGACAAATTTTTAAAAAGTCACATTATAACATGGATTTTTTGCAAGTTTGTTGTTACTCATGTAACATTCTTACCCTTATTTTATAGTTGATTTTTTTTTAAGGAAAAAGCTATTTTAGAGAAACAGCATTTTTTCTGCTTTTTGAAAAAGAACTTGTATTTTCATTTTGCCTTGGGCTTTGCAAATTAAGGAGCCAATCCTGACTCCAGAAATTATGTAGAAAATTAATTGAATGAATGTCAATATAAGAATATCTAGACAACCTCAATATTGCATCTTTTCTAGAAGGCGAGTCCCTTTAGTTTCCCCTTTCGATCAGCCTTCTAAAAGCAAATGCTTAACAAGTTCTTTTAGAGTCTTTCAAATTCTAGTCTAGATTATACAAGCAATTTTTAAGTTGTTATGGTCATTTCTTAGCATAATTGTTAAAAATAGTTCAAGATTAAAAAAACTATTTCAATATTTCAAGTTTTATTGGTAGCATTGAATTATTTAGTTTTAATACATAGAGACTTGAGTGTTCAGAAATACATCTTTAAATTAATAGCAAAGTAATTTTTGGTAAGGCTGTCAAGCCTACCCAGCTGGGCGAGGACAGTCTATTCAACGATTGGTGTTCATAGAACTGGATAATATCCACACCCAAAAGAACAGAGGTCACCTATCTCACACCTTATACAACAATCAACCCAGAAGACTGAGAAAATGGAGTTGGATTAGGTAGATAAGGCTCAGCTCTCACAAAAGCAATGGAGAAAGCCAATATCTGCCTGATGGAACTGCTTTGTGGGTCAACAGACAAGGACAGCATTTCACAACTCCCAAGAAAGTGAGGGACAGAAAGACAAAGAACCAGAAACAGGCCAAGTTATAAAACCTCCTCCAACCCAAAGATATTAAGCATGGGTAAAATGCCTAGCTATTTGTAGCTGACTGAGAGGGGAACAGACTTCTTCCCTGTCAGCTGTTATAAGGATAAAGCAAAGGGAAAATGGGACTTTTCTTCATTGATTTAGGGCATAAGAGCCCACTTTGAATCTCAGCTCTGGCCAGACCAAAGTAAAGGAAAAGAAATACAATTCCATGGAAGGGTACACCAATGAGTGCCATCTGCTGGCCAGTCTGGAAATTGCATGGACAAACTACAAATGGGTCTCTGTTCTCTAAGTTCTGGGAGAGAATCTGTGCCCCATTGGAGAGTCCCTGGAATTATTTTGGTAACTTAAGCAAGACAGTTTTAAAGACTTAGGATAAGCTGAACCAAATGTCAAAGAACTACTCTGGAAAAATAACTATAGGCAAGAGAAATTGGCCAGAGTAAATCCACCAATATATCAGATGTATAGACATCAGCAAAAAAATAAGCTGTGCTAGGAAACAGGAAGAGATGGCCAAGCTGAAGGAACAAACCAAATATCCTGAAGAGATACAGGATTTAAGACAATCAGTGATAACCGTAGAACTGTCCTAAGTCACTTCAAATAATTGAAAGAAAATATGACTAAGGAGATAAAGGGTATAAGATGACATTGGGTGAGCATAAAGAACAATTTGAAAGACTTTGAAGTTACAGACCTTATGGGAATGAAAGATTCAATGGATGAGAAAAAATATTAATACATTGGAGGCACATAAGAACAGATTTAAATTGAAGACAGACTTAGTGATTCTGAAGACAGAACATCCAAACTGGAAATGACAGGAGAACAAAAAAGGACGAGAATGGAAAAGTGGAACAGAGACTCTGGGAATTGAATGCCAACATGAAATGCAAAAACAAACAAAAAACCCCACAAAAAATTAAAAACCAAAACCAAAACTAGGCATTATCAGTGTCCCCGAAGGAAAAGAGAATGGGAAATGGGAAGAATACTTGAGGAAATCATGACCTAGAACTTCCCTACCCTTGTGAAAGAAATATCAATATCCAAGAATGCACCCCAAACAGAATAAATCCACTTAGACCTACCCTGAGATACCTACTATTCAGAATGATAAAGAGGATTCTGAAAGCAGGAGGGGGGGGGGGGGGGGGAAAGCATCACATACAATGGAACCTTGATAAGATTAAGTGCCAACCTCTCATTAGAAACATGGAGTGAAGAAAGTTGTAGGATTTATTTAAGATACTGAAATAAGAAAAAAATGCCAGCCAAGAATTCAAGATACATCTGGCAAAGTTGTCCTTCAAAAATGAGGGTGAGTTCAAAGTCATCACAGACAAAAACTGGTATTTCTGGAGTATGTTACCAAAAGATCAGAATTAAAAGAGACACTAAATCACTAAATGGAGTGCTGCAGCCTGAAGGAAAAAAATAAAGGGGGGGGGGGGCAAGAGGCTTGAAGAGTGTAGAAATGATTAGAAAGGGTAAATCAAAAGATAGCAGATAATAGAATGATATGACAACAGAGAGCAAAAATCAAAATGGATGAAGTAATGCCTTTACAGAAACAACATTGAAAACATTGGCAGGTTCAAGCCATTAACCAATCAGAAGACTGATAGAATGGATACAAAAATATGAGCCATCTATATGTTGCCTACAAAAGACTCACCTCGGACATAAGCATACAACCAGGTCAGAAGTGAAAGGCTGGAGAAGATATTCCATGCAAATAACCAAAAAAGAGCTAGATAGTATCTAATGATAACAGAATGAAGATAGAAATCAATGGATGGAAAAAGAGAAAATTCATCTAGAAATTAAACAACACTCTTAAATAATTAGTGCGCCAAGGAAGAAATGGAAAGAATTCAGCAGATATCTTGAGATGAAAGACAATACAATATATAAAAACCTATGGACACCTCAAAGGTGGTGCTGGGAGGGAAATTTATAGCCCTCAAGACTTACATTAAGACTTACATTAAGAAGAGCTAAAATTGAAAATCTAACTGCACACCTTGAGGAACAAAAGAACAGCAGACTAATCCCAAAACAAGCTGAAGTAGAGAAATAGTAAAATATCAGAGCAGAAATAAACAAAAAAAAAAACAGAAAAAACAAAACCAAAGTTTGGTTCTTTGAGAAGACCAACCAAGATTGTCAAACCCTTACCTAAACTAACAAAGATAAAAAGATGCAAATAAAGTCAGAAATGAAAGAAGGACATTAGTACTGACCCCACAGAAACACAGTCTTAAGAGGATACTATGAATAACTGTATGCAAAGAAACTAGAAAATGTAGAAGAGATGGACAAATTATGAGAAACACATGAACCACCTACACTGACCCTACAAGAAATAGGCCAATAAACCAATCATAAGAGAATGAAACAGTCATCAAAACCTCCAAAGATGAAAAGCCCAGCACCAGATGGCTTCCCAGATGAATTCTTCCAGTCATTGAAAGGCGACTTAATACTGATATTGCTCAAGTCTTCCATAAAATTGAACAGGAAAGAATGCTACCATTCATTCTATGAGAACATCACCCTAATATCTAAACCAGATATACTATGAAAAAAAATGAAAAAAGTACAGCCCAGTATTTCTAATGAATATAGATGCCCTAATCTTCAAAATGCTTGCAAACAGAATCCAAAAGCCCATTAAATTACACACCACAATAAAGTGGGTTTTATCCCAGCTGTGCAAGGGTGGCATATGAAAATTAGTTATTGTAATTACACTGATAAATTGAATAAAAAAATAAATGATCTACTTGATTGATGCTGAAAAAGCATTTGACAAAATACAGCACTCTTCCTTGATTAAAACACCCCAGAAGGTAGGAAGAGGAGGAAACTTTCTCAGTATGGTAAAGTATGTATATGAAAAACCTACAGCTAGCATTATACTTAATGGTGAAAGACTGAAAGCTTTCCTGCTGAGATCAGGAACAAAACCTGGATGCCCACTGTCACATTATTCAATATTGTGCTGGAAGTTCTAGCTAGAGCAATTAGGCAAGAGAAAAAATTAGAAAGCATCCAAATAGGAAAGGAAGAATTTAAACTTTCACTATTTGCTGATGATATGATCCTATATCTATATCTCCTGTACAATCTACAACAAAGCTACTAGCAGAGTTCAGCAAAGTGTTGAGATACAAAGTTAATATGCAAAAATCAATAGTTTCTATATACTACTGATGTGTACTCTGAGGAGGAAGTCAGACAAAAAATTATAACAGTAACTAAAATAATCAGATATTTAGGACTAAACTTAATCAAGGACAAAAAGGACCTGTATTCAGAAAACTATAAAACATTGCTAAAAGAAACCAGAAAAGACTTAAACGGGAGGATATTCTGTGTTCATGGATTTAAAAACTAAATACCATTCAGATGTCCAATCTTTCCAAACTGATTTACAGAATCAGCACAATTCCAATAAAAATCCCAACAGCCTTTTTTTTCAGAAATCAAAAAGCCAGTAAAATCAAGTTTATTTGAAAGGGTAAGGGGCTCTGAATAGCCAAAAACATCTTAAGAATGAAGTTGGAGGACTCACTTCCTGACTTTAAAGCATATTACTTAGTTACAGTGATAAAAACAGCACAGTATGGGCATAAGGACAGATTGGCCAATGGAACCAAATAAAAATCTCAGACATAGACCCTCACATCTATGATCAACTGATTTTTGACAAGGCTGTGAAGCCCACCCAGCTGTGGCAGAACAGTCTAGTCAACAAACAGTGCTGGGAGAACTAGATGTCCATACCCAAAAGAAGGGAGAACCCTATTTCACACATTATACAAAAGTTAACTCAAGATGGATCAAGCCTAAATATAAAAACCACCACCATAAGATTTCAAAATGTAGGAAAACATCTTTAAGATCTTGTGGTAGGCAGTAGTTTCTTAAATCTTATACCCAAAGCATGAGCAAAAAAAAAAAAAAAAAAAAAAAAAAAAGATAAATGGGACTTCCTCAAAAGTAAATACTTTTGCACTTCAAAGGCCTTTGTCAAAAGGGTGAAAAGGCAGCCAACTCAATGGGAGAAAAATATTTGGCAATCACATATTTGATTAGGGTTTAATATCCATGATATATAAGAAAATCATACACCTTAATAAAATCTGTCCAATTAAAAAAAGTGGGCAAAAGACTTGAAAAGGCAACTGTCTAAAGAAATACAAATGCTAAAGTAAGACATGAAAAAAGTGTTCATCACTAGCAACTAGGGAAATGCAAATTACTACAGTGAGATATCATTTCACACTATTAGACTGGCCACTATTAAAGAGTCAGAAAAATGTAAATGTTTAAGAGGATGCAGAGAGATAGGAACACTTATTCACTGCTGGTAGGAATGGCAGTTCCTAAGGAAGTTGAATATAGACTTGCCATTGGACCCAGCAATGCCATTGCTAGGGATATACCCAGAAGAACTGAGAGCAGTGACACAAATATACATCTGCATACCAATGTTCTTAGCAGCATTATTCACAATAGCTAAAAGTTGGAAACCACCCAGATGTCCATCAACTAGTGAATGGATAAACGAGTTGGGGCATACACATATGATAGAATATCATGCATCAGTAAAAAAAAAAAAATGAAGTTGTGAAGCATATGACAGTGTAGATGAAGGTGGAGACCATTAGGTTGAGTGAAACAAGCCAGACACGAAAGGACAAATAAGTATGGTTGACGTATTATGAAATATATTATGTGAAATATAAATTATGTGAAATATTAATATGACTTAAATTGCATATATAAGACCATTTTTCTTTGAAGCTGAACAAATGTACATTACTACAAAATGTTAATATGAGAAAGAAATATACTAAGGAGACTGGATATAGTACTATATATTATATGATTCCATTTATATAAATAATTTATAAAGATGAAATTAAATTAATGGTTATATAGGGCTAAAGAAGGAATGCTAAGGGGTGTGGAGTTTTGGAGTAATGAAATTGTTCTAAAATTTGAGATGATGAATATACAACATTATAATTGTACTAAAGGCCATTGATTATACACTGTAAATAGATCATATGGTATGTGAATATATCTCAATAAAACTGCTTAAATAATTGTGCAAGAACAGCCAGAAATAGCAGCTATGTACAGCAGGGGAAACAGACTGAGGTAATTTTGTTTTATTATTGAAATAAATGCTTTAATAATGATTGAAGTGATGAACACACCAATGTGATTATACCAATACCATTAATTGTACACTTTGGATAAATTGTATGCTTTATTAATATGTATCAATAAAAGTTGATTTGTTTAAAAGAAAAATAACCCCAAATGGATCAAGGACCTAAAACTCCTACAACCATAAAACTCCTAGAAGAAGATGTAGGGAAACATCATCAAAATCTTATGATAGGCAGTAGTTTCTTAAACCTTTTGCCCAAAGCACATGCAATGGAAAAAAAAAAAAAATAGATAAATGGGACCTCCTCAAACACTTTGTGCTTCAAAGGGCTTTTTCAAAATGGTGAAAAGGCAGCCTACTCAATGGGAGAAAATATTTGGAAACCACATTTCCAACAAGTGTTTGATATCTATGTTTATAAAGATACTATACAACCCAAAAATAAAAAGGTAAGTGACCCAATTAAAATGGGCCAAAGACTTGAATAGACATTTCAACAAAGAGGAAATACAAATGGCCAAAAAGCATGTGAAGAGCTACTCAACATCAGCTATTAGGGAAATGCAGGTCCAAACTATACTGAGGTAAGCGAATGTGATTCAAGCGGTTGAGCTCCCACCCATCATATGGAAGGTACCTGGTTCGGTTCTGGTGCCTCCTAAAGAGGACAGTGAGCTAGCATGACAGGCAGGTACAACAAAATGGCAACAAGATGACAACAAGATAACACAAGACACACAAGATGAAGAGCACAATGAGAGACAAAGCAGAGAGCAGAGGTTCCTGGTGCCTCCTACAGAAGAGAAAGGCAATGAGCTGATGTGACAGGCAGGCTTAGCAAGCTGATGCAACAAGAGACAAGAAAAAACAATGAGAGATACAACAAAGCAGAGAATGGAGTTTGCTCAATCAATTAGGCTACGCCCTCCCCCCACATCAGAGGTCCTGGGTTCAGTTCCTAGTGCCTCCTAAAGAAACGAGGACAACAGACACAGCGAGTACAAAAGACAATGGACTGAGGAGAAATAATAAATACTTCTTATTTCTTTCCTCTTCCCCCCCTCCACCCCAGTTGTCTGTTCTGTGTCCATATGCTGTGTGTTCTTTTTTGTCCACTTCTGTTATCAGCAACATGGGAATCTGTGTTTCTTTTTGTTGCATCGTTTTGCTGTGTCAGCTCTCTGTGTGTGCAGCACCATTCCTGGGCAGGCTGTACTTTCTTTCGCCCTGGGCGGCTCTCCTTACGGGGCACACCCCTTGCCTATGGGGCTCCCCTATGCGGGGGACACCCCTGCGTGGCAGGGCACTCCTTGCGCGCATCAGCACTGCGCATGGGCCAGCTGCACACGGGTCAAGGAGGCCTGGGGTTTGAACTGTGGACCTCCCGTGTGGTAGATGGACACCCTAACCACTGGGCCAAGTCCGCTTTCCAAAAATAAATCTTTAAGGATCTACACTGAGATCATTTCATGCTGTATAAATGGCTATTATTACAAAACAGAAAACTAAGTGCTGGAGAGGATGTGGAGAAATACTAATAGAACACTCCTTCAGTGTTGGCAGGGCTATAGAATGGCATAGACTCTACAGAAGACAACCTGTCTGTACCTCAATAAACTATAGAACTGCCATATGATGCAACAACCTCTTTACTAGGAATATATTAAGAACCGAAAGGACATGAACAGATATTTGCACATCAATGTTCATAACATTATTCACAATTGCTAAAATATGGACATAATCCAAATGTCCAAACGATAAGTAAATAAAATGTGATATATACATATAGAATATAATTTAGGTGTAAGAAATGAAATCAGGGTGCATATGACAACAGGGATGAAACTTGAGGACATTATATTGAGTGAAATAAGGACAAATATTGTATGGTCTCACGAATATGAACTAAAACTAGTGAACTCCTGGGATAAACTATAGGATTTAGGGTACTAGGAAATAGAATGCAGGCTAAGGGAGCTGAAGCTTAATGTAGGTAGAATTTTTAATAAGGTTTACTGTAAATGTGTGGGAGTTGATGGTAATACATTATAAGGAGTATAATACTGTTGATTTATAGGGGTAACTGTGGCCGAAAGGGGTAATCTTTGGATATAAGACTAACAGTGATCTCAGTGGTAGATGAAGATTGTGGTTAATTAGTATAAATACAAGAATGCTCTTTGGCAATATGCTAAGAATATGGTGATACACGGAAAAATTATAGCTAGTGCAACTTAAGGATGACTAATATTTTGTAGCAATGGCAAGAAGATATTTCAATACCAAGGGACAAGAGGGAGATTTTAGGAGGTGTGGGATTTTTCTTTTTGGAGTAATGAAAACTTTCTAAAATTGAGGTGATGACAGCCCAACTGGATGAGAGTCACTGACTGTACACTTTGAATTGATTTTACAGAGCATGGGACTGTATAACACAATGAATCCTGTGGTAGAAGATGAACTGTGATTAAAAGAAAAATGAGATCATTCTCTCATGAACTGTAGCAAGTATATAATACTAATATAAGCTGTCATTAACCAGGTGGGTTTGGGGAAAAAAATACACCAAATGTAAGATATTTGCTGTAGTTAATAATGTTTTGATGATCCTCTTTCATAGTTTATACCAATTGTTTCACAAATTGAGGTGGTTATGGGGTCATGTATGCGAGCCTGGTATGATAAGGTGCACATTTTATATGTTTACAACTTGTACTATATGCTTTTTCTGTGGATGGTCTTGTGTGAATGATGAACTTCAATAAAAGTTATGTGCCTAAAAAGGTGAAGAACAGAAATAAGTAATGTCTTGACAGCCTGTCAGGATCAACTCAGGTTGTAAGCTATAGAAAGTCAATATAGAAAATAAACTAAAAAAACACACTTAACCCTTTTCCTTTCTCACTAGATTAAGACTCCTCATTCCCTCCATAAAATGTACTGACTGTGCCAGTGTCCTGTGCAGTCCCAGAGAGAAGTGTGTTCTGTAGAATATCCACACAACTCTGCTGCCTTCGAGTTGAATGTGTACCAAGGGATTGTTGTGTGTTTCCCACACTGTTTTATATTATTAGGTAAACTTGTTATTTTAATTACATAATTTAAACTGAAGAGAAACTTTTCTATGGTATTAAGTTGAATGTTTTGGAAGTGTTTAAAAGTGAGCTACTCTAAAAATTGCTATCTAATTATGTGTGGGTGAGATCACATGTGTGGGTGATAGCTAATTACTGTGTGGGTAACAGCAAAGTTGAGGAAAATAATTCTGCATTCAGGTTGTCCCATATTGTCTTAAATTCCTACTCTACAAAGAATAAAACAGTACATTGTGGGTATGTTTATATGCCAAAGAACTAGGCATTTCATATCAATAGACCATGTTTTAGATTTCTAGGTCTTTAAAACTGATAAGTGCATTTTAGTATGTTACAATATTTGTGCAATCATGCAAACATGAATCTTTCATAATCACTCATTCTAATCTGCTTTTAATAGATTACTCATTTTACTTAATAGAATACTCATTTCAAATAGCTTCAGAAGACATTTTAGTAGAAGTGATAATTCTACAGTTCTTGACTCACATACAAAGATGAGATGTTAGAGGAAAATCATTAATATTTTAAATGATTTTCTTGTCTAAATAGATTTCAAAATTTTTAAGGCCATTTTAACTAAGTTAAAATTCAATGTCTATTGTTTGCACAGATGGGGACAGATGTGGATCTTAAAGCATTAAATACTTAAGTTTGTTTCCAGCTCGTTTCCACAGAAAACATTAGTGCTGTATCACTTATGTCTTACTGATAAAGTCGTCTAGTACTATTGAAGTTTTCCCACTCATAGAGGTAATGTAGAATATGCAACAAGATATAATCAGCCTTGAAAATCATTTTATATTTAAAAGTTTAATTCCTGAAGTCACCTTTTATGAACTATATGATAGTTGGTTTAAGACTTTCCTAAGTAATAGGACATGCATTGTCTTTTCCAAGAACCAGACAATTCTTACATAGCTTATGGATATTCTAGTTAATTTGACACCTGATTCTTATTCTAGAAATCTAAATATTCTCAGCAACTTCCCTCCTGCACTGTCTTCCCATTGCTCCATAAAAACTGTAACTCTGAAAGCAGTTTTCATTTTAGTTTGCATTAGTATCACCTGGAGTGTTCCTTAAAACAGCCTGCTAAACCCCACCTCCAAAGTTTCTGATTCTGTAGGTCCTGAGTTAGACATGCAAACATGAGGCCCTAACAAGTTCCCAGGTGATATTAATGCCGCTGGTCCAGGCACACAGGTTGAGAATAACAGAAATACAAGCCATTTTCCTTCTATCATTCACTCAAAGAACTTGTGTTTAGCATACTCTATTAAAGTTTGGGTCAAATGAGATTTTACAATGCATGAACACAGATAAATTAACACTGAAAGCTAGATTTCTCAGTTCTAAAAGATTCTTTGGCCCCACTAACCCGAGTTTCTCATTAGCTAATAATTTCCATGGTTCCAGATTCCCACACTGTATCTTGGTGAGCTCTTTTTCTTCTACCTTCTTCCCTCTTTCTTGCTGTTTGGCCCATCATCTAAATTCCTATTAACTCTTTATAACAAGCACTTGAACACTGCTTAGCTGTCTCTTTAGGGAAGGTTGTAGGAATTAGAACTCCTTAGCCAAAAATGGGCCTTCAAGATACTGGGGAAAACAGAAGAAGAAAAACAAACAAAACAAAAACAAAAAAAAACTCCTAAAAATGTTATTTTAATAGCCTTTGATATTTCTGTACATAGATGTTTGTTCTAGTGCAATTGAAATGCTACTCTTAATTAATGCCTGAGACAGTAGAAAACTAGTACCTGCTTCTTCTTTCATTATAAATTCAGGGATAGCATGAGGTTAAGAACTACCAGGCAAATGAAGGAGGAAATGCAGATTTTGACAGAGTGGTGGCACAAGCAGAGGGCAAACTTAATTCAACTGGATACTACAGGATTCATTAGTGCCGACATATTCACAACAAGGGGATAGAAATAAAACATATAAAATCAATTCTGCAAGTAAGCAAACCAAGAGAAGAATAACCTACAAAATAAGATGAATAACGTGCCACTAAGCTGAAGACTGAATAACAGTGTAGAATATGAATAATCTGCAACGTAGGATATGAGACATTCTCCCTCATACTGACTTTAGATTTCCAGGAAGCGGTAAGAGTCACACTTGAATACTTGATGGAAACATAATCCCATCTTTCAAGAAAAACAGTGTTTTAATGTTTTAAATAGTACAAGGAATTGAAAGACATTTTAAGTTGTAAGTCTCTGGACCAATGTCCCTTACCCGTTTCCAACCAGGGTTTCTCAGGGGCAGATAAGAGTAGACTGGAGCAGTAAGCAAGCAGCCTGAGGGTATAATCAAGGGCAGCTGCAGCAGGATGTGCCTTTAAAATAACACAATGTATCTTAAGTTTTCATGGCAGTTTGGCATTCTAGTACATTTTTTTAGTATCACTTTAACCAGGGAAAGAAAGACTTTCTCTCTCACCTTGATGTCAATCTTGAAATAGTTGCCTTCAAAGTAGTTATCAGTCAATATAAAGGATTATTAAAGTAATTTAAATCTTTATTGGTCTGAGAATACCAAGCGGGGAATTTTAGTCATATTACAAATAAACTTCCAAAATGACCCGTTTATTTCTAGTTTTCTGCAATTGCCCCATGAGAGCTTTCCTTTATCCTGCTAAACACTCTTAAAATCCCCATAAATTCAGCAAGCTATTTACTAATAAACTGGGAACAAGATGCTCTATGACACACCGTTGGAACACAGGCTTAGGCATTACGGAAACTTTCAGCAAATGGTTGTTTTAATACCTACACAGCACAAAGGGTCCAAAAAAGTAAGCAAGAAGATCCCACCGTGGCTGGTCTCCCAAGGAAGCCAACTGCCAGTGTCAGTAAGTGACAGGTCTGCACACCCAGCTTCCCGTCAGAGAGGAAAGACAACTTCCTAGTGCCTGAGAGTGATGTATTTATACAACCCAGGAGGAGGGGTCCCTGATTAGCAGCCTGGTTGCTTGTTCCCAGTTTCAGGTTTAAGGTATGATCATGCCTTTTCATTAGGCCTCACATCTCCCTCCTGGGCCACAGAATGGAAACGAACTGAAACATCTGCATGTAATAGAAAAGGAGGGAAGATAGGCTAGAGCTGAGAGCTAGCCCTTCAGTGTCTCTGACTTCCCCAGTAGTAATTTAACAAGGTTTTACAGTATATATTTATTGAACCTTACTATATGCTAGATAATGTTGAAGAAGCAGGTTCACAGGACAGAACAAAACAAAAATCTGTAACTCTGTGGAATGTATATTCTAGTGGAGAAGATAGGCAATTAATTAGAAAATAAACAAATGAATGCACCAACTATGAAATGAAATTTGTGGTCCCAGAAGATAGGGACTATTCATTTTATCTTCTGGCCTTATTGTATCCCATGCACATCTTATACACAGGAATGAATATTATGCTGCCACTGGAAAAGGTACTACCCAATATAGTTTTGTGCTACAGATTCAGAAATTCACACATGTTAATTAGCTAATATCATTCAGCTGGCTTGAAACCCATCTGTAAGAAATGCTAAAAGGCAGTAGATCAAAGTCCAAGCTGTTCTTTCCTTTATAATAAATTGCTTTTCTGCAACTCTAATCTCAGGCATGATATCATTTGGGACACAGGACATGTATTTTTTTTTATTACTATTATTTCCTAGCAAGTGCAATGTTTTATAGTTTGATTTAAAATCTTTAATATTAATCCAGGCTGTTCCAATTACTATGTGTGTAATTTTGGGTAAATCTCAGTTTTTCTCAACCTTTTGTTTGCTCTTCTGTAAAGACAGAACTAATAAGACAGGATTCTTGATTGAGTGAATAAACATGAAAATGTGTGTGAGATAAAATACTATGCAAATTTAAATTATTATTTCTGAATATTGTGTAGCACGACAAGGACAATCACATAAATTTAGAGATGCGAATTATTTTCCAATGTATAATGGAGCTTAGGAGAATTTTAAGAGTATTCAGAAAAGAGGAAATTCTGACAAAATATATGAATAATAGTAATAGTGGTATTATTAATGGCATTAAAAATATTGCCCATTTCAGTCTGAACCAATATGCAATGTTTCTTAAAAAATCATAATCCTGGTAAAATAGAAAAGATGAATTGAGTATCAAAAGTTAAAATAATTCATGTTAGTATTATATTTTTAAACATATATTGAGAATATGTCTTTCATCAAAATAAATTCCATTAATTCCTTTTATATGACTCTTAGGTAATATCTAATATATCTTATTGGATATAAAATTCCTACAAGTCAACTCCCCCCGTCCCCCTCCCATGACTGGCTGTCCTATTTTCCACCCAGTTTCTATATCTAGATTTAAAATAAATTTTTGATTACAAAGACTTCCAATGGTGCTACATATTTATTTGAGTGTGGTGCCTTAAGTGAATGCAGAATCTATTGCAAAGATAGATGTTTGCTCTTCTGGGCTGGAGTGAAAAGACCTTACCATGACTTGAAATGGAATAGCTTATAATTTTCTGTCATTATAGAATTGAAATACGAGCAGACAGACACAGGATGGGGGACTCTGCTCTTGGGCCAATGACTATGTAAAAAGTGGCTTTATATCTTGATCTAAGACTTTTTCTGTTGTAGTGGCTCTCAGCCAGTAGAAAAGGAGAAAGTGGAAAGCCAGGATAAGTAATCTTTTTGAAAATGACCAAGGTAATGCACACATCACTTCTACTTATATTTCGTGGGCAAGATTTTAGTCATCTAGACAGACTTGACTGCATGGAAGGATGGGAAATATGCCCAGATAAAACTCGTTGGGGGTGAAAGTAGAGGGGAAGAGAGTATTTACAACTAAAAGAAACATGGTGAGAATGGATGGTAGAGGGGGTTAACAGTAATCTATTGCAGGTGGGATTATCCAGGTGAAATAAAGCAGTTCCAAATTTAGTAGAAATAAAATGCCTTGTGAAGACCTAATATGTTCCTTGAATGCAGGGACCCAAGGGGCCCGTGGAAAAATATCAGTGTGGTCCATGAGCTTGAATTGAAAAAAATTAACTTATTATCTTTATTTTCTCTGACCTCTAACTGAAACCTAGCATTACCTTCACTTATCAATGTATACAATAAAAAAATTACAGTGGTATTCATTTCACGTGACTGGCAAAGGGGTCTGTGGAACAATAAAGAACACCTGCTTTAAAGAGTTTCTGAAGAAGGCTGCTTGTCTATAGGAAGTTACTATCTTTTAAGTTTAACATTCAGGAAATGAATTTATGGCTCAAATTATTTTTAAATAAATCAGTTTAAGAAAAGACAGAGTAAGCTTATTTTCTTTTCTGGGGATGGGAGGGTTATTTGTTTTGCCTATGGGTGTGTATTTGGGAGGTGAAGGCAGGAAATAACACTACTACTGAGTAGTATTTTCAGTTTTGTATATCATTCACATATCCAAAAATAAAGAATAAAACTTCTATTTTTATCTTGTTTCATCATTGACAATTAGAAGTTGATATTATAGTAGAATTTGTAAAGCTGTTTTTCCCACATTTATTATATGTTTACATGTGTGCTGGGCACTTTAGATGAAAGCAAGCATTGTTGTAGGTCTAGCTCCTTCACATGAAACAGCCTGACCACTTTTACTTTTGCTTAAGTGAATGTCCTGCTCAAAAGTTATTTTTATTACTTTTCTTTAATATATTTGCTTCCTTGTTATTCTTATTGCTGGCTTTCAATCATGTTTCTCTGAAAAGATTAAAATTTTAAAAGTACAAGAAAGAAAGTATTGACAATTTTTTTTTCTAAAAAAAGAATAGGTGGTATTTACAGAATGCCAAACTTTTCCATTGAGAAAACAAGGTATCATGTTAATAGAACAAGTGCCTAAAATAAACAGAGTTTGTTCTAAAGGGTGTTCGGTCATAAGGGTTGGTTATGAATATCTGAGTGTGTGATTTCTCCTGAGAAAGTCATAGAATGTTTATTTATCAAAATAATAATACGTGTCACAACCCAACTTTTATGATAAACTTTGTGCAACTGTAGAACATGGATCATCTCCTTCCAGGTGTAAAAACTTCATACTGTGAAATCAGATGCATTATATAATGCTTTAACACTTAGAAACTGCAGAAGTAGTGACAGTTCTGTACTTAAGTACAGAATTCCACTGGTAAGATCTTAGTCTATCTATATGAAAAGCTGAGGTAAAAGTTGGCACACTAAGGTGAGATCCAATTGGAAGCAGGGTTGCGATATATATTTTATCACATAAAAGCTGAAAGGTGACTACAGCAACTATGATAGCAGTGCCCTGTTCTCTATCGCTGGCAAAATTCTGGCTGAACTCTTGCTTACAAACTACAGAAAGTATCATCAACTATTCCATTTCAAATCATGGTAAGGAAATGATTCTACATGATTGTTTTATAAGTTCAAAAATTTCTACAATAAAATATAAATAAGTATATATATATATATGTGTGTGTGTGTGTGTGTATATATATATATATAATAGAGACATAGAAATTTTAAAAAGGAGCCAAACAGAACTACTGGGGTTGAAGACACAATAACTGAAATGAAAAATTCTCAGGAGGGTTTCAAGAGCAGACTGAACCTGTCAGAACAAACAAACAGTGAACTCAAAGACAAGACAATTGAAATGAGTCAGGCTACAGAGCAGAAGGAAAAAACAAATCATTAAAAGTCAAAATAACCTAAGATAACTATAGGACCCATCAATTGTATCAACATAAGCATTATGGGTTTCACTGAGGGGAAGAAAAAGCAAAAGGAGCAGAAGGTGATAATCAAAGACATCGTGATAGTGAACTTCTGAAACTTAGCAAAAGACATGAATATACACATCCAAGAAACCTAGAGAACAAGAAACAGGACATAAATGAAAAGATACCTCATTATGCATTGATTACACAATCAAATACAAAGGACAAGAAGAGAGTTCTGAAAGCTGCAAGAGAAAAGCAACGTATTATATACAATGATGTATCAATTAGATTATCAGTATATAATCAGAAACCATGGAGGCAAGAAAGAAGTAGGTTAAAATACTTAAAGTGCTGAAAGAAAACAACTACCAACCAAGAATTTAATATCTAGTGAGTCTTTCTTTCAAAAATGAGGGAAAGATTAAGGCATTCCCTGATAAATAAAGCCTTAAGGAGTGTATCACCACAAGACCTGTCCTCCAAGCAAAGTTAAAGGGAGTTCTTTAGACTAAAAAGAAAGGACACTAGATGGTGGTTCACAGTGGCATAAAGAAATAAAGTTCTGAGGTAAATGTAACTATTCAAGTAATTATAAACCCCAGTGATATGGTAGTGTATTGTTTGGTATGTAACTACACTTCTTTCCTCCTACAGGTGGTAAAATCCAGAGGTATAATAGTAGGATAAATCTGTTGTTTTAGACATAAAATGAACAAAAATATAAGTGGTAACAAGTACACACAAAAAAAGTGGGAGGACAGAATTGTATAGGAAAAATATATGTGTATGATATTGAAGTTAAGTAGGTAGCAACAAAATATGATTGTTATATACTTAGAATGTTAAATTTTAATCCCATGGTAACCACAAGGAAAAGAGGTGAAAAATATATACATATAGAAAAGATAAGGCACTCATTTTTTGCATGCTATGTACAACACAAAACATCAAAAACAAAAGTAGGCATTGAAAGAAAAATTGAGGGTCAAAGGTTTAAGACATAGACATATAAAGGTTAAAGAGAAAAATGACAAAAGAAAGTTCTGTATTATCAGTAATGACTTTAAATGTAAATGGATTAAACTCTTCAGTAAAAGCATGACCCAACTATATCCTATCTGCAAAAGATTCACCTAGAATTGAAAGATACGAGTAGGTTCTTGTGAAAGGATGGAAAAATATATACCTTTCAATTACTAACCAAAAGAGAGCTTGGGTAGCTATACTGATATCAGATGAAACAGACTTTAAGTAAAAAAAACTGTCATGAGGGACAAAGATACCCATTATATAATCATAAAGGGGACACTTCGACAAAAGGATGTAACACACATAAATAAATATGCCCAAAAACATATGAAGGAAATACTGACAGAGTTGAAGGGAGAAATTGATGGTTCTATATTAATAGTAAGAGACTTTAATATACCAAATTCAATAATGGATAGAACATCTAGTCAGAACCAATAAGGAAATGCAAGACATAAACAATACTCTAAAGCAATTAGATCCTACAGACATATACAGATGAAATGGACACATTTTTAGAAACAAAAACTACCTACACTGAATCATGAATAAATATTAATAGAAGATTTCAACAAAGAAATTACTAGTAGAGATTGAATTGATAATCAAAAACCTCTCAACAAAGATGATCCCAGGACCTGATGACTTCACGTTGGAATTCTAACAAACATTCCAAGGAGACTTAACTCCAATTCTCCTCAAACCCTTCCAAAAAATTTGAACGGTAGGGAACACTCCCTAATCCATTCTACGAAGCCAGCGATACCCTCATACCAAAGCCAGATAAAGATGCCACAAGAAAGGAAAACTCATACCAATATCATTTATTAATATAGATGCAAATATCCTCAACAAAATCCACACATCAACTTCTAGAGCATATTATAAGAATTAGGGAAGCAGATGTGGCTCAACTGATAGAGCATCTGCCTACCATATTGGAGGTCCAGGGTTTGGACCCAGGGCCTCCTGGCCCATGTGGTGAGCTGGCCCACACACAGTGCTGCTGTGTGTAAGGAGTGCCAAGCCACATAGGGGCACCCCTATGTAGGGGAGCCCCACATGCAAGGAGTGCACCCCGCAAGGAGAGCCACCCTGCACAAGAAAAGTGCAGCCTGCCCAGGAGTGGCACTGCACACATGGAGAGCTGATGCAGCAAGATGATGCAACAAAAAGAGACATAGATTCCCGGTGCTGCTGAGAATGCAAGTGAACACAGAAGAACACACAGCAAATGGACGCAAGAGAGGAAACAGTGGCGAGGGGGGGGGGGGCAGAAGAAATCAATAAAAATCTTTAAAAAAAGATTTATACAACATGATCAAGTCAGATTTATCTCTGGTATGCAAGGTTGGTACAACCTAAGGAAACTAAATAATACAATACTTCACTTTAATAGAATGATGGGGGAAGAAAACACATGTTTATTTCAATTGATGTAAAAAAGCATTTGAAAAAAAAATCTAGCACCCCTTCCTGATAAAAGTATTTATAACACTAGGAATAGAAGGAAATTTCCTCAAAATGATAAGTGGATATATGAAAATCTCATAGCTAATGTCCTACTTAATGGTGAAAGCCTAAAAACTCTCCATCAAAGATCAGGAACAAGACAAGGATTCTCCTGTCACCACTCTATTCAACATTGTTCTGGAAGTTCTGGCCAGAGGAATTAGACAAGGAAAAGAAACAAAAGGCCATCATATTGGAAAAGAAGCAACAAAACTTTCTCTATTTGCAGATGACAAGATCTTATATACAGAAAGTCCCGAAAAATCCACAACAAAGTTCACTGAGAGAAAAAATGAATTCAGCAAAGTGGTGAGGCACATGATCAGTTCTCAAAAATCAGTACGGTTTATAAGCACAAATAATGGACAACTAGAAGAAGAAAATGAAAATATTTCATTCACAGTAGCAACTAAAATAATCAACCATCTAGTGATAAATTTAACCAAAGATGAAAAGGACTTGTATAAAGAAAACTACAAAACATTACTAAAAGAAATCAAAGAAGACCTAAATAAATGGAAGGACATTGCAAGTTCATGAACTGGAAGAATAAATATTGTAAAGAAGTCAATTCTACCCCAAACAATTTGTAGATTCAATGCAATCCCAGTCAAAATTCCAACATCCTTCTTTGCAGAAATTGAAGCTAATCATCAAATTTATATAATTAGCTTTTTACCATTAATAATTGTAAAAAGCAAAAGCCATCTTGCAAACGAAGAAGTAGAAGAAAGTTGGAGAGCTCACCCATCCAGATTTTAAAATGTATTACAAAGTAACAGTAGTCAAAACAGCATGGAACTTCTTGGCACTAGTACAGACACACAGACCAATGGAACAGAATTGAGAGCTCAGAAATCAACTCTCACATGTATGTCTTACTGATTTTCTCAAGGGGCAAAGGCCACACAATCAGGAAAGAATAATTCCTTCAACAAATTGTGCTGGGAAAACTGGATCTCAATTTGTAAAAAGAAAAAAAAATGGAAGGAGGACCTCTACTGCACAAATTACACAAAAATCAGCTCAAAATGGATCAAAGACCTAAATATAAGAGCCAGAACTATAGAACTATTAAAAGAATATATAAGGAAGTACTTCAGGACCTGATGTTAGGAAATAGTTTCTTAGATTTTACACCCAAGGCAAAATGAACAAAATAAAAAATAGACAAAATGGACCTCATCAAAATTAAAAACTTTTGCACCTTAAAAGACATTATCATGAAAGTAAAATCACAACATACACAAAGGGAAAAAATATTTGGAAACCACATATCTGATAAAGGTGTACTATCCAGAATATATAAAGAAATCCTTCAAATTAACAAATAAAAAACAAACATCCCAAGTAAAAATGGTCAAAACACTTAGACATCTCACTGAAGAAGCATACAAATGGTCAGAAAGTACGTGAAAAGATGCTTAATACCATTTCCCATTAGGGAAATGCAAATCAAAACCACAATGAGATACCATTTCATAGCTATTGGAATGGCTCCTACTAAAAAATGGAAAATAAAATATTTTGAAGGGATGCAGAGAAGAAGGAAGACTCATTCATTGCTGTTGGTAATGTAAAATGGTACAGTTGTGTGGAAGACTTAAGAAGTGAATCCTATAAACACTTGGTAATGGATTAGGCATAAGCATTGAAGGAGGTGGATTCAATAATGAGTCCTGGGTTTCTTGCTTGTGCATCTGGATATGTGATAATGCCTTTTATTGAATTAGAGAATAGAAATTGGACAAAATGTGAAGGGGAGATTGTGAGTTCAATTTTGGGCATGATGATTTTAATGAACATTTGACATGTCGAAATAGAGATGACAAACTGACAATTAGTTCAGTCTGGAGAGTAGATAAAACATCTGGTCTAGAGAAATAAATTGTCATTCATATGCATATCAATGGTAATTGTGCTAAGGTCTGGATATTATTACCTAAGAAAGAATAATGTGTGAGAAAGAAAAACATTATTGGTGATTACAGAAACACTAGCAGCCTTCTGTTCTCAAAACATTGTTATGTTATAGTAATACAACAATAGAAACATCAGGTTTTGTTCTAGTTCATTCTTTGTACCCCTTTTTATGCCATTTGAAAAATCAATCTCAAAAATAAATCTTTCTTGAGAAGATTTTGTCATAGGTTTATCAACTTGCCAAAGAAAAAAATGTTTATTTTTCAGTTCCTTATTTATTAAGATGTAATTATTTCTGTTTTAGATAATTCATGTGATATTTTACTTCCATAGCTGTTTCTTTTCCCTCCAACCTTTGATTCTGTCTCTCTCACTTGTTTACTTTGCAAAATTGAGCTTTACTACTTTTAACTTGTTCATAAAACTTTTGGCACATAAAACCATTAGTAATAACAAAAAACTTGCATTTACACTTAATATGTATAAAATAAAACTTATGTAAAAAAGAAGGAAATTTCACCAAGTAAAAATACACTTGGGGAAACTATCTATGGTGAATGTCTAAGCTAAGCAATATATTATCAGATAATTTCAAATGGCAGCATAGCATGAGGAAAGTAAGAGAATGAGAATGGCTGTAACAAAACTATAGGAGAATAAGGGAAACATAACAAGACCATATAACCAAAATTATCAAAGGAGAGAACTTTGATGATCTGTGATATAGCAAAGACTATAACTAAATAAAGTCAAAGGATTGGACAAAGTCAGTTCATCACCTCTTCATCCATACAATCCAACCTATAAGTATTTCTTAATTCAATCAGCCCATTAATATTTTTAATAAAATTTTATTCAAGTATATCATTCATACATGAACATACATACGCAGGAAATACATAATAACATGTGAATTTATAAAACAAACATGCATATCATCATATCATGCTTCCATACATCTCCCATCTCCAATACCTTGCATTGTGTGAAACACTTTTACAATTAACTTTATTAATAATAATGCCTACATTAAGCAACAACTCTCAATCCCAACCCACCACCTATTTCCTAGTAATCTATATTCTAGGGTTTACCTCAGAGAGTTTACTCAATGTATTTAGTACATATTAAAGAGACCATACAACATTTCTGCTTTTGTGTCTGGCTTAGTTCACTCAACATAATATTCTCTAGGTTCATACATGTTGTCATATGCATTCCTATTTCATTTCTTCTTACAGTTGAATAGTATTCCAATGTGTGTATATATACTACATTTTATTTATCCATTCATTGATTGATGGACACTTGAGCTGGTTCCATATTTCAGCAATTGTGAAAAATGCTGAACATTAGTGTACAAATATCACTTTACGTCCTTGCTTTCAGTTCTTTGGAATAAATTCCTTGTAATGGGATTGCTGGACTATACAACAGTTATATATTCTTCTTAGGGCATTCCCAAACGTCTTCCACAGAGGCTGCACCATTTTACATTCCTACTAACAGTGAGGAGTGCTATAAGTTGTAAAATGGTATCTCATTGTAGTTTTGATCTGCATTTCTCTAATAGCTAGTGATGTTGAACATTTATTCATGTGCTTTTTGGTCATCTGCATTTCTTCGTTGAAGAAATATCTATTCAAGTCTTTTGTCCATTTTTTAAATTGAGTTGCTTGTCTTTCTTTTTTTCAGGAGGTACTGGAAATTGAACCCAGAACCTTGTACATGGGAAGCAGGAGCTCAACCACTTGACCTACATCTGCTCCCCAGTTGCTTGTCTTTTTACTGTTGAGTTGTATGAATGCTTAATGTAATATGTATATCACACCCTTATCAGATACGTTTCCAAATATTTTTTTCTAATTGAGTAGGCTGCCTTTTTACTTTCTTAACAAAGTCTTTTGAAGAAAAAAAGTATTTAATTTTGAGTGGGTCCCATTTATCTATTTTTTCTTTTGTTGCTCGTGCTTTGGGTGTAAGGTTAATAAGCTACCACCTACCACAAAATCTTAAAAATGTTTTCCTATATTTTCTTCTGGGAATGTTATCATTGTAGCTTTTATGTTTATGTCATTTTGATCCATTTTCAGTTAACATGTGTCTTTTGGATATGGATATCCAGTTGTCCCAGCATCATTTGTTGAATAGACAGGTCTGTCTCAGCTGGATGAGCTTGATGGCCTTGTCAAAAATAATCACTTAACTGTAGATGTGAGGGTCAATTTCTGAGTTTTCCATTTGGTTCTATTGGTCAATCTGTCTGTCCTTATGCCAGTACCATACTGGTTTTACCACTGTAGTTAAGTATGCTTTAAAGTCTGGAAGTAAGAGTCCTCCAACTTTGTTTTCCTTTTGACTATACCCTTCTGAATACATTTGATAATTGGCTTTTCCAATTCTGTTAAAAAAAAAAAAAGTTGATGGTATTTTTATTGTGATTAAATTGAATCTGTAAATCAGGTTACATAGATTTGACATCTGAACAATATTAGTCTTCCAGTCCGTAAAGATGTAATATGCTTCCATTTATTTCAGTCTTCTTCAGTTTCTTTTAGCAATATTTTTTTAGTTTTCTGAATACAGGTCCTTTGTGTCCTTGGTTAAACTTATTCCCAAATATTTGATTCTTTTAGTTGCTATTATGAATGGAATTTTTTTTCTAATTTCCACCTTGGATTGCACATCAGTAGTGTATAGAAACACTAGTCATTTTTATGTAATAATCTTGTTGTATCCCAGCACTTTGCTGAACATATCTATTAGTTCCAGTAACTTTTTTGTGCATTTTTCAGTATGTTCTAGATATAGTATCATATCATCAGACAATAGTGAAAGCTTTACTTCTTCCTTTTCTGTCTGAATGCCTTTTATTTCTTTATCTATCCTAACTGCTCTAGCTAGAAGTTCTAACACAATATTGAATTACAGTGGTGGCAGTAAGCATTGTGTTTTGTTCCTGATCTGATCAGGAAAGCTTTCAGGATTTCACTGTTGAGTATAATGCTAAGTCTAGGTTTTTCATATATGCACTTTACCATATTGAGAAAGCTTCCTTCTCAATATGTTTTGGAGTGTTTTGGATTTTTTAATGAAGAAAGGCTAATGTATTTTGCCAAATGCCTTTCTCAATCAAGAGGATCATGTGATATTTTTTTCTTCAATTTATTAATGTGGTTTATTACACTAATTGATTTTCTTTTGAAAAACACTTGCATACCTGAGATAAAATCCACTTGATTGTAGTATGTAATCCTTCTAATGTGCTTTTTTATTTGATTTACAAGTATTTTGTTGTGGATTTTTACATTTATATTCATTAGAGATAATTGGTCTGTAGTTTTCTTTTTTCATAGTATTTTTTTCTTTATATATTTTTAAAAATTTAATAATCTTTTCTTAAGATACATAAATAACACAAAATGGTACAATAAAAATATAAGAGGTTCCCATATACCCCACTCCTCCCACATCGAAAACTTCTTTCATTAGACTGGTACATTCATCGCATTTTTTAAAGATTTATTTTCTATTTATTTCTCTCCCCTCCTCCCTTCCCCATTTTTATAGTATCTTTATCTGGTTTCTGTATCAGGTGATGTTGGCTTCATAGAATGAGTTTGGTAGCATTCTCTCCTGTACAATTTTTTGGAAGACCTTGAGCAAAATTGGTATAAGATCATCTTTGAATGTTTGGTAGACTTCACCTATGAAGCCGTCTGGTCCTGGGCTTTTCATCTTTGGGAGGATTTGATGATGGTTTCAATCTCTTTACTTGTGATTGGTTTGTTGGGGTCTTCTATTTTTTCACTGGTCAGTGTAGGCTGTTGGTATATTTCTAGAAATCTGTCAATCTCATCTACATTGTCTAGTTTTTTTGATGTACAGTTGTTTGTAGTATCCTTTCATGGTCTTTCTTAATTATGTGGGGTCAGTGATAATGTTCCCCTCTCACTTCTGATTTTATTGAGCTGTGATTTCTTTTTTTACTTTGTCAGTCTAGCTAATAAGAGTTTGTCATTTTGTTGATTTTCTCAAAGAACCAGCTTTTGGTTTTGTTGATTTTATTTTTGTTTTCAATTTCATTTTTTCTTCTCTGCTATTTACTATTTCTTTTCTTGAGCTTGGTTTATTTTGCTATTCTTTTTCTAGTTCCTCCAGATGCGCAGTCAGGTCTTTGATTTCAGTTCTTTCTTCTTTATTAAGGTAAGCATTAAGGGCTCTAAATTTCCCAATCAGCACTGGCTTTATGGAGTCCCATAGCTTTTGATATGTTGTGTTCTTATTTTCTTTCATTTCAGGATATTTACTGAATTCCTTTGCGATTTCTTCTTTGACCCACTGATTATTTAAGTGTGTCCTTTTTCCCATCCATTGTTGATTTCCAGCTTCATTCCATTATGATCAGAGAAAGTGTTTTGTATAACTTCAGTCTTTTAAAAATTTTTGAGACCTGTTTTATGATTGAACATATGGTCCATCCTGGAAAAGGATTCATGAACACCAGAAAAGAATGCATTTCCTGTTGTCTTGGGGTGTAATGGTTTATAAATGTCTGTTAGATCTAGTTTGTTTATCATATTATTCAAGCTCTCTGTTTCCTTAATTATCCTGTGCCCAGATGTTCTATCCAATGCTGAGCATGGTGTACTGATGTCTTCAACTATTACTGTAGACATGTTTATTTCTCCCTTCAGTTTTGCCAGTGTGTGCAAATATTTATTTATGTAGTAAACATATTTATTATAGTTATTTCTTCTTGGTTATGTGCCCCTTTTATTGATATATAATGATCTTCTTCATCTCTTATAACAGTTTCCATATAAAATCTATTTTATCCAATATTAGTATCAACTCCAGATCTTTTTTGATTACTACTTGTGTGGTCTATCTTTTTCCAACATTTCACTTTCAGCCCTGTTGTGTCCTTACCTCTGAGGTGAGTCTCTTTTAGATAACATATAGATGGCTCATTTAAAAAAAAAATCCATTCTATCAGTCTATGTCTTTTGATTAGAGAGTTCAAGCCATTAACATTCAATGTTGTTACTGTGAAGCATTACTTATTCTGTCCATTTTGTCCTTTGGTTTTCCGTTGTCATATATAATCTTAATGAGGTTCCCTTGTGTGTGATGCTTTGCTTTACCCTTGCTGCTTTCAGAATCCTCAGTTTATCGCTGATATTTGTCTTTTTGAATAGTAGTTGTCTCAGGTTAGGTCTAATCAGATTTATTCTGCTTAGGGTGCATTGTCTTTCTTGGATATTGATATTTATGTCTTTTGTAAGGTAGGGGAAGTATTTGTCATTATTTTTACAAATATTCTTTCTGTCCCTTTTCCATTCTGGAACACTGACAATGCATATGTTTGTGCATTTCACATTGTCATTCAATTCCCTGAAACCCTGTTCCATTTTTTCCATTCTTTTCTCTTTCTGTTCTCCCATCTTTTCCAGTACAGAGTTCTGTCCTATGTTTCACTAATTCTTTTTTCAATCAACTCAAATCTTTTGTTTTGTACTTTTTTTTTTTTTTGAGTTACCAAGGCTGGGGATTGAATCTAGGACCTCATAAGAGGGCAGCTGGCACTAAACCATGGGGTCACAATGGCTCCCCTGAGTTGGGGTTTTTGTTTGCTTGTTGTTGTTGTTTGGCAGCACTGAGAACCAAACCACATGGAAACTCCCATGTGGGAGGAAGGCACTCAACCACTTGAGCTACATCTGTTTCCTCTAATGTATTTTTAATCTTGTCCATTTTTTTGTCTTTCTTTCCCATAAGCTCTGTAACTTTTCTTTGTGGGCTTTCAAGTTGTTCTTTATGCTTACCCAGTGTCATCTTTTTTTTTTTTAAGATTTATTTTTTATTTCTCTCCCTTCCCCCCCCCCCCAGTTGTCTGCTCTCTGTGTCCATTCGTTGTGTGTTCTTCTGTGTCTGCTTATATTCTTGTCAGTGGCACCCAGAATCTGTCTCATTTTGTTGCATCATGTTGCTGTGTCAGCTCTCCATGTGTGAGGTGCCATTCCTGGGCAGGATGCACCTTTTCATGCTGGGCAGCTCTCCTTATGGGGTGCACTCCTTGCGTGTAGGGCTCCCCTATGTGGGGGACACCCCTGCATGGCATGGCACTCCTTGCACCCATCAGCACTGTGTGTGGGCCAGCTCACCACACTAGTCAGGAGGCCCTGGGTTTGAACCTTGGACCTCCATGTGATAGGTAGATGCCCTATCCATTGGGCCAGATCTGCTTCCCCCAGTGTCTTCTTAATATCCTTTATCTCTTTAGTCATATTTTCCTTCAATTCTGTGAATTGATTTAGGAGATTTGTGTTATTATCCTTCATTGGTTGTCTTAAAATGTATTTATCAAGATATTTGTTTTGTTTTGTTTGGTTTTTTTTTTTTTTTTAATTTATCAAGATATTTGGTTTGTTTCTTTGACTGGGCTATATTTTCCTGTTTCCTAATATGACTTGTAATCAGCACTGTCCTGGTCTACTGACACCCAAGGAGGGTCCTGTGGACAGTTTTTGGCCCTTTCTCTGTTGTTTTTTTTGACAGAGTTGAGCCCTACTTGCCGACTCTTATGCTATCTTCCCAGAACTCTAGCAATGCTTTTTTTCAGGTCCCCAGTACTTAATGTAAACTCAACATGAGTTATAAGGAGTTTGGAAAACTTTAAAGAGTGAATAATATCATAGAAAATGATAAACAAAAATGATTATGTTACTTGGTCTTTGGGATTGGTTGGAGAGACTTGCAGCTGCAAATTGGGCATATGTCAGAGCAAAAGCTCTATTTTCTGAAAATATGCTAAAAAAGAAGATTATAACACCACTTCAAGCTCTGTGATTAAAATAATGATGATTATGATGGTAGGTGACAACCATCACAAGACAGAGAGAAGGGGGAGTTATAGAGAAAGAGAGAGAAAGGAAGTTTCCTTAAATTCATATTGAATATGTTCTTCCAATTGGTCAGAAATAGTAATCCTTAACTTAAAATATGTTAAAACATAGATGGTATTAAAACATTGATGGTTACTTTACAATTTAGAACATAGAAATTTTAATGTGCTACCATCACATTTCTTACTGCCAACAATCTGCATTTTCTAGGAGAGTATATAGTAAAACAAAAACTTTAATGTCCATACAGGCCAACTGTAGATCTTGTTAAAATGCAGACTCTCATTCAAAAAGTGTTAGGAAGGTACCTGAGATATGCATTTCAAACAAACTTCCAACTGATGCTAATGCTTCTGGAAAGAGGACAATATTTTCAATAGCAAGGCAATAATCCACATTTTAATATCCATCATGGCACCAAAACAGCATAATGACATTCGTGTTTTAATTTGAACACTGATGGAAAGAAAGTAGGCATGACTAGACTCCCTCTCAAGGGTCAGAGTCTGACAAAGAAGATACAGGAATGAATGGACTGTGAAGTGCAGTATTGCTGCTGTTTACTCTACCTGGTTCTCAGCAGAATAAGGACAGAGCACTGTGACCCTACAAAATATAACTTTCTTCACAATGCTTTTGAAATGATACTTATGTCAAATGGAAAAGATAGGCAAATTAAAAATGCACCTCATATTGTAGCAAAATTAAGAATACTTAACTTTCATTTATTGTCAATATGTCCCACATATTAAACTTTTTGCCATTTGGAGTATATTTTTAATCTTGATAACAATTTCATGAAGTAAATTCAATTATTGTGTTCATTGTAATATTGAAGATTGAGTCATAGGGAAGCTATGTCACTTAGTTTTTCCATATATTGAAATCAAACATTTATTAAATTCCTGTTTTTTACTTTTTTAAAGACTTGGATTATTAGTGATGCTGAACATTTATGTGGCTGAAGCCCTCCTCCAAAAAATATTCTTCCCCAAGAAAAACAAAATTACCCACCATGAACAAATGAGGATCCCATTTTCTTTTAACCTCTAAAATAATCTGGAACATGCCTAGAATTTTTTCAGTTATTTAACTCTGGAAATAATTCAGCTCCAATGAACACCAGGACCAAATGCCCAGCCCAGAGGGCTGTGATGGTTTGAAGCTGTATGTACCATAGAAAGACATGTTCTTAAATTTAATCCATTCCTGTGGGTGTAGATATTTTGGGGAGGCTACTTCAGTTAACATATGACCCACCTCACTCAGGATAGGTCTTAATCCTCTTACTGGAGTCCTTTATAAATGGGATGAGAACAGACAGAGAAATAGAGAGAAAGTCATGGAAGCAAGAAGCTGAAATCAATGAAATCCCGAAGAGAAGAGAGAAACCTGCAGACTTCCCCATGTGCCTTGCCATGTGACAGAGGAAGAAGGATTGCCAGCAGCCATTCTTTGGGGAGAAAGCATTTCCTTGAGGAAACCTTGTTATTGACTTTCTCACAACCTTAACTGTAAGCTAATCAATTCCCACTATTTTAAGAATACCAGTTTATGGTATCTGCTCTCAGCAGCCTAGGAAAGTTAAACGGTGCCCCATGGCTTTTCTTTTGAAATTCCCAGTGACTTTGTCTTTTTTTCTTGTATTTTATTGTTTCATCTTATTTTCAAAAGTTGTTTCATTTTGAGAAAATGTTTAACTATGTAAAATATTTTAAAATATGACATTCACATTCCAGCATTCTAAAATAACAATTATCACATTTCCTTCTGTTTTAAGAAATTAAATATTGCAATTATAATTAAAATCCCCTTGCTACCTACCTGACTCACTTTATTAAATGCCACGCAGGGGCAGTAACTAGTATATTTGAACCTATGGTGTCTAATAATAATTATAAGTGTTTATATTACTCTCAATGGCCTCCTTGCATTTGATAGAACTGAAACACTTGTACCAATGGTATCTGAATTCCTTTTGCTTTGGAAGGGTTAAGGTATTATTCTCAAAAGTCCATGTCAAAATAATTCTTGCTAAGATAATATTATTTTACTGTTCCTTAGAAGAGAGCAATTACTAAAGGCACAGGACTCAGAGCAGAAAGGCTGAAAAGTGTATTGGGGCATACAGAAATTATTCTGTGTATTTCATCTGAGTTCTTTTCCTCTTATTTTTGTTCTATCTTAATTTTACTTTCCTTGCTCTTTTCTATGTTTTATCTTGCTTTATTATGTGCATAATTTTAACAGTTTCCTTAGAGAACTTTTGCAAAAAGACATAATATATCTAAATAAATGAAAAATCAAATAAAAATACATTTTGACCATATAATAGCAGCGCTTTATTTAGAAGAATGCAGTATGACAGCAAAAATATTCATTCAATTAAAAGTGTTGACAAGGTCTCTTGCCTATGCTTTAGACCTGTGCTGTGCATCATGACACAGCACGAAGAGGGCTGCGACATGATTGTAGCTCAGATATCTCTAAGGTTTTCTCCACAATTTCAGTACTTAGTGATTTTGTCCTTCAGAACTCAGATGAAGTCAATGGACAATTCCTCATTTATCCTACTAGAATGGATGAGGAGAAAATCTTAACCCAATCTTACCATTCTTCAAAGCCCAGTTTAGCTCCTATCACTGTAGCCTAGACTGATGGTTTCCCTTCTCACATTCATTAGCATGTATTGTGTAGATCACATTGTTAGTCACCTAATGATATGACACTTTTTATTGTCTTTGTCTTGCTTTCACCATCTCATATCTACATGCTGATTGTAACTCAGAGAATAAGTATGTCAAAGCCTTCTCTCATTTTTTTTCCCTCTAGCAGCTAATGCTATGCTAGTAGGACTGTCTACTAAGCTAAGAGGTGAATATTCTCTGGTTTCCTACTCAAGAATTATAATGTTTTCATTTTATTAGAAAAATTAATACTTTAAATAATGTTTTGTGAAACAAAAATACTTATTGATCTTTTTCACTTGAATTTAAAAGCACATAAATAAAGGGACCTACAAAAGCATATTATAATAAAGTTTACTTCTAAGCCAGAAAGGGGTAGGGTCATTTCACCATTTATTTCAATTTAAGTAAATTGGATTTAGTTCATTTCTGTCTTAAAATGTGAGCCAAACTTGGTTTAATTAATATGATTTAAATAATTGATAAATGTCTAAGTGAACCTTTTAAAAACTTATATATCATGCCATAACCCACTGTATGGACTGGGGGAGAGTGTGAGCTATAATGTAAACTATGGTCCATGCAGTGTGGCAGTTCTTCAGGGTGTTTTCACCAAATGCAATGAATGTGCCACACTGATGAAAGGGGATGTTGATGTGGTAGGAGTGAGGGGAGGGAGGAGGGGTAAATGGGAACCTCTTACATTTTATAATGTAACATTTTGTATGATCTATTTATCTTTAAAAAAATTAAAAAAATAAAAAGTAATAAATAATAAAATCAATAGAACTTAACATTCAAAAAATATATAAAATAGTTAATTTTATATTATGTGAATTTAGCCTGAATAAATTGTTGTTAAGAAATAGAAAAAAAAAAAAACAAAGAAGTATACTTATTAAACATACTATTATTGAATAAGTAGAACCTTATGTTTTAAATGTGAAAGGAAACACAATCACATTCTTTAGTAAGTGTAAATAATTTATTTACAGAACTAATTTTTTTTTCAAATTCTACTCAATTTATTGATTTTAAAAAGAATATTACATTCAAAACACCCCCCACAGTAACACTATCCCCCATCATCATGACACATCCATTGCATCTGGTGAGTACATCTCTGGGCATCGCTGCACCCCATGACCTGTGGTCCACACCATAGCCCACACTCTCCCATGTTCCATCCAGTGGGCCATGGGAGGACATGCAATGTCTGGCAATTGTCCCCGCAGCACCACCCTGGACAACTCCAAGTCCCGAAAATGCCTCTACATTTCATCTCTTCCTCCCATTCCCCGCACCCAGCAGCCACCATGGCCACTTTTTCCACACCAATGCCACATTTTCTCGATTATTATCCACAATAGTTCACGAATAGAATATCATTAAGTCCACTCTAATTCTTACTGTATTCCTCCTTCCTGTGGACCTTGGCTTGGTCGTGTCCATTCCACATCTATGTCAAGAGGGGGCTTAGATTCCACATAGATACTGGAAGCAATCCTCCCGCTTTCAGTTGTAGGCACTCTTGGCTCCATGGTGTGGTGGTTGACATTCTTCAACTCCATGTTAGCTGAGTGGGGTAAGTCCAATAAATCAGAGTGTAGGAGCTGAAGTCTGTTGAGGCTCAGGGCCTGGCTATCATATTGTCAGTCCAGAGATTCAAATCCCCTAGATATATCTTAAGCCCCAGCACCAACTACAATTCCAGTAAAGAAGTGTGAAAGGCTTGTGAAAAGAGATCACATCTGAGTCCAGCTCCATCATGCAGAAACACAAGCTCTAAAGAAGGGCCAACTGACATGGCAGTGAACTCCATCTGCCATGACCATAGAACCTGTGGGTCTCTTTAGCCCTCAAAAGAACCAATACCTGGGGTTGTATCTACTTTATCTGTCTCTGAGACTCTGCTCAGGTGTGCATAAGGGCAATCCTTCTGACAACCTCCAGACTCTTTTTTAGAGACTCATAACCATATAAACTAATTTGTCCTTTCCATTTCCCCCTTACTTTAGGTCAAACAGCATTTTTAACTCCTGTTATTATATGTAGACAGGAATATTCTGCTGGTCTGAGTTGAACCTTTAATTCAAGGTCATTTTCTAGTTACATCATCAGCTGGTACTTGGTAGTGATCCCTCGGTGCCAGGGAGGCTCATCCCTGGGTGTCATGTCCCACCCTGGGGGAAGGCATTGCATTTACATGCTGAGTTTGGCTTTGAGACTGGCCACATTTGAGTAACATGGAGGCTCTCAGGAGGGAACTCTTAGGCACAGTGCTGCTCTAGGCCTTGTTCTTATTTCAGGTGTATAGGCTCACAAGCACAGTCATTAGTATCAGGGGCTCACTGTTGAACCCTCATTCCTTCCTGGTCCTTGCCGTTGCACCTGGGGGACTGCTGCTGCTCCCCTAGGGACCATGACAGAGCCCCCTTCCCCCCCCCGGCCAGGAACCCAGTACCCCCCAGCTGTTGTTTTTAATTGTTTCCACTATGAGTATATCCAAACATTTCCATGCACCCTGGACACATGCCCTGTATAACTCCCTGTCAACCATATGTCCCCTGTAAATAACATCCCATACCAGTATTCCTCCACTGCCATTGTTGAACCACTCTGTGATCCAAAACTTCCTGAAAAGTGAAGCCCAATATAATGTCAGGTTCCCTTACTAGTAAAATGGAATATAGCGATGAGTTTAAAGGTTAGATATAGAATACATATTGATTTGGAAAAATTCTACATCCTATCTTTTTCTTTTCTTTTTTCCTAATTATTGAGCTTCTCTTCAAAAGAGCCATAGATCATAGTAATTCATATATACAATATACAGTACTCCCACATATCCATTATAAAACCTTTTCCCTTCCACAGCGATAATCTTTTAACTTATTCATATCATATTTACTGAAACTGATGTACAAATTTTGAGACAATAGCTTTCAAACAAGGTAACATTTGTGTTTCTATTGTGGTTTATACTTTGGGCTATACAGTTTTCTGAATTTTTTAGTTATCCTATGTTTTACATTATGGTTTACATTATTAGTCTGTCATCCCCTATATGTTTTTGGTGTAATATTACATGTTTTATATCCATCCTTGTGTACTCTTGTGAAACACTTCTTTTGCCCTCACATTTACTTTGGTTGCATCTATTCAATATCTATTTCCCCCTCCCCTTGGGGCCCACAGTGACAGTCAATCTTCATTTCTTGAGGAGCCATGTTCAGAGATACTTGCAACAGTGTTGAGGGCTTGACATGCTCAACTGCCCTAATGCCCTGGGAGCCACCCTTTCTCTTGAGAGATACAGTTCCCTCTATTTGATGGCATTAGTCCTCCCCAGGATGTGGGTCTACCTTCACTCTCATTATATGGGTCTCTACCTAATGGTATAACCCACTCTGGCAAAATGAGCATTCAGATATTCCCTAGGAGTCTGTCCTACATCAGTTTATCCCCTTTAAGTATCTTAAACAGGTAACTTTCCTAATTATATTTTGAAAAGGTTTTCTCAGCATTATACTCTCAACCAACACCTGACAATCTCCTATGTTCGTATGTTGCCCCACCCTCCCCCCAATTCTTGGGCAATATTACCCATCCGCCCATCCCTAGCCTCCCTCAAACCCATAAAGCCCCACCCAAAGGTAACCCTATGCCCCCATTTTATCTCTTCCTTGTACACATACTTACCTCTAGCTTATCATAGATTTCACCCATGTAGATGTCAGCTTACATCCTTCCTCTACCCCCCAATTTCCTGTAAGCCTATCTTCCAGTCTCTAGCTCTCTGAGGCAGCTTGCTTATTTCATATCATTGAGGTCATGTAGTATTTGTCCTTCAATGCCTGGGTTGCTTCACTCAACATAAGGTTCTCAAGATTCATCCATGTTATCATGTGTGTTTGTAGTGTATTTGTTCTTAAAGCCGAGAGAACTAATTCTTAAATTATTTTATGAACTAAATGAATAATTCGTCAAAATGTTTATGTAAAGTGCTTACCAACCACCTAAACATAGGTATGTTTCCAAATGATGTGTATTCTTTTGAAATATCAATAAAACTTTAAAACAAAAGAAACCTTCATTGCTGGTCATTTTATTAAAGGATTCTCAGTTCTGCATTACTATGATCAAAACCTTGAAGGAATATTTGATCATTTTAAAATAAGTATTTCATTTCCTGTATGAATACAATTCCTTATGAATATTGAATGCAGTCAACAGTATCATAACATTTGGAGGGAAAAGAGATACAGTTTAGCTTCATTGTTCAATTCCTACTGGTGTGCACATTCCTCTAAAGTACTTGAATACATGCTGAACAGCAGAGGGTAATAGTTCCTGGTTTACATCTCAGTCAGGTTAATAGGTCTTCAGACTTCATTTAGCACCATATTTTCAGACCATCATAACTTTTAAACTTACTTGCATGCTGACAGTTTAATGTTCAAATAAGCAAGAAGTTAACTTTTAACTTCTAAACTTTAGGGCCTCTCTCTTAAAGCTATAAAATTGACATTTCAACATGAATATTTTTTTTGTGATGTATCTTTCAAACTTGCACATGCTGCAATGTCTAAAGCAGCTGTCCATATTTACATTAAAGACTTGGCAATTTTTTTTTCTTAAGGATGTCATTTGTGCAGAAAGGAAAATAAGCAGTTCTGCTCCTTCCTTCCTTCTTTCCTTCCTTCCATTCTTCTCTCTTTCTCAACTTATTTCTGATTTTGTCTCAAACCCCTTCCTTTCTTATTCTTTTTGCTCTCTTTCTACTGATAATATAAGTACTTCAAAGTACTTTTAATGATTATTCAAGCAGAATGAGGAATGACAGGGTTTAAAATGTGAACTCTGCCTTGATTTCCTGTCAGGGTTTTTTGTGTATATATCCAAAGGGGAATGTTATACTATATATCATTCTTTAAAAAATTTATTAGAGAAGTTGTGGGTTTACAGACCTGTCATGAATAAAATACAGGATTCCTGTACCTTGCATTGGCATGGAACATTCGTTACATTTGATCATGATTTTGTAATTTACTAATTTTTTATTAACACTAAGTTACCTTTGTTACAATTGATGAAAAATTATTACATAATTTTACTTTACATTAGGTGTATTATACTCCTGGCATTTTATAGTCCTGGCTCCTATATTTAGGTATTTGACCTATTGTGAGTTAATTTTTATATATATATATATATGAAGTGAGATAGATGTCCTCTTTCAATATGAAAATGAAACAGGTAAAATATCTGTAGACTTCATGTTAATATTTTACATAGACTCAGTTTTATCTTGCATTTACTTCTTGTTTGACTTTTTTCCAATTATTTACATTTGCTTTGACAATACAATGTTCATAATATACTGTTTATAAGATTATATCACTGTTTAAATTTGTTAACTTTTTAAATTTCTTAATTTAGAGTAATGGATGTCTAAGAATTCAAAACTTGTAGAAAAAGACCTGGGATATGTCCTATGTAATCATCTTTTTATATTTTGACCAATGGGGGAAGGGACACTTTAAAAATCAAGGTTAAATAATGAAATATATCAAATTTACATTTGAATGTCAGTCAGAAGCAAAAACTAATAATTACCAAGTGTCTACTGTCCTTTAGAAGGATAAAAATAATAATAATGGGATATCCGCTATTAGGCAGGCAGTGAGTTAGGTTCTTCTCTAACACATCCCTGTTTTCTTCTCAGAATAACCCAGGTTTTATTAAAGAGAAACATATTCTAGAGAAATGAGACTGTTGTGTCAAAATCAGCCAGCTAGTATTGAATGGAATATGAAAGCAGAATTGGACTGCCTGATTTACATTTTTTTCTCTTTAACTATTTATGGCTGGCAAGGGGCCAAAAAATCATCTCCCTCTACTCTACCAGCTTTATTTTACAGATGAGACTGAGGACCACAGAGATGAGAAGACTCCTCAAAGGTCAGAAAGAAACTTTGCTTTGCATTTTTAAATGATTTTTAAGCATGAACTTATTACTTATTTAAAAATTAAATGCACTAAGCATTGAAAATTGGCCCCGGTATAAGAGGCTATCCATGTGGAAAAAAATGAAACTTGATACCACAAAAATCAATTCCAGAAACATTAGCAGCCCAAATGTAAAAGGCAAAACAATAATGCTTTTAAAAGAGAACAGGAGAGTATTTTCATCACCTTGGTTAGAGGAAAAAATGTCTTAAATAAAAAAAGTATCAACTATAAATAAAATATTGATAAATTAGACTACATGAAAAGCAATAACAAAACTACTCATCAAAAGACACCATAGTAAAGAGCAAAAACAATAAGCCATACAGCAAACAAGATTATGTATTATTATACATTATGTGCAAAGAAGTAGTATGCCAAATATATAAAGTATTCCAACCATTTTGTAAGTAAAAAACAGTTAAATAAACATGTGAGCAGGAGATAGGAAAACACTGTGCAAAAGGAAAAAAAATGTATAATAACCAATAGACATGTAAAGGTGTTCAGTCTCGTGTAATAAGATAAAATCAAGCTTACATCAAAACAATATGTTAAAAAGGTACCAGAGATTGGAAAAAAATTATATTAAAGTTTGATAATATCAACTTTTGGCAAGCATGAGGAGTAACAGAAACATTCAGGAATACAAGAGAATATAAATACAGACATCCACCATTAACTAACTGTGGCAGCCAACCTCCAAAATGCCCTGCAATGCTTCTTATCTTTTGTTATTTTTACCCTGATGTAGGCCTCTTCCACACCGACTAGGATGGACTTATGTGACCAATAGAATGTTGTACAAATGATGGTGTGTGTCTTTTGAGGATAGATCATAAAAGGCTTTGCAGTCTCTGACTAGGTCTCTTGCAAGTATCTAACTATGTTGTAAGAAAAAATAGCCCTCTCTAGAAACTCAAGTGGGGAGGAAATGAAGAGACTGCCCAACAACCAGCACCATCTTGCTAGCCATGTGATTGAGCCAGTTTTGAAGGTGACCCTCCAATCTTCATCAATCTGTCATATTACTTAGTCCTGCCTGATATCTGAGTTTCATGCAAAACACTAGAGAGAACCATCCCGGCCAAGCTGTACACAAATTCCTGATGCACCAAAATTGTGAAAAGTAATAAACATTTATGATTGTTTTAAGCCATGAAACTTTTGGATGAGTTTTTTATACAGTAACATACAACTAATACATCGACCATTTCTTTAGTGCAAATTTCAGCAAAATGGAAAATATAGATAATGCCTTATTATGAAAATAGTCATAACAATGAAAACCTCTGAATAGGTCTTGGAGACTTGCAAGATTTGCAGACCTCACACAAAGAACATAATATATTAAGTATTATTATAGTTGTTATATTGTTTGTTGTTATTGTTATTATTTGGATCTACTTATTGATAGACATTTATACCACTTCACCTAATTTTTCCATACATACAAATATTAGAAAGATGTTTTCTTATGTTTATTTATTTGATTGATCTTGACATAAATTTGTGGTTCTCCATATATTATATTTGATTTTTGGGGATTCTTGGCTTCTTGGGCATATAAAAAAAATCCATAAAATTTTCATTGTTAGACATATTGAATCAAACAGTTTGAGGTAGACAACTATAGAGAAAAAAAGAGAAAGAGAGTGCTATATTGATTCAGTTACAGCTGACAGCAGTCAAGTTTTCCATTCCTGCTCAGTTTTACTGGCTTCTTCCATTTAAACAAATTTCTGTAAATTTAATTGCTTCATCTGTGGAATGATGAAAATACTAATCCTGGCTAGCCTGTACTTCTATAGATTTTAAATGAGGTATTACATGTAAAGTATCTGCGATGTTTGCAAGCATGAGATAATACATGTAAAGTGCAGTAACTGGAACAAAGAACAAATGTAATAACTATGCATATACTACCTCATTTAATCTTCACATAAACTAGCATAGATGAAATATACTTATTCTAATTTTGTACATAATAATACATGTCCTATTTGGTCCTCAGTTGGCAGTCAGAGTCTGGGTTTGTTGAAGATCTGGAGGACTGGACTCTCCCTGGCAACAGTTCATCGGACCTGAGTTCCCTAAGGTGGAAGCCTGTAATGACAAGTAGTCTTACAGAAGGCAGCAGGAGAAGACATACTGAAGTCATGTTATTTGCAATGATATAAGTTCGTGAAGGGCACGGAACACAAGAATTCTATTCATAAGCACATTGAGACATTCCCTGGTCTTCAAATTTAACTGGTTAAGATTATGAAAAGGGGCTAGATATTCTTCAGTTTGTGGCATCAACAATTATCCATAAAATAATTGCTAGGAAAATGCTTTTATATATTCTTATAGGTTGAGTTGTGTCCCCCATAGTCAAGTCCTAATTCTGCTTCCGTAAATGAGAACTTATTTGGAAATAATGCCTTTGAAGATACGTTTAGTTAAATGAGGGCAAACTGGATTAGGTTGGACCCAATGTAATATATCTGGTGACCTTATAAGAAGAGGAAATTTGGACATAGACACAGAAAGACACTGGGGAGAAGGCCATGTAAAGATGGAGAAGGCAGAGAGTGCAGTGATGCATCCACTAGTCAAAGAACACTAGTACTACCAGCAAACACTAGAAGCTAGAGAAGCAAGGAAGGATCCTCCCTTAAAGGTTTCAGATGGAGCATGGTGCTGATCAAATCTGGATTTGGGGCTTCTAGACCCCAGACCTGGTAAATAATAAACTTTTCTTACTTATACACCATCCAGTTCATGGTTCTTTTTTATGGCAAACCTTGAAAATTAATCAGAAAACAACAATTCAGAGCAGAAAAATGATTTGCCCAAGTTTATACAGCTAATAAATGTAGATTAGCTTTGCAATCTCAGGTCTTTCTGCATCCAAAGCCTGTGTTCATAAACATGAGTTTAGTTATGAATACACTTCACTGTTCAAATAGACTTGTTTGTTTGGACATTGTCCTCTAACATATTTGTGTAATTAAGTACTCGTATTTTCTTGATGATTTTGACTAATGCTTAAATAAAACATAATCCAAGAAAAAATTCTCATTCCCAAGAAATTTTCTCAGGGATTGCTTCATCATCTCAATTCCTTATACACATAGTTGTCCTCATCCTGTAAGCTTTACAGGGTCAAATTTTCCTTCTCATAGCCCTGGTAATACTGGAAGAGCTATCTCCCTAGGCTTTTTGGATGTACCTTCTTTCTCTGATATAGGAACAAACAAACAAAAAACAACCTCATATAACATTTATAAATATGGGATTATGGGGAAACTTTCATCAAAGCAATTTCAGGTACAAATGAACCAAACAAATTCAAGGTAGAAACAGTGGATATTGATGATAGAAATGGTATTCATGAAATTTAGGGGCTCAAAGGAATATAGTGTCATTTTTATTATTTATTTTAATTGTATTTTCTTTGAAGATACATAGATCACAAAAAATGTTACATTAAAAAATATAAGAGGTGTCCATATACTCCACACCTCACCCCCCCCCACTCCTCCCATGACAACCTCTTTCATCATTGTGGTACATTCGTTGCATTTGGTAAATACATTTTGGGGAACTGCTGCACTACATGGATAAGAGTTTTCATTGTAGTTTACACTCTCCCCAAGTACATTCAGTAGGTTATGGCAGGATATATAGTGTCCACCATCTGTCCTGCTCATTTAGGACAACTCCAAGGCCCAAAAAATGCCCCCACATCACATCTCTTCTTCCCTTTCCCTGTCCTCAGCAGCTACTGTGGCCACTGTCTCAAAATCAAGGCTACAATTTCTTCTATTACTAGTCACAATAGTTCTACAGTAGAATACTAAGAGCAGAATGTAGTATAATTTAAAAGTGACTATGGATTTTTATATTCCATTCTGTGTGACTATATTAATTTTACAGGTAATATGATAGTTTGCAATTATTTGAAATTAAGCTGTTTTATTTTATTCCTTAAAATAAATCAAGAGTCTGAAAAGGAGTTAAACTATCTTTCTCAATTTAGTAAATTATCCTCATTTATTAATTATTCATTTCATTTGGTAATCAATTTGCTGGTGTATCTCCAAGTAAATAGTTCTCTAAAAACCTGTGCTGGATGAGGGCTATTGATTTTGCATATTTTTAAAATATTTGAAATTAGGTAGGCCAACTAATCAAATTATTCTAAAAATAAAAGATTCTGAATGTGAGAAATTGTGTTTTGTATTTTCCACTTAAAGTGAAAAGATACTGAAAGGGCAAAGAGTTTTCAAACCCATGACCTTTATCATAATGCATCTTGTACTGAATTCCAAATAGATCATGCTGTTTGAACAGCAGAGAATGACTATCATTGAAACACAGGATTCATCAAGTTATAATGTCAACTTAGTAATGAAAATGCCTTCCTAAAGTCTTGTCAGTTGACAGACTGTCATCAAATATAAAAAATTGATGAGTCATTGATGAATGAGATTGTTTTTAATGTTGTTCAAAGCAACTAAACTTCAAAAAAAGCAAAGGGAGTTTTGCTGATCAGTTAAACCTGCCATTTATTGACTTTATAAACTTTTTAAGGAAAACGTTTTTAAATTAACTTGTAGGTTTACTAGTAGATACAGAAAATAGTTATAAATTATTAAATATTTAAAAGAGATTAAACACTAATAATTGTGAAATTGAGTACACATCAAATGTACTGAAAATATGTACAATGATAATAAGGGAGAGGGAAGATAAAATGTTGCTTACATTAAAAATGGATTGTCTATTATTTATAAAACTTTTCTAGAAGCTACAAAATATGAGGACCCCGAAACACTGTTGGGTATATTGAAATTCAATAATTTATCTAGCTGATATGATAGAAAACATGAAATAAATTCTAAAGTAAAGGCAATAAAGTGGAGAAAAACCAGAATAATAACAATAATAATGGTACATGTATCTCCTTCCAGGTCTATGAGAAAAATTCATAATACTAATGGTTTTCATAATAGTGCTTTGTAGACTTAAATTAACATTTCCAAATACAAAATTCTAAAATATGTACCAAGACTTGTGAATATGCTACTTTCACAAGATTTGATCTATCCTGTTAAATTCAATTGGAGGTGGAATCTATTTGTCATAGATGACTTGTGCAAGCCATAAAGAAGATCCTAATTTTGTTAGTTTGATGGATTATTATTAAGAAATATTCTAGTAAATCCTCTAATGGATTGTCAATGCATAGCAGTTTAACATTTTTAAGTTTTCTGCCATTAAAAAATCAAACCAGTCAAAGCCTATTGTTCTGCCTATAGTCATTTGTTTTCTCTCAAACTCAGTACACAGTGAAGCTAGATTTCTTACTATCTGTCAAAATCTGCAAAATCTTACTGTTCTAAATGCAATTATTCTCTAAAACAGGGTATGAAAATTTATGGTCTTTTATCCAAATCCTTCCTGTCACCTGTGCATAGCATGTGAAAATAATATGAAATTCAAAATTTGGTGTCCATAAATAATGATTTTTTGGAACACAGCCATGCTAATTGTTTTACATACTGAGGATGGCTGCTGTCATTCTACAAGTGTAGAGTTGAGTGGTTGCAACAGATACTGTATGGCCAATAAGCCTAAAATATTTACTATCTGGCCCTTCCAGAAAATGTTTGCTGATTCCTGCTTTAGAAGAGCTACATAGCTATGTTCCTGGACTTCTCTTCATCGTTTTACTGGAAATTTCCTTCACTTATCAGATACTAGACCTCCTAATTCCTGGAGCTCTTGTCTGCTTTCTTATTTGCCCCTTATAATGGCAGAACATAACCTTAGTAGCCTCCTAAGAATGGATCCATAGACAGTAAATTATTGATAACATGCAATTTTAAAATGCATGTTTCATGCTTACGCTTGGTAAAGTATAAATCTAAATAGAAAACAGTTTTCTCTCAGAATTCTGAAGGCATAGCTCCATTGTCTCCTAGCTTTTACTTTTGCTAATGACAATTACTTTTCTGATTTTTGACACTCTTGTTTTCTGCCCTCCATACTTCCCCCTTTATGAAGGGTTATATGATTCTTTATACTTCCTGATCTTAGTTTTCAAAATAAATGCGTTTGTGTGGGTCTTGCATTTGTGGTTGCACATGTGTACATGTGTTTTTTCAATTTGGAGATTTATGTCTTATATTTGTGGGAATATTTTTTATAACTTTTATAATTTCCTCCCCTCCATATTTTTTATCTCTTACTAAAGAATTCTATGTTTCTTATCTTTTATTTACTGTTTTTAAAGTCAGTTTTGTTGTGATATAGTTAACATACAGTTAAATTCACCCTTTTCGCAGGTGCACAGATAAGTGAGTTTTGACAAATATAAACAGTTGTGAAACCACCACTACAATCAAAATACAGAATAGTCCCATCATCGCAGAAAATTCCTTAATGCCCCTTTTTAATCAACTGGCTGTTCTCACGCCAAATCCTGTAACCACTGGTTGATTTCTATCTCTGTAATTTTGCTTCTTCTAGAAAGCCATACAAATAAAATTAAACAGTATGTAGCTTTATTCCTAGCTTCTTTCACTCAGAACAACACTTTTGCAATTCATCTATATTGTTACATGATCCAGTAGTTCCTATGTGTATTTGCTGAATAGTATTTCCTTGTATAGACATACTACAGTATTTCATCCATTTGCCAGTAGATGGAAACTTGGATTGTTTCTAGTTAGAAGCAATTATGGCTAAAGCCGCAAGACCAATATTAAATAGGCTCTGTGTGGACATATGTTTTGATTTCTCTTGGGTAAATATCTAGGAGTAGAATTGCTGGATATGTGGTAAGTTTATGTTTAACTTTATAAGAAACTGCTAAATTATTTTCCAAAGTGACTACAAATTTATATTCTGAATAGCAAAGTATGAGAGTTCATTTATCAGTCCATATTCTTGTTAGCATTTAGATTTTTTATTTCTTTTTTTTGTCTTTACTTTTTAATGTTACATTAAAAAAAATGAGGTCCCCATATACCCCCCTCACCCCACTCCTCCCCCCATAACAACAACCTCCTCCATCATCATGAGACAAGTTTTAGTTTCAGCCTTTCTTGTGGGTATGTAGAAATAGCACACTTGTTTTCTTTATATTTTCCCTGATTCATAATGTTGAGCATTCTTCCAAATTCCTTCCAGGTGCTTGTCTTTCTCATAGCTTCTTTGTAAAGTGTCTGTTCAAAGCTTTTGCCCCCTTTACAATTGAGTTCTCAGTTTTCTTGCTGAGTTTGAGTGTTCCTTTTATATTCTAGAAAAAAAAACCTTTATCATCCATGTGTTTCAGGAAATTTTCTCCTAGTCTAGAGCTTGTATTTATCTTTTCTAACAATGCATTTCAAAGAACATTTAATTTTATGGTGTCCTATTTATATATAATATAATACAATATAATATAATACATAATAATAAATATAACAATACAATAACATATTATAATATGATATAATATAATAATATATTTATTTTCATGATTTGTGTCCTTTCTAAGAAATGTTTATCTACTTCAAGTTTACAAAGGTATTCTCCAGTCTTCTAGAAGTGTAACATTTTACATATAGGTCTATAATCCATTTAAAGTTAAGTGTTGATGTTTTTCATGAGCAAGCTTTTGATTTCACCCATTTTTTACTATTGCTATTGTTTTTTGGTTTCATTGATTTCTGCTCCTATCTTTATTATTTCCTTCATTCTTATTGTTTTGGGTTAATTTGCTCTTTTTTTTCTACTTTGAGGTTAAATTAAAACTTAGATTATTGCATTAAAAACTTACTTGTTTTCTGATAAAAATTTAGAGCTGCAAATTTTTCTCTAAGCACTCTTTTATTTGTGCCCCACCTAGTTTAAAACGTTCTCATTTTAGATCTACTGAATACAAAACACTTTCAAATTTTCCTTTGGACTTTATTTTTGACCTGTGGGTTATTTAACAATGTTTTAAAATTTCCAAATATTGGAATTTTCCAGATATCTTTCTAGTATTGATTTACAGGTTAATTCAGTGGTGGTCAGAGACAATAATTTGTATGACCTCAATTATGTTAAAATTTTCAGGTGTATTTTATGGCACAGAGTATGTTCTATTTGAAATATTCCAGGTACCTTGAACTGAATATGTATTCTTTTTTTCTGGGGTAAAGTGTTCTGTAAATGTCAACATTAAGTTGATGATGTTATTCCAGTCTTGTAAATCCTTATTGATTTTCTACTTGTTCTAGTGATTTCTTAAAAAGGCATGTTGAAGTTTCCAGTTATAACTGTAGATATTTCTATTTCTTTTTTCAGTTTACAAGTTTTTACATCATAAATTTTGAAGACCTGCTTTACATACACCTTCTTGGTGAATTAACCCCATTATCATAATGTACTTTCCCTGCTGGGAAGTCACAGGCACATGCAAAACAGTCATCTCCCAGCCCTCATGTACGCTGCCCCTCTCCTCTTCTATTGTGCAAGAAGGTTTTAGTCTGCTTGCATTCCACAACTTGGGAAGATGTTGAGACCAATGTAAAGATCAGAACTTAAACCTGAATACCAGGAACAAGAAGTCCCAGATGCTGTTCAAAGCATCTCAGTGGCAGGGCCCTCTCCCCTCACTCTCAGGCTGCATAAACACCACAGTCAAAGAGTATAGATTTGTCTCTCTTCTCTGAGGTAAAGTGGGGCATGTGGAGCTGCCATCTACCAACTCTGACCTGAGCAGTTTTGGTCATCCCAGGAGATCAGCCATGATGGGACCTCTTCCTCTGCTCTTTTGGACCCTTTTTTTGGTGTAAGTAATAAAGTGGTCATTTCCTGGAAGTTTCTGTTGTGCCCTGAGCCTGTTTTCTCACCCACACTGTTACTGAATTTTTGGCTATGCAGCAGAAATGAATTTTAAGAGCATGCCAGGTGAATTAGGCCAGTAATTTATTCAGGTAGGGAAGGACGAGAAATGTGAGAAAATAACAGATCAGGGGTCCCGGTAGAGGAGAAGGGGGTGAAAAGTGATAAAGTGGGCTAATTTACAGGCTACAATTACCCATTATAGATTATAAATGCCCAGGTTTACTTGTGTGGCCACGTGGCAGAGGAAAAATGGTGAAAGCGTTGTGCAGGGGGCAGGAACGGGTCCAGGGGCAAGAGAGCAGGAGGGCGAGAGCAGGAGGGCCTCACTTTTTGAACTGTTAAATATTCCACCCCTTTGCTAATGGCAGGGGAGGAGTTCTAGGTGTTTGCTCTTTGATTGATTACCCCACCCATCACTCCTCTATGAGGGCCCGATGATAAAGTCCTTGCGGAATATCCAAGGCTTCTCCTGGCTTCCAGAAGTCTTTGTTCTGGATGGCAGGATCTTGGGGGTGAGGGTCTTCCAGCAGCTTTCTTGGGGTTACTGATGTCCACATGGACTCTCTGTCAGGTTTCAGATCCATCTATTGATTCCCTATCGTACTAGCCTGCTTCAACACCATGTAGCAACTTGCTCTATATTCCCTATCCCTTATAATGTTCATTGTTCTGATTTCTACATAAATATGGTCATTCCAGCTATATTATTCAACAATGCATATTTTATGAATCTTTACTATATAAGTGAAGACCTGAAAATACACTTCTGCCCTCCAGGAATTCATCATCAACTCTACTGGATATTACCTTCAGTAATGCATTACAGTAGAACTATACCGTGAATAGACAACTACTGATATATATTTCATTCTGCCTAGGGAATCAGTGAAATTTGCAAAGAACATATGATATTTAGTTAGACTAAGTGAGGGAGTTATTGCATTTGAGAAAAGGGAAGATGGATGTGAATGGAGAAATATTTAGGAAATCAGTATAACAATTAACTAAAGTCCATGAAAGAATGGCATGAAATCATGTTAGTAAGCCTGAAGTGGTAAGATTTTAGTGCCAAACCCTGAGTGTTCAAAAGTTTTTAGAAAATTATATTATATATATTTATATATATGTATACATACATACATATATACAGTTCCATGAAAATATGGGACATAAGTTTAGTAACTCATCAGAATATTTTGTCCAGTCATCACTTAGATATATTTTAGGTATGTTCATACACAATAGTATATGTATTTGTAAACTTTTCATCCAGACACCAAATAAAACACCAGATTTTTAAAATTTTATTTTTTATCCATGTTCATAAGTTTTTATATAGTCAGTAATTCTTGAATAAAAATTATAAATATCATCTTTATAAAATTCCCACATTTCATACCATTATACAGAAGCAGTCTCAATATACTGTTCTGTGTATTTAAAAGCACCAAAAAGAGATAGAGACAAAAGACAAGAGACAAAAGCAGTTATAAATGTGATGAGGAGTGTAATAAGCTTCTTGTAGATAGAGGCTACAGAAGTTTTGTGGGCTTGCCTAATTGTGAAAATTATTCAAAGTTATTTACTGGAAAACTGATGTCTTGGAAAACAGGAATAAGAAGCTAAACAAAATTATTTTGCTGAAAGAATTTTTTGAAAAAGCATCTTAAACATTATCTAAGGATGTGCCACACTGTGTAGGGGAGAAGTGAGGGGAGGGGCCAGCAAGATGCCAAGAACTTCTCCTAATGTATTTTCTTGTTTCGGCACTCACTCAGGCACTGTGACCTTTAACTGTTTTCTGGAGCTCTGTGGAAGATGGATCTGCCGATTTTTGGTAGTTGTGAAGCAGGCTAAATAGGGAATCAGTAGTCAGATCTGGAACCTGGCAAGAAGTTCATATGTGATTCAGTACCCTCAAGATGGCTGCTGGAAGACCCTCACGAGATTCTGCCATCTGGAATGCGATTTCCTCAGAAGCTAGGAGAAGCCCCAGATATTCTCCAGGGGCCTTATCATTGGGCCCTCCTAGGGGATTGATAGGTGGTGTAATCAATCAAAACCACAACCAGCTGGAACTCCTCCCATGCCATAAGCAAAGAGGCAAATAATTAATGGTTTAAAAGGCAAGCACAAAGATATCTTGCTCTTTCTTGTTCTCTCTTGCCTTTGCCCTGTCTTGGTGCCTGTTTGTGCCGTATTCTGGCTTCTCCCTCGCCTGAATCAATATGCAAGTAAACCCGGGGATTTATAATCTATAATGGGCAATTGTAGTCTGTAAATTGGGACTCTTTATCATTCTTCAGCCCTGTCCTCTTCATCTGGGACCCATGACCTGTTATTTTCTCCCATTTATCTTCCTTCTGTACTTAACAAATTACTGGCCTAACTCACTGAGATATGTTCTCATAATTCATTTCTGCAGCATAGTCAAGAACCTAGACAAAATCCTTTAACAGTTGTTCAAGCATCTGTAGGGGAATAGAAACCAGGAACATTTATAAACCATCTTGGTTGAACAGAAGTCTTTGTTGTTGTTTTTTTTTTTTTTTAAGTAGTTGAATATTTGAATTCTCATTGAAAATATGTGTCTATTTTTCTTTGTGTATAGCAATCCTACTCTGTGTTTCAACTGTATTAATCTCTATCTCATGCTATAATTTGCACATTATCTCTGTCCTCACTGAAAAATGTGGGGTTTTATTTCCCAGAGTTGCTATAATTTCACCTAAAGGACTACAAAGGAACTAGAACCCTCAAGTATAAGGAAATATTTTATAAAGTGACCTTCCCTGGACATATTAAACTGAATTGATAGGTAAGGACCCTTTTTTTCCCCTAGTTTATGAAGAGCAATAACCCAAGGTTTTAGAAACTAAATAAAATGTCAAGAGTAAAGTTATATAGAAAATTACAGTTATAATTTCCATTCTTTTATGCAATCGGCTTTCTGTTTTTAAAATTTTATTTTTGACTTAAATTCCTAATAACTCAATTTTTCCAATTATTTGAATATGTCTAATATATAATTCTCAGTGCAATAAAATTATTAAGTGTGTCCTAGAATGCTTTTGCCCTTATATACAAATAACTGTATTTATAGAATATTACATTACAACAATTCAAGACATTTTATTATATGGGTAAATACATATTGAAAATTGTGTATATTCATCAAATATCTGGAGAAACAATCTATATAGTTTTGAAACATTAGTTGATGCTGAATTAATAAATCTTAAGGTGATAATATATTCACATTTATAATTTAGAGAGATAGTATTGCATGGTAAGTATTCCCGAGCAGTGGTTCACAAGATTATTTGGAGCTAGCCCCACACAGCAATAAAGAACATTGACTTATAAACTGGAAGTATACTTATATGCTTATATATTCACTTTTCAATTTTCTTCCAATCCTATGATTACGTCAGGGGATAAGTTTCCATCAGTACTATTAATGTTTTTAATGCTTGTGGGCCTCAGATTTTAGTTTCCCTTTATGTAGATATGTTGTAGAATTTGAGAGGTTCAATTATTTGCTTATAGAGAGGACAGGACTCAGGAATGATTTTGAGAAGGAAAAATGGTTTATTGATGGCCAGCCGGACTCAGGAGCTTTCTCTTTCAATCCCGAGCCCCTAACAAGACTTTCAAGTTTCTTTTATACAGAGAGGAAAGGTTAAATGGTCCCTTTGTTTCAGTTCTCAATAGGCTCAAATTAGCATATATATCTTCCACATCTTAGGTAAGCTTTTAGCGTGGACTTCATACATTCTAGATAAGCTTTTAGCATATTTGGTTTGCATTTCCCCTGAATACTTAAAGTTTATAGACCTTGCATTGTTAAACTGTTTCCTGGGACTGGAGTCATTGCCATGGTCACCAAGGGCAGGACTGCAGCCTCTTACCATTTCACACCCACAAGTCAGACAGCTTAGGTTATCTCTAAAGGGACAAAGAGCCTCCCACCCATAGGCCCACATCATTTCCCCCCTTTGCCAAAGTTTAACTTGCTAAGCTTTGGCATAATTATTGTTGGAGCTATGAGGTGGATGGCTGTCTGTTGTTTTGATTGATTATTTATCAATCTTTAGTGTAGCAACCAGGACTGTTTTTAGAAGTTTAGAAGTTTTCATTCTGGACAGCAGAATCCTGGGGTGGGGGCCCCTGCAGTCATCCTGGGGCCACCGGCACTCATGTGGATTTCCAGTCAGGTTCCAGATCCATCTATTAATTTTATTTTACCCTTAAAGAGTTTACACCTTTAATTTAAAAGGGATCTATTTTCTGTAACTGCTTCCTGCTGGCCATGGCCTGTAGTCATTGCCTAATAAAGTGTTAAACTCTTATTTTATTTTAACTGGAGGAAGATAGATCTGGCATTCTGTATGAAGTTGGATGAAGTCTTCATATGGTTAATAAGATGTTCATTCTGAAAGAAAGAAACTTAATAAAAAATTTGGAATACCTGTTTCTAAAAGAGGACACTGGACCACAGAGGCAGATAAGGTCAGGTGCTTACAAAGATGGCACTCCTTCTTAAAAGCTGGTGGGAACAGCATATATATACTTTTTAAAGTTATTTATCTTTAGAGAGAAATTGCAACAGACACTTAACTTTGTCTAAAGTCACATTCCAAGCTGTTCAATGATTGGCACTCATGTGCTCCATCAGATGCTCCTGGTGAACTGGCACTCCCTGGGCAACTGGCTTCATTCAGGATTAGCACACCAAGTTGGAAATTCCCTTAGTTTTCAGCTGTGGGAGTGATCAGAACTACAGAATAAAGGTTTTCTACACCTTGGTTTTAACTGTACAATTTCTAGCAATTTTGACTTGTTCAATAGGTAACCAAGCAAGTCACAGCATCGTTGATCCTAGAGAGATTTTCCAGTATTCTACCAGCCTGGTGCATAGTGCTCTCTGGCACTATGGAACAGTGCCAGTCTGGAGGCGATATCCATTGTACACTTGGCTGTACTGAGTCATCATTGGCTGCTGCAAGAGCTTGAAACTGCAAAGTAGTTTCCATCGACTTCAGGAGCAGAACCAGAGGCTGATACAGCAAATATATTTAATTGAGGTGTCAGTGACCAGCCTAGCCAATAACTCACATGGAGAGGCAACCTGCAATGTATTCAAGGCCTGGTTTGAATGCACAAAAGAATTTGACAATGTTAAAGTTTATTTCTTGTTTTTATATATATTTTAAACAATTTAATGCAACACATATATCAAATGATTGTTTACTTACACAATTTTACCATGAAGATAACAGTAGGTACTTTACTTTAGTAATAGAGGTAAAAAAATATTTTTCATTATTAAAATGAAAACAGAAGATTCCCAACAGAATCAAGATAACTTTTTATTACCATTTACTTAAATATGCACCTTGCGGTGGCCTTCAGACAGGTTTTATTACCACGAAGTTATTTTTTGCAACTAATACCAATTTAAGTTTCTAGTTAACAATGACTTCTAGAACTAGAATTATTTAAATGTTTTCAGTTTGGAAGATGTTTTATAAACTTTTTATAATTGACTATAACCACATTGACTAGCCACTTCATGTTTAAATAAGCTTATTAAATTACAATTACCAACCAAATAAATTTATTTAAGAGAGCGTATCTACAATCTTTTTTCTTTAGCTTAATTTCACCAATGTGAATTTACAATTTCCATTACTCTAAAGATTTTGTACATATAACGTTAATTTAGTTTATAAGTTAACTATGGGAGATTACACTCAAATTATATAAAATTGAAACCATTATAGTTTATGCAAGGAATGTTCTCTTTTTTCCTTATGGAAGCTAAATACTTCTTTTCTTTATTTAAGTTATGAAAATGAATAATTTAAAAGCATACTGACTACCAGGTTTTTTTGTTTTTTTTTAAAGATTTATTTTCATTTATTTAATTCCCCTCCCCTCCCCCGGTTGTCTGTTTTCTGTGTCTTTTTGCTGCGTCTTGTTTCTTTGTCCGCTTCTGTTGTCGTCAGCGGCACGGGAAGTGTGGGCGGCGCCATTCCTCGGCAGGCTGCTCCCTCCTTCGCGCTGGGCGGCTCTCCTTATGGGTGCACTCCTTGTGCGTGGGGCTCCCCTACGCGGGGGACACCCCTGCGTGGCAGGGCACTCCTTGCGCGCATCAGCACTGCGCATGGGCCAGCTCCACACGGGTCAAGGAGGCCCGGGGCTTGAACCGCGGACCTCCCATGTGGTAGACCGACGCCCTAACCACTGGGCCAAAGTCGGTTTCCCACTACCAGGTTTTAAAACACATTACACAATTACTTAATTTGTTTAATTATAATCCAGGAAAGATCTCCCCATAGTTTTTATGGACTTTACTTACTGAAATTTGTCAGAGCCACTAATTACTTTTATTTTTGTTGGAAATAAATCTTTTTCTGGAAGAAAATAAGGCTCACCTGATTGTGGAGAAGAAAAGAATTTATTTTTAATCTTGCAAGAAGGGACACACAACCAGAAAATATGGCTGGCACCCTGAACAAAGGAAAATGACACAATTTATACTCCTAAGCCTAGCAGGCAAGCTCTTCCTCTGTTTCTCCATAGATTGGATACTTCAGAAGTTACAGCCTATCTGGAGAAGATCTAACTTTCCTGTGCAAAAGTTTGTGATTTAACTGCTTCCTCTAATACATTCTAACCATTTTAGTTTTTACCTGCTCCCCTTTGTTAAATAAGGAATGGAATTTAGTGCTGAATTGGTATTGACTTAGCTCCTTCTTGGGCATCCTTTTATTGCCTATAGGACTGGTTTAAGCTGGTTTCTTTTGTTGTTGTTTAACCCGGGAGTGGGAGACTGAGGCAGCAGGCTGCCAGGTTACATTAATCAGTATTTTCTTCCTTTATGTGAAAACTAAACTAATCTTTGTTTTTTACATTTTATGGCTGACAAAAGGTTTAAACTGGGAAATTACAGGGCAAACTGATTCTTAGTTCCTTAGCCTAGTAGATAGGTTTAATCTGCCACACCTAGTCTTGCCTTCAAAGCTCTTGCAAAGAGGAGGCCCTTTCTCAATAGTTTTTATAATCAGATTTTTACATGACTTTTTCATCCTGCTTAGTTTAATTTGGGCTTCAAGAATATTTATTCACATATATAACTGCATATTTAATTTTTAACAATTTTCATAGAGCTTTTTTAAGAATTTTCATTTGTTAATTTGATATTATTATTCTGATGTATGAAGACATACACTGAGCAAATGGGCAGACACAAAGAGTTAGACACAGAAACACAACTCATTGATGTTACTTATAATTTGAATTATTTTATATACTGTTTAGCTTAATTTTGGGTCCAGAAATATATATTACTTATATAACTGCATATTTAATCTCAACAATTTGAGCAAATAGGCAGACATGAATAGTTTGACACAAAAACATAACTTTAGTTACTTAAAACTTCCATTTTTCACAAAATAAGTGTGACTGCAAAACATTTCAAAGACTCCTGAAACTTTTCTTAATCTGCACTGTGACTGCAGTTTTACACTATGACCATGCACAGTTTTACACAAGAATTTTGTTTCTTAACTAATGGCTTGTAACAAAAATGTTTCCAATGCTCAAACACAATTCTCTTTTGTTTCAGAACTTTATATTTTACTTTGAATTTAGCAGAATTTTGGATAAGCAACAAGGTTAATTCTATGTATATTTACTGAGGCTATTCAGGGAGACAGACTGGTTTCTCTCATGAATTGCCACTCTTAGGAACACTGACCATCAAGGCAGGAGACTTATCTTCCCCCCCCCCCCCACTTTTTTTTTTCCAGTTTTTGGAGATAATAAAACTCCAGTGGTTGTTTAACCTTATTCCATCAGGCAGTAATTTATTTAGTTTACACTTGAATTCATGAGAGAAAAGGTTACTCATACCAGGACAGGAGACAGAGATGTCCCAAATCTTCTCTGGACTGTAGGGGCAGAAGCTATTATGAAATAACCATAGGCAAAGGCAAGGGGAGAGGTTAGGCTTGAAGTAACCATAAACAAAGGAAAGGTTAGTTTAGAATTTACACTTAAATAATAGTTTCAGGCTAAATTCACCCAACTATAATTTCAGTTATTATCTTTCCACTGTTTTATAATATAAATGCATTTATAAATGATCTTAACTCAGTTACAGTTTTTATTAATTTTTTAAAAAAGATTTATTTATTTATTTATTTAATTCCCTCTCTCCCCCGGTTGTCTGTTCTCTGTGTCTATTAGCTGTGTCTTGTTTCTTTGTCCGCTTCTGTTGTCGTCAGCGGCATGGGAAGTGTGGGCGGCACCATTCCTGGGCAGGCTGCTCCCTCCTTCGCGCTGGGCAGCTCTCCTTACGGGGTGCACTCCTTGCGCGTGGGGCTCCCCTATGCGGGGGACACCCCTGCGTGGCACGGCACTCCTTGCGCGCATCAGCACTGCGCATGGGCCAGCTCCACACGGGTCAAGGAGGCCCGGCGTTTGAACCGTGGACCTCCCATGTGGAGATGGACGCCCTAACCACTGGGCCAAGTCCGTTTCCCTTTATTAATTTTTTTAACCTTAAGGTGAATTCGATACCTTTATTAATTAAGCTACAAGAATTTTATTAATAACAATTCTTTGAAGTCTTGCCTTTTCTTAGTAATGGAGCAAATTCTTATCTGCAAGTTATGCATTTAATTCACCAGCAAGAGAGTATTGGCATTTAAAGATCATTTTAAACTATCTTTTTTTTACTGTGAATTCTTAGGCGCCAGCAACTGACAAAAGCCAAACATAGATTTTAAAGTGGCGTTTCATTCCCTTTTTTTTTTCTTCCTCTGTAGTTTCACAACCCTGAAGTTCCCAGCCAAATCATTGAAAAGGCTATCAAGTGATTAGCAGTCTATTGTTTCAAGCCATAGCCTCTTTTCTTCAGGCGATTTTACAGTTCTAGAACATTCCAAAGTATTTCTACAGTCTTACAGAGACAGAGATTTTGGCCTTGACACCCTAGGGAGGGAATTTTACTTGCATTTATTTTGATTCTGCTTTTCACCCCTTTCAGTTCCCCCCCTTCCAGGCAGTCGGGTGCGCAACAATCAAACAGGAATGCGGCTTATGAATAGAAGGGTGGATGCACTGGAAAGGGGCAAGCCGCTCCCCCCTTTCCAGCTTTCTGCCAAAATGGGCAGACAGAACCTACTCAAATTTGGCAACTCTCCTGGGGACCCAGCCACCCAGACTGTGGCAGCCCCAACAAACTTGGGTGCGTGGCGCGGACACAGATGGCCTCCAAGCACCGGCAAAGGGGCAGACCAGATACAAGACAGCAGAGCATGCACAAACATCTAGACTCCACAAACATCCAGACTCCTCAGTTTTGCCCCATAATCATTTCACCCCCTTGCCAATGGCAAGGGAGGGTTCTAGCTCAACTGAATTCTACTTTACATAACCACACAATTCCAACACTAGCATTGAGCTGACACAGACTGACACACAAAGGTCACTAATCTGACCCACAAGTTCTATATATATCTTTTCATTATGGCTGTCCCCCACAGCCATCACAAACCTTAGAACACTTAACATTTGGTATAAAGCGAATTCATTCACAATTTAGCACCATAACAAAAGATTCCAGCTAGACCTTTTCCACTGTTTAACTTTACACCCAAACCAAGCTTCACTAGAAAAGCTGTAACCAAGTTTTTTTAAAAATCCAGACCAATTTCCAGGACATTAGGACTCAAACCTATAAACAGCCGTTCCTATTAAAATCAAGCCTCCACTCCTTCAGTGGATGTGAGACCAGTACCAGATTCTAACATGCAGTTAGACAAACCCAAAACACCAGGGCTTTTTCCCAGTTTTTCTCCAGGACATTAGGATTGAACCTATAAATAGCCCTTCTTATTAAAATCAAGCCTCCACTCCTTCAGTGGAGGTGAGACCAGTACCAGATTCTAACATGCAGTTAGACAAACCCAGAACACCAGGGTTTTTTCCTGGTTTTTCTTCTTTTTCCAGACCTAGAGAGAATGGCTTCCCCTCAATTTTCTGGGGCTACTAGGGTTCTCTCGGGAGGTGATCAGCCTCCCCCTCCTCGCAATTAAAGCTAGGGCTTTCCAGACTGTGCTTACCTGGGGAGTCTTACCTTCTTCCATGTACAGAGTTCTTTTTCGTTCCCAGAATCCTTCTTTTCAAACCTTCCATTGCCCTAGATTTTTGTCAGGAAGATTTTGGTGGGGCCCACATCTTTTCTGGATTAAATTTAATCCAGGGGTGCCCAGATTTGGGGTTCACCCAAGTCCTCCCAGCTTCCTCGGGGATTTGGAAGGGACAGAAAATGCTACCGTCTCTGGCCTTCATTTGCAATCCCTTCGTGGTTGCCAAAAATGTTAAAGAATTTGAGAGAGGTTCAATTTTTGCGTATAGAGAGGCCAGGACTCAGGAATGATTTTGAGAAGGAAAAATGGTTTATTGATGGCCAGCCGGACTCGGGAGCTTTCTCTTTCAATCCCGAGCCCCTAACAAGACTTTCAAGTTTCTTTTATACAGAGAGGAAAGGTTAAATGGTCCCTTTGTTTCAGTTCTCAATAGGCTCAAATTAGCATATATATCTTCCACATCTTAGGTAAGCTTTTAGCGTGGACTTCATACATTCTAGATAAGCTTTTAGCATACTTGGTTTGCATTTCCCCTGAATACTTAAAGTTTATAGACCTTGCATTGTTAAACTGTTTCCTGGGACTGGCGTCGTTGCCATGGTCACCAAGGGCAGGACTGCAGCCTCTTACCATTTCACACCCACAAGTCAGACAGCTTAGGTTATCTCTGAAGAGACAAAGAGCCTCCCATCCATAGGCCCACATCAGGTAATGAAAAAGTTGTAAAGGCTGAATTAATTGTCCAGGGACAAATACAATTGAATCTGGGTCTTTCCAATTTCAAAGATAAAATTACTTACCTTGTTTTGCTTGCATTGTATTCATGTTCATGATTACTTCCTCTTTATGACTATGACTCATTCAGGCAAGGAATAGACATTTCCTAAGTACAAATTTTTTTATTGTAGTAAAATTGTTAGTCAATTGAAAGTAAAGATATTAAGTGCACAATAAAATAGGTCCATCTGTGTCTGATTGCCATCAGGTTCATTGCTCACTCTTTCCATCTTCTTCTTTATATCACAATAGACTGACCCTCTATACTTCTGAGTCCCAGGTTTCCACAGCTGTGGGCTTCAGGCTGGTTTTGGCCAATGACAGATACTCTTGGGAAATTGGGGATTGAAAGGATGGGACACATCCATTTCCTTTGCCTCTAAAGGTATCTCTGGCAGTAGCTATGCTTCTTTTCTGGTTTCTACAGAACATGCCTACTGTGTTCTAGGTTTCAGCAGGTCACACTCACTCATGCTGGCCCTTGAATCTAGTTAACATGAACTCTTTCTTAGTCTTAACAAAGAAGGGAGCTTTGGCTTTCTGTGGTGTGTCTACAGACACACCTAGAGGTCATCTTCCATCTTTCCCCTCCCCTCCCCTCCTTTTCTATTGTGTGCAGATGTTTAAGTATGTTTCCATTCCACAGCCTAGGGGCAATGTTAGGTATAATGGAACCGCCTAACCATGCCTTCAACCCCAAACTGGAAACAAGCAGTTCCAGCTGCTTCTTGGGGTTAGAAACCCTCAGTGGAAGGGTCCCCACCCCCTGAGGTTGTAGAAATACTCAGCTCTTGACAGTACAGTCATCCCTTCTCTTTGATGCAAGGCGGTATATGTAGAGCCACCATGGGAATCTCTTCCCATGCATTTCTGGACATTTATTGCTGTGTAAGTTAAAAAGCAGTAATTTGTTGAAAGTTTCTATTGTGCCTGAGACTGTGTTCCCAGGATGCACTGTATAGCAACTTATTCCACAAACTGCTTCTAATATCTGGGTAAACTAATTTTCCTTTTTTACTGCTCAAGTATTTTCTCATATAGGAAGTGATCCAGGAATTTATATTTCCTCTGTTTTCAACGCTTTTGTCATTTCATTTTCCTGATACAACAACATGGCAGGCAAGAAGTATGATAATGGCTGCTGTCTGGGAACCTCAAACATAGATCTTGAAAACAGTAATCTTGGAATCTAGTTTTGGCTTTGATACTGTTACTTCCTGTCTACAACGATATTAATAAACATGCTTAATTTTCTCATTCTTCTGTAAAATAGGAATAATAATAACTATCTCTAGGGGTAAAGCTTAAAGAAAAATAAAGTATTTGTATAGCACTTTCTATAGTGCCTGGCAGTTAAATTCTACCATCTTTAGTAATTGTTCTCATTTTTGTTATTGTCATTATTGTTACTATTATTCAGGCCTCCCAGTAGAATGTGATTTAGGTATTTCCTTGGAAGAGTTTTTTTCCACTAGGTGTCTTCTTTTATCTCCCCGATTTTATAATAGTTATAAAAAGTAAAAAACAAAGAATTTTTTTACATATTCCAAGTGAATAGTAACTAACCCTCATATGACACTTTCTATGTGTCAGCTGCTGTTAGAACTGCTTTGTGTGTTTTGATTCATTTAATCAATGCCATGGTTCCGTGAGGTAGGTACTATTTTTTATCATCACAGAGATTAAGGATTTTAAGTAACTTTCCCAAGGTTACACAGGAAGGGGTTGTTTTAGCTTGTTGGCTGCCAATAACACAATACAGGGCAATGGGATGGCTTCAACAATGAGAATTTATTGGCTCACTGTTTTGAGATTAGGAGAAGTCCAAAATCAAGATGTCATCAAGGCAATGCTTTCTCCCAGAAAACTGTGGCATTCTGGGACTGTCTACAGGCAATCCTTTGTCCTTGGCTTTTTTGTCACATGGCTATGTATGTACATGGTGGCCTCTATTGGCTTCTCCTCTCACTTGCAGGTTCTGATGACTTATGGCTTCTTTCTGCTCACTGTGGCTTTCTCTCTCTTTGTGACTTTCACTCTAAGTACTCCAGTAGTAGGACTAAAACCCATACTGATTCATTTGGGCCATACCTTAACTGATATAATGTCATCAAAATGTCCTATTTACAGTGGGTTCAGGCTCACAAGAATGGTTAAAGCTGGGCTACATAGCTCCAAACCATCCCAGTGGCAGAGAATGGTTTTGAACACAGGAAGTCCAGGCCCTGAGTCGGTGCACTAAATATTCTAATATATTGTCAGGCACAGCAATTTTGAGGGGAAAGGAGCAAATGGCGCCATTTAATGAAACTCCTTAACCAGTTGAAAAAATAATCTAATGAGATGGTTTAACTCTGCACTCAGAGAAAGTATATTTGGCTCCTTTTTAGCTTGAGTCCCACAGAAAAGACTTTAGAGCTTTTTTTTTTCTTTTTAAATACTCATATATAATGTTTCATTGAAACCATGTTTTTCCCTAGTAACAAATTCATTTTAAGGTGAAGTAGTAGAGACATAATCAAATTCTCTAGAGAGTTTCTTTAGTTTGGACATGGATATGACCAACTCTTTCTGTTCCTTGCTATGTTCTTAGGGCTCCACCATCTCCAGGATCTAAACATGTCATCCATCCTCTAAACAGTGTGTGTGTTTTCTATGTTTGTTTTAGGACTCTAAAATGCCAACTGTTATATAAAAGATTGATTTTTGTCTATTAAAGAGCATTAACATGACATGTCTTTGACCTCATTTAATAATGTCTCAATAAGGTTGTAATATGAAAATACAATTTACCATTTTTTGTTGTTGTTGTTTTCCTTTCATCCAAAATACTAAACTAAAATAAAAGAAGTAGTTTACATCACTGAGCTCCAAATTCCATGTAGTGATTTTCTGCCATATAGCATTAGGCAAATACCATTTTCAAGAGGAAATCTATTCAAATTACTGACAAATTTAATAAGGATGTTCTACAAAATAACTTTTAATAAATAAATTTATTTTAAAAAGCATCATGTATTATGATTTTTTTCCTAAAAATAATAAGTAGAAGATTGTGAAATCCTTTTAAAATTTAAAACAGAAATGTGTGTCTTCATAATTCATCAAAGTATGAATTCTACATAAATGAAGCTATCCTCTTTCCATGGTAAACTTCTTTCAGTCTAATTAGATTCTTTCCCCAGGAAAAAGGAAAAAGGCATCTTGAATTAGAAACAATTTTGCAGGAGAATGCCTGTCAGAAACTTGGTTACTATTTTAAACTCTTAAGTTTAAATTCATTTTAGTGAAGGATGAGGGGATAGGAATAAGCTCTTTTTGCCTTTATTAATATGACCGCATATAACAGGTTAAGATTTTTCAAAGGAAAACATTGTAGAGTTGAATTACTCAAGAAAGCTTTCTCAAAATACTGATTAAGCTCTGTTTGAGAAGTTGACTAAATGATTATCACTTATTAAGCTTAAAGAGGGGAGTACAAAACTAAGATCATCATTAGTAGAATTCTTCCTATAGGCCAGTCATAGATTGGTCACTTTACCAAATGTTGATTCATTTAATTCTCACAACAAATGCAAGGTATGTTTTAGTTTTCCATTTCATAGATACAAGGAACATAGGAAAGACTGAATCAATTGTCTAGGGTCAAAAAGTGATAGAGAATAGACCTGAATCTGGGTCTATCTGAATCAAAAGTCTATGCTCTATTGCTATAATTTATTAGATTATGACTTTGTTTCAATGCATAATTATTATAAACATAATACTTAAATTTGAGCAGTTTTATTAATTATTTTGTCTTATTTTAAAATACGAACTGATTGTTATACTGAATCAGTTAAACAAAACTATCAAAAGATTTAAGGGTGTGCCCAGAAGAGGTGTGGGCACATATTCCCAACTGGAAAGCAACTGGTTGAAAGGTAAAAACAAAATGTAATTTGGATTTGCTGATGTCTACATAACATGAATAAATTAGTTTACTTCCTTTTATTCTAAATTGACACTAGAACTTTGGATTAAAATTTACCTAAAATATATATTTAATTTACAATTAATTTTGATTTCTAAATTAACTTCTTGCATTGAACAGTTTTTCCTCACCCTACATTTGGAATACACATTTTCCCTATATATAAATATCTTATTTTTCACCTTTAAAACACATCTTTTTCTACACTTAATATTTTGCTTTTTCTATTTCTTTGCAAAAATTTAGATCTCTATCTTACTTTAACTTTTAGAAGAGAAGATAGAATTTGGAAGTCCAGTTGAGATTCATATAAGCACCATGCTTATCTATTGTTGTTTTTTTTCCATTTGGTTGGTTATGTTAAATTTAGGATTCTGCGTTATGGGAAAGATACTGCAATTGCCCTTCTAGGGTTTGGTTTAAAAAAGATAAATTCTAAAAAAATTTTTCCAAGATGTAAATAAGGTTGGACCAACAACTCCTGATTTAGTAAATGTCTTCCTATGCTTGTGTACCTTTTTTAGTTTATTCTCTACATAAAAAAATTGAAACTTTTTTTATTATTTAAATGAGGGAGAGAAGAATGATAAAGGGAGAAACAGACTGGGGTGACACGGGGAGGCTTCATCTTTAGTTTCTAATAACCAATATTTAATACATTTTGAGTACATTATTATAAATGTTCTTTCCTCAGGATAAGGAAAGCTTTAGCTTTAGCTTATGAGGAGTTAATGTAAGTGATGTGTTAGACCAGGAAAATTACAGACAGAAGGAGTAGAGGCAGGGGAATAAAAATCCTTTAAAAACATGACTTACTTGTTAGGTTTGGTTGGAAATAATGAATGTGTTAATTATTTCTTTTTCCTTTTTAAAAATAAGCTGTTTCTTTTTCTACATAAGTTTTTGTTTTTGAGAGCCCACCCCTCCCCAAAAAATTCTCTTGGCATCCTGGTAGACAAAGGATATGGTCTGTTCTCTGTCAAAGAACATTTGGAAATCTGACCATGGATCCTCAAAAATGAAACCAGAAGTCAGAAACAATTTTGAAAATAATATGGTAACTTTCCCTCAAAACCAGTGAGGATAGATAGTTACAGAAGTAAAGCTGACTCTTTTTCCTTAAGTTTTTGTTCTTTGATATAAGTGAACCTTTCATGGTAATGTCATTTTGTTTTATTTTTCTTAGGGAAAAAAAGACTTAAGAGAGGACATACAACAGATTATATGACATTCAATATAAACCTATTTTTAAAAGCAGCCTAGAGAAATAGTTTTTTTGAAAGGGACAGGATTTCTCTGGAATACACTTCAAATAAACATTTGAAGTTATTATTTTAATTGATCTGTTTTTATTTGATTTTCTCACACTTTTGCCAATCTATTTCTACATTTTGTCACTAATCTCAGTATTTTCATTTTTCCCACTTAGTCTTATACTGGGTTAACATTAAAAAAAAGATTTTCCCTTAAACATTTAAATGGTAATGACTGTGGACATGAGGCCTATTTGAAAAATTTTTATTAATAACTCAGACTCTTTAAAAAACCTCTAAATAGATATTATTAATTATCTCTGAAAAATTCCTTCAGAAGTATATTTTTATAAGGTTAGGGTAGTTCAATTCAGTGGAATCAGCAATTTTCAAGTTTTAAGTTTGATTCTTCTTTTGCTAAACCTGATTTTGTACTTTAACCACAGTTTTCCAAAGAAAATAAGAATAGAAAGTAAAATTGGCCCAATAAAGTCTTGAATATGGTGCCAAATGTTAGACCTTTAGAACAGGTGTTTCTCTGAATTATTTCCCTATATATGAATCTTTTTAAAAGTTTACTTTTAAATATCTGAGTAGTTTAGGATAATATTCTCTTTGAAAAATTTTAAAACACTGTAAATAAAGCTAGATTTTTTTGAATCCCATACCCTATCCCAGTCCACCTTTGCCTCTTTTTGACAGTAACCACTGTTAAACTTTGGAATACATATTAGATATATCTATAAATTTAAATGCATCATCTGTTCATGTAGATATATAAAGAACTTTTGGAAACATTTCACATAAATGATAACATCCAATACTTTCCTATTAACATTTTTACTTTTACTCAATAATAATACTGAGTGTTTGCTATTTAAATATATAGAAATTTGCCTGAATTCCATGCTATGAACTTGTTGATTGTTGATTATTCAAATTGTTTTAAGAATATTTTTTAATTTTTGCTTTTGTTAACAGTGTGGTAGCATAAAAACATCACAACACAGAGTATGGTATATGTTTAACACTATTTTATTATTATTAACTTTTAAAAATATACATAAATCACACAAAATGTTACAATAAAAAATATAAGAGGTTCCCACACACCCCATTTCCCACAACCCCTACTCCTCCCACATTGACAATTTCTTTCATTTATTGTAGTACATTCATTTCATTTGATGAGTACATATTGGAGCACTGCTACACAGCACAGATTATAGTTTATGTTGTAGTTTATACTCTCTCTCAGTCCATTCAGTGGGTTATGGCAGAATATACAATATCCTGCATCTGTCACTACAATATCATTCAGGACAATGCCAGGTCCCGAAAATGCCCCAATATCACATCTCTTTTTCCCCCTCTCCTTGCCTTCAGCAACTCCTGTGGCCACTGTCTCCACATCTGTGATATAATTTCTTCCATTGCTACAGTCACAATAATTCTATAGTAAAATACCAGTAAGTCCACTCTAATCCATATTTTGTTCTTCCATCCTGAGGACCCTGCAATGGTGATGTCCATTCCACCTCTAAATTGAGAGGAGGCTTAGATTCCACATGGCTGATGGATGGAATTCTCCTGCTTGTAGTTGTAGACTCTCTTGGTTCCCTGGTGTGGTGGTTGACCACCATCACCTGCCTGTTAGATGATCTGGGCAAGTCTAACAAACCAGAGAGTAGAAGTTGCAACTCTGCTGAGGCTCAGGGCCCAGATGGCACATGGACAATCCAGAGATTCAAGTCTCCTGAGCATACACGAACTCCAGCACCAATGATAGGTTCAGTAAAAGTGACAGAAAAGGCATGCATAGAGAAGTCACATCTGGGTTCAACTCCATCACACTCAGGAGCACAAATTCCAAAGTAGGGCCCACTGGCAAGGTACTGAACTCCAGAGCCATCTGTCATGACCATAGGACCTGGGTGTCTCCATAGCCCTCAGGAGCACCACTATCTGGGGTTGTATCTACTTTGGCTGTCTCTGAGATCCTGCTGAGATGTGCATAATCACAACCCCTCTGATGACCTCCTGACTCATTTTAAAGTCTCTTAGCCATATAAACTCATTTTTCTTAACCATTTCCCCCTTTTATTCAAGGTCTCTTTCTAGATGCATCACTAGCTGGTTCTCAGCAGTAATCTCTTGGTGCCAGGGAGGCTCATCCCTGAGAGTCATGTCCCATGCTGGGGGAAGGTAATGCATTTACATGCTGAGTTTGGCTTAGAGAATGGCCACATCGGAGCAACATAGAGGTTCTCAGGAGGTAAGTCTTAGGCACTCTGCAGCTCTAGCCCTAGTTGAAATTTCAAGCACACAGACTCATAAGTATAGTCATCAGAATCAAGCACCCATCATTGGACCATCATTCTTCTCTGGTCTTTGCCCTTATACTTGGGGGATTGTTGCTGCTCCATTGAGGAGTGCAACAGAGTTTCGCAGAATGGGAACTCAGCACTCCTTCAGTTGTCATGTGATAACCTAACCTTTATGTCAGTACCCAACGAACATCTGAACATATCTATATACTCTATTTGCATGCCCTGGAGAACTCCCTCCCACCCATGCATCCCCCATCAATGACACCCCACATCAGTGCTGTTCCCCTGCCATAGTTGAGCCCCTCTGTGATCCAAAACTTCTTCAAAAATGAAGTCTAATATATTGCCAAATTCAACTAATAGGAAAATGAAATAGTAATGATAGGTTTAAAGATTAGAAATAGAATACATATTAATTTAGAAAAACTAACAAAAGAAAAAATAAAGTGATGTATTAAAAAATGAAAAAAATCATAAAATTTTTTTGAAATTTTGCCTTTCATCACTGTAATAGGTGTTGCCCTGCATGTACAGTGGCAAGGCAATCTCTGTACATACAGTGGTAAGGCAATCTCTTCTATTTCTTCTTCAGTGTCTACATCATTTTTAAAAATTATGTCTTCAAAAAAGCTTTAGGTCACAGTACAGTCTCATATAGAATATAGGGGACTCCCATATACCCAACACTAAACCCTTTTCCCCCTTCCCCAGCAATGATCTTTTTACATATGGATGTTACAATTGCTGCAAATGATGTACAGATGTTGAAACATAGCTACTAACCATGCTTCCATTATGGTTTACATTTTAGACTCATACTTTTATACATTTTTGGTTACATTATGGTTTACATTATGGTTTACATTTTAGACTATACACCTTTATAAACTTTTGGTGATATTTAACATGGCCTATAGCCATCATTGCAGGATCATACAAAACACTTCCATTGCCCTCAGTTACCCCCTCTTCCAACTATTCTATTCCTCTCTCCCCCTCCTCTCAGGGCCCACAGTGACAACCAAGCTTCACTGCTTGAAAGACAAAATTCATATATACTTGCAACAATACTGAGGGCTTGATAGACTTGTCTGTCCTCCCCCATTGGAAGCTCGCCCATGCTTTCAAGAGACAACCCTCCCCCCCAATCTGAGATATCAGGCCTCCCAGGATGGGGGCATAACACCTTCCTGCTAATTGTATGGATCTCCATGCACTGGTATAACACACTATGATGTGATGAGCACTCACACACTGCCTAGAAGCCTGCCCCAGGTGCACCCTGTGCCAGATGCCCATCAAACACCTTAAACCAGTATTACATTTTCTTATTACATTTTCTAAAGAGTTTTCTCAACATTATAGCTTCAACCACATACCAGACAATTTCCAGTGTTCACTTGCTCTTTCCCATCCCTCCCCCAATTCCTTGGACCATCTGACCCATCCCCCAACCCAGGCCCCCCTCAAATCTGCAAAGCCCAACCCAATAATATCCCTATACCCCTCATCTTATCCCTTCACTGAAAACTACTTACCTCTACTTTATCATAGATTTCACCCATATGGGCATTAGCTCTCAACCTTTCTCTTCCCCCTCTCCCCCCATTTCTTTGTAAGCCTATCTTCCAGTCTCTAGCTCTCTGGGAGAGCTTGATTTGCTTAATTCAATCAGAGAGGTCACATAGTATTTGTCCTTCAATGTCTGGCTTGCTTCACTCAACATAAGGTCCTCAAGATTCATCCATGTTATCCCATGTTCCTTCTTCCAGCAGAGTTGTATTTCGTTGTCTGTATATACCACATTTTGTTTATCCATTCATCTGTTGATGTGTGTTTGGGCTGATTCCAATTTTTGGCAACAGTGAATAATGCTGCTATGAACATTGGTGTGCATATATTGGTTCATGTCCTTGTTTTCATTTCTTCTGTGTATATACCCAGCAGTGGAATTGCTGGGTCATATGGCAAATCTATAGCTATTTTTTTGAGGAACCACCAAACTGTCCTCCAGAATGGCTGGATACTTCTACATTCCCACCAGCAGTGGATGAGTGTTCCCATTCTTCCACATCCTCTCCAACACTTATAATCCTCTGTTTTTTTAATAGTTGCCAGTATAATGAGTTTAAGGTGGTATCTCATTGTAGTTTTGATTTGCATTTCCCTAATAGCTAGTGTTGTTGAGCATTTGTATTGGTACAAATACCATTAGTATTTCTTCTCTGGAGAAGCATCTATTCAAATCTCTTACCCAATTTTTTCAATGGGTTGTTTGTTTTTTTTTATTTTCAAGATATAGGATTTCTTTATATATGCTGATATTAGGCTCCTATCAGATATATGGTTACCAAATACTTTCTCCCATTGTGTAGGCTGTCTTTATACTTTATTGATAAACTCCTTTGAAGTGCAAAAGGCTTTAATTTTGAGGCGGTCCCATTTATCTATTTTTTCTTTCCCTGCTCATGCTTTGGGTGTGAGATTCCTGAAGCCATTTCCTATTACAAGGTCTTGTAGATGCTTCCCTACATCATCTTCCAAGGTTTTTATTGCCTTGGCTCTTATATTTAGATGTTTGATCCATCTTGAGTTGATTTTTGTATAATGCATGAGGTGGTAATCCTCTCTCATTCTTTGCCATATGGATATCCAATTCTCCAAGCACCATTTGTTGAAGAGGCCATTCCCTCCCAGTTGAGTGGGCTTGGTGGCCTTTTAAAATATCAGATGACTGTATATGTGAAGATTTATATCAGAACTCTCAGTTCAGTTCTATTGGTAAGTATGTCTATCCTTGCACCAATAACATGCCATTTTAACCACTATGGCTTTGTAGTATGTTTTAAAGTCAGATAATATGATTCCTCAAATTTAATTTTTCTTTTTCAATATGTCTTTGGCCATTTATGGCCTCTTTACTTTCCACATGAATTTCATAGTTTTTCCAGTTCATTAAAAAATGCTGCATTGATTTTTATTGGAATTGTATTAAATCTGTAGATCAGGTTGGGTAGGGTAGAAATCTTAATGATGTTTAGTTTCCCCATCCATGAACAGGGAATATTCTTCCATTTATTTAGTTCTTCTTTGATTCTTTTAACAGTGTTGTGTAGTTTCTATGTATAATTCTTTTACATGTTAAGTTAAATTTATTCCTAGGTATTTGATTTTTTAATTTACTTTTGTAAATGGTATTTTTTTCTTGATTTCCTCCTCAGATTGCTCATTATTGGTGTACAGAAATGCTACTGCTTTTTGCACATTGATCTTATAACTTGGGACTTTACTGAACTCATTTATAAGTTCTGGAAGCTTTGCTGTAGACTTCTCAGGGCTTTCTATATAGGATCATGTCATCTTCAAAAAGTGAAATTCGACTTCTTTCCAATTTGGATGCCTCTTCTATCTGATTCTTGCCTCAGTGCTCATGCAAGTACTTTTAACAGATTGTTAAATTGAAGGGATTACAGAGGGCATTCTTATCTTGTTCCTAACTTAGGGGAGATTTTAGGATTTCACCTTGTAAATGATATTAGCTGTGGGTTTTTCATTATACCATTTATCATGTTCAGAAAGTTTCCATCTATTCATATTTTTTGCTGTGTTTTTATCAGGAAAGTGTGATGTATTTTGTCAAATGCTTTTTCTGCATCTATAGATATGATCATGTGATTTTTTCCTTTGATCTGTTTATGTGGTGTATAACATTGATTGATTTTCTTATAATGAGCCATTCTTCCATACCAGGGATGAAATCCACTTGGCCATGGTGTATAATTCATTTGATATGTTGTTGAATATGATTAGCATTTATTTTGTTGAGGGTTTTTGCATCTAGTTTCATTCAAGAGATTGGTTTGTAATTTTACTTTCTTGTGGTGTCTTTGTTTGGCTTTGGTATTAGGGTATTGTTGGGATCATTGAATGAGCTAGGCAATGTTCCTCCTATTTCAATATTTTGGAAGAGTTTAAGAAAGAATGGTGTTAGTTCTTTCCAGAGTGTATGGTAGAATTCACTTGTGAAGTTGTGTGGCCTGGGGCTCTTCTTAGTTGGAAGGTTTTTAATGACTAATTCTTTCTCTTTATTGTGATTGGTTTGTTGAGATCATCAATTTCTTCTTTTGTCAATGTAGGCTGCTTATGTTTCTAGGAATTTGTCCATTTCCTCTAAATTGTCCTTCTTGATGTCACATAGTTTTTCGAAGTATCCTCTTATGATATTTTTATCATAAGATATCATATGGTATTATTTCTGTGGGGTTAGTGGTGATATCCCATTTCTCATTTCTTATATTGTGTATTTGCATCATCTTTTTTTCTTTGTTCGTCTAACTAAGAGTTTGTCAATTTTATCAATCTTCTCAAAGAATCAGTTCTTTTGTTTATTTTGGGGGGGCTTTCTTATTTTCTCTTTCATTTAGTTCTGCTCTGATCATTGTTCTTTCTTTCTTTCTTTCTTTCTTTCTTTCTTTCTTTCTTTCTTTCTTTCTTCTTCCTTTGGGTTAGTTTGCTGTTTTTATTTTCACTAATTCCTCCAAGAATGCAGTTAGGTCTTCAATTTTAGCTCTTTTTTTTGTGTGTGTGTTTGAATTTACAGTTATGAATTTCCTTCTCACTACAACTTTTGCCACATCCCATAAGTTTTGATATGTTGTGTTGTCAATTTAATTAATTTCAAGGTAGTTACTGATTTCTTTTGAGATTTCCTCCTTGACTGACTGTTTTTCTAAGAGTGTGTTGCTTAACTTCCATATTTTTGTGCCTAATCTGGTTCTCTTGCCCTTTCAGATTTCCTGCTCCATTCCACTGTGATCAAAAATTATTTTGTATGATTTCAATATTTCTGAATTCATTTTGACTTTCTCTGTGGCCCAGCATGTGGTCTAACTTGGAGAATGATCCATGTGTGCTTGAGAAGAACGTATGTCCTGCTGTATTTTGGTTTAATGTTCTGTATATATCTATTGGGTCCAGATCCTCTAATATATTATTCAAGGTTTTGTTTCTTTATTGATTCTCTGTTGAGATGTTCTCTTTAATGTTGATAATCATGTATTAAAGTCTCTCACTATAATTGTTGAGGCATTTATCTCCACTTAGTTTTTCCAGTGTTTGCCTCACATATTTGGAGGTATCCTGGTTAGGAGCATAAATGTTTATGATTGTTCTTTATTCTTGAAAGATTATCCCTTTTACTAATATGTACTGGCTATCTTGTCTCTCACAATACTTTTGCATTTAAAGTCTATTTTGTCTGATATCAGTATAGCTACTATTGCCCTTTTTGGGTGATCGTTTTCTTCCAGCAGTTCACTTTCAACCTCCTTGAATCCCAGGGTCTAAGGTGGGTTTCTTGTAGACAGCATATAGATGGGTCATATTTCCTTATCCATTTTGCCAATCTGTGTCTCTTGACAGGTGAGTTTAATCCATTAATATTCAGTGTTATTACTCTCAGGGAATTACTTACATTAGCCATACTTTCTTTGGATTTGTGTATGTCATATATTGTTTTTAGTTCTCTTTTTGTCTTTTCAGTTTTTCTTACACTCTTCTTTAACTCTTTTTCTCCTGTTTTTCTTTCCCCCTGCAGTGCTCTCTTTAGTATTTCTTGAAGGACAGGTTTCTTATTGGCATACTCTCTTAGTTTCTGTTTATCTTAAACATTTTGAACTCTCCATCATTTTTGAATGCCAGCTTTTACTGGATAGAGTATTCTTCCCTGGAAAATTTTTTCTTTAGTACCTTGACTATGACATACCACTGCCTTCTTGCCTTCATGGTTTAAGATGAGAAATCAACACTTAATATTATTGAGCTTTGCTTGTATGTGATGGTTCTCTTTTCTCTTGCTGCCTTCAGTATTTTCTCTTTCTCTTAAGCATTGGGTAATTTGACAAGTATATGTCTTGGACTATGACTGTTGGAATTTATACCATTTTGGGTGCATTGCCCTTCTTGGACATGTATATCCATCTCCTTCAATATGTTTTGGGATTTTTCAGCCAATATTTCCTTCAACACCCCTTCTGTCCCCTTTCCCTTCCCTTCTCCTTCTGGATGCCTATAATGTGTGTGTTTGTGTCTTTTGTGTTATCATTAAAATCCCTCAGTCCCTGTTGGATTTTTTCTATTTTTTAATTGATCAATTCTCCTATCTGATTTCAAATATACTGTCTTCCTCATCACTAATTCTTTCCTTTGCCTCTTCAAATCTGCTGTTATTTGCTGAGAGTGTATATTCAATTTCTTGGATTGTGCCATTCATCACCATCATATCATTATCTCTTTGTGTATGTTTACCATTCCTTCAGTATGCTCTCCAGGTGTTTTATTAATATCCTTAATCTCTTCCTTCACTTCATTAAGTTGGTCCTTGATATTTGTTTGGAGAGCTTTGATTAGGTAGGTGTTCAGTGTTCTGCTCCTCTTCCTGGTTTTTAGTTTGTTCATTGGATTGGGCATGTCTTCCTGATTATTGTTTTGATTTGTAATTTTTTGTTGCTGTCTGGTCATCATTTTATCTTGACGGGTTTGTTCAGTTGATCAGCTTCTCCATCTAGGTCAGGTTTTATTTAGAGGATTTTTTTGTGTGTGTGTTAAGTTTTCTCTTTGACACTTTCTTCTCCTTATTCTATTTCCTTGTTGTGGTCTAAGATCCCTTGAAGGAAAAAGATTAGGGCCAGGGAAAGCAAAAGAGGTAAGAAAAAGAAAGCATAATATTGATAGTAAATGCTAGCAGAAGAACCATATAAGACCTAGTAGAATAAATATTAAACTCATGTAGGCTGTGTAGAGTTATAGAAATAAAAAAAGTGCAGTATCTACAATGAGATGGGATACTGAATATGGAGAAGAAAATAGTATGAATTAAAAGGCAGAATGATTAGGTTGAGCAGGAAAGAGAAAAGAAAGGGCAAAAACAGAAAGAGTTAATAAAAGATGGAAAACAGAATAGAAGCATTAGAAATAAAAAGCAAGAAAAATTGGGGGCTAAACAAAGACAGGTGGAAAGTAAAAGGACAACAGAAGGTGGAAGATAGAAAGGTGTAGGAAGGAAAAGAGATAGCATTGGTAGCCAAAATCAGTACACACAGAAAAGAGGAAATCAAGGACAAGGAAGCACAGCAAACAAGAAACATGCCAGCATCACCCAATAGAAAAAAAGAAAGAAAAAAAAAAGGAGGTGGTGGATTCAGAGGAAGGAAAGATCAGAAAATAAAAATTAAACCCCAGAATCCCTCAAGCAAGGAGTCCTCTTTGCAAATGAATAAACTGATTAGGGATCTGTCCTTTCCCCTTTCTCCTTTCCTCACTTCTTTCTCTCCCAGGGCAGCAGCAAGCCCACATGAGAGCTCCCCTCTGAGATTCAATGGGGCCCTGATGAACCAACTCAGCATAGAAAATAAAGACTCTCAATCTCTTTGAAAGAGCACCCACACCTTGCCAGGAACCCTATATAAGCTCTTGGAAGCCTATATAAGCTCTTGGAAGCACTTCCTACTGTCCCCTCCCTTACGTGTGTTGCACAGGACTAGTTAATTGCCTGACTCCGCCTTCTCTCAGACCAATTTTCCCTATCCCAAGGCATTTAGATAAATCAGTCTGTATCAGCAGATTTGCCTCTCACCTCTTCCTAGTTTCTCCTCAAGTCAGCTGGTATGCTTCTCAAAGCTCAAAAAGGGGGGTCCACACAAGTGAACCCACACTCCTTGGACCTCTCTGCACCCTTCACTGGAACCCTCCCACTCTTGGAGTTTGTCTGAGACTGGAGGGTTCATAGAATGCTGGGGTTCAATGTTCATAGAGCACTGGGTTTGAGGAATGCAGGTTCAGGGAACACAGGTTCAGGGAACATAGGGTTCAGGGAATGCTGGTTCAGGGAACACGGGTTTTGGCGATGCCACCATGTGACTGGCAGTATTTGGGGAAAGCTGCCACTACCTGCTCTAAGGAAGAGGGTTAACCTTCCCCCAGCTCCAGGCACAAGCACCAGAAACCTGCAGTTTTACTTTAAGCAATCACTTTTTATCATGCTCTTTCCAGATCAATGTCCAGAAGCCTCCTGCTCTGTGGGTTCTCAGAAAAACTCACTCAGATGGGATTTTGTCCCCACTCAGCTGACTTTTTTAAAGGAGAGATGTTGTGGGTGCACTTACTCCGATGCCATCATGACCCACCTCTCTCCACTGTAACTCTTAGTACTTATAGGAGTTTGAGATTAATTAAAATTTAAAAAAAAAAGGATTATGTTTGTAAACTGGTCTGTTCCTTTGGGTATGATACCTTTTGATTGATTTAAATTCAAAGATTTCAAGTTTACTTGATTAAATCAAGATTAGGACTTTGAATTAACCATGTCCATAGAGTATAACTCAATTTATGTCCTCACCCCCTTGGTGGGCTATATAAGCAGACACTCATTCAAGTAGAGACAGAAGCAGATACATGAGAGAAGAGAGAGAGCTCCGTAAACACATAAGATACACACAGAGGAAGGGAGCACCATAGACATGGAAGAGGATCCTGCTGTCCCAGGAAGAGAGATGAACCATTAGTCTGTTAGTTTGAAGCTGAAGAGAGCAAAGCATCTTAGCCCTATGCCAGCTGAGATCAGAAGAAGCTGGGCCTACAGAGCTTTAAGAGGAAGAAGGAAAGAGAGACCAAGCAGACATTTCCCACTATCTTGCTTCAACATGTGGTAACTGACTTTGGGTGAGAAATCACCTTTGAGTTGGATTTTTTTAGGGCTTGTAACTGTAAGCTTTTACCCCAAATAAATACCTTTTATAAAAGCCAACACATTTCTGGTACTTTGCACCAGCACCTCTTTGGCTGACTAACATGGTATTATTGTCTTTTGTTTGTTTTTTAAATGTCTGTATCGCTTTTTTCTTCTTCTTTATTTTCTTTTAAATGTTACATTAAAAAAAATATGAGGTCCCCATATACCCCTTACCCCCCTCACCCCACTCCTCCCACATCAACAACCTCTTCCATCATCATGGCATGTTCACTGCACCTGATGAAAACATTTTGTAGCATTGCTGCTCCACATGGACAGTGGTCTATATTGTAGTCTACACTCTACCCCAGTCCACCCAGTGGGCCATGGAAGGACACACAATGTCCAGCATCTGTTCCTGCAGCACCACCCAGGACAACTCCAAATCATGGAAATGCCCCCACATCATATCTCTGCTTCCCTCTCCCTACCCTCAGCAGCTATCGTGGCCACTTTCTCCACATCAATGCTACAATTTCTTCCATTACTAATCACAATGGTTTCAGAGCAGAACACCAGTAAGCCCACTCTAATCCATACTCTATTCTTCCATCCTTTGGACCCTGGGATGGTTATGTCCAGTCCCCCTGCTTGCAATTGTAGGCACTCTTGGCTCCCTGGTGTAGTGGTTGACCTTCTTCACCTCCCTGTTAGCTGGCCAGGGTAAGTCCAATAAACTGGAGGGTAGGAGTTGCAAGTATGCTGAGGCTCAGGACCTGGCTGTCACATGGACAGTCCAGAGATTCAGTACTCCTGAGTATACACCAACCCCAATTCCTACCATAGGTCTGGTAAAAGTAACAGAAGAGGCATGTGTAGGAAGGTCATACCTGAGTCCAACTCCATCACACTCAGAAACACAAACTCCAAAGTAGGGCCAACTGATATGGCACTGAATTCCAGAGTCATCTGCTATGACCATAGGACCTGTGGGTCTCTGTAGCCCTCAGGAGAACCAGTACCTAGGTTTCTATCTACTTTGGCTGTCTCTGGTACCCTGATGAGGCATGCATAAGCATTACCCCTCTGATGACCACCTGACTCTTTTTTGGAGACTCATAGCCATATAAAGTCATTTGTCCTTTCCATTTCCCCTTTTTATCCAAAGTCAAAAAGCAGTTTTTAGCACCTAATATTACATGTAGGCTGAGACATTCTGCTGGTCTGAGTGGACCTTTTTATTCTACGTCTTTTTCTCATTACATCATCAGCTGCTGCTTGGTAGTAATCCCTTGGCACCAAGGAGGCTCATCCCCAGATGTCATGTCCCATGCTGGTGGGAAGGTAATGCATTTACATGCTGAGTTTGACTTAGAGAGTGGCCACATTTGAGTAACATGGAGGCTCTCAGGAGGTAACTCTTAGGCACCCTGCAGCTCTAGGCCTAGTTCATATTTCAGGCACACAGGCTCATAATCACAGCCTTGGTATCAAGGGCTCATTGTCAGACCATCCGTCTTTACTGGTTTTTGCCATTGCACTTGAGGGATTGTTGCTGTTCCAAAATATTATTATTTTTTAAAAATTATTCTTTGTGCACAGGTATGAATGTTCATTTTGAGTGCTTACCAAAAAGATTTAAAATGATATGATATGAAGCAACTTGAACTCTCATATCATGCATGGTGGATATGTAAATTGTACAACTAATTTTGAAAACAGTTTGGCAATTTTATAAAGTTTGTACACCTAATATTTGGCCCATTTATGTTACACCTAAGAATTTACTCCAAAAAAGGAAAACGTATGTTCACATAGCAATTCTGCATGTTGGAAGAACATGGGTCTGGCATGCTAAAATCAAGGTGTTAGCAGGACTACATGCATTTCTGGAGGCTCTAGGGGAGAATGTGTTTCCTTGCTTATCAGAGATGTTGGAAGAATTCCCTTCCTTGTGGCTGTATGGCTGAGGTCCATGTTTTCTTGCTGCTTATAAATTCAGCGTTGTTCCCAGCTTTTAGAGGCCACTCTCATTCCTTGGCCCCTTCCATAATCTTCAAAGTCAGCAAAGACAGAGCAAGTCATTTGCAGTCACATCTCTGTTACCTACTCTTCTGCTTTCCTCTTCACTTTTAAAAAGTCTTGTCTTTAGATGTCACCCATCTGGATAATCCAGGATAATGTTCCATTTCAAAATCCTTAAATTTAATATCAGATGCAAAGTAACTTTTGCCATGCAAAGTAAGATATTTCTAGATCCAGAGATTATGAAATGGACATAATATGTAGAACATTAGCCTGTCCACACACAGGCCCAAACAGTTTTATAGAAGTCCTTATGAAACTTTCAAATAACATATTATTTTTAAAAAAATACAAGAAGCTATGTGCTTATTTAACATATCTTAAGAAAACAACATAAATCTAGTACTAAAATCAGAGAAGAATAAGATAAACATAAAAATGTTCAGCAACTTTTCAGTTACGATTATTAAAATATTAGCAAATGATATCAAGCAGTATAACAGGGGAATAATAAACTTAATCATGTTGAGTTTATGCCAGTAATGCAAAGATATTTCAACATTCAAAAATTTTCAGTTTTATTAATTAATCTATCCTATTACGATTTCAAAGGAGAAAATGTATGTATATATGTTCTTCTAAGCATATATATGTATGTATATATATGTATGTGTATATATACATTACTACATATATATATAGTCATATGACTAAATACAGCATTAGAACTTGATGAAAGTCAGTGCAAATCATGACTTAATAAAAACATTTTAGCAAACTAGAAACAGAAATGTGCTTAATAAAATTTTTCTACCAGAAAAATATTTGTAAATTTTATATTCAATGAACATTAGAGATAGTCCCATCAAAATGGGAAACAAGACAAAGAATCTCAATACTTCTGTATATGTCTTTATCATCATAGAAGACCTGATTAATATAACAAGAAAATCAGAGATCAGAATTGTAAAGTAAGTGACAAAGGGGTCTTTATTTTCAGGTATATTTTTCTACCAGAAAATACAACAATCAACTATGAAATATTAGTACTCTCAAAAGATTTCAACTAGGTGTCCAAAAAAAAAAACAAGGTCTATAAATCCATCTCTATTACTTTTAAATTACTTTTAAATCACTAAAAATATGATTAGAAAAAATAATAGGAAAAAACCTTTTAGTCTCTATAGGAAATAAAGACAACAATGTTCACAAGAATACAATTAATAAAAATTCTACAAGATTGTTATTGTTTTGTGACATTACAAAAACAAAAAAGAAAGCAAATAAAATATATGAAATGTTGGGAAGCGGACTTGGCCTAGTGTTTAGGGCGTCTGTCTACCACATGGGAGGTCCGTGGTTCAAACCCAGGGCATCCTTGACCCGTGTGGAGATGGCCCATGCACAGTGCTGTTGCTGCATCCCTTCCCCCAGCCTTTGTTATCTCCTTCCTCCAGCCGTTGCTGTCCTTCCCGCCAGTCCCGCCCACGTTGCCAATATATAATCTGCCTTCTTCCCTGGCTACTGCCTACCTCATAGCCGCCTGCACAACTCCGCCTATCCACTACCGCCCCGTAGTTAACCCGCCCCAGCTCCTGCCCCTCCCTCTACCCAACCCTATATAACCAAGTGTATTTCCGCAATAAAGCAGACTTGTTCCTGCGCTCAGGCTGTCTCCGTGGTTTTTACCGCGCGTCCCCCACGCCTGGAGAACCTAGGCCTACGCGCTGGCCTAGGGGCTTCCCGCCGAGCTGTGGAAGGCTGCCCGGACCTCGTGGGCCGCTAATCACTGCCAGCGAGCCCACACTTGGGGGCTCGTCCGGGATCCTTTCCTTCCACCGCCTTACGGCCCCTGTTGTCTGCTGTTGCTGTTGTCTACTGGCGACCATTTCAGCTCTCCAGGTAGGGACCCCGTCGCCGTCTTTTCTTCTCCCACTATGGGCACCTCCCTCTCTTCACACCATACCCCTCAGGTTCGGCTTTTAGCCGCCCTGCTTGATACCAATGGGGTTCGCGTTTCCCTGAAACAGCTCCAAAAATATTGGGACTTACTACTCCCCTTCAATCCGTGGCTCGCCACCTGCCAGCTCTGGAGCCCGGACACGTACTCACGGCTAATAGATCGAGTTACCTCTGCCATAGAGCATGAAAGGCGGTCTTTTCCGCCCGGCCTGCTGCCTACTCTTGTGGCCGTTCGTGCCTGCCTCCTTGGTGCACCATCCGAAGTCATCCGGGACAAATCGATCAAACAACCCAATGATTATGAGCCCGATGATCTTAGAGACACGAATTCTCTGTCTGACCAGCTCGCCGCAGCTCTCGAGCGCGAGCCTCCCCGCTCGCGCTCCCCGCCGCCTACAGAAACCGTTTCTGTGGCTCCTCAGAATAGCGGACCTCCTCCTCCTTCCTCCACCCCTTCCCAAGATGGCGTGCTTCCTGCTTCTTCCTCACCTGGATTAGAGCCTGCCGGCGGGAACAAAGGCGCTTCCTCTCGCCTTTACCCGCCCCTTCCTGTCTCGTCATCCCCCGGGCCGGCCCCCGGAAATGATGTAGCTTCGCCGCCATCTTGGCCGGCCCCCGGAAATGATGTAGCTTCACCGCCATCTTGGCCGGCCCCCGGAAATGATGTAGCTTCGCCGCCATCTTGGCCGGCCCCCGGAAATGATGTAGCTTCGCCGCCATCTTGGCCGGCCCCCGGAAATGATGTAGCTTCGCCGCCATCTTGGCCGGCCCCCGGAAATGATGTAGCTTCGCCGCCATCTTGGCCGGCCCCCGGAAATGATGTAGCTTCGTCGCCATCTTGGCCGGCCCCCGGAAATGATGTAACTCCGCCGCCATCTTGGCCGGCCCCCAGAAGTGACGTAACTTCGCCGCCATCTTGGCCGGCTCCCGGAAATGACGTGGCTTCACCGCCATCTTGTCCGACGCTCAAAAGGGTCCCGCCACCAGCTTGTTGCCGCCTTGACGCTGCTAAGCTGCCACTCCCTCACTTGTTTCCCGCTACCGCTCATCCCTCGCCACCACCATATAACGGCGACTCCGGAAGAGCGCACCCTTCCGCCCCTCAGCTTTACCCGCTCAACCCGCTGCCTACGCCACAGCGCCCTCAGACCTGGCTTCCCTTTACGGCCGAAGAGATCAAGACACTGCGAAAGGCCGTGAAAGAAGATGGTATAGGTAGCCCATATGTCCAACAATTGTTAGAAGAACTGGGAGTTCAACTTGCGCTCCCCTATGACTGGATTTCCTTAGCCCGTGCCATCCTTCCGCCCGGTCAGTTTCTTGAATGGCGTGCCTATTATCAGCATGCTGTTGAGCAGCAAGTAGCAGAGAACGCCCGCATCGGTGTCAGAGATCCACCGGACGCCTACACCGGAATCAACGGCTTTGCTAATCCTCAGTCTTATGTCAATATAGATCCAGGGTTTTGGCAACGAGCAAAGAACCTTGTCCAGCGGTCATTTTCGCTAGTCTCCTCCAAGCAATCTACCAAATTTGCTCAAATGCTTCAAGACCCACAAGAGACCTTTCCTGCGTTTGTCGCACGCGTTCTAGAAGCCTGTCAGCGGAAAATCACCAATGAAGACGCCCAATTTATGTTAGCAAAAGAGCTTATTCTCGACGGATGCCTCGCACCCTTCCGGACTGTCATCCTCCCTCTTCGCGACAAGCAGATACACGAGTGGGTCTTAGCCTGCCGAGATATTGACCCTCAAACTAAAGCGCTTACTACTGCCTTCGCCTCCGCCATGGCTGTGTCCTCTGCCTCTGCTTCTGCCTGCTTTCGATGCGGTCAACCTGGTCATTTCATCCGCGAGTGCCCTCAACAAGCGGCTCCCCGCCCTGCCGAGGCACTGCGCCGACCGAAAGGCCCCCCCACACCATGCCCGCGCTGTGGAAAAGGGTACCATTGGGCTCGCGATTGCCGTTCCTCGCAACAGCCTTTAAACTTCCAACGGGGCAGGCCTCAGCCCCTCTCCCAAGAGGCCTTCAAGAGAGCTCCAAAGCCCTAATGTGGACAATGCCTATCACACGTCACCAGAAACCTTCCCTCGAGCTCAAAATCAACGGGCAGTGGCTTGAAGGGCTCTTAGACTCTGGTGCTGAAATCTCTTGTATTCCCTTTGAAATCACTGCCTTCAACCACTGGCCCCTCGAAACCGGCCCTCAAGTCATTGGCGCCACGGGAGCTGCTACCTCCTGGAAGACATCACAGCCTTTGCATTGGAACGATCGAGAAGGTCACGAAGGCCAAATTCGTCCACTCGTCCTTTCTTCAGTTCAAACCATCCTGTGGGGACGAGATGTCCTCAGCCAGCTAAAAGCTCGAATCACCACAGAAGCCTTCTCAGCCGCGCTGCCCCCCCCCTTCTAGGGGCCACTGCTCCTGTCTCAAGACCTGACCCTATCCCTCTGGAATGGGACACAGAGGAGCCCATCTGGGTCGAGCAGTGGCCCTTGCCCGTGCACAAGTTACAGGCTCTCTCTGCCCTCGTCGAGGAACAACTACAAGCGGGGCACATTGAGCCGTCCACCAGTCCCTACAACTCACCAATCTTTGTCATTAACAAAAAAAACACTAGCAAGTTCCGCCTTCTCCACGACCTTTGAGAAATCAACAAGCACATCAAGCCGATGGGGTCACCCCAGCCAGGCTGCCCCCATCCTACTGCAGTCCCCCAGCATTTTCATGCGGCGACCATCGACATCAAGGACTGTTTTTTCTCCATTCCTCTTCACCCGCGGGACTGCCCACGATTTGCATTTACAGTCCCACGCACTAACAACCAGGGCGCAGCACGCCGATTCCAGTGGAGAGTGCTACCACAAGGTATGCGGAATAGCCCCACCATGTGCCAGCTTTATGTCAACTGTGCCCTCGAGCCGCTGCGCTCTCATTTCCAGCCTGAAGAAACATACATCATCCATTATATGGACGATCTTCTCTTAGCAGCGAGTTCTAGCACCCTTCTCAATGACCTGCTTTCTGCAGTGATGACCAACCTCTCGAGTCTCGGGCTTACCGTACAGTCAGACAAAATAAACCTCAAACCTCCTTTTCAATTCTTGGGCTTTCATTTCCATCACTTCATACAACCGTCAAGCCCTCAGCTGCACATCTCTCCCACTATGACACTGACTGAACTTCAGCAACTTTGTGGGCAAATCAATTGGCTTCGATCAGCTCTTCCCATCACGACAGCACAAATGCAGCCTCTCTTCGAGCTTCTGCAAACCAAAGATAGCCCACCTGCTGCAGTCCGGCAAAAGATCACCATCACCCGCGCTGCGCAAGAAGCCGTCCAACAAGTCAGTGATGCGCTTCAGCAATGCCGCCTGGAGCGATTCTCTCCAGATCTTCCAATCTTTGCCCTGGTTCTACCGACGCCGGTCACCCCGACAGGTCTCCTGTGGCAAGATGGTCCTCTTCTTTTTCTGCACACGTCAAAGAGCAAACTCCCAAAAATCTGCCCTTTCCTAAGGGCCTGGATTGCGTTGGCCACTGACTTAGTCTTCCTTTCCGTACAAACGTATGGTATCCCACCGCACACTATTATTTGGCCTCTTGATGCCAAAGAAGTTTCTTCCCTTATTATGAACAATACCCAGATGCAGAGCTTAGTAGAGCTCTTTCGCGGCTCCTTTGATAATCACTACCCTCATCACCGTTTGCTGCAAGGGGTGTCTCAGTTAGCATTCTCTAACCCGTTCCGCCCGTTGCCTGCGCGGAACCCCATTCCATCAGCCATCACTGCCTTCACAGACGCCTCAAAAACAGCGTTTGCAGCCGTTATCTACACTCCTGGAAAACCTGAGCCCCAGCACTTAGTATTCGCCAATGACTTTTCTGTTCAAGTAGGCGAGCTCCTAGCGGTCGCAGCGGTCCTCAATCTCCACCCAAGCCAGCCTCTCAATATCTTTACAGACAGCCTATACACACTACAAGTTTGTCGCAGCCTGCCACTTGCCACCTTTTTGCCAGGCGATTCAAACATTGACCGAGCGCTTGCCTTCATGCAGCGCTTACTTGAAACGAGACAGCAGCCCTGGTTCATCACACATTTGCGAAGTCATTCCAACCTTCCGGGGCCCCTTGCCCACGGCAACAACCTTGCCGATGCGGCGGTGTCAAGCTTTAGAGTATTTCCTTTAGCCTGCAAAGATTATGTTGTGGATGAAAATCTGCTTGGAGACCCCATCAACCACGCTAAGTTGCTGCACTCGCGGTTTCATTACTCAGCGCGGACAATTCGCAAGCTCTATCCAGAATTACCCGCTGAAACCTGCAAGCACCTAGTGCGCTCGTGCCGTGTGTGCGCCCCTCTCCTCCCTCTGGGGCCCCTGCAACCCCGAGGTGTCAACCCTCGCGGCCTCCGACCTAACTCGCGGTGGCAACTAGATGTCACTCATGTCAGCGCCTTCGGCCGCTTCAAGTATCTTCACGTAGCCATTGACACCTTTTCCCATCTGTGCTACGCGGTGCCCCTCACAGGGGAGAGTGCCAAACATTGCATCAAGGCTCTTCGCCAAGCCATTCTGTTCATGGGAGTCCCGTGGGACCTCAAAACAGATAACGGGCCAGCATACCGCAGTGCTTCCTTTGCCAACTTTGTGCAAATGTATCACATCACACATCACTTCGGCATTCCGTATAACCCACAAGGACAAGGAATTGTCGAACGCACTCATCAACAGCTCAAGCTACTCATTCAAAAAGAGAAAGCCTCTTCCCCCCACAAAGCTCCAGCAGATGTTGTAACAGCTTGTCTCATCCATCACAATCTCCTAACTTTTGATAGTCAAGGACTCTCTCCCACGCATAAGCATTGGGGACCTATGTGGCCGCCTTCCCAAACTCCTGTGGTCTACTGGAAAGACCCAGCTTCCAATCGCTGGCAAGAAGAACCTGCCCCTCTGCTAGCACAAGGAAGAGGGTTCGCCTGTATTTTCCCAGAAACAGAACGACAGCCTCTTTGGGTCCCAGGAAGGTACATCCAGCCTGCAACACAGCAGCTTGACCTAGATGATATCCCGCACCCACTAGCGCCAGACCCCGAAGACATCCCACGTCCTTTAATACCAGAACACAATGCTAATGGCAATGATTGAGACATCGGCCAAGCCCCCTCCTAAAAATGTTTCTATTCCAATAAGTGCTCTCTCTAAGTTTCTTTCTGCTGATTGCCCCTCCTCTATGGGGGCTCTTTTTTCCTTTTTGTCATTCCAGATCTTTCCAAAGACCCAACTCTGCACAAGAGAAGCCTCTGCTACCTCTGCAACCCGCCGTTGACAAGTGCCTGACCTTCACCAAAACGTGCCTTATAACCTATCAATAAAGGGAACTCACCGTGCAAATGCTCCTCAAGCTCCCCTCCCACCCACTCTTACTTTGCTTTTTTCTTGCAATTTTCATTTTTCTAACAATCTTTTCAGCTGTCTGTCTCGCAGCCACAGCCCCAACAGACTGGAACCTTCGTCAACGTCTTCTCCTCGCTATTGCCTGGTTGCTTCTAATTGCTATCCTCATCTCTCTTGTAGTCCTTCTCCCATGACCACTATGCGCCCCCAAGTACATTCATCTGAGCCTACTACCCCAACACCGTCGCCCATGGGTACCACACCAGCTCTCTCTCGCCGTGAACGACGTCGACAATGCTTCTTTGCCCGCCGCCTAAGCCGACTTTCTCTTGAAGATGATGACCCCATCGAACGCCAAATTCTTCAACTCCTCAGACAAGCCCGCTCTATCCAGACCCCCGCCTCCTGCCCCTCTACCCTCCCCCGTCTCATTCATCTCCTTATCCTCATGCTGTCTCTAGCCTCCTCTGCTACCGCCAACCTGAATCACCAGCCCTTCAATTGGACCCTCAGCCTCTGGCAGTTTGAAAAACTTCTCGCCTTCAACGTGACTGCTGGAGCCCCCTCCTTCACGCTGCACGTTTGCCGGCTAGCTGGATACGATCACACAGATACTAAAATCTCAAGCTCTGTTATAAATACATTTAACATGGGATACATCAGTAATAAGTTGCCACCCCGACCCAAGTGCTCAGGCACCCCTAGCAGTGGCCTTACTGGCCCCTACGGGAAAACTCTTTCCGGTTACTATATATGCCCCCCTTCAGTGAGAGGCTGTCATGATCCGACACATTACTACTGCCCATCCTGGGGCTGTGAAACCATAGCCTATGGCCTGTCTACAACCCCAAAAGACAAAGACCCATATCTCACTCTCAAGTATGGAAATCGATGGGACCGCGTCACACTTTCTGTCAAAGACCCTAATTCAGATCAGTGGTTCACAGGCCGCACTTGGGGGATCCGTCTGTATATGACCGAGTATGACCCTGGTGCCTTTTTTATTATAATGAAAAGACCTGTCTCCGCCCCACTCTCTGCTATTGGTCCCAACCACATCCTTAACCCTCCTCCCCCACCCACTGTTCACCTTCTTCCGTCCTCATCTACTCCCCTCAAAATCTCTTCCACCTCGACCGCCTTCGTTCCTTCTACTAGGCCCACTTCCCCCCCTGCTTCAGATTTACAACCACATCCTCTCATCTCCTCTAGTCCCTACTTCAAACTCCTAAACGCCTCCTATTTCTCTCTCAACGCCTCCCACCCCAACCTCACTCGCTCTTGCTGGTTGTGTCTTTCCCCCAGCCTCCCCCTCTATGATCCACTTGCTATTCCTTCACCACTCTTTACTTCCTCCACCGACGATTCCCCCTCTTCCTGCAATTGGAATCAATCTACTCATGTCCCACTCACTTTTACGCACATCTCTTCCAAAGGTTTATGCATTCACCCCCGTTCTTCTCGCACTCCCAGCCTTACAGCCTGTGCCAACTATACCTCCCCAAATATCTCTACCAAATACTTAATTCCTCTAAACACTACCCTATGGCTTTGCTCTTCCACCGGACTTACTCCATGCTTATCTGTTGCTACACTTAACAAGACCAAAGAAACATGTGCTCTTATCCTCCTCACACCTCGAGTCATTTATCACACTCCTCTACATTTCTTTGAAGCCTTTGATCACACGCAAGAGGCTATTTACCTCCACAAACGCGAACCTATTACTGCTGTACTCACTGTCACTTCCCTCCTAGCTGCAGCTGGAGCTGCCACTGGTGTTGCAGCTCTAGCCACACAAGCATCCGCCCTCCAAAACCTCAGACAAGCAGTAGACTCTGATATCATCTACCTCCGTGATGCAGTCAAATACCTTAAAGACTCTCTTAATTCTCTCTCTGAAGTTGTCCTGCAAAACCGCCGAGGCCTTGACCTCCTCCTCCTTAAAGAAGGTGGCCTATGTGCTGCTCTAGGAGAAGAATGCTGCGTTTATGCTAACTATACCGGCTTAGTAGACTCTAGCTTAAAAGAACTTGAAAAAGGTCTCAACCAACGCCGACTTGAACGAGCCCAAACTGCTGGTTCCTGGGGCTTCCTGCAGCCCCTCCTCCCCTATCTCCTCCCGTTACTAACCCCAGTTCTGCTCATTGTCCTGGGCCTCACCGTCGGTCCCTGGGCCATTCGACGAATCATCCGCCTTGCCAAAGATCATGCTGACAGTGTATTCTCCTCATTTGTCCAAATTCATTACCAACGTCTCGTTGCTTCTGATTCCATTCCTCAATCTCGACCATGTCCTCGCCCCCCTTCCCACCGTACTTCCTGCCTGTAAGCTGCTTACTGTAGAACTCCCTGACCGTAGCCGCCGGCACGGGTTTGTTTCCCTCGGCGTAAAGGGCTTGGGTGCACCCCCCGCCCCCCTTTATTGCTATACGTCAGAGAAATTTTGCAGTTAAGTTAGCCACAGTGCTATCCACCCCAAAAAAGCAACATCAGGTTAGATATTTCGTTTAGCACTAGCACGTACCGACTCTAAGGGCTATACATGCATCCTGATCAAATGCTATGTCATTTGCCCTTAGCCAGTCAATTCTGCCCCCTCACCCCTCGTCCTCCCCAGAGATACTCTGTTTTCATCTACTCTCCCTTAAAAAACAGAAGGAGCAATTGTTGCTGCATCCCTTCCCCCAGCCTTTGTTATCTCCTTCCTCCAGCCGTTGCTGTCCTTCCCGCCAGTCCTGCCCACGTTGCCAATATATAGTCTGCCTTCTTCCCTGGCTACTGCCTACCTCATAGCCGCCTGCACAACTCCGCCTATCCACTACCGCCCCGTAGTTAACCCGCCCCAGCTCCTGCCCCTCCCTCTACCCAACCCTATATAACCAAGTGTATTTCCACAATAAAGCAGACTTGTTCCTGCGCTCAGGCTGTCTCCGTGGTTTTTACCGCGCGTCCCCCACGCCTGGAGAACCTAGGCCTACGCGCTGGCCTAGGGGCTTCCCGCCGAGCCGTGGAAGGCTGCCCGGACCTTGTGGGCCGCTAATCACTGCCAGCGAGCCCACACAGTGCTGATGTGCGCAAGGAGTGCCCTGCCACGCAGGGGTGTCCCTGCGTCGGGGAGCCCCATGCGCAAGGAGTGTGCCCCATAAGGAGAGCCACCCAGCATGAAAGAAAGTTCAGCCTGCCCAAGAATGGCGCCACACACAAGGAGAGCTGACACAACAAGACGACGCATCAAAAAGAAACACAGATTCCCATGCTGCTGACAACAGAAGTGGACAAAGAACATGCAGCAAATAGACACAGAGAACAGAAAACTGGGGTGGGGGGGGAGAAGGGGAGAGAAATAAATAAATAAATAAATCTTAAATATATATATATACACACACACATATATATGAAATGTTTAGAGAGAAATACCATTTTCATGGATGAGAAGATCCAGGGTTTAAACATAGAAATCCACTTCTTGAAAAACACAATCATGACAATTATTAATGCAAGGAACCAATTCTAAAATGCACATGAAATTGAATTTATGTCTATGCAAGTATAGTCATCTTAATTCTCTTGCTTAATGCTTTCTTACCACAATACGATCTTACTGTTGGTGAATGTGTAAGCAAGCACCCAGAAGTGAAGGGAGAATGTGACAGTAAAGAAGGCCCTCAGAAATGGGATCAAAAAGCTTTATAATGTCATTTGGATGTTCAGGATAAGGAGAGATGAAGAGAGGGAGCAGGTAGAATTGTAAAATACATCAAAAGCTTATAGGTGTAACAGACTTTTTTTAACAAATCCGTTTTACCCATTACTAAAGCTTAAATCCACCTAAAGTGTACAATCAGTGGTATTGGGTATAATCACGTAGCTGTGTATTCATTACTTCAATCATTTTTAGAGGATTTTCATTATTCCAGTAACAATAATAATAATAATAATAAACAAAAACCAACCAAGCAAACAAATAAAACTCATTACAGCTTGAGTTCCCTAGCTTTCTCTGCCTTACATAACTATTCTGCATCCTTCTCTAGTTTATTTGTTTTTATATTTTGTAAAAACAGTCTTATATATGCAATATCAATCATATTCATATTTTACATGAGGTTTCACTATGTTATACATTCCCATGTTATATTTTTAAATTTTCCTTCTAGTAATATACATTCCTTGCTTTCCCTTTCAACCACTGTCATACTCTTACAATAGAACTGCTAGTTACAAACACCATGATTTGCTTTAACCATTTCTATTCATTTACAAAGATTTATAATCAACCTTTTAAACAATTCTGCACAGATTAATCCTCAGCTTTCCATTCTCTACACTCCTATTTTCTGGTGACCTACATTCTAATTATTATCTCCATGGGTTTACACAATATATTTAGCTCATAATAGCACAGTGATAATAGTATTTGTCCTTTTTTGCCTGACTTGCTTCACTCAACATAATGTCCTACAGGTTCATCCACGTTGTCATATGCTTCACGATTTCATTTCTTCTTATTGCTGCATAATATTATATCATGTGTATACACCACACTTTGTTTATACATTCATCAGTTGATGGATACCTGAATTGTTTCCAAATTTTGGCAAGCATGAATAGCGCTGCTATGAACATCGGTGTGCAGTTGTCTGCCATTTGTATTTCATCTCTGGACAATAGTTTTTTCAAATCTTTTGCCCATTTTAAAAAATAGGGTAGTTTGTCTTTTTATTTTTGAGTATATGAATTCTTTATATATTATAGATAAATATCCCTTTTACAGATATGTGATTGCCAAATATTTTTTTCCCATTGAGTTGGCTGCATTTTCACCCTTCTGACAAAGTCCTTTGAGGTGAAAAAGTGTTTAATTTTGAGGAGGTACCATTTATCTATTTTTTCTTTTGTTGCTCGTGCTTTGGGTGTAAGGTTTAAGAAACTGCCACCTACCACAAGATCTTGAAGGTGTTTTCCTACATTTTCTTATAGGAGCCTTATGGTTCTAACTTTTATATTTAGGTCCTTCATCCATTTTAACTTTTGGATAAGGTGTGAGATAGGGTTCTCCTTTCTTTTGGATATGGCTATCCAGTTCTCCCAGCACCATTTGTTGAATAGACTATTCTGACCCAGCTGTGTGGACTTCACATCCTTGTCAACAATCAGTTGACTATAGATGTGAGGATCTATTTCTGAGATCTTGATTCAGTTCCATTGGCCAATGTGTCTGTCTTTATGCCTGTACTATGCTGTTTTTACCACTGTTGCTAGGTAATATGTTTTAAAGTCCAGAAGTGAGAGTCCTCCAACTTCATCTTTTTTAAGATCTTTATGGCTATTTGGGGCTCCTTATCCTTCCAAATGAATTTGATAATTGGTTTTTCCACTTTACAAAAAAGACTGTTGGGAGTTTTGTGGGATTGTGTTGAATCAGTAAAACAGTTTGGGTAGAAGTGACTCTTAAGAATATTTAGACTTCCAATCTGTGAACATGGAATGCCCTTCCATTTATTTGACTCTTATTCAGCTTCTTTTAGCATTGTTTCGTAGTTTTCTGAATACAGGTCCTTTATGTCCTTGGTTAAGTTTATTCCTAAATATTTGATTTTTTTAGTTACCATGATAAATGGAATTTATTATTTCTAGTAGCTTTGTTGTAGATTTTTCCAGGAGATTCTAGATATAGGATCAAATCTGAGGTAACAAGCATGCTACCATCGTTGGGCAGGCCCAGCACGTTGAGATGAGGCCTTGTCTCCTGCTGGGCGAGTGCTTGGCGCGGGTAGATTGTCGCCCCCCTGCTACTCTTGCCCGTAAGGGCTGCCTCCTCTATCTCCACCCAGCATCCGGTCTCCATAGGGGCCGCCCTAGGGTAATCGGCCTGCCTCTCCCGCGCCTCACCAGAACCCAACCCACAACTTCCCCTTATCTTCTGCCCTAGCCCCCTTATACCCCCCGCCAGAATGATAACCTCACCTCTGCCCCTTTACCTAGCAACAGCCTCCAACAACCAATCAGAGGTCGCCTCAGCTTAAGCCAATCCGCACCCCACACGTCGCCCCTTACCCTCGTACCTCACCCCCAACCGTCCCCCAGCCAATTAGCAGCCTCCCCTCACATACATTGCCTTAATTGCCTTAATTGGCTTAGCCTTGCTACCGCCAGTGCCCTAGCCTATATAAACGCTTGTCTTCCTCAATAAAGCAGATGCGTTGCCACCACTCTCCATCTCCGCAGCATTCTTCGCGCCGCTGTGCGTCCGCCCTTGACACCGCCCGTGAGCCGCCATGCGCCCTCACAAATCATCAGTGAATAGTGAAAATTTCAGTACTTTCCTTTTTGGGTTGCTTGTATTTCTTCATTTAGCCTAAATTGCTCTAGTTACAACCTAAGTACAATATTGAATAACAATTCTGACAGTGAGCATCCTTGTCTTGTTCTTGATCTCAGCAGGAAAATTTTCAGTTTTTCACCATTAAATGCAATGCTAGCTGTAGGTTTTTCATATTTGCACTTTAACATATTGAGAAGATTTCCTGCTATTATTAATTTTGGAGTGTTTTTATCAAGAAAGAGTGCTGTATTTTGTTAAATGTGTTTTTTGCATCAATTGAGAGGATCATGTGGTTTTTCTTCTTCAATTTCTCAATGTGGTTTATTACACTAATCCATTTTTTTCTTGCATTGAACCACCTTTGCATATTTGGGATAAAGCCCACTTGATTGTGATGTATAATTTTTAATGTGCTTTTGGATTCTGCTTGCAAATATTTTGTTGAGGATTTTTTCATCTATATTCATTAGAGATATTTGTCTGTAATTTTCTTTTTTCATAGTATCTTTATCTGGTTTTGGTATTAGGGTGATTTTGGCTTCATAGGATGAGTTTGGTAGCATTTCATCCTGTTCAATTTTTGAAGAGCTTGAGCAGTATTGGTATTAGATTGTCTTTGAATTATTGGTAAATTTCACATGAGAAGCCATCTACTTCTGGGCTCTTCATCTTTGGGGATTGGGGTGATGAATGTTTAAATCTTTTCACTTGTGATTGGTTTATTGAGGTCTTTTATTTCTTCTTGGGTCAGTGTAGGTAGTTTGTTTGTTTCTAGGAATTTGTCTATCTCCTTTATATTGTCTAGTTTTGGGGCATACTGTTGCTCACGGTATCTTCTATGATCTCTCTAATTTCTGTGGGTTTAGTGGTAATGTTCCCCCTCTCATTTTTTATTATATTTATTTGTGTCTTCTCTCTTTTATTCTTTTTCAGTCTAGCTAAGGGTTGTTGATTTTGTTGATCTTCTCAATGAACCAAATTTTGAGGTTTTTTAAACTCTCTATTGTTTTTTGTTGTTATTGTTGTTGTTGATTTCATTTATTTCTGCTTTGATCTTTACTATTTCTTTCTTTCAGCTTGATTTTGGATTAGTTTGCTGTTCTTTTGTAGTTCCTCCAGATGTGCAGGTAGATCTTCAATTTTTCTGCTCTCTTCTTTTTTAATGAAAGTTTTGAAGACTATAAATTTTCCTCTCAGCACTGCTTTTGCAGTGTACCTTAGGTTTTGATATGTTGTAGTCTCATTTTCTTTGTCTCAAGATATTTGCTGAATTCTCTTCAAATTTCTTCTTTGATGCACTGATCATTTAAGAATGTGTTGTTTAATCTCCATATATTTATGAATTTTCCCTTTTTCTGTCTATTATTGATTTCCAGCTTCATTTTATTATGATCAGAGAAAATGTTTTGTATAATTTCAATCTTTTTTAAATTTACTGAGACTTGTCTTATAACCCAACGTATGGTTTTTCTTGGAGAAGGAGCCATGAGTGCTTGAAAGGAATGTGTATACCACTGTTTTGGGGTGTACTTCTATATAGATGTCTTTTAAGTCTAGTTCTTTTATCATATTATTTACTCTCTGTTTCTTTATTTATCCTCTGTCAAGATGTTCTATCCAATACTGAGAGTGGTGTATTGAAATCTCCAACTATTATTGCAGATATATCTATTTCTCCCTTAAGTTTTTCCGGAGTGTACCTCATGTATCTTGGGCACTCAGTTAGGTGCATATTTACTATGTTTATATCTTTGTGGTTATTTGCCCCTTTTATTAATATATAATGATCTTATTAATCCTTTATAACAGTTTTGCATTTGAAATCTCTTTTGCCTGATATTACTATTGCTACTTCAGCTCATTTTTGGTTACTATTTGCATGGAATACCTTTTTCTAACCTTTCACTTTAAACCTGGTTGTATCCTTATGTCTGAGGTGGGTCTCTTGTAAACAACATATAGATGTCTCATATATATATTTTTATTCATTCTGTTGGTCTATGTCTTTTGGTAGAGGAGTTTAATCCATTAACACTCAATGTTATTACTGTAAAAGCATTACTTACTCCATCCATTTTTGTCATTGGCTCTCTGTTGTCATATTGTTCTACTGTCTGTCTTCTAATTCTTTAATTTATCCTTCATAATAATCTTTACTTCTAAACTCTTCTCCAGATATCTCACCCATGTTTTTTCCTTTCAGGCTGCAGCAATCCCTTTAGTATCTCTTGCAATTCTGGTCTTTTGGTAACATAGTCTATCAGTTTTTGTTTGTCTGTGAAGAATTGGAACTACCCTCCTTTTTGAAGGACAGCTTTGCCAGACACAGAATTCTTTTTTTAAAAGATTTATTTATTTATTTATTTATTTATTTATTTATTTATTTCTCTTCCCTTGCCCCCCCCCCCAAGGTTGTCTGTTCTCTGTGTCTATTGGCTGCATGTTCTTCTTTGTCTGCTTCTGTTGTTGTTAGTGGCATGGGATTCTGTGTTTCTTTTTGTTAGGTCATCTTGTGTCAGCTCTCTGTGTGTGCAGCATCATTCCTGGGCAGGATGAACTTTCTTTCACGCTGGGCAGCTCTCCTTACAGGGCACACTCCTTGCACGTAGGGTTCCCCTACACGGGGGACACCCCTGTGTGGCACAGCACTCCTTACGCACATCAGCACTGTGCGTGGGCCAGCTCCACATGGGTCAAGGAGGCCCGGGGTTTGAACTGTGGACCTCCCATGTGGTAGACAGATGCCCTAACGACTGGGCCAAGTCTGCTTCCCAGATACAGAATTCTTGATTGGCAAGAATTCTCTTTCAGTACCTTAAGTACATCACACAACTTTCTTTTCACCTCCATGATTTCTGATGAGAGGTAGGCACTTAATCTTATCATGTTTGCCTTGTATGTCATTTTTTATTTCTCTAGCTACTTTCTGAATCCTCTCTTTATCTCTGATATATGTCATTCTGAATAATAGGTGTCTTGGGATAGGTCTATTTGGATTATTTTGTTTGGGGTGTGTTGTCCTTCTTGGATATTGATATGTCTTTCATAAGGGTTGGGAAGTTTTTGGTCATTATTTCCTTGAATATTCTTTCTGTCCTTTTTCCATTTTCTTCTCCTGCTGGGACACTGATAATGCATATTTTTGTGCATTTCATGTTGCCATTCAATTTCCTGACACCCTGTTCCATTCTTTCCATTCTCTTCTCTTTCTGTTCTCCTGTCTTTTCCAGTTCAGTTGTTCTCTCTTTGAAATCACTAATTCTATCTTTGAGCAATTTAAATCTGCTCTTATGTCTCTCTAATATTATATATTTTAAATCTCATCCATTGTGTCTTTCATTCCCATAAGGCCTGTTACTTTTCTTTGCAGGCTTTCAAATTATTCTTTATTCTCACTCAATGTCTTCTTAATATCCTTTATCTCTTTAGTCATATATCTTCAATTCCTTGAAATAATTTATAGCAGTTGTGTGATTATCATTGATTAATTGTCTTAAATCTTGTATCTCCTCAGGATATTTGGTTTGTTTCTTTGGCTGGGCCATCTCTTCCTGTTTCCTAGTAGGGCTTGTAATATTTTGCTGATGTCTAGGCATCTGAATATGTTGGTGAATTTACTCAGATGGCTGATTCCTCTCTCTTTCCTGTTGTTGTTTTTTCCCTAATTCTTTTGTATTTGGTTCAATTTATTTTAAGTCTTTAAAGTTGCCCAGATTATGTTATCAAAATCAGGCCAGGGACACACTAATGGGGTGCATATTTTCTCCCAGGGGTTAGGGTACAGAGAGAATGAAAAGCAATTTTTGTCCATGCAATTTCCTGGCCTGCCAGCAGATGGTGTTTGTCAGTGCACCTTTTCATGAAGGTCTTTCAATCTCCATTTTTCCGTGTTTGGTTTGGCCAGAGCTGAGATTCATAGCAGGCTCCGCTGGCCAAATTCACTGAGGAACCCCCTCCCCCACCTCCACTTCCCTTTTTCCTTGTAACAGCTGACAGGGAGGTAAACATCTTTTTCCCTCAGTTGGCTGCTTTGAGCCACATGTTTTATCCCAGCTTAATTTAATATTTTGTGGGTGGGGGAAGGGAACCCTTTCTGGCCTCCTTGGGTTTTGATAACTCATGTTTGTTCTTTGTTGTTTCAGTTCTTCATTTCTTTGTCCCTCACACTCCTGGGAGTTGTGTACACTGTCCTGGTCTGTTGACCCCAAAGCAGGTCCCTTATACAGCTTTTGGCTCTTTCTCCATTGTTTGTGTGTGTGTGTTGGAGATAGTTGAGTCCTGCCTGCCTAGTACAATGCCATCTTCCCCCCATTCCTTCTAGCAGACATTGTACTATAAACCTACTATCTCATTTAATACAGCCCTGTGGAACAAATATTGCTAATCCTTCTTAAGAGATGAGAAAACTTGGAGAAATTAAGCAAAGGGCACAAGGGTACACATCTAATAACCTGTAGAGTTAATGTTTGAACTCATTTTTTCTACTCCAAAGCACATTTTCTAAGAAGACAACTTTGAGAGTAAAATTCATATATGGTATCTGTATGAAAAGAATGGCATTGTCTTAAAAGAAAATAATCTCATAAACAAATACTGTAGGAAAACAAAAAACAAAACTCTAAATCAGAAGGTATGCATTAAAACACCCTTTTGATAAAAGGAAAATTTGTGGTTTGAAATTTCAGTAACATTACCAATGCTACCATTAGTTGGATTATATTATCTGAATTGTTAAAGCAGCAAAAAGAATGTGAACAGATCATGATAAAAGGTAAATGTATCATTATAGACACATGATAGCACAGAAACTGATTTAAGTGAACCAAATATTTGACATAGACTTCGCAGAATTATTTTTTCAATTTTTTAGCTGTGATAATTCTTAAGAAAACCTATATGTTCAAGAGTCTCTGAAATGATATAAGGATTTCATTTGAACATTAATTTCATATAAACATTGTAGAAAACATAAAATCTCTAAAACAGAAGAGCTAGGCTCATTAAGAATGACCATGATTGAAAATCAAGATTCTTGGGACCTAAGAATGGGGTTCTCTGATTAAAATAAATGATGAGGGAAACAGATGTGGCTTAAGCAATTGGGCTCCCATCTACCATATAGGAGGTCCAGTGTTCAATTCCTGGGGCCTCCTGGTGGAAAGCAAGCTGGCTTTCATAGTGAACTGGTCCAGGAGGAGAGCTATCCCACAAAAAGGGCTGGTGTAGCAAGATGACCCAACAAAAACAGACATGGAGGGATAAATAAATAAATAAACAAATCTTTAAAATAAATGATGAAAAAATTGTCAAATAATTTAAAAAGGAAATGCTATGTAGTAGAATACATAATTTAAAGAATTTCAGAGTCTGAAATTCTCAAGAACAATATATGTCTAATTTACATGTAGTCCTTCAAAATTTTCTAAAAAGAACCTTAAATTAAAATCTACACATTTAAATTTTAATGTGAAAATTTCATGAATTGAAGGCTTATAGACATTGTCCTACAATTTATTAATTAGACTTTTTAACTAGATTTTTCACACATATATAAAAATAATTATTTAAATGTGATGTTGGGTACTGTGACTCCAATTTACCTTATAAATCAAAGATGGAATAATTTAAAATATATTTTAATTACTGTTTGATGTGTTAAATTACCATTTATTAAGCATATATGCAATTAATGCTGTATATTAAGTATATTTTTAATATTATTGAATAAATCATATTTTCTCTAGAAAACAAGCAAATCAACCATTTCATTCCTTTCCATTATGACCTTTACTTGAAGATTACATTTTGTGAGCTGGTATTTTTTGATAGATATTTCTATGTAGTTCATGAACTCCAAACTATATTTTTGTGATTCACTGATGATTTTCAAATTCAGATTTTATATTGTTTGTGCAGTAAGATTGCCTTCATTGTTGAGAGATAAATTTTAAAAAAAATTCTGCATATTTTCTATAGCAATACTGGAACTTCTCACTTTTACTGAACCTTTGGTTGTTGCTAAGGTTGGTGTATTCTCAGGAGACTTGAATCTCTGGACTTTCCATGTGCCAGCTGTGCCCTGAGCCTCAGCAGAGTTGCAAATCCTACTCTCTGTTTCATTGGACTTACCCAGATCAGCTAACCGGGAGGTGAAGATGGTCAACCATCACACCAGGGAACTGAGAGTGCATCTATCAGTCATGTAGGATCTAAGCACCCTCTCGATTTAAAGGTGGAGTGGACATCACCATCCTAGGGTCCACAGGATGGAGGAATAAAATATGGATTAGAATAGACTCTTTGGTATTCTACTATAGAACTATTGTCACTCTAGCAATGGTAGAAATTGTATCATTGATATGGAAACTGTGGCCATGGTAGTTGCTGAGGGCAGGGAGAGGGAAGAAAAGATGTGATGTGGGAGCATTTTCTGGACTTGGAGTTGTCCTAAATGATATTGCAGGGTCAAATGCTGGACATTATATATCCTGCCATACCCAGTGAATGGACTGGAGGAGAGTATAAACTACAATGTAAACTATAATCCATGCAGTGCTGCAGTGCTCCAAAATGTATTCACCAAATGCAATGAATGTGCCACAATGATGAAAGAGGTTGTTGATGTGATGTGGGAGGAGTGGGGGAGGTATGATGTGAGGTATGTGGGAACCTCCTGTATTTTTTAATGTAACAATTTTTTTGTTATCTATGTACTTTAAAAAAAAAGACAAAAAATAAATTTTAAAAAATGTATTCTGTGAAATCAAATGCCCTGGATTGACTTTCCAGTTACACCAATGATATAACTTATTACATTGAACACAAGTTTAATCTACACCTTGTTTTATCTATTTTAGAAATGGAAGGTATAGTAGTACTTAACACTATGGGGTTATTATAAGGGTAAATGAGATACGCGCTTTTTCTGGCCCATGGTTATGCTCAACAATTATTAGATGTGATTATCTTTTAGTACTATCTTGTTATCCTTACCAAAAATAAGATCCAATTAATATCCCTACCAAAGTTTACTATAACTCACCAAGAAGTATTGGGAACAATTGTAATTTTAATAAAAATCTCTTAATATTTTAATACTACAAATAAAATAAAGAAATAAAATTTCAAATAGACTACACAGTTGAAGTCAAAATATCTCTTTTATAAATTTACTTCTCATCAGAAGTAGAACGTACACTAAACTTTACCTTTTATTAAGCCTATAGAAGAGCAAATAGAGTTATGCATTCCCTTTCTGAGTTTTGTGGAAATTTATTTACATTTTAACAGGTTTCATTCATGGTATACTTTTATTTTATCTTCCTGGATATAATTGGCTTCACTCATGTTTAAATTCTCAACTGCATTATATTTTGAAATCAAATCTTTGTTTCCTTCTTTACTATTTTTGAGGAAAGAGAAAAGGGGATTATTTTTCTAGTTTTCAATAAATTGACAAGGTTCCAAATTTGAAAGAACAGACTTTTGTTTGTTATTTTATTTTTTCAGGTTGAAATAAAGTTTGAAAAAACAAAAGGAAATGGAATACCTTAATCAGGGCACTGTTCCTTTACATAGTGCTCCCTTAAAAATCAAAGTTGAGGAGAAAATGCTATTGGTAGCTAGCTAAAGAGTAATTTAGAGTATCAAAATTGTCCTAGGTAAAAATATATGAATTTTCAATAAAACTGCCCACAAGTGATAATTAACATCACTTTAATAATAAATGTTTTGTTCTTTCTCATGGTCACTACTCTTCTTGTGCAACATTTTTGAGGTTGTAATTAGATATGTAGCTTTTTTTGTTTGTTTGTTTCATTTGTCTCAATCAAGGTAGTTATTTTCATTTCATATTTAAAACTCACTCCTCTTAGTGGTGGGTAATTGGAGTTTTTGCATGCACATAACTTTATTTGTTTAAGGATGAGAAATTAAATATTTATACTCTCCAGCCATCAACTGCTTTGGCTATTAGACAATTTCTGCTCAAGTCAAACAGAAGGGTCAGCCATACCACATTGTATATTCAACACAATGTTAGGGGTAAGTGGGAAATAAATTATTTGCTTTAATCAGGGTGGTCAATTGATGCATTGAATTATGTAATATCATTTATTATTTAAAATAATGATTATTAATTCATATGACTAATGGATTTATATTGTATCTCCTTTTTGTGGAGTCCAAAACACTTTCCTCCTTTTTCCTTGTCAATTATTTATAAATGTTCCATGTTTTTGTTGTTTGAATAATTTTCTGTCTTTTTCTAGACATAAATTATGTGTCAGTAGGAAAGCCATCAAGGTCAAGTTCGGGGGTGGGGGGTAATGTTTGTATCTGGGCTATGGAATCAGATACTCTGGATTCAAATACAGGTTCTATTATACGCCTTGAGTAAATCATTTCTCAAACTTCGCTCAGCTAACTTTTCCTCATCTGTAAAATGTGAACACCTCCCCCACAGTTTAGCTGTATATTGGCATGGAATACCTATCTAGCTATGAAAAAATAAGGGGTAAATAAATGCCAACTGCTGTTACTATAATTATGGCCCATAGCTGCCACATAGCATATATTTGATGAATGAATAAAGGAACATATGGAAAGAAGTAGAAACACATTATTTTATAAATATATCTTTGTTGTATTTGAAAGAAAACACTCTACTAAAACATTTTCTTTGATCTTCTGTTTTCTGAAGGAAATGAATAGCTAAACTAGTAGTTTTCATCTGATGGAAAATACCCTTACTATTAATTCATCCATTTTCCTCCAAAAATCATCACTACATCTCTACATATATGTATACATGTAGAGAGCTCCTCTGTACATGTTTGCTATTACTTCCTTCACACTTTGGAACATTTCAGTAAACTCAGACAAACTCTACCCACATGAAATATCAACATAAACTCTATTGAAAGCACAATTTAATTCCTGAATTAGGCATGTAAAATATACCCTCATATCCCAATATCCCACATAAAAGTTTTGAAAATGTTGAGTATCTTCTTAGATGGCAAGAAACCCTTCTGTCAATCACTCATACCACATTTTGGATCTCATTTGCAGTGTGGAAAATAAGCTCCAATTGTGCCATATTCCAAATTTCCTATCCTTTGAGGTTCCTGGCAAAAGAGATTTTATCCTTTGCTGTTCATATGATAATACTTCCATGATTTCATTGAAGTTACCTCATAAAATATAATGACAAACAGAAGAGTTACTCTTTTTCTAGTGGGAACACTTTATAAAAAGAAGTTAATTTCCCTTGCGGTTTAGAGTACCATATGGCTGTCCCTCCTTGCTTTAGATTTTCTTTTTTTAAAACAATAAAGATTAGATTTCTCCTTTAAGGTTTAAGAGACCCCCAAAACTTATCACATCTTTCATCATCAGGTCACAACACCTAGCTAATATAATGTACCCACCCTGCAGAAAGCTAAGATAAAACAGCAGTGTTAACAGGTCCTAAGAGCTGTCATGAGTATTAAATCAGAATGTGGGTTGTTTGATATGAGGTGCTTTTTTCCTTACATACATTTTTCGACTGTGATAGATTGAGCTATTTATACATTTTTAAATGCACAATCATATGACTGCATTTTCAAAAGCCACAACATGCCAGCCATATCAAAAATACCCTAGTCAATATCAATTGAACTTACTGTTTTTTAGTGCCTCTTATTCAAACTCAGAAGAAATATTTCTCTTATTGGCTTTATGACAATGTTTGACTGAAATGCTTCACAACCAAACAGGGCCAGAGTGTCTAAACAGACTTTTTATATATACACATGTCTTGATTTGTGACCACACACTTTTCATCTTAACCTGGTTTTTCTATTTATGAAATTCCTTGAACTCTCATCACTGACACCTGAGTTCGCAAAACCATGAGGCCTTCAAACATTCATTCATATGCAGCATGACAGTGCTGGTGGTGGCAGAGGCTAAATTGAAAAATCTTCTTATTTTATATGTCCAATTCTGCTGTGATTTGCCAAATCTCTGACTCACTATGTGTAATTAAGCTCATTTCTCTGCTGTCTCATAAAGTTCTGTGTGTACCTTTGCATCTGATGTCAGACATATGGTTCTCTCTTGCATTCTAGTGTTCCCACCATGCTCTTTTCTAGTTACTTTCTTGGCTCTGCTGCAGCTGTCAGTTCTGACTTACACGTCTGCACCCTGGAGACACACTCTGACAGGTGACTAATGGAATCCCATACAATTTTTTTTAAAGATTTATTTTATTTATTTATTTCTCCCCACCCCCTCATTGTTTGTACTTGCAGTGTTCTGTGTCTTTAGGAGACACCAGGAACTGAACCGGAGACCTCCGACATGGGAGGGAGGCGCCTAATCTCTTGAGTCACCTCCATTCCCTGCTTTGTTAGGTCTCTCATTATGTTTTTTTCTTCTTGTGTCTCCTATTGCATCATCTTGTTGTGTCAGCTTGCCTTGCCTATCCATCGTGCTAGCTCACTTCCTTCTCTAGGAGGCACTAGGAACCAAACCTCCCATGTGCAGGCAGGAGCTCAGTCTGCTTAGCCACATCTGCTTCCCAAAAACCAATACAATTTTAAAAGCCACTTTAGAGATATTTCTTTGCACCGTGTCATGCGGTGAAACTTTCATTGACTATACTACACCTTCTCTTGGTAGGTTAGCACACTCTCAGACTGAGCCAGTGTAAGAGAATGCCCTACACCAGGTTTTTTGTTTGCTTGTTTTTGTGTTTTGTTGTTGTTTCTAAGAGTCCTTGAAAGTTCTTTGTTAGCAACAACATGGAGGCAAAACACTATGCATTAAAATTTACTCAGCAAACTCAGTCTTAAAATATTGTTCACTGTATCTCCTTATGGAATATAAATATGAAATCCAAAAAAGGCAAAAAATAACAGTAATTTAAGATTCGGTACATAGGGCAAAGCTGACACAAATTTGCCATTTTAAGCTTCATTAGAAATACCTTTATCTTCAACTTCTGTATTTATATAGCCCATCAAAAATATTATTTTTAATTAAGGTTTCTTGACTATGTTGCTTGAATACAATTTAAAAGTTGTCAAACTGACCTCATCTAGGAAATTGTGATGGATTAATTCTACTCAATTTCATCAGCATTGTTCTTACCATATGTATGTCTAATTAATTTACACATTTGTTATTTTATAAATGCTACTGAATATATTTCACAGTCTGTCTCCAAGCTAAAAATAAAAGTTTGAGGATAGAGGGTGTCTTCATTTCCATTTGTGGCTACACAAACCCAACTGTGGCTACAGTTACCACTGTTGACTGACTGGTTTGATTTTTCTTTTCTTATTGTTCTGTTTTCCATGACCCAGCATCTTTGTCCATTTTTTTTTCTCATTAGTAAATGTCACTATTCACTTGAAGGCATCACATGAATTTAGAATACATATAAATCACATTCAGTAAAGTCATGGCTCACTTTACAGATTAATAACTTGAGGTCTAACGAACATGTGGTGGTAATACAATCCCAAATTAATTAGGATGCTTTTTTCAGTGATATATCTGATTTAACTGTAGGTATATATACATTTATAGCCTTTTTAGATGACCATAACTGAGAAACTTATCCTTGTAATTAGCAGCATTATCTGTAGCTCATTTAATAGGCAGCAGTATAGGATAGATAATTTTTAAAAATGTACAATGGATCATTTTAAAATAATTTCTCTATTATGTTAAAGATGAAACAGTTTGTTTTTAACATTAAAACAATGTCTATTTTATGTTAATTTTTATGGTATATTACAAGTTTATTTGGGACATTCTTGTAAATTGATTTTACAAGTAGTATGTAACATATGATTCACTCAAAAGTATCCCTCTACTATATATTCTGAATTTAACTTTTCAAATGCAACACCTTTCTTTTTCTCCCAATGTGAAATTCCTACATGTCTGATATAGTTTAAGAGTATGAGCAATTCTAAAGCAAATTATGAAAACAAACCAAACTTTGGTCAAGAAACACTTGACCAAAGGCCATAATTTACCTCTTGAAGAACAACTAAATAAAATATGGACAGTTCTAAAGGGCTAATATTCATGAAAATTTCCATATAAATAATTTTTAAAAATTTTAATATTGTCCAGTAGCTAGGTATCCAATAGGTAATATCCAACAGGTAAATCCAGGTTTCCCTTCACAAATTCAATTTTCTAAATATCAAAACTACCATTTATTTAATCCTAATAGTACAATTTAGGAATGTTTTATATATTTAAATGTTATTTATTTTATAGGGCATTTATTATATAAGAAGATTTTTTTTTAGAAATTACCAGTGTTTGAACCCAGGACCTCATACACGGGAAGCAGCACTCAACCACTTGAGCCACATCTGCTACCTTCTACTTGCTCTTGAGTATCAAGTATGCTATTTCAGAAAGTCAGCATTTATTATTTTTTTAAGTTAATTATTTTAAATAGAGAATTTGATGATTTGTGACAATTTGTAATGCTGTGGAACTCCTCTTTGTACTATATTTCCAGTAGATTCTCTGACACATGGTATTTGCCAATCAATGTCTATTCTTTCTGTCCTGCCAGTAAGTTTTGTTGTTTTGCTAGCAAGTTTTAAGTAGTTTATGCTTTGTATTAATTTATGCTTATAACATGGAGCTCTTATTTTTCATTTCTGTAATTGGTTAAATATTTTAAAATCTTGTTTATTTTCTCTACAAACATTCTCAATTTGTAATAGAAGGTACTATTGTCTTGTGATCAGAATAAAGAATCCTAAACAGCCAAATTCTTCTTTCTGAATTTTAGTACCTTGCTAATTCAAAAATAATTTTACTCTGCTAATAAAAAAAATGACAATTAGCTTTTTATATTAAAAAAATGAAGATACTAAAACAAGCCTTCATAACCAAGTTGACAGAAATTTGGAAGAATAAAAAGTATAGAAGACTGATTATATAGAGAAAAAATAATCATTTCTATTGGGAATGAAAAAGGGGACATCACAACAGATCGTAAAGAAAATAATAGGGGCTATTCTATTTTTTACAAAAAGAAAAATATGTATGCCAACATATTTGGCAATCTAGATCAGGAAGTATCCTTTCCTGTATTGTGAAATGTTCTAAATATATATATATATATATATATGTCTCTAAAACGATTTTATATTTTTAATTTAGTATTTCTAATTTTCAATTTTAGAACTTTATGCAAACCACCTTTCTTTTAATTCTATTTTTAGAACTGTAAATTATAATCATAGGAAAATCTCAATTCTCAAAAGAAAAAAAAACTCTTTAAAAATGCCTAAAGGAATGTGCAGAATGGAGGAAGTGAATTGTGGAAATAAGGGACAATATAAGAAAACTAAATGACTATTGTACATTTTCCTGATCATCTGTTGACAAAATAAGGCCCATAGGACAAGTCTGTGTCTATTTTTGTAAATAAAGTTTTATAGGAACTCAGCCATGCCTATTCATTGTGTATTGTCTATGGCTAATTTTGTGCTTTCATGGCAGAATTGTGTAGTTGTAACACAGATAGTATGACCAACAAAGTCTAAATTATTTACTATCTGGACCTTTGCAGAAAAATTTTGCTGACCCTATGATCTCAGCTTCAAAATGCCCATTGACTTCCATGTATATTCATTGAATCAAGTATTTTTCAAATATTTACTTTATGCCAGTAGTGTGGGACATAGCATTTCATCAGCTACATAAGTTTTATCCATATCATTAGAGATACTAAATTTATAATAGCATGAAAGGGCCTAAGAATACACAATGTGGTACATTTCTGGAAAGAAAATAATTACCCAGTACCTCTCTCTCACACACACACATGCACACGTGCACACAAGGAGATAACAGCAGTATAAATTATTAATTAGATACTACCACATGGGATTATTACTAGTTCAGAAGTGTCCAGAAAAACATAATGCAGTTCTTTATAATTATTGTAGTATTTAAAGTAGAAATATAGGGAGGCGGATGCGATTCAAGCGATTGGGCTTCCACCTACCACATGGGTGGTCCCATGTTCAGTTCCCAGGGTCTTCTGGAGAAGGCAAGCTGGCAAAGTGGGCAGGCATGGCAAGCTGATGTAACAAAAGAGACACAAAGACAAAAGACAATGAAAGCCACAACAAACCTGGGAGCTGAGGTGGCTCAGGTGACTGAGCACCTCTCTTCCATATCGGAGGTTCTGGGTTCAGTTCTCAGTGTCTCCTAAAGAGGGTCAGGGAACCCCAGAAAAGATGATAGCTATTAAATTTAGCCAACAATTATCAAGTGCTTTGAGGATTAAATGAACATATTTAATCCTCAAAACAACACCATGAATTGGCTGCAATAGTTATCCCATTTTACAGGTAAGAAAACTGAGGTATAGACAGCTTAGTAATTATCTCAAAATCAGAGATCTAGATATTATCTGACCCATGATTTGAACTCATTCAGTCTGCCTATGGAAGTTGTAACCTTTAATAAAATACCATCTCTTCTCAAGTCAAAATAGTAACATTTATTTTACTTGAAACAAAATGAATAGCATACAATCAAAATTCCAAATACCCAGCAAATAAAATATAATAAAAAAATGGAAATAAAACTTCACGCATGCTTATAACTGCCATCAAAATCCAGGAATAATTGCCAGATATTAAATGCAATCCAAAAGAGAATTTTCATATTAGACCATGAAAATAAAATAACTTCATATGTAGTCTATATGAAGATCAAGAGACACCTCTTTTGAAGCTAATTAGTCCATGACAGAATTTAGAGGGAAAAGGCACTGGAGGAAAAGTTGCTTAGCCAGTTGTTTTTTAACCCCTGAATTAATTTCCCGACTGGGAGGGTAAGGTCTGGATGTACTTCTACTTTTCAACTACAGAAAAGAGACAGCTCTGCAATGAAAATCATGTACTTAACTATAAACATAGCCCATTAACTATACAGTCTAACTAATTTGGCTGCTCTCCCTAAGAAATAGCCCAAACCAAAACTCAAGTGACATTTTTCCTTCATTCACAGAACAGGTTAAGCTTCCCACCAGAATGGGGTCAAGCTTTGGAGTTTCGATAAAAGAACAAACAAAACAAAGCACAAGTTCTCACAAGTCTTATCCCTTTCCTGACAATCTTTATGATAGTGGCATTATTGTATTTCACTGAAAAAAAATTCTAGACACAGAAACAATCCAGTTGAAATAGAAGTACATTTCCAAAGGAAAAAAGTCAACATGAGATCAGGATGACTTTACTGAAAAAAGAAAATACAAGAATTTCTAAAAATTTTACAGTATAAAATGCAAAATGCCAAGAACTGTAAATCTAGACAAATTCACGCTAAAGTAAATTAGAAGAGGCTATAAAGACATTCAAGTCACTTTCTTTCACATTTCATTAGGCAAAGTAAGTTGTATAGATGCAACCACCTTTCAATGGGGAAGCAAGAACAATTCTCCCATGTGCCAGGAAGAAAAGGCACCTGTCCCAGTCTATAATCACAAATATGATATGTGACTTCTACTTACAGAACTAGCCCCATAAAATTAATAATAAGCAGAGAAAAAACAGTTTAATATAGTCATATTTCATGCCACAATATTTCATCTCATTAACACCTAGTTTACTCTTTATAAATTGGAAGTAAAAATAGACTTACATTTGATTTGAGAATTAAATTGGATACTACTTATAGAGCCCTTATCATATGTTGCCTTGTAATAAATCTAAAAGTATGCCTCTACGAATGCTGAAATCTATTTAATATTACAAAAACATCTTTTAAAACCAATATTTAAAAGGAATAAAATAATATATAAAGAGAAGGCAACTGAATAATATATAGAAGATGAATTACTTCAGGGATGAGTGGACATTTTAAAAAATAAAAAAAATTCCCAACTGCTAAAGAACTGAAGAGAATATAGACTTTGAAAATATAGAGAAAAAGAAAGGGGGTGGTGGGAGAGAAGGAGGAAGAAATAGATAAAAAAGAAAACCTAAGACCAAAATGAGGTATGAAAAGTAAGCTGTCAGAGATTAGGGAATAAATGGCATATAATAAAGGTGTTTTAGAAAAGAAAACTATATTAGAAACAATGAAATATAAAATAGACACAAAAATATAAGTTAAATATATATCTTACATGTTTAAATAAATTATATAAAACAAAAGGTGAAAGAAAATGGCAAAGAACATGAATAAAGAAATCACGATAAATAATAAGGAAAAAGGAAAGCCAACTGAAGCATAACTGATATTCTTCAAAAATAGAAAAAGAACAAATGAACTAAAAAGTACTCATATATAAAAGGACAAACTTTCCTGAAATAAAGGAACATACTGGAAGAAGATCTTGACATTAGAAAAGCATGAAAATGATTTGGAATTGTTCCTAGATAAAAAATAGGAGAGTGGAGAAATGAGAAAAGGAAGCCAAACAATTTTATGATACTGAGCAAAATCCCAGAAAAGAAAACTTGGACGCAGTCCCATAGGATAGGTCTGGAGACATATTGGCTCATATCTGAGAGTTATCCCCATCAGAGGCAAGGGAACTTTGGAATTTACTCATTGTGTGTTTAATAGCTGCTCCCAGACAGGTGGGTGAGTAAATTCTCAAGGCTTCTAGTTTTCCAAGAGCGGGCAAAGTGAGTTCCAGTACACTGAAGGCAACCCGCTAACAGAGAGACTCAGGTGCTCTTTGTTGTGAGTGAAATTACACTGGGAGCTGCTGTGTGTCTTAGTTTGCTAAAGGCTGCCAATGCAAAATGCCAAAAATGGGTTGGATTTTATAAAGGAAAATAGGTTAAAAGCTTACAGTCCAAATCAAGGCATCATCAGAGATGCTGTCTTACCTAAGGTTGGCTGCAGGCAATCCTGGACTCCTGCCATGTGGCAAGGCAAACTCTCACTGCAGGTCCACTGGTCTCTCCCTTCTCTTGATCTCATCTCTTTAGCTTCGAGCTGCTTCATGGGACTAGTCTCTCAGGGGCCTTTTTTTGTGTCTCTGTGCTCTACTGATTCCAGCCTACAGCCTCCAACTTCCAGGACTTTTCCTTCTGTTTCTGAGGCCTTTTTCTGTCTCTGCTTTCAGTCCCTCTTTTATAAAGGACTCCAGTGAGAGGATTAGGATCCACCCTGGTCCTGCAATTTAATCAAAGGCTCTTAAATGAAGTAATCTAATTAAAAATGTTCTAATCCAAAGGTTGCTTAGCTGAATTTAACCAAAAGTTCCCACATATAATAGGTTTACATACACAGGAATGGGTTAGCTTAAGAACGTATTTTCTGGAGTCCACAAAAGACTCAAACTAGCATACTGTGGATGAAAATGAAAAAGGTATTTGAGAGGATATGCATGGAACACAGCGACTGCTTCAAACTGCATCTCTAGATTGAAAGGACAACCAAGTCCCAAGAAACCTTAGTGCAGTATGATCAGAATCATGGCAATCTTTTATTTTTGAACTTCAAAGACAAAAGAAACACTATGGTCGCCAAGTACAAAAAGCAAATCACTAGTTAAAATAAAGAAACAAAAATCAATCTGGTTTAAAAACATTTTGTATAGGATTCATTAGTCAATATGAAAATATATTGAAGAGAATACATGGAAAATGATGATAGAGATGAAATAACTGAAATGCGCTTGCTAATTTCTTTATATTTCATTGAAGTGTCAATTACTAAAACTGATGTTATAAAAGAGAGACATATATATATTTAAATTGACATATATCTCAGCTGTATTACTAAGTGAAAAATCCAGGTGTAAAATAATGTGGAAAAGAGGACAAATAAAAATGTTCTAGAAGGATAAAGAAACTGAACAGAAGCTATTTTTAAGGAATAGAGAGAATTTGGGGTCTTAGAAGTGGAGCAAGAAGATATAAATTTTTCATTTTATCCCATGTATAATTTTGATTTAGACATATCCATTCATTACTTTTAAGAGTAAAATTTGTGCATGCATTTTGATATAGGAACCTACATGATGGTATAACATATGAAAAAATGCTAGAGTATCTTGGAGTATTCTTCCCAAAAGCTCAACACAATTGCTAGTATTATTGATCAGAATTTTGAAGCACATTTTTTTGAAATAGTCATTCTAGGAACTCTGATTTCTTCCTAAGACACTAAAAAGTTTCTGAAAAAAAGCCAATATTGATTACCCAAAGGATTCCATTTCACTTCGGGGTTCATAAATCCTCTTTTGAATTAATTATTCCTGAATCTCCAAATTGAAGCAGTATTATTCATATCACTTTGGATTGTCAGCAACCACTTAACTCTATTTAGGATCAGATTGAACCATAGAAAATGAACTATAGAATATAAAAAGAGCCACTCCACAAGGCTTTAGAGTATCATGGTTTACATAAAAAAATTGCCATTGACATATGTCCATTATTTTTATTTAATAAGTTTCATGTTTGCTCAGAGAAAATATACCATCAGTAAAAAGATAGGTGATTCCATTTAAGAATGAAGGCTTTGATCTCAAAAAATATTTTTTAGGAGAAGCAAATTTAGAATTAAAACTGTTTGTTATATAGTGACAAATATATGAAGACAAGTAAACTCTATGTAACTCTATGCACAAAGTTAGACAATACTAAAAATTTGTTCCTGATAAGTAAATCTTAATATAAAATAAGTTATAATTCATTCACATACAGTTTAGGATTGTTTCAGGTAGACATGGAAGGCAGGATGGATGGCAATGCTCATTCCACATAGTCATTCAGAGACTCAAGCTGAAGAAGATTTGATCTTAATTACCTGGTTTTCATGACCACTTTAGGCATTGCAATCCTCATGAACTGGAAAGGGAAAAAAATGTGGAGGAGTTATCTGTGGGACTTTTCATTGGTTTAAGCCTGAAGGAGGTCCATATTATCTACATATTTCACTGCAGTCCCAAGCCACATCCAAGTGAATTGGAGGCTAATGTCATTTACTATGTTAGAGGCTGGATGGCTTGTTGAAGTCTTCTGTAACAATGACATTCTTAATAAATGTAATCTTACATGCATGTGATTATTAGAATACATATTATTTATTTTACTGTAAATATAAACATAATTATGATTATAAATACTGGCATTCATTTTGGAACTGCCTTTTTAAAAAATCTCTAATCTCCCTCAGGAAATTGATTATATTCCTCCTTCTTTTCTACCACGAAACTACTATATTTCCAGGCATGACATATATATTGGAACAATTTGTGTCTCACATCCTTTCAAAATATACAATGATGGCCTCATATTCACCTGACATTATTGTAGGCACTTGGAATTCACAGTGAACAAAATAGTCAAAATCCTGCCTTGACAGAGTTTATATTCTATCAGGATAGAGACAATCAAAAACATAAATAAGTAAATCAGACAGTATTTCAATAGCAATAAGTTCTACGGTAACAATAAATCAGACAAGCACAAGAGAGGGGCAAGTTTTTTAATTTAAACTTATTTGGATAAAGATTTGAAGGAAGAGAGAGAGAAACAGAGGGAAAGTGACCATGAAAGTGAGAAGGAGGGTGAAAGAACTTTGAGGAACCTGGGGAAAGACCACCAAAGGCAGACGGCACAGCCAGCGCCAATACCCTAAGGCGTTGGCATCCTTAGCAAGGAGGCCAGTGTGGCTGCAGCACAGCGATGAGGGGAGACATGGGAGATGAGGTCCAGACCTCCTTTTCAAAAGTTTTGTGACACTTTTATTGGGGTGTAATTCACTTAACATACAATTGATCCATTTAAATGTGCAATTCACTGGTTTTTAGTATAATCACACATAGTTACATAGTCACGACAACTATCCATTTTAGTGTACGTTTTTCTCCCCAAAAAGAAGCCTGTAGCCTTTAGCATCACCCCGAATTTCCCCATCATCCCTGGCACTAGGCAGCCACAAATTTACTTTTTGTCTCTATAAGTTTGAAACCCAGGTCTTTTAGGGCGACTGTAAAGACTTTGGCTTTTACTATGGGTGAGTTAGGAACCATTTGTAGGTTTTGAGCAGAGAAGTGACATGATTGATCTAACGATCTCACAGAATAATATTGTGTTTTGAGGGGGAAAAAAAGAAGAGTGAAAGAATAACAGCAAGTAGATTAGTTAGAAGGTCATGGAAATAATCCATCAAGCATTGGTCTTGCCTTGGATTAGTTTAATAGCAGTGGAGGTGGGGATTACCTGTGCTTTATGTTTAACAGAAACAATAATTTATCAGATGAGCTGAGAAAAAGTGGGCTCTTGGTATGTGTTTGGTGCATCTGCCTTATTTCTTTAAAAAGTATTCTTAAAATGTTATTCCTTCTTAGCACTTTACCTCTGGCGCTATATTCCAGGCAAGATTTCAGGGCAGTTTTTCTTCCAAGCAGAAACTAGTTGAGATCTCTGTTTGGAGTCTGCAGGTGTTTCGATCTGGATGGGCAGACATAATGTCTACTAGTGAGGGTTGTTTTTTCTGTTTTTGTTTTTTTGTCTTATTTTGTACTTAAAAAAAAAACAGAGTAATGTGATGGTTAAATTTATGTGTTAGTTTGACTAGGTTATAGTGTGCAGTTGTTAAGACAGAGGTATTTCTTGGATGGGATTATCATCTACTATCAGTTGGGTGGGTGGGTTCATCGAATCAGTTAGAGGTTTTAGGAGGGAGAACTGAGAGTTCCACATCAGAAGGAATTCTTCCTTGTGACTACAGCCTCTACTCTGACCTGAGCTTCAGCCTAAGGAATTCAAACTCAAGAATTCAGCAGTATTCTCACCGCATTTCTAACCCTTAAAACCGCATGAACCAGTTCCATATATCAAATCTCTTAATGTGTATATGTACATGTACACATGTGTACAAGTATACGTGTGTGTATGTGTGTGTATTCATATATCCTTTTGGTTCTGTTTCTCTGGAGAATGCTGAATGATACAGATTGGTGGATATTATTACTAATACCTCCATTTTAAAGATAAAGCAACTGCGGTTTATGAAGATTATCTTGCCTATTTAAAAAAATAAAGCCAGAATCAAAATATTTACATAGGTTGTATGATTATAGCAGTAGCATTCTTAACAGCCATAGCAAACTGATGAAAACCAGTAAAGCATAATGGCACATATCTGTACGTCATCAAGAAAAAATTTTTCCATTTTGACCTCGTGTCTCATTTAACACAAAGATATGAAATCTTTCTCATTAAGTAAAATTATAAGAAAATATAAATCATGTAATATGTTGTTCAGATTTTCTCAGTAAGAAGAAATGATATTTTATAATCTTACAAATGTCTTTGGAATCATGGAGATAAAATGGAATGAAATTTTAAACTTTATATCCTGGCTTTAATATTGTTTATTATCCAAATTTTTTTATTACTTGAAATATTATGGGATTTCTGAAAAACACCTATGAGAGCTATTATTTTAATTTAGTTACTTAGGAAAAATATTCTTTTTTCACTTTATTAGGGAAATATTCATTATAATGGAATTTTTATTAACACTGAAGAATGTCTATCATATTAAAGTTGTGATAAATAATATTTTCACGTTATTAACCATTTAAAGTCTTTTACAAAAATTTCATTAAATTTACTTCAAGGGGAAAATGAAAATTATACATACACAGAAGGGGTACAGCTAGCTTATTTATTGTGTTCTAGTTTTTCATTTGCATTTGGCATAAGCCTTTAGAAAATTTTTGATTTTGGGGAGTTTTTAAATGTGATTTTTCAAATCTGTAAATTTCAGTAATAAAACCAACATTTTATTTTCCCTTCACTTCCATAATGTATATTCCTGAGCTCAGAATATTAAAATGCTACCCTCCATCTATTTCCACCCTGATCTCTAACTAGGAGCTAAACTTCGTAAATTACATTAGAATCTAGGCCTTCTGCCTTCAGTTTGGGTTTTGTCAAAGGGGAGCCAGATCAGAAGTTCTGGGAAATAGGTATAATCAATCTTCGTTATTCATGAATTCCACATCTGCAAATGCACCTACTTACTAAAATTTATTTGTAAACCCCAAACCATTATCCCTTGCACTTTTTAGGTCATTTGTGAGTATGCACAGAGTAGTGAAGTTTGAATTGCCCAATGCACACATTTGCAGCTGAGGTTAAACAAGGTCACACTCTGCCTTCTGGTTTTAGCTGTGAAGAAATGCCCATTTTGTGGTCCATTTAATACCACATTTTTCTCATTTTTGGGCTGTTTATTCATGATTTCACCATTTTAAATGGCCCTAAGCATGGTGTTGAAATGTTGCCTATTGCTGCTAAGCATAAAAAGGCTCTGATGTGCCTTATAGAAAGAAATATGTTGTTAAATAAGCTTTGCTAACACTTGAGTTACAGTGCTGTTGGTCAGGAGTTCAATGTCAATGAATTAATGATATAAGTTAAATGCGGTGTTTTAAAATAAAAACACACATGAAAGAAGATTTTGTGTTAATTGGCTGACAAGAATGTTGTGACAAAAGATTTTTAAGAACCTGACCCTGTATTTCCCCTAAGAACAATGTTTCAGTAAATGTTAATTCAATGTTTGCAGCAACTTCATAGAATATATTACCATAATGACGAACTTTGACTGTATTTATTTCCTGATTCCGTTGAGGTCACCAAGAGTTACTGTTTCCTCCAAGAGAAGCTCACAGTTGGTCACAGTGAGGCAAGCTCACCAGGTTCCAGTCCCTTCCCTGGTCATCTGGGTTTAGGAATGATGACAGGCGTGCTGCTGCTGGTTCTATGTCTAAGCACAATCAATTTTATTTCCTCTGTACCTCATTTACACCTGTAATTAATCCCCTATCTATCAACCCTCTTCTATTTAACCTAATATGAGAAGGCCATATGTTTCATGTTGGTATCCTGATTGATGGAAAAAAATCAAACCTCAGGGAAGTTGTAGTTCATAATCTATATGCTTTCCATTAATATTTTGAACCTGGCAGATATTATGAAGGTTGATTTCCTCAAAATATTAGGGAATTGGAGATATTAATTTGCATTCCATAAATCATCACATCCAAAAATTTTAGAAATATTTATTACGTTATAGTTTACGAATAACGAACATTGGTGTAGTTGCAAAGACTATACTTTCGTTAAGAAATAGACTTATTATTCTCCTGTATTTGGTGGACAGAAAGGTTATGGAGCAACAGATGTTGAAAGTATTAACAGTATTCTGACAATGTCAAGTTTTTGGACTTTTATTTGGTTTGGCTAGAGGCCAGGAGCTCAGATTTTATCTGAACCCTGTCTGAACTAACTTAAGCAAAACTTACTGACTTTGGTTCACAGAGATTGTGTTGAACCTTTTTTGTGTGGATTCCTTTTGCCGTCCATGAGTTTTTCTTAGAACTTGGTTTTGCTCCCAAACTGATTTTGCAGAAATTATCTCCAGAACCTTAGAAACTTCAAGCATATGTCAATAGTACAAGAAAAACCAAATATTAGGGAGAAGAATTTGATACATTTAAGAATTTATAATATATATTATAGTTATTACTATTGGTTTATGACAAATACATCACATATAAATATGTATAGGAATGGGTATATTCAAAATTAGATATAAATTCAGGGAACCCAGACCAACAATTTACATTGCTCATTTTAGTCTTAATATCACAACCCTGAATAACTAAAATAATATCTTTTAGGAGAGAATATAGATAGTTGTCTTTATATATATTTATATTATGGTGAACTTTTTCAATTTCATTTTCTAAGTGTAATTCTAACCAATTTGATTGTTTCTTTTACCCATGAATTATGTGAGCATTTATGATCTATCTGGTATTATTTCAATAATAACTTGATTTGTTAAACACACATTTGTCAAGCATACATCAATATTTATTTAGTTTACTCACATTTTAAACATTTTTATTTGCTAACTGTTCCTTTTTCCATCTCAGTCCTTTCAGGGATCACCCAGGGTCAAAGCCTATCTAACTAGGTGTTCCCGCTTCTCTGTGATTGGTTCCATTCTGGAGTACGCACTGAGGGTTGACCTTCCATAGATTCTGATTTTTTATGGGTGTCTGTTTTCTGAACTCCCACCCTACTCAGATATCATGGTTTGGTTCTTTGGACTGGGCTATGTGCTTCATCAAAAGGCATATTTTCATGTTCCAGAGATGGGCAGGTATATCAGATGATAACAGTCTGATTATATTTTAAAAATTATAATTGTATTTATATTTTTAAAATTTATATTTATATTTTTAAATTATATCTAATATTTATAGCTGTGTTAAGGGTTTTCTCTAAATGTCTCTCCCCATAATGTGAGAATCACAAGTTTCACTGTATATTCTTTAATATTTTAAATAAATATTTTCTTATAAATTTATTTTTGTGCATATATTCTTATAAATAAAATTATGAAAAATATGTTCATGAATTTATAATAAAATATATTATTTAATACAAAAAATTCACATTAAAATATATTTACTATAAAGTATGTATTTACCTAGATATTTTTAAAGCAAATAGTTTAAAAAAACAAGTTTGTTTACCCAATTACTCATTCCACAAATTAGCTCATCAGTAATATTTGTCATCTGGAGCAATTATAATACTTGATTTTCCATGAATTGCTTTTGTGAAACTGGATATGGAGTGAATTGACATTAGGTAAATTGGCATTCTGTTAGAAATTTTCTTTTGTTGAATAGGCCTTTACACATCTAATATACCTCCCCAGAGATGAATCTTCCTTTTCTTTGCAGGGTGCAAGGTGTACAAGAAGGGCAGTTACCTTGTTGCAGGGCCTGATGGAAGATATGAGATTTTTTTTATTGTGCCTTATATTGATTTTCAGTCAATCTTTTTGGTTTTGGTTACATTTTCTCTTCATTTTCCAAAAATATTTATTGTTATTAGTTATTTATCCTTCCTAGAGTTTGTGTTCAAGTTTTGTTGTTGTTGTGTTTTTTATTAACTTTGCCCTACAGCTCAGTTAGCTATCACTGCTCTATCTCTAATTTATCTTTCTAAAATTTTGTTGACAATCTTCCTCTGCTCTTATCGCCTCTACACTTTCTTTGTTAATATGGGTATACCTTTTAAGAATTCCTTTACTGTTATTTTACTGCTATGGAACAGATGAGAAATAAGAGTTTATTTAATCCTCCAGATATAACCTGATGTCTTTCCCAGGTAGTATATCATAATAAATAATGCAATGATGAATTTCTTTCTACTAATATCTTTTTGTACATAATAAAAACTTTTAAAAGATGTTGATTTTCTAAGTACTAACTTAAGTTTTTTGGCTAAATATATTGTTAAAAATGCATTTAGGTGATTGCTACAAATATTTTACTTTCACACATAAATTTCTTAGTATTTATAAATACATAAATAAATAACGAGGCCCAAGTGAATTAAGAATACCTTGAAAATTTATGTAAAGTGCTGCATATTTTAATATTTTTAAATGTTTGTTTATTTTCTAGGAACAGAGTCAGCTTCTCAAGAGATTCTTTAACAATGACAATAAAAAATTTGTTATATTAGATGAGTGGTATTGAGATTAAATCTCCCAAATTCTTTTTGGTTTATCTGCTAAGACTAGGAGCTAATCAGGAACAATTCTCTTACATAAGAAAATTCCAAGTTTTAAGACAACCTTCATTATATGTGCTTAAAGTTTCATTGGTTTCAATGTATCAAAATCCTGTGTTCTTAACTCTTATCTACTAAAATTCAATTTAAGATAAATATTTGATAAAATGTGACCAGTTTATCAATAATAAAATCATTATACATTGTGCAAAATTTCCATTGGACTACTATTTGTATTAAGGCTTCATTTTTTTTGCTTGTTTGCCTTTTCCCATACTGATATGAAATATTTTAAAATCTACTTCTATCAAACTCAGTTTATTGTTAAAATTTACTGAGAAAATTATTGCATTTTGTATTTTTAAGACTTTTAGATAATTACTTGTTAAAATACTTAATTCTTAATATTCATTACTCTTCTTCAGTTAATTGATTAGATAGGTGGTTTAAGGAAACAACTTCCTTTTATGATACTATATAGAATGTCTTCTTTATTTATTCATATGACTTAAGATTTCTGGTTTATATTCACCACTACAGTAAAACTCCATCAAAAGATTTAGTTATGGTGTAAATGTCATTCTCTACAGAATCTTTATATTGTAAGTCTTGAGAGTGCAATTAATAACAGTAAAATATTTGAAAAGATTGGATCCAAAAGGCATTTAATTTTATCTTTTATATTTACAGTAATGCAATTCTTTATAGATAATATTGGTTAATTACAATCTAGCATCAATAATTCAGGTATAAAATAAAACATTGTTTTCAAGTCTAGTAAATCCAAATTCATTAATTATAGTTTTTAAATGCCATATTTTAAGAGCTATTATATAAAATTTTAACAAATTATTTTCATAAAGTGTCATTTAATGAAATAATATTATCAGAAAGATGCAACTATTATATATTGTAATAAAGGCAAATTGCTATGCTCCCTTCAGTTGATTGTCCATTCTATTATCCATTTCTAGTTAGTAGTGATGGCATCTTTAAATCCATTTTTATTTTTTTAATAATTTCTTTTATCAAATGGAAGAAACTTTTACTCTTTTTCATTAGATAAAATGAAATGTGTTATTTAAATTAAAATATCACAGAAAAGTAAGGATAAATAGAAAAATCCCAAAATCCTCATAATTCTAAAGCATAGAGACAATTACTACAGTAGTATGTTTCTTCCAATTTTTCTTTGTTTATTTTATCTAATTAAGAATATCCATATATAATTATATGTTCTTTTTGCTGTTATTTTAACTTAAACTACTTCATATACATTTTCCCATGAAATTAATATCATCCTTAAAATCCATTTTTGTTTTGTTTTGTGAGTATGTGTGTGTCTGGGATTGTGGTACATCCTATCTCACAGGTGTCATAATATTCGTTTAACCAAATTATTTTCCATAGTTTCCCCCAATTTGAAAACAGATATAGTGAATACCTTTAATATGAATGACTTCCACTTACTGTATGTACTCTCTCCTCACTTTGGACCTATGACATTGTTACCCTGATTCTCACTTTGTAGAAGCTAAGGCTCTCCCAAGTTCAACAGTTTTGAAAGTTTTGTATCTGAGATTTTAATCAAAGGCTATTTGATGTCATTACCTGGACTGTTTTAACAAATAGTCTGTCCTTATTGCTTGGAGGTGGTCTTTTGTCGATATATCAGATTTATTAAATAGATAGATTTCCTCTCCGTTACTAGCTATGGACATTTTTAAGTCTCTTCTTAGAAATTTCTCAAATACTTTTCCAGGAGAATTGTAATAATTTACATGTCCATGACTGTTTGTAAGCATAGCATTGGGTATTCTCACTGGGGGAAATATGTTAATTTTGTAAGTGAAACAGTGAACATCTGTAATTTTAGCCTATGAGGCTTACATTTTCTTTTTTTGTGTGTGTGTGGCAACAATGTTGCATCTACTTTTAGAGAACAATTATTCTGCAATTGTCTTCCCTTGTGGTGTGACTAATAAGCAAGTTGTCTTGCTTTTTCCCAAGCAAGGATTGGGCACATGACCCAAGTTAGGGCAACTGGAGCTGTTCATTCTAGATTCTGAATCTTGAACAAAAAAAGTAAACACTGAAAACACAATTGGGGGAAGTGGACTTGTCCCAATGGTTAGAGCGGCTGTCTACCACATGGGAGGTCGGCGGTTTAAACCCAGGGCCTCCTTGACCTGTGTGGAGCTGGCCCACCTGCAGTGCTGATGCGCGCAAGGAGTGCCGTGCCATGCAGGGGTGCCCCCACATACGGGAGCCCCACGTGCAAGGAGTGTGCCCCGTAAGGAGAGCCGCCCAGCGCGAAAGAAAGTGCAGCCTGCCCAGGAATGGCGCTGCACACACAGAGACCTGACACAACAAGATGACGCAGCAAAAGAAACACAGATTCCCATGCCACTGACAACAACAGAAGCGGACAAAGAAGAACATGCAGCAAATAGACACAGAGAACAGACAACCAGGGTGGGGGGGAAGGAGAGATAAATAAATAAATAAATTTTTAAAAAAACAACAACCACAATTGGGAACCCATTTCAATTGGCATAGTACTTAAAGTTGACAGTCCTCATTTTCTGCTATCTCAATTGTAAAGCCTTCCTAGATCAGTCTTTCAAGAGATCTGATTATTTGCTTTTCTATTTTATTCTTTGTGTTATCCCATATTTGATATATAAATGCATTTGCTTAAATTGGTTTGAGTGAGTTTTTGTAGTGCATGTCAAAATTCTGGTTGAATTTTCTTCTTAATAAATGTATAATTGTATATCTATATTTATTAAGTAATCATTATTTCCCCCAATTTCTATTTTACCAGTGATTTGTGCTGTCACTTTTATAATACATCAAATAACTATGTTTAATTAGCTATATTTTTTCCATAGATTTGTTTTTACTTTCCTTTTTCAATAGGTTGCTAAGAAACTTAATGAAATCATATCATCTATTTTCTTGTACTATAGAACCATTTTTCCCAGAAAATTCTTCATTAGCTTAATATCTTAGCTACTTTTTAAATGGTCTATAGGTATCATTTAGGCTCTTAATAAGGATTATATTTACATTTATACTGCAATTTAGGGTAAACTAGCATCTTTATGATATTTATTCAAGTTCACTCATATTTGGGGAGTTTCTTCAAATAGTTCCCATGTATGTTACATGTTTTATTATGTGTTATGTTTATATCTAATGGTTTTTTAAAAATTGTGACTGTTTTGATCAAACATTCCTTATATATAAAGTTGGATTACTTACATGGGAAGAAAGCACAAATCTCCAAAATTCAAGTATTCAGTAACCTATGATTATTTGATGTAAAAACCTCAAAATATTATATATATTTCCTTTTGGGTATAAACTAGCTTAGGTTATTTGGCACAATCATGCTGGTGAAAGTAATTAAAAATGGGCAGTGTGCTAGTGGCAGCTGATACCAGATCACCTTTTAAGGGTCAAGTTTCTCCTTCTCCCAGCTATCAGAAGTGATAAACTAAATCTCTCTTTCTGAGTTGTCCTTGCCCTAAGAGGCGCTGTCTTGCTCCAGTTACACCTTCTCTGGTGCTGCTCTTGTCCAAAGACTGATCAATAGGTCAGATTTCAAGACCTCATTCTCTCCTCAAAATTTTCTCATTCTAGCTTCAGAGCTCCCATGGCATCTCTGCCTCTGGTCAATCCTGCTTCCATAACTCTTTACACAAGTACTCCCAAGAGTGCTTACCAACAAGGCTGCAAAAGTAAAACTCTAACTCTTGGAGTATGCTTTCTAAAGAATCTGACTCAAACAAGGGCATTTCCATATCTAGTCAAACATCAACTTTTTTTAATGGTTTAGCAGGGAAAGGAGATGAGTAAAAAGCCAGGGCTCTTCAAGGCAGGAAGCCTAATAGAAAACTACTTCACCTTCAGTTGGGATTTAACAGGCCATAACAGCAGAACAAGGATGAAAGCAAAATAAACACCCTCTAACAAGCCCTTCAATAAACAGACACACATGTACACACATACGCATATACATACAAAAAGGATATCTTGCTGTGAAGAAGAGCCAAGGGAGAAAACATCCATCCCTGGGATGCTGCATTCATAAGCCAGTCCTCATGCAGATCTGTGGTCCAAATTTCCATTACCTGGGTGGTACAAAAGATATCAAAGCCTTTATTTGAGCTTGAAATAGTCCAGTATTGGTAATGCCCCCAGGCATCTGGCAGAATCAAATGGAAATCTTCCCTGGAGGAAGATACTTTCATCTTGGCTACAAATTATTTTTCCAAAACAATGGACAAAACACATAAAAAAATAACCAAACTCACAAAGAGACAAAGACAAACAGACAAAAACAGCCATCAGAAAAAGCTCCAACTTGATTTGAGGTATTGGAATTATCAGATGCAGATTTTAAACATAAACTTACATTAGTTGAAAGAAAGAAAAGACAAGCTAAGAAATTTCTAGATAAAATGGAAAATATAAGGTGACAGAAAAGTTGGAAAGTGAAATGAAAGAATGCACTAGGAATGAAAAATTCAATAACCAAAATGCTTGAAAAGATATCCATGGTACAGTTCAGAAAGATGAAAAGAAGGTGAGGTTAAAAGATATAGGATATGGAGTAACAAGATTTATCATGTATTTTATTGTTATTCCCTAGAAAAAAAAGAGCAAGGTGGTAGTGTTTGAAAATCTTTAAAATCTGGTGAAAGACGCCAACCCTCAGATTCAAGGAGACCAGCAAATCCCAAATAAAATGAAATCCATAGCTAAGTTGGCTATTGTAAAATATTATAAATTAGAGAGGAAGAAGACATTTAAAAAGGACCAGAGGGTGTGTGTGTGGGGGGGGGGGGGGGCGTAGCTTACTTTTAAAGCAGTGACAGATAGCTGACTTCCCAAGAACAATAATGGCAGTTATAGTACAGTAGAACTTGTACAAATGTTGCTAAGTCTAAACAAATTTACCTATGGAATGAAAATAATATCTTGTGAGATTAAATAGCAACGTATTTTTTTTTAAATGATGATTTAGAAATGATGTGGACAGAGGGATCTCTTGTGTCCTACAGCTTCTCACAACCTCAGCAGACTCAAGGACACCCCACAATGAGCAATGCAGGCATACCCATGATGCTTTTCTTCTTCCTCCAACTTGGTGCATTTCCTAGGATCGCCATCTAAAGCTGTGATATCTGCCTTTTTAATGGGACCTCAACCTCAGCAATGAAATATTTAATTGCAGAACTTATTCATTTGGTATCTGGCCCTTATGCCTATGGAGGATTGCACATATTGCCCAGAATAAGTAAGTTATTTGTTGGAGGAGGCAGATAAAACACATTAAACAACTCATGCCTCTTTGTTTTATATTTGAGGTAGAAATTATTTATGGCATCCAGATTTGAGCAGTCTTCCTAGTCATTAATTCACAATTTGGGCTTATTTATTATTTGGCCAGATATCATTTGCTCTTAAATCATGGCAAGAGAGGCCACTCCTGTTTGGAGAGCCCTATCCTTGCCCTCTTCCAGTCACATCTACCACAGGCAAGGAATCCACCCACCAAGAGAATTTTCTCACCCAGAAACATGACCCCTTCTAGACCACACTCTGGGAGCCCAGACCACAGAATTCCCTGCCAAAGGTCCTGCTTCCAGAGCTGCATGAACCTCTTTCCCTTCTGAGGTTGAACTGCACCACTGGTGTAGCACCATAGGCCCGTGTGGTAGCCAAGAGGGGATGAAGGTGTGGAAAAAAAAAAAAAAAAAAGACAATAATATTCTTTAAAAAGTAAAAGGCTTTAAATTAAAGTACTCTAACATAGAGAAGTTAAAGATATTCTCTTTTTTTAACTTTATTTCAACTTCAAAAAATAAAAGGCAGCTTAACAAATTATGAAAGCATTACTTTAAAAAATCCTATCCAAGAATGTTTATCTTATTTAATCCTAAAAACAAAATCATTTGTTCCTCTAGTCTTCCAAAAGATAAATGAGCACAGAAGATTAATTAAATGACATGCCCAAGATCGCCTTGTTAATGAAGAAAATGAAAAAAATTGCTTGATCATTTTCACATCTCATAAAACTAAATCCCATACTTTTTTCTTTTTCTTTTTTACCCTTAACACAGATATAGTACCTTTGACATTGCTACAAAAATATTACAATATTATTGTTAATCATGGTCTGTAAATTATATTAGTTGTATTTTTTCCCACACATCACCATTTTCTAAATACCTTGTAATAGAGGAACATTCTTGTATTTGTATTATTAACCACAATCCTCATCTACCACCAAAATCACCATATTATACATTCCCTAGATTATTTTCTAGCTGTCTTTCAATTAATATTAACCTCCATAAACTACATCTTTCATCCATAACAATATTTATAATTCAGTCATGTTAGTTATATTCATAATGTGTTACTATCAATTCTATCCATTTCTACATATTTATAACCAACTTTATTAAACATTCTACAGACATTTAGCATCAGCTCCCCCTTCTCAACTCACATTATGTCTCCTACTAACCTATACTCTGTAGTTTAACCCCATAAGTTTACCCATCATATTTAATTCTTATCAGTGAGACCATAAAATAGTTGTCCTTTCGTGTCTACCTTATTTCACACAACATAATACTGCAAGGTTCATCCATGTTAGTGCATGCATCCCAAGTTCATTTCTTATAGCTGAATAGTATTCTATTATATTTATACACCACATTTTGTTCATCTATTCATCCGTTGATGGGCACTTAGGTTGTTCCCATCTTTTAACAATTGTGAATAATGCCTCTATGAACATCAATGTGCAAATATCTGTTCACGTCCTTGTTTTCAGTTCTTCTGGAATATATTCCTAGTAGCAGGATTGTTGGATCATATGGAAGTTCTATATTTAGCTTCCTGAGGAACCACCACCAAATTGTCCTCCACAGAGACTGGCCATTTTACTTTCCCACTGGGGACTAGACATTGTCAAGATCTGTGCAAGGTCTGAGATTGTTTCCTAGTTGCAAGTCATCCAGTTAGCCTTCACAATTACTTGAATGCTGGTAGAAAGCATAAGACTCCTAGGTCAGAGATAACTGACAGCTTATTTCTCACAGAAACAGTGGTAAGGGAATCAGTCCCAGTTCCCACAGGGCAACACAAGGGGGATTGAATGACATTAACTCATGCAATGGAATTGTTAAAGGAGAAGAACCCAGAGTTTAGGAAAACTGAACTTTTATCATTTTCCCTGAAGGGAGAGAATTGAAATTATACAGTAAACATGATGGCCCTTAGCTCTGAAAGGAAATGTGCTCTCTGTCATCCAATGCTTTCAGTATTCAAATAATCTTGAAAAGTTATTGGGAAAAAAAGTACAATTAGAACCTTGCTTGCAAGACATGCAGAAGCATAAGAGACTCATGGAGAAATATCCCCCAACAAAGTCCTAGCCTATTAAAGGAAGGAACTAAGGGAAAAATAATTCAAAAGCCAGGAGGCAAAAGAGGGTACTCTTAGGTGAGAAACTGAAAAAGAATGTTCAAGAGTGGAGGTGTGGAAACCATTAATCAAATCATGTATGCCCCTATAATAGGGTGACCATATGTTGCAGTTTGCTAAGGATAGCCCTGTTTATGTATCTTACCTTATTGTAATTATTAATAGTATCTGCTTTCAGATACTATTAAGGTCCACACTTGAGTGATAAATTATAGAGTGCCCCTACTCAACCCAGTTAGAGAGTTTGGATTTTGTGTTACAGAAATGTGAAGCTGCTGAAAAGCATAAGCAAGAGTGTGACTGAGTCAGATTTGCTTATTAGACCATTATCACTGGATTAGATAGGAGAAGGAGGGAAACCTGAAACTGTCGCCATAGTCCAAGTAAGAGAAGATGTTGCAACTTATGCAATCAGCTGCTTTTATTTCTACTAAAGTGCTGGAAACAATTTTAAGCATGTAGTTTTGGCATCACCATTTATTCTGAGAACTTTTCCAGGGTAAGGTCCCTGTTTTTGATAGATTTTTATCCCTCACACATTGTAGAAGATCTTTAAATACTTGCCAAAGTAACACTTAGGAAACAAAGACTTTGTGTACCCAGGTCTGAAACCAAACAAATATATTTAGAGTAGTAAAGTAAATTTCAGATTGCAAGAAAGGATTATAATGGTTAAGTAATGGTGTAAATGTTTGATTTAGCATGGTAAAACATATCCATTTTTTTTTCAAGATATTGTAGTAAGTTTCCATGTTAAGGTGAAAACATGACTACTGTAAATTTTCTTGTTGTTTGAGTAAAGTTCTTAGTAGTTTGAGTGGGAAACTAAAGATAGCCTGGTTAAATTAGCATAACATCTGGTCATTATACTAATTCCATGCTATACTTTAGGTGAGCAACAGAAGGGAAAATCCATTTGTAAAGGTAAAATAGAAGTGACAGTAATCCTTTCTTGTAGAGCTTTAAAAATTGTCTTAAAACATACAGGGAAAGCACACGTCTCAAACCATGGAAACAAATATTCATAAAAGAAAAAAGAAACATTAAGGTAATTTAAAAGTATGAATGCATTTTGTGTGTATGTGTATACGTATCATAAAATTTCATTTCCCATTTCATGGACCCTGACTAAATTTGCTTCTCTAGAGAGAAACTGTAGAAACTGTATCATGGTTCAGGAAGCAGGAACTGTCTTTTGATAAAAGGCTTCCCTTTCTTTTCCACAATGCATCTGGGGCCTTCACAGTTGATTACTCTAATAATCATATAATATAGCTTTGACATACAATGGAGAACTCTAACACATTTAATACTGGAAAAGAGTTGGCCAGCATCAGATGTTTTTAATGACTTGGAAGACAGCCTATTTAGTTTCATCTGAAATCAAGAAGGAGTGCCAGAGTGGTCAGTAAATCCTAGACAGTTTTGTTTTTGAAGAATGTTTTATATATATATATCATTGCTCTATAAAACTTACTGAAATGGTACTGTCTTAGAGACTCCATTAAATGGAGTATCAAATTGATGGTTTTGCTCTTATGAACATAAAGATAATTACACTGTGTTTTGTTTATACTACTTTTCTTTGTATGAATATGGAGAGAAATTTTACTACTATGATATGGAAGACTTAAACATGATCAGAATCCTTTTTTTTTTTGCCATGCCTCAATTTAAGTATTAAAAACAGTATTTACAGATTTCAAATGGCTATTCAGATAAGAAAATTTAAAAGAAAAAACAACTCACAAAATTTGAAAGTTATTTATTACCAAGGGAGCAGTAGCAATTTAATTACTATACTAATCTCTAATTTCCATCTTTGACAGTCCTTTCATAGATTATGGTACTTATACATGTTTATTATAAAATATTATAAATATTTCAAGAAAATAAAAAATAGATTAATGTTCTATTACTTATAATCTATATTGACATCATGTGCCACCGGGTATGATACAGTGAGCCGGGTACTCTTGCCAGAAGTGTTTAATCTCAGTCCAGCCATAAGAAAACATCAGTTGATCCAAAATGAGGTATATTCAGCCAAAATAATTGGCTAGTACTTTTCAAACGTGTTAACATCTTGAAAGGTAAGGAAAGACTTAGGAATGATCAAAGATTGGCAGAGACTAAGGAGAGATGATGTCTAGATGCAATAAGTGAAAAAGAAACTGCTGAAATTCAAATAAAATTTGTTGTCTAGTCAACGTTATTTTATCAACTCTCCATGCCCACAATCACTGTGTGCCTTAGGAGATTCTTTGTGCTGGCTTTTTTTTTTTTTAAATAATAAAAACTTTTAAAGCAGTTTTTGTTTGCTTACTTAACTTAATCCATCCCCACACAAAGGAATCTAAAGTTAACAACCAAAAGGATTCTTCCATCCATTTCTCCATATTTTCATGCAGAGAAACTCTCTCTCAACATGCACTCATGCAGAGGATTTACTGTGATTGTTTTAAGACAACACTGACATACTGTTCAAGCAACATTTTTACCTAACTTTAATAGTACTTCATGGAAATCTTTTGAAGTCAATGGCATAGACACAAATAATTATTTTTAAAAGGAAATATTCTATGCTACTCATGTACCAATAGTTATTCAATGATTCCCCTATTGGTAGGATTCATTTTATTTCCAATTTTGCTTTACAACAAACAATTTCATAACAAACCACCTTTTACATTCTTTACATATTGGTGATTTTATTTCTATGAGAAATGTTCCCATAAATGGAAAAATTTTAATAAAAAGATGTCTATTTTTAATTTTTATTTTGTTACCATATATACAATCTAACATTTCCCCTTTTAATCACACCCAAATATACACTCCAGTGCTACTACTTTCACAATGTTGTGCTATTATTACCGCCGCCCATCACCAAAAAATTTCTGTCATTACGTATAGTAACCCTGTACATTATAAACCTTAACTTTCCATTCCCTGTCTCCACTCCATGCCCAAGAAGTCTATATTCTAGATTCTGATACTATGAGTTTGCTATTCTAATTATTTCAAATCAGTGAGATCATATAACATTTGTCATTGTGTCTGCTGTGTTTCACCTAACATGATGACTTCAAGGTTCATCTATGTTTTTGCATGTATCAGGACTTCATTCCTTTTTATAGCTGTAGAGTATTCTTCAGTATTCTTGCGGTAGGTATATACCACATTTTATTTATGCATTTATTGATTGCTTACATATTTTGGCAGTTGTGAATAATGGGAATTTGAGTGTGCAAACCTTTGTTCAAGTCCTTGCTTTCAATTCTGTTGGGTTTATACCTAATAGTGGGACTGATGAATTATGTGGTAGTTCTATACTTAGCTTTCTGAGAAAATGTAAAACTGTCTTTAACAGAGACTGCGCTATTTTACATTGCCATGAGCAATGAATGAGTGTTCCTGTTTCTCCACATCTTCTCTAACATTTCTTATTTTCCAGTTTTTAAATAGCAGCCATTCTGATGGTGTGAAATGGTATCTCATTGTGGTTTTGATTTACATTTTTCCTCATAGCTAATAATACTGTGCATCTTTTCATGTGCTTTCTGGCCATTTGTACGCCTTCTTTGGAGAGGTATCTATTTAAGCCTTTTGACTATTTTTTTTTTAAAGATTTATTTATTTATTTATTTCTCTCCCCTCTCCCCCCACCCTGGTTGTCTGTTCTTTGTGTCTATTTGCTGCGTCTTCTTTGTCCGCTTCTGTTGTTGTCAGCAGCATGGGAATCTGTGTTTCTTTTTGTTGCATCATCTTGTTGTGTCAACTCTCCGTGTGTGCAGTGCCATTCCTAGGCAGGCTGCATTTTCTTTTCACGCTGGGTGGCTCTCCTTATGGGGCACACTCCTTGTGTGTGGGGCTCCCCTACGTGGGGGACACCCCTGCATGGCAGGGCACTCCTTGTGCGCATCAGCACTGTGCATGGGCCAGCTCCACATGGATTAAGGTGGCCCAGGATTTGAACTGCAGACCTCCCATGTGGTAGACGGACACCCTAACCACTGGGCCAAGTCCTCGCCCTTTTGAATATTTTTTAATCAGGTTGTCTTATAGTTAAGTTGAAGGATTTCAAGTATTTTGCCCATTTTTCAATTGGGTTGTTTGACTTTTTTTTAAGTTGAAGGATTTTATTACATATTCTGGATAGTAAACCTTTATCAGACATGTGGCTACTAAATAGTTTCTCCCATTGTGTAGGTTATCATTTCACTTTCATAATAAAGTTCTTTGAAGAACAGAAATGTTTTATATTGATGAGGTCCCATTTATCTATATTTTCTTCTGTTGTTTGTGCCTTGGGTATAAAGTCTAAAATAATATTTCATAACACAAACCTCTGAAGATGCTGCCTAAGTTTTCTTCTAGGAGTTTGACAGTTCTAGCTCATATAGTTAGGTTTTTGATCCATTTTGAGTGGATTTTTGTTTATGGTGTAAGTTAGGGGTAGTCCTTTATGTTTTTGCAAATGGATATCCAGTTATCCCACACCATTTGTGGAAGAGACTGTTTTTTTCCCAGTTGAGTGGTTTTTTTTGCCACCTTTACAAAAATCAGTTGTCCTTGGATGTGAGGGTTGATTTCTGATCTCTCAGTTTGGTTCCATTGGTTTATATATCCAGTACCATGTTGTTTTCATTACTGTGGCAGTGTGATAAGTTTTAAGGTTGGGAAGTGTGAGTCCTCCAACTTCATCCTTTGTTTTCAAGTTGACATTAGCTATTTGGGTTCTTAAGCTTCCTTATAATTTGATGAATGGCTTTTCTATTTCTGCAAAGAAGGTTGTTATAGTTCTGATTGGGATTGCATTAAATCTATAAATTGCTTATGGCAGGATTGACTCTTTATGAAACTTGTAACTTGCAATGTCCTTCCATTTATTTATGTTTTCTTTGATTTCTTTTATGAATATTTGTTAGTTTTCTGTTTATAAATCCTTTATATCCTTGGTTATATTTCTTTGCAGATATTCACTTCTTTTAGGTATTATTGTGAAAGGAATTTTTTTTCTTGATTTCTTCTTCCAGTTGTTCTTTATCTGCATATATAAACATTACTGTTTTTGGGTGTTTATCCTGTACCCCACCACTACACTGAAATCATTTATTAGCTCTAGGAGCTTTGTTGTATATTTTTCAGTATTTTCTGTACATAGGATCATGCCATCTGCAAATAGGGAAAGTTTTACTGCTTCATTTCTAATTTAGATACCTTTTTTCCCCAAACAAATCAATTTTATTGGTACATATTAATAAAGCATACAATTTACCCTAAGTGTATAATCAATGGTCTTTGGTATAATCATATAGTTGTGCATTCATCACTTCAATCATTTTTGAAGCATTTTCATTATATATATTCACATACAATAGGATCTATCCAAAGGGTATAATCAATTGCTTTTAGTATAATCACAATGTTGTATGTTCATCAGCTCAAAAAATTTAGAACCATTTCATTACTCCAAAAAGAAAGACTCCACACCATTTAGCATTCCTTCCTCAGCTCTACATACCATTAATCTAATTTCATCTTTATAAATTGTTGTATATTTACTTTTCATATAAATGAAATGATACAATATGCAGTAATCTGTGTCTGGTCTCTTTCACTTACTATAATGTTGTTGTTTTGTCTGATACTAACATTATGTAATATTAATCTATATTTGTTCAAACTCAAAGAAAAATGGTTTTATATATGCATTTTACCCATATTCATATTTCATATAATATGCTTATATTTCACACAATATATTTAGCTCACAATAAAGCATCATACAGTGTGTGTCCTTTTGTGTCTGGCTTGATTAGGTTAATATAATGACCTCCAGCTTCATCCATGTTGTCGTATGTTTCACAACTTAATTTCTTCTTACCACTACATGATATTCCATCACGTGTATACTCCACAATTTGTTCATCATTCATCAGTTGATAGACACCTGAGCTGTTTCCAACATTTGGCAATTGTGAATAACACTGCTATGAATACCAGTGTGCAGATATCTTTTCATCCCACGGCTCTCAGTTCTTTGGTTATATACCTAGCAACGAAATCACTGGGTCCCAATGCAAGTCTATATTCAGCTTCCTTAGGAACTGCCAAAGAGTCTTCCATAGTGACTATACCATTCTACATTCCCACGAACAGTGAATAAGCATGCCTATCTCTCCACATTCTCTCCAACATTTGCAGTTTTCCGACTTTTAACAGCAGCCAGTCTAATATATGTGAAATAACATTTCATTGTCATTTTGATTTGCATTTCCCTAATTACTAGTGCTGTTGAACATTTTTTTCATGTGTCGCTTTGCCATTTGTATTTCTTCTTTAAACAGTTGTCTTTTCAAGAACTTGCCCATGTTTTATTTGGATAGTTTGTTTTTTTATTGTTGAGTTGTATGATCTCTTTATATATCATGAATATGAAACCCTTAACAGATATGTGATTGCCAAATATTTTTTAATATATTTTTACTTCTTTAAAAGATACTTACATTACAAAAATGTTACACAAAAAATAAAGGGGATTTCCATATGCTCCGCTTCCTACACCTCCCACAGTTCCCATATTAAAAACATCTTTCGTTAGTGTGGTACATTTGTAACAATCGATGAACACATTTTGGAGCATTGCCACTAAGCATGAATTATAGTTTACATGTAGTTTACACTCCTGCATAATTTTGTAGGTTATGGCAGATATATAATGGCCTGTACCTGTCATTGTAATGTCATTCAAGACAATTCCCAAGTCCCAAAAATGCCCCCATATAACACCTGTTTCTCCCTATCCCTGCCCTCAGAAGCTTTCACATCAATGATATAAGTTCTTACATTACTAGAATCACAGTAAGTCTGTAGTAGAATACCAATAAGTCTACTTTGATCCATGGTTCACTCCTCAATCCTGAGGATTCTGGGATAGTGATGCCCACTCTACCTCTAATTGAGAGGGGATTTTGATTCCATAGGGCATAGGGAGGGGACTTTCTTGCTTGCAGTTGTAGACTTTCTTGGTTTCTTGGTATGGTCATTATCCATTATCTCCTTGTTAGTTGTCCTGGGTGAGTCCAATGAACTGGAGAGTATATATTGCCATTCCACGGAGATTCAGGGCCAAGCTGGCACATGGACAACCCAAAGATTTAAGTATCTTGAATCTACACATATCAACTCTAGTACTAATTATAGGTTCAACTAGAAGGGTCAGAAGAGCTTTGTATAGGAAAACCACAACTGAATCCAACTCTGTCACACTGGGAAACATAAATTCCAAAGTAGGGCCCACTGGCAAGGCACCAAAGTCCTGAGCTGTCTGCCCTGACTATGGTGCCTGGATGTCTCTGGAGCCTTCAGGAGCCCTGCTATTTGAAGTAGTATTTCCTTTGGCAGTCTGATTGCCAAATATCTTCTCCCATTGAGCTGACTGCCTTTTCAATCTTTTAACAAAGTCCTTTGAGGTGCAAATGTGTTTACTTTTGAGGAGGTACTATTTTTCTGTTTTATCTTTTCTTGCTCATGCTTTGGGTATAAGCTTTAAGAAACTACCACTTACCATAAGATCTTGAAGATGTTTTTCCTGCATTTTCTTCTAGAAGTTTAATAGTTGTTAAGCCCACTCAGCTGGGCCAGAGCAGTCTATTCAAAAAATGGTGCTGGGAGAACTGGATAGCCATATCCAAAAGAGAGAAAGAAGACTCCTAGCTCACACCTTATACAAAAATTAACTCAAAATGGATCAAGGACCTAAATATAAAAACAACAACCATAAAACTCCTAGAAAAAAAAGGATGCTTTTTTTTTTTTTTTTTAAAGAAGGCTTAGATTACATAAATGTTACATTGAAAATATAGGGGATTCCATATATCCCACGCCATTTTTTCCCCACTTTACCACATTAACAACATCTTTCATTAGTGTGGCACATTTTTTACAATTGATGAACACATATTTTAGCATTACTACTAGCCATGGTCTGTAGTTTACATTGTAGTTTACCCTTTGCAATGTAGAATTTTAACAAAATGTATAACGGCTTGTATCCATCATTGCAATGTTATGCAGGACAATTTCAATGTACCAAAAGACCCATGTTACACTTATTCTTCTCTCTCCCTCCCCGCAGAACCTCCAGTGGCCACTGCCTTTATAGCAGTGATACAAGTTCTTCCATTGCTAGAATAAATCTACTTTAGTCCACAGTTAGTGGCATTTTCCCCTTATATTTGTTTATTTCTCAATCTTGAGGATTTTGAGATGGTGATGCCCACTCTGTTTCTGATTGAGACGGGGCTTAGATTCCTTTGGGCAGATGGATGGAGCTGTCTTGCTTGCAGCTGTGGATACTCTCTGTTTCTTGGGATAGGCAGTGTCTATTATCATCCTTTTGTTAGTTTTCCTGGGTAAGTCCAAGGAGCTGGAGAGTAGGTATTGCAACTCTGCTGAGATTCAGGGCTCAACAGCATATGAACAGACCAAAGATTTAAGTCTCCAGGATATATATTTAACAAATATAGTGCTAGTTATAGGTTCAAATAAAAGGGCAGGAAAGCCATGTGTAGGGAAATACACTGGGGAATATATATTCAAAGTTAGGTCTACTGACAGGGTGCCAAATTCCTGATTGTCTGCCCTGCATATAATATCTAGGTATCACTAGAGCCCTTAGGAGCCCTGCTGTTTGAGGCACTGTTTACAATTGTGGTAGTCAATGAGGTTCTGGTGAGATGTGCATAAGCATAACCTTTGGAATGTCTTTTTCTCTTTCGGTGAAGTCATCAATTCCTGGGTTTCTTTAATTGGGAGGTTTTTGATTACTGATTCAATATCTTTACTAGCAATTTGTTTGTGGAGATCTTCTATTTCTTCTTGAGTCAAAGTAGGTAGATTCTGTATTTCTAAGAAATTGTCCATTTCATCTAGGTTATCTAATTTATTGGTATATTGTTGTTTATACTATTCTCTCATAGTCCAGAGTTCCTTTTATTTCAGCGTAGTCACTAGTAACATCTCCCTTTTGATTTCTGATTTTCATTATTTGTATTTTTTTAAATCAGTCTACCTAAAGTTTTTTTCTATTTTAAAGATATTTTCAAAGAAACAACTTTGGATTTTGTTGATTCTCTTTATTGTTTTTCTGTCTCAATTTCATTTATGTCCCCTCTAATACTTCTTTCTTTCTTCTGCTAGCTTTGGGTTTACTTTGCTTGCTTTTTCTAATTTTTCCAGTTTGAAGTTAGGCCTCTGATTTGAATCTTTCTTCTTTAATTCTTTTTGTTTGTTTCTTTGTTTTTTATCTTCTTTTTTAATGTATGTATTTAGAACTATTAATTTCCCTTTCAGCACTTCCTCTATTTTCATTAAAAGATGCTTATTTTAATGATAGTTGACTGTAATGGATATCCCTAAGTTGTTTTTTATTAAGGTAATTCAAATTTCTTCCAACTATATAGAAATGTACACCTTTCCACTTATTACTGCAAGCCATAAGTGTTATCTGTTAATACTTCTTTCCTATATATAACTATTGACCCTTTATTGTTACTTTAATTTTGTCTGAAGTTAGTTTTGTCCCCTATCAATATTGAGAATGAGCATCATCTGATATAATTATCAATTTTATGACTAGCTCTTTAGTAAATTATTAACTTGTCAATATTTGTCTAGAAATAGGTACCTTTTTCAGTTTGAAAATGTCTTTGAAAAACATAGATATTAATCCATTAAATGTCATCTGTAATGCAGACCTTCCTTATTTCATTTTATTTTAATTTTTTGCCACGTAACTTTTTAATTTTTTATATTCAAATAAGGGTGTCTTTTCTCTTATCAATTCTGGAGTTTCAGTCTTAATGAAAATAGGCTTTCCAAATCATACATATTCTTACATATTCCTACACTTTTTGCATGTTTTTTTGTTTGTTTATTTTAAACTTTTAATCATTTACTCCTATGGTGGCTCATTCAATAATGTCGTTTTTGTTCTTGTTCTTTGATGTCTTCCTTTCCCTCATTCCCCACTTCTCAAAAGATATTTCCTGTACCATCCAAATAAATTAGTTGCACTCAAATCTTTGTCTTAGAGTCTTCTTTTGGAGAAACCCAGACTGACAGATATTCTTTTACATTTTTGGCTAAGGTTTTTGAATGTTTTTTTTGTTTTTTTTTTTGTTTTTATTAATTTTTTTTTTTTTAAAGATTTATTTATTTATTTAATTTCCCCCCCTCCCCTGGTTGTCTGTTCTTGGTGTCTATTTGCTGCGTCTTGTTTCTTTGTCGCTTCTGTTGTCGTCAGCGGCACGGGAAGTGTGGGCGGCGCCATTCCTGGGCAGGCTGCTCTTTCTTTTCACGCTGGGCGGCTTTCCTCACGGGCGCACTCCTTGCGCGTGGGGCTCCCCCACGCAGGGGACACCCTTGCGTGGCACGGCACTCCTTGCGCGCATCAGCACTGCGCATGGCCAGCTCCACACGGCTCAAGGAGGACCGGGGTTTGAACCGCGGACCTCCCATATGGTAGACGGACGCCCTAACCACTGGGCCAAAGTCCGTTTCCCTTGAATGTTTTAATATTCAGATTTTTCTCAGATACTATAGTAGCTTACCAAAATAGAGATTTAGAATAAAAGTTTTATTTGTATTTGACATCAGCCAAATAGCAAGGAACTGATAATTTGGGCTTGGTGAAAGCAATAATTCCATTTTCACCAAAAATCTTGCTATGATTCCCTAACCAGAATAATTTTAGATATAAAGAGGAACTCCAATTAAACAGTTAAAAAACAGTTTAGTAAAATTGTACAGGGCATATGACTACGTTTGAAAATACATATGTTACTATTAAAAACTTAAAGTTAATTCCTTTTTCTAAATTCCAGTAATGCTGGTTTTTATCTAGTTTCAGACTTAGTTGGTAAAATGATTATTTTTTTACCTTCATTTGTGTACACATCCATAAAAATCTTTATATTCTTGTGACTTTTATTTTTTTCATTCAGACCATATAAATTTGCTTTGAACATAAGTACTCAATGAATATTAAATAACTGAATAACTTTTGTATCTATCATTTACTTTCTTATATTGCTGCTTCAAATTTTTCCAAGTCTTATCTCAAATAATTATTTGGTCAATATTTTGTGAAAAAGAGTTATTTATGTGACCACAATACCTGGCAAACTGTGGCTGATTAAAACACACACATTTATTAACTGATTTGTCTATTAAAAACATATACTTTAGCTTAGTAAAGGCATATCTTCACCCAGTATGAGAAATTGTCTACCTTAACTACTGTATTTATATTAACATATATATTTTTGTAAATCACCTAAAATACCTTGTTAAATAAGGTATGAATGATGGATAAATTGCTTTTCTCTAAAATTATTTGATTTGTTTATAGAATCAAACAATAAGTTAAGGACACATCTTCCTCTCCAATACCATCTTTTATTGTTACTATACTTTTGTACTTCCCCATTAATACCACCCTCCATCCGAAGGCCATTTCCCCTGTCTGCATTAATACAATTGTTTCCTGACTGATCTCATGGCTTCCAATCTTAATGACCTCAACTTTGTTCATACTAGAACTGCTTTGAATATGCAAATCTGTCATTTCATTCACTCTTGAATGACTTTTATTGTCTCCTTGTTGCTCTTAAGTAAAAGTGCAAAATTCTTAAAGTTTTAAAAATGGGCCTCAATTTATTTCTCTTGACTTATCTCTTAGTACTTCTTCTCTTGTATTCCGTCTTTCAATTCTTTCAATTCTGAGAACATACCATTCACTCTCTTTTCTTCACACTTTCATGCCTTCTATTCTCTCTATCTTGAGCATTCTAATCCTACCTTCCTCAACCCATGTAATCTAATTAAAACTAAGGTCATCCTTTATATCTAAGCATAGATGCCACTTCCTCAATGGCCACATTTCCTCAAAATTTCCAGATAAGATAGTGCCAATATGCTTCTTTACCCCCCTATATATTCCTTATCATAATGGTTATAAATGGCTATAAATTCTGAAAGATATGAGGAAGAATGAAACAATCAGGATGAATGAAACAATCTGGTGTCTATAAGGTTAAAAGGAAAGGCAAGATTTCATGGTCCTCAATATCCCTGAGTTCTTCAAAGTTAGTTATTCATCATTATATACCCAACACTGGTGTTTATATATATTATAAAGTAGGTGCTGCAATGATTCTTAGTGTGTGATGATTAATAGATTAATCTTGTATTCAATATTCATTAATTCTTTACAAATTTATTGAACTTTACTATCAGTGGGGTTCTCTTGTAAGTTTATCAGTGAATTAACAAAGTTATGTGACATAGTCCTAGTCATCAAGAAAGTAAAGTAAGAATGCCATGATTGTTTTCTAGTGCAACATGATAATCTCTCTTTCATGCCAAAAAGTCAGTAAGACCTGGATTAAGTTATGCAGAATCCTGATAATTACATGATTTTACCTAGTTACAAGTAGTTCAGAACTGAATGAGAGAGAGTTAAACTAATGTCTGAAGCAGCCACAATGGTATATTTCTGCTTCAGCATCAAGGCATTTATTTGAATAAACACAATAGAAAAAAATGGAATCAAAGAACCGTTGACTCAGAATTGAGAGTTGGCTCTATTCATTTCTTAATTAAATTTTTACAGATCACTGCAATTAGAAGAGCAAGTATAATTTATGATTAATTATGAAAACAGCTTCTTCAATTTTATGTCCCTTTTGAGCCATATATTGGAAAAACGTTGAATATGAAACCCCAGGAAGCAAAGACCATGAATGTTAACAATTTAGAAAGCAAAGAATGGCTATTGTTTAAACCAAACTGGCATATCTTACATGTCTAAATTAGCATTTACTAAATTCTTTCTTTAATATCCTTCTGTAAGTGACATGGTAGCTAATGTTTAAACAATGGATTATTTTAACAATTATACTAACTTCTATAAATTTTGTAAAAGAAAATAGCATTAAGAAAATATTAAATCAAAGCTATTTTTGAGGTGATCAATCTAGGTAATCAAATTTATATTAACATAAAGTTGTTCTTATTGAAATTGTATTATTTCTAATTTTAACAAAAGTAAAAGAATCAAAACCAATCTAACAAATTCTTACTGATGTTGGCACAAAATATTTATTTTCGAAACAATAAAAGTTATAGATGAAACTTAGTTTTAATTATTATTTACTTGGTTTAATATAATTCCAAACTTGCAGAAAAGATACAAATAGTAAATAAAATTCAAATACCCTTTATCCAATTCACTAATTGTTTACATTTTGGCTGCCTTCTCTCTCTCTCTCTCTCTCTCTGTCTCCATATATGTGGTGTTTTCTGTAAACTTGAGAGTAATTTGGAACTACTGTGCACTTTTACCCCTAAATAGTTCAGAGGGTATTTCCCAAGAAAGGACTTTCTCCTAAATAAATATTTTAACATATGTAACCATTGTATAATATGGGTAAGATATTTTCTAATCTACAGTTTGTATTCATTTTTTGTTCAAATGTCCTTATAACAATTTTTCACCTTCATTGTCAAATCCAGGATAATGCACTTTATTTTTGTGATACCTTTTACTTTAATCTGGAACTCTTCTTTAATTTTATTTGTGTTTCTTACCTTTCATATTTCAAAAGATTGTATGCCCAATATTTTATAGAATGTCACTTAGTCTGTCAAGAGTAATATTGAAGTGATGTATTTATCTAAGTGCATCACATTAGGAGCACAAGATGAGTATTTTTCCTATTATGGAGTCTGACTGGCTCTGGGGTAATTTGGGTTAAAGTTGATGTCTACCAGGTTTCTCTACCAAGAAGCTAATATGCAGTCCTTTGGAATAAGTAATTTGTCCAGAAATATGTCAAGACTATGTCAATATCTTGCTTCTCTTCAAATGGTCACCAATTAGTTTTAGCATCTAGCAATGATTTTCTAACCATATTGATACTTCTATATTTATGGGTTGGCTTTCTTCTCTGTGGAGATGCATTCCCTTTCCCTCCAGTATTTATTTGTTTAACTATATATTATGTAAATAATCAGTATGGACTATGGATTTTTATTATATTCAATTAGTCCATTACTATTTAATGTATTAATAGTTGAGGTTTGGACAGCAGGAGCACCTTAACTTTGATTCCCTTAACCCAACATATCTCAAATAATTTCTATCCAGAATATTTTAAAAATTTCAATGAATTTGAAGGTCATGATGATTGAAAGTAGTCCTAGGACTCCACAGGGCACAGTCAAATAAAGCTTTATTTGATGGCAATAATAAATTACCATATGAGAAAGAAGGTACAGATATTAGGGTCTCTAGACACTTCCAGGAGTACCTCCCTTGGATCCTTTCTTTGTCACACAGCAAACATTTTGTATCTGGCTTATCGGCCATCAAGTATGTATGAGGAATCTTTGTTTCAGGAGAGCTTTGCACAAATATTTCCAGAAGGGTCGTTTAATGCCCCACTGAAAGATTTGCCAGATTTAGCAAATAAAATAAAAGAACCCAGTTAAATTTGAATTTGAATTTCATAAAAACAATGAATTTTTAAAATACATGTGCAGAGATTAATTCATGGGTTTACTGAATGTTATCTGGCAACTGCTGGGGAAATCATGGACACATGCCCCACAACCATCTTCCAGCCATCACCTACCCCTGCCTCCTTTTCTATCATGCGCTGATGTTTCAGCTTGTTTCCATTCCCCAAATTGTGGGTGATGTTAGGTGATGTTAGCTCTAATGAAAAAGATACACTAGACTTTAAACCTGGAAACCAGGAACAATTAGCCCCAGCTGCTTATCAGGACAGGAATTCCCAGCAGCGGGATATCCGCCCTTCCACACCCCCTCCCCCCAACTCCTTGTGTAAATTACCCAACACTTGTCAGCACAGATTGGTCTCTCCTCTCCAATGTGAGTTGGGGTTTGTAGAGCTGCCATCCACTAATACTGACCTGAGCAGTTGGTTCCCATGGAGACCAGCCATGATGGGAACTCTTTTCCTGTTCTATTGAACCCTTTGTGCTGTGTGATAAAGTGGTCATTTGCTGAAAGTTCTGTTGTGCATGAGCCTGTGTCCCCATGATGTACCATATAGAAACTCATTCCACAGCAAATCTACACTCTGTCCACATAGCCAAGCCATTTAACCAAGTTGTTAGCCATCAATTCACATAGTCCCAAGCAATGTAAATAACCTGACACTGGTAATGACCAATAGAGATTGCAGGTTGCATGTTGGTGCATTTCTGCCTTATCTGGATAGACCAAGAGTCAGTACCAGGCTTCCAGGTGTCTTTATAAATAAGTATAGTACTGTTCCAATCAAACTTAAAGATAAACCTATCCTACACAGCACTCCTATGATTTAATAACATACTTCTAAATAGCTCAGGAGTAAAAATACATCAAAAGGATATTTTAAGAAATCTAGTCAGGTGACTGGGCTCCCACCTATCACATGGGAGGTTGCTGGTTCCTGACTAGCAAATGTGGCAAGCTAACGCAACAAACTGATGCAACAAGATGATGCAACAAGAGACATGGGGAGGAAAAACATAATGAGAAACACACCAAAGCAGGGAGTGGTGGCGGCTCAAGCAATTAGGCACCTCCCTCCCACATCAGAGGTCCCAGGTTCATCTTCTAGTGCCTCCCAAAAAAACGTGGAAGATGAACAGATACAGCAAGAAAACAACAAGGGGTTGTGGGGAAATAAATAAATAAATAAAATAAATCTAAAAAAAATATATTGAATTGAGTGAAAATTAAAACACAAGCATTTTCCCTTATTTGTTGCTTTACTTGTCTTTATATTATTGAAGTCTGTATACATTGGGTTTAATTTGCTCCTGCAAATCATTTTTCAAATGTAAGTATTTAAAGCTGCAAATTTCCCTCTATACAATGCTTCAGTAATAGTTCACAAATATCAGTGTTTCATGTTTACATTTTCACATTTTGAAATATTTTCTATTTTTTTTGTGGTTTATTTGACTCATGAGTTACTTAGAAATGTGTTGTTTGATATAGAAAACTTAGATATTGTTGATTTCTCATTTAATTTTCTGTTCATAGTATATATGCTATAAGCTTTTAAACTTTTGAAATATATTAAGACATGTTTTATGGCTCAGCACATGTTCTATTATTGTGTACATGCTATATGAACTCAGAAGTATATGCACTCTGTTTATATTGGGTGTCGGTTTCTATGTTAAAAAAAACTTCAATTATGATACTGGATTTGTCTATTTCATTTTTAGTTTTTAAGTTCTTGATTAAAATGATTTAAAGTTCTTTTATTAGGTCCATATAAATTTAGGACCTTTATGATCTCTGGATGAATTAAGATTTTCACCAATATGAAAGGCCCTTCTTTCTCTGTTGGCAATACATCCCTTCTTGAAGTCTGTTTTATCTGGTATTAATATAGGCTCCCAGCTTTCTTCTATTTACAATAGCATTTGCACTATAAATCTTTCTCCATTATTTTACTTTAAAACTACAAGTAACTTTGTGTTTAAATTAGTTATGCCCTAGTAGAAAATATTTAGGTGAATCTTGCTTATTTATTTGGTCTTATATTTCTGCATTTTAATTAGAATGTTTAATCCACTTACATTCATTGTAACTATTAACAGAGTAGATTTAACCTATTACTTTAAGTTCTTACAGTTTTTCTTTCTAAATGTTGTTTTTTTTTTTAATTAAACAAAAGACTTTATTTGGATTTAATCAGTTTTCCATTAAGGTACTTTTTTGGTTTCAATGAAAGATCCAGTTCATGATACAACATTGTATTTGGCCATTATGGTTCCTTAACCTGCATCAGTTTTGGCAGGTTTTTTTTTTTTTTTTAATATATCTTTGTTTTTCATAACCTAGGAAATTTTAAAAGAATTGGTCAGATATTTTTTAGAATAACACTCGATTTTAGTTTGTCTGAAGTAGTCTTATGATTAGACTGGGATTATGGATTGTTGGAAAAGTGACCATGAAGGTGATGACCCCTTCTCAAAGCACCATACCATGGGATGCTTCATATCAGTGTAACTCAGCACTGGTGATATTAATCTTTTTTTCTTCTTTTTCTTTATTTTCTTTTAAATATTACATTAAAAAAATACGAAGTCCACATATACCCCCCACAATTTTTGGTTATTATCCACCATTATCTAAATTAGTTGTTTTTTTAGTTATGCCTCCATTCATTACTTTTTCAGTGCTTGTTCTAAGAATTGAAATAATCATTTTCAGTTTGTCATAATCTGTTTATAGTAATATTGCAATACAGCAAATAATATATTTTAAAAACATGAAAAAATGTAGCTCTATCTACTCTCCTCCTTCTGTTATTGTCAAACACCTACATACATTTTAATGCACAGAATAGAGTTTTATAATCTTTGCTTTGTTCAATTGTATAACTCTGAAAGCAATTAAAATGGTAATTTAGTTACCATTCTATTGGGCTTTAGTTTTCTCTTATAGTTCTAATTTCTAATACATGCATTGTTATTTCCCTTCAGCCTGAAGAATGTCCTTTGGCATTAAAGTGTAGCTCTTATGACATCAATTCTCTTAGTTATTGTATTATATGAGAATGTTTTTGCTTTGTCTTCATTTTTGGCAGAAAGTTTTGTTCAATACAGAATTCTGAATTGTTCTTATTTTTTCTATCAGACCTTTAAAAACTGCATCACATTGTCTTCTAGGTCATCAGATTGTTTCTGATGAGATGTCAGCCTTTATTTGCATTATTTTCTCTATGTAAAGTGGCATTTCTCCCTGTTTTCAAACTTTTCTCTTTTTTCACATGTGACCCGACTCGTGGGTCAGTCGAACCAAGACCTGAGGGAGGGAGCAGGAATGAAAGGGACAAGAGACACAAAGAATGGAGACAAGACAGGATTCTGATCAAGTCTCATTTATTGAGGGTTGATCAGGGGTATTTATAGTCAGGGATGAAGGAGGTGGTACATACTGGTGACAATGCATGTGTCGGTAAATGATTGGGTAACTAGATTTTGATTTTTGTGCCACATGCATGCAGAGATGGTTGTTTGGCAACGTCTGTGGAAAGACTTTTGCACTCTTTAGGGAGTGCCCAATTGGAGCCTGGGGGAGTGGCGTGAAGATAGAAACTTAATTACTTCAGCGAGGGTGGGGAAACAGAAACTTAACCGGGTTAGTATCTAAGATAGCATTTAGTAACAAGATGGCCAATACAACACCAGTGCCAGAGGCAGCTTCCCACACACATGTTTGAAGTTTTCCTCAAATATTTCTAACAAATTTTTCTATCATATTTTCTTACTCTTTTCCTGTTGGGACACTAATTAAATATATGCTATATTGTTAGATATTGTTTCAAATGCCTCTAAAGCTCATGTTCATTTATCTTTAACATTTTCCTCTCTGTTCTTCAATATTGGCAACTTTTCTTCATTTATCATCAAGGGTATTGGGTCATTTCCAATCTCAAATTAAGCTCATTCAGTAAATTTTCATTCTAATTATTGCAGTATTCAGTTCTCAGAGTTTCATTTGATTCTGCTCTTATAATTTTCATTTCTTGCCTGTATTTTTCATCTGTTATTTGTGAGAATTACATTTTTCACATGTTCTAGATCACATTTTAATAGTTTATTCAAATTATCTTTGGACTAGTTTTAATATCAGAGTATTTTCAAGTTTGTTTTCTATTGATTTAAAATCTTTACTTAACTATGTGCTGCAATTTTCTTTTTCTTTGTGTGACTTGGAATATTTTGTTGTAGTTGGATCATTTTGAATGACACATTGCACAGAGACTCTCAGTTCTGTTTTCTTTCTCTGAAGAGTGTTGATATTGTTCCATGAACTAGTTAAACTTGATTGTGGTCAAACTCCAAGTGCTGTTTTCTTTGCAGTGGGCAGCAACTGTAATCTCTGCTGAGTTCCCTTATTTTCTAACTGGAAATACTCTAGCTAACAATTATGGCAGAGGTTCTATGAAAATGATAGGAATTCCTTCTTTCCAAGATATGTCCTCTGAATTAGCTTCCTATTGCTTCTAAATCAATTACTATAAACTTAGTGGCTATAAACAACATAAAATTATTTTAAAGTTCCGGAGGTCAGAAGTTCAATATCAGTCTCAATAAAATAAAATCAATATGTCAAAAGAACTAGTTCCTTCTGAAGTTTCTAGAGAAAAATACGTTTGCTTTTTCCAGCTTCTTGGGGCTGGCTGCATTCCTCATCTTCAAAACACATTGCTCCAACCTCTACTTCAATCCTAATATCTCCTTTCTATATACCTGACTCTCCTGCCTTCCTTTTATAAAGACTCATGTAATTACATTGGGACCTCCCAAATTATCCAGGATTCTCTAGTGATCTCAAAATCCTTAACTACAAATGCAAAGCCCTTTTACCATATAATGTACCATATTTATAGGTTCTGGGGATTGGCATATGGATACCTTAGGAGGTCCATTATTCAGACTACCATTAACCTTTTACTATCCAGCTACTCTGCCTGCACAAATTCTGTGACATCTCAAACCAATAAGACTGTGATTTTTTTGCTGTTTCGAAACCCAATAAATTTTGAATGCCCTCAGGAAAGAAGAACATTAACAGGCAAATTTCACCTGATGTGGTTTCTATGTTTAAATTTTTAACTTCCTTTTGGTTTCTCCCTCCTTTTGGTTAAACCAGTTTCATCAAATCATTGCTCATTTTTTCACATATTCTAGATTTTATCATTCCTCTTTGTAGGAGAGTGAGTCTAACTAAGCTACTTTGCCATTAACCCTAATTCTAATTTTGACAAGATACTATTCTAAAATTGATCTGGAAATAGGAGATGAAAACGATTTGTATGATGGTAACTTAAAAATACCAATTCTTGACTATTCTTACTTCTAATTTCTACACTGAGAGTGATGGAGTTTGTGATATAAGTACTTTCTGGGTGGGCGACTGAATTTCCTAAAATGTATAGAATTGTTTGTTTTGCCAAACTAAAATCACAATATATACTTTTCTATTGGAAAATGTAAAACAATGGAGCATTAATTCATACATTGGATTGCAAATGGTATACTGCCAATCTTTAATAGGACCTCTTTGTGAATAAAAGTTGACCCTTCTGCCAAACTAATGTGATAGTAAATATTCCAACACTGAGTTAAAAAGATAGATAAGAGGCTTACTTTGATACTCAATTTATTTTAAGTGAAGATTCCTTTCCTCAATTTTACCTTCCATTACATATGAGTGCCTGATAGCCATGGAATAGAGCATGATAAGTTCTAAACTGGAAAGACACATGTCCTTTCTCTTTACATTTTCTCTCTTTGTCAGGGGTATTTCCTGAATAGTGATATGCATTTCTATATCTGTGGCAGTTTGAAATTATTTTATGAATCCCAGAAAGAGAAAGATTTAGTTTTTAAACTAATCTATTCCTATGGTGTGTTACCCTTTGATTGCTTTAAATTTGGTTTAGGGTTCTGCGATTAGATTACTTGATAAGATCACTTTAGGGCTTTTGATTGGACTGTGTCAGTGAAGCATGACTCAGACCTTGCTGGGTCTGCTATAAACCCAGAGACACAGAGAGAGACAGAGACACAGGAAAAGGAAGCTGGCATATGTGATTCAATATGAGAGAGGGGACGGCAGGAAAACAAGCCCAGAGAGGTTCAAAGAGGCTGGGCCCACAGTGCAGCTAAAGAGGAGATAAGCCCAGCTATATGTCTGGTTGCCCTCAGCTGATTTCAAACCTCAGAAAGAAATTGAAGTAGCTGAGACTGATAGAGGAGGCTCGAAAGAAACAACATCTCCCTGTTGCCCTCGGTGTGAGCTCAAACCTTGGCAGAGTTTGGGGCCATCTTGCTTCAACAGTAACAGCTGACTTTGGTGAGAAAGCTCCTCTTATGATGTCTTCATTTGAACTTTTCCTGGCCTTGGAACTGTAAACTTTTATCCCAAATACAAACCCTTTGTAAAAACCAACCCATTTCAGGTACTTTGCATCAGCAGCCCTTTGGCAAACTAAAATAATATCTGTATTTTTTTTTCTTATAATTTGACATGTTTTAATAATATTTTTAGAGAAGAATTTAATTTAATGGTTATTCTTACAGCAGGAAAAAAATCTACTAGCAGGGGTGCAGGTGTTGCTCAAACAGTTGAGTACTTGCTTCATACATGGAAGGTCCCAGGTTCATTTCCAGTTGCCTTCTTTTAAAAACCACAGAAACAAACAACAAGCAAAACAAACAATAAAATCAACTTAGGGGGGCCAATGTGGCTCAATGGTTGAGCCAGCTTCCCACATATAAGGTCCTGGGTTCAATCCCCAGCCCCTGGTACCTAAAAAAGAAAAGAAAAGAAAAAAAACCTATTTGCATATTTAATACAATCTTTTAAAACTATGCTATCTTTTAATTACATTCAGAGCTCTAAATTATCTGTGTAAATGAAAGTGACAGATAAATTCAAGACAAAAAAACTGTAGAACAAACTACTTGATTGTGCTTTGAAAATATTACTTTGTATTTTTCTCTCAGTAGATTTACCTTCACCAATTGATGATATTGATTTTGTATTCCTTAAAAACAGTAGCTAGTAGAAATATCATGCTGCTTAAGGGAGCATCAAGTAAATATGTGCTTTTGTGTGTGTGTGTAGGTGTGTGCTTTTTATGAATATCAGATCATGATCTCTCATTCAACACATTTTTTTGGTATCCTTTATGATCAACTCTAATCTGTCTTTTAGGATATAAGCGTGAACAAACAGAAAAAAAATCTCTTTCTTATGGAACTTGTATTCTGGTAGATTGAGGCAATGTATTTATAAAATGGTACAGGTATTTACTACAGTTTGTTCTGCTATGGATGGTATGTCAAGAGGGCAGAAAATAGGTGACAATGACCCAACAGGTGCTGGTATCTCAGAAGAGGCTCAATGGGTATGGTTCTGTTAGTGCCAAAGAATCTGAAAGCTGGAACCAACTACCTTTGCCATGGTAAAACGCATTAGCTAGGTTGATGCTACAAAGAAAAGAAACAGGAAGGAAGTACCCTCTCCTCTCTTGCCTTCCAGCCTATTTCTAACAGTCCTTATTCATGAACATAACAGGAAGCCAGGTAGTAAAGGAAAAAATGCAGTTGCCATAGTACCAGCATAAGCAGATTATGGAAGGATGAAAATAACGGGAAACATTAACTTAATTACTTGATCTTACTCCTAAATTACAACACCAAATTTAAAAATACACTAATGCACATTCACTTATTTTCTTTCTTTTGGCTTAGTTTGGCTTTAAGCACTTTTTATGGAAATGTTTATTGCACATTTCTTCAGAACCTATGTGCATTTTTCCCTTGTCTCCATACATCGGCAACTTTGTTCCTTCCTTATAAGCCCTGCCATCAAGCTTCCTTCACTTTTATGGCAAATCCTTTACTAACAGTAGTTTTCTTTATGTGTTAAGAATTTAAAATGCTTTTTAAAAAAAGTCTTCTGACATTTTCCTATTCATAATTTTAAATGTTTATTAATTCTTTGGCCCAAAATTTGCAGATATTTGAGTATCTTTTCCTACCATTATTTTCTCTAATAAGGATCATTATTTTGAGTCACAATTTTATTGAAAGAAAGTTCTTTTTTAGCATAAATATTTAATTTTTAAAAACAAAATCACATATATTCAGATGGTAATAAATGTTATTGGCTGAAATAAAGTCAGCTTAAAGGATAAATGGGGTGCTGGGAAAAGCAGTGTTATTCTATGTTGGCTGGATAAGGAAGGCTTTACCACTAAATTATTATTTCAAGATAAACTTGAGAGAAGTGAAGAAGTTAAGCAGGTGTTTGGGAAGACAATGTATGTGTTTGAAGCAGAGGAGTAAGGTGACCTAAATTATATTGTAAGAGAATTAATATGGTTTCTGGGTTAAAAATAGACTAAGGAGAAAAGTTGGAAGCAGGAGACTCTAGCACTACTTCAGGACAAAGATAACAATAGTTTGAACTAGGGGGATGGTAAGGGGTGTGGTGAAACATAACTGGATGATTTATGTAGAGGTCCTTGCTTGATGTCTGGAGTCTATTCCAGAAAATCAGTTAGTTTTTTTTGAGGATGCTATGATCCTATTTCTCACTATTTGAAATTGAAAAAAAAAATTATACATTGCACATCGAATCAAAATCCTCAACAATTTTCCTAAATATAACTGCAGTCTAGTATGTTTATTAAAAAAAAAACAAAAATTATCACAATAGAATGTAAGATACTTAGCATAATGCTTTCTAATCATCAAACAATTAATACATTTTTAAACAAATTCTAAGTCATAAAAATTAAGGAAAAGAAAGAAGTGAGAAAATATAATTTAAGACAATTATTAATTAGATGATTATATACAGAGAACATAAAATAATTATAAGAACATAATAGGAAAATCTCTCAGCCAGACTGCCAAACAACATTAGGAAAATAAAAATAATGAGAGAGAACTTGATCTGATGTGTATATACATATAATTATAATATTTTTAAAGGTATGGTAATTAAAAGAATGTAGTTCTGAAACCAAAATTGACCAATAAAAGTGTGGAACAAAATGCATAATAATTGAGCAGATAAAAGTAAGCAATTTATCCTGAAGTGATGATAATTCAAAATGAGTGGAAACCTAACATTGCCAATCTTATTTAGAATAGTGCTAAACTAAATATAATTCTAATTCTAAAAATAGGCAAGTATAGGTTTAATAAATTATGGTCAACCACTTTACAGATTATTCTTAATGCTTTACATAGGCTTTCAAAGAATATTTAATGACAAGGAAATATTAAGATAAAATATTAGATGAAAATAACAGTAGTGATTGTTGCCATATTTGGAGTTCTTACTATACTGACAATAATACAGATATATATAATATGCTATGTTATATAAAATACATTTTACCTCCCAATATTATAAGCAAGAACATGCAGTCTTTGTAAAGTTAAGTAATTTTCTTAATGCGTCACAGCTACTAAATGATAAACAATGATTTAATCCTAAGCAATAAGATTTATAAGTCTCATATGCTTTACCCAATCTCCCTCCCAACATCTTCATTTTACCATCACCAAACCTGAGTACAAAGTTTTAATTTTTTTCCTAACATGTTAATATAATATGTAATATTACAAGATGAAATATTTGTGTGACTGGAAATACTTGAATATAATTTATTAAAATACTAATAATTTTTGTATGTATATCACAAATATTTCTTTTCCCTTTATAAGGGAAAAATGTAGATCAAGGTAAATATGTAAAAGCTGTCCATCAACAAATGATAATAGTAAAGAAAATAAGTTAACAATTTTCTTGAGGTATAGAATATTAATTCATTTTAAAATGTGAATATTGACATATGTACTTATTTATTATATTCAAAATGTTTCTAAACATCTTCAGAACTTTCAGGTAAAAAAAGAGAGTCTGCTATGTGATAAATAAGTGAACTTGCTTTCTGAATTAGGTATATTCACCTAAGTCAGGGCTTTTGTATAAATTAAAGCTTATTGTAGACAAACTAGGTATATCAATTTATGAATCAAACCTTTGTTATGCTAAATAGTAATTTATTACTTTATCTGTTTAATACATTGTGGCACTTTGGAGATCATGGAGTCTGAGCCATTATATAAGGTGCCTTAGTTTCCAGGGACTGCTGTGACAAAGTACCACAGATTGAATGGCTTAAAACAGCAGAAATGCATTATTGTATCACATTTCTGGAGGTTAGAAGTCTGAAATTGAGGTTTTGGAAAGGTAGTGCTTCCTCTGATGATTGAAGGGAAGAATCTGTCCATACTTATCTCCTGCCTTCTGGTGTGGCCAGCTATCCTTGGCTTTCTTTGGCTTGTGGCATGACTCAACTTTTGCCACCATCATCATATGGCCATCTTCTTTCCATGTGTCTGTCTGTGCATCCTCCTCCTTTGTTATAAGGACACCAGTCGTGTTGGATTAATGGCCCACCCTGCTCCAGTATGCCCTTATTTTAACTTGTCTAATTTAATATCTAGCAACCTATTTCCAAATAAGTTTATATTCTAAGGTATTGGGGATAAGGACTTCAGCATAACTTTTTGAGTAACGTAATTCTACCTGTAATAGTCCACTCTTTCTACCTCTAAATTCCATATGCTTCCCACATGCAAAATACATTTATCTCATCCCAGTATCCCAAAAGCCTTAAACCATCCCACCTTCAACTCTAAATCCAAAATCTCATCTAAATTAGTTACGAGTATTTTTCAACCTAGGACAAAAGTCATCTCCATCTGTGGACCTGTGCAAACCAGAAAACAAGTTGTCTGCTTCCAAACTACAAGGATGTGAGGCATAAGGCAGGCATTCCAAATCAAGGAGGGAGAAATTAACAGGAAAAGGTCATCAGGGATGCCACGCAAGTTGGATACTCAGCAGGGCAAATTCCATCAGATTTCAAGGCTTGAGAGTAATTTTCTATGACTCAATGCTCAGTTCTTTTGGTCCCCAGCAGCAGTAGCCCTGCCCTCTCCAAACACCTGGGTGACACCTCCAACCTCGTGGTCTTGGAGGTCTTTTCAGCCTAAGCCTATAACTCCAAGGCTCTTCCCTTAGAGTCATTCTTCTATTCCATCCAGTCTTAAGCCCTTTCATTCCAGGCTGATAGTGTTTGTGCTGATATAAAATTCTCAAAAATATTGCTGGTTTCAGTTGCAATTCACAGGAGTGCAATCCATTAGATAAGAATATTCTCCACCAATCTTTCCTGAATGACTGTGTTTCTTCTATTCCTGGCTTTTACGGAGATGGTTAATTGCCTCCACGTGTGAGTCACACATGTAATTTCTTTAGAAAAAGTTGTCCAGTCACATCCTTGGTCCTAACTCCAGATCTTACTATCTGGATAGACTGAGAATTTTGTAAATCATGGAGTACTGGATCCATTGTGCTTAATAGTTTAACCCTCAACTTACATCTTTCCTCTTGCATATTACTATAAGTAGCGAATATAAGATAAGTTGCATTTTCCAGTTTGCTTAAACATCTCCTCAGCTAAATTTCCAAATTCATCACTTAAAAGTTATGACTTCTATCTGACATAAGAAGACAATTCTGTCGATTTCTCTGCCACTATATTACAAGGACAGCCTTTTTCCACTTTCTAATAACATTTCTTCACTTCCTTCTAAGGCATCTCCAGAGGCACTTTTAATGTTTCTATTTGCACTAGTATTCTCTTCAAGTCAATCTACGCTTATACTATCAAGCACCTCAATACTCTTCCAGTGCTTATCTACCCATTACCCAATTCCAAAGCCACTTAAAAAAGTTAGGTATTTGTTACAACACCAACCCATTTCCTGGTGATAAAAACTGTCTTAGTTTCCTAGGGCTAATGTAACAAAGTACCACAAACTGAATGGCTTAAAACAAGCGGAACTATTGTCTCACAGTTCTGGAAGCTAGAAGTCTTCAATCAAAGTGTTGGAAGTACCACACTTCCTCTGAAGTCTGTATGGAGGAAAAGATCTGTCCCATGCCTCTCTCATTCGCTCTGGCAGTGGCTGGGACTCTGGCGTTCTTTGGATTGTGGCATAACTTAATCTCTGCCGCCATTGTTACACAGCCATCTTCTCTCTACTGTCTCTGTTAATCACCTATCCCATTCTTATTGGGAGACCAGTCATATTGGATTAATGGACCCTACTGCAATATGACCTCATTTTAATTTATCCAGTTCCATCAGTAATCACCCTAATTCCAATTTAAAGTGACATTACGAGATATTAGAGATTAGGATTTCAACATATCTTTTGGGGGGACACAATTCAACCCATAACTTGAGGAAACCAAGTCTCATGAACTTTGGATATTTTCAGCACCTCAGGTTGATTCTGGAACTCCTGCCTCTATACAGCTCTACCACCCTGCTCTCTCTTCAAAATGGTTTCTCAAGTAGAATATACCCACTTACTGCTGAATTTATAGTGTATCATGAGCTCAAGTCTGGTTTTCCAGCATTCAGTATAACATGACAAAAAGAATATAAGTAAATGTTAATGGGTTTTTTTTTTCATTGTTTTTTTGTTGATGGTGTTTTTGATGTTTTTTTTTAGTGCAAAATGAAAAAAAGTGGACCAGAGCAAAAAATTTTCACTTTTTCATAAAATCCTAGTAAATGGTAGCATATTTTAAAGAAAAGGAAGCAGCATTAAAAAAATTCCCAGTTAGATAATTAATTTAAATATTTCTCTGTGACCGAAATCTTTCAATCTTTCTCAATGTTTCATCCCAGAAAACACATGAAGTTAAAATGTTGTGCCTATGATATCTGGTGGAGAATAGTCTTGTTATATTTTGATTTTCCTGGATCCAAAACCCTAAATTTAATTCACTGGGACACTTGATTCTCCAGAGTGATTAAACTGTGGTCACAGTTGAGGACAATCAAGATTTTTTCTTTTAATAGAAGAAAAACATAATTTTATTACGTAGATATAGATATGTTACATAAGTTCATTGGAGACCTGGAGGCACCAAGCACCCATTAACTTTAGAAAGATTCCTAGATGTGTTTTTTGAAATAATTTACATGACCCAGGAGACTGCCACATATGGCAACAAATATGGGAAATCAGAGAGAAATGAATTCCTATTAGATGGGAATCTCAAAAACACTGACTAATTCGGAGAGAAAAGTAAAAGGAAGTATAACTAGAGTAACTGTAAGACATGTGATATTCTTCAAAATTCATTCATACCCACAGGTGAAATTTCTTATGCTGGCAATAAGGAAAAAATAAAATACAAACAACAGCAGCAAAATTCTGTTTTTTAAGCAAAAGTAAAATTTACTAAAATAAATATATATATATATACATGAACAGAGTGCATGTGTAAGTCATTTGTGCCAATGGAGCACTGTAACTTTTCCCAAATAATATTATTTTAATCATAAAGAGACATATATATGTATATATTTTTTTAAATCATTAAGTTCAAGTATGAAAAAAGAAATAAAATCCTCAAATACCTTCTCATTTTGTATTTGCAGTTCAGTCATAAATTTAAAATCCGATTTTTTTTTTTAGGTGCTGATCCTTAATACCTTTTTTTTTTTTCTTTTTGTAGATAAAAAGCTGCCAATTGCACATGTCCACAAATGCTTAACTTGACTTTATATGTTCTTTTATAGTGCTAATAGTTTTTCTTGCTTTTGCATCTAGAATTGTAAATGTCCTTTCACCATGGCAAGAAAAGTTTTATATAATCTTATCATTGCTGAAAATTCATTCTTTGTGGAAAGTTTGCATGCTTTAATCTCTTGATTTTTACTTTCTCCCCCCTTCTCATATATTTAAGTTTGCAATAGGTTATGTCAAACATCAATGCAGATTTGATTTTTACTTTACCAAAATGAGCCCAAATACCACTTTATTTAATGCTTAGAACTATTTTTTCAATACTCTATTCTTTAAAAATTGATGACAGTTGCTCTCTTTTTATATACTCTGAAATTTCCAAATTTGTCACTTAAGGAAACTAAATATTGTGCTGTCTTATCATAGAGCTTTATGAATATAATCTATATCTTTTTTACTCTATGTGTCCTTTCCTCTTCCTTCTATTAATTCATTGACCATCTGCTAAGTAGCAAAGTCTCTGCTTTCTAAGACTGGTAAGTGAACATACTTGTTGTGGGCGATTAAGGCAGCATGCATAGAATCTACCTTTCAGCAATGCCTGTAACATGGCCGCCCGAGCTGATACAACAATAGCTTAGGTCACCCTCCCCCCTTCTTTACAGAACCAGTTCCCGCCAAAAGTTCTTACCTCAAATCTGCCTCCCGCCCTAGCAACAGCAGCAGCCAATCCCAGACCGCCACCTATCCTTACGCACCACCCCCCTCCTCCCTAGAGTATATATGCTCAGTCCCCTCAATAAAGTTTTGCAGCTTGATCAGAATACTGTCTTGCTGTCATTCCTTGTGTCTCTCTTGTCCCATACCATTCTTTCCCTCCTAGGATCCAGAGCTCCCGTTGATTGTCCCGCTGGCTGGGACAAACTGGCGCCCAATGTGGGGCACAAAACCTCTGAGGGATAGAATGCTGCACTAAAGAAGAGAGCGCTCTCACTCACCGCACCCAGGATCGCCACAAGGGAACTCGCTCGTGAGACAGATCCATCACCCGAGATCACCATGAGGGACTCGCTCGTGAGACAGATCCATTGAGAAATCACCCAGTGTTGGCAAAAAGAAGAAAGAAAGAAAAAAAAAGGAAAAAGCAAAAAGGTAGGCTCCCCCCTCCCCCACCATGGGACAAGGAACTTCCCAACATAGTTTATATATGAAACAATTGAAAGAGGCACTCAAGGCACGAGGAACTAGAGTTAAGGAAAAGGATCTCACACGCTTTTTTGAATTTTTGTTAAAAACCTGTCCTTGGTTCCCTCTAGAAGGTACCATAGATCATAAGTGTTGGAAAAGGGTCGGAGACTGCCTACAAGACTATTACAAAACTTTTGGGCCAGAAAAAGTCCCAGTTACTGCCTTTTCTTACTGGAGTCTTATTTCTGAAACCCTAAAAGTCCATTTTTCCGCTCCAGACATTCAAGAACTTTGCAAAAAGGGAGAGGAAGCTTTGAAGGAGCACTCTCATCCCGCTTCAGCATGCAGCTCAGTAATAATTAATATGCCTGAAAGCCCCCTTAACAAAAACCCCAACAAAAGTAGGCCAAATACCCCAACCAGTCAAGCTAGTCTATTGCCTGATCAAGCCGAAATTGAACCAGAGGCTAAAACCCCCCCTCTTTTTGAAAGCCCAGAGATGAAACCAAAAGCTAAAATCCCTTCCATGTTCGAGACCAATTCCCTTCCTCCATTTCGGCCACCCCCCTATAATCCTAATTTTCCTGATCCATATCCTCCTTTTTATCCAGCCACGTCTCTGCCTCAATTCCACGCTTTAGAGAAGATAACAAAAAATCTCCGGCTACATGCCGATAACTTTAAAGAAACCTTTAATCAAGAGCGGCAGCTGGCCGCCGATTTACTCACCAAACTCCAATTGGCAACTCAAACCATTGCTACCCTAGCACTCCCAGAAAATATCCACTCACCCCATCCCCATTGTACTCACCATACCTATGCCTTCCCAGTCACACGTAGTCAGAGCAAAGACCTTGCCGCCAGCTCCCAAGATGGCGCCGCCAGCTCCCAAAATGGTGCTTCGAGTATCGAAAGTGAGGAAGACCCCCCCAGCTCCGATGAGGGAGAACAAGAGGAAGTTAGTACTACATGGAGAGAGAAAGAGGAAGTTAGTACTACAACAACAGCTAAATATAAGGAACTTAGTTTAAAATATTTAGAAAAATTTAAAAAGGCAGTGAATGCTTATGGCGCCACCACCCCCTTCACACTCGCATTATTAGAAAGCATCAGTGAGAAAGAACTTACTCCCAACGATTGGTTTCAATTAGCTAGAGCTGTCTTCTCTGGCGGCGATTTCCTGTTGTGGAAATCCGATTATGAAGAACACTGCAAAAAGTATGCCACCCGTAACGCCCATAAAGCCGCCTCTAAAAAACGGACATTAAACAAATTTTTAGGTCAAAGCCCCTACCATCAAAATAACAAATAAGCCCAGTTTCCCCCCAGCCTTATAGCACAAATACAAACAGCCGCACTTAGAGCATGGAAAAAACTTCCACAAAAGGGTGCTGCCACTGCCTCTCTTGCTAAATTAAGGCAAGGACCCGATGAACCATATACCGATTTCCTCAGCCGCCTACAAAATATGGCTGAGCATTTATTTGGGGCCAGTGAGAGTGATAGTGATTTCATTAAACATCTGGCTTTTGAAAATGCCAACACTGCCTGCCAAGCCACAATTTGCCCTTTTCGCAATACCAATCTTAATAACTACATAAAACTTTGTTCTGGCATCGGGCCCACTCAAACTCTGGGAATAGCCATTGGCGCCACCCTCCAAAATTTTGCAGCACAAACTAAGCCTCCTACATGCTATAACTGTAAACAACCTGGCCATTTTTCAAAAAATTGCCCTGTACCAAGAGTCAATTCCTCTTCATTCATCTCTAAGAAACCCTCATTGCCACCCTCTATTTGCCCCGTTGTAAAAAAGGGTTTCATTGGGCATCCGAGTGTCACTCCCACATAGATATTAATGGCCAACCCCTTAGGCCTAAGCCCCAGGTAAACTTGCAATGGGGCCAGCCCCAGGCCCTGACCAGAACAAACCCAGGGGCAGTACGGTTTGTTTGACCTTCCCCAGTCGCAGTCCCTGCACTCCCAACCATAAACCATGCTGCCGCATCTCAGACCTATGGAAAGCCACAGCAGGGAGCGCAGGAATGGACCTTTGTACTGCCTCTGAGTCAATATTAACCTCAGAAACCAGCCCTCTCCTCATACCTACAGGGATCTATGGGCCTCTGCCCCCAAATACCTTTGGTCTCATTTTAGGAAGAGCTAGTGTCACCCTGCATGGAATCCAATTTATCCCAGGTGTACTAGATAATGACTTTAAGGGTGAAATATAAATAATTGCAACCACCTCAAACAATATTCATATTCCTTCTGGCACTCGAATAGCACAACTTATAATATTCCCCATTCGACATGTCAACTCAAACTTCAAAAACCTCCAGCGCCCCACAGAAGGCCCTGGATCTTCCAATGTTTTTTGGGCACAACCAATATCCCATAATCGGGCCACCTTAAAACTAAAACTTAATGGCAAGCTATTTGAGGGAATCTTAGACACAGGAGCCGATTCCACAGTTATATCCTCAAACCACTGGCCAAAATCTTGGCCCCTCACAGCCGCTGCCACCCACTTAAAAGGAATAAGTGAAGCCACAAATCCTCTACAAAGTTCACAAACCCTAAAATGGGAAGATGAGGAAGGAAACACTGGTACAGTTATACCGTATATTATCCCCCATCTCCCCGTTAATCTCCGGGGCAGAGATATTCTAACTCAAATGAAAATTTTTATGTGCAGCCCCAGTGATGTAGTTACTGCTCAAATGCTCAAAATGAACTTTCTCCCTGGCAAAGGCCTGGGCAAAACTAATCAAGGGATAAAGCAGCCCGTCTCTATAACACCTAATACAACTAAAACAGGACTCGGGCTCTCTCAAAATTTAACCTGATGGCCATTGACATCCCTGTACCCCATGCTGAAAAAATCTGGAAATCCATGGAGCCAGTATGGGTTGATCAATGGCCCCTAACTCAGGAAAAAACCCTAGCGGCTATAGAGTTAGTACAGGAACAACTTAATGCCGGATATATTGAACCCACTCAGTCCCCTTGGAACACTCCCATTTTTGTCATAAAAAAGAGAACAGGTAAATGGAGACTATTACAAGACTTACAAGCTGTAAACAAAGCAATGGTGCCCATGGGGCACTGTAACCCATTCTCCCTTCACCAGTTGCTATTCCTATTGATTTTCACAAAATAGTTATAGACTTAAAGGATTGTTTTTTTTCCATACTGCTTCACCCGAAAGACAGGCAAAATTTCGCCTTTAGTGTTCCTCAAATTAACTTCCAAAGCCCTATGCCCCAATTTCAATGGAAAGTCTTACCACAAGGCATGGCCAATAGTCCAACTTTATGTCAAAATTTTGTTGCCAACGCTATTAACCCCATCCGGCAACTATGGCCACAAATCTACATCCTTCATTGTATGGATGATATCCTGTTAGCAGGTCAAAACTACCCACTGAAACCCTTCTGCCACTCTATAATATCTTAAAAGGTGATGCAAACCCCTCCTCTCCCCGAAGCGTAACTCCAGAGGCAATGCAAGAGCTTATCTTAATAAATCAAGCTATCCAAAGTCAAACCTGTTATCAAATAAATTACCACCAACCCTTAATCTTTATAATTCTAGCTACAGTTCATACACCTACAGGAGTTTTCTGGCAATCAAACATAAAACAGCAAAATGGACAAGGTCACCCATTGCTCTGGGTTCACCTCTCCGCTACCCCATCAAAGGTGTCCTCATCATACATTTCTCTTATAACTGCCCTCATAATAAAATGCTGGCAAACTAGTCACCAATTGTTTGGAAAAGACCCCGATTCCCTTATCGTTCTGTACACTCAGGATCAAATCCATTGGCTCTCCCAAACCAACGACGAATGGGCTATCGCATGCTTTTCGTTTCCAGGCAATATTGATAACCACTACCCTGGTGATCCACTAATTCAGTTCACCAAAATCCATCAATTCACCTTCCCTAAAGTCACTAAAACAAAACCCATAGACTCGGCCACCTTAGTCTTTACTGACAGATCAGCTAATGGGACTGCAGCATACGTCATACAGGGTCGAGTCTTTTCCATGCGTTCTCCCTATACTTCAGCCCAACTTGTTGAGCTCTACACAGTCCTGCAAGTTTTTTCCTGCCTTCAAAACCAACCTTTTAATTTATACACTGATAGTGCATATATAGCCCAGTCTATACCACTATTAGAAACCACTCCATTTATCAAGCCCTCCTCCAATGCAGTCCGCTTATTCTCACAGCTGCAAAAACTAATTCTCAAACGACAACACCCCTTCTTCGTAGGGCATCTCCATACCCACCAAAGTCTACCAGGCCCTCTTGCAGAAGGCAATGCATTAGCAGGCGCTGCCACTCAGCTAATATGTCCCAATCTTTGCAACTCTTTTACCTTAGCTTCCCAAGCCCATGCACAACATCACCTAAATGCAAACACTCTCTGACTAAAATTCAATATTACTAGAGAACAAGCAAGGGAAATTGTTAAAACCTACAAAAATTGTGTAACCCAATTGCCAGTCCCTCACCTAGGAGTCAACCCAAAAGGACTTATCCTAAATGAAATCTGGCAAATGGATATCACCCACTTTGCCAGTTTTGGGCAACTGAAATATATTCATGTTTGCGTTGACACATACAGCGGATTTACTTTAGCTAGCCTACAATCAGGAGAAGCTTCAAAACATGTTATCTCTCATTTACTACATTGTTTCACTATTCTAGGCCAGCCTAAGCTCATTAAAACAGACAATGGACCTGGATACACTGGGAAAAATTTTCAAACCTTCTGTCAAAAATTACAAATTGTACATAATACAGGAATACCATACAACCCCCAGGGTCAAGGAACAGTAGAACGAACACATTGCACCCTAAAAAATGCCTTGTGCCATCTAGCTGATAGCACTCTTGATCTCACAAAACAATGCCCCCGAGATCTTTTACATCATGCTCTCTTTGTCCTCAACTTCCTAACTCTGGATCAAGAAGGGCACTCTGCAGCCAATAGGCACTGGCATCCCAAAACACAAATGCAACAAGCCACTGTTATGTGGCACGACCCCTCAACATTGAAATGGAATGGGCCTGACCCCATTATCATCTGGGGGTGAGGCTCTGCTTGCATATACGACCAAGAAAAAGAAGGCCCTCGCTGGCTGCCAGAAAGATTAATAAGACATGTTAATCCTCCACTATCGGAAAAAACCCCTCTCCCCTTTAACAACAACCTTTCCAGGGAACAAACCCCTCCCTGAGAAAAGAAATTTTTTTTCCTCTTCTAGTACGTCGCCCACAAAAAACCGCCAACCTTGCTGTAACCTGCGTGGAGAAACCTCATTGGATTTCAAGTTCCGCGCAGAGAATCCACATACAGCCTGCAACTTAAAGAAGCTCAGCGTACAGGTTTGCTCCATCACTAAAGCCACATGAATTATTGCCACAATAACTATTGGCTCTTGCCAATCGGTTTTCTGGCATTGCTGTTCGCAGCCGGATTAGCAACTGTTGCCCCAAAAGATTGGAACCTACTAGAAAAAACCCTTCTTGCCGTAACGTATTTGTGCATTGTAGGGTGCTTCACCCTGCTAGCTTGCCTTCCTTAAACACTTACAGCCCTCGGTAACATGGCCTTATTAAGCCCACTGCCATTTAAGGCTGTCGCCCTAGAGTTTTTCCTGCAAAGTGTGCTCAATAACCTAAGCACCACTTCCCTCGAAACTAACCCCCACCAGCCTTGGAATTGGTCCCTAATACGATGGGAAGATTCAAAAATTGTAAATTCCACCATTACCGCGGGGGCACCTTCCTTTATCTTTAATGTCACTACCCTGTTTCTCCCTGGCACTTTCCCCAATGCCAATAGTGGCTCCAGTAGTTCCCGTAGAGGAGGCCGTGCTGGCGTATGCCAAAATCTTAACCTCAGCCAGGTCTACATGTGCCCAGCCTCAAATCCTGGAAAAACCTATTGCAATGCCCCCAATCAATACTATTGTGCATACTGCGGGTGTGAAACATTAGCCACTGATTGGAAACCTAGTACCACCGATCAATATCTTACCCTAACACGAACTCCCCCTCCCTGCAAACCTTCTTCCACTGATGGGCTTGGCCACACTACCCCAGGGACCCGCATAGGATTAAATATCACTGTACCACTCCCCAATAACCTCGCTTGGACAATCGGTCAAACCTGGGGTATCAGGCTCTATGTATCAGGAACTAACCCAGGGAGTCTTATCATGATAAAAAAGGAAGCAGTACGGCAACCATCAATCGTCATTGGGCCAAATGCAGTGCTCGCTCCCCCTCCTCGCCAAACTTCACCCCCATCCCCTCAAATCGCAACTACCCCTCCTCACAAACCCACCAATCAAATCATTTCAACCCATTCTTCCTTTGCTACCAGCCTAACACTGTTGCCCTCAAAAACTTCCATGGAGCCTAAACCAACTTATAACCCTTTCTGGTCAGTGCTCCAAGCTGCCTTTCTCTCCCTAAACTCCTCCCAGCCCAACTTTACCTGTAGTTGTTGGTTATGTTTTTCTGCCAACCCCCCTTTTTATGATGCTGTCGCCCTTAATACCTCATTTAATACTTCAAACGAGGATAATCCTCCCCAATGCTCTTGGAATACAACAAAAATCGGCCTCACCATGCAATCTGTTATTCACTCCGGACATTGCATTGGTACTATCCCCTCCTCCTTTAATAAGGTCTGTGCACAGTCATCCTCTCCACCAACAGGTAAATTCTACATTCCCCCAACAGGGATAAAATGGCTATGCTCTTCCACAGGGCTTACTCCTTGTGTATCAGCAAAAGCCCTCAACGAGACTAAAGAAGTGTGCCTCTTAGTAGCTGTGCTGCTCTGCGTCATCTTCCGTAGAGGAGAAGACCTTTATCAATACTGGGACGCACAACCTCCAACCATATCAAGGAACAGAAGAGAACTTGTTACGGCTGTCACTATTGCCTCTCTTGTAGGTATTGCTGGCCTAGGTACTGGAACCGCCACTGTCATTCTCCAAAAGCAAGGTTTGTCCCACCTGAGAGCTGCTATAGATAAAGATTTAGCATGCATTGAAAACTCCATCACCCATCTCGAAAAATCCCTTACATCCTTATCAGAAGTTGTTCTCCAAAACAGGAGAGGCCTAGATCTACTTTTCCTTAAGCAAGGAGGGCTTTGTGCTGCACTAGGTGAGGAGTGTTGCTTTTACGCTGACCATTCTGGCTTAGTCAAAGATTCCATGTCCAAACTTAGGGAAGGAATTGCAAACCGCAAACGTGAGCGAGAAGCCCAAGGAGGTGCCTCCTGGGATTCAACGGAATCCTTCCTTATATTCTCCCCATATTAGGTCCCTTAATAACCATACTCCTTGTAATATCCTTTGCACCTTGGGCCATAAAAAGAATTATATAACTGATAAAAGACCAAATTGATTCTGCTCTTAGCAGGCCTATTCAAGTGCACTATCACCGGCTTCACCTCGCTGATCAAGGTATATCTCTAAACTAACTAACTGCTGCCCACCCTCAAGGGTGAAGAGCCCCTTCCTACGGGAACAGCATATAACTTGAAACTATGCTTTGATTGGTACCGCTGGGTGCGAGGCAAAGCACTGCAAAGGAGGGTCAAAACAATTAAAGGCCATTTTTGAGCTCCTTGAGAAGCATGCCTCATTAGCATAGGGGTTCGCTCTGCACAAATAAGGGTTCGCTCTGTGTGAATCCTACCCCAAATTCCCCTCCCCAGAAAAACAGAGCCACAAACAACATGGGGAACGAGACCTTTACTTCCCCCAGCAGGTTAATGCCAAAAGAGTGCTCGATGAGCATTCTTCCTCCATCCTTTTGAAAAACAAAGGGAGGAGATGTTGTGGGCGATTAAGGCAGCATGCATAGAATCTACCTTTCAGCAATGCCTGTAACATGGCCGACCGGGCTGATACAACAATAGCTTAGGTCACCCTTCCCCCTTCTTTACAGAACCAGTTCCCGCCAAAAGTTCTTACCTCAAATCTGCCTCCCACCCTAGCAACAGCAGTGGCCAATCCCAGACCGCCACCTGTCCTTACCCACCATCCCCCCTCCTCCCTAGAGTATATATGCTCAGTCCCCTCAATAAAGTTTTGCAGCTTGATCAGAATACTGTCTTGCTGTCGTTCCTTGTGTCTCTCTTGTCCCATACCATTCTTTCCCTCCTAGGATCTGGAGCTCCCATTGATCGTCCCACTGGCCGGGACACATACTCTAAGAAGCTTATAATTTTGAAAAAGGAATTATTGTTTTTAAGACAGAAAAAAATCATTCTATGTGTGTATGTGTGTTTGGGTGAAAGTCAGGGTATATGATTCTGGGCAGAAGGCCTGGAATGAGTTGGAGCCATATTTGGAAACCATAGATAGTTTGGTGTGGCTAGGAATGTAAAGTGCAAGTTATTTTGATGGAAACTGGGTAGTGTCTTATGGTCTCAGTCTTTCAGAAAGAGATGAATATAAAAATGTACTTTTTACACATACGCTTTACACATATATGGTTTACTCTAGAGAATCAAAAGAGAAACGTGCATCTGTGATAAGTGTATTTCTAAATCATGTAACTAATGAGATGTTCATCTTGATAAATTAATATTTCTTTCCCTCTTGATTTCAGATAATTCTTCAGCTATTTTAGCAGACATGTACCTAGGCTCAACATGTCAGTTGTATAAAGGCACTCAGTAAAATATAAAAATATTAAATACATATTTCAGTCTGTGCAAAGTTCCCATTTAATGTCAATTATTATCACCTACAATCAATTTGTCTGCAGATCTCTTTGGTAGAAGCAATTTGGAAGAAAAGAGTTTCCAATGAGAGCTAAGTAGATTGTCTCCTGTACAAAAACAGAAGAGTCAAATATTGATTACAACTGATGTTGGCTTGACTGAGGGTCTATGTCATTTTTCCCTGTGGATCTCATTTTCCACTATATTTTATTTTTAGCCAGGAGTGTAGACTGATCTGAATAGAGACAGAGCTTGCCACATAATCACCTGTCCGGAAGCATAGACTTTCACTGAGAAAGGCCTACAAATAGCTTGCTGTATTATACAGTGGGAATAATGTTGATTTGAAATTCCAGAAAAATTAAAGGAAATAAGGAATGCAATCCCAACCACACATAATTTTAAATAATTATTTTTTAAGAATGAAAAAGACCAAAGAAGTCATGAATGAAAAGGAGGATGTGTTAAATTTTTTCAATTTTCTTTCTAAATGTTATATTAGAAGCTTTCTTTTGGTAGCACATAACTGCATTTCCCCCTAAATATAAATACTCTGAAAGTATATTAAAAACATCATTTCCTACAACCTTGAGGAGGTCATCAAAGTGATAATGCTTCAGCTAAGGGGGGGGTTGAATGTCTATTAAAGACAAGGCTCATGGCCTCATCTTGGGCAAGTCTAAGGGGTCAGAGATGCTCCTGCAGTGCTAAGTTCAGCGACTGGAAATATGCTGTTGGCGTGCCCATAGGCTTGTGGTTTCATGCATGAGTCCTATTCATGTCTTTGCTATGAAATTATCAATAACAGTAATTAAATATTATTGTAAATAATAAGATCCTGGAGAACAAGCTAGAGGAAAATGTAGGGTGTTTACCTAGAACCAGTAGAAATCATTTCACCAATAATGTAACTATGGTAATTAGATCTGTGCCACATATTTTTTTGTGCGTGAGTCTAAAATAAAATAATTTCTTTGAAACTATAAAATAGAAATATTGCATTTTGTTTTTATATTTCACAGTTTAGGAAGCTTAGTTTCCTTAGGCTACTTTTTTCTTTTCTTTTTTAAAATTAGAGATCCAACTTTTGAATTGAATGTGATGACAGCTTGGCTTCTATCATAACTATAACATTCTTTGTGAATGGTGATATTTTAAACTAGGGCTTGGCTTATAAATTAAAATTCTGTAAACTTTTTACAAATTTATATTCTTTTCCACAGGGGATGATATACTAATTGAGATGGTGGCAGACTTGGGTAAATTGGAGAAATCATGTTATATTAAGAAGAAATTAGTCTGAGAAACTCTATACTTCAAATTTTTAGCAATAGCATAGATTAGAAAATGAAAATATTCTAACCACAAAGGACTGAAATCTGTAGATGAAATGTGAAAATAAATTTAAATGTATAACTGAGCATAAAATTATATACATATAATATAAAACTAAACAGAAGAAAAAATCAAAAGTAATTAAGTATCTGCTGAAACAGAAAACAGCCCTAAGAGTTCACTTGTGAATATCTTGTTACCATAGCTTTTTATTTATTTATTTGACATCTATTGAAGTATAGCATGTTTACATAAAAGGATACAAATTATAAGACTACACATCAATCAGTTTTCATAAAGTGAATCCAACTTTTGAACCATTCTCAGATCAAGAAAGAATAGATTATTAAAATCCCAGAAGCTCCTTCATATGCCATCTGAACTCTACTCCACTTGTCTATCAGTTTTAGGTTTGGGGGTTGTATTAGTTAGCCAAAATGATGCTGATGCAGAGTGTCAGAAATCTATTGGCCTTTACAAAGAATATTTATTTGGGGTAGAAACTTACAGTCACAAGGCCACAAAGTGTAAGTTCCTTCCCTCACCAAAGTCTGTTGCCATGTATTAGAGAAAGATGACTCCAGCCTCTGAGAGAGTTCAGATTTCCTCTTTCTTCTAAATATCTCTCTTTCTGGGATTGATTTCTTTTTGGGCTCAGCTACTCTGTTCTCTCCATAAGGTCAGCTGTAGACTATCAGGCTCTCTCTCTTCCTGGGGCCTCTGCTGTTTCTATGGAGGTGTCTCTATTCCTCTGTTTTCTTTTCCTGTGTGTTTACTTCCTGGGGCTCCAGCATCAAAAACTCCAACTCTCTCCTCAGCAGTGTTGTTTTTTCTGTGAGTCCCTGCCCACCAAGGGGATGGGGAGGCAACATCCTACCGATGTGGCCCAATCATAGCCTTAATCATTGTTTAATTAAGTAAAAGTGAAACCTCTGAATCTAATACAATCTAATATGCCCAGAAGAACAGACCAGTTTACAGACATAATCCATTCTATTTTTGGAATGCATAAATAATATCAAACTGCTACAGGGGTCATAGAGGAATAAGAAATAAGGTCTCAAGATTGATTGGTGCAGATTGGGGTGTTGAAAAAGACAACCCCACCAAAAGAAGGACTGTATACTTGATGAAATGATAAACTTAACAACAGAAAATCCAACCCACCTGGGAAACTTATCTTAGTTTGGGAAGAAGAATCTCCTCAATTTGTGAAGTTTAAATATCCCTCAAGAGGGTTTGGGGCTTACATCCAGGTTACATGAATTTCCCAAACAAGTTCTCACCAAGGCAATGTTCTGAAAAGGTATTAGGTGGTTTGCATCCTGTGGCAGAATATGATTTCCAAATATAGCGTCATCAATAGATAGTCCATCTCACATCCTCTTCTAAAAAGGTCCCCTCCCCTTGAAACTGGGTTGACCTTTTAAACTTCTTCAATAAATAGAGCATGACAGAAGGGATACTCTGCGTAATAGTCAAAAGGGGTGCTGACACAAAGTACCAGAAATCTGTTGGCTTTTATAAAGGGTATTTATTTGGGGTAGAAGCTTACAGTCACAGGGCCCTAAAGAATCCAGTTCAAGGTTACTTAAGAGGTACTTTCTCACCCAAAATCTATTGCAACGTGTTGATTCAAGATGGTGGATAATGTCTGCAAGGATTCAGCCTTCCTCTTTCTTCTTAAGTCTCCATGGTCCAGGCTTCTTCCAATCTCAGGTGTAGGCTGAAAGGCTTGTGTCTCTTCCTGGAGCTTGTTTCTTTCTGGGCTCAGCTGCTTTAGTCTCTTCACAAGGTCAGCTGTAGACTATCAAGCTCATCTCTTTTTCCAGGGCCACAGGATCCTGGTTAATGAGCTCTCTCTCTTCCTCTGTGTTCTTCTTCTCTGTGTGTCTATTTCTATATGAGAGTCTGTTTTATCAGTCTAAGGGGCTGGGACTCAATGTGACATCACACTTTAATGACATGGTTGAATCAAAGCCCCTAATAACATAATTTAATCACACATCTCAGCTAAATCTAATGTAATCAAAGGGTATCACACCCAAGAAACAGACCAGTTTACGAGCATAACCAATATCTCTTTTGGAATTCACAAATAATATCAAAGTGCCATGCTCTGTGACTTCTGAAGGCAATGCAGATGCTGACTGGGTCTCTCTATTAAGGACAAGTATCTTTGGGGCTTTAAGCTTCCTTATAAGAACTATGACTACCTTGAAGCTTTCACTCTGGTGAGAACACTTAAACATGAAGAGAGATACCTGATGAATCCTAGCTGTTCCGATAACTTGTTGTTTGAGTCTTCCCATGCAGGCACCCTGCATTAAGTGTGTGAGTCTACAGATGAGTTCAGCCATAGAACTACCCAGGCAGCTGGCTAAAATACTATAAAATATTTTTAAGGAACTTAACTTCAAACCAGCCATTATGACATTTGGAGTGATTTGAAGCTGTATGGACCCAGAAAAATAGGTTAATAAAGTTAACCCATTCCTATGGGTGTGGACACATTGTAAGTAGGATTTATTGATGAGTAGCATCTTAATTTAGGATGTGGCCCACCTCATTCATTGTGGGTCTTAATACTGTTACTGGAGTCCTTTATAAGGAAATGAAATTCAGACCAAAAAGAGAGAAAGCCACTGAAACAAGTAGCTGAAACAAGGAAACCTGGAAGAGAAGGGAGAGACCAGAAGATGCCACCATGTGACTGAGGAGTCCAGGATTGCTGGCAGCCAATCCTGAGAAAGAAAGCATCACCTTGATGATGCCTTGGCTTGGACTTTTTCCTCAGTCTTGAAAGTTTAAGCTTGTAAGTTAATAAACTCAATTGTTAAAGCCAACCCATTTCTGGTATATTGCTTTCAGAACCTAGAGGACTAGAACTGTATTGCCATGAATCCTCACCTTCATAATGCCCAAAGCATCCCAAACAGAACAATTATAGATGAACTTTATAGAAGCAAAGTCAAAGAAAACATTGTAATAACAGATAGAGAAATAAATCAATATTTCCAACAAAACAACAGACTGACAATTGACTTCTCAGTAACCACATAGAAGCAAGAGGAAAGGAGAGTAATGTCTTTAAAATGCTAAGTAAAAATAGCCCTTAATCCTAAAATACATACCCAATGACATTATGTATGATATCAAACATAGAACATATCTAATTGTATAGGCTAAAACAATTGTATAGGAACCTTTGTATTATTACTTGTGCTTATATTTAAAATAAAATGATTAAAATAATAACATTGGATCCTAATTTAGATATTGAATAAACAGTGTATACAAACATATATGAAAAGAAACAATAAAGAGAGGAACAGTAATTAATAAATCAAACAGTTAAATAGATAAGATCAATAATCTAGAAATTGGGTCTTTGAAAATTTGAACAAAATTTACAAATGCTCACAAGAGTCATGAACAAAAAATAGAAAAGGCACATATAAATATATTAATGGAAAGAAATAGAAATGTAAACTACAGACACAGCTGGAAACATAATGTTGTGAAAAACTAAACATGCCCTACAGGAGTATACAATCTGACACAGTTCAACACAGGAAAAAATATATCATGTACTATTTAATTGAATTGATCAAGATAAAAAAATAAAATGATAAAAACATAATTAACAGCTGTGAATTATATATTTGAATAGTTAAAAGGTCAAATTTTATTTTGTATATATGTTACTAAAATAAACTTTGAACAACAACAGCAGACTGTAAAATATAGACAGGGAAATCTAATGTAAACCATATAAACTATAGTACAATTATTAATATTTTAATAGTCTTTCATCAGTTGTGACAAAATGTGCCACCTTAATGCAAGGTGTTAATAATAGAGGGCATAAAAGGAACTCAATTTTCTGCATGATTTTTCTATAAACCTACAACTTTTCTAATAAATAACACATTTAGAAAGTGAGGAGATGAGTGAAAACAAAGATGGTGAAGAAAGGCACTCAAACATTATGTAATGATATGTGTGGTATGTTCTGTGATGGGTACAGGTATTCATAGTTTATATTTTACATTTATTTATTCTGTTTTATGCATGAAATATTTCATAATGATATTTGTCAGAGACAGTTTTATTAAAGGGTAATAGTAATTCAGATAACTTCTATCCAACTACATTAATGTAACAGTTTACCATCCATTGGAATATATTAGTTAGAATGTTAGAATAGTTAGATTTTATCTTTTCTAACTTGGAGATAAAGTGTAACTTTTAATACAGTTATGATTACTTACATTGTCTGAAACAATTTATATCTTGAATTATCTCATCTGTGACTATTTTATCATAGAAAAGATAGGCACTTCACTTTTCACTACAAAAGGATATTTAATTACTTAAAAGAAAATCTTTCCCCTGGTTAATACATAAACCATATTTTTATTAAGATAGTCTAACAAAAATATTTTAAAACTATCTTTTAAATCTAATTTAAAATAAATTTGTTCTCAGAATAGTATTATTTCTTCACTCTGTTTGCTTAGACAATTTCCTACGGAGTTTCAGTAGGCATTTTTCATTGTTTTTGCCTTTTTTTAAATGATCCAGAAATTTAAAAGGGGCTGTGATATATCCAATAAAATTTCTCAGACCTTGAAATACTTCAAAAAATGGAAAATATGCTTTTGTAAAACTCAGGCATGCTAGTCTTTGATTTTTTTTATGGTTTAGACTACTTTATGACTTTCTCTCAATAAAAACCATAAAATTAAAATGACCATGCAAAGGTTTATGAAGCACCTCTGACCCAACATAGTGAGGCTAATGGTAACAAAATTGTTTCCTGAATCTGCTAAAAATACATGAAGGGAACATTTTTACAATACACTGACAGGGAAGAGATCTGGGAATTCCATTTTGGGGAAAAACTCTCATCTAGCGGCTGCACACAGAAAGAAAAGTGTCCACAGTTTATATTTAAACATTTCAAAATATATGTCAAAAGACACTTTAGTCATCATGCCTTGGAGAGAAGTAATTGAGAAAGATCTGTATAAAAAATAAATATAATAACTGCTGAGATCGTGAACATTAATAATTACTGGAATTCCATCTCTCATTGGGTTTCTTTTCAAATAATAGAGACAAGAAATGAGTGGTCAAAACATTGGATTCAATTCCTCTCACCATGATTTATTTCCTGAAAAATAAGAACTGCATCATCTGAAGTATTTGTGTTTAGGGGAATGAAATCTATGTTCAAATTAAATTAACAAGGATTTTTCTATAAACACCCTAACAAATGTAACTCTTCTGCTATAAGCTCTCTTATATAAGAGGCTTGAAAATCATATGCATTGTGCAATATATAAAAATAAATACCATTATGGCCAAAATAATCTTGCAATTAGCTCTGCATTGTATGCTGAAACTGACCAAAGGATTGAGAAAAGAGGCAATATAATTTAATAAAGAATTTGTACATTCATTCATTTTAAGAAATATCCACAAACTGATTCTTTTTTTGTCTTTATTTATTATTTTTAATATTACATTTAAAAAATATGAGGTCCCCATATACCCCCCACCCCCCTCACCCCACTCACAAACTGATTTTCAAAATATTTCATTATACTATTTTTCTTGGTCTTTATAAAGGAAATTCTCCACAGCAATGGCTTAAGTAAATTGTGTTTTTTTTCTTCTTTTTATCACCTAACAAGAAAGACAGGATGATGGCAATATCTAAAACAGGTCAATAAGTTAGTCTACTGTATCTATACTCATGGCCTTTCACCATGACATTAGATGACTGCCATGGCTCTAGTAAAATTATTCACATTCAAGACAGGAAGAAGGGAGAAGCATGGTTCAAGCAATAAACTGTCCTTTTTTATAGGGAAGCTAAAGTTTTCTTAGAAGCATCCCTTGCATACTTTCATATCCATATCATTGTCTAAAACTGTGTCATGTGTTCACTCTCAAGGCAAGGGAGGCTAGAATACTGAGACTTAACTTTTCTTAGCTATACGGTTGGTAGATGTGAGAGACAGACTATGCATAGGAATAGAAATCTGATTAGCAAATCAATAGAGTCCGCCAAAATCAACAAAAAATATATTTATTGAGTGTTAAATATTGTTCTAGGTTCTGTTTATATATACATAAAATGTTCTTTCAAAAAGATGCACCTAACCATTTTGGAAAACATCATGAGAATAGGTTCTGCTGTTTGAATAGTACTGCACTAGAAAACAGAAGTAAACATTTAAAGCATATAAAGCTATTGGTGTTTCTTTGAGAAAATAAAAGAACTGATGCACACTTGTCATTAACACTTGCTACTGCTATTATATTTCTTTTTCTTACTAAAGAAGTGATAGATTTATCTTGGGGTACATGACAGTACTTTTTGTTCTGGGAGAAAATATTGAGGAATGAAAATTAAGAGAATAATTTAATCGTGAAATCACAAACAAAATCCTGGAGGATGTAGAGGAGGAATGTCATCCTATCATAGCAAAACTGCTTATCAGGTGAATTTGACGCATTTTTATTATATTGCTTAAAACATATAATTTTTCTGGTCTGATTTCATATTAGTAATAATAAAAAGCAATTTGGGGTAAATCCATTTCCTTTTTTGAATCTGAATAAAAGCCAATTTTGCAAATTTCAAAATGAGAAAATATTATAAAGGTATTTCCTTAAATTGCTTTTTAAAAATATGTGTTTTGAATACATATAACAAGGAATACATTGTATCAGCTTTTTTTCTACTAATTTTAGCTTTCATATATATTGATGGGTCCAAAAAGGAAAATATTTTCTCAGATAAAGATCCACTTATTTCATGAAGGAGGTCTTAGTTTGTACAATTGCTTGAGTCAAATCATCATCTCTCTCTTCTGTGCTGGACATTCTGCTGAACCATTCCCAAAGTTAGGTGGAGAGAGGAGATGACAAGGATTTAACGTTTTTAGCTTATAACCCTCATTTATGTCTCCTCTTGAAATAAATGTGTTTTCTTTCCTTACCAAAAGTAAAGTCCAACTCTCATTTGGTCCTTTAGTAGCATCTAAATCTTCCAAGACATTGCTATGTTCATATATTTGTTAAGAGCTATTACAGAATTCTGAGGAAAAAAAGCATTTCATATAAAAAGTAAAAATAAAGATATGAAGTTACTTTTCATGATATATTTTATTTAACCTAATATTCCAAAATATTTTATGTTCATGTGATATTTAACATCCTTTTTTTGTACTAACCTTTCAAAATCCAGTCCATATTTTACATTTACAGCATATCTCAATTCAGACTAACCACATTTCAATTGCTCAAAAGCCAAATGTACCTTTCTCCAAATGCATCATTAGTTGGGACTTGGTATTAATCTCTCAGTTCCAGGGAAACTCATCCTTTGGATTCATATTCCACATGACAGGGGAGTTTTGATGGCAACAGGATTTCAAAGGGAGTCAGAAGGTCATTCTGGAGGTCATAATGTCTGTTACTTTTCTTTGTAGTTTTTAATATTGTTCTTTATGCTCACCCAATGTCTGAATATCCTTTATTTCCCTAGTCATATTGCCTTTAAATTCTTTAAAGTGGCTTAGGAGAGTTGAGTAATTATCACTGCTTAATTGTCTTAAATCTTGTATCTCTTCAGGGTAATTGGTTTGTTCTTTTGACTGGGCCATTTCTTCCTTTTTCCTAATATAGCTTGTGATTTTTTGCTGATTTGCATTGAACAAATTAATAAACCATAAATTTTGTATGTTTAGATGATTAAATAAATAAAAGAAGGAGCTGAGTACAAGAAAAAGGAAAATTTCTTTCAGAAATGACCAGACATTTGAGAGAGAACCAAAGAAAACATTTATGAATGAAATATTTGGACATTAAAATTAATTATAACAGTTACTCATTTTATGTTCACACTAGTTTGAATTTAAGAGAGGAGTTGGGGACTGAAAGCATTTATCCAGAAAACAGGAAGAAATAATGTGGTAGAAAAATAATAGGTTAAGAGACAAGAAGGCTAAAACATTTCTAATAGGAGTTCTTAAGGGAAAAAAGATTGAAAGGAGAATTGGCATGATTTGATGATAATGAATGAGAATGTTTCAGTTCTGAGAAAAGAAAGGCATTAAAGATGCAAAACACATCCAAAACAGGATAAATAATAAGAAAACCATACTTAGACAATTTATAGTGAAACTAGCTCACAAAAGTTGAAGAGATGATCTTTAAACAACTTAAGAGAAAAGACATATTACCTATGAATTACATTGATGGCAGACTGTACAATCACAACAACAGTATGCATAAAATGTGAAAAATTATAATCACAGTACTAAGAATCATTATGTCAAAACTAACATATTATTCAAATTGAGAATGATTATTTGTTTAGTTTACAAACTAAGGATGTTTAATTTCAATAGGTCTTCATTCAAAGCAATTCCAGGAAGATTGAGTTGAAAGAATATAGTTGAGAAACAAATATTAATTTATTCCACAAATGTATATTAATCACTTAATATGTGCAAAGCATTGAACTAGGTCCTGAGGACACTGAAGGTAAAAAAGGACAAAATTCCTGTCCTTATAGTGTTGTGGGAAACTGCCTTACCTATGTGTTGCTTCCTGTTATTGTAAAAGATCTTGCAATTTGCTTCCAGTTATTGTAGAAGATGTTGCGAGTTGCTTCCTGTTATTATAAATGTTACCTTATTGTAGATGTTGCAAGTTGCTTCCTGTTATTGTAGAAGAGATTGCAAGTTGCTTCCTGCAGCAAACAGCTGCTCCTTAGTTTCCAAATAAATATGACGTGGAAAGTAGGGTTGAGGCTCTCAGTTTCAGAAGCTGTGAAGTCTCCTGGTCCCATCTTTGTTTCCTCTCTTGTGTCTTTCTTTCTGTCCTTTTATTTCTTCAGTTCTGCATTGCCTTCCCTTTGTGCAGACCTATTGCTGAGCTGGTCTCAGCATTATAGAACTTACATTCCAGAGGGAAGTATTAGAAAAGCTATAGCAAAATATATAGTAATTAATGTTAAGTGCTATGGAGAAAATTAAAGCAGAGGATGGAAATAGGGCATGTTTACAGGAGTTTCAATTGAAAAGAAAAAGTGTGGTCAGGAAAGTTAAGTATAATTTTCCTCCTTCATTGATGGCCAATACATGTTTTGGGAAGAGCCAAAGCCAAGCTCAACTTCTCCATAAAAAAGCTATTTGTTTAATTAATATTGCATTGATTATATGAACATGGCTGACATATTGGGCATTAACTTTTTTTTTTCATACTTATTCTGATACAATATAAGAAAATGAGGATTTCCCAGGCAAAGCAAGACAAAGAGCCATCCTACCTATATGTGGAAAACTTTAGGACATACTTTTAAACTGCTTTGGTCTTTTCCTCTTGGAAAAATGAACTTGGACCTAATACTACTCTATACTAGCAGATAATGAACAGTGAGTGTATATACATAAATGTTTGCATGCATTATGCTATATAATCATATAAATAGGATGAGGTTTAAAATGAAAAAAAAAGTCTATGATTAAGAAATACCTAGAATTGGTTAAACTACAAAGTACAATAAAGAAGGCAAAATGGTAAAATTTTAAAATGTTGGTAAAATGAAATACAATTTTAAATAAGTTGACAATAGAAAGAGAAAGCCAACTCAAAGATTGAACTAATATATAAAATAGTAGCACACAAACTGAAGTGAACCTTATAAGGTAAATAATAATCCTGGGCAAGTAGGAGGAAAACTGTAAGAAAAAGACAAAGAAATCAAAAGAAAATAGTCAAGCATAGGAGTTCACGAGAAATCCTTTAGATATATTCAGCATCCTTGGGAATAGCCTTCTGTTGTGTTTTAAACTCCTCATCTCCCTACACTACATATTACCCTCTTCCTCTTTGATTTTCATATGTTGTTGGTTCTTTCTGCCTTTACCCCACTATGGACATCCTTTTAAACTACCTGTGGAAGAAAGAATCACACATTTGATAAATTTAAGACCCATGGTCCTTAAATTTGAGGACACAAACAATAGCTAAGAAATGTTTTGAGCAAAAATCTTCCTTTCCTCAAGGAATATGTAAGACACCCATTTAATTTTTCTCCACTTGTTTCTTCTTAATTAGAAGTTATTCTCTCCCAGATCAGGTGTTGAAAATTCTTCCAAGTTAACTTTTCTAACAAAGGAGGATTTTCATTGCGAGATGCAAATTTCAACTAATTAGTGAGACTAGGATACACAAAATATTAGGTCTCAAATTTTAATATGCATCACCTACTTAGCTTGTTAAAACAGATTGATGGGCTGCAAACCCAAGAAGTTTCAGATTCAGTAGGTTTGGGGTGGAGCTCAAAAATTTTCATTTCTAACAAGTACTAGGTGAGGCTGATATTCCTGGTCCAGGGCTACAGGTTGAAAATCACTCTACTGAGAGAAATTTCTTCCTTCCAGTATGAACACTATTAACACATCCCTGTTCCTCCCATTTATTGGAACAATTCAAAGATTTTTTGTGGAAAATCTGAATATTTTATAGTGAATACCCTTGTCTCTGTCAAGGCAAAAATGGTCACAATTTGAGTTCATTTACAATGTACATCTGCCAGCTGAGAAAATAAACTAAGTTATAAGGCAACAAAGGTGTTTATTTGGGGTCTTAGATTCTGGAAGCACAGATTCAGGTAGCAACCTGAATTGCATCCTATCTTGGCCTTTCCAGGCAAAGGTTTTTTGTGTTTTTATTTTCTTAAAGATTACATAAATTGTGTTTGGTTGGTGGATAATCAGGTGCTCCAAATGTCCTTCAGGTTAGTTATTTTACTGAGTTGTTTATCTTGTGGCTTGTTTATGGTATCTCAAAGTCCTAAGGGTTTTGAGGAACATTGTTGCTTAAAGCTTGAATACTTTGGCAGTTTGTGATCTGGCTGAGATTTTTATAAGGGTAACCTCCAGAATCCCCTCCTGACTCCCCTTTAAATCTCTTAGCCATAGTAACTATTTTGTTTTATTTCTTTTTACACACCTATTTGAATTACTGAAAATTACTTAATATTCCTAAATTCTAATTTTCTCATCAACAAGCGAAGAAAGATAACCCATCTGGATTGTAGTGTTTATACATGTGGTAAGGTTTAATGAAAGCGTCTCCTTCAAGCGTTTGATATAATACTACAGAGTATGCACTTAATACTCATAGAATGATGAAGAAAAAGAGAAAGAAAAGGAGGAAGAGAGAGAACATTAGGAGTGTATTACTTTCTAGGTCTACCATAAGAAAGGCCCTAAACAGGGTGGCCTAAAACAAGATATATTTATTGTCTCATTGTTATGGAAACTAGAAGTCTGAAGTCAAGGTTTCAGCAGGGCCATGCTTTCTCCAGTGACTGTGGGGCAGAATGCTTCCTTGTCACTTCCTAACTTCCTGTACTAGTCCACAGAGATTGGTATTCCATGGCTTGTACCTGAATACCCCCAGGCTCTGCCTGTTTTCACCTGACCTTTGTGTGTCTTTGTCTCTATGTCTTTTCTTCTCATTAATATGGTCACCAGTAAAATAGGATTAAAGGCCCACCCTACTCCATTATGACCTCATCTTAATTTAACTAATGATATCTGCAACAACCTTATTTGCAAATAAGGTTGTATTCTGAGGTTGGTGGGTTAGGATGTCAACATATCTTTTTAGGGGACACAATTCAACTCATAACAAGGAGGAGAACTTTGAAGGTGAAATGTATATTCAAACTGCAAGGTAAAATGCAGTAACTTTTCAAAAACCTTTAAGCCACACTTTTATATTTTTATCCAATTTTTCACTCTAAAAGGAAATCATAATATTAATAAAAATTTAATAGTTTTTCCTCTATAAAGACGAACAGCAATTAAACATTTTATTAAACTTATAAATTCATTGCACATTGTCTCAAATTTTAAAAATCAATATGTAAGTATATCCTTATACACTGATATATAAATGTAATGTATTATAGGAGTAAGTATAATAATGCAATCTTTTTCTTTGGTCTATGACTTATTAATATGAGGTAGTTGTTTATTTCTCCCCACACCCCTTATTCTGAGACTTCAATCTAAGATAGTAGAGAATGGAAGATTCTTCCAGAAGTTAGAGAAGAAAAAAAGTCCCTATTTACAGACATATAGAAATAAATAAAAGAAATTCACATCCTGTGTGACTCTTTTTACAACTAACTTAAAAATTCTTAACAATAGCTTGCATGCTATTTATAGTGTTGTAGAATTTGAGAGAAGTTCAATTACTTGAGTATAGAGAGGCCAGGACTCAGGAATGATTTTGAGAAGGAAAAATGGTTTATTGACCGCCAGCCAGACTCGGGAACTTTCTGTTTGAACCCCAAGTCCCGAACAAGATTTTTTAGTCCCTTTTATACAGAGAGGAAAGGCCAAATGGTCCTTTTGTTTCAGTTCTCAATAGGCTTGAATTAGCATATATTTCCACATCTTAGTAAGCTTTTAGCATGGACCTCAGGCATTGCTTTGCATTTCCCCTGAATACTTAAAGTTTATAGACCTTGCATTGTTAAACTATCTCCTGCTCACCAAGGGCAGGACTGCAACCTTTCATCATCCCACACCCATAAGTCACAGATAGTTTAGGTTATCTCTGAAGAGACAAAGAGCCTGCCACCCATAGCCCACATCAATAGGAACTTATTTCTTACATTAAAAAGACTATTAATAATTTTATTTCCAACACATGTATCTAAATAAAATGTTACCTCACATTTACTTAGCACTACTCCTAAAGTCTATTTTACATCTATATTTGTAGAGTGCCCAAAAAGTTTCTCTTGATAGGAAAAGGTGGAGAAATAAGCATTAATTGGTTTTTACCTTCTTTCCTGAATGAAGTTGTATTTTCTGCTAATGCAGTTCACACATTTTACTCACAGTGAGGTGGGAAGAAAGAACAAGAGAATAAAATGCAGTCATTAATTCAAAGAATTCTTAGAAAATATGTCTAATAGTGATTTATGAAAATATGCTGACTAGGGACATGCCCAAAGTCTGTTGATATGTAAAATAAATAACCTGGTCTACTGTACTATGAATTCCTGCCAATTCTCAGTCTGGTTTAGAGCTCTGTTTTGACTATTAAGCAGCAAATAGTAACATCTGGAAATGTGAAGGTCAAAGGTTATTTTACTCATAAAAGTGCACGGGAATGATTCATAATAACCTTTATCTGACCTTTGCATGAATTGAAGACTGTAGCTGAGGTAGCTCCATAAAAAATTTAAAAAAATAAAAAATAAAAAAAAATAAAAAGTCTTTCCTTCTGTTGTGATTTCATTTTGGTGACTTTCATTACTTAAACAACTAGTATAGAATTCAAACATTCCAAATGCTGCATCCTTATGTTTAAACTGAAAAGTATCTATTTTTGCTGAAATTTATTCTGTTCATATTTTACAAAAACATTTGGCAGGCAAGTTTTATTACAGTAAAAATGTATCCATATGCAAAGTTTGCATATTATTTTACACTTTCTTCTTGTGTTGATAATTTAATGTATTATATTTACATTTGAAAGCATATACTACTTTAAATGATATTTAAGTGTGTCCCTGAATTTTCTGTCTTTTTTCTTTTTCCTCATTTTCTCTCAGTTCTCACAATGTACTTTACTTTGGTCCTTCAGAAGATGATGTATGCAAGATTATCCTCTCAAAGGATCCTGAATTAGAGGTTGGGTTGGGGTATATAGTGTTCATGGATATTGATTTATGTGGAGGGAAAATTGATTATTGAAAAAAAAATAAATAGCAGTTTGACTGGTAATCTCCATAATTAAGACCTTAGAATAGCTCCATGACCATAAGAAAATCAACTTTTAGCTGACCAATTTCTAAATATTATAATTTCCTCTCTTACAAGTAAAATTTCCTCTCTTACAAGGAGGTCAATAAAAATCTTAAGTGCTTTCTCTATATTCGTAATTTTGTGTGTAAGTATGTCAGAGAAAATTTATTCCTCTCCACCTCACCCTTGTTTTGCTATTTACCCATTCAGATTGCTGAATATAAATTTAAATATTCTCTGCCTCTACTTCTGCTGCCATCCCTGACCCACAGAAATCAATCTGATGTTTTTAAACTGAAGTCATTTGTTCATTTGGAAAAGCGAACTTGCATGGAGCAGATGTTTCATAAGTGAGTAAATTAGATGCCATTGGGAAAATCAATATTCTATATCAGCTTGCAGCTCCTTTCTTCTTCTAATACTGATTACACTTTAATGTTACTATTTTACCCCAAGCTAGTCTGTAAATGTTTGCAGTTTATTGAAATGGTTGAATCTGATTGGGTAGGATTGCTTTTAAAAATGATGGTTTTTATATCCACTGAGTTTTAAGGATTGAAATTTGAAGAATTCAATGATAGGGATCTCTGGTATTGGCAAGTGAATGATTTCTTACTAGATTGGATTGGGTGAATAATGGTTGATGGTCATGGAGATCCAAAAAATTGAGAGGCTATTGTCAGTAAAGCTGGTGAATTAAAGACATCAATTGTTTCTGGTGAAATAATGACATGTTTACTGGGGTAAGGGAGAAAAATAAAGCATGAATGTTAATTTTTTCCTTAGAAAAATCATTTGTATTTCCATCATAATATTTTATTTCATATGTTTTGAGAAGTGTTTTAATGAGTTTTACTGTAATGAATTTTATCGCTGAAATAAAGGTGTATGAGCTGTGATTAGTTGTAGGTTTTATCTAATAAGTACCAGGTGCTTGTCAATTAATATTTGTCAGTTTTCTATCATCTGTGAACAAATGTTCCTAGTTAAATAAAATAGGACAGTTGAGAACTATGGAAGCATGAGCCTATTCCTGGTCATAATTGACTTCATTTGATATGTTAAAGCTGACCAGCTAATATCTTTAAATATAGATTCATGCCAGAGGATTAAGGAAAAATAACAAGTTTTGACTGTAAATACAGGCATTACCAGATGAATTTGAAAGATTGCTCCTGGAAAACAATTTTAAAAATGCCAAAATGTCTGGTTTAACACAAGAAAATAAAACTGTAATACAATTATATTTAGGACAGCATATTTTTGGTAATGAATATACTTTTCATATCACTTTGACTTTGTATGTATTACTATATGGAACTCATTGTTAAAAACTACACGTTTCTTGGTGTTGAGATGTCTAGTTAACAATCTCAGTAAGATAAAAGATAAATTAATAGAATTCTACAGATATTAAGAAAAAATGAACATCTCCTGGTAATTTTACTTTAAAATTAATTTGTCTTGAGATTTTAGAACTTGATAGATGACAGAGAAAAAGAGAGACTGTGTGTTTGTGTTGTGATAGCAGATTTCTGTAATCTAACTGGTATGTAATAAGACTAGTGAGAATTTCTCAGCACAGAGAAGTGCTCAGGTCCAGGAACATTACTTGGAGTTTTATACTCTTCTCTAGCATCTGATTCTATCTGAGGAAGATACTTGCCATCTGGATCTTATTTTTCTTTTTCCAATGTTCTGCTGTTGCTCTTTTCCCTCTACCTTTAGACTGTTACCCTGTGCTCCATTATCACTAAGTCTTATATACACTTAGTCTATCTAAAACAAAGTGCATATGAAAAGTCATCATTGTTAGGTCAGACTTCTTAGAAGAAATAATTCTATCAATGCCCAATTAAAAAAAACAAGAATTCAATTCCTGACCGATGTTCCCTACATGGAATTCAAGTGCTTATTTGAAGTCTTCATCCAGTCTGCCTACATTCTAAAATCAGGGTGTGTGAAGCCACACTTACCTTCTCCTGAAATTTTTACTCATCTAATACAGTAGGTTGCTGAATCTTGTGCTTCACAAATAGAATTTTAATCTTACCCTGTGTACAATGGAAAGCCATTGAAGTGTTTCCAGTTTAGGTTAACAAAAATTTCTCACTTCCATGTGGAGAATAGTTTCGGGGGAGCGAGATATTGGCTGTTGCAGCAATTGAATTGTGAGAAGAGTTGATACAAGTAAACATGGAAAGAAGAAGGAAATTTAATATAATTATGGAATTATACAAAACAAAACCTCACATAGAATTACAATTTTGGGAAGAGAGAGAGGGAGGTTAATATCATCTAGATTATCAGCATGAACAATAAGGAGAGAGTCATGGCATTTCTGGAAATACAAAATACTGGGGGAGAAACAGGTTGGAGCATATTATCTTTCCTTCTCATCAGTGGGCAAGCATAGACTAAGAGACATAGGATTTTGCAGAGGTCTCTGGGTATTTTCTTGTGAAATTCCTACCCTATTGCTGTAGGCAGCTGTGATCATCCTCTGAAGTTTCCTGTGAGTTCCTTGGGAGGAAGCAGCAAATAATAATTTGCAGTGACTTTATATAACTTTATGCATCCACTACTCAATGGTTTTGTAAACATCTCATTTCATATAACTTATTTTTGCTTTAAGTAGCTGGAATGATTTCTGTTTTAATGGCACAACCCCAACTAATCTGTAATCTCAACTCTCTAAAATATAACTGCATTATACATATTCTGAAAGGAAATGCATAAAAAATTCAATAATATAATCTCATTGCATGAGGATAGAGAGAAGTAATCCATGACAATACAATTTTTGTTTTTGGTGTTTTCTGAAATTATAAAATAAGCAAGTATAATTTTGTAATCAGAAAAAGAAATACGTCTACTCTGAGCTTATTTAGATAATGGTAAAATAGAAATAATAATAATAAAAAATAAATAATTAATTAATATTAGCTGTTAGAGGCACCTGGTATATACAAACCAGCAAAACAGGGTACCTGTGCTCATTTAGCTAACAACTATAAGTCTATCAACGACATAGAAAAGGAACAGTAGAGAACATAAGAGAATAGAAATTGAATGATTTTGAGCATAGACCCAAATGAACTAATATTGAGCCATATAAATATCTGAGCAATCATTGGCAAAATCAAGAGTGGCTTGTGCAAAGGTTATGAGACAGAAATTTGTTTGGCATATTCAGGAACCATCAAGAAGGTGATGGTGGCTGGCTTGGCATGAACAATTAAAGAGGGGCCTGGTCTTATTAAAGACACTGACATTATACTAAGTGAAATGAAGAGGCACTGTAGTGTGTGGGCATAAATGTGGAAAGACATGATTTAGGTCATATTTTAAAAGCATGTGTTAGTCACAGATGATGTGTATGGAAGACGAGGTATGGGAGAGGCATAAAACCAGTACACATGTTAGGTCAACATTGCAGGGAGTCAAGCTTAAAGATGTTAGAAGCTTGAAGTAGGGTGTGGCAGCAGAGATAGTGGAAGTAGTAGAGTTCAGAATAGATTCTAGAGGTAGGTTGAAAAGAATTAATTCTAAGAGACAGAGAAGTATAAATGATAATTCTAGATATGGTGTCTGAATAAATAGTTCAATAACTGGACCTATTTTAAGATTTCAGTAAGTGTCTACATGTATTATCTCATTATATTTTCACAACACTATGAGAAACCCACCATTTTATCCATTCATTTTGGATAAGAAACTGAAATTTAGATAAATAAGTACTAAGTATTGGAAAAGGAAGAATGCTTTCCTGGAAGAAAGTCATTTTAGATTGGTGTATTAGTCAGCCAAGGGAATACTGGTGCAAAATATCAGAAATCTATTGGTTTTTATAAAGGGTATTTATTTGGGGTAGAAGCTTACAGTCACAAGGCCCTAAAGAGTCCAACTCAAGGTACCATAAGAGGCACTTTCTCACCCAGAGTCTGTTGCCACTTGTTGAGGCAAGATGGCTGCCCACATCTGTGAGGGTTCAGTCTTCCCTCTCCTTCCAGGCTCCATGGTCCCACCTTCTTCCAATCTCAGCCACAGGCTGGGACAAGTCTTGTCTCTCTCCCAGGGCTCATTTCTTTCTGGGCTCAGCTGCTCTGCTCTCCCCACAAGGCCAGCTGTAAACTGTCAGGTGAATTGTTTGTCTCTCTTCCCGGGGCATCTGCTATGTTGAATGGAATTTTCCCTATATGTTTAATTCCAGGGCTCCAGAATCAAAACTCCCACCTCCCTCTCTGTGGTGCAGTTGCTGTGTGAGTCCCTGCCCAAGGGGAGGGGGACTCAACGTCCTACTGATGTGACCCAATCAAAGCCTTAATGATTATTTAATCAAGTAAAAGTGAAACCTTTGAATCCGATATAATCTAATATGTCCAGAGGAACAGACCAGTTTACAAACGTAATCCTATATCTATTTTTGGAATTCATAAACAATATCAAACTGCCACAATTGGTGAGAATGTAACATTTTGTTATAATTTATATTTATAAAACATTAATTGATTTATCTTTTATCCATGAAGGATATTGCTATAAATATATTGACACAATGTATTTGAAGGTAAATAATAATCTATTGACCTATTCCAAACCTTTCACATAATTAGCTAGACACACCTCTGCCAACTAGAAATTCCACAATTTAAAATATGATGGGGAATTTTATCAAAGGATGATCATCGGTTCATCACTGGATCAATTACCAGCAAAAGTGATTTTTAAAAGGCCTATAAACACAAACATTTGTGTATATTAAAAATAGATAATGCATATTATTATTTACTAGGCACTGTTTTCTTATTATTTTTTAAACTGGTCAATTTTATTGATATATATTGCTAAAGCATACAATTCATCCAAAAGTCACTGTTTTTAAGTACTATATGCATATTAACACATTTGGCACACATAACAATCCTAAGAGTTGCATTACACATTTATAGATCATTATAATTATTTTCATTTTTACAGATAAGAAAATCAAGGAGCAGAGAGATTAGAAAACATGTCAAAGATCACATTACTTGTATGTGGCAGAATAAAGCCTTAAAACACTGCTCTGGCTTTGGGGTCCATGCTCTTAAGCATTTTCCAATATTTACCTTTTGGTTTCTTCCTATCTTATCAAGGTGAAAAGTGGGTCTTGTTATTATGGAATCTATCATCTTGTTAAAATAACTACCCCAATATTTTAGAAATTGTACTAGAAAGCTAATTTGCATATTAACCTGGAATTCAAAGATGTATACATGACATAAATGGGTATTCATCCTCTGACATAATATTTCTTCCTATTCTTCAAGAGGTGATTAGATCCATATGACTGAGGTAGAGAGGCTAAACCTGTGGGATATGTGGTATATCAGTGGGTGCCTTTATTTGTCACACACAAAAAAATCAATAGTAACAACAATTATTTAAGAATTATTTTGTGCCTTCACATATATATTTGTATTTTGCATTTTCACCTTTTTGTACCTTAGTTCATTGTACTTTCTGAAATATCTAGTTTATTACATAGTTGTGAGTAAACCAGCCACTACCCATGACATATATCATTTCAGTGTTTTTTAAAAATTTTATTTAAGAGTAGAAACTTGTTGGAGCTTATATTGTCTGATTTTAAGATTGTATAATTTCTAGGTTGCATTTTCTTGACTATCCATTCTGATTTCTAAGATGCTGTGGCAGTTTGATATTATTGATGAATTCCAAAAGAGAAATACTGATTATGTTTGTAAACTAGTCTGTTCCTCTAGGCTAGTGATAACCTTAGATTTTATTGAATTCAGAGGTTTCACTTTTACTTTATTAAATTATGACTAGGGCTTTGACTGCCCACATCAGTAGGACATCACTCTTTTGGTGGGCAGGGACTCACAGATGAAATGACAAGGCAGAAGAGAAAGTTAGAATATTGATGTTGGAGTCATGGATATTGGAGGCCTGTGAAGTAAACACACAGGAGAAGAACACAGAGTAATAAAGACAGCTCCATAGACATGACAGAGGCCCCAGGAAGAGAGAACCTGATAGTCTACAGCTGACCTTGTGGAGACAACAGAGCTGCTGAGCCCAGAAAGAATTGACCCCTGGGATAGAGATGAGACTTATCCCAGCCTACAGCTAATATTGGAAAAAGCTACCATGGGGCCTTAAGAGAAAGAAGGCAAACTGAACCCTTGCAGACATCAGCAGACATCTTGTTCAAACATGTGGAAGTAGGCTATGGTGAGGGAAGTAATTTATGCTTTATGGCCTGGTAAATATAAGTTTCTACCCCAAATAAATACTCTTTATAAAAGCCAACAGATTTATGGTATTTTGCATCAGCACCCCTTCAGCCCACTAATACAGAATCTGGTATGGGAGAGTGGTATCATGCTTTTGCAATTACCAAAATGCTGGAATGGTTTTGTAAGTGGGTAAGGGTTAATATTTGGAGGAATTGTGAGATGTTTGATAGAAAATTCCTACAATGCTTTGAAGAGACTTTTTATGATGCCTTGGAAGTAAATGATGAAACTGATATTGGAAACTGGAGGAAAGGCAAGCTGTGTTTTAAAGTTGCAGAGACCTTAGCAAGATGAACTCCTGATGTTTCCTGGAAGGCAGAATTTGAAAATGGCAAGCCTGGACATTTAACAGAAGAACTTTCCAAAGTAATCTTGGAGAATGCCACTTGGCTTCTCCTTGTAGTTTATATCAAAATGCTAGACAAGAGAGATAAGCTGAGGACTGAATTGTTGGGCACAAAGAAACCAGAAACTAATTCTGGAAATGCCAGTTCTCTGGAAATCAAGCCCCCAGATGACAGTGCCCCACTTAAGGATTTAACTAAACTTGGAACTTGTAAATCAGGATTGACAATGTAGTTATCTAGGAAAGACTTGTGGAAAGTCTTACTGTCTGATGGTTTGGACTACAGCTACTTACATGCTAAACCAACAAACATTTTGAGAAAGATGTATGAACAAAACCACTGTCAGCTTGAACTAAAAGGGACATGGAAGGGAGAGATTGAAAGGGAAACTACTTCAAGACGAAAACCATAGCAACTGAGATCTGGAATTAAGACATTTCTTTGGGTCAAGAGGGGAACCCCACCCATGTATACAGAGAGGGCAAGTTTGCCCCAGCATTTGAAGAGGGTGGATGTTCCCACCTGAAGTTCAGGGTACAGAGGGTGCAGAGAGGGTAGAGCACATTTCCTGGGAATTGGGGAGGTTGAGGCCAATGCCCCACAGGTCTGAAAGGGAAGGGCATATCCCACATGGATTAGGGAAGGCCAGGTAACCAACTTGTTACTCTGAGAGGGTTTGGCCTATATGCCAAAAGTTAGGGAGAATGTTGTCTCACTGTACTAGGGGAGTTAAGGCTTTAACCCAAAGTTTGGGTAAAGTGTGGAAAACACCCCAATGCTTTTGCAGGTTGAGGTCTGGAGCTTGGTTGACACCCAGATACTTGATGAGGGTGGAGCCAAGAAAATGGCCATTGGACAAGCCTGTGGAAAGTGTGGGTTCCCCTTGTGGCCCCTGGGAGAAGAAACCATTGTCTTAAGTTTACTTTAGAAAGCTCTTCAACTAAATGCCCAGGCTTGCCATTTTAGGAATGACTCTTGGATTTCAAAATCGAATGGAGTATGTCCTGCAGGCTTGCTGAACTGTAGAAAACCCATGACTCATGTTTCCCTCCCAATTTCTCCTTATGGTAATGAAAATGTTTATCCTTTGTCTTTCCATTTTTGTATTGGAAGAAGATAAATGGTTTTGTAAGTTTCAGAGCTATACAGCAGACAGGACTTTGTCCCAAGACAGACTGTTATTTCTTTAAAATGATTGTGATATGATTTTGTACCTAGCATTGTACTGATTTAAGGTGTCTTTGAATAAGGTATCTTTCTGGAATTCGGAGGGTATAGTGTGGCAGTTTGATATTACTGATGAATTCCAAAATAAATACCGACTATATTTGTAAATTGGTCTGTTCCCCTTGGCTAGTATTAGTCAGCCAAAGGGGTACTGATACAAAATACCAGAAATCTGTTGTCTTTTATAAAGGGCATTTATTTGGGAGAGATACCCATAGTTATCAGGCCATAAAGCATGTTACCTCCCTTACCGAAGTCTGTTGCTATGTGTTGGAGTGATACGGCTGCTGACATTTGCAAGCATTCAGGTTTCCTCAGTTCCTGTATTCCTGGGGCTCATTTCTCTCCAGGCTCAGCTTCTCCTCTCTCTCCACTAGGCCAGCTGTAGAGTATCAGGTGAACAGCTCATCTTTCTTCCCAGGATCTGTCCTGTGTCCAATTGAGCCTTTTCTCCTTCCTCACGTATCTGCTGCTCTATGTGTTTACTTCCCAGGTTCTAGGATCAAAACTCCAAACTCCCTTCTCTGCAGTGCGGTTTCTCCGTGAGTTTCCACCTACCAAGGCAGTGGGGACTCAATGTCCTACTGATAAGGCCCAATAAAAGCCTCAATCATTATTAATCAATATAATCTAATATGCCCAGAGGAACAAACCAGTTTACAAACATAATCCAATGTCTAGTTTTGGAATTCATAAACAATAACAAACGTCAACACAGTTAAATTGTATTGAATTCAGAGGATTCACTTTTCCTTGATTAAATTATGACTAGGGCTTTTATTGGGCCATGTCAGCAGGATATTGAGTCCCCACCCCCTTGGTGGGTGGGGACTTATGGAGAAAATGACAAGGCAGAAGAGAAAGAGTTTTGATGTTGGAGTCTTCACTGCTGGAGCCCTGGAATGTGAACACACAGTAGAAGAACACAGAGGAATAGAGACAGCTCCGTAGACATGGTAGAGGCTCTGTGAAGAGAGAGAGCCTGATAGTCTACAGCTGACCTTGTAGAGACACCAGAGCTGCTGAACATGGAAAGAATCAAACCCTGGGAGAGAAAACTTTTCCCAGCCTACAGTTTTTATTGGAAGAAACTGGGATCACAGAACCTTAAGAGGAAGAAGGCAGGCTGAACTCTTGTAGATGGCAGCAGCCATCTTGCTCCAACATGTGGCAACAAAATGGTGAGGGAAGTAAATTATGCTTTATGGCCTGGTAAATGTAAGCCTCTATCCAAAATAAATACCCTTTATAAAAGTCAACAGATTTCTGGTATTTTGCATCAGCACCCTTTTGGCTAATATAGATGCTGTGTGGTGTCTACTTCCTATCATAGAACTCATAAATATTGAAATCACAATGTAATGAACAAAATGTCACTAATGAAAATAAGTGGTCTGTGATCTTCCAAGTTGAAGAGCAGATATTTATATGTATTTAGCACATACACAAAGTAAGCTTAAATATCACAGCACATTATAAAATCCAAACTTCTGTGTGTGAATATGTATATATATATATGGACTGGTGAAAATTGGAAAACAGAAATGGACTATTTGAAAGTCAGGATAACCAATGTTGATCTTGTCCTGATTAGATATTTTTCCATTTTGGAGTTTTACTGCAAAAACAGTATAGATTTTAAAACTTGCAGTAAAAATAATTCAAAGAAATGGAAAAATGACTTTTAAAAATATAATTAGAAGATTTTGAAATTAACAAATATATTAAAGTCCTAAATGTATCAGGCACTATTCTAATTTTTATCTTTGTTCATTTTTTACAACAAAACTGTTGGGTAAGTGCAATTGTTATTTGCACAGAAATACTAAATAATTCACCCAAGTTACAGAAAATGATTTCATGGAGTGTAACCTGCATCCCAGTTCCTTAAAAATCACAACCATCCATCAAAAATAGCAACTTTTTTTTGCTGTTCTCTATTTCCTTCCACTAAACAAAATTAAATTAATTGTATCTAACTATTACAGAGTGCTAATCATGTGTCTAGCACATAGATTATCACATTTAATCCTTTCCACAAGCAGAAGGATGCATTATTATTCCCAATTTAAAGATAAGGAAACCAAAGCTTAGGGAATTAGAAAACAAGAATCACAAAATTCAGACAATACTGTTAAGGCTTATATATAAATCCAGGCAATTTGCTCTTTGGCCCATATTTAAACACTCTCCTCTCCTACTTCCAATATTTATTCATATGCTGACATTTTTATACAGATGTGGTCAGATCATAGTGCATCTAGAATTTTATGTTTGTATTTTTTACATTTAGTCTAGTATTATAAATATTTTCCTAAAAAATGGATATACAGCATATTATGTGGTCATTTTATGATTCAGTTTTGGTCCTTGGAGATGATCCTACACATTTTTCTTAAGTACTCTTTCTGGGGAGTTTGATTTAGCTAATTGAATAGATAATATAAAGATTGGCCTTTTGCATTTCTATCTTTTTCTGTATTCATCCTATTTAACTTTTCCAAAATATTTGAGAGCATGTACTATAGGTTTCTGCCCTTAGGTAGTTTTGCATCTCACTCTCTCTGTTTTTTCTAGGTGAGCTTATCCTTTCCTTTGACTCATGCTTCCATCCATAATATGCGATTCTCAAATCTCTTTTCCAAGTTCTGGCCTTTCTTCTAAGTGCCAGAACCAGGTATTTTAAAATGTTACTTAAACATCTTTACCTCATTGTCTCACAGGAACCACTAGTCAAAATTTCCAAAGTAGTTTTTCTTCCTGCACACATGGTTTTTCTTTTGTAGGCATTATCTTGAGTACAGAACTTTTCTTCTTCCTGAAAGTGAGTTAATACTCAAACATCCCTGAGTTCCCCCTTATTTCACATATAATTACTTAAATCACATTATTTCTTCCTCTTCCATATATCTATAGTCCATCCCCTTTTCTCCAGGCAAATGCTTAAGTCTTAGATGGCACTCTTATCTTTTTTCTGTGTACTGCAATTACCTTCTAACAAGTCTCTGATTCCAGTCCTTCTCTATTCTAACTGTGGCCAATTATCTTTTTTAAAGCTGCATCACATGAAGTCACATCGTTTCTAAAAAATGTTGAGAGAATGCCCATTTTATATAAGATAAAATCCTGTATTGTGGGAAGGACAATTACTCTTAAAATTACTTTAATGGGGTATCTTTTGTCGTGGAAGACAAGCCTAGATGGGATAGGCTTAGACAAAAAAAAAAAAATTTGACTGGTATTATAGTAATTTTGTTATATGAATTTTTATTCCTGTCTAATAGGTTGGGGTAACAAGGCTTGGATAACCCAGCATTGGAGAGAGAGGAAAGAATCAGGAGAGCATAGAGTTGAGTTACAAGACACAGCAACCTGAATAAAGAAGCAAATTTTAGGAAATATAAGAACAGGGAGAAATATCCATAGTGAGGTGGTGAAGGCCACCTTATCTATGATTCCTTTTCACAATTTCTCTGCTATATATTCTTAGTATTTGTTATCAATTTATAAAATGCTTATCGAGGACAGGGATTTTTTTCTAGGTGTTTGTGATAAGGTAGTCAACTAAATAAGAAAAAAAAAATCCCTGTTTTCAGAGAGTTTACATTTTAATGGACAGCACAAAGTAAATGTGATACAATGTCTATGATGTATCATTAAACATCTCACTTCCTATACTTACTTATAAATGACTAAGAACAATAGTAAAGCCAAAGAAATGTAACAGAAAATCTTGAAATTACAAAGTAATGCACGCACTCTTTTGATTCCTCAGAATAAGCTCCTGGAATATGAACTGTTGAACATAGCCGCTAGCCATTGTCAGTGCTTACATATCTATGATTTCTTTCTCACACAAGAACTAAACACATACAATATAGACATATTAACTCCTGAAAATAATATTATTACATATACAGACATTCACGACACTCTTCTGCTTAATGGATGTGTGATGGATGGAAATAGTAGTTGACGGGGAATAGCTTGGTGGCTTAGGAAAAATTTGTGTTTTAATGTGACACACTAACTTCAGTTCTTGTATGCCACTGAACATGTTATTTAGTTCTAATTGAATGAATTCGTTAGCTCTAATTCAATGTTGCTCAAACTTTTTGGTCTTGGGAACTTTTGCACTATTAAAAGTTATTGAGGGCCCCAAAGAGTTTTGGTTCATATGGATTACATCTAATAATATTTACCATGTTAAAATTAAAACAGAAATATTTAACATATTTACTTATTAATTCACTTAAGGTGGCAACAGTAAAACTATTACATGCTAACATAAATAATGCTCTATGATACATAATTATCTTCTCCAAATGCAAAAATACTTAATGAGAAAAGATGCATTCTTTTGCTTTTTTGAAAATCTCTTTAATGTCTGGATGAATATATTGTCATGTCTTCTTTGGCATTTAAATGTGTTGAAATATATTGTTTTGCTTAAAGTATGTGAAGAAAATCCAGCTTCACTTGGATATACCATTTTCAGATAATTGTGTATCTTCTTTGATGCAAACATAAACTTGATAAAGTTTCCTAATTGTTAGCAGCGATTCGGAAATGGAAGACATATCAAAGATTTCTTATTCCATTACATTAAGATCAATTGGCTTATATTGCACTTTGAATAGAATCTTTGTCCATGAATAATTTTGGAAAATCTTTGTCCATTGAATTATGCACATCTTCCTAACATTGCCACCTTTCATTATACATTTTCAAAAAATCTTATTAAAATCACCATAGAGATCACCGAAAAGTTTTTGGATATTGAGAAGTTATCAAGTTCATGGTGGTAGATACAAATTTTCCAAGTAGCCAACTTCCCTCCTCCATTCCCATTGCAGATTTTGTTCATGAACTTACTGTTCTGCTTTTCAGGTGCCCCTTTGATTCATATTCTAGGGGATTCCTTTTGCTTTCTTACAAACAAGATTATTTCTATATAATTTTTTTCATTTATTGCAAATATTGTATACAATTTATGTGGCGATTTTGATGTTCTAGATAGTAGACATCTTTCACCCAGCTTTCAGTCTTAAAAGCACACACACACACTCTCTCACACACACACATACAGGATCCATATCTGTTATAGGTTGCCATCTGCATCTATTCTCCAGCTCTCCTTTTCCTTGTGGACTTAAATCTCATTTTCTCTATTCCCATTTTGATATTGTGTTTTTAAGAAGGGAAGAGGTTAAACATAAATGGTTAATCAGTCATCCTTAATTGGAATTTTCAGTACTTTATATTTTAACTAAGAGAATCATGTATTCTTTACCCATGTATGTTATATATTTTTTAATAGATAAAGGTAATTAAGATTTCCAAAGTAATCTCAAGTGGTATTAAATGAGCTCGTCAACAAATTTTAAGTCTCAAAATGCATAAGTAGAAAGTTAAAATGCATGCTAAAGAATTAAATCATGAAAACATGATCAAGTGAGCTGAATACTATCAAATTTTTCCACATAGTTCTGGATATATCTAAGTGATCTTAGTGAATTACCAGTCTTTGTGGGTCACATTATCTATGTGTCATCATCTTGTTTCATTTTCAGAAATAAGTTTAGCTCAATAATTAAACATTTATACATGAGAATTGAATAAAAATTGTGAACTTGGTATTTATAAAATAATTTAAATTGAGTGACAAGGAATGTGGGTGAAAAGATAGAAATAAGGAGATAAACATCCTAGAATATTTCATTTTATCATAAATATAGGTAGTGATGTTATTTACAAACTCATATTTACATACATTCTCACTTTTTATACAGCATCATGCTTTCCCTCACTTGTTTATCTGCCTAAATATAAGGGTAGCTGAATATTTTCTTATTGTTATCCCCATGAAGTCATATTTTGAGATATACAGGGTAATTTTCAAATTTTGGAATCAACAATTTAAATATTAAGCAACTGACAAAGGCTAAAGAAATTATTATAATCCAGGGCAAAAATCTAATAAATTTTGAGACATAAACATGTGTGTAAACAAATAATTGTTTGATGAAATGCTGCTCATCAAAAGGCTTCTATGCATAAAGACAAAGGAATTCATAGTGAGTCAAGGTTGTGCCTTATTTACATTTCAGTTAAAACCAAGGAAATGCAGGGAATGCAGGTTAGATGAGATGTTGGGAATATTGACCGTGAACATTGAATTCAAATCCAGTAAGACAGTCACTGTTCTAAACCTTTAGTTCATTCTAATCTGGAATCTCAGGAAATGCCTCCAAATTTAAATTTTGAAAGCAGGTGTTTGTTTTATGAATTGCTACAATATGACATTCAATTAAGAAATGAAAGAGTTCACCATGTAATTTAAAGTTTATCAATTTTTCAATAATTCAAAGGAAAAGTCTCATTCAACTGACAGTAGCAATAGGAAAACATGGATTTAGAGATTATTTACTTTTAGTTACTTCTCATTATTGTACCTGTTCAATTTTTTCCATGAACAGTGAAAACGAGGACAATTGTTTTTCATCTGAATTGACTGATGAGGTCCAAACTCTTGTGATATATGGGGCTGATTAAGAAAGATTTTGAACCAATTGTAACATGTTAATAAGAGATGCTATGAAATATCTTTTCTTAAGAGCTTTAGGAAAATGGTGGAAAACTATTTACTTGTGTATATTAGTCAGGGATAAGAAGAAAATCAAAAGCCAAGTATCTTTCAAAATTGTTTACAGAAGTTTTGGGGAGGGTGGCACTTAGGTCCTTTTTCTGAGGAGGAAGTACACAACTTTCATTAGATTCTCAGAGAGTCAGTAACACTTATAGAAAGACAACAGACTTTTGATGAACACAAAGTTCTCCCAATATTATGATTGTATAACTACACTGTTATAATTCAGCTTAACAAAAAATAAGTAAACTGGTAAATATGAAAGAATAGTTTGACTACATGGGACTTGTAAAAGAGTAAATATTTAGAAACAAAGATGTTTCCTTAGAGAACTTGATGTTATAGCAGATTTTTATAATTTAAAGAGAAATGTTATTTATGCCATTCGCTGCAAAATAAATCTATAGTAATGTGCATTGCCTTTATCAATTTCTTTATTATAATTTTTAAATGCTTACCTAAAGCTGTTAACTTTCATTTAAGGCTGGTAAGATGTTCTTGACAAAGAGAGGACACAAACAATCTTTTGAGAAACTATGTGCAATCATGTGCAAACCATTTTCTGTTTAACACAAGGAAGGTAAAAGGACACTTATAGAACTTACTGTATTAAAAGTGATTTATTTTGCACTATTGACGTTGGCCCAAAGAACAAAGTTTTATGAACCTGCAGAGAAATAAAATACTGTACAGTGAAGCCCAAGCAGTTGAAATCCACTCAGAGACTTTTGTATATGTCAATCATGTTTACCAGTGTGGGGAAAGTACTATTAATCTCGTCTCAATTTTTTCCATGATTATTGAATGTATTTAACTTAATATCTGTCATAGGTCACTCCATTAGCTTGATTTACCTTGTAGCAGAACTTTTCAAGTAATTTAGTGTTCCTTCAAGGACATAGTAGCATTCTGGCATTATCATATCTAAGGATCTGAGGCCAAAACAAAAACAAAAACAAAAACAAAACAAAACGGTAGTAGAGGCAGGTGGGGCTATAAAGTTTATTTCCCACATCATTGATTAACGTCATTCCTGAAATGCTTGCAGCTACTTGAAATTCAATAAACCAATCTCCTTGTACTTCTTCAGATCTCATATATTGCATCTGTGTTATTGATAATCCTGTTTCCTCTAATTAGCTTTATTGAAGTTGCAACATGCAGAAGGTTTCCTTTTGGTTTCATTAACTTTGTTAAAATTTCTTTAATGTCTTAAGTAAGTATGCTAATGAAGTTTGATGAGATAAAGTCTCATGCTCCAGTAAATCTACTTGTTTTTAGATGTTGTTTTACCAATGTCATTTACAGGAACTTCAGTGATACTTGAATGTGAATAGAGTCCCAAATAACATCAAGAAAACTCTTCATTAAATAACTATTTGTTAAAAAAGAATAAATAATGCCAATTAATTCAACAAAAATTTGCTTCACTGTAATTTTATTTGTAGCACTATACACAGCTTCAGGAAAATAATTACTAATGCCTGCTCTGATCAAGATACCAAATTAGGAGCTTCATGGATACAAAAATGAGTGTTAGAGTCCTTAGTCTCAAGGAGATTATTATCTGTTAAGTAGTTTAAAATAGGAATGAGTAATTAATGTGATGTGGCGTATAGTAAAAGCCATAAATGAATTGCAAAGTGAGAGGAGAGTTCAAGAGATAGGGCAATGAAATATCAATAAAAATTATGAAAATTTTGTATTGATGATGTTAAAGAATGATTTAACTCTTCTGACATCTACCCATACATTTAACTCTATTGAACACATTTTATAAGCTCTGGTGCATTCCTATCTCTCTGAATTAATTTTTTACCACTTACCTTCTACACCTCCCATCCCATGTTGTCTCTGTTCCACTTATCTGTATCTTCTTTCTGAGACTCAAATAGGCAAATTTTATCTCCATATCAGGGCCTTTGTAACTGCTATACACTTGGTAAGGGCTATATTTCCCCTTTCCCCACCACCAGTTTTCATATCGCTGGCTCCTTTTCATCCTTAATGCCTTGATTCAAATATTAGCTCTTTAGGGAAGCTAAGCTGATCACCCCATCTAAATTTATCTCTTGATTCCTCCCGAGTCTGAGTTGTCCTTGATCATATTCTCTTCCAATATTATTACTCATTACCTGCTGTTATTACTTCATTAGTCCCATTTCACTTTTTACCAACTGAATTCATAGTACATTTCATTATCTTTATTCATTTGTTTGTTGATTGCATCTTCCCCAATTAGAATCTAAGTTCCATGACAGAAGAACCACATCTGTCTTTTTCACTCTTCCAACCTCAGTGTTTAAAACAGTGCTTGGCATGTCGTTGACATTCATCAATATTAATGAAGTTTACTTTGGTACTGTATTAGTCAGTCAAAGGGGTGCTGATGCAAAGTACCAGAAATCTGTTGGCATTTATAAAGGGTATTTATTTGGGATAGAAGCTTACAGTCACAAGGTCCTAAAGCACAAGTTACTTCTTTCACCAAATTCTGTTGCCATGTGTTGGAGCAAGATGTCTGTCAACATCTGCAAGGTTTCAGTCTCCCTCTTCCCCTTAAGGCTCTATGGTCCCAGTTTCTTCCATTATCAGCTGTAGACTGAGATAAGTCTTGTCTCTCTCCCTGGGCTCATTTCTTTCCAGGCTCAGCTGCTCTGCTTCCTCCACAAGGTCTGCTGTAAACTATCAGGCTCTCCCTCTTCCTGGGGCCTCTGCTCTGTCTATGGAGCCATTTCTATTCCTCTGAGTTCTTCTCCTGAGTATTTACTTCCCAGGGCTCCAGCATCCAAAATTCCAACTCTCTCCTCTGCCATGTCATTTTCTCTGTGAGTCCCCACAGAGATAAATAATCCAATATCCATTTTTGGAATTCATAAGCAATACCAAACTGCTACAGGTACCTAGTATTTCTCTTTTTTTAGCATGCATATTAAATTTCTTTTTTTTCAATAAAGAATCTCAGCCTCATTCCTCTCACTGTTTACACCTCCGTGAGTTATTCTCAAACTGAATTTACTGAGACATATAGACCTTGATAATATTGAAAGGATTGCAAAGCCTAGGGAATGAGGGAGAAGAGGGGGAAGAAAACCTCTTTCTATGCCATAGGCATAGTCTGTGGAAAAACAAGACAACAGGGAGCATGTTTGAGGAACAGAAAGTACTTGAATTAGACTGGATCACAAGGTTTGTGTAGCAGAATGATTGGCATTAAGACTGGAAAGGAGACAATATGGGGTCAAAGAGATTCCTTTAAGTTCGCCCAATAAAATGTGCAAAGATGAGGTTGAATTGAGGCATAAAAGGTGGATAGAACTTATAAGAAGGGCATTTTAGGTATAAGAAGCTTGTGAGCCTGAAACAGAAGTAGAAAAACATTTACACGGCTGTTAACTTAATCTGAGTTCAAACCTCAAAGGTAAATACCTTTCATCCCCATGATAATAACTTCATCCATTCTTTCTACCTCCAACAGGAAAGCTTTTCTAATTTCCCACCACTGCTATACTTCTTTCCTCCACATATCCTTTGGTGCTAATTTTGGTATTCAACTATAGAATTCCTCCAACTTATAGCACAGGTTACGTTTTGCTGATTTAATTCTGAAAAGATTTTTCCTGTTTAGAACCATAGTGTCTACTTGGACCCAGACTTCTTTGTATGGCTGTATCTTTGATAGTGACACAGATGACCCCTTGTTTTAGTTTGCCAAAGGGTTTCTGATGCAAAGTACCAGAAATTGGTTGACTTTTGTAAAGGGGATTTATTTGGAATAAAATCTTACAGTTCCAAGGCTGTGAAATGTCTAACTTAGGGCACCATAAGAGGATCTTCCTCACCAGTGTCAGCTGCCCCGTGGTGAAGCAGGATGGTGGATGAACTCTGCCTAGGTCTCTGTCTTCCCCTCCAGGCTCAACAGTCTCCTGGAGATCAGCTGTGGGCAACCATGCATAGGGCTTGTCTCTTACTGGACCTCCTCTGTAAAGCTTGGCTGCCATGATTTTCCCCCCCGAGTTCAACTGCAAGCTATCAGGCATATGGCTCACCTCTCCCTGGGGCTCAGCTATTTGAGTCTCTCCTTTCTCTCTCATGGCAGGTTGAATATAGCAGCGCTCTCTTCCTTTGTGTCACCATTTATATCAGATCCAGCAAGAGGGCAGAGACTCAACCTGAGTCACATCTCAGTGATGTAGTCCAAGTGAAAGGGCCTCACTCATGGATTGGATTACCTCACAAATATAAACTTTCTCTTTTTAGGATTAGTAAAATAATTTCAAACTGCCACAGGAGGAGGCATATATATAACTATAGGATATAAGGGGTATAGCAGTTTGGATTTATTTCATGAATGCCAAAAAGAAAAAGATTATGTTTGCAAACTAATCTATTCCTTTGGGTGTGACACCCTTTGATTGCATTAAAGTCCATTGAAAGGCCTTTGAATAGATTACTTGATATGATTGCTTTAGGGCTTTTGATTTAATTACATTAGTGAGTCTTGACTCAGCTTAAGTCCCTGCCCTCTTGCTAGGTCTGATATAAATGAACTCACAGGGACAGACAGAGGCAAAAAGGGAGCTGGCATATTTGATTCTGCAATGTGTGAGAGAGGATTACTTAAGCATGAAACCCCCAAGTGGCTAGCCCCACAAAGCAGCTCAAGAAGAGACCAGCCCTGCTATATGCCTGATAGCTCACAGCTGAATTTGGGAAGACAGCTGAACAGCCAGGCTGATGTAGGAGGCCTAAAGAGAGCCAAGACCTATGCCTGTTTGCTCAAAGCTGAACTCCAAGGAACAGTAGATTCTGGAGGAGAGGACAGAATCCTCTGCAGAGATTGGCAGCCATCTTGCTTCACCATGTGACAACACACCAGGATTTACAGTAGCTGACTTTGATAAGAAAGCATCTCTGAAGGTGCCTCCGTTTGGACTTTGCATGGCTTTGGAACTGTATGCTTCTGTGCCCAAATACATACCCTTTATAAAGCCAACACATTTCTGGTACTTTGCATGAGCAACCCTTTGGCAAATTAAAGCACCTCCTCATCGACATTCCCCAATCCTTACTATCATTTGTTTTCACCATGCTCATCATGTTCTTTTATCCATGATTATATGTCCTTCACATTTTATTCTTGAACAATGTTTCTGGAAATGCATTTTTATTTCTTTGATTGATTGTATGGTTTTAAAGTTTATGCTACGATCCCTCATATAAATCTTTTCTCCTTCCACGTGTGATTGCACTAAACCTAACACTTTCATTAACATATTTCTGCTCAAGAATTCCATCTCCCTTAGGATTTTTTTTTTTAATTATTTTTTTTACTACCACTGGGAAACCATCCTAAGTTTCCTACCAGAGTATCCTGACCCTCACTGAGACCTAATCTTTGGTAGTATATTTTCCAAGACATACCATTGACCTTGACTCAAATACCTATTATTATTTTGGTCTTCACACTGGTATTTCATAGGTTTTAGCCAGTATGAGTTAGAATGACATTGGCATCTTAACATTCTTTTTATTTTCACCTTGACCAAATAAGAAATGATCTATTCTTTAAACACAACTGGCATAATAGTTTCAATGTGATGACATATAATACTGAGACAGGACTGTAACTCACAACACAAAAACAAACAAACAAACAAAAAAACCCTTTAGTAGGCAACTTGAAAGCTGGTTAACATTAATAGGCCCTAATGGATTTTAATGTAACGGAGTTTGAAAAGTTCACCTAAAGTTTGGTGTTGAATCAAAGAATACTAACAAAAATTTTATGAAAAATCTATTAAAAGTACCCATCCCTCTTCCACCTTCATCTCTTTGTGAGGTTGGGTTTTTTTAATATACTTTGACCAAAACAATATATCACATCAGAATGAATGTGGAAGCAGATATCATGCTACTCTTTTCATGAAACTTTGGTTCTAGAAAGTATTTTTCATAAAAAAAAGTTATCTAGGTTAACTTGTAATGAACTTTTTGTTAAAAGCTTAGCACCTTTATGGAATACATAGTACAACAAATTGATTTTGAAAAATTAAGAAACATCTTACATGCTGTGGTCCACCAATTGCACAAAAATTTAAAATTATCTATTATACAAAACTGTAACTGGCTCTAATGTGTGGGCTGCTGCAAACACATGATTGAAAAACAAGCAAAGCAAAATAAAATTGAACTTCTTTTATTCTCCTGAACATCAAAAATATTTTAGAAGCTGGGAGTGCATGTGGCTGAAGTTGAGTGCCTGCCTCCCATATGGGAGCTCCCAGGATTGGTTCCTGGTGCCTCCTGATTAAACAACAACAAAAACAAACAAACAAAAGATAACACCAACTCAAGGAAGCCTATGTGGTTCAGTAGTTGAGCTCTGGCTTCCCACACTCAAGGCCCTGGGTTCAATCCCTGGCTGTAGTACCTCAAAAAAAAAAAAAAAAGTTAGAAGCAATGAAAAACAAATAGGATATTCAAAAACAAGTTTTGGAATTCACTTCTGGAATGATGGAATGAAGAGGTCAACAAATTCTCTCCCCCAAAAACAATTATAAGGCTGGAGAAACCTGTTAAAGCAATCATTTTGATTCTCTGGAAATCAACCAAGGACATTGAACAAGCTGAGCAGTGTTTATTCACAAAATCTACTGACCCCAGCTAAGAATAGCTTATGGTGTGTGGCATTGTTGCCTGGGGCTGCTTCTATTTCCCCAGCTCAGTTAGCATGCCAGTTCAAACAGGCAGGACAGGCTGTAAAAACCAGCAGTCCTGCTGTTACTGCTGAGGGGGCCCACTTGATTTACCATACCACCCAGTAATTTCCTAGAAATCTACCCAAAAGACAAGAAAATACATGTACACACAAAGAATTCTATATGAATATTCACAGTAGCATTATTCATAATACCCCCAAACCAGGCACAACGAAAATATTCCTCAACTGATGAATAGATAAACCAAATGTGGTAAAGCTGTGCAATGTAATACTATTCACTAAAGAAGAAGAATGAAATAATGATAAGTGCTATAACATGGACAAAAGTCAAAAACATGCTCAGTGAAATAAGGTAGGAATAAAAGTCATGTATCATACAATTCCATTTATATGAAACGTCCAAAAATGGCAAATTTATAGAAACAGAAAGCAGGTCAATGTTTACATTGGCATTGGGGTGTTGGGAGCGGGATTTGCCTGCAATTGAGATTGATGGAAATTTTGGGGGTGGTAAAAGAGCTCTAAAACTGGATTGTGATGGTGGTTGCACAATTCTATAAATTACTAAAAATCATTAAGTTATATACTACCAACGAATGAATTTTATTACACAAAATTTATATCTCAATAAAGCTGAACAAAAATAATTGATTTTTATATTAGAAAAATAATCACCATGCCAACTTAAAAGTTGAACCACATTGTAAGGCAAGAGAGAAAGCAAAAAAAAAAAAATCTTCAAATTTTCCTTAGTAATTAAATACATGGTGATATCGGAACATACTCAATGGAGAACAATAATAAAATAACTAATTTTTTAAAAAATGCTACCACATTACTCCTCATAATGGAAATCAAACACACATAGCTCACTGAGAGGATGATTATTTTACATGCTTTCTAAAACTGAAAAAAGTTTAGATTTACTTAATTGCAATAAAATTAAATGATGTTAGTATATTAGTAGAGAAATAATGTAAATAATGATATGGACTGTGCTGGTTATAAAATAAAGTTATCAGATTTGGACATTTCTTCCCTTTCTACCTAATTTGAGAGATAATGCTTAAAAATAAAAATAATTAAGTCATCAAAGCTCATGATACAAAATTGAAATCTGCCAAATATAGCAAAATATATTTTACTGCTGTGGTAACAATATTAAGCATGGTTTAAAGGAAATAGTTTTTGGCCAAATGTCAGAGACTACAAATGCCATCTGACTTTGGATAACCTCTCTAGTACTCTGATTTTTCTGTTCCTTAAGATTCTGGTTGTCTTAGTTTGCCAAAGACTGCCAATGCAAATAGACTGGCTTTTAAAATGGGAATTTTATTTGGGGTAAAATCTTACAACTCCGAGTCCATGAAATGTCCAAATTAAGACACCATCAGTAATGTCTTCTCACTAAAGTTAGCTACTGGTGATCCTGGCATCTGGCCACACGGTGAAGACAGCCTCCAAACCCTGCTGAAGTCTATGCATTCCCCTGCAGCATATACCATCTCCCAGAGCTCCATGGTGGACAATCAGGCATAGGACATTTCTATTTCTGGCCTTCTCTCAGTCTCAGCTACTCCACTTTCTTTCTGTATTCAGCTGGAAGCTGTCAGGCATATGACTCATCTCTTCCTGGACCTCAGAAGTTTAAGTCTTTTGGGATCTTCTCACCTTGAAGCTCAGGTGCGGGTGAAATTGGAATCCTTTTTCTCAATAGGATCAGATATGGCGGTGGTCTCTTTTCCTCTGTGTCTCCATTTATATTAGACTCAACAAGAGTGTGGGGACTCAATCGGAGTCATGCCTCACTGACATAGTCCAATCAAAAAGGTCTCATCTCATGTCTCATACTCACAGGAGTGGATTAGTTCAAAGCACAATCCCTCTTTTGGACTTCACAAAAGAACTTTAAACTGTCACACTAATCTGGTAAGATGTTAATCATTTAGCATCAAATAAATTTTGGAAGAGCAGCTTAGAAAAAGGTAAACACATGTTGTATCTATGTGTGGTGGCTTGGAGTTATGTATCCCAGAAAAACATATTCTTCCTTTTAACTATTCCTGTGGGTGTGGACCCATTGTAAATGGAAACTTTTGGTGAATTTTCTTCAGTTACATTGTCCTAGATGAATAAGAATGAGACTTATTCCCATTATTGGAGGCTTATAGAGAAGGCCACAGTGGTAGATGCCTCAGAGAGCAGCCTGAAACTGGAAAGCAAGAGAACCTGGAAGAGAAAGGAGAAAGTGCACTATGTGATAGTAAAGCCAAGAAACCTTAGAGATTGCTGGTCAGCCAGAATATACTGACCTAGGAAGCCTTCTAGCCTCTGACACTATGAGCCAATAAATTCCTGTTGTTATATGAATCCATTACTTGATATTTGTTTTAGCAGTTGGGAGCTAAAACATTATGTCAATATGTATTGTGAATCTCTAAAAAAGGAGATAGGGTGTACAGTGATTCTGGAACTTAATTGATAATGATAATATTGGCTATCATTAATAATAATAATAAATTTAAGTAAGAATTATTTTCTCATAAATTAGGTCTAAAAATACCATATTTCTTTATTTCTCTAAATTAGAAAATTTGTTCTGAACCATCTTGTACTATTCTTGTGAAAAATTCAACTTTAATTATTATTGGGTCTCCTTGCTTTTCTCCTCAAAGGATCTTATAAGAACATTGAGTTATACAGTAATCAGAAAAACTGGGATTGGTGTAGCCTTTTAACATGGAGATCATCATGTTTCTTCTTGATCCATCTGCCAAATGCAGATATGTGAAAATGAGTTCCAGATATTACCCTCTAATTCAGTAGTATCAAAACTGTTTCCTAGAGCAGCCAATCCCTGTGACCACAGACCAACACAAGTAATCCATCATCATATGTATTTTTCATGAAGTTAGTGGAACTCAAGCTTCAGAGCCCCACATTTGCATGACCCCTTTCAAAGACTTAGAGTAAGCTCTAACAATTTGTTCACAAGATCATATGTTCTTTTTTAAAAAGATATTTTAACTGCAATTAGTGAGGACACCTGTCTCTATCTTCTCTACTACCCCTCCATCGTATGCCCCTTTCTGTTAGATGGCTTTGGAGTAACAAAGTTTACCTTGGATGTAGTTAGCATGGGTTGGGTAGGATTTAGTTTTATGGTTCGCAGTCACATCTGCATAAAGTTATTTAGAACTGGTGTAGGAATAGCCCCATTGCCCACTGTGCTGCTCATCCAGCATAAAATGTCAGTAATTTTTTGATAAATGCAGCTCATATTCTTTGACTCATTGGAGATAAGCCTGTTTCACTTTGTTTACTATTTTTGTTTTGGTGATATTATACATTTTCTTTTGGAATTTGGCTACTATGTCAAATATCATGAACACTCAGGGTACTCAGATTTTTCTTTATAATGTCAGTGTAACAAGATTCTCATTATAAAGCTGTTCAAAACTTATAAAGTGAGTATAACATCTTATAAAACTCAAGTATATGTTTGATGAATTTGAGGGGTAACCTATTCACAAATGAGATACAGAAAATACTTAAAAAGTTGATAAAGCTTGAATGCTCTATGTTAACTATACTTATAACAATGTTTAGAATGATTTCAATAAAGCATGCTAAAAAAGCCTGGTTTGAAGAAGGGAAGGTATAATATATGGGTATCATGCATGGCCCTAATTTTTCATACCTCTCCATTTCCACGCAATTTGTTATGTGACTTGCAGTGTTATTAAGCAGTGGAGTCTGTTTCCCACCTTTGAATCTGGACTACACTTTTACTTTCATTTGCCAATAGAATGGGACAAATGTGTCAATGTGCTAGTTTAGACTCTAGATATCAAGAGGTTTTGCATCTTTTTAGAAACTATTAGTATTTTACTTCTGTCACTGCCATGAGAACAAGCCTGGAGTGGCTTGTTGGAGGAGGAGAAATTACCTGGAGGAAAGATGCCCTGTTCCTATTTGAGGGCACTCTAACCAGCCAGCAACCAGTTGACCAGTCAGCTGAGTCCATGTAACTTAAGGAGTCCAAAAGAGAACAACTTAAGCTATTTCAGATCAACAAAAGCAACCAAATGAACCAGAGACTTGAGAAAGAGTAAATGGTGGTTTTCCACCAAACTAAATTTTGAAGTAGGTTTATTATGCATACTATTGTGACAATAGATGACTGATACAGAGGGGTTCATTCTTTGAATTTAATTTTATTAATGAAAGACCTATGAGAAAATACAGAAAAAATAATGACTATGTAATGAAAGGAACAATAAATTTAATAAAAACTGTTCTGATGCCAGTAAGTTATTTGTAACTAAAATACAGTAGATCATATGGAAATAGTAATTAATTAAGAGGAGTTTATTCCAAATTAAAGTAAAATATAAACTCTTGGGTTTTGATAATCCAATTAATATTGAGATATGAATCATATGAACATATTAAAAATTTAAATTTTTCTTGATATGACATGAAATACTGAGATAGAGATTCATAAAACTGATAAAGTGCTATTACAACACAGACACCTATTATAAACTGGCTAATGAATGTTACCAATTTAGAGTCTACTTAAAATTAGTTACTGTGAAATGAATTTGAAACACATTATATTTTACAGCCTGATAGAAGCTGTCCAAATTTGACAATACTAAAAATATACATATTATAAATAATAATAATATTTGAAGCAGAAACAAATTCTTCTCAACTATCCATGACAAAGTTTATTTATCAATAATCCCAGAGTAAGGTTAATTTTTTTTCTCTTCTTTCTTTAGAAAATTATATTTACATATGAGAAATATTACATATAATAGAATATGTACCCAAACTGGAGACCAAAAATGTGTTACAGAGATATTCCAGATAGCTGATTGATAAAATATTATTTTATTATTTGAGATATTTATCATGTATTTGTCAGGTTTTTAAAAATGTATAATTTGTTGTGAGATTCTTTTTTTTAATTCTAAATAATAACATACTTTTGTACCTCAGTCTCTATTCAGATCATTTTTTTTTCTTGACGAGGATTCTACCATCCCCTTGCCACCTGTAGCAGCTTGATATGGTTATGAATTCCAAAAATAGATATTGGATTATGTTTGTAATCTGGTCTGTACCTGGGCTTGATTAAGTTATGATTAGGGCTTTGATTGGGCCATGTCATTAGGGCATTGAGTGCCCACCCCTTAGTGTGTGGTGACTCACAGATAAAAGGCAAAGGACAGAGTTGAGGATTTCTGATATTGAAGTTTTGATGTTGGAGTTTGATGCTGAAGTCTTAAGCTGGAGCCCCAGGAAGTCAGCACACAGAGGAAAGAGAGGCAAACTCTGGGAAGAGAGGACCTGAGCCAGGAGAAGAACACAGAGGAATAGAAATGGCACCTGAGGGCAGAAACCCCAGGCAGAGAGACAGAGCTGTTTGCCTGATACTCTACAGCTGACCTCATGGAGAGAGGCAAAGTCTAGAGAGACTCATAGTCTATAGCTGACCTGTGGAGAAAACAGAGATGTTGAGCCCAGAGGAACTCAGGAAGCCTAAACCTTCACAGATGTCGGCAACCATCTTGCTCCAACACATGGAAATACACTTTGGTGAGGGAAGTAACTTACACTTTATGGCCAGGTAACTCTAAGCTCCTATTCCAAATAAATACCCTTTATGAAAACCAACCAATTCCTGGTATTTTGCATCAGCACCCCTTTGGCTGACTAATACGCCATGCATCCATCCACACATACCATGTAGCTTGTGTAAGCTTTAGGACTCACAAAACTTTGATCTGCCTTTACCCTTGACACTCTTCTGTTAGTGACACTGATCATCCAGGTTATATTGTTATTCAAAAATAATCAGTGTATTATTTTTCTTCTTTAAAGGAAAAGCCTCAATCTTCCATCTCTTTTCTAATGTCTGAGCTTCTATCTCTGTTTATCAAGACCCAGAACTCTTGACTAGTCTAGTATTGTCCAACCATTTGCTTCTCAAATGATAAGCTTTCCAAAACCTTCTTATCTTTTCACTTTGTGCACAAGGACCTGTCTCATTAAAAATCTCAACTTTCCATTTTGAAAGGAAAAAGGAATACTAACCTCTCCTTCATTCTATATTGTTTTAGTTTGCTAAAGACTTCCAATGCAAAAATATCAGAAATGTTTGGTTTTTATAATGGGAATTTATTAGGGTAAAATTTAACAGTTTTGAGGCTGTGAAAATATCCAAATCAAGGCATCATCAAAGATGCTGTCTTACCAATGTCAGCTGCTGGCAGATCCTGGACTCCTGTCACATGGCAAGGCAAACTGGAAGCCAGACACTGCCTTCTCTTCCAGGCTCATTTTCTCTCTGAGCTCCCTGGGCCTAGTTTCTTCAGCTTCAGGCTACTATGCTGATTTCAGCCTCCAGCTTCTCACTCAGCCTCTCAGGGATTCTCTGTCTTTCTGTGGCTATAGGAAGTCCTGGTGTCCTCTCTTACATGGCAGTGTGAAAATGGCAGCTCTCTTTCTCTGTGTGTGTCTGAATGTTTCACCCATTTATAAGGACCCATTTATAAGCAAGAGGGCTGAGATCCACCCTGGGTCATGCCTTACTGAAATACTCCAACCAAAGACCCCTAACTGAATGCTATCCTACTGAAGTGTCCCGCACCCACAGGAATGGATTAGCTCCAAGAACATGATCTTTTCCAGGATTCACAAAAACATCAAACTGTCGCACTCTACCATTTGGATCCCCCCAAATACATCCATTCCATCACAATATTTCAAAAAGCCTTAAATCATTTCGGTAACAAGGCTAAGTACAATATATCATAAAATATCAGTTATAGGCACACAATCTGTCTTGAGACAAAATTTCACTCTGGCTAAATACCTGTGGAACTTACAAAACAAGTTATCTGCTCCAATATACAAAGGAGAGAAAGTCATAGAATAAGCATTTCCATTTCCATAGGGAAGAATTGGAAAGAAAACAGGGGTCATGGGTCCCAAACAGTTCTGAAAGCCTGCAAGGTATATTCCATTAGATTTAATGTCTGAGAGTCATCTGTAAAATGATTATTTCTTCTCCTTGGTGCTTCATGGAGGCCCACCCTTTCCAAGGGCTGGCCTGGTTGCCATCTTCTCCGTTCTACTCTCATCAAGCATCTGGATGGTGGACAAGCTCTAGACCTTACTTTCAAGAACATTGGAGTGATGGCCACAATCTCCCCAATATCCAGGGCATGTGCTCAACTCCTTCAGAACAGTTGGGTGGTGACCTACTCTATCCAAATCCTGGCGAATGTGCTCTAGTCTCTCTAAAGCCTGGAGTTCTCCCCGAACAATGGGGCAGAAGGCTCACTCTCCTCCAATCCCAGGGAAAACTCACCCTTTCCACTGGAGTGGGGCCACTTTCCTGGAGGAGAAGATGTCTTAAGTCCAGACTTCAGCTTCCATGGTTTTGCTCTTGCAATTATTTTTCCTTCAGTGTCTCCCTTTTCTGTTCTTTTTAGTTCAGGCAGAAAGTGTTTGCATTCATACTGATCTTGCAAATGCTTGTTTGTTTCACATGCAGTTCACAGAGTTCCCATCCATCAGACAATAGGACTTTCCACAAATCTTACCTAGATAAGTGGGATTCATGGAAGCTTCAAATTGTCACATATGCTATCTCATTCTACTGTGGAAAATTAGACCATATTAACATCAGCACCAAGAAATGAGGCAACACTAAGTACTAAATTAAGCAAAGTTACTATCAGCATAGTTTGAAGGTCAGAACCATTCCTCTGACCAAATACTCATCTCCCCATCCCATTCCCTATCACCTTATGTAAGCTTTGATTTGATCCCATGAATTTGGAAAACAATCATTTTGGTAATAGTACAATGAATAGCAAAACTTTTTGCTCTGCAACACACCATTTGGAATTCATAAGACTTTCAAATCAAAGATTTATATTTGGGGGCTCTGCAAGAAACTAAAAATACCCACATTTTGCCTTGACAGCAATTAAAATTAACTGCATTCCTTGGTATTCATCTATATACATTTGCCTTTTGGCCTTTGCCAGCTGTTAGAAGTTCTGCCTCATGGTTCATGCTTGACATCACTGCTGGCATGAAGATCTCCTGTCACTGATGCACTGCTCCTCCTGCCACTGCCAAGCTTCTACTGCTGTCTTCATACTGAGACTTCTCTCACAGAGCTAGCTGAGGTACTCTTCCACTTTTGAGATTCTAATTCTCATTGTCTTATAGCTTCTTGCATCAAGAAACTTGTTTCATTCTCTGTTAGGGGACATGTGTCACTACACACAATGTGTTAGAAAATATTCTTGTCTGTTGCTTTTAAATAATTAGTGGAGCTTAGCTCTCTGATCTTAACTAAAGGTGAGTCTCCCCACCCAGATCCATATGTATTACCTAATAGAGTAAGAATGGTCTTGCCCCATTCATAACCTTTATTTATGAGGTTTTGCCTAGAATCCTAAAGCTATATCTTTCCATGTGTTTTTGGAGCTTATCTGGTATTCCTAAACACTGAAATCCTGGTGGCCCAGTCATATGTAGAAATGTAGAGTGTCAGCAGAAATGTAGAGTGATTTTTTTCAATGAGGAAAGGAAAGAAAGGTGGTACATCTTTTGGAGATAGCATATGTGTTGTTTTTGAAATATTATTACCCCCCTAGAATTCATCATTTGGGTTTATTTATGATAGGTGTTACACTGGCCCCTCACTCTCTCCCTTCTCATCACCTCAATTATAGGCAGGATCTCCAATGTCTTATACAAGTACCCTCTAAAATTTAAGCTATGTTGTTAAATGTGTGCTTGAGTTCTGTGTTAATTTCATGTGCACAAATCATAACTCTGTTTATAAATGGAAAGGTAAAGGAAAAACTTACCTTAGTTAATTACCTTTAACAAATTCTTAATGCTATGTTGCCAAGTCTTTAATATGCATTTCTTTTTTCTGTGTGCATTCGCTTTACAGTCTATTCACCATCAATCTACAGATCTCTTTCTCCAGCAGCACTTCACTTGTCACATACATATTTATTATGTTTACAGTTTACTAATTTTGATATAATCTAATGATATTAACATACATTTGGAGAATTTGGGAAATGCACATGTATTTCTGGTGTGAGAGTAAACTAGGTCACATGCTCATTTCTCTTATCTCCTCCAAAATCATTCATTAGTTGTTACATAATTATTTATAACTTGCTTTATCAAAACTAACGAAGAGATTTAAAAAAAGAGAAAAAGAAAATGTTTTAATTCCATAAACAAATCTCCTATTCCCCAGCTGTAACTTAATACAGATACCCTTAATATTCTTAGAGGATGCTGGGTACTATATTGCAAAACATTCCAAACTCTACCAGAGAATTAAGCTGGAGCAGCTTTCCCTGGCCTGAGTTTTCAGGCTCTCCTTGTCTGAAAGAAAAGGACAGAATTGAAACTAAGCTAGAATACTTGTCTCCTAGTTAAGAGAGGTGTTTTGTTACCTAGGCTGATTAAGCAGATATCATGTAATGGTTTGTCTTAAACAATGAGATTTTATTTGCTCATGATTTTGAAGCTGGGAAAGTGTTCAGATCAAGGCATCATCAAGGTGATACTTTCTCCCTGAAAGCTATGGTATTCTAGGGCTGGGTGCTGGTGATCCTTGACTCCTCTGTCACATGGCAAGGCACATGGCAGCATTTCCTGTTTGTCTTTCTCTTCTGGTTACATTTTAGCTTCTTGTTTCTGGTGGCTTCCTCTCCCTTTGTCCAAATTCCACCCTCTTAAAATGGACTCCAGTAGTAGGATAACAACTCATTCTGATGAATAAATTAGCCTCATCCAAAGGTCCAACTTGCAGTGGGTTTCCACCCACTGGAATGGATTAGGTTTTTGGTTTTTTTTAAATAGATTTATTTATTTATTTCTCTCCCTCCCCCCCCCCACCCCAGTTGTCTCTTCTCTGTGTCGATTCGCTGTGTGTTCTTCTTTGTCTGCTTCTGTTGTTGTCAGCAGCACGGGAATCTGTGTTTCTTTTTGTTGTGTCATCTTGTTGTGTCATCTGTCCATGTGGGCGGTGCCCTTCCTGGGCAGGCTGCACTTTTTTTTGCCCTGGGTGGCTCTCCTTATGGGGCGCACTCCTTGTGCGTGGGGCTCCCCTATGCGGGGACACCCCTGCATGGCAGGGCACTCCTTGCACGCATCAGCACTGCACGTGGGCCAGCTGCACATGGGTCAAAGAGGCCCAGGGTTTGAACCGCAGACCTCCCATATGGTAGATGGATGCCCTAACCATTGGGCCAAGTCTGCTTCCCTGGATTAGATTTAAGAACATTTTATTCTTACATACATACAGCTTTAAACTACCTCATTGCCTTTTGAACCCCAAAGAAGACATGTTCTTTCTATAGGAAAATGCATTCATTCCATCCCAATACCCCAAAAGCTTCAAATCATTTCTAAAACAATGCTTAGTACAAAGTCATATCAAAATCAGTTTTGGATGTGTCCTGGGGCACAATTCCCCTCCATCTGTGGACCAGTGAAGTCTGGAGAACAAGGTTTTAGCTTCTGGTATACAATGGAGGGATAGGCACAGGATAAACATTACCATTAGGAAATTGGAAGGAAAGCTGGTTATGGATCCCATGCAATTCTGAAACCCAGCAGGGCATACCCTGTCAGATTTCAAGGTCTGAGAGTCATCCATGGAATGATGTTTTGTCCTCCAGGCCTGATGGAGTGACAGCCTTACCCCTTCAAGTGCTTGCTCAACAGTCTTGTTCTCCGGCAATGTAAGGGTACAGTCTTCTCCCCTCAGAGCAATAGGGTGGGGCCAGAATCTCCATAACCACAAGGATATAGGTTCCATCATCTCTGAGTACTGGGGTAGCAGCACGCCTCCTGAAGAACTGGGTAGAAGGCCTGCCCTCTCCAAGCACCAGGACAGACTCACCCTTTGCACAAATGGAGGTGGGCCTGCTCTTTTGGATCATAAAGATATCTTTGATCCAGACTGCAGCTTCCATGATTCTGTCCTTGAAGTGATTTTTCCTTTAATTTGTGCCTCTTATGTGCCTTTTAGTCAAGGCTGACAGTGATTCTGTTCATAAAGAATTTGCAAAAAACGTGTTGGTTTTGTATGTAGTACACAGGAGTCCATAACATCAGACAAAAGAAATTCCACAAATCCTTTCTGGATAACTGCATTTCTAATTGTGACTTGCACAGAAATTGCTGAATGGTCCATGTTCAATTAAACCCTCACATGCAGCACTATTACAAACCATCAATTTCTATCAGTTTCTGGCTTCTTTTCTGGCTTCAGTTCTTAGCTTATTCTTTTCCTCTTACATTTTACGATAAGCTGCAAGGAGAAAACAGGCTACAATTTCCACATTTAGCTTGGAATCTCCTCAGCTAAATCTCCTCAGCTTGTTACTTTCAAATTTGGCCTGCTATCTGACATCATAACTGAATTTTGCCAAGTTTTTTTGCCACTTTAAAATAAGGATCACCTTTTGTCCACATTACAATAACATATTTTTCATTCCATTCTCAGGTCTCATTGGAAGTATGCTTAGAATCCATATTTCTACCAAGAGTCTATTCAAAGCCATCAAGGCCTTTTCTATCAAGCACTGCATAATTCTTCCAGCCCATACAAATTACCCAGTTCCAAAGTTGTTTCCACAGTTTTGGTATTTGTAATAGCAGTATCCCACTTTTCTGGTACCAAAATATATTTCAGTTTCCTAAGCTACTCAAGCAAATACCATGGAATGGTTCAGCTTAAACAATGAGCATTTATTTGCTCATGGTTTTGAGATTGGGATAATATCCAGATCAAGGCATCATGAAAACAATGTTTTCTCTCTAAAGACTGCATCATTCTGGTCCTGGTTGCTGTCAATCCTTGACTCCTCCGTCATGAGGCAAGGCACATAATAGCATCTCCTGGTTGACATACTCCTCTGGGTTCCATTTCACCTTTTTGCTACCAGAAGCTTTCTCTTTTTTTTTTTGTTTGAATTTTATTGTCTTATAAAGGTAAACAGTAATATAATAGGATTAAGACCTATCCTGATTGAGGTGAGTCATACTTTAACTGAATTAGCCCCATCAAAAGATCCTACTTCCAGTGGGTTAGCATTCATGGTAATGGATTAGATTTAAGAACTTTTTTTTTCTGGGATACATACAGCTTCAAAGCACCACAGGATTAACTGAACCCCTGAAGGAAATTTATCTAATGCTTATTACCCACTCACTTCATCCAGGGAAAATAACTTCTGCTGAGCTCCTTTGTCAATTACAATGTTCTGTGAATTTGTGCTAGGGATATGTAAAAAGTGACCAATGTGACTATTGAGGGAGGCCATTCTAGCTAATAGTACCCTTTAATATAAATCTGAACTTATGAGTAGGAAAAAGTAACAACTGAGGATGATTAACTGTCAAAAGGAGGGGAACTAAATAATCAGAGAAAATGTCTCCCATATTTCTTAGTTTATTAGCTGCTAAAAAAAATACCATATAATGGGTTGGCTTAAACAATGGGAATTTATTGACTTGAACCATCAACAAGGTGGTGCTTTCTCTCTAAAGAATGTGGCATTCTGGAATTGGCAGTTGGTGATCCTTGTATCCTTGGCTTTTCCATCACATTGCAAAGCATATGCACCATCTTCTCCTTTCTTTTCCATTCCATTGACTTCCAGCTTCTGCTCTTCCACGTAGCTTTGTCTTCATAAAGCCTCCAGTATTAGGATCAAGACCCATTCTCATCCAGTTGGATCATACCTTAATTAAAAATAACATTTTTAAAAGGTCCTTTTTATACCTTTATTCACACTTGAGGCCGGGCCCAGGAGGTAAGACCGACGAGAAGCCCCCTGGAGGCGGTTGATCAGGCCGCCGAAGGAAGACACTCGGAGACTGGCTGATGGCGCAGGTCTGCTTTATTGCGGAAGTGCTTACAGATTTATAGGGTTTAGGGGGGCGGGTACTTTGCTTATTGGCTAACTGCTAGAGGCTTCTGATTGGTTACCGTAAGCAGTTGCCAGGGTGTGGGGGTGATTTTGTAGGCTATGCATCTAATTGGTTGTTGTAGGCAGTTGCTGGGGAGAGGTTAGATTTCTGAAGGCCGGTTACTCCCGGCAGGCTGTCAGGGTGGATGAGACAGCAGAAATGTACAGAGGAAGGATCCAGGGGAGGCGTTGAGGCCTACCTCAACCCTGACACCTTTCAAGGGAGACGTTTTTCCATCTCAAACCTTGGACTCTGCCAGACTCATCAGCCACACCTGTGCCTGCCGGGGAGTAAATGGTCCCTCAGTTCCCCCTCTTTTTTTATTTAAGGCAATGGTTGCAGCAGCTATAAGTTTTTGGTCATGCTTCACAATTGTTAAGGATTGGTAAACACGCTTAGCTATTAATACAACAACAAGGATTATGATAAAAAAGGAACCATAAATGATAAGGGAAGATGGAGACAACAATGACTTATTTTGGATATGATGTTCAGTAAGTTGGATGACATAGTAGGAATATGGATATTCTCTAAAGTATTAAGTCCATTTTGAATGTTCGTGGTGAGGTCCCAGAATGAGGTATTATATGAACTGACAATCCAGGATCGCAAATTATATCTGGTATGATTCTTCACAGGAATAGGCGTGATGCAGAGAGAGGTAAAGGAATAGCGTCCATCACAGATTGTGCTGGAGTGGAGCTCTGTCAGGAGCCGGTCATCGGACGGTGTTCTCAGTATCATGTTGGTGCTGAGTCGCCTCATTTAGTAGATTATGGTGCGCAGGCGACGTCTCTCGCGGCGTGATGATCGGCATGCCGGTGTAGGGCTTGGTGTTTCTGCCCGGGACCCAGATAGGTTGCGGTTCGTCATCTGGAAAAATACAAGCATACCCTCGTCCCTGGGTTAATAGGGGGCTGGATCCCTTCCATTGCTGAGATTGTTGGTCTTTCCAGTATACCAGTGGAAGTGGTGTGGGGACGTGGGAGGGTCCCCAATGTTTATGTATAGGGGAAAGGCCTTTATCATCAAATGTGAATAGATTGATGTGTATAAGTGCTCTGGTGATGATTTCATCCGGAGATGCAGGCTGGAGGGACTGCTCCTTTTTTATTAATTGTTTGAGCAGATGATGGGTGTGTTCAATGATGGCTTGTCCTTGGGGGTTATATGGAATGCCGAAATGATGTGTAATATTGTACATTTGAATAAATTGCTTGAATGAGTCGCTGCGATAAGCAGGCCCATTGTCTGTTTTAATATCCCAAGGTACACCCATAAATAAAATAGCTTGCCGGAGAGCCTTGATGCAATGTTTCGCTTTTTTCCCCGCAAGTGCAGCGGCATACGTTATGCCAGAGAAGGTGTCTTTTATGACACGTACATATTTAAGTCTGCCAAAGCTGGGCACATGGGTAACATCTAATTGCCATTGGGCATTGGGTTTAAGCCCTCTAGGGTTTACTCCTTGTGGCTGTAGGGGCCCCAAGGGTAAAAAGGGGGCACATGTGGCACATGATCGTACAAGATGTTTGCATATCTCCTTGGTAAGTTGGGTAGTAATTGATGGAGAGATGCTGCAGAAAAGTGAAACCTAGCATGTAGATTTTTGGCTTGCGTTATAAGGTCTTCAGAGAGTATAGAGATAATGAATGTTTGTACATTCCTATCAGCTAAATCGTTCCCGGTGGTTAAAGGTCCGGGAAGGTTGGAATGGCTACGTATATGTGACATATACCAAGGGTGATATCTTTGTTGAATAGTCTCTTGGAGAGTGATGATAGCTCTATCTAACGGTGCTTCCTTGGGTATAAATATACTAAACGCTAGAACTTTACATAATTGACGTGCATATTGGCTATCTGTAAAAATATTCACTGGGCAATTGGGATATGCTTGCAAGGCTGCTACTACAGCCAGCAATTCTCCTCTTTGGACTGAATCTTTTAAGGGGAATTGCCTTGTTAAGGGATTGGTACAATGGTGGTATACAACATAGCCATAAGCTGTTTTTGAAGCATCAGTAAAGATTGTTATGGCATGTGGAATAGCTGTTCTTGAGGGGAATGCATGTCCTGGGCAAAAGGACAGGTGCTGGATACCTTGTAAAAGTTTATGTGAAGGGTAATGATTATCCCATGATCCCATATATGTGGTTAGCAGTGTTTGAAAAGATATATTGTCAATTAATAATTGATTTGTTTGTAATGTATTGAGGGGCCAAATTATACAAGAAGGATCCCGATTGTATGTTTGTCGGGAAAGATGGACTAGGTTAGAAGCTAACTGTATGAAGGCTTCTATAAGTGGGGTGACATGACCAAGCTTGGAGAGGGAGACATGGGACCAGAGCAAGGGCCCGTCTTGCCACAAGACTCCCATTGGCACCTTTGGGGAGTTAATGACAAGGGCGAGGATTGGAGATTGAGGATTATACCGCTGGCCGTTGACTCGTGTAAGGGCTTGTGACACTTTGGATACGGCTTGTTTTGCCTCTGGTGTTATTTTAATTGATTTTGCCGGGTTGCTAATGGCAGATTTTGGTAGTCTTAAAAGGTTAAATAGCGGCTCCAAATCTGCTGCTGTAATGGGTAGGCTGGGTCTAATCCAATTGATGTGTCCACATATTTGTTGTAATTGAGTGAGTGTTAAGGTGTCTGGGATGTCTATCTTTGGAGAGATTGGCTTGATATAGCTTTGACTGATGTAATATCCCAGAAAGGTGAAGGGAGGTATTTTTTGTATTTTTTCTGTTTTAATGTGTAAGCCTATCTTTTGAAGATTGGATTGTAACTGTATAAGTCCTTTGTTAAGAGTAGCTTCATTTCCGTGAGTTATGAGTAAGTCATCCATGTAATGAATGAGATAGTACTCTGTTCTAAGAGGTGTAACAGCTGCATTGACATAATTTTGACAGATGGTAGGGCTGTTTTTCATCCCTTGGGGAAGTACCTTCCATTGGTATCTAGGGTTCGCTCCTTGATGATTTGGGAGGGGTACTGTGAAGGCGAACTTATGTTTGTCTTTTGGATGTAATGGTATAGAATAAAAACAGTCTTTGATATCTATGATATAAATATAGTACTTCCTAGGGATGGCAGAGGGGTGAGGTAGCCCTGGCTGAGTGGAACCCACTGGAAGGATGTGCTTATTAATTTCTCGTAAATCATGGAGAAGCCTAAATTGATTTTTGTCCTTCTTATGAATAACAAAAACAGGAGCATTATAAGGGCTTACAGAGGGCTCAATATGTCCCTCTTGAAGTTGTTGGTGAACTAGCTGCTGTAAAGCTTGAAGTTTATGGGATGGAAGAGGTCATTGTTCCACCCATATAGGCTCCTCTGTGTCCCATTAGAGAGGAGTGGGTTGTGGTTGCTCCACGGAGACAATGGCCAATTCTATTGGGGGGGATGGTTGGTGGTAAGACAAACTGTAGCTTGCTGTAATATGTCCCGACCCCAAAGAATAGTGGGGAGGGAAGGCACGAATAGGGGTTGAAATGTGCCTGAATGTCCTTCTTCATCCTCCCAAGGTATGGGTTGTGCGGTTTGCACTGTGGCAGCCTCTCCTGTAGCTCCCTGGATAGGTGGACCGGGTATAGTATCCCATAAATGTTGATAACACACGGGAAAGCAGGACACTTCTGCTCCTGAATCTAAGGTGCCATGGAACCACCGATTGTCAGCTTTGATAGAGAGGAGAGGCTTTTCCTTAGTTATGGGAATTGTACACATTATGGTTTTGGGGTGCTGCGAGTAGGGGGTACCCCTTGGGTGTGGGGCTGGGGTGTGCCCCATTTGGAGTTTAAAGGCTTCCCATCCCTATCAGTTTTCGCTCTACAATCTTTGGCCCAATGGTATCCTCTATGGCACCGAGGGCAGGGAGTGGGAGATTTAGGATGTGTGGGTTGTCCTTTTTGTGGGCATTCTTTAGCCAAGTGCCCTGGGGCTTTGCAATTGAAGCAGGTTGCATTTTGAAAGAGGGCCATAGCCTCTGCAAGTGTTTTTGCTAGGGTGGTAGCTAGTATTTGGGTGTTTTGGTCTAAGTCCTTGCAGGCTAAGATCCAGTCATGGATGTCGGCAGTTCTAATGGGGCCTATAGCTTGTTTACATACTGAATTTGCCCCGTCTAAGATAAGTTTGTGGGCTAAAGCCTCTTGGGCTTGCGCGTTTTCTACCTTTCTAGTGCAAGCTTCTTGCACCCGGGATACAAAGGTGGAAAAGTCCTCATCTTTCTTTTGTATGAGTTTAGCAATTTTGTCAGTTTTGGTAGCTGAGCAATTTTTAAAGGCTCTTAATGCACAATGTCTCACCTGATCCCAATATTGTGGGGGGGCCTGAACGTATACTGCTGGGTTGGAATAGATTCCTGTCCCGAGGAGACATTCTAGGTTAAACTACTCCTCTGGATCGATTTTCTTCGGCTTGTCTTTCACATTGGTCCTGAAAGTGGGCCTTCCAATTAATATATTGCCCAGAGGTAAGGACTGCTCTTGCTAATTGATGCCAATCTCGTGGGGTGTTAAGGTTAATTCCTATATTATCTAGCAATTCTTGGGCATAAGTGCTATTAAGCCCATCATCTCAGACCGCTTCCCTAAGGCGTTTTATATCGGTATGCTCAAGGGGATACCAAGGGAGCGGTCTTTGTTGTGTCCTGTTGAGATTTACTGGAAATGCTTGGGCTCCAGGGGTGAGCGTAGGCCATAAGCTATCATCCCATGAGGGCAGTGTGTTTTCTTCTAACTTAGTAGTTTTTAGCATTGCTTTATAAGGGTTTTGACTAGCGTCACGAGCACGGCACATTTCTTGAAAATAGGTTTCAGGCACCTCGGGCTTAAATTCAGGTTGTCCGAAAAGGGCGAATAGAGGTCTCCTTTCCTGAGCTGCCTTTTCGATATTAGAAGCTCGGGCTACTTGGGGATAATTGGTGTAATGTTCCTCCACTCCACCAGGTGGTGCTGATGGAAAGGGAGCGCCCTCTGAAGAGGGAAGCTTAGCGTAGCCATGCTTCCGCTTTTGCTCTGGGGAGGGGGGTGGAAGTTCAGGATATAGGGACTTCCGGTTTTGATCCGGAGAATAAGGCGGAAGTTCCCTGGGGCGGCTAGAAGATGGGTGATCCACCATCTTAGTCTCCGCTTTTTCTAAAAGATTATTCATCCGGAACATCAGAGAGGCCTCGTTGTCCTCGTCAGAGGAGTCGGATTTCTCAGGTTTGGTTTCAACTGGGAAGGTTTCTGGGGGGGGGGGGGGGGGGGCACACTGCCTTGAAGGCAGGATTTAATGGTGATTAGGGTAGGGATTAACCCTGGGGGAAAAGTCTTTTTTTCCTGCTGCATGGAGGTAGTTACTCGGTCAATTAAGAGCCTGTAAGTATCTGGATCCCACAGGTTCGCGGTAAGGAGCCAGGGATTGAAGGGGAGAAGGAGGTCCCAATAGCACTGTAGTTGCCGGACCGAGACTCGGCAACAGTGGCAATCTAAGAGTGCGGCAAGCGCCCGTACCTGCGGAACCTGTCGCTTAGAAAGTGCGGAGCCCATGATGTGGGTGGAAGGCCGGCGGGGGGTCTTACCTGTGATTAGCTGATGGCCCCACGTTTGGGCGCCAGTTGAGGCCGGGCAGTGTGGGAGGTAAGACCAACGAGAAGCCCCCTGGAGGTGGTTGATCAGGCCGCCGAAGGAAGACACTCGGAGACTGGCTGATGGCGCAGGTCTGCTTTATTGCGGAAGTGCTTACAGATTTATAGGGTTTAGGGGGGCGGGTGACGTTGCTTATTGGCTAACTGCTAGAGGCTTCTGATTGGTTACCGTAAGCAGTTGCCAGGGTGTGGGGATGATTTTTGTAGGCTACGCATCTAATTGGTAGTTGTAGGCAGTTGCTGGGGAGAGGTTAGATTTCTGAAGGCCGGTTACTCCCAGCAGGCTGTCAGGGTGGATGAGACAGCAGAAATGTACAGAGGAAGGCTCCAGGGGAGGCGTTGAGGCCTACCTCAACCCTGACACCTTTCAAGGGAGACGTTTTTTCATCTCAAACCTTGGACTCTGCCAGACTCGTCAGCCACACCTGTGCCTACCAGGGAGTAAATGGTCCCTCACACACTCACAAGAATGGATTAAGATTAAGAAAATTTCTTTTTCTGGGATACATAATTCAATCTACCATACCATTAAAGCAAAAATAATTCAGAAAAAGGTCTAATACTTTTAAAGTATTATTAGTGAGATAAGATAACACATTAATATTCTGCAATAAGGAAAAATTGTCTTGGAAATTAAAGGTTTTGAAATTTTAAAAAGAAACCTGAAAAAAAAACACAAAAATTTTAAAAATTTAAAAAAAGAAATCTGTCAATAGAATTTGTATGCAGGGCATTCTTAATTTATATTTGCAGGAATGAGTCAAGGAAGGGCATTTGAAATGAAACCAGAAATATAACTAAGAAATAGCCAAGAAAGACCTAATAAAATAATAACCTTGTTTTAGTTTCCTTATCTGCTCAAGTGAATGCCAGTATAATAGTTCTGCTTAAACGATGGAAATTTATTTGCTTACAATTTTGAGATTAAAAGAACTGTCCATATCAAGGTGTCATCAAGGCAAAGTTTTCTCCCTGAAAACTGTGGTGTTCTGGGATTGCCTGCCAGCAATCCTTGGCTCCTCTGTCACATTATAAGGCACAGGGTGTCATCTGCTGGTCTCCTTCTATTCAGAGTTCCATTCCTGTCCAGACTCTAGCTTCCTGTGGTTTCTCTCTGTCTGAATTTCACTCTTTTTATAAAGGACTGCAGTGGTGGGATTAATACTTAACCTGACTGAGGAGACCCACACCTTCTTAATGGCAATATCCTCATCAAACAGCCCTCCTTACAATGGGTAGAGATCCACATGAATGGATTAAATTTAAGAACATGTTTTTCTGGGTTACATACAGCTTCAAACTACTACAGACCTATAATCTAGGAGAACATATGCTGAGAATGAAAAGTGTTTGACCTGCTCGAAAAACCATAAGAGCCAATTTGGGTGGGTGAGAGCAATATTGCTAGGGTCTTGTTTGTCATTTTAGAGAGAATTTAGATATTTATGCAGTTGTAATTGTATACTACTGAAGAATTCTAACAGGACATCTGACTTTTTAAATGGATCATGCAGAATGCATTGTTGAAAATGGACATGAGAGGGGCTGTACAAAACTGTTTAAGTAGCTTTATTTTCTTCCATTTAAAAGAGTATAGCAATTTTAGACTAGAGTGGTGGTAATGGAGGTGGAGATGAATTCAAGCTGTATTTTAGAAGTATAAGTGGTAGGAATTTTTGATGACATGCTTATGGAGGGGAAAAAGGTGTCAACAAAACCAAATAGAAAGTTCAGAAAAAGAATCTGTTATTTAGAGGAATTTAGTGTATTATAAAATATGGCAATTCAAATCTGTCCAGAAATATAAATTAAACATTCAGTGATTTGAAACAATTGACTCACAATTTGGAAAAATAAATTATATTCCTGCTTGAAATCATTCACAAATTACAGATGGACTAAATAATGAAAGCTTACAATTTTAAATACAGGACAATATAAAACAGGAGTGCTTAACAAGGGACCCATGAGCTTGAATTGAAATTCAAAAAATCATTATTCTGTGGAGACGTGTTGGTGCAGATGTGATATATTTATAAAATAATTTGGTAAGGGGTCTGTTGTTTTCACCTGACTGGCAAAGGGGTCCATGGAATAAAAAAAGTTAAGAACCCCTGATATAAATGAATATTTGTCATAAAATTGGTTTAGGAATAGTCTAGCCAAGGAAAAACTTGGGCAGAATTGACTATATACAAACTAAAAACATCAAACATCTATAGAGCAATAAACACTCTACTGAAAGTTGAAAGAAACACCAAAAATTGGGAAAATATCTCCAATGTAAATGACAAAGTCCTCTTTTCATAATATATGAGCATAAAGTAATCAATTATATGAAGATAAACATTAGAGAACAAAGACATGAAATTAATTATTTATCTACCATGCTAAGTGTTGTGCTAAACATGCCACACAAATACACTCACTCAAATGTTACCTAATATACATTAGCAGCATTAAAAAGATTATTTAGTGAATAATAATTTTTGCATGAGATTGTGCTGAGCACTGTTTATGATGAGTGTATATTTCTAACATGCACTCACTGTTATATATTAGAATGACAAATGATATCTACAGATAGTCTGAAGGCATCCAGTTTAAGAACAGAAATATTGTGTATTAAGGGGTTTAATTGATTTGGTGAGGTAAAGATATTATCATGTTCCTCTATAATAAAATATATTGCTCTCTTGAAATGTCACCATTCCTCACTAGAAAATTATCAATTTACTCTTTTAATATTAATTTTGAAATCACAATTTATATACCACAATACTGTATAAGACAAACTAAACATTTCTAATTATTTTATGATCAGGTTAGTGAGCACAGGTTTTATTATCTGAATAAAGGTATTCTAGAATTGTTCACTAAACTTTTGAAATATTTAACCTACAAACACTCTACAGAAGGTTTTCTCATTTATAAATATTCCTTAGTGGAAATAGACATAAACTAAATTTAATTCTTAAGCTTCCACAAAAATAGAAATTAACATAGAATTTAATAATCTTACTATTGCATATCCACTATTCAATAAGAGAATCTAGCCGGGTATCATGACTGTCAACTGTGATGAGACTGATGACCTTATTAGTTAATTTATTAGGTTCTTATCAGCACAATCCATTATTACTATTGCTAGAACATTTGATTTTGGAAGAGTTGATGAATGCAAAGCCAAGTACTCATGAGTTCATTAGATCTGCACTTCTTTAATCTAGGAGAAATATGCATAGTTTGGTAGCACTAGCCTGGCTTATGGAAAGAATTATAGGATAAATGCTCTGCTTAAAGATTTGGAGTTAAACAAGGATCCCTACAGATCTTCATTTATAACTGTCGTCAAGTATTTAATATTTATAATAAAAATACCAGTATTCTTTTGAAGTAGAGTCCCTCCTGTTTTATGGCACCACTTTATAGCCTAGGACCAACAAATTGTACTTTGAAATATAAACTCCTTCCAAAGGTTAAAATGGATAGATAGAAATAGCTATATTTTAGTAGTTTAGCAAATATTATCACATTACAATATTCATAATAAAACTGATGCTATAATATTTTATATTATTCTAACCTATGTAATGGGAAAAAAAGTAAAGTTTATACAAAATACTATTTGATGTCCTCCAGTGTCAGAATGGATTATAATAACAAGTAGGATATAATTATAATTCTTTTGGCAGAGAATTTTATTTTATTTTTAATGGCATGCAATTTTTCCTTGGGACTGATGTAGTTCTGAATGATGGGATTTATAAAAGGCTTAATTCTTCATAACAGATATCTGATTGGTTTTTTGAAGATTTCAAATGCTGCAAATATGTGAAAAGTATAGGACATGGCACTGAGCTGATTGTATAGTACACTGTCAAAAACATAGAAGACATACTTTGACCACACATTAGAATAATTCATGTAGCTACACTGAAAGCTAAATTATTGATTTTTGATTAATTTCAGAAATCCCTTTTTTTTATAGATGAGGACTCTTTAATGTGTGCTAACACAAATTAGAGTAAGGTTTCTGGACAGTTACTGTTTTCTTTTTTTCTAATTCAATGTGTGATTGTAAGCAAGGGATCTAACATTTCCTTTTGTCAGAAAATATTTTGATTGAGAATTCCTTTCTCAAATTCTCCATAAAAAAAGGGGGTTTATCTGGATTTTCCTATGTAATGAGATGGTCTAATTTCCCCTTTCCTTCAATCAATTTTATTTACTCTAGAGGAAGATAAAAGGGCAACAAATACAAATCTTGAACCTTTATCTCACTTGCTAGTAAGTATTAATTGATTGTTCACTGTGTTTAAAGCACTTGCTTAGCAATTTTACTTTTAATTAGAATACTTACTCTTTGGATTGTAGGATACATTGGGTACAATTCTTATATATGTAAGGATGTTGGGAAAAAAGAGCTAAAGAAGAAAATATACAAAATCTAGGGAATAATCAGTGAGTATTAAAATTTTATTTCATGAAAAATAATAAGAATACAATACAAATTTTATAACATCTTAGCAGTGAGGAAAACAAATAACTAAATAATCAGGTGAAATTTTAGTTAAGACTTTCAGAGTAGTGTTTCTAAAATATACTTCAATAAAGTCTATAAAAAGAAGTTAAATCTCAGTATATAATTCAATGTCTATTAATATATATTTCACTCTTACCTTAAAATGTTTGTATTTCTAAAACATAGCTTCCTATTGCTTAAAAACTAAAACCCAAATTTCTTTGAAAAGAATTCAAGGTAGATTAATAGCTGTCTTACTTCTTAGGCATTCTCCTTCAAAATATAATGTATTTCTAGGCAAAGCATACTATTCATCATGTTGGAGAAATGTTCCAGACTTTCTTTGTTTTCATTTCTTGGTCAATAATCTTCCCAGTAAGAGGAATGCCCTTGCTCCAACCTCTCTCATCAAAATCCAACAAATCTTCAGCATTCAGATCAAATGTAATGTCTTTAAAAGACTTTTCTCCGTCCTTTTAACCAGAAATAATCAGTTTTTTCTGAGCTCCGGTAGCACTTGTTAAAATATTTTTTGCCTGATTCTATCAATATTACCATGCATGTAAAAACTTTATAAATATGAAAGTATAATAAATATAATAGAATTCTATAATTCCAGCAACTGAGGAAATATTTCTATTAACTTATGATACTTGAATCCTTAAATTATTTATAACTATTATAATAATTATTTATATTAAATTCATTATTTTTTATAAATAAATACATACACAAATATATACATAATTAAAAATAAATGTAAAACTGGGATAATTTCTGCATACAATTTTGTACTCTATTTTTTAACTTTAAGATTTATTTTATTTTTACTTCATTTTTTATTTTTCATCCCAGGCTAAGTGTGGAAGGTGAAGCCTTATTTCTCCTTGAATCTTTTAGTGATATGAAGGAAGAAAAAGTTAAGCTGAGAAATCAACTTTTAAACATAAAGAAACTAGAAATTGATTGGAAATTTTGAGCCTATTTAGATATCGTGCTCTGAGACTAAGGACAAAAGCAACTCTATCAGGCCCTCTGAGCTTCTGGAAAGTGACTTCCCAAAGAATAAGTCTCCATGTGAGGGTTTAATTGAACATAGATGTGATTTGAAGCCGTATGTTCACCAGAAATGCATGCTCTTAAATTTAACCCATTCCTGTGGATGTTGACCCATTGTAAGTGGCACATATTGAAGAAGCTATTTTAGTTAAGGTGTGACCTACTTCATTCAGGATAGGTCTTAATCTTCTTACTTGGGTCCTTCCTACAGAGAGAAAGAAAAAAAAAAAAAAAGAAAACTATGGAAGAAAGAAGCCAAAAGCAGTGAAACCTGGTAGAGAAGGAAGAGATCAGCAGATGCGGCCTTTTCCTTGCCATGTGAGGAGGAGCCCAAGATTACTGGTACCTTGTCATTAGGAAGAAAGCATTGCATTGATGTCTTGATTTGAAACTTCTCACAACCTCAAACTGTAAGCTAATAAATTCCCATTGTTTAAAGTCAGTGCATTTCATGGTATCTGCTTTGAGCAACCTAGGAAACTGAAACAACGGTAGCATTCAACCATTTCAGTGGAAGTAAGTATTATAAATGCAGTTGTGCAGGAAGGATCTGTGGAAGGTTCTGTAGTCTGATGGTTTGGCCCATTATGTATTTTATGCAGTCAACAAGGGTTTTTTGCAAAATTTGTAGAAACAGAACTACTGCTGGTTCAAGCTGAAAGGAACAGAGGAGGTATGGATTGAGGGAAGAATGACTTCTAGAGCAGATTCATGGAAGCCAAGGGCTGGACTGAAGAGATCTTCTTGGGTCATAAGAGTGGGCCCACCCATGTGTGGAACATATAGTTTCACCCTTGCATTTGGAGGTGGCAGGCCATCTTTCTTGGCACTTGGAGGGGCTGGTCTACTACCCTGTTTTTCAAGGAGACTGCTGCCACTCCAATGCACTTTCTTTCATGCTGGGCGACTTTCCTTACAGGGTGCACTCCTTGCGTGTGGGGCTCCTCTATGCGGGGGACACCCCTGCGTGGCAGGGCACTCCTTGCACGTATCAGCACTCTGCATGGGCCAGCTCCACACGGGTCAAGGAGGCCTGGGGTTTGAACCGCAGACCTCCCATGTGATAGATGGATGCCCTATCCATTAGATCAAGTCTGCTTCTCAAGGAATGCATTTTGGATGCAAAAAGAACATGTATATTGGGGGTCCAGAGAGTGGAATATTGTGTTTTGAATCTCTGTACCACAGAAAAAAACATGTCCTAACTTAAACCATGCCTGTGGTTGTGAAATCTTATAAATAGGACCTTTGGATGAGGATACTTCAGTTAAGGTGTGGCAAGCTGTATCAGTGTGGTTGTTAATCTATTACTGAAGTCTTTATAGGAAAGGTCATTGAAAGAGAGAAAGCCATGGGTAACAGCCAGAAGCTGGATGTTAATGAAACCTGGAAAAGAAAGGAGAAGCCAGGATTCACTCCCATGTGCTTTGTCTTGTGACAGAAAAGCCAAGGACCAAGAATTTCCAGCAGCTAAACTCAGAATGCCACAGCCTTCTGGGAGAAAGCATTGTCTTGATGACACATTGATTTTGGGCTTCTTCTTACCTCAAAACTGTGAGCTAATAATTTCCCATTATTTAAGAAATCCTACTGAAAGGTATTTGATTTAGCCGCCAGAAAACTAAGACACTGTGCATTTGTCTTTTTCATTCATGTTTTGCATTAAGGATATTCTGAAAACTTTAAAGAGGACATGAACTTGAGCGAGGCTGCACTTTTCACCAGAGGACAATTTTTGGAGAATAAATCAATGAGAAGATGCCAGTCATAAGCACTCACTAAAAGGAAGGAATGAGTGCCTCAATCCTGAAGGGGGTATTTAGGCAGTGCACTATAGTACACACTACATCCCAGTCCTACTGCCACTGGCTTTAATATTCAGAATATTTGTGTGTTATCGTCAGCATGAATTACTATATGTTCTAAAATGGGGAGTTTATGTTCATCAAAGGGTTTGCGTACAATAAATAGATATCTTTGTAAATAGAAGTCCATACTGTTTGTCCAATGCATCGCCACCATCTCTGCTACATGGATATTATGTTCAAGGACCCATTGTGCCCACATCAGTGCCTCTTTCATTGCGGATGCTCTATGGTGGATGTTAACATGCTTTGTGCCTATTTCCATAGATCAGACTACATGGCTTTTTCACAAATTGCCTTGTCTTTGATTCTCAAGCTTTGTTTTCTTTCAGTTTCATGTGCAACAAACTATGCAATTCATGCTTCACCATGAGTCCAAATATATTCTTAACTTGGGATATCTCTTTTCACACAACATGGATTACTAAATTCCATTCTAAAACTTCTTTCCATTGGGAAATTATGTTCTTTAATGTTGTTTCTTTTTCCTCTGTGAAAGTGTGTATGAGGGAAGCATCCTGAAATATAAGCTCAAAAACTTGATTTTTTTTTTTTTTTTTTTGTCTGCCTGGGAACTCAGTGCTAAAATCATGATTTGGGGGCACCTTTACTATAAAAATTTATAGGTAAATGTTTTAGGAGCTGATACCTGAGGTAATGGATAACAGTGGTCCAAACAAAGACTAACCCAAAAGCTTGGAGAAAAGGTTGTGGAATGAAATGTATGTAAGGGCTTTGAAATACTCTGAAATATTCCTGGAAACCCAGAAGTTCACATACATGTCCAGAACTGTGAAAATTGTTCATAAAAGACCTGAGAATGCCCTAAGCTGACACCTTTGGCTAAATGGGAGCTTCACTGAAAGCAGAAAGTGAAGGCCAGGTTAGAATTGTAAAGCACCTGACAGAGTGTGGAAAGTGTGCTCTAACACACACAAAGGCCATGTGCAAAGACTGGAAGATTTTTGCTTCCATGAGTTTAAAGAAATTTCAGTCTAATCAGCAAATGACAACTAAACTAAGGGAACAATAAATTCGGTAGATACATATGACGAAGAATACAGACGTTACAGAATTACTTTCTAAAAGTCACTAAACAGAGAAATTTTAACTGTAACAAGAAGACACAACAGAAAAGTCTGGGGAAGGGAAGATTCTCATTTCATGAATTAGCATCCTGTAGTAAATAAAATGTCCAGTTTTCAACAAAATTTATGATGCTTGAAAAGAAACAAGAAAATAAGGCTCAAACACAGGGAAAAATCAATCAATGTAAACAATTTCTGAATATGCACAGCCATTTGACATAATAGGAAAATATGTTAAATTTGTTATTTCAAATGTGTTCTGAGAGCTGAAGTAAACCATGCCTAAAGAACTAAAAAAAGTTTGAGAATGAGGTATCACAAAATAGATACTATCAATAAAGAAACAGAATTTACAATAAAGAACCAAATACAAATTCTGGAATTATAAAGTAAAAAATAGAAATGAAGTATTCAGTAGAGGGGCTCACCAGCAGATAAGAGCAGACAAAAGAGAGAATGGGTAAACTTGAAGATAGACAAATTAATATTATCCAGCTTGAGAAATGGAAAGAAAAATAATCAAGAAAAATGAACAGAGGTTAAGAAATATGTGGGACACCATCAAGCATATCAACACACATAAAATGGCAGTCCCACGAGGGGAGACAGAAAGGAACAGAGAGAATATTTAATAAAATGATATTTTAAAACTTCACAAACTGGTGAAAAATATTAACTACAAAACCATGAAAATAAATGGGCTCCAAGTGAATAAACTCAAAGAGATACACATTCGCCACATTATAATCATACTGTTGAAAGCCAAAGAAAAAGAATCTTGAAACAAGCAAGAGAAATCGCTTATTACATACAATAGATCATCAATAAGATTAATAGCTGATTTCCCACTAGAAACCAGGGAGGCCAGGAGGCAATGGGATGTATATTCAAAGTATATATAGAGAAAACTCTCAACTAAGGATTCTATATCTGGCAAAGTTCTCCTTTAAAATTGAAGAGTAAATTGAGGCATTCCCTCAAATTAAAAATCTGTGAAAGTTCATGACTAGCAAACATGCCCTAAAAGACAAACTATAAAGAGTTCTACAAGCTCAAATGAAAGGTTACTAGATGGTAACTTGGATCTGCAGGAAGAAATAAAGAACATTTGTAAAGGTAACTATGCAGTAAATATATTTTTGTTTTTATCTCATTTTTTCCAGTCTGATTTAAAGACAACTACCTAAAATAGCAGTTATAAATCTATATTGCTGGGTATACAAAATCTATAAATATGTATTTTTTATAATAAAAGCAAAAGGGGTGGGGACAGAGTTATACAGGTGAAAAGTTTTGATGTATTATTGAGATTAGGTTAAAGTTAATGCAAACTAGATTTTTATAAATTAATATGCTAATTGCAATTCCAATGGCAACCACTAAGAAACCACTAAGAAAATAACTAAAAATATATAATAAAATTATGACAAGATAATTAAAATAATATTCAAGTGAAGATTCATTTAACAACAGAATGCACTAATGGAGAAATTGAGGAACAACAAAGATAAGGACATGTAGAAAAAATAGCAAAATGGCAGATGCATGTTCTTTCTTATAAATAATGATAAATGTAATTTATTTATAAAATATAAATATAATTTATATACATATAAAAGTAATGTAAATGGATTAAACTTTCCCATTAAAATGCAGAATTGGCAGAATGGATTATAAAATCCATCTATATGTTAATTACAAGATTCTACTTTGTATACTATAAGACACAAGTGGGTTGAAAGTAAAAGAATGGAAATGATATTCCATGCAAACATTAATTAAAAGAGAGCTTGAAGGACAATATTAATATAATAGAAAATAAACTTTAAGACAAAAATTGATACAGGAAATGAAAAAAATATATAATATATTTCCATCAAAGGGTTAATCCATCAAGATATAACAATTTAAAACATATATGCTCCTAAGACTAGAACCCCAAAATACATTAAACAAAAACTAAACATTGAAGGGAGAAATAGACACTTCAACAATAATAGTTGGAGACTTCTAAACTCCACTTTCAAAAATAGATAGGAAAACAATACAGAAGATCATCAAGTAAATAGACTTGACTAACTCTACAGAACAAGTAGCTCTGACAAATATTTACATAACAATCTATCCAAAAACAGCAGAATGTACATTCTTCTCAAGTGCACATTGGACACTTTCTAGGATAGACCATATACATTTTAAGCTTCAGAACAACTCTCAAAAACTTTAAAAATAATAAAATACAAAATTCATCCTCTGACAACAGTGGAATGAAATTGGAAAGCATAAACAGAAGCAAATTTGGAAAATCCACATATATGTGTAATTAAACAATATGCCCCTATATAGCCAGTAAGGAAAAAGAAGAAATCACAAGAAAAACTTGACAATAGTTTTAGATGAATGAAAATAAATCATTCCATAACAAACTTACCAGATACAGGCAAACCTATAGCTGTAAATGCCAACCTTAAAAGAGTAAAAGACTGCAAATGAATAAGCTAACCTTTCACTTTAATAGTAAAAAAAGAGCAAACTAAACACAAAACCAGAAGAAGCAAACAATAAAAATTAGAATGGAGATTTTAAAAATAGAGGATAAAAAGCCAAGTGTCAATGAAACAAATTTGGCTCTTTGAAAAGATCAACAAAATTGACCAACTTTTAGCTAGACTGACCAAGAAAATTACTGACTCAAATTACTAAATCAGAAATGAAAGATGAAACATTGCTACACACCTTATAGAAATAAAAAAGGGTTATGTGGGACTACTATGAATAACTGTATGCCTAAATGTAATGGGCACATTTACATTTCTAGAAACTCAAGTTACAAAACTCATATAAGAAGAAAATTGAAATCTGAACAGATCTATAGTAAATAAAAAGATTGAATTAGTAATGAAGAAAAACTTACAAAAAAGTAAAATGCAGAACCAGATGGCTGCACTGGTAAATCCTTCAAAACATTTAAAAGAGAATTAACAACAATGTTTCTCAAACAATTCTAAAAAGTAGTTGATAAAGGAACTCTTACTAACTCTTTCTATTAATATAAGGCTTAGTATCAATGCTAGCCAAATATATCACAAGAAAAAGAACTACAGACCATTATGTCTTATTAATACACATGCAAAAGTACTCAACAAATTGCTAGCAACCAAATCCAGCAACATATTAAAGAATTACACAATATTCCTAAATGGGATTTATTCCAGGAATGCAAGCCTGTTTCAATATATGAAAAGCAATCAATGTATTACCACAATATTAATAAAGAGACAAAACACTCATCATCATTTTAATCAACTACCAAAAAGCATTTGAAAAAATCCAAAACTGTTTTATGAGAAAATCACTCAGCAAACTATAGTTAATGGGAATTGTATTAAATTGATAAAAAGCAATTTGAAAAATGACAGTTAACATCATACTTAAAAGTGAAAAAATGGAACCTTGTCCCCAGAACTCAGGAATAGGCAAAAATGTCTGCTCTGGCCACTTTTATTCAACATTGTAGTGAAAGCTCTAGTTAAGGAAATAAAATAATAAAAAAGAAAATAAAAACTATCTTGTTGGCAAAGAAAGAAATGACATGATCTTTTTTAAGAAAAACCTAGAAGATTCACACACACAAAAATGATTATTTTCAACACGTGTTCTAAGATCATTCAGTGGGGGAAAAGTAGTCTTATCTAAAAATGGTGCTAGGATAACTGGATATCCACATGCGAAAGAACAAAATTGGATCCTGTAGTGGGTTTAGTAGCGTCCCACAAAAATTCATGTCTAACCAAAACCTCAGTATGTGACTTTCTTTAGAAACAAGGTCTTTGTGGATGCAACAGAACAGAATTTTGAGATGAAATCAATGTAAACTTAGAGTGGGCACTAAATCTAATGTCTTGTGCTTTGTAGGAGATGAAGAGGGAGATTTTAGCATAGGGATACAGAGAAGAAACACAGAAGAAGCACATGTAAAGATAGAGGCAGAGAATGGAGTGATGCAGTTACAAACAAGGAATGCCAAGGTTTGCCATGAGCTACCAGAGCCTAGGAACAGTCAAGGAAGGATTCTTTCCCATAGTCTTTGAGAGAACATAGCCTGGACAACACCTTAATTTTGATCTTCTAGTCCCCAGAACTGTGAGACGATGCATTTTTGTTGTTTTAAGCCATCCAATTTGTGGCAATTTGTTATGCAGCCGTAGGACACTAACAATTCCTATTTTGTAAATGTATCCCACATTTACATACAAAAATGACTTAAAAATGGAGTGAAATGGTAAATGTATGAAAAATATAAAACTCTTAGCAACAGTTTCTTAAATATGATATTGAAATCACAAGCTATCAAAGAAAAAATATATAAATTGAAATTCAGCAAAACTAAAGATGTTTGCTTGTTAAAAGACACTATCAAGAAAGTGAAAAATAAAACACATAGAATGGGAGAAAATATTTACAAATCATATATATGTATATAGTATTTAGAACATATCTAGAACTGTTACAACTCAGCAACAAAAAAGCAAGCAGCCTGGTTAAAAATTGGGCTAAAACTTTGAATAGAAATTTTTCCTAAGAAGGTGTCTAAACAGTGAAAAGAAGTCAATATCATTAGTGATTAAAACAATGCAAAACAAAACCACAATGAGATGCTACACATCCTGGTTTATCTTTTGTGGACTCCAGAAACTTATGTTCTTAAGCTAATCCACTCCTGTGCCAGTAAACACACTGCAAATGGGACCGTTTGATTAGATTCAGTTAATGCACCTTTAATTAGATCTCTTTGATTAGATTCCTTTGGGTCTTTGTTTGGAGTACATCACTGAGGTATGACCAAAGGCAGGTCTCCACCTCTTACTGGAGATTTATATAAGCTGAGACTTGAAATGGGACACACATACAGAGAACTACAATTTTGACCCTTGCATGTGAAAGAGGACTCCAGGATCAGCTTCTGCTAAGAAAGAGGCTGAGAGAAACCCTGAGGGCTGAGAGAGAGGCCAGAGGCTAGAATCAGTGGAATTTAGAGGCAGGAAAAGAGACTGCTGAGAAGCTAGGCCCACAGAACAGTTCAAAGCTGAAGAGAAGAGCCATCCTGTATCTACATCAGCCTTAGCTGAGCCTGAGAAGAAAGAGGCCGGGAGGAGAAGGTAGAGACCCAGATGTGTGGGAAGCTGCCTCTGGCACTGGTATCATATTGGCCATCTTGTTACTAAACGCTATTTTTAGATACTAAACCGGTTAAGTTTCTGTTTCCCCACCCTCACTGAAGTAATTAAGTTTCTATCCTCACGCCACGCCCCCAGGCTCTGATTGGGCACTCCCTAAAGAGCCCGAAAGTCTTTCCACAGACGTTGCCAAACAACCATCTGCACATGCGTGTGGCGCGAAATTCAAAATCTAATTACCTAATCATTTACCGACATATGTGCTGTCATCGGTATGTACCACCTCCTTCATCCCTGGCTATAAATACCCCTGATCGACCCTCAATAAACAAGACTTGATCAGAATCCTGTCTTGGCTCCATTCTTTGTGTCTCTTGTCCCTTTCATTCCTGCTCCCTCCTTCAGGTCTTGGTTCTACTGACCCACGGGTCGGGTCACAGATGTAGAGCTATCATTTTGTCTTGCCACATGGCAGGACTCCATTAGCTGCTAGCAGGCAACCTTTGGTAAAACAGCATCTTTGATGATGTCTTGATTTGGACATTTTCAAAGCCTCAGCACAATATGTTTTTAGTCTAATAAATCCCCATTGTAAAAGCCAACCCACTTCTGGTAGTTTTGCATTGGCAGACTTTGGCAGATTAAAACACCATATCACACCCACTATGATGGCTATATTTAACAAAATGAAGTTATTAAGTATTGATGAGAACCCTCATATATTCCTAGTGGGAATGTAAAAAGGGCCAGTCATTTTGCAAAATAGTTTTAATAGTTCCTTAAAAATTTAAACAAAGAGTTACTATATGACTCAGGAATTATTTGTTAAATTTCAAGAGAATTTAAAGCATACTTTCACAATAAAAAAACTGTACATGAGTGTTCATAGTGACATTATTCATAATAGCTAAAACATGAAGATAATCCAAATGTAACTGATGAATGATTAAACATATGGTATATGAAATATTATTCAGCCATAAAAAGAAATGAAGTCCTCAGACCTGCTACATTATAGGTGAAATTCCAAAACACACTGAATAAAATGTCAGGAATGAAAGACCACATCTTTTTAAAATTTAATTTATATGAGATTTCCAAGAAGTCAAATCTTTAGAGACAAAAAGTAGATTTATGTTTGTGAGGGAATGTTGGAAGGGAGAAATTGAGGGCAACTGCTAATAGAAACAGGATTTCTTTTTGGGGTGATGGAAGTGTTCTGGGATTTGATAATTGTTGTCTCTGCCTTTATCTGAGAATAAATTTTGTCCCCAGGCTGTTTCCTTAGGTTGCCTTAGTGTTGGCATCTAGCAATCACTAAATTAACATGCTCTCTTTATAATACCTTAATGAGTATTAAGAAAAGAGGGGCAGTCATAAAAAAAAGAAAAGAGGAAACCTTTTGTAACCATGATGTAAAGTTGTCCTCCCAAGTTTGACTGAGATATTTAAATTAAAATAAAAAATTGCCACCATGGAAATTCCATGTCCTGAAATCTGAAGTCTGGTTTCACAACTAATTTTTGTGGGGGAGGGGAGGTATGTGACATTGGCTCATAGGATTGCCAGGCTTGGAGCTTCTCCTGAAACTCATGGAATTCATGGGAGAGGCATGGGTACCTTACCAAATTTAGGAATTTGTTAAGCTAACACTGTGTGGAATGGGGATGGATAAGATGCCAAAGGTCACCACATTATCTAGCCAAACAACATTACTTTGGGGGAAGGCTCACCATCAGTAGGGGTATTGTTTGTGGTTTCTCAAAATATGGTACAAATGAAAACAAGGAGTTTACCATGTTAGGATTTTTTTAAAAACCTGATAATATGTATCTGCTATATGTCTCAGAATTCTCTAGTCACCTGTTGGAGTGTTTGTGTCAACATAAATATGTTATGAATGCATGCACACTTTTTGAGCTCAGGTTGCTCTTGTGATTCCCACAGTTCTCTTTTTATTCTCTTCATGGAGTTCTCAGTAAGAGGAAAACTAAGCACTGCAGACATTTTGTTGATTCATGGAAAATGAAATATACACAAAATTTCCTTCTGTCCAAACCACTGAAAAGAGTAACAGGCTTTTAATGAAAAAATGTAGTCATGAAACTCCCTAAACAATCATAAGCTTGAATTCCAAGCAGTGTAGCAAAACATTTGTTTGGTTAAAGATCACTGAAACAAAATAAGGAAAAAGCAACTAAACAGAAAAACTTAAATTTCAAAAATCATACAGAAACTAAGGTTTTATTTTGATCTAGTAAAAAGAAACTTTCAACATTTGCTTTACCATATTTCTTGTGGAAACTGCAAATTTTGTTTCTTGACACATTATGCCTTTGACTTCCCTTGATAAATGCTGAATAAAAAGTAATAGCAGAATAAATATGCATTATTATGCATGCTTATTGTATATTTGAAGTACATAATTTTAGCTCTAAATTTTAGTTATCAAAGCATTTTTCCTGTTGCCATTTGTAGAGTTAGTATAAGGCAGTTATATGAATCAACAAGGACATTCTGTTCCATGTTTGCAAAACAAGCACCTCATTTGGCAAAGAATACATGCCTAAAGATATAAGTCTGGGCAGAGAATAAAGATGTAACGTGGAAACAGAAAAAATTTCATTGACTCAAGCATTTAAATAAATTAATCATCTTTATGGCCAAGTAAGTGGAAGTAAGGGTCATAAATGAATCCCTGATAATACATAAAACCTATAAAATGTACCACTAAAAAACTATGAACTGAAGAATGCAGAATTGTACTTGCTAACTTTTGCTCTATGGCCCTTAGAATCAACTCCCAAACAACATTAGGAATTAGTCACCCTAAGAACTAAACTTAAACTCAAAATTATGTAAATTTCATGGAACAGAGGTTGATGAGTAAAATTCTACAGTCTGCATGAATAAATAAAGATCTATTTAATTAATGTACTTTATTCTGATAACACTTGAATCTTCCTTCCTTCCAATTCTTATTTCTAGTTTCACTAAATAAGCTTTGTAAAATGGCATTAAATAAGTAACTTTTAAAATAAATGATATATTTAACTCTAATATATATAATTTATTGAAATAATATAATTAGTAGAGATTAGAAACTTATGTTAAATATTTCTGAAATTGCTTTTGTGTGGTGTGTGTGTGTACACTAAATGCTGGAAAGTAACTTGAATAATAATATACATATAAAGTTTGATATACAAAATTTAAACCACATAAACTCTGTTTAAAGGAAATAACTCCAAGTGACTTTACGAGAGTTGATTTGAATCTTTATACATTGATTACATCATGAATAAATGAGTAACGTATCAACTCAATGGTAATTCAAGAATGGTGTAAAACATTTTAATAAAAATCCCTATTTATGTGTCTGTATTCACCCAGCTGATGAAAGTGTGTTTATTTCCTAGTATTACTGTGATGAGGTCTATTTCACATTTCCTATGTTATCAATCAGATTTAGAGAGAGAAAAATGTCAATTAAATATCATGAGAGAAAGCCTCTATAAAGAAATAACAATAAAATCTCTACTAAGCAATGATACTAAGTATTTCTGAGTCTTGCAAATAGGTAAGATAATTGAGTTTCAAAGAGAATGGACAAGAGATTTGAAGGGTAAATTATTGAAGGATTACAGCAATTTAACTCACACTAAGTATAATTTTCAACTCTTATCTTTTCATTTGTTGTGTTATACTTGTGAAAAAGAATTTGAGGTAGGTTATAATGAATAAAGATATAGATAAAATAAAGGTTGAAAGGGGAATAAAAAATAAGTGAAGAAAAGAAGAGAAAGGAAAGTTATGCATAAATATTTCCAATGTCCCCAAAATGTCCCAAGTTATACCTATTTTTCTGCTCTCAGAACCTCTGGTGGCCACTTCCTTTATAGCAATGATAAAAGTTCTTCCATTGCTATAATAACAATAATAAGTCTAATTTAGTCCATTATTCATTCCCAGTCTTGAGGATTTGGGGATGATAATGAGATGGGGGTTTATATCCTGTATTAGTCAGGGTTTTCTAGGGAAACAGAATCGACAAGGGATATCTGTCAATAGTAAAAGATTTATCAGAGTCTCTCATGCAGCCATGGGGATGCACTAGTCCAGGTTCCACAGGCAGGTTGAAACCAGGAGTTCCAATGAAAGTCCAGTGAAGATTCTTGGTGAATTTTGGGAGATGTTGGCTGTCCAAAGACAAGCTGTTTCTGTAACTGGTCACATGGTCGAAGTTCATATTTATCACTAACTTTTTCCATTACCCATCCCACATTTCCATTACCCTCAACAAGCACTTCAGCTGGCTGTGGTTCATTGCTGGTGGGGTGACCCAAACTTGCATTCCTTAAGATTCTGGGCCATTGTTAGTCCTGCTTGGATTGGGTTGTTGGAATTTTCCATTGACTTTAATCATAGGACATGGCGGTAATGAAGATGCCCTAGAGGATCTCCTGTATTCCAGGCAAACTCTTCTTTACTCCCATTATGTAGATGCAGTCTTATTTCTCCTTGGTAGTCAGGATCAATCACCCCAGCCAGTATAGTAATTCCCTTTTTGACTGTTGATTCAGAGGTAAGAGAAGCCCAAAGTGGCCAGGTGGCTGTTTTAACTTCCAGTTCAGTGGAATCATTGTTGTTCCCTGGTGACAGCACTCCTCCTTTTGGGACTAAAACCTATAGACCAGCAGAGTTTGAGGTTGCAGGGACAGGAAGCAAAAACTTTGCTAGTGGGTCACTAGGGGTAACAGTGAATGGTGCCACTCCCATTTCCACCCCTTGATTCCTGGACCCATGAATCCTGGTATGAGAGAAACAGCACCATAACCTGGACACTGATTTAAGGCACACACAGCCTCCTAGAGAACACTGCCCCAGTCCTTCAAAGTACTGCAACCTAGTTGGCACTGTCATTGAGTTTTCAAAAGGTCATTCCACCATTCTATCAATCCAGCTGCTTCAGGGTGATGGGAAACATGGTAAGACAAGTGAATTCCATGGGCATGTGCTCATTCCCGTGCATATTTGCTGTGAAGTGGGTTCCTTGATCAGAAGCAATGGTGTGTGAAATGCCATGGCAGTAGAGAAGACATTCAGTAAGTCCACAGATGGTAGTTTTGGAAGAAGCATTGTGTGCAGAAAATGCAAATGCGTATCCAGAGTATGTCTCTATTCCAGTTAAAACAAATCATTGCCCCTTCCATGGGGGAAGTGGTCCAATGTAGTCAACCTGCCACCAGGTAGCAGGTTGGTCACTTCAAGGAATGGTGCCATATTGGGGACTGAGTGTGGGTCTCTGCTGCTGGCAGATTGGGCACTCATCAGTGACTGTAGCCAAGTCAGCCTTGGTAAGGGGAAGTCCATGTTGCTGAGCCCACGCATAACATCAATTAATACATCCATGGCCACTTTGTTCATGATCTCACTGGACAATGACAGGAATGGCTGGGTAAAGAGGCTGAGTATTAGCCAAAGAGTGGATCATCTTATCCACTTGATTATTAAAATCTTCCTCTGCTGATATTACTCTCTGGTGAGCATTCATATGGGACCCCACTCCCGGTACCAAGCTGTATTAGTCAGGGTTCTCTAAGGAAATAGAATCAACAAGGGATATCTGTCAATAGTAAGAGATTTAACAGAGTCATTCATGCAACTGTGGGGATGCACAAGTCCAGGTTCCACAGGCAAGCTGAAACCAGGAGCTACAATGAAAGTCCAATGAAAATTCTCTGTGAGTTCTGGGAGATGTTGGCTGTCCAAAGACAAGCTGGCAAATTCTCTCTGAATGCTGGAATCACTTCCCCTTTTAAGGGATTCAACTGATTGGGTTAAATGGAATCACTTCCCCTTTTAAGGGATTCAATTGATTGGGTTAAACATCACTCACTGCTGATGGCAATCTCCCTGATAGATATTATTATAGCCAGCTATCTATGATTTACCACTGCAGTGAAGTCAATGGTGACTAAAATCCATAAATGCCCTTGTATTAGTTAGCTCAATGCTTACTTAACCAAACAACTGGGCTCAATTACCTGGCCGAATTGACACAATAGCATAACTATCACAGATCCTATGGGCCAAATGGATGGAAGTAGTTCATTTGCAGTTGCAGACACTCTCTGTTCCTTGGATAGTCATTGTCCATCATTATCTAACTGTTAGTTTTCCTGGGTGAGTACAATGAACTGGAGAGTAGGTGTTGCAACTCTGCTGAGATTCAGGGCTCAACTGGCATTTGAATGGACCAAAGGCTTATCTCTGGGACATATATTTAACAAGTATAGTGCTAATTATAGGTTCAAATAAAATGGGCAGAAGAACCACGTGTAGGGAAACTAAAAATGAGTTAACTCTATTACACTGAGGAGCATAAATTCCTAAGTAAGGCCCAGTGATAGAGTGCCCAATTCCTGAGCCTGTCTGCCTTGCTTATAGTGCTTAGTATCTCTAAAGCCCTTAGAAGCCCCACTGTTTGAGACACTGTTTACTGTGTCACCAGCCTTTTGGACAGACATTGACCTAATTTAATCCCATCTAGATATAGTATCACTGCCTTCAGAAACTTTTAGAGCAACATATAGACAAAGCCTCTGAACATAAATTTTAGCAAGTTTAATCAAATTACATTGGGGTAAGGCAACTGGAACTCATTAAATAAGATGCTGATTTATTAACATTGAACTCTGGCCAACACCATAACTTATGTCTGAACAACACTTATTTTTAAGTAAAATAAAATGGCTGCCTGTATTGGATATTGCCAAGACATGTCCCTTTCTGAGAAATGATTTCCCAAATGACAAAAACAATTGACCTTCAGGAGTTTTCTGAGAAAATGGAACAGTGGAACATACCTAACAGATATGCAGATAAGTTACGTCTTGTGATGACCCAGATTGTTGTAGGAGAGAAAGCTTAACAGAACAGATGTACCGTGTTAATTAATGCTTTTTTGCTCCCCACTTTGTAAGAAACTTCCTATATAAAATGGAAACAGTGCAAGCCAATCAGAAATATACATTTAATAAGGGAATTTCAATCAGAAACTACCCATGTAAGGCCTTGTAGGTTAGAAATCCAATCAATATTTCTTCACTTGCTTTCACATTTGTTCTACATGCACCCCCACTTTCCACTCCCTTGGATCCCCTTACCACTTTTGGGTTGGTGCTGCCAAATTGTTATCCAGAAAAACTTTAATACATTTTTTAAAAAATGCCTCCATTTATCTTTTTATATTATCTAACACTTGAGTTTGTTTTGTTTTGTTTTGTTTTCTGTAAGGCACATTATAGCATTTTTGTGCTTAGAAACACTAGACACACTTCAGCACTACGTTTGGGAACCTTTTCAAATATCGAAATCAACAAAAAGCACAAAATTGTAAAAAAAAAAAAAAGTGGCGCTAAATGTACCACAGAAAGGTAAATAAACTGAGTATGGGAGCTGAAATGAGAAGGCAGACCATTATCTTATTTGACCTTAGTTAGCACTGTGCATGTTGACAATACAAATTTTTTACCACTCTGCATGAATACCTTAAAAGTGCTATGAATACTGATTTCAGGTGAAAATTTTAGTGAGTTTGGTGAATTTTTAAATACACAATATGTGAATAATAATCAACTTGACTGTGTGTGTTTGTATGTGATTGACTTGACTGCATATGTGTGTATGTAATAAAATGTAATTTTATTTCTACTCTATTCTATTTTTCTATAAATAAATTCCTGCCTTTTTATTACTAACAAATACTGTAATTTGAAAAAGCTCTGAAGTTTTATATGTCATAGGTTAAAAAAAAACTCATAAGTTTAAAAAGCCCTCACTATTAGGCATTTCTAATAATTGTTCCTTTATCATCAAGGGCTAACAATCTTTAGAAGAGAATTTATTAGGAGGCTATATTTTTCAATCAATATGTTTTCTTCTCCTCCTTCTCCTTCTTCTTCGTCTTCTTTTCTTCTTCTATAAATGTTAATTCCATAATCTGTATTATATTTATCTTAACTTCAGGAGAAGGGAGTAGAATAAAAGAATTTTCTACAGATAGGAATAAAGAAATCAACATCAAATGATAATTATTTTCAGGAAATTAAACCAGAGATGCTTCAACTCCCTGTCATAGGTTCTCTGTAAGTCAGGTCATGATATTATTAAGAAATCTTCTCATTAATTTCTTAAAAATAAGTATCTTCTACCGAATCTATTCTTTACTGTAATAAAGTATTTTAATTCCAGATGTAAAAATAGCAGAAAAGCATCAAGTAAAATAAAATGTTTCTTGACAAGCTCAATGTAGAGGAAAACTTTTAAAGAATAAAGCAAGAAAGGACATATAATTTCTATAGTCATAGTAGTTTTTAACCTATATCCTCTTCTCCTTCCATTGGAAAATGGAAAACTTCAAAGTAAATACACAGAGAAGAAAGAATATTTGAGAATCATATATGTGAGTTTCTATCAAGTTGATAAAACATAAGTGGGGAAAGATAATTAAGAAAAAAATGATTTCTAAAAATAACTAATTTGGGGGACATCTTACATGATGTATTAGGCAGCCAAAGGAGTGCTGATGTAAAATATCAGAAATTGGTTGGTTTGTATCTGTAAGAGCCTACAGATACCAGACCATAAAGCAAAAGTTACTTCCCTCACCAAAGTTTATTTTCACTTGTTGGAACAAGATGGCTGCCTATGGCTGTGAGGGTTCAGGCTTCCTGGATTCCTCCCTTCCAGGGACTTGCTTCTCTCTGGGTTCAAGGTTCCTTTCTTCCTGGGGCTGTTTTTTCTTTCCTCTGTGAGTTTACTTCCTGGGCCACCAGCTTAAGTCTTCAGCATCAAACTTCAACATCAAAACTCCACTATCAGAAACCCTCAACTCTCTTTGCCATGCCTTTTATGCCCTAATCATAACTCAATCATGCCCAGGTACAGATCAGATTACAAACATAATACTATATCTATTTTTGGAATTCATAACCATATCAAACTGCTACACATGGTTCAAATATTTTTTAATATATTAAAACCAAGAATCCACTTCTGTTTTCAACTCTGACATACAAAACAATTGGAAATTGTCACTCCAATCCTTAGAATAAGAAAAAAACTTTCAGGTTGAAAATAATGACTTTTCTTAGTCCTACCAGAAATTTGAGATTACAAGCAAACTTCTACCTTAAAATCTGAAAGGACAGGAAATACAGCTGAGATAGCTTGGATGAAGCAGAAGACACAGGTACCACAAACTGGTAGGAACACTTAAAGGGTAACAGTGGTTTATAACTGAAAGAATGGCAAAACACAAATCCAATATTAGAGGGGATTCTTGGGAATTCCCAAAGATGACACTAGAGAAAAAACAGTTGATTCTGAAACTGCTATATATACATAATGGAATTGAACAATTAAGAAAATGGGTGACAATTGCTGGCAGCCAGTGTTCTCATTTGTTGGAGTAGAGATTTGCAGATACACAATAGATGTTAGAATTTGTATGGTAATAGGTTAATGTTGGGGACATAAGTAAGCCCCATTTCACTATATATAGGTACAAATAGCTATGTATAGGTGTGTTTATACATATGTGCATATAAATGAATTGGAATAAACCGGTACATTTCTCTGCTCTGTCATTGGGGATGGCCTAAATGAAAAGACTCTCTAGGAGTATGAGAATACTTAGTGTCTGGGAATTGGTTTCAAATTCTATTTTCCAAAGCTCTCAGCAGAAATGTCCAATTCTAAGACTGATGATGTAATATATAAGATGATCTTAGAAGTGCTCAGGAAAAAAAAAACAAACAAACTTGCATTGATGGGGTTATGCCAAAGGGTCACATGAGCCAACTGAAAGAGTTTGCAATGGCCAAAGCTTGAATAATATGAGTAAGAAAATAGGTAAAGTGGCATTGAATTATAATTCAAAGTGTAAAATAAATATCTGAGTCCAAACTAATGTAATTAAGTGATGAACACATTAACATTCTGGAGAACAGATAAGTGTCCTATATTTAATAGTTCCATATAAATTATGTAGATTTTCTTCCTTGAAAAAGGGAAGCAAAATCCTTAGGTATATGAGGTTCACAGTGACTTCCATGTATTATGGAAAGGGTGAAAAGAAAGAATAAGTTTACAGTTCAAAAACCTGACAAACACTACATTAGTCAGCTGCTCAAGGTCAACATTCATAAATCATATTGATAATATCTACTCAATATAATGTGATGAAAATATCTTATTACCTCTGTGATCTTCCTCCCCAAAATCAAAATCAAGTCTAATTTTGAGAAAAATATCAAGCAGATTCTAATAGAATGGCATCCCACAATATATTTTTAAACAAAGTTAGCATTTGTATATGACAACTTGCAGCCAGATCTTTTGAACAAAACCAGATAATGAAAGAAAACAGATTCTCTTTTGTATATGCAGCATTCGAAAATGATCTAAGAAAGAAACATTCTCGCAGCAAAGAGGTTTATTTAAATTGTTGTCAAGTGAAGTTGTGGAATCTCTTGCTCTGCAGATGTTTATAAATAGGAATATTTTAGATGTAATCTAATCAGGAAACAAATTGATAGATGGGATAACTTCTAAGATTTCTCTCTTCTGATAAATTTAATATTGTGGTGGCAAATTGCCATCCTGAAGAAATTGGACATTGAGAAATGATGAATACTAGATATGGATGACAGATGAAATAGAGGCATATAATGTTCATGAAACTATTAGCATGATGAAAAACTTCCATTTTGATATTGGACAGCTATTTGTGTCCATTTCACAACGTCAAAAACTGACTCAGTGATCTATTTGCTCAACAAACATTACTTAGGTAGTGTAATTGATGTGCTTTTTTAATTGACAGGTTCAAGTATATTTTTAATACAATTCTGTTTTGTGAGGTAGAATATTTGGAATTTTAAAAAATAAGATTTTCTGGATTTTTTGGACAATAATAATATCTCCAGGGTGAAAATTTATTCAAAGAAATTTTATTTTGGTTAGTTAAAATATGAAAACAAAGAAAAGATAAATTTATATCTTGAGTGCTTTATTTACAAATTAGTACTCTCTCGATTTCAGCTGGTTCCCTGACATGGCTAAACAATCCTGTATTATTCAGTCAAAGCGGTGCTGATGCAAAATACCAGAAATCTGTTGGCTTTTATAAAGGATATTTATTTGGGGTAGAAGCTTACAGTTACCAGACCATCAAGTATAAATTACTTCCCTCACCAAAGTCTATTGCCACATATTGGGGTAAGATAGCTGCTGATGTCTGTAGGGGTTCAGGCTTCCTGGGTTCCTCTCTTCCCAGGGCTTGCCTCTCTCCAGGCCCAACTCCTCTGTTTTGTCCACAAGGTCAGCTCTAGACTATGATGCTCTCTAGGCTTTGCCTTTCTCTACCAGGCCAGCTGTAGACTATCAGCTGAATGGCTCTGTTTCTCTCCCCAGGGCTTGCTTCACTCTGGGCTCATCTGCTCTGCTCCTCTGTGGGTTTATTTTCTGAGCTCCAGCTCAAAACTCAAGCATCAAAAACTCCAACTCTGTCCTTTGCCTGTCTCTTTTTTTCAAAGATTTATTTTTTTAAATTTATTTCTCTCCCCTTCCACTGCCCCCCATTGTCTGCTCTCTGTATATTCTTCTGTGTCCACTTGCATTCTTGTCAGTGGCACTGGGAATCTGTATCTTTTTGTTGTTGTTGTTGTTGCATCATCTTGCTGCATCAGCTCTCTGTGTGCAGCACCACTCCTGGGCAAGCTGCGCTTTTTTCATGCAGGGCAGTTTTCCCTGTGGGGCACACTCCATGCACGTGGGGCTCCCCTATGCAGGAGACACCCCTGCATGGCACGGCACTCCTTGTGTGCATCAGTACTGCTCACAACATGGGTCAGGAGGCCCTGGGTTTGAACCCTGGACCTCCCATACGTTAGGTAGATGCTCTATCAGTTGAGCCAAATCTGCTTCTTTGCCATGTCTTTTATCTGTGAGTTCCCACCCACAAAGTTGCAGGGACCTAACACCCTACTGACAGCAGCCCAACCAAAGCCCTAATCATAATTTAATCACACCCAGGTACATACCAGTTTACAAATATAATCCAAAATCTACTTTTGGAATTCATGAACTCTATCAAACTGCTACAAATCCCTTTGATTTTTTTTGCATCTCAATAATTTTTTCTATTCATCTCCTCTCAGTTTTATAAAATGCAGCCCCTTACCTCGAGTTTATCTTCTAACACCAACCCTCTCACTGTTAACAGATGACAAAGACTATTATCAAAGTAAAATTAAGAATACTAGACTAGACAATCTTAACTTTCTCCTTACCACCCTCATCCATGAATATTTATCTGGAGCTTTATCTAACATATCTTTCCTATAGTTTTATGGGATGAAAACTCTTTTCATTCAGTCTTACTGAATTAAAATGAATTAAAATGGAATAATCAATACATACAACAATTTGGATGGATCTCAAGGGCATTATGCTGAATGAGAAAAAGTGAATTTAAGAGTCCTCTACTGCATGGTTCCGTTTATATAGAATTCTTGAAATGAAAATTTCAAATAGAAAACATATTAGTGATGCCACAGGTTAGGGTCTGTGGGTTGGGGCAGGAGTTGGGTGTGAATATACAAGGTTTTGCATAAGGGTGATTTTTGTATCTTGATTGCACTTGTAGCTACAAAAATATACACATGTATTAAAATGATATAAAACTATATCTTTGTCTTATTTTGCAAGGATTTTTTAATCAAAGTATCAAAAAAGAGTCAACTCGTGGGTTTGGAGGCTACAAGTTCAAAATCTTGTACAAGGGTCTTTGCAGAATCATGCTGTCTCTGAAGCATTCTGGTAGTAGTTTGTTACCAATCTATAACTCAATCTCTATCTCAGTCACGTGTCCATTATCTCTGTCCCCTATTCCTAACTGTTCAAATTTCCTTTTCTTATAAAGATTCTGGTCCTATTGGATTAAGACCCACCCTGATTCAGTTTGGCCTCACTTTAACTAATAATATCTTCAAAGTCTCACAAATGAGTTCACATTGATAAAACCATGGGTTAGAACTCAAACGTATCTTTGTGTGCAACATGATTGAATCCATAACATTTTTGTACCAATGTCAAATTCCTGGTTTTGATATTGTATTGTACTATAATTATGTAAGATGTGACCATTGGGGGAAACTGGTAAAAGGTACATGTACTTCTCTCTCTGTACTATTTTTGCAACTTCCTTTGAAAATAAACATTTAAAATTTAAAAAAATTAAACATATGCACATAGATACTGATTACAAACTTGTTGTAAATGAGGGTATTTTGAGGGTAGTTGAAGCTGGTAAGAAAATGATCTGAAGATACTTCAAAATACCTTATGACCATTTCCATGTATGTGTTTCTTTGTTTGAAAGATTTGCAGATCTTGATCTTAAGGCAGAAATTGAGGAAGGAATATTATTTGTGCATTTGGGCTCAAGTATGAGGTGGAAGAATCAAACACAAAGCTGGATCCTGTGGTGTCCCACAGATGCTGCATTACAGATCAGGAGTGTTTTGGACAGGGTTATGTGTGTATGTGAGTTTGTATACAACATGGAGCTGTCTACTCTCTGACAGTTCCTGCTGAGAGCAGTCCTTCATTAAGGTGTGGGACAGCTGGACACATGCCTAGCACTAGTCTACAATACTTGAATATATTTAAAATATGAAGCTAGTTAATTTTCTTATAGGTATGTAGTAACATAACTGGCAGAAAGTAAATTCTGTTCCAATTAAAGTAGCAATTTAAAACTGAAACTAACTGGTCAGGACTAATATGTATCTAAGTATTTCCAAGATCAAGTCTTCATGCTCCATCTGATAACTAAATGCCATACCACTAAGTCAGAAACAAGCCTGATTATGGTATAATCTTGGCAGTCACAGGCAGCTGAAATTGACTTTAAAATGCTTGGCATAATACTACTTGGATTAAATGGGTGATTTAATTTATTTTCTAAATTTTAGATCCATTAATATTCCTATAAAATATTTCCAAGGTCAGAAAGCTAAAATTGAAAACTTTCTGAAAAAGAACAGAAGCTCTATAGAAGTAGAAAATGTTTTGTCAGATTGAAATTCTGGACAGTATACATATTTAATCCCAGATTATCTCTGTCCCCAACTGGCTATACTAGGAATGGCTTTTTATCATCAAATAATAGAAAAATAGTCAAATGTTAATTAAAATAGTTACATTTTTATTTGTTTCTCTCACAGAACATCAAAGAGGAGGGAAAGCAATTCATAATGGCAGCACTTTTAAAAAACTGCAAAGGGTGCCCTAATTGTTAATAAATGCAAGGAAAATTGGTGTCCATTCTTTCATACTTTCACCAAATTTTCTTTGCTTATACCTATATACCTATATGCACACAAACATGGATTTTGATATTTTTATAATTATATTATGTAAAGAAATATACATATAATCATATTATGTAAAGAAATACACAACTTGCATAACAATACATCAACATTTCTTCCACTTACTTTCTTCATGCATATACTCACAAATATTATACAACTGGATGGATGTCCAATAACAACTTTTCATCTTACTAGCTCTTGAAAAGTCATACCACTTTTCAAACAATGGCTCCCTTTTGAGTCTTTTTCTCCTAAAGGCATCCTGTGAAAGTTAATTTCATGTGTCACTCACCAATTATTTTGGCAGAAAATTTTTCAGAAAACAGTATGTAGAAAACAAGAATTTTTACCATATTTTGCTTCAAGTGCCTACAATAAGTGATAGGGATAAAAAGGTGCAGGATTTTCTTAAACTCTTCAACCTCTGTAATAGTATGCTATGTCTTTGAATTTAGAGGCACTCTCATATTTAACCTTATATTGTCACAAAGTTGTTTTTCAGAGCTATAACTTTTTTAAAAAAGCAATTAAAGTGTAAGATAATCATGGACTTCAAAAAATTTCAAAAATTTCTTACAAACTTCTGCAGATAGAAGAATCCATCTTCCAAAGGAAGACTCCTTTATATTCTCCTCCATAAATCAAACTCATTATCAAAGTTTCCTGATAGGTCTTCACACTTGCAACCAGAGGATCCTAAATTAGGTGATGATCTTGATTGTAGTAAATTCTTTTAATTCAATATCTCAAGTGAGTCACTGTCCCCTGCAAACTTTTTATATGAATCAGTGTTTATATACTAATACACACTCAAAAAGAAAAAAAAAATAATCTAAAGGAAAACCTACTATGGATGTAGCCTCCTGCAAATATGAGTCATTTTTTGCACACAATTTATAGATGAAGAAATCGACCATTATCAGAGGCCTGAGAAATGGTTTTGCTCACTGTTGTATTGCCAGTGAAGATATTCTCCTTAAGGAGAGTTATGTGCTCAAGAAGATTCTTAGAAATATTGTTTTTAATAAAATATGCAATAGGTAAATCAAAGGAATGATTATATTTGAGACCAAAATCAGTGGTCTCGAATGTAAAGTTGAAGACATATCTCAAACCATAAAGCAAAAGTATGAGGCAAATATAAAGGTAAGAAACTTTTAGGAGGAAGAAATCTCTAAAGGATAGAAAGGAACCAAAGCTATATGAAGATCTCACTTACTTTAAGAAAGATATGATCCTTACCTCACATCATATTAAAAAATCAACTAAAAATCGGATCAAAGACCTAAATATAAGAACTAAAGCCACAAAACTCTTAGAAGTAGACATAAGGGAAAACTCTCAAGATTTTGGATTTGGCTATGATTTCCCAGCATAAGCAACAAAAGAAAAAGATAGATAAACTAGTCTTCATCAAATTAAAAACTTTCATACATCAAAATATATTATTACAAAAGTGAAAAGACAGCCAATCGAATGGTAGAAAATAGTTGTAAATTATATCTCCTCTAGCATTTAATATACAAAATGTATACAGAACTACAACTCAACAACAAAAAGATAAACAACCCAATTTAAAACTAGGTGAAATACTTGAATAGACATTTCTCCAAATAAGATATACAAATAACCAGCACACATGAAAAGATGCACAGACTCACTCATCAGGGGAAAGCTAATCAAATCCAAAATGAGATACAGCTTCACACACACAAGGATAGCTAGTACTTAAAAAAAAAAAAAAAAAAAAAAGGAAAATAAATGCTGACACAGATGTAGAGAAATTGGAATTCTTATAAATGTAAACCATAAAATGTAAAATATAAAATGGTGCAGCTGCTATGCAAAGCAACTTTGAGCTCCTCAAAAATTTAAACATAGTTTTACATATGATCTGGAAATTTCACCTTTAGGTATATACCCAAAAATAATTGGAAACAGGAAATCAACCAGATATTTGTATATCAATGATTTTTGCAGCATTTTTTCCAATAGCTAAAAAATGGAAGCAACCTAAGCTTCCATTTACAGATAAATGGATAAACAAAATTTAATATAAATATACAATAGAATATTATCCAGCAATTAAAAAGAATGAAGCTCTGAAACATACTGCAATGTGGATGAACTTAGAAATCATTTTGTTGAGTGAAATAAGCCAGAAACAGGAGAACAAATGTTGTATGAGTCCACTTTTATGAAATATTTATAAGCAGATTCAAAGAGATAGAAAGTAGATTAAAGTTTACCAAGATCAAGGGGTAGTGGGGAATGGAGCATTATTGTTTAAAATTACAGAGTTTCTGGTTAAGGTGATGAAAAAGTCTTGGTAATGGATGTTGATAAAGGTAGCATAACATTGCAAATGTAATTAATGCCATTGATGTGTAACCTTAAAAATGGTTAAAATTGGAAATTTTGTGAAATACATGTATAACCACAATATATTTTAAAAATCCTAATTCCACATTAAAATGACTTCCTAAGTTGTATGTGGGATAAATAAGAAAAGATACACAACAAGATATGTATTTTTAAGTTCATGAGCTACAAGGAAAAAGAGCAAAGAATGTAAGCTTTCAGGTCGTGTATTAGGGTTCTCTAGGGAAACAGAATCAACAGGAGCTGTCAACAGTAAGAGATTTTATAAGAGTCTCTCATGTGATCATGAGTATGTACAAGTCTAACTTTCACAAGCAGGCTGCAAACTAGGGGTGCCAGTGAAAGTCCAATGAAGGTCCCTGATGAGTTTCCAGGAGATGTTGGTTGTCCAAAGACGAGTTGGGAAATTCACCCTGAATGCTGAAATCACTTCCCCTTTTAAAACATTCAACTAATTGGATAAAGCTTCACTGATTGTTGGTGAACATTTGGGCTACTTCCTCATGTAACTTATTTGTGTTTTCAGGACCCACTCAAGTCTTATCTTGTATATATACCACTTCCACTTTACTATGCTGCTGTACATGCCTAACTTTATGGCTTTGTGGGTCAGACAATATCCAGTTGATGATAGACGATTCAGGTCTCATGATAACTTGATGCTCTGTTGTTAAGCATTCAGTCTCTACTAAGGCCCAGTAGCAGGCTAAAAGATGTTTCTTAAAAGGAGAGTACTTATCTGCAGAGGATGACAGGGCTTTTCTCCAAAATCTAAGGGTCTGCATTGTGGTTCTCTTATAGGAGCCTCCCAAAGGCACCAGACAGCATCTTTATTTGCCACTGAAACTTCCAGCACCATTGAATCTGCTGGATCATATGTCCCAAGTGGTAGTGTAGTTTGCACAGCAGCCTGGACCTGTCACAGAGTCTCCTCTTGTTCCAGGCCCCAATCAAAACTAGCAGTTTTTCTGGTCACTTGGTAAACGGGCTGGTGTAGCACATCAAAATGAGGCATGTGTTGTCCCCAAAATCCAAAGACAGCAGCTAAGAAGTGTGCCTCTTTTTTGGTCACAGAGGCACCAGATCCAAAAGCTTATCCTTCTCTTTAGAAGGGATATCTTCACATGCCTCACAACACTGGACATCTAGAAACTTCACTGAGGTGGAAATTTCATTGAGGTGGAAATTTCACTGAGGCCCTGTATTTTTGTTGGATTTATCTCCCATCCTCTCTCACACAAATGCCTTGCCAATAAATCCAGAGTCTTTGCTAATTCTTGCTCACTAAGGCCTATTAATATGATATTATCAATATAATGGACCAGTGTGATGTCTTGTGGGAGGAAGAGATGATCAAGTTCCTTGCAGACAATATTATGGCATAGGCCTGGAGAGCTGACATATCCCTGAGGAAGGACAGTGCAAGTAAACTACTGGCCTTACCAGCTGAAAGCAAACTGTTTCTGGTGGTCCTTACTAATGGCAATTGAGAAAAAAAGCACTGGCCACATCAACAGCTGCTTACCAGGTACCAGGGGATGTGTTGATTTGTTCAAGCAATGAGACCACATCTGGGACAGCAGATGCAACTAGAGTCCCCACCTGGTTAGGTTTATGATAAGCTACTGTTATCCTTCAAGATCCAACTGTTTTCTGCACAGGCCAAATAAAAGTTGCACGGGGATGTGGTGGGAATCACCACCCTTGTATCCTTCAAATCTTTGATGGTTGGCACTAATTTCTGTATCCCTCCAGGAATCCAATAATGCTTTTGATTTACTAATTTGCTAGGTAGGGGTAGTTCTAGTGCCTTCCACTTGGCCTTTCCAAGCATAATAGCCCTCACTCCACAAGTCAGGGTTCCAATGTGATGATTATGCCAGTTACTGAGTATGTCTATTCCAATTATGCATTCTGGAACTGGGAAAATTACCACAGAATGGGTCCAGGGACTCATTGGACCCATTGTGAGATGAACCTGAGCTAAAACTCCATTAATCACCTAATCTCCTTAAGCCCCTACTCTGACTGGTGGACCATAGTGACATTTTGGGCCTCCTGGAATTAATTTCACTTTGAGCCAGTGTTTAATAATCCCCAAATGTCTGATCATTTCCTTTTTCCCAATGCACATTTACTCTGGTAAAAGGCCATAAGTCTCCTTGGGGAAAGGTGGGAGAAAGACTAATGTATACATTTTTGGCAGTTTAACAGGATCCTTCCCCATGGAGACCTGGCCTTCTCCTCATTCAAGGGGCTCTGGTTCTGTAAACTGTCTCAAGTCCTGGAATTGATTAAGGGATTGTGATTCTCTGCATCTAATTTGAGTTAGGGTTTTTATCACTCAAACTAGAACTCTTCTATTTGTACAGATCCAGAAGAAATTTAGTAGACTGTCCATCTATTTCACTTCTAGGTACCCCAAGATTTATTAGCCAATGCCTAACTCTATGTGATTCAGACTATTTTGAGTGCTGCTTTGAATCTGCCTTTCATTACAGTAACCACACCAACCTTGTCTTTGGTGATTAACTGTGGATACTTGATTTTTACTGGACTGAGATCCAATCATCCCCATAATGTTTAAGGATTCTAATTCCATTATAGCCCTCCCTTCAGTAATATCTGGGTGACAGAGAAGAGCAACCACAGAGCTCTTCAGGGAAGATGGAGTAGAGTTAGTCCTACAAATTTATTCCTCACAGTCCTGGTTAAAGGTGTGTCCTCTAGACATTTTTGGAGTGGGTAGGCAGCTCTCAAATGGTAAATTCATTCTAGCATTCCAATCTCTCTAAACTTTTGGATTCCTTCTTCTGTATACCAGGGCAAATCAGACCTCTCAACCTCAGAAGTCCTAGGCCATCTTTTGGTCCATGTTTTAGTCAGCCACCCAAACAAACTGTTAGAACCCATTTTAATCTCTTGAGCTACAGCATTGAATCCAGAATTTCTGCTTGGTGGGTCCTTATCAATAAATTCAGCTTGATCCAACTTTATATTCCTTCACCCATTATCCCATACACTTAGCATCCATTCCCACATATATTCCCCTGATTTCTGTCTATATAAGTTTGAAAACTCATGCAGTTTTTTCAAAGTATAGCATACTTCCTCATGGGTCATGCTTTGTATTTCACCTTTAGGAGCTTGTCATGATTTTGGTCTAGTAATAGCTCTTGAAGACAAGAGGGGTGGTGGAGGTGGGCAAGGAGAGGGATTAGAAATGTTTTACAAGCTACTAACCTTAGGGCATTCCTTTGCATTTTCTTCTCCAGAGACTGGATTAACCTATTCAGGAAGGGGTTGGAAGGAAGATTACTCAGGGCAGGCTGGAAGCTGGGCAGTCATGCTGGAGTTTGGCTGGCACCTGCCTCAGACCTGGGAGGAGGTCTAGACTCCCTGGGGCAGGCCAGAGGCTAGGCAATAAAGGCTTCAGATGACTGGAGATCCAGAATCCCTGAATCCCTGGGGCAGGCTGGAGGCTGGGTGATACAAGTTTGACACTGTATGGTCTCCACAGGGCAGGCCATCACAGGTTTATCTGGTAAAATCTCAGCAGAATTTAGGATTCCAATGTCCCCACCAACATTATCATCCTCCCATATGTCTCTATCCCAATTCTCTGGGTTCCATTCCTTTCCAATCAATGCCTCCACTTTAATGTCAGAAACCCTCCCTGCAGGGTTTAGATTTTACTTTCCTTTGTTACTCTGCTACTCATACAATGAGACTCTGAGTTTGGTTCTCAGATATTCCAAGCCTGTGACTACAGGAGACAAAATTTTCTTTCAGAGCACACATAGAGACTTTCACATCATTCATGATGCATTTAAGTTGCAAATTTGAAGCCTTTAGCACATCTCTTTCTTTGGTAGCTGTATCCAGAGTATTTAGGAGGAGCCAGCCAACCTCACTATATCTTTTGATGCCACAAACTCTGTTAAGGTGTTGAAAACACTCTCACCCAGATCCTTGATATTTTGCATATCTCTATAGCCAGCTCATGCCATAGACTGTTAGCTGCCTCTTCATTATTGGAAAGGGAATCATTAGTACCCTTGAGTCCAATTAGAGTAGAGAAGTCAATTGTAAAACTCCCAGAACCACCTTAGACATCCCATGTTTAAGACTCTGTTCCTTCTGAACCACTCCTGGTACCAAGCTGTATTAGTCAGGGTTCTCTAGGGAATCAGAATCAATGGGAGATATCTGTCAATAATAAAATATTTTATGAGTCTCTCTTGTGACCATGGGGATGCACAAGTTCAGGTTCTGCAGGCAGGCTGCAAACCAAGGACTCCGATGAAAGTTCAATGAAGGTCCTCATGAGTTTCTGGGAGATATTGGCTTTCCAAAGAAGAGCTGGGAAATTCTTTCGCGTGCTGCAATCACTTCCCCTTTTAAGGCATTCAACTGTTTGGATAAAGCATCTCTCCTTGCTCAAGGCAATCTCCCTGACTGATATAGGTGTAATCAGCTATCTATGCAGTAAACTCATGGGTGAATAAAGCCCATAAATGTCCTTGTCCTTGTATTACAGTTAGCCCAGTGCTTGCTTGACCAAACAACTGTGCATTATTACCTGGCTGAGTCGACACATTAGCCTAATCATCACAGGTGGAAATAAAATTTTGTTTCTAAAATATAAAGAACAAAACCAGACATTTTTATCTCTGACATCTAAGTGTAAGAGTTGGTGGAATGGTATTTGCATATTACTGACAAAAATCCACTGTAGTTCATGAATCTCATAACAACCCAGAGTTAAAGAATGATATTTGAGATATGCAAGGCTTTGGAGAATAAATTTTAAGAAAACTATTAGAGCAAAAGCAGATAATAAGCTCTTAAAATATATCAGGCAATTTCCTAAGCCCTTTTACATATATAAACCCACTTTATCCTTGCAAAACAATAACAATACCAATAACGTGCCCATGAAGTAAGCATTATTAGTACTCCAAATAGCAGATGAGACACTGAGAAAACATATAACTTTTAAAGATTACTCAATCAGGCAACACTGAAGTTGTGATTCACACTGTTTGTCTGACTTAAGTGACATTGCTCTAAACATAATGTATTATTTGTTTATACTGTAAGCAAATAATAAACATGAAAAATAGACCTCCATTTAGGATATGATGGGGGGAAAAATGTGTGAGCAATAATAATGAAAACTTTTTAACATGAATATACAATTAAGTATAAACAAAAACAATATAATCTGTGAATGTGTAGTACTGGTGTATAATAGGTAATCTTGAATTTTAATAAACATAAACAAGATAAAGTATAGTCATAAGCTGAAATTAAACAAATAAATTCATCTCACCAAACCTAGCATTAGAGGAGGATTAGATTGGGGGTGGGGAGAGTTATATAACCAAGTGCTGCAAATATGCAATCTGATGAAGGAAGGAAGGAGGACATTTAGGAAATCAAATTGTTTGAAGCTTCTGGTAATTTTTTTTAAGATATGGAGAATATTTACCAGCCTGTGTGGAAAATGATTGATATCTTGGACTTCAGAGATCCCCAAATGCTGATACTGGGGAACTTAAACGGGTAAAGTTATGGTGGTCACAGGTGTAGTTGTTCATCTGCATTAGGTAGCCACAATCAGATACCACAAAAATTGTTTATATCTCTTTATAACTCAAATATTGAGGTCCTTATTTACAAAAGTGCTAGAATTAAAAAAAAAAAACGTTGTGGATCAAATAATACAGCGTTTTAACATATCTAGTTTGTGTCAACATGGCCTAAATCAACTTATTCTGAATGAAAAAACAAATTCCATAGGAAAAAACCCAATTGTTGTATGGGTCATGGCCTATTTATAAATGTCGCTTTATAATTAGTAACAATATTAATCTGGTAATGAAAGATGGCAAGGAAGTTTACACATATTTTTCTGAATCAGAAATGTCAATGTTAGATAAATATGTCAATACCAAGTATTAGATAAATATGTCAATACTAAACACAATGGTAGCCTTTTCTTATAGTGGGAATAAACTCTCAACTTCTCTTTGAGAATCTCAAAGGAATTGCTATATATTTAAATAGATATTTTAATTAGATTTTCTAAGATTTCTGAGGATTCTGAGGGTTTAACTATATTAATTTTATTGCCTTATTATGATAAGCATAGATAAATGGAATTTCTAAGACATGAATTAGTCCGTGTAGACAGTGAAGCCTGATAATATGTCAAGGTAGTTTAGTAAGCTTACATACATCCCTTAATATGTCCCTCTTTCTGTGTGTGGTGTGTGGTTCTCATAGCACCACCTAGAAAAGTGTACCTGAATGTCTGAGAGGGAAAATGCTGAGGTAAGTATAAATGTACTGGCTATAGTAGTAGTCTAACTCTGGATATCCTTCTTGAACTTTTGTTTGTTTTAAGGTTACACTTACCACAATTATTTTTTATTCTAATATATATACATGAATATATTAGTGGTAACTTTAAAAGATATTAAATATTCAAGCCTAACAATAGAGAGTAAACAGGATTCTCTGGGCCTACTTTCTATTAATATTCTTAGAAAATGGTATGTGTTTTGGCTTATGTTTTTATGGAGACTTTGAGGAAATGCATATCTAAGAAAACTCACATATTATTCTAAGCTTCTGTCACTCCAATCAAAAATAAAATTCTTGCTGTTCTGTGTGAATTATGAAAGAGTACAGCAAAAAAAAAATTAAGGAAATGAAGGCTGTCCCCAAATTACCATTTACAACAAAAAAATGTGTTTATAGTTTGAAGTATCATGACTTGGAACACATAAATAACACTATTCATGGTGGTTTGGTTTCAGACCAGTCTTCAAATCTACTTAACTCAAAATGTAATTTAAAAACTGATTCTAATCTCTGTATGTAACCATATTTTTATGGGAAAATCAATCAATATGTCTTTCTTAAAGTACTGATGTCAGTCTAGTTATTTTTTTACTTCTTTAGACTATTAACTTTTGAAAGGAGTTGCAAATATTCCACTGGTGTGGTAGATTAGATTATTTTTCAGCAAAACTCACCATCTGCCCCCTTTTCCCACCAGCCCTGAGAAGAACATTTCTTCTAACACTATTGGTGTTAGTTTTTGTCTCTTGGTGGGAGGATTGTACTTATGTATCTCTTGACTTTGGGTTTGGATATGTGAATTGCTTTAGAGAGTGGATGCAATATACTAAAGTTTGTCCTATTTGTCCTTGATGTCTTGGATGTTTGCCATTGTCATTGCCAGAGGAGATCAGACCTTTGGTAGACCTGCCCTTCTACCCTTGGCACCAGAGTGAAACATGCTGAGCAATGTCTCCCCAACATCCCTTAGATGCAGGGATGAGGAATACATGGTTACTGTTGTTTGCCACTGGTATTTTGTGACTGTTTGTTTTAAAGTATTACTGAAGCAATAATTAACACATAAAACCACCTAAAACCCCATTGAAGTGTCTCCAGAAGACTTAAAGTTTGAAAAAAATGCTAGAAAATTTATGTGAAAGGTAAACTAAGACATAAAATTTTGCTTGTGTAGGGAATGATACAATGAACTGTTGCTTAAATTATGTACTGACTGTTAACAACAAGCAGCAATATGTTAAAAACTGAGGCAAGAATGAATTTTTGGAAATGACTCTTTTATCCCCATATCCTTGTTGAAACTGGTTATGCCATGAATGTCCAAGAGGAAGATGAATAATGATAGAAAATTAATGATAAACATTTAAAAACATTGACAATGATATAATCAAGTCAGGAAATAACATTGGGAATGTAATATTGGAAAAATAAAGAAATAGGGGCTCTGAAAAAAATCCAAATATTCAAAGTCTATTTAGGAATCAAGTAATAAAAGAAAATCTTTAATAATATGAAATCTAGACAGGAGTCAGAGGCAGGGAGAATTAGGTAAATGTTCTAAAACAACTGAAGCAAACATTAATTAAGTGCTGGAAAACTAAAGGAAATGTTACAAATTAGAGTTCCACCAGGTGACCCTGATAAAGGTCTTGACCTGATGCATAAGCTTAAGAATCATTGAACATCATCAGATGTGAATGTCCTTGGTCACCACTGGGAAATTTTGTATATAGGGATACAATCAGAAAGAATATATTGGGATATTCCTGAGATCGTATAAGAAATTCCCAGACAAACTAGATGTATAGGTATTGGCTTGCTTATTTATGTCACATCATATTTTTCAGAATCGTTTTGCTCCAAGCCACACTCTGTCTACTAAGACAGAATTGGCACTTGCTTTCTATGTCCAAGTCATTCATTTCCTTGATTGATAGGGAGGTAGGAGCCATCAATAATAACTAATAATGTTAGTACATTTACAGACATATTGATGGGCTAAGCATATTCATTTGAAAGTTTGATGTGGTTGCTTATTCTAATTCCATACCACTGAAAGTTGAAAAACTGTAAAACAAAATATCTCTAAGAGGTTTATGGGAAAAGGCAATCACCTACAGTTTTATTAATTTTGACATGATACACCAGAAATATCCTCAGGTAACTTGTCTAAATCTTTGTTTTGCCAGTAAACAATACATGTAATTTTATTTATCAGGTAATATTTTCTTAAGAGGAATCATACTAAAAACCAGATTTCACAATTACAAAATGTACTTCAAGATGTGGGTATTTTTAAAATAAAAATTCACACCTCAGTCATTGCTTAATTCATCCCAATATCAATTTTATAGACTAGGATGAAGAGAATGAGAAAAAAATTTCAACTTGCACAGATAAAGGATAAGGAAAAAAAATGTTGTCAAACTTTATAATTTTTCTACATGGAAGAAAAAATGGATGATGGAGAATTATGTAAATGTCCATAATTTAACTTTACTGAAAGTTATATAATTTGAGGCAAGCAACTTGTATTTGTTATCAACTATTTATTTAAACAATTATAATTATATGAAGGGTGGAAATAAATGGTGAAGATCTGTAGTTCTGTATCTTAATCTGCCAGGTATCATTATAATTTCCTAAGTGATTTTCCCATCTGTATGCCACAAGCCAAGAAATGTTAGAATTTGTAATCAATTAACTGATTTCCTTAAAAGTTGCCATTTTAAAAATTTTATGTTAAATATATGATCTTTTTTAAGCTTCACAGACATATCGCTGTCATAAAATATACTGAAGCTATTTAAAATGTACAATTTGATGTGTTTTGACATATCTATAACTCTATGAACCTCTCAGTACAATTTACTTAATGAACATATAAAAACCTCTCAAAGTCTATTTGTATCATTTTTATTCCAGGCACACTTCCCACTGCTACCTATTCCCAAACAAACATTGATTTGTTTTCTGTCATTGTAAATTAGTTTGAATTTTCTAAAATTTTATATAAATTATATATTCTTTTAAACTGTTCTTTTACTAATAATTATTTTGATATTCATTCATGTTGTTATGTGTATCAATAGGTTGTTCTTTGTATTGTTGAGTGTTATTCCATTGTATATATCTACTATAATTCATATATCCATTCAAATTTTGATAGACATTTCACTTTATGGTTATCATAAATAATGCTGCTATGAAAACTCATGGACAAATCTTTGCATAAGCATATGCTTTCATTTCTCTTGGGTAACTACCTAAGAGTCAGATATTTGAGTTATATGACAAGTGTGTGTTTAACTTTCTAAGAAACTGGCAAACTGTTTTCCAAAGTGGTTGCCCCACTTGACGTTCCTACCAGAAACACATGGAAGAATATATTTGTACCCTTGGATTAAGGACAGATTTCTTAGATATGACAGGAAAAGTATGATCCAGTAAAAAATTTGATAAGTTGAACTTAATCACATTCAACACATGTGGTTCTTCAAAAGATAATGGAAAAGAACGATAAGGAAAGTCATAGACAAAGTACTTGTATCCAGAGTATATGAGAAAATGTCAAAAACCAATCATGAGGAAACTAGTCAAATTTAAAAATATGGACAAAATAACTAAATAGACATTTTGCCAAATAAGATATATGAATGTCAGACATGTGTAAAATAATTAGACATTATAGATTTTAGAAAAATGCAAATTTTTTCTACAAAGAGATATGATGATATCCTTATGAAAAAGGTTACTGTTAAAACCCAAAAACCCGGGAATATCAAGTGCTAACATGGATGCAGAACAACTGGAACTCTTATAGATTGTTTGGAGGAATGTAAAATGGTATAACTTCTGTGGAAAACTTTTGCAGTTTCTTATAAATTTAATATGTGCTTACTCTATAAAACCCAGTTATTCCACAAGAGAAATGAAAACTGATGTTCACATAAAAACCTGTATATGAATGTTAATAGCCCCAAACTGGAAAGAAACCGATGTTCTTCCAATGGTATTCAGATAAAGAAAATGTTCTATATCCATACAATAAACTATTATAATCAATAGAAAGAACAAATGACTGATTCATATCATACTATATCTGAATTGAATATTTATTATACTAAATGAAAGATGACAGACCAAAAAGGCTACATATTGTATGATTCCATTTATATGACATTCTTGAAAAAGCAAAACTTTATAGGAACAAACAGCAGATTATTAGTGGTCAGGGGTTAAGGGGCTAAAGAAGATTATTAGTGGTCAGGGGTTAAGGGGGAAAGGGAAGACTGTTTGACTACCAAAGGCCAGTATAAGTGAGTTTTTCTGAGGACTAACGGAACTGCTCTCCATCTTGATTTTGGAGATAATATGCATTTGTCAAAACTCACAGAACTTTTTTATTGTTGAGTTGTATGATCTTGTATATCAAAGGCATTAAATATTTATTGGATATGTGATGGCCAAATATTTTCTCCAATTGAATTGGCTGCCTTTTCACCCTTTTGACAAAATCCTTTGAGGTGCAAAAGTCTTTTGGTTTGAAGTGTCCCATTTATTTTGTAAGGTTTAAGAAGCTAACACCTAATACAAGATTTTGAAGATGTTTTCCTACATTTTCTTCTAGGAGTTTATGGTTGTATGGCTATATAGTTAGGTCCTTGATCCATTTTGATTTAATTTTTGTATAAGGTATGAAATAGGGATCTTTTTTCTTTCTTTTGGATATGGATATCCAGTTCTCCCAGCACCATTTGTTGAATAGATTCTGGCCTTGTCAAAGATCACCTAACTGTAGATGTGAAGGTCAATTTCTGAGTTCTTGATTTGCTCCCATTGGTCAATATGCCTGACTTTAAGCCATTACTATGTGTTTTTACCACTGTAGCTAGATAATATGTTTTAGAGTCTGGAAGTGAGAGTCCTCCAACTTCATTCTTCTTTTTTTTTTTTTAAATCTTTTTGGCTATTTGGGGACACTTACCCTTCCAAAAAAGACAAACTGCCCAAATAAAAAATGGGCAAAAAACCTGAAAAGACAATTGTCCAAAGAAATGCAAATGACAAATAATGTTCGATATCACTAGCAATTAGGGCAATGCAAATCAAAATGTCAAAGAGATATCATTTCACATCTATTAGGCTGATCACTATTAAAGTTGGAAAATGGGAAATGGATGTGGTTGAGCCAATTGGACTCCCATCTACCACATAGGAAGTCCAGGATTCAATGCCCAGGGCCTCCTGGTGAGAGCAAGCTGGCTCAAGAGGTAAGGTGGCCCAAGTGGAGTGCTGGCCCACATGGGAATGCTGTCCTGTGCAGGAGTGCCATCCTGCATGGGAATGCTGCCCAGCGTGGGAAAGCCACCCTGCTTAGGAGTGCTAGCTAAAGTGGAGAGCTGGTGCAGCAAGATGACACCAAGAGACACAGAGGTGAGAAAATAAGAAGACATAGCAGAACAGGGAGTTGAGGGGCTACAAGAGAGTAATCACCTCTCTCCCACTCTGGAAGGTCTCAGGATCAATTCCTAGAGCCACCTAAAGAGAATAAAAGCAGACACAGAAGAACACAAAACAAATGGACACAGAGAGCAGACAATGGGGGGAATGCTGTTGGGGGAGAAATAAATATAATAAGTATTTAAAATAAAGTCAGAAAACTGTAAATGTTGGAGAGGCTGTGGAGAGATAGGAATGTGTATTCATTGTTGGTGGGAATGTAGAATGGTACAGCCACTGTGGAGGACTGTTTGGCAGTTCCTATTGAAGTTGAATATAGACTTGTCATGTGACCCAGCAATACCATTATGAGGTATATACCCAGAAGAACTGAGAGCAGAGATATGAACAAACATCTGCACACTGATGTTTATAGCAGTATTATTCATGATTGTCAAAAGTTGGAAACAACCCAGGTGTCCATCAACTGATGAATGGATAAATAACAATGTATAAACACAATGGAATATTATGCAGCAGTAAGAAGAAAGGAAGTCGTGAAGCATATGACAACATGGATGAACCTGAAAGACATTATGTTGAGTGAAGCAAGTCAGGCATAAAAGGACAAATACTGTATGCTTGTGCTATTATGAACTAAATATACTGTGTAAACTCATAGAATTAATAATTAGAATATAGGTTACCAGAAAATAGAGGGAGGGTAGAGAATGGAAAGCTGAGGGTTAATCTGTGCAGAATTGTTAAAAAGATTGTAAATCTTTGGAAATGAATATAGATGGTTAAAGCATATCATCTTGTTTGTAACTAGCAGTGCTATTGTATGGTTAGGACAGTGGCTGGAAAAGGAAAGACTAAGGTAATGTATATTACTAGAAGGAAAGCTAAAAACTGTAACATGGAATTATTAAGATAGTAAAACTTCATGTAAAACATGAATATGGATGGTATTACATATGCATGAATGTTTTACTAGAGAGAAGGAAAAAGAATAGCAGTTAAGTACCCCAGATGAGGCATAGAGAGATTGAGAGTGATGAGTTTTGTTTGTTTTATTGTTTATTATTATTATTGGAATAATGAAAGTACTCTGGGAGTGATTGGGATGGTGAATGTACAAACGTGAGTAAACCAAATACCACTGATTGTACTCTTTGGGTGGATTTATGCTTTATTAATATGTATCAATATAGTTGAAAAAATCATAGAACTGTGTCTCAAAAAGAGTGAATTTTACTATTGATAAAGTAAAAAGGTACTTTTAAAATTTTGTCCTTTTATCCCTTGCATCCAGAATGTTTTAATATGAGGTGATAGAATATATAATTCCTTTTCATTTTTACTGTGTTTTCTAATCTCTATTAAGTTATGCATTTTTATCCCGAAGATATAGAAGTATTTTAAAAATGTGTTTATTTTCCATATTTAATTCTTTAATAGGAAGATTATTCCTTAAGTATAAAAATCCTAACCGACGATACTGAGACACCCACCTCTGCTCTGGTTCTTGGCAGCATGAGCAGGAACACTGACAGGAGCCAGAGATAGGTTTTCAAAGTCTTCTTTGTGACTTTTGAGAATGGAGGATTAGAAAGACACAGGACTCTACCCTCTCACAGAAAAATAGCTAGAAGACAGGCAGAAATGGCCTGGAATAGAAGTTCTAGGGTGTAGGACACTGGGGGAAGGCTGGACACCATTCAGAAGAGAGAGAAGCACAGGAAAGAAACTTCAACATTAAGACCATGAGTAGACTGCAGATGTAGCTGCCAGCACCCCTCCCCTACCTTATGAGGAGAAAGCATTTAATTCTATGGCCTCAGGCCTGCAGCTATAGACAAAGGACACTTCAGGGATCCACCTCCTCAGGATATGGAACAGAGAGGAAATCAGCCAAAGACTGATTCAGCTTTTGATCCACAAATTTGGTCTGCTGTGTCCCATGAACCAGCACAGTACTAAAGATACTGGACTCTCAAATACCTTTCCTACTGATCAGTATTGGTTGTTGAGGATACAGAGGGGAGTGGAATTATTTCTATCTGGGAGAAGAGAAGTGGTTACCAGCAAAGGCTGGAGAACTGTCTCTGAGAAAGTTTGAATGATGAGACTTTAAGCCTCCAGGCAGGAAACTCTGTCACACAGAGTTAGTTCCTGTTGCAACAAACACACTCCAACCAGGCTTTGAACTGAGAGAGCTGTAGGAACAGCTCAATCTTCTGGCAAACCAAGGAAATATATGTGAAAGAATTAAAAGTAAATAATGGAGGCTTTTTCTGGCCTTTACAGCCTCCTTCCTCAAGGTCCTTGGAAGGGTATCTGCAACCCATTACTGGGTCCGGGGCCCAGATTTGAAAAAATAGTAGGGACAGTACTAAATACCTAGAAAAAGTTGAACCAAGAATCAAAGAACAGCAGTAATACAGTATCCCACTACTAAATCCCAACAAAAAAGAGAGAAATTGACCAATAGAATAAACTCACCATCTTTTTTTTAATTTAATTCATTTTTAAAAATATTACATTAAAAAATATGAGGTCCCCATATAACCCCCACCCCCCTTACCCCACTACTCCCCCCCATAGAAACATTCTCCTCCATCATCATGACACACTCATTGCATTTGGTGAGTACATCTCTGAGCATCGCTGCACCTCATGGTCAATGGTCCACATCATAGCCCACACTCTCCCACGTTCCACCCAGTGGGCCATGGGAGGACCTACAATGCCCAGTAATTGTCCCTGTAGCACCACCCAGGACAACTCCAAGTCCCGGAAGTGCCTCCACATCTCATCTCTTCCTCCCATTCCCCACACCCAGCAGCCACCATGGCCACTTTCTCCACACCAATGCCACATTTTCTTCAATTACTAATCACAATAGGTCATGAATAGAATACCAGTAAGTCCACTCTAATCCATATTCTATTCCTCCATCCTGTGGACCTTGGATTGGTTGTGTCCATTCCACATCTATGTCAAGAGGGAGCTTAGATTCCACATGGATGCTGGATGCAATCCTCCTGCTTTCAGTTGTAGGCGCTCTTGGCTCCATGGTGTGGTGGTTGACATTCTTCAACTCCATGTTAGCTGAGTGGGGTAAGTCCAATAAACCAGAGTGTAGGAGCTGAAGTCTGTTGAGGCTCAGGGCCTGGCATCATATGGTCAGTCCAGAGATTCAGATCCCCTGGGTATATCTTAAACCCCAGCACCAACTACAATTCTGGTAGAGTAACAGGAAAGACTTGTGAAAAGAGATCACATCTGAGTCCAGCTCCATCACACAGAGACTTCAACTCCAAAGAAGGGCCAACTGACATGGCAGTGAACTGCATCTACCATGACCATAAAACCTGTGGTTCTCTGTAGCCCTCAGAAGAACCAATACCTGGGGTTGTATCTACTTTATCTGTCTCTGGGACTCTGCTCAGGTGTGCATAGGGCAACCCCTCTGATAACCTCCTGGCTCTTTTTTAGAGACTCATAGCCATATAAACTCATTTGTCCTTTCCATTTCCCCCTTGATTTAGGTCAAAAAGCATTTTTAACTCCTGTTATTATATGTAGACAGAGATATTCTGCTGGTCCAAGTTGAACCTTTTATTCAAGGTCATTTTCTAGTTATGTCATCAGCTGGTACCTGGTAATGATTCCTCGGTGCCAGGGAGGCTCATCCCTGGGAGTCTTGTCCCACGTTGGGGGGAAGGCAATGAATTCACATGCTGAATTTGGCTTGGAGACTGGCCACATTTGAGCAACATGGAGACTCTCAGGAGGTAACTCTTAGGCACACTGCTGCTCTAGGCCTTGTTCTTATTTCAGATGCACAGGCTCACAAGCATAGTCATTAGTATCAGGGGCTCATTGTTGGACCTTCATTCTTTTTTGGTCTTTGCCGTTACACTTGGGGGATTTTTGCTGTTCCTTTAGGAACTGTGATAGAGCTCCCCTGGCTAGGATCCCAGCACTCCCTCAGTTGTTTTTAATTGTTTCCACTATGAAAATATCCAAACATTTTTATGTACCCTGGATATATGTGCCCTGTAGAACTCCCTGCCAACCATGTGTCCCCTATCAATAACATCCCACACTAGTATTCCTCCACTGCCATTGTTGAACCTCTCCGTGATCCAAAACTTCCTGAAAACTGAAGCCCAATATAGTGCCAGGTTCCCTTAATAGTAAAATGGAATATAGCGATGAGCTTAAAGGTTAGATATAGAATACATATTAATTTGGAAAAATTCTACATCGTATCTTTTTCTTTTCTTTTTTTCTAGTTATTAAGCTTATCTTCACAAGAGTCTTAGATCACAGTAATTCATATATACAATATACAATACTCCCACCTATCCAGCATAAGACCTTTTCCCTTCCACAGCAATACTCTTTTAACATATTCATAACATATTTACTGAAACTGATGTACAGATATTAAGACAATAGCTTTCAAACAAGGTAACATTTGTGTTTACATTGTGGTTTATATTTTATACTATACAATTTTCTAAATTTTTAGTTATCATGTTTTACATTATGATTTACATTTTAGCCTATCAGCGCCTATATATTTTTGGTGTAATTTTACATGTCTTATATCCATCCTTGCATACTCTTGTGAAACACTTCTATTGCCTGCACAGTTACATTGGTTCCATCTATTCAATACCTATTTCCCCCTCCCCTTAGAGCCCACAGAGACAGTCAATCTTCATTTTTTGAAGAGCCATCATAACCAGGTGCCTAGACATCAGCAAACAATTACAAACCATAATAAGAAAATGGAAGAAATGCCCCAAGCAAAGACCCAGATGAGACACAGGATTTGAGATAACTAGTCAATGTGATTCAAACAAATTTCCAGAATCAAATTATTGAGTTGAAAGATAATATGACTGAAGATATAAAAGCTATCAAGAAGACACTGAGTGAACACAAAGAATTTGATAACCTGAACAGAAAAATACCTGAACTCAAGGGAATGAAAGGCACAATTAGTGAGATCAAAAACATGTTAGAGGCATAAAATACCAGACTTGAAATGATAGAAGAATGAACAAGTGATACTGAGGACAGAACAGCTGATATTGAAGAGAAAAAAGAACAGAGAGAAAAGAATGGGAAAAAATTGAGTAGGGGCTCAGAAAATTTAATGATAACCTGAAACACAACAACATATGTGTCATGGGAGTTCCAGAAGGAAACAAGAAGGGAAAAGGGACAGGAAGAATATATGAGGAAATAATGGATGAAAGTTTCCCAACCCTCATGAAAGAAATGAACTGACATATCCAAGAAGTGCAGTGTACCCCAATCATAATAAATTCAAATAGAACTACTTCATGACACATACTACTCAGAATGTCAAATGCTAAAGATGAAGAAAAAATTATAAAACAGCAAGGGAACAAACTGCCCAGGACACTTAGTGTGAATTTCTCATCAGAAACCATGGAGGCAAGAAGACAGTGGTATGAAACAATATGATATTGAAAGAGAAAAACTGCCAGCTAAGAATTCTTTACCCAGCAAAACTGTCTTTCCAAAATGAAGGTGAATTTAAAGTATTTGCAAACAAACAGAAATTAGAAGAGTTTGTAAAAAAGAATCCACCTTTGTAGGAAATAATAAAAGGAACCTTACAGTCCAAAAGAAAAAGACAGGAGAAAGAGGTGTGGAGGAGAATATAGAAGGCAAGAATAGCAGAAAGGATAACCAAAAGAATAAAAAGACAGATGAAAATAAGATGACATATGAAAACCAAAGAATAAAATGGTGGAAATAAATAATGCATTTACAGTAATAACATTGTATGTAAATGGATTAAACTCCCCAATCAAAAGATATAGGTTGACAAATGGATTAAAAATCATGAGCCATCCAAATGCTTCCTCCAAGAGACTCACTTTAGACCCAGGGATACAAACCAGCTGAAAGTGAAAGTTTGGAAACAAATTCTACTAACAGTAACCAAAAAAGAGTAGGGGTAGCTATACTAATATTGGACAAGAAAGAATTTAAATGAAAAAAAAAAAAATAGAAGAGATACAAAAGGCCATTATGCATTAATAAAAGGGACAATCAACAAAGAAGAAATAACAGTCATTAATTCTATGCACCTAACCAGGGTGCCCCCAAATACATGAGGCAAACTCTGGGCAAAACTGAAAGGAGAAATAGACCTCTTTACAATATAGTTGGAGACTTCAACTCACCATTCACATCATTAAATAGAACAACTAGACAGAAGATCAACAAGGAAACAGAGAATTGAACAATATGATAAACAAGCTAGACCTAATAGATATATACAGAATGTCGCATCCCATATCAATGGATTATACATTCTCCTCAAGTGCTCATGGATCATTATCCAGGAGAGACCACATGTGAGGTCACTGGCAGTTTTCAATAAATGTAAAAAGACTGACATTATACAAAGTGTTTTCTCAGATCACAATGGAATGAAACTGGAAGTCAATAAGAAAAGGGAAAGGAGAAAATTCACAAATGCATGGAGGCTGAACAAAATATTCCTAAACAATCAGTGGGCCAAAGAAGAAATTGCAAATGAAATAAGTAGGTTGAAATGAATGAAAAAGAGAACACAGCATATCAAAACCAGTGGAATACAGTGAAGGCAGTGCTGAGAGGGAAATTTATAGCCATAAATGTCTACATTAAAAAAGAAGAGTGAGCTAAAATCAAAGTTCTAACTGAACAACTGGAGAAACTAATAAAAGATCAGCAAACCTTTCCCAAAGCAAGCGAAGGAAAGAAATAATAAAGGTTAGAGCAGAAATAAATGAAATTGAGGACAAAGAAACAAAAATAATAGACAAAATCAGCAAAACTAAAAGTTGGCTCTTTGAGAAGATCAATAAAATTGACAAACACTTTGCTAGACTATCAAAGAGAAAAAGAGAAAATATACAAATAAATAAAATCAGAAATGGAAGGGGGAGGGAGTTATGACTGACCCCACAGAAATAAAAAAGAACCATAAAAGGATGTTATGTGAAACTCTATGCTAACAAACTAGACAATCTAGATGAAATGGACAAATTCCTAGAAATTCACAAACAACCTACACTGATGCTACAAGAAATATAAAAGTTAAACAAATTAATCACATTTAAAGAGATTGAATCAGTCATCAAAAATCTTCCCTCCCCAAAAATTCCAAAACCAGTTGGCTTCACAGGTGAATTCTATCAAGCATTTTGAGCAGAATTAACACCAATACTGTTTAAACTCTTCCAAAAAAAACAGAAGAGAAGAGAAAATCACCCAATATATATTATGAAGCCAATAGCACCCTAATACCAAAGCCAGATAAAGAAACTACAGGAAAAGAAAATCACAGACCAATCTCTCTAATGAACATAGATGTAAAAATGCTCAATAAAATACATACAAATAGAATTCAACAGATATCAAAAGAATTATATACCATGATCAAGTGAGATTTATTTCTATTATGCAAGAATGGCTCAACATAAGAAAATCAATCAATGTAATACAACACTTTAACAAATTGAAGGAAAAAACAACAACACATGATGATTTCAATTGAGGCAGAAAAGGCATCAACAAAATCCAGCTTCTTTTCATTTTTAAAAAAATTATTTTATTTTTTCAGGATGTACCAGGGATTGAATCTAAGACCTTGTACATGGAAAGCAGGCACTTAAACCACTGAGTTACACCCACTCCCCACCAATTCTTTTTTTATTTTATTTTAAATTATCTTTTTAAAAAAGATACATAGGTCCCCAAAAAAGTTACATTAAAAAATATGAGGTTCCCATACACCCCAGCCCCCATGCCCCACTCCTCCCACATCAATAACCTCTTTCATCATTGTGGCACATTCATTGCATTTGGTGAACACATTTTGGAGCACAGCAGCACTGCATGGATTATAGTTTACATTGTAGTTTTACACTCTCTTCCAGTCCAAATTCAGTGGGTTATGGCAGGATATATAATGTTCAGCATCTGTCCCTGCAATATCATTTAGACAACTCCAAGTCGTAAAAATACCCCCACATTGCATGTCTTCTTTCCTTACCCTACCCTCAGCAACTACCATGGTCACTGGCTCCACATCAATGATACAATTTCTTCCATTGCTAGAGTGACAATAGTTCTATAGTAGAATACCAGTAAGTCCACTCCAATGCATATATTATTCCTCCATCCTGTGGACCCTGGGATGGAGATGTCCACTCCAGCTCTAAGTCAAGAGGGACTTAGATCCCACATGGTTGACAGATGTGATTCTCCTGCTTGCAGTTGTAGGCACACTCAGTTCCCTGGTGTGGTCGACCATCTTCACCTCCCTGTTAGTTGACCTGGGTAAGTCCAATGAAATGGATTGTAGTGGTGCAACTCTGCTAAGGCTCAGGGCCCAGATGGCACATAACCAGTCCAATGATTCAAGTCTCCTGAGTATGTACCAACCCTAGTTCCAATCACAGGTTCAGTAAAAGTCTCCTGAGTATATACCAACCCCAGCTCCAACCACATGTTCAGTGAAAGTGACAGAGAGGTATGTGTAGAAAGGTCAACTCTAAGTCTAACTCCATCACACTCAGGAGCACAAATTCCAAAGTAGGGCTCACTGACAAGACACTGAATTCCTGAGCCATCTGCCATGTCCATAGAACCTGTGTGTATCCATAGCCCTCAAGAGCACCAGTACCTGGGGTTTTATCTACTTTGGCTATATCTGGAATCCTGCTGAGACATGCATAAGTGTGACCCCTATGATGACCTCCCAACTCATTTTGAAGCTTCTGAGCCATGTAAACTCATTTGTCTTTACAATTTCCCCCTTTTACTCAAGGTTTTTTCCTAGTGACACGACCAGCTAATGATTGGTAGTAATCCCTCAGCACCAGGGTGCTTGGTAGTAATCCCTTGGTGCCAGGGAGGCTCATTTCCAGGAGTCATGTCCCATGCTGGGGGGAAGATAATGCATTTACATGCTGAGTTTGGCTTAGAGAGTGGTCACATTTGAGCACATGGAGGCTCTCAGGAGGTAACTCTTAGGCACCCTGCAGCTCTAGGCCTAGTTGAAGCTTAGGACTTCTAGCACAATGTTGAATAGTAAGGTGACAAAATACTCAAATACCCAGGAATCAATTTAACCAAGGAATTACAGAACCTATATTCAGAAAACTACAAAACAATGCTAAAAGAGATCAGTGAAGAGCTTAACAAATGGAAAGACATTCTGTGTTCATGGATTGGAAGACTAAATATAATGAAGATGTCAATCCTACCCAAACTGATTTATAGATTCAATGCAATACCAATCAAAATTCCAACAGCCTACTTTAGAAAAATAGAAAAGACAAATATCAAATTTATTTGAAAAGCCAAAAACATTCTGGTCAAAATAGCAGGTTAGTGGTATAAAGATAGACACATTAATCATTGAAATAGAATTGAGAGTCTAATAATAAACCCTCACTTCTATGGCCAAGTGGGTTTCAACAAACATACAAAGTCAATGTTACCAAGACTAAACAGTCTATTCCATAAATGGTGCTGGGAAAATTGGATATCCATAATCAAAAGAATGAAAGAGGACTCTTATCTCACTCCCTGCATAAGAATTAATCCCAAATGTATCAAAGATCTAAATATAAAGCCAGGGCCATAAAATTACTAGAAGAAAATGTAGGGAAGCATTTTAAAGATCTTATGGTACAGGCGGTGATTTCTTGGACCTCATACTCATAGCACAGAACAAAAGAAAAATTAGATAAATGAGGCTATCTCAAAATTAAACATTTTTGTACCTCAGAGGATTTTGTCAAAAAGATGGAAAGGCAGCCAACTCAAGGTGAGAAAATATTTGGAAATAATATGTCTAATAAGGATTTAATATCCATGATATAAATAAAAAAATAAAATAAAAGACATATGACCTGAATAAAACAAAATGGATAAAAGACTTGAAAAGGCATTTGTCCAAAGAAGAAATACAAAAGGTGAAAAAACACATGAAAAATGTTCAACATCACCAAAGATTAGGGAAAAGCAAATCAAAGGTACAATGAGATATCATTTCATACCTATTATAAGGGCCATTATTAAAAAGACAGAGAACTACAAGTGTTGGAGAGGATGTAGAGAGACAGGAACACCTATTCACTATTGGTGGGAATGTACAGCCTCTGTGGGAGACTGTTTGACAGTCCCTAAGGAAGTTGAATATAGATTTTCCATGTGACCCAGAAATACCACTACTGGGTATATACCCAGCAGAACTGAGAGCAGTGATAGGAATAGACATCTGCAAGAATGTTCCTAGTGGCATTATATATGTTGCCAAAAGATAGAAATAACCTCAACTGATGAATGAATAAACAAACTGTGATGTATTCAAATGGTGGAATATCATGCAGTTGTAAGAAGAAATGAAGGTGTAAAACATATAACAACATGGATGAACCTGGAGGACATTATGCTAAGTGAAGGAAGCCAGATACAAAAGGACAAATACTGTATGATTGCACTATTATGAACTAAATACCTTGTATAAACTCATGGCATTTAAAACTAGAATATAGATCAGCAGAAAATAGAATGAGATTTTTGTGGAAAGCTGAGGTTTAATCTGTGCAGAATTGGTAAAAAGGTTTTTTCTTAACCTTTGGAAATGGATAGAAAAGGTGAAAGCACATCATAGTGTTTGTAACTAGCGGTGCTATTACGTGGGTATGACGGTGGTTGAAAGGAGAGTCTAAGGTAAATTATATTTATAGAAGGAAAGCTAAATACATAATAAGGGACTGTACAGCATAGTAAAATTTCATGTGAAATATGAATATAGGCAATAATTGCACATATAAGACTGTTTTTCTTTGAAACTGAACAAATGTATGTTATTGAACAAATGTATAGAAAAAAACATTATGCTAAATGAAAGAAATCAGACACAAAGTACTACATATTATGTTTTTATTTATTTAATATATAAATATATATCAGTTTATAAAGATGAAAGAAAATCTGCATTATATAGAGCTGTGGAAGAATAGAGGGATTGAGAGGTGACTGCTAAAGGGCGTGGAATTTTTCTTTTTGGAGGAATGAAATTATTCTAAATTTTTTTTGGTGATGAATGCACAACATTATGATTATACTAAAACCTACTGATTATATACTTTGGACAAATTGTATGTCATGTGACTATTTCTCAATAAAACTGCTGTAAAATATATAAATAAATATGCAAGAACAGCCAGAAATAACAGTTATGTACAGCAGGAGAAGCAGAGGAAGAATGAGACGTGATGAAATTTTCATTTTTTAGTCTGTTTTTATTATTATTTTTATGAAATAATGAAAATGCTCTAATAATGATTGAGGTGATGAATGCACAGCTGTGATTATGCCAAAGGTCATTGATTGTACAATATGGATGAATCATATGCTTTATTAATATATATCAATAAAATTGATTTGTTTAAAGAATACTCTAATGATGATTGAGGTGATGAATGCACAACTACATGATTATACAAAATACCATTGACTGTACACTTTGAATGGATTGTGTGCTTTACTAATAAGTATCAACAAAATAGATTTGTTTAAAAAAAGAAAAAGAAAAAAAAAAGAATAGGAAATTCCTAACCAATTCAAAGATTTGATTCAAACTTAGAATATTTAGTAGTAGACTATTTTCTTGTATTTTAAAAAAATGCTTTGATTCTTTGCAGTTTATTCTTTAAAATAACTACTAAATCATAAATTTTATTTTTATGTAATTTGTGTTTTCCCATTACATCTTTTATTGGTTATTGCTGCTATATAGAAAAATAAAGATAAATATACACATTCATATATACCTGCAGTACTGAGCCACTTAGTCCAGCACAGTTGACTATGCTTTGGAGTTGCTTAATCTCCATTAAGCCCCTTCCTTGCACAGTCACCTTTAATTACCAATGCAAATGTGCAAAAGAGATATTTTTTCCTATTTTCAGATGAGGAAACTGATGCCCTATGAAGCTCAATAACTTCCAAAAGATCCTAATCTAAATGATGCGTATTTGCTTTCAACGTCTTTGTTTTTTTTCTCCTAATTTCTGTTTATTGATTTTTAAAGCTTTTTATTTGAGTTTCTAAAAGTTACCAAGCCATAAACTTGTGAAATTAATTTTGCATCTTGTATTTTATTTTAAACATTCTTATTCATGTCATGGCATCTTACATTATTAGAACTTTTAAAACTATTTCACTAATGGTGCAAGCAGATATCTTTGTCTTTTAAAAACATGAACTGGATTACATTGTTCCAGTGCTTGTCACTCATAAACACATTCCTCTTTCCTTATAACAAAATCTAAACTCCTTATGTTAACCTTTTGGGCCCTACAGGATCTGACTCATTCATGCGTTTTTTTATTCCTTATCTCTCTCATCCTTTCCTTTTGTCCACTTCATTGGACATCCACTGGCATCTGTTAAATTGCACATACATAACAAGTTCTTTTGTCCACCTGGACTTTTGTTCAGGGAGTTTTTCCATCCTTGAAAACCCTATGTATTGTTTTATGCATGCTTGACTTCTTCTCTCTCTCCAACCTTAGTTTAAATGTTACATTCTTTTGAAAAGTCTTCCCTGACCACATCAGCCCAGGTTATTCTACCACTTTTCTCTCCATTATCTGCATTCTGTTTGTTTTCTTCTAACATTTTTCAGTAGTAAGATTAAAAACAAACACGATAAGTATACTAAGGAAATACATATCATAAAATAAATATTTTACATCACATAGAAATATTTTACTCTTAGATAATGGATAATTTAACTTCTGCCTCCTTTTGAATAGAGGTTTCTAAGTCTGGTTGCATAATCAGTTGAAAAATATAATTTAGCCAGTTGAGAAGTACCCAGATAAATTTCAGAAACAAGGAAAGTAGTTGCATGAAGCACTGCAACAGATAGAATGACATGCACATGGTTTCTGTTGATAGCTATGAATCTAAGCCACTAGCATAAAATTTTAGTGGGTATGGTAAAAATTATATAAAGGAGTGAGTAGTTCTCAAACTTTAACATGTTTCAGAATCATAATCCAAAACAAAGACTGCTGAACCCAACTACTAGAGTTTCTAATTCAGTAGGTCTGGCATGGAGCCTGAAATTCTGTTTTTCTAACTAGCACCCAGGTAATACTGATGTTACTGCTTGACAGACCACACAATCAGAGAATCTGTTAATATAGAGGAAATACTGGAGGGAAAGTACAGGATTCTGAATTTAGGTAGAAAAGGAAAGCTAGCAATTGACAATCCAGGAAGCAGCAGGGGCAGAAGGATCCAAGTTTAATAATAGATTTCTGACACAATTTTTGTTCATTTATAATTTTAAAAATTAATGAACAAATGAACTAATACAACACTCATCATGTTTGAGGTATAGTCAAGGAACTACAGCACTCTTGATATGTATAATAAAATACTTCCTGATCAATATTAGATTTAAACAATTTAAAATATAAAAAGAATTGTGTAATTGTAATATCTGTACTGATGTGTGAAATGCTCAAAAGAACCCTATCAAAATTTAATTTGAGTCTAGTGTATAAGCAAATTTGATATAAACATTTTTTTCTGTGGATAAGGGACAGCTTGCTTTCTACCTTTGTGCATGCCATTATTTAAAAGTTTTATCTCTTTCCCTGGAAAGAAAGAATAGAAAAGTATATAAAGTTGGAGTAGAAATTTCATGATCTCTACTCTCCTTAGGGAATTTTTGAAGGTTAACAGGATTTTCACTTGTTGCATGTTATGACTTTTGATGAGAGAAACTATATAAACATCAAATATTATTCTAGGCGTAGGCTTCATTAGTGTTTTATTTTCCATTAATATTTGCCAAAACCAAATTGGCACTGAGTACAATTCTACAGAATGTCTGGCAACCACTTGTTCTCCATCAAAGTATGTCAATATACAGATGGATTCCATTTTCACAAGAACCCAAATAGGGTGATACACAAGATTAGAATTTAAGGATAAAATAACTATGAATGTGTGAAATGCCTTAAGGAATTTATGCAGTAATGTAAAACTGTGATGAAGTGCAATATTAAAAAAGCCAAGTAAATTATAAAACTCCTCAGGAGAATAGGCATACTTGGGCATGTTATGATGACCATTGGCAATCTCATGTAATCACATTCTATTAATAGGAAAGGGAATATTTTTAAATGAGTGAATCTGGCCAGATATAATCAATGTTTACAAAGAACTTACCCTACTCTAGGGGAAAAATGGTTTTTATTATTGTTCAGGTACAATGTGAAACTCTAATGGTAGATTGTGAAACTGTGTGTGTAAGTTTGTACTGATGTTAATGCAATGAGAAAAGTGAGTCAGGAAAATGAACTGAGATGGCTACTTGTGACAAGTAAGGCATGATTTTTCATTGTGCTGAGTTTTAATTAATCACCTAGGGTCTAAGTGTGATCTGAAGATAATGGATTTAATTATATCTCAAATCAACCTAACTGGGTTTCCTATAAAGGTGTGAATTTTTCTTATTTCCTTCATTGTTTCAGTGAATATTGATGAAGAGCCATGTGGGCCGCACAATTATAGGTGCAAGAATTATAGTAACAAACAAAGCAATGTTATCTGTAACCATGGATCTTAGTTTATATTCTATTAGGGGAGGTAGATGACTGTTAAAGATTTAAATATGTAATGAAATGCCCAGGTAATAGGTTCTATTGAGAAAAAGAGATGTAGTTTAGATAGTAGAGATTGGGAAGATGCTATTTTCAGAGTGCTCAAGGCAGGTGTCTCTGAGGGAGTGATATTTGAGCATAGATCTTAACATGTATGATGACCTATGGAAAGAGATTTTCAATCTGAGGAAAGAATGAACCATGCCTGGAAATTTGCTTCTTGTTTTTAGGGAAGAGAAATAAGGTAAAAAATGAGCAAAGTAGTGTGTGGAGGAAGAGAATAGCCAGGATCAGATCATAAGTGTGGACCAGATCACGTTGGCCACATATATACATTAGATTTTTTAAAAGATTTCTTTCTTTCTTTATTTATTTATTCCCCCCCCACCCCAGTTGTCTGTTCTCTGTGTCCATTTGCTGTGTCTTCTTCTTTGTCCAGTTCTGTTGTTGTCAGCAGCACAGGAATCTGTGTTTCTTTTTGTTGCGTCATCTTATTGTGTCAGCTCTCCATGTGTGCAGCGCCATTCCTGGGCAGGCTGCACTTTCTTTCCCGCTGGGCGGCTTTCCTTATGGGGCACACTCCTTGCGTATGGGGATCCCCTATGTGGGGGACACCCTTGCGTGGCACGGCACTCCTTGCGTGCATCAGCACTGTGCATGGGCCAGCTCCACACGGGTCAAGGAGGCCCGGGGTTTGAACTGCGGACTTCCCATGTGGTAGATGGACGCCCTAACCACTGGGCCAAGTCCGCTTCCCTACATTAGATTTTAATCTCAATGAAATGTAAATCCATTAGACAGTTTTGAGCAAGAAAGTGACATGAGATGTCTTATTTTTAAAGTGAAAAAATAAATTTTCTATCAGATTTCTGAAAGATGCAGATGTAAGAAATTTTACTAGACTATAGACATATACTTTTGAGCCCACTAGGTACTAATCAAATTCTGATAAAAAATATATTAATTTGGAATAATAGTGTTGGAGAAAAACAACATTTACTGGGACATGGAGACTGATTGGCCACAGGCAGAAAATGTATTTATTGAGAAACTCTCCGAATGGAGGGGGTCTGAAGAGCAGACATCAGTCCCCCCATCAGCATAGTGGGGGTCTGAAGAAACCCGGAAGGGGGGACTTGAATTTATACAGAACTTTCCTAGGCAGTGAAATAATAGTGGGGGGAGGGGGGATTGGGGGTCTGAGTGGGAAGGGGTTGAGAGAATTTATGGCTTCTTGGAATGCTGCAGGAGCAAATGTTCCTTTTCATCTGTAGGGATTAAAGGATATGTAAATAGTGAAGGTTTCCATCTCTGTCTCCCTCTGATATGCAGGTAGAGGTAGTAAAGATCTCCATCTCCCTCTGATTCTGTCTTTATGCGGTTTCTTTGTTTAATCTGTGGGAAAGTGCCTGCCATGCCCTCAGACAAAAGGGAGGGGGTTTGCCTTTTCCCAATGTGTGTCAGGGGAAACTAAGCTATAGCTTGTCAATTATTGCAGACCTTTAACAAATAGTTTTTTTTTTTTTTTTTCTCTTTTTTTTTTTTTTTTAATTTTTTTATTTTTTATTGACTTTGTAATAATATTACATTAAAAATATATATGTGAGGTCCCATTCAACCCCGCCCCCCCACCCCCCCTCTCCCCCCCCCCCCCCCAACAACACTCGTTCCCATCATCATGACACATCCATTGGATTTGGTAAGTACATCTTTGGGCACCTCTGCACCTCATATACATTGGTTCACATCATGGCCCATTCTCTCCTCTATTCCATCATGTAGGCCCTGTGAGGATTTACAATGTCCGGTGATTACCTCTGAAGCACCATCCAGGGCAGCTCCATGTCCCGAAGACGCCTCCACCTCTCATCTCTTCCTGCCTTTCCCCATACCCTTTGTCCATTATGTCCACTTTTCCCAATCCAATGCCACCTCTTCTATGTGGGCACTGGATTGGTTGTGTCCATTGCACCTTTATGTCAAGAGGAGGCTCAGATTCCACCTGGATGCTGGATGCAATCCTCCCATTTTCAGTTGTAATCACTCTAGGCTCCATGGTGTGGTGGTTGTCCTTCTTCACCTCCATCTTAGCTGAGTGTGGTAAGTCCAATAAATCAGATTGTAGGTGCTGGAGTCTGTTGAGGCTCAGGATCTGGCTATCACATTGTCAGTCCAGAGATTCAAATCCCCTAAATATATCTTAAACCCCAACATTAACTGCACCTCCAGCACATTAGCATGAAAGTCTTATGAAGGGAGATCCCATCTGAGTCCAGATTCATCACACATAAACACCATTTCCAAAGAGGGGCCATCTGCCCTGGTAGTTAACCCCATCGGCCATGACCATAACTCCCATGGGTCTCTTTAGCCCTCAAAGGAACCAATATCTGGGGGTTGTATCTGCTTTATCTGTCTCTCTGACTCTGCTCAGTTGTGCATGAGGGCAATCCTTCTGCCAGCCTCCAGACTCTTTTTTAGAAACTTGTAGCCATATAAACTCATTTCTCCTTTCCATTTCCCCCTTACTTTAGGTCAAACAGCATTTTAAAGTCATGTTATTTTATGTAGACATGGATATTCTGCTGATCCACATTGAACCTTCCGTATAAGGTCATTTTCCAGTTGCATCATCAGTTGGTAGTTGATAGTGGTCCCTCGTTGCCAGGGAGGCTCATCCCCGGGTGTCATGTCCCACGCTGGGGGGAAGGCATTGCATTTACATGCTGAGTTTGGCTTCGAGACTGGCCACATTTGAGTAACATGAAGGCTGACAGGAGGAAATTCCCAGGCACAATGTTGCTCTAGGCCTTGTTCTTATTTTAGGTTTATCAGCTCACAAGCATAGTCATTAGCATCAGGGGCTCACTGTTGAACACTCACTCCCTCCCTGTCCCCGCCGCTGTACCTGGGAGACTGTCGCTGCTCCCCTAGGGACCACGACAGAGCACCACTGGCCAGGAACCCAGTACCCCCCCTGCTGTGGTTTTTAATTGTTGCCACTATGGGTATATCCAAACATTGCCATGCACCCTGGACATATGTTCTGTACAGCTCCCTGTCAGCCATATATCACCTGTCATTGGTATCCCATACCAGTATCCCTCCATTGCCATTGTTGAAACACTCTGTGATCCAGAACTCCCCGAAATTTGAAGCCCAATATAATGTCATGGTCCCTTACTAGGGAATGGCATATAGCGATGGGTAAAGGATAGATAAAGAACTTGGATAAAGTTAGATAAAGAACTTAGATAAAGAATGTTGACTTGAAAAAATTCCACATCGTATCTTTTTCTTTTCCCCCCCCCCCCCTAATTATTCAGCTTTTCTTCACAGGAGTCCTAGACCACAGCAATGTATATATATAATATACAGCACTCCCACACATCCACCAGAAAACCTTTTCCCTTCCACAGTGATACTCTTACGCCCTATTCATATCATATTTACTTAAAGTGATGTACAGAGTCTGAGACATTAGCTTTCTAACAAGGTGACATCTGTGCTTACATTATGGTGCATACTTTAGGATACACAGTTCTTTACATTTTTAGTTATCCTATGTTTTACATTATGGTTTACATTATCAGTCTGTCATCTCCTATATGTTATGGTGTAATATTACATGTTTTATATCCATCCTTGTGTACTCTCAAGAAACTCCTCTCTTACCCCCCATTTACTTTGGTTCCACACATTTAACGTCCATTTTCCCTTCCACCTTGGTGCCCACAGTGACAGCCAACCTCCGTTTCCTGAGGAGCCACTTTCAGAGATAGATGGAATAGTGTTTAGGGCCTAACTTGCTCAACTGCCCCAATGCCCTGGGAGCCACCCTTTCTCTCGAGGGATACAGTTCCCTCTATTTGATGGCATTAGTCCTCCCCAGGATGTGGGTCCACCCCCACTCTCACTACTTGGGTTTCTACCCCATGGTGTCACCCGCTCTGGCAGAATGAGCATTTAGACATTCCCCAGGAGCCCGTCCTGCATCAGACCCTCCCCTCTGAGCATTCTAAACAGGTAACCCTCTTTATTATATTTTGATATGATTTTCTCGGCATTTTACTCTCCACCAACACCTGACCCTCTCCTGTGTTCGTATGCTACCCCTCCCTCCCCCCACTTTTGGGCAACGTTACCCATCCGTCCCTCCCCAGCCATCCTCAAACCCTCAAAGCCCCAACCAAAGGCAACCCCTTGCCCCCCTTTTATCTCTTCTTTGTGTTCATACTTACCACCATCTCGTCTTAAATTCCACCCCTGCAGACATCGGCTCATATCCTTCCTCCACCCTCCGATTTCCTGTAAGCCCATCGTTCAGTCTCTTGCTATCTAGGGCAGCTTGTTTATTTCATATCATTGAGGTCATGTAGTATTTGTCCTTCAATGTCTGGGTTGCTTCACTCAACATAAGGTTCTCAAGATTCATCCATGTTATCACATGTGTTTGTAGTGTGTTTGTTCTTACAGCCGAGTAGTATTCCATTGTGTGTATATACCACATTTTATTGATCCACTCATCTGTTGATGGGCATTTGGGTTGATTCCAACTTTTGGCAATAGTGAACAATGCTGCTATGAACATTGGTGTACATATATTGGTTTGTGTCCTTGTTTTCAGTTCTGCTGGGTATATACCCAGCAGTGGTATTGCTGGGTCATATGGCAAATCTATGGCTAGTTTTTTGAGAAACCGCCATACTGTCCTCCAGAATGTTTGGATCCTTCTGCATTCCCACCAGCAGTGGATGAGTGTTCCCCTTCCTTCACATCCTCTCCAGCACTTGTATTCTTCTGTTTTTTTCATAGCTGCCAATCTTATGGGTGTAAGATGGTATCTCATTGTAGTTTTGATTTGCATTTCCCTGATAGCTAGAGATTTGGAACATTTTTTCATGTGCTTTCTTGCCATTTGTATTTCTTCTTCGGAGAAGTGTCTGTTTAAGTCTTTTTCCCATTTTTTAAATGGGTTGTTTATCTTTTTATTTTCAAGATATAGGAGTTCTTTATATATGCAAGTTATAAGTTTCTTATCAGATATATGATTGCCAAATATTTTCTCCCACTGTGTGGGCTCCCTTTTTACTTTCTTGACAAACTCCTTTGAGGTGCAGAAGGCTTTAATTTTGAGGAAGTCCCATTTATCTATTAGTTCTTTTGCTGCTCGTGCTTTTGGTGAGATATTCATAAATCCATTTCCTATTACAAGGTCCTGTAGATGTTTCCCTACACTGCTTTCTAAGGTTTTTATGGTCTTGGCTCTTATATTTAGGTCTTTGATCCATCTTGAGTTGATCTTTGTATAAGGTGTGAGATGGTAATCCTCTTTCATTCTTCTACATATGGCTATCCAATTCTCCAGACACCATTTGTTGAATAGGCCACTCTCTCCCAGTTGAGAGGGTTTGGTGGCTTTATCAAATATTATGTGGTTGTATATGTGAGGTTCTATATCAGAGCTTTCAATTCGATTCCATTGGTCTATGTGTCTCTCCTTATGCCAATACCATGCTGTTTTCACCACCATAGCTTTATAGTATGTTTTGAAGTCAGGTAGTGTGATTCCTCCAATTTCGTTTTTCTTTTTCAGTATGTCTTTGGCTATTCGGGGTCTCTTTCCTTTCCAAATAAATTTCATAGTTAGTTTTTCTAGTTCCTTAAAGAAGGCTGCGTTGATTTTTATTGGGATTGCATTGAATGTGTAGATCAGTTTTGGTAGGATAGACATCTTAATAATGTTCAGTCTTCCTATCCATGAACAAGGAATAGTCTTCCATTTATTTAGGTCTTCTTTGATTTCCTTGAACAATCTTGTATAGTTCTCGGTGTATAAGTTCTTTACCTCTTTAGTTAAATTTATTCCTAAGTATTTGATTTTTTTATTTACTATTGTGAATGGTATTTGTTTCTTGATTTCCTCCTGATCTTGCTCATTATTGGTGTACAGAAATGCTACTGATTTTTGCGCATTAATCTTATAACCTGCGACTTTACTAAACTCATTTATGAGTTCTAGAATCTTCGTTGTAGATCTCTCAGGGTTTTCTATGTATAGGATCATGTCATCTGCAAGTAATGAAATTTTGACTTCTTCCTTTCCAATTTGAATGCCTTTTATTTCTGGTTCTTGCCTCAGTGCTCGAGCAAGTACTTCTAAGACAATGTTAAATAGGAGCGGAGACAGTGGGCATCCTTGTCTTGTTCCTGAGTTTAGAGGGAAGGAGTCTAGGATTTCTCCATTGTAAACAATATTGGCTTTAGGTTTTTCATATATACTCTTTATCATGTTCAAAAAATTCCCTTGTATTCCAATCTTTTGGAGTGTTTTTATCAAGAAAGGGTGCTGTATTTTTTCAAATGCTTTTTCTGCATCAATAGATATAATCATGTGATTTTTTTCCTTCAATCTGTTTATATGGTGTATTACGTTGATTGATTTTCTTATGTTGAACCATCCTTGCATACCTGGGATGAATCCCACTTGGTCGTGGTGTATAATACGTTTAATGTATTGTTGAATACGATTAGCAAGTATTTTGTTAAGTATTTTTGCGTCTAGGTTCATTAGAGAAATTGGTCTGTAATTTTCCTTTCTTGTGATGTCTTTGTTTGGCTTTGGTACTAGGGTAATGTTGGCATCATAGAAGGAGTTGGGTAATGTTCTTTCTGTTTCGATGTTTTGGAATAGTTTCAGCAGGATTGGTGACAGTTCTTTCCGGAATGTTTTGTAGAATTCACCTGTGAAGCCATCTGGCCCTGGGCTCTTCTTAGTTGGGAGATTTTTAATAACTGCTTCTATCTCTCTGCTTGTGATTGGTTTGTTAAGATCATCAATTTCTTCTTTCGTCAATATGGGCTGCTTATGTGTTTCTAGGAATTTGTCCATTTCCTCTAGATTGTCATTTTTGTTGGAATATAGTTTTTCAAAATATCCTCTTATGATAGTCTTTATTTCTGTTGGGTCAGTGGTGATATCGCCTTTCTCATTTCTTATTTTGTGTATTTGCATCTTCTCTCTTTTTTTCTTTGTTAGTGTTGCTAAAGGTTTGTCAATTTTGTTAATCTTCTCAAAAAACCAGCTCTTGGTCTTGTTTATCTGTTCAAGTGCTTTCTTATTTTCTATTTCATTTAGTTCTGCTCTTATCTTTGTTATTTCCTTCCTTCTTCTTCCTGTTGGGTTACTTTGTTGTTGTTTTTCTAATTCCTTCAAATGTGCAGTTAGTTCTTCAATTTTTGCTCTTTCTTCTTTTTTGATATATGAATTTATGGCTATAAACTTCCCTCTCAGTACTGCTTTTGCCGCATCCCATAAATTTTGGTATGTTGTGTTATCATTATCATTTGTTTCAAGGTAGTCATTGATTTCTTTTGAGATTTCCTCTTTGACCCACTGTTTTTCTAAGAGTGTGCTGTTTAATTTCCAAATCGTGGTGTGAAATCTGGGCTTCTGTCCCTTGCAAATCTCCAGCTTGACTCCACTGTGGTCAGAGATAATGTTTTGTATGATTTCAATCTTCCTGAATTCGTTCAGCCTTTCTTTGTGGCCTAGCATATGATCTATCTTGGAGAATGATCCATGTGCGCTTGAGAAAAATGTATATCCTGCTGTGTTTGGGTGTAGCAATCTATATATGTCTATTAGATCGAGCTCCTCTAATATACTATTCAGATGTTTTGTTTCTTTGGTGATTTTCTTTTGAGATGTTCTGTCCAGAGTTGATAGTGGTGTATTAAAATCCCCCACTATAATTGTAGATGTATCTATTCTTTCACTTAGTTTTTCCAGCCTTTGCCTGACGTATTTAGAGGCACCCTTGTTAGGGGCATAGATATTTATGATTGTTCGATCTTCTTGACAGATTTTCCCTTTGACTAAAATGTAGTATCCTTCTTTGTCTCTCACAATTGTTTCACATTTAAAGTCTATTTTGTCTGATATTAATATTGCTACTCCTGCCTTTTTTTGGTTATTGTCAGCTTGTATGATTGTTTTCCAGCCATTCACTTTCAATCTCCATGCGTCTCTGTGTCTAAGATGTGTCTCTTGTAGACAGCATATGGATGGGTCATATTTCCTTATCCAATGTCCCAGTCTGAATCTTTTGATAGGTGAGTTTAATCCATTGACATTCAGTGTTATTACTATCAAGGAATTATTTGTGTTAGCCATATTTTGATTGGATTTGTGTTTGTCATATTTTGTTTGTATATTTTTTTTGTCTTTTTTGTTGTTGTTGTTGGTCTTATACTCTCCTCCAACTTTGCCTTTCCTGTTTTTTCCTTTCTTCCTGCAGAACTCCCTTTAGAATTTCTTGAAGGGGAGGCTTCTTGTTGGTATACTCTTTCAGTTTCTGTTTGTCTGCGAATATTTTGAACTCTCCATCATGTTTGAATGCTAGTTTAGCTGGATAGAGTATTCTTGGTTGGAAATTTTTTTCCTTTAGTACCTTGACTATATCATACCACTGTCTTCTTGCCTCCATGGTTTCAGAAGAGAAATCAGCACTTAATCTAATTGAGCTTCCCTTGTATGTGATGGTTTTCTTTTCTCTTGCTGCTTTTAGGATTTTCTCTTTGTCTTGAGCACTGGATAATTTGACAAGTATATGTCTTGGGGTGGGCCTGTTGGGGTTTATGACTTGTGGAGTGCGCTGTGCTTCTTGGATATGTACATCTGTCTCTTTCAGTAGATTTGGGAAGTTTTCAGCCATTATTTCCTGCAACACTCCTTCTGACCCCTTTCCCTTCTCTTCACCTTCTGGAATGCCTATAATACGTATGTTTGAGCGTTTTGCATTGTCATTCAGGTCCCTAAATCCTAATTGGATTTTTTCTATCTTCTTATTGACCCCTTCTACTATCTGTTTGATTTCTGATGTACTGTCTTCCACATCACTAATTCTCTGCTCTGTCTCTTCTAGTCTGCTGATATTTGCTGCAAGTGTATTTTTGATTTCTTGAACTGTGGTGTTCATTCCCATCATATCTGTTATGTTTTTGCGTATGTCTGCAATTTCCCCTCCAAGTGATGTCTTCATGTTGTTAACCTCTTTCATTACTGCATCAAATTTGTCGGTGATAAATGTTCTGAGGTCTTTCATTGCTTGTGCCAAGTTTTGCTCCCCTTCGTGATTATTGGTTTGTTGATTGGATTCAGCCATGTTTTCCTGATTATTGGTTTGGTTTGTAGATTTTTGTTGCTTTCTGGTCATCTCTTTATTTTGACGAATTTAATCAGTTCTTTAGCTTCTTTGTCTGCTCTTGGAGGTTAATTAGTTGTTATTTTTGCATAGGTGTTATCTCTTCTCTTTGTCACTTTTTTCTTCTTATTCTAGTTACTTGTTGTTGGTTAAGTTCACTTTAGAGGAAAGTATTAGTGTTGGGGAAAGGCAATTGTGTAAGCAAGGGAAAAGTGTAAAGTAGTATTGGTGATGTATGTTAACAAAGCAAGAATATGAGATCTGGGAGGATGGAGGTTAGATTCATGTAGATTGTATAGAGTTATAGCTGTAGGTAGAGTACCTTTTATGAAGTAGATGACTGAATATGGGAGGAATATGGTATGAACTACAAAGCTATTGTTTTCATGAGAGAGGGAAAAAGAAAAGAAAGGTAATAGTTTCAAGAGTGGATAACAGACAGAAAACAGAACAAAGGTATTAGAAATTAAGAGTTAGACACTTCGTGGATCAAAGAACGGGAGGTGGGGGGTGGACTATAGGAGAGACAGTAGATGATAGTGGATATCAAGATGCAGGGGAAGGGGGATAGTGTAGGTAGCCTAAATCAGTTCACACAGAAATGAGGCAGTGGAGGATGGGAAAACCCAGCAAATGTGAGGTGTTCCCTGTAGCACCTATTGTATACTTGAATTAAAATAAAATAAGTGGAAGATGAGGGACAAGAGGGAAAGAGAAAACCGAAAAAAAAACTAATTATAATAAAGAAAAAAAGAAAGACAAGAAGAAAGGAAGAAAGAAAAAGAGGATGGGCAAACGGTGGGGAACGGATAGGGGGAAGAGAGATACAGGTATACACGTGTCACAATTGCAACACTATCTAAAACAACAACTTCCCTCCGCTTTGCCCTAAAACCCCCCGTCTGTCTGCCCAAATGGGTCTGCAAGCACCTCCCTTCCCACAAACCCCCAATAGGCCGCCCAGGGCCCACGAACTCCCCAGTACTGCAGATGCTCCAAAAAAAAAAAAAATTAAGTAAAATAAAATAAATTAAAAAAAAAAACAAAAAAAAAGAACAAAGAACAGAAACCCCTCCGCAGGCCCGGCTCCGCCCGCCGCTGCCCGCCGCGGAGGCCTGGACCGGCTCTGCCCGGCTCCTTATGCCGCCGCGGCCTGGCCTGGCTCCGCCCGGCTCCGCTCGCTACAGCGGCCCAGCCGGCTCCTGCGTCCACCTCCCGCCACCGCGGCCTGGACCGGCCCCGCCCGGCTCCGTACGCCGCCGCGGCCCGACCTGGCTCCGCCTGGCTCCGCTCGCTACAGCGGCCCGGCCCAGCTCCGGCGTCCGCCTCTCACCACCGCGGCCTGCACCGGCCCCGTCCGGCTCCGTACGCCGCCGCGGCCCGGCCCGTCTCCGCCTGGCTCCGCTCGCTACAGCGGCCCGGCCCAGCTCCGGCGTCCGCCTCTCGCCACCGCGGCCTGCACCGGCCCCGCCCGGCTCTGTACGCCGCCGTGGCCCGGCCTGGCTACGCCCGGCTCCGCTCGCTACAGCGGCCCAGGCCCGGCTCCGGCGTCCGCCGCCCGCCGCCGCGGCCTGAACCGGCCCCGCTCGGCCCGGCTCGGCCCCGCCCGGCCCGGCTCGCTGCCGGCGCAGCCCGGCCCGGCTCCGGCGTCCGCCGCTGCGGCCCGGCCTGGCTCAGCCCCACCGAGCGGGGCTAGATGCCTCGTCTCCGCCTACCCAAGGAGGGAATCCTCTACAGGTAGCTGGGATCTCCGTGTATATTTCACAGACGGATCCTCTCTGTTACCTTCCCTCCAAATCGATGTCCAGACACCTCCGGACCAGCAAAAATCCCGAAACAATCCGGTCCCAAAGAGTCTCCAACGCCGCCCAGCCGATTCCCTGCAGAAGACCCTAACAGGGATGTTCACTCAGCCGCCATCTTGCCCCCTCCTAAAAAAAATCTTGTTTTATATATTATAAGCTTTTATTTCTCCCTCAGCAATGTGAAAGAAATCACTATAAAATGTCACTTTGCTTCTTGTTATGCTGAGCAGAAACTGTCATCCACCATACTGTTATTTCTTTTCATATAATTATCCTTTTTTATATACAGTCTTCCAGAAGAAGAAAATAGAGAAAGTATAAGAGAATTACTTAAAGTCTTTTAAAATTTGTATCTCCTTATTTCCATGTTATCATATGCTAGAATTTTTCACTTTTTAAAATTCATTCTCTTCAATACTATCTATTTAGACTTGTTTCATTAATTATAATTTTAATTTCAATGACCCCATTTTACATTCCCAAGACTCTAAGACTCTTAATTAGTTCTTTTATCTATTTGTTTTCACATAATTCTTTCATTGTTTTATTTAATATTTTACTCTCTTGAAGTGCTTCTCTAAATATCTCTTTTAATATATTATATTACATAAGTTTTGTCATATGGTTTCATAGAATTCATTTTATCAGAGTTTACATTCTCATTGATAGATTTTTACCCTTTCATTTGATATCTTCATAAAAGAGAAATGTTATTATTTTTTTCTTAGCTTTCCATGTCTAGCTTTGCCTTTTTGAGTGATCCTCTGGATTCTTATTCAAGAAAATAATTCTTTAAGAGCAGTGGAGTGCTTATTTTCCATAAAAATATTGGAGCAGTTGGAGACCAAGACTCAAGTCTCTGTTCTCTCTAGATTCAGAGCTTCTAAAGCCATAGGCACAGGCAACCTCTTAAAATAAGTTTCGTGTCTACATTTCCTCCCTCTCCCCATACAGTATCCTTTTACAAATGAGATAGACCATATCCAGCCTAGGATTCAGCTAATGAGTCTAGCTTCAGCCCAGTCTAGTAAAAAGTCACTTTTAGTCCACAGTGATTCTGTTCTTGCCACTTACTATCCATTTCCAAACCCAGAGTCCAATACCTTCTGTCCTGTTCATCACTTAGCATTTATATTTAGTTCCTGTTTCAAATAAGGTTTATTATTATCATATTAATGTTGCTCTGCACTTTTTTTTTATTTTAATATTTCGTCTATCAGTATGATGCCTTTGTAACAGAGGACATATAATAGCATATGCACTCACTTAAAATGACGTTGCTACATTGCAATCAACACTATATAAACAATTTAAACTTATTTGCATTTGGCACTTTTTTTATGGCCATTGCAACTTCCTCTCAGCTCATCTCTTCAGTTGCTGTTGAAATGTCCGGTGAAGATTCAACTGGACAGACTCTTTTCCCCACACCATGAGTCACCCTTTTCCTCTATACTTTAACATTTCCCTCATCTCAAAGCTTTTAAGACCTCATGTGACATTCACAAATCTACAACCCGGAACTAGAGATAATTTGCCAATAGAGAATAGAATCCTGTAGATAAAACTCCTTCCTTCAATCTCCCAGGTAAAAAGTTTGAGACACATTTCATAACATTCTTTAAAAGAGGTCAGGTGAGAGTAATCAACACATATCAGAAGTCCACAATTCAATTAAGTATTACATATTGGCTTTTTCTCCATCTTTACTTCACTCCTGAAATCTCATTCTTATTCCCTGGAATTGTTTTCCAAGTAAACTACCTATGCCTCAAGCCTGCTTTCATGGGAACTGTCTTAGTTAGCCAAAGTGGTGCTGATGCAAAATACCAGAAATTGGTTGGTTTTTATAAAGGGTATTTATTTGGTGTAGGAGCTTACAGATACCAGGCCATAAGTGTAAATTACTTCCCTCACCAAAGTATATTTTCACATGTTGGAGCAAATGGCTGCTGACGTCTATGAGAATTCAGGCTTCCTGGGTTCCTCTGGGCTCAGCTCCTCTGTTTTCTCCACAAGTTCAGCTGTAGACTATGAGCCTCCCTAGGCTTTGCCTCTCTCCACAAGGTCAGCTGTAGACTATCAGGTGAAAGGCTCTGTCTCTTTCACTGGGGCTCCAGTTTCAGCATCAAGCTCCAACATTAAAACTCCAATATTAAAAACCTCAACTCTGTCTTTTGTCATGCCTTTTATCTGCTAGTCCTGACCAGGGGGTGGATACTCAATACCCGACTGACACAAGAGGTTTACTTGATTAAGTAATCAAGTAATTAATCTCATATGTCCAGAGGAAAAGACCAGTTTACAAACATAATCCAATATTTCTTTTTGGAATTCATCAATATCAAACTGCTACAGGAACTAAGGCTATTAGTATCACCAAATGATAAAGTTGTCATTTGAACTATGAAATCTGATATCAGAATGCATATTTTTTGGTAATTGACCTACAGTAAATTAAGAGTCCTGAGGTAACAGTTCAGATTAAGGAGATTTTCAGAAAACATTGCCATTTTGGAAAGTTCTCCAAAATGGGGGTAGGTAGTGATTTCAAATTTAGTGCAACTTAACAAGAGGTAATTTTTGAGATCTAAAGAGAGGAGGATTTCCTCTTCTAGAAGGGCAAGACCAAACTATTGGAAACATAGTGAAACAAATCTAGAGGGTTATCTTAGGGCTCTTACCTGATGAACAACATGCTTCCAACTGGCTCAGGGATAGAAAGGCTAATGAAAAGATAGCAGTCAAAACACTTAGTAAGCTGATTTTGCATTTGATTTTGTCAATATTGGTTATGGATGATTTATAAGAAAAAGTCTAGATTTACATGAAAAATATTAAAAATAATTAGGGAAGGAGTCTAGAAAAGAGCTAGGCATTCTAATCATCCTTTCTTTGTTAAGTCACATTTATTTATTTTTAGCAAGAAATTTCTGTAGAATTTTTTTGTTTTGTTTTGTATGTGTGCACCTTCACAGTTAACAATATAGGAGGAACATGAGAACACAGATGGAAACCAATGGCACAAATGGTGACAGTAAAGGAAAGGAGCAAGATAAATTCTTGGAGACTGCAAGAAAAAAAAAGGGTAAATGAAGAATTAGCAAGATGTC